>NC_141696.1:1258041631-1259241631 GCF_964263255.1 Lissotriton vulgaris
ATTAAGTAGGTCGTGGGAGGAGGGAGAGGCACTGGGTGGTGGTGGTTGTGGCTAACGGAAGGCTGAAATAGGCGGTGACAAATCAAGCAGGAGAAAAAGGAGTGAAAAATCAGTCACAGGCAATACAGAAGAAAAAGGCGCAAAAAGGCAAAGCAGAAAAGGAGGGAAACGAGGCGCAGACAATATGGATGAGAAAGGCACACAAAGGCAAAGTCAAAGAAGGAAGAACAGTCACAGGCGTTGAGGAAGGCACATAATGCAATGGAAAATAGTAGAAAAGGCAGAGTCTGGACACAGGAACAACGAGGCACAAGGTGGATGAGAATCCGGCTATTCGGAGGCCGACAGAGAGAGTGAGAGCTTTGCCTGGGACCTTCTCAATGGGTTCGCACAGTGGCCTCCATTAAGTGATCCTGGGAGGGGGAGGGGTTATGGGTGGGGGTTGGCGGGCTAGTGGGAGGCAGGAAATGGGCGACATCAAAACATGTGGGAGAAAAAAAGAGGCAAAAATGAGTCACAGGCAATATGGAAGAAAAAGGCACATAAAGATAAGGCAAAAAAAGAAGGGAAACGAGCCGCAGGCAATAAGGACAAGAAAGGCACCCAAAGGCAACGTCAAAGAAGGGAGAACTGGCACAAGCAGTGAGGAAGGTACAAAAGGCAAAGGAAAATGGTACAAAAGGCAGAGTCTGAACAAAGGAACAAGTCGGGCGAGAATCTGAATATTCTGGGGTCGACAGCAAGATTTAAAGCTGGCCTGGTACCCTGCTCACTTAATTGATGACCGATCAATTTTTAGGGTCGAAACGTCATCGACGCTCTTGACAATTGGAAATGAATATGACTGTTAATGAAAATGCATCATGATACGTCATACTGTTGAAATTTGAACTCATTATATGAAACATTGTGCTGTTCCTTTCTCCTGTTCCTTTTTTGTATACACCATGCATAGTTTTTCTGTTAAATATATTGAGTGATCACTTGAGCACTGAGCACCTATCTAACGAAATATGATGTATGGTCTGAGTCGAACATAATCAGTTATCTTGTTTCATTGAAACAGTGGGCTCATTTAATTAATTGGTTAATAATTCATTTTCATACATTTGTCAATAACCTATAACATTCATGTATTTCACTTAGAACCATTGCAGCATTATTATAGTTTCTAGTGGGGCACGTTTTACACTGCAAAATGCAGTTGGAAGGGTGGTATCGCTGCAAGACTGAACATGCCACCGGTCTGCAGTGCTGATATATGCATCTAGCTGAGGCACTTGCGTGTATGCTCTCCTCTACTTGAGACCGACTCAGTTCCAGCAGTTGGGTTTGTGGGACCTTGCTGCAGTAACAAACTCAGATGCACTGATGCTGAGACCCAGATGCAGTGTTCTGCATTAGGCTCCAGTTTGAGTGTGAGAATATCACTTATTTTCTTCCTGGATCACTAAGCCTACTGTTTGGGTGCCTCCATGTGTGAATTACTGTGATTTCTAGGCAGAAAACCTAACTTTCATGATGTTGAATTTAACGGACATACCATTTAGGGTTGTGTTGTCATCCCTACTGAGATTGGTTTTTGCGTCCATGTCCCAATTGGCCCCTCACAACTTCTTTCTGCAATGTGGGTTTGGGAAACATTTCATGCTTTCAGACCATTCTCTCTGGTAATTGTGGCCACATTTCCAAGTTTCTCCTTCCAATGAAGTTTGGTGTAAATCTGCTCTGCATTATTTGATGTAGAGAAACAATTTAGATGGGAATTAAAGTGAGATGCCTCTAAGTATATTATGGCGACCTTGAACAATCTGCACACACTTTTACAGGATGAACCGTAAGTGCATGAGTCAAGTGGCTGCCAAGTTTTGTACAGTTTAGCCACAGCACCAACATTTTAGAAAATAAAAAAATCTACTATTGTTCATATTAAGCATTTCAGGGGAGACAAGGAAAGACCTACCTGAAGGTTGCCGCCACCGCCAGGAGTCATTTGAGGCAGCGAGGAAGTCCTGCAGCACGCCGCCACCGCCAAGAGTCAAAAACCAGCTGACTCCACGCGCCGCCGCTCCGGGACCACAACTCCCGGCAGCCTACGCGGCGGCGCGCGTTTCTGACGACGCGAAGGCGCCAGGAGGCGCTCATGAGCGCCGCAGCTACCGGCGGAGCGGGGGGAGACAAGGAAAGACCTACCTGAAGGTTGCCCCCACCGCCAGGAGTCATTTGAGGCAGCGAGGAAGTCCTGCAGCACGCCGCCACCGCCAAGAGTCAAAAACCAGCTGACTCCACGCGCCACCGCTCCGGGACCACAACTCCCGGCAGCCTACGCGGCGGCGCGCGTTTCTGACGACGCGAAGGCGCCAGGAGGCGCTCATAAGCGCCGCAGCTACCGGCGGAGCGGGGGGAGACAAGGAAAGACCTACCTGAAGGTTGCCGCCACCGCCAGGAGTCATTTGAGGCAGCGAGGAAGTCCTGCAGCACGCCGCCACCGCCAAGAGTCAAAAACCAGCTGACTCCACGCGCCGCCGCTCCGGGACCACAACTCCCGGCAGCCTACGCGGCGGCGCGCGTTTCTGACGACGCGAAGGCGCCAGGAGGCGCTCATAAGCGCCGCAGCTACCGGCGGAGCGGGGGGAGACAAGGAAAGACCTACCTGAAGGTTGCCGCCACCGCCAGGAGTCATTTGAGGCAGCGAGGAAGTCCTGCAGCACGCCGCCACCGCCAAGAGTCAAAAACCAGCTGACTCCACGCGCCGCCGCTCCGGGACCACAACTCCCGGCAGCCTACGCGGCGGCGCGCGTTTCTGACGACGCGAAGGCGCCAGGAGGCGCTCATAAGCGCCGCAGCTACCCGCTTCGCGGGACGCGAGCGGGACGCCCGGGGCTAAGCCCGGGCAAAGGGCGGGCCCTCTACGGCCCTCATCGGCACGAAGAGGCAGGAGCAGGGCCAAGAACGCTGTTCAATTTTAACCAAGTAAGTGCTGTCACCCTATTACTACTGCATCAGGTGGGATCATCATATTGTTTGACACCCCAAAGACTGCCTCTACTGATACTATTATGACTAAACCCAAAGCATCCTCCGCTCCAATCAATACAATTGAAAATTATATGGTACAGAAAGTTGCCAAAATCAACCAAGATAGGAGGTCCTCACTGGGTCTCAGTTACTCTCCGGACATGCTTATCGGCAATACACCACCACCAGTCTCATCTCTTGACATTAGCAATGAGGTCTTTCAAATACCCGACACCAACTCATTGACCCAACTATTAGTTGAAATTAATGAAACAACCCCCGATTGCACTATAGACGTGGAAAGTAATACCCTAGAGGAGGAAGCCCCCACACCGGTGCCAGCCCCCAGAATAACGAAAAACAAGGGTAAAAATATATCAAAAAGGGGCGGACTTAGATCTGGGAAAAAATGTCTTGAGGCTGCTCCGGAGGATAAACATGGTGACGAAATTGAGAATAAAGGGGGAGGTGGAATCCACCTAGATGATGACCAATTCAAAAAGCTACTAAACGCTATAGATAACAAAATCAAAGTGATCACTAAACCACTTCTAAGTAAAATTGATTCGCTCACAGCAGAGGTCACCAGATTGGGGTCGCTTCTGCAACAAATCACAATAGAAACTTCTAGGCCAGCACATATAAATTTGACAACGGTAGACCCAAAAAACACTAAAGCCCTAGTCTGCCCAGATAGTGCCGCAAACACTACTCAAAACACCACGCACCAACCTGGCCCAGGGGGAGAAGGGATAGGAACTATAAATTCAGCCCTGAGGGTTGAGGGCCCAGCAGGACCTGCTACCAGAACCACCAACGAGATAGAGAATTTGGATAGAGGTCCTGTAGAATTAATAGTAGAAGCTTCCCCACTAATTCTGGTTCTAGCAAATGTCCCTCAATCAGAACCAGGACAAGAGGAGAACATCCCCTCATTGATAAATAAATCACTCCATTGGCTATCCAAGAATATGGCTTTTAAGCCTGGAGGTAGGGACCAACTGGCACAAGAAATAGTAAAAGCTAGAAGGGTCGAATGGATCGGAGGTGGCTCTAAAAAGTTTAGGGGGGACTGCGTGGTCTTGCACCTCTCAGACCCCGAAGCCCTACCAAACATTCTAGCTAATATATACCCCCCTCAGCGAAGATCAACAGAAATTGTGCCATTAACGTTGGACTTCTTTTATACAAAAAGGGGAAATGCCATAAACCCAACGTTGTTAAAAACTAAGTGGAACACCATTACTAGAAAATCAAAATACCCACCAAACAAAAGTAACTGGGGAATCACGTTAGAAAACAGGTTCTCCGCCATATCTGGATTAAGCCAATGTGATTGACTACATAGTCAGGCGAGTGCAGGGCATCTAAAGACTATTGAGCTTCACCACAGGAACCCCAGTCTTACTGTGGTAGAAGAACTAGGCCGTAGGTCACCCGACCCCAGAGGATATACCACTGAATCAGTGGAGAACAGCTTATCAACTGCCCAACCAGGTAATACATTGATTGAAGTAAGGTCCCTATCTGATGAATCTTCCCCTAACCTGACTACTCCCTTAAATAAGAGGAGTATGGAAAGAGGAAGCCCCATCAAGATTATCTCTTGGAATACTGCAGGTATCCAAAATAAAATTGAGACCCCGGAATGGTGCGACTTCATAGATTCTTATGACATTGTACTGTTACAAGAGACTTGGTCAGTGTCTCCAGTATTTCGCCAGGGATTCCTAAACTTTTATGTGCCCGCGAAGAAGAATCTAAGGGGACGCCCTTCAGGGGGCTTAACCATTTGGCTACGCCAAACTCTGCAATGTACTACTAAGCAAAATTTTATTCCAAATAGTGACCTACTTTCTATCCTGCTTACTTGCAACGATGGTTGCAAGCTGGCAATATACAACATCTATGCCAGGGGGACTCTAGGGGGTATACCCTCAGATATAATAGCTGCTCTAGATGTGGACCTGGAGAAGTTATCTACTCAGTATAATATAGTAGTAGGAGGAGACCTAAATACAACATTTGAGCCTCTAGGCTGTGAGGATAATGATCTGACTTACGAAGAAGACACGAAATGGGGAATTCCTCAGCTGGACATTCCAGTGGTTAAAAAATGGTCACAAGTAGCTATCCAGGTGAAAAGTTTATGCCTATCCAGAGGATTGAGGGCAGTAAATGGCCGCACTCCCTCTGATCCTCAGGGCAGACATACCTTTGATAATCTTAGATCAAGCAGCAGAATTGATTATATTCTGATGGACATTAGAGCCTGGAACAAAGTGATTGATATGCAGGTCATATCTAGGTTGGAGAGTGATCACAACCCTCTGTCCTTAACATTTAATCTCGAACAAAAATCCATGACAGAAAACTTAGCTAGGAACCTCACTACCTCAGACGTTGTTTTAACAAACGACGTCCGTCATGTCAGATGGGCAACTTTAGTGGCCAACGAAGAGGATAGGCAGGTCCTTGAGGGGCTAGTTATTGATGAAGTCGCCAGATTGCAGGTTTTAATGAATGAGAGAGATTTTAGAAGGGAAATTGAAGAGTCACAGCCAAAGTTTTTTGCCAACCTCCAGAAATTGTTCTTGAAAGCTGGCAAGAAGAAGAAGGGAAATGTACAACTTATAAAAAAGGGTTGGTACGACCAATCATGTAGAGTAGCAAGGCATAACCTTAGTAATGCACTTAGGTCTAAAATGGGAGTTTTGAAAGCTAGAGATGAATATAGAAAAACTCAGGTAAAGGCAAAAAAGCAATGGGATGAGAATCTCTGGTTAGAGCTGAAAAAGGCTTGTGCTGACAAACATCAGAAAGAATTTTGGGCCATACTAAAATGGGGTTCAGGGGGTGTAGCGGAATGCCCAAAAAATCATGTTCCGAAAGAGTCTTGGGTTGACTTCTTCAAACCCCAATACGCTGACAGCATAGGACAACAGATAGCTCTTCCCCTAGAAAAGGTCTTCTATGTCAATGGACCTTTTACACTAAAAGATGCACATGAGGCAATGGATGGAGTGACCAGAGGCAGGGCACCAGGCATTGATGGGATACCGGCTGACGTTTTCCTGTTAGACAGAGACAGCTGGTGCAAATACTTCGCATGGCTCGGGAATGCTATTGCACAGGGGGCGAAGATTCCCTCTACGTGGAAAGGAGCAGAAATTGTTCCCGTTTACAAAAAAGGAGATAAGGCTCTAGCAAGCAACTACAGGCCAATCAGCCTTATTGACTGTGCCCAAAAATTGATGGGTAGGCTGGTTCAAAAGAAGCTACAAACCTGGATAGTTGACAAGGACATCCTTTCGCCTTATCAGGCTGGATTTCGCCCTTTAACCAGCTCTGTTGATCAAGTGTTCCATTTTTTAACTATTTATTGGAAGAACGTCACCCTGCTAAATGGTCCCCTGCTCGCTGTTTTTGTCGACCTGAAGGCCGCATTTGATTTAGTTCCCCGTCAAAAACTTTGGGATGTTCTAAGGGATCTAGGAATAACCCCGGAACTACTAACTTTGCTTGTAAGACTCCACGAGAACAACTATGCCCGGATAAGGTGGGGAACCCAGGGGGAGGTCACGGAAACCTTTCCTGTGGAGAGAGGAGTAAGGCAGGGCTGTGTCCTTGCTCCCACGTTATTCTCCCTCTACATAAACGGCATCGTGGATTTTCTGAAGCAAACTCCGACGGATGCTCCATTACTGGATGGGAAGCGAGTACCAGTACTTATGTTCGCGGACGACACCTTGCTGGTCTCGCGGACCCCTAGCGGCTTACAAAAGACACTAAACGCTTTTGGAGAATTCTGCCGGATCCGAGGCTTAGAAATAAATACATCTAAAACAAAATTTATGAACCTGAATCCCTCTAAGAAATACAAGGGGAAAATGGTCTACAATGGGGCTTTCTTAGAAGAAGTTGACGCCTTCACCTATCTAGGCATTTCTATGAATGCTTGTATGAATTGGAGATCTCATATGGACCTTGTAATGCTAAAATACAATCAGTTGGCAGGGGCAATAACAAAGAAGTATAAAACTTCATTTTCAAAACCAATCCAGCCAACATTCGAGATCTATGGCATGAAAGTGCTGGGTGCATGTCTCTATGGGTCAGAACTTTGGGGCTTCACCAATTTGAATGCTTTATCAGCGGCAGAAAATAAATTTCTCCGAGGCTTAATCGGAGTCCCGCAGAGTACCCCCATCACCCCTCTCCTTTATGATCTGGGGAGAAAAAGGATTGAGGACTTGATTAGACTTCGCCCCCTCCTTTATTGGAGGCGTATAAAAACTACTCCGGAACTGAGCCACTATGCCGCTGCCCTATTAGATGTTGTCAATTCTGATACCTTTCACAAAGTAGTTTGGTTAAAAGAGGTGAGGAAACTACTTCAAAAATTGCACCTTGAACACTTGTGGTCTGAAACCGACCCAGATGTCTTTCCTTCCAAGAATGCATTAAAAAAGCTATATTGGGAAATGATAAATAATGCCACATTGGTCTCCAGCCAATCCCCTGCCTTGACATCCCAGTTCTTAGAGATAAAAACACTTCCTATGTTTGAATTGTTCTGGGATTTGATCTCCAAGCCTCTAGATAGGAAATTGTTTTTTCAGTTCAGAGTTGGCACCCTACCCCTAAACGCCTTTACTGTAAAATGGTCCCCCGATAATGTTAGCACATGCTTTTATTGCAAATCCCATGCAGAAGATACTTTGCACTTTTTATTCGTATGTCCATTATACGCTGCCCCAAGGAGCAGATGGCTGAAACCTGCATGCAAAAACTTGGGCACAAGGAGATGCCTCGAGGCTTACAGGGTCCTGAAATCAAACTGTGCCCCTCAACTTGTAATTGCAGTCGCCAAGTTCCTGGGCTGGGCTTGGATAATACGCACGCGCACTTTAAAACCCCCATGATCTACATGAACTTCCATTGGACTGTGATGATTCTTTTTAATGACTAATTTTTAAAGATTTTTTCGCCAACAAAGCAATATTGCATGTTATTTAATATGTCTTTTACTGTTAGATTAGTATTTATTATGTTTAGATAGGGATGAAAGCTTTTATGACAATGTTGTCGAATAAAGCATTTAAACTTGTACTTGTAACTTGTAAACTTGCATTTCAATTATAATAACGCGGACTGTGGTTTTTTTTGCAGATTATTTTGCATGTTACCCGAAAACAAATCATATTCTAAGCCTGCCATGGATATGAAAATGTATTTCTTTGGACAGGTTTTCATTTATGTCTTATGCAATCGTAAGTATTTATACCTAGTGTGTATTTCTACCTGAGGTCCGATTCATAAATAAAGTGCAAAAACACATTTGGAGTTGTCCACTTGCATTTGAGCGTTTTGTATTCTGTTGTAATTCACAGATATACTGTGTAGTGCGTCGAGTCTGCTGGTGATGAGTGCGTGGGTGACCATCTTTCTGTATTCTGTGGGGATCCATCTGAATGTTTTTCGAAGCAGGCGGAGCGTGTGGAAGCAAGACTGAATGACTCCAAAAAGAGTAATGTCAAAACTGACACATTGGAACCCATGACTTCTTGTTATGTTCTGACCTACAAGGAGATGGCACTTTGCAAAGTCCTCTAATTTCCCACCAGAGTTCCACAGGGACCAGGGGCACTACAAAAAGTTCTTATAATAAATAGTATGGCTGACCACAGGCAGAGCCGACCTGTTAAGGGTTTAAATAAAGTTGGTGATCCTCGTCATAAGTAAATTTACAACCACTCAGACCAGGGCAGGGTCAGATCTATCAGTGAAGCTAAAAGCAGACAGGATGGCACGGAAAGAGCATTTAGACTCATGAGCTTAGATCACTACCTCTAGGGCCATATGTATCATACTACCGTTTAGCGAATTCCAAATAGCGAATTTTAAGGAATCGCTATTTGGAATTTGCAAAACGGTATGTATGTACAAAATCGCTATTAAATAGCGATTCTTTACCATTCCTAATTTGCGATTAGCAAATTGCTAATCGCAAATTACCCATTCATTTCCATGGGCCAGGAGGCCCATAGGAATGAAGGTGCAATTTGCGATTAGCAATTAGCTAATCGCAAATTAGGAATGCGAGAAGTTGGTGGTAATTTGCGAATACTTAATGGCATTTTTTGTTTGATACATTGCATTTAAGGAATCGCAAAATTTGCGATTCCTTAAGTGCAATCGCAAAATAAGGAATTGCAAATTTTGCAATTTTTTATTTTGCATCAAACATGTTTGATGCATACCATTTGTCAAATTAGCATTCGCAAAAATTTCGGCCTTTGCGAATGCTAATTAGCTTGATACATATGGCCCCTAGTGTCTTATTTTGAAAAAGCAGGAACAATGAAGATTCCACAACAGTTCACATTTGTCTACAGAAATGGAGGAATAGGCACTCTTTTCGCTGATGTCATATTTTTCCTTGCATTTTGAGAGGGATCTATGACCACCTAAAGGCAAAGGTGTAGACTAGACTCTTCTGACAGACATCTTCATTTTTAAAAGAATAATGGTCTCCATGACTGTTAGAAATGGGAGTCTCTAGTGGGAAAGGGTTTGCACCTTTGTCCAAATAAGGACCCTTCTTTCTACTCAGGATAAGGGAGTTACACTCCTGAAATAACCCCTGCTCACCCCCTGGTAGCTTGGCATGAGCAGTCAGGCTCTTAGATGCAGTGTGTAAAGCATTTGCACACAACTAACAGTAATACAGTGTAAACACTACAAAAGTTCACCACAACAGTTTAGAAAAATATCCAATATTTTTATATACTTAAGACAAGACCAAAAACGATAAAAATCCACAATACAGTACTTCAAAATATTCACTTATCAAAATATGCTATAAAAATAGTTCCTTGATGTCGATTGCTCCGTCAGGGGCTATCACTGCGTCGTGAGCAATCAATTCCAAACAGTTCTGGCTAACTGCAGCGTCGCGGCCCAGCTACGGTGTCGAGAAGACCCAAAAACAGTAAATTTTAGAAATGCAGGGCGTTGATGAGCTTCCGAAAACATGGTGTTAGGATTCGGGCTAGTCCCTTCTTTGTGACCATGCTTTTACATCACATGACGGGGGAGTGGTTATAAAAACTAGTCCTACCTCTGGCTCAGTGCTCGATATTGCCAGTGTTTAGATTCCCTTCCTGGTTGTTGGTTGCAGAAACGTGCTGAGTAGAGCCTCCTCTCTGCTCCCCTAATCCTTTGTAGTTCCCCCTTCCCCTCTCACGGGCTCGTGTAGAGGCTTTTTCCCTTTGTTTCCAGATCCTGCCTTGCTTTTGACCCGTTTTTTGTGTTGCGTGTTGTCTGTCACTAGAGTGTTAGAGGTATCCAGGTATATTTCCCCTTGTTGTCTTCCCTTGTTTTGTATTGTGTCTGCACCTTTTGTGTGCACTCATTGAGGGTTCGGGGGCTCCCGTTCTCTACAGCGTGTCTACTACGCTGAAGCGCTGAGGGACGCTGCAAGCGCGAGCGCGTCTCTGTTTTGTAGGCGATTCGCCTCTTTGTGAGCGGTAGTGACGTTTCGGGTCACTCCGCTGTTGTTTGTTTTGGGAAACGCGCTGAGAACGTAGCGCTACGGAAGGCTCCTTGTTTATAGCCTCCCCTTGTTATGTTTAGTTTTCACGGGGTTTTTTCGGTAAAGGCTGCTTATTAAAGCCTACCTTTTTCCCCTCATTATTGTTTTTTTGGTACGAGGACCATCCGTTAAACGGCCCCTTCCCCTGCTGCCCAGTATCCCAGAGCAGCTACAGGAGTACATATTGGTTGCAGTTATTGTACTCCATCTCTTTGCAAGGCAGAGCCTGCATATGTCACAGGTGAGCAGGGTTGTGTGATTGTGAAAGCGTGGTTACAGGGGGTTGGATATAGGGGTGTACAGTGTACATAATTGGTATTGTTCTGTCCTGCTTATACCTAGGTGCAGAAGTGCAAAGACCCAGGAGGCCGGGTCCCGGTACCAACAAGGGTGTAAGACTTGGTGTCTTTTCAACTAACCACCCTCTTTTCGGGTCTACCGGTGCACCCATAGAGTTTATTTTGTGGGTGTCCTGTGGGCCGGGGAAGGGGACTGGTGCATGCTACGTTCCTGCAGTGCTTGGGTCTCGTGGAGTCTAACAGAATATCGAGCCCACGTTAACATAGCACTGCCCGGACGAGCATGGATGAAGAGGGTGGTAATACAGGAGGGCCCTCAATGCAGGATATTATGGGGGCGGTCCACACTCTACAGGCTCAAGTCCAAGAGTTACAACAGGAGAATGTGGGGTTGAAACAGGAGTTAGTGGCAGTGAGGGCTAGAGAACAGTCACAGCATAGGGGACCTACTCCCGTGATCCAGCCAGCCACTTTTCAGTACTCAGTAGGAGGAGCAGGAGCTAGTACGGCAAGCAGTGGTTCACCCATAGCAGTGACAGTTTCAACTCCTGTAGCAGTACCCTTAGCCCCCCCAGAGAGGTTCTCAGGAGAGAGTGAGAAATTTGGTACTTTTATGAACCAGTGCCAGCTCCACTTTATGTGTAGAACAAACGCCTTTCCTGATGATTCCGCGAAAGTTGCATTCATATTGTCGTACCTGGCTGGTAACGCGGCCCAATGGGCTATTCCACTAGTGGAAAACAATGACCGTGTGCTGTATAATTATATGGCGTTCAAAGACTTGATGCGTAGCCTATTCGCCAAACACGCATTCATGCAGGCTAGTGACGCAGAATTGTTGAAATTACGGCAGGGCAGGCAGGACCTGTTGTCTTATATAGCTAACTTCAATCGATTGGTGTCTGAGACGCATTGGCCTACCGAGAAGAGAACATCATTATTTTATCAGGGTTTATGCGAGGAGTTGAAGGATATTGTGTCACAAGTAGTAGATCCGCCTGAGGATTGTGCGGCTTTCATCGATTTGGTGGTGAAATTGAATCACAGGGTGACGGAAAGGCGAGGAGAACGTAGTCGGTTGCAATATTCACGGGGTGGTTATATGAAACCTGAGGTAAAGCCGGCAGGAGAGAGTAAGACCGTTCCCGAACCCATGGAGATTGGTGGAGTACGGGGTCCGTTGACTCCAGAGGAAAAGAAAAGAAGGAGAGAGAAGAATTTGTGTTTGTACTGCGGGCAGGGGGGACACTTTGCACGTGACTGTCCAGTGAAGCCTTCTGGTGTGGGGTTTGGAAAAAAGGTGGCATGCCTACAAGTGGAGAAAAAAGCTGATAAAGAAAGAAAGGCACAGTATGAAGTGGTAGGGGCGATAGATCAGGCTCCCAGACATTTCGTGATTACTGCTCACTTGTTGTTATCAACACAGAACCGAGTCCCGGTGTCGGTATTGCTTGATTCCGGGGCCACTGGGAACTTCATGGATATTTCGATGGCAGACAAGCTGATGGTTCCGTGTCACTTAAAGGAACAACCAGAGCCTGTGAGAGCCATCGATGGGACTGAGTTGACGTCGGGGTGTATCACCCGACAGACGGAACCTCTAGGGTTATTGTGTGATAATGGGCATGTAGAATCCGTGGTCTTTGATTTAATTGACGCACCTTCCTTTGGCGTGGTACTGGGAGTCCCGTGGTTACAAACACATAACCCCAGGATTGACTGGGCGCAGAGACTGGTCACCTTGGATTCGGTTCACTGTTTAAAGAATTGTTATGTCGTGGCGGCAGAGCAGATTGATCCCTTGTCCTGTGCGGTGACGGAAACGAGTAGGATTCCTCCACAGTATTCCGCCTACAAAGATGTGTTTGATAAAGGATGTGCCCAAGGTCTCCCTCCACACAGGTCTTATGATTGTAAGATCGACCTAATACCAGGGGCCCCTTTACCATGCAGCAGGGTTTATGCTCTCTCTGAGCCTGAGGAGGTTCATCTGAAGACATATATAGATGAGATGTTGTCAATGGGTTACATACGTCCTTCTTCCTCGCCTGTGTCATCGGCAATCTTTTTCATACCTAAGAAGGAAGGGTCTTTGAGGGCGTGTGTGGATTATCGCACATTGAACTCCGCCACAGTAAAGAATCGATACCCTCTTCCGCTCATCTCCGTGTTACTGGACCAGCTCCGCAAGGCTACCATCTTCACGAAGTTGGACTTGCGGGGCGCATACCATCTTATAAGGGTTCGGCCAGGGGATGAGTGGAAGACGGCTTTTAAAACCAAGTATGGATTATTTGAATACACCGTTATGCCCTTCGGGTTGTGCAATGCGCCGGCGGCGTTTCAATTCTTCATAAATGAAGTTCTTGGTAGATACCTGGACCAAACCGTTATAGTGTATCTGGATGACATCCTCATTTATTCGGAGAAAGGGCTTGATCATACTGAGCATGTGTTGCAAGTGTTGCAGACGTTACAGGAACATCAGTTGTACGCAAAGTTGGAGAAGTGTCAGTTTGGAGCTTCTGAAGTGGAGTTCTTGGGGTTTGTCATCTCTGCTTCAGGCATTCGTATGGATCCCAAAAAGATTCAGGCTATTGAGACCTGGCCAGTGCCTACGAATGTGAAACAGATACAGGTGCTTCTTGGATTCGCTAATTTTTATAGGCGATTTATCCTGCATTTCTCTGATATAGTGGCCCCAATGACTCGCCTCCTGAGAAAGGGTGTTCCTTTTAGGTGGACCAGTGAGACTGAAGACGCCTTTCGTATGTTGCTTAAACAATTTGTGTCTGCCCCGGTGTTGGTGCATCCAGATCCTGCCCTGCCGTATTACGTAGAAACAGATGCTTCCTTGTGTGCGGTAGGAGGTGTATTGTCACAAAGAGATGAGGCCACAGGTCATATGCATCCGATTGCGTTCTTTTCCAAAACTTTACTGCCAGCCGAACGCAATTATACGGTGGCAGAGAGAGAACTTCTGGCGGTGAAACTGGCGTTTGAGGAATGGAGGCATTACTTGTGGGGTGCTCGTCACGTGATTACCATCTACACTGACCATAAGAATCTTGAATTCTTTCGTTCAGCCAGGGCATTAACACCACGTCAGATGAGATGGGTTCTATTCTTTAATGAATATGACTTCATTATAACATATAGACCTGCAGCTCAACAGGTGAAATCTGATGCGCTTTCCCGAATACACGTGGAGGCAAGAGATGAGGGTGCTTCATGTACGAGTAGGCCTATGATCGCCAGTGAGAGAATAATCGGGGCAGTGACAGGGGAGGATTTTCCTGCTCTAGTGAAAGACCGATTAAGTCAATTGGATCTGGCCCCTTGGTTAGTCCTACCCCAGGTGGTGTTACAAGACGGACTATTGTATAAGGAGGACAGGTTGTTTATTCCCCCTGGGTTGAGGGAAGAGGTGTTGGAGTGGTGTCATTCCTCTGCTCTGGCAGCACATCCAGGAGTGAGAAAGACCAAGGATTTATGTATGAGGTGGTTTTGGTGGGAGTCCATGTCAAGGGATGTACAGGGGTATGTCGGTGCATGTCCAGTGTGTGCGACTAGTAAACCTTCGCATTGTAAACCCTTAGGACTGTTACAGCCTTTGCCGGTTCCACCGGGTCCGTGGCATTCTTTGAGCATGGATTTTGTAACTGATCTACCTACCGCCGCCGGCTTCACCGCCGTGTTGGTGGTGGTGGATTTATTCACCAAGATGGCCCACTTCGTACCATTTCCCAAACTTCCTACCGCAAAGGAGATGGCGGTGGAGTTCATGTCATCAATTGTGCGTTTACACGGGTTGCCGGAGGTGATTATATCTGATAGAGGGGCACAGTTCGTTTCGCACTTTTGGACTGAGTTGTGTGGGGTATTGAAGACCAAGATCAGTCTGTCCTCGGCGTACCATCCTCAGTCGGATGGTCAGACCGAGCGCACTAATCAGACAATGGAGCAATACTTGCGGTGTCTGATTGCGTCCTTGTCTTGTGATTGGGTAACGGCTCTGCCCATCGCGGAGTTCGCCTACAACAACAGTGTGCATTCCGCCTTGGGTATGACGCCTTTTTATTGTTCCTTGGGATATCATCCGAGAGCAATGGCTATACAGCCCACGGGACGCGTGCCAGCCATCGATGACGTATGTAGGCATTTGGGAGACATCTGGGTTTTGGCCAAAAAGAGCCTGTTAGAAGCAAAGGAGGCCATGAAGAAGCAGGCAGACAAACATCGAATCCCTGCCCCAGCGTACAATGTAGGGGATCAGGTATGGCTATCGTCCCGTAACTTGAGGTTGTCGGGACCTCGTAAGTTGCAGCCTAGGTTCGTGGGCCCATATCCCATCGTTCAGGTGATCAATCCTGTAGCGATGAAACTCAAGTTACCACAGGAGTACAGTGTACACCCTGTTTTTCACACCTCTCTGCTCAAGCCCTATGTACCGACAGACCGGGTGTTGCCACCCCCTCCTTCGGTCCTGGTGGATGGCCAAGAGGAATTTGAGGTCCAGGCGATACTTGATTCCAAGCGGGTCCGGGGCCGTCTTTTCTACTTGGTAGATTGGAAGGGGTATTCGAAAGAAGATAGGACGTGGGAACCGGCAGGGGGGGTTCATGCTCCACGGTTGGTTAGGCAATTCCATAGATCACATCCCTCCAAGCCTAGACCGGTGGGGAGGATTGTTGGGGGGGGGGTACTGTTAGGATTCGGGCTAGTCCCTTCTTTGTGACCATGCTTTTACATCACATGACGGGGGAGTGGTTATAAAAACTAGTCCTACCTCTGGCTCAGTGCTCGATATTGCCAGTGTTTAGATTCCCTTCCTGGTTGTTGGTTGCAGAAACGTGCTGAGTAGAGCCTCCTCTCTGCTCCCCTAATCCTTTGTAGTTCCCCCTTCCCCTCTCACGGGCTCGTGTAGAGGCTTTTTCCCTTTGTTTCCAGATCCTGCCTTGCTTTTGACCCGTTTGTGTTGCGTGTTGTCTGTCACTAGAGTGTTAGAGGTATCCAGGTATATTTCCCCTTGTTGTCTTCCCTTGTTTTGTATTGTGTCTGCACCTTTTGTGTGCACTCATTGAGGGTTCGGGGGCTCCCGTTCTCTACAGCGTGTCTACTACGCTGAAGCGCTGAGGGACGCTGCAAGCGCGAGCACGTCTCTGTTTTGTAGGCGATTCGCCTCTTTGTGAGCGGTAGTGACGTTTCGGGTCACTCCGCTGTTGTTTGTTTTGGGAAACGCGCTGAGAACGTAGCGCTACGGAAGGCTCCTTGTTTATAGCCTCCCCTTGTTATGTTTAGTTTTCACGGGGTTTTTTCGGTAAAGGCTGCTTATTAAAGCCTACCTTTTTCCCCTCATTATTGTTTTTTTGGTACGAGGACCATCCGTTAAACGGCCCCTTCCCCTGCTGCCCAGTATCCCAGAGCAGCTACAGGAGTACATATTGGTTGCAGTTATTGTACTCCATCTCTTTGCAAGGCAGAGCCTGCATATGTCACAGGTGAGCAGGGTTGTGTGATTGTGAAAGCGTGGTTACAGGGGGTTGGATATAGGGGTGTACAGTGTACATAATTGGTATTGTTCTGTCCTGCTTATACCTAGGTGCAGAAGTGCAAAGACCCAGGAGGCCGGGTCCCGGTACCAACAAGGGTGTAAGACTTGGTGTCTTTTCAACTAACCACCCTCTTTTCGGGTCTACCGGTGCACCCATAGAGTTTATCCTGTGGGTGTCCTGTGGGCCGGGGAAGGGGACTGGTGCATGCTACGTTCCTGCAGTGCTTGGGTCTCGTGGAGTCTAACACATGGCGTCCGCAGGCATCAGTTCCAGAGGTCGGTGCAGAAGTCGTCGGGGCCCTTGAAGTCACACGCGTTGCAGGTCGATCTCCTCTCTGATGGAGTCAGGAGAGCTGGCGTCGGCAGGCGTGGTGTGCCGCGGTGTGGCGTGTGGTGTCCTTAGGTCACAGTGCGAGCAGCGGCTCAGTGGCAGCATCAGATGGCATTGTCAGTGAGACCAGGAATGAAGTGTGAGATGAAGTCTGTTCTCAAGCAGTGGCATCATCGTTGCTGAAGCATTGTCGTCGGCTGACGTACTTGAGTCGATGGCACCAGCGTTGGTAGGCCAACACTGCGTTGCAGGATGAGGGCAATGCTTCATGTAACTTTACGAGCAGAGCCCTCAAATCACAGTGCAAGCAGCGGCGTCGATTTGGGCATGGAGCGTCATTGTCGGGGATACCAGGACATCGTTGTGAAATGAGGAGTTGTGGAGTGCGGTGCCCACAGGTCGTGGTGCGAGCAACGGCTTAGTGGTGGTGTCAACAGGCATCGTCGGTGACACCAGGATCGCGGTGTGGCATTGCGGCGGTGCCCTCTGCGGTGCCAAGGCGTCATCGTGAAGCAAAGCGGTGCGGAGTGCAGTGCCCACAGTCACGGTGCGAGTAGCGGCTCGGTGGCAGCATCAGCAGGTGGCATCGGTGAGACCAGGGTCACGGTGCGGCGTTGCGGCGGTGCCCTCTGTGGTGCCTTCAGGACACGGAGTCGGCAGCGGCGTTGTAGACGTCGTCTAGTTGCTTTTCTTCTGTTGCAGCACAAAACACACAGTCCCCAGTGCTAAGGGCAGAAGAGTTTGAAGTCTTTGTTGTTCCTGAGACTTCTTGAACAGAGGGCAAGGTCTACCTCAAGCTCTTGGAGAAACGCACAAAAGTAGATTGCAGAAAGTTCAGTCCAGTCCTTCCCCTGCCCAAGACAGATGCAGCCACTGTAGGCCAACACGGCAAAGCGCACAGCAAAGTGGTAGTCCCTCCTCACAGCTTCTCCAGCTCTTCTTCTTGGTAGTCTTCTTGATCCAAAAGAGTTCTAAAGTTCAGGGGTCTGGGCCCCAATATTTATATCCCAAAATCCTATGCTCTCTTAGGCAGAGAGTGTGTGTGCCCAGCCAGAACCAGTTCTGCCTTCTCTGTTGTGATTTCCTGGCAGGAAGTGGAGACGGCATAGTCAGAGGCAGACCAGGCCCTTTGAGGTGCAAGGAAATCTCCTCCCTCTTCCCTCATTGAAACCCAGTTCTATTTAGCCCTTTCCTGACCCTACTGAGACTATCTGGAGCCACTCCTGCTCCCCAGCCTTCTGTCATCCAAAACCCAGACAGGCAATCCACATTCCAGCAGGATGGCAGAGCAAGAAAACACATACTTTCTAAAAGTGGTATTTTCAAACGCAGAATGTAAAAATCACTTCACTAAAAGATGCATCTTTAGATTCTGAGTTCAGGCATCCTAAACGTTATTTTCCCACCTAGTTCCCCGGGCCGATTATGTTTATAAGAAGTTATAAACAAACTTCCTATTCTGTCTTATCAGGAACAGGTAGCTTTGTCATAGTGAAAAATAAAATGGGCTGTAATTCACTATCAGGACATGCCACACACACCAAGGCATGTCCTACCTTTCACATACACTGCATCCTGCCCACAGAGGTATCTTGGGCCTACCTTAGGGGTGTCTGACATGTAGAAAAGGGAAGGTCTAGGGCCCGGCAAGTGGGTGCAGTCGCCAAGTGAACATGGTAGTTAGAAACTGTGCGCAGACTCTGCAATGGCAGGTCTGAGTTACCTTTTTATGGCTACTCATGTGGGTGGCACAATCAGTGCAGCAGGCCCACTAGTTGCATTTGATTTACAGGCCCTGGCACACTAAGTGCATTTACTAGGGACTAACAAGTAAATCAAATACCAAATCCTGGAAACACCAATCCACAAAACAATTTACCACAGGAGCACTTGCACTTTACCACTGATCAGCAGTGAGAAAAGTGTGCAGAAACACTATGCCAGCAAAAACAGAGTCAAAACCGGGAGGCAGAAAGCGAAAACTCAGGGAAAACACCCCAAAAGATGCCAAGTCTAACAATGACAAATAATAAGGGGTCTTGCAAATGCATAGTTTCTAAGGCAGCATTTTCCCGCCATCCACCCCCCACCACAACCTACATATCACTCACCAGCCTCGCCCTCTTGTGCGCATTTGCCACCTATTCTACTTCAGTTGTCACACTTGTCACTCACTGCTCTTTGTGTACTTCTGTCACGTGACGTAGCCTTTTATCAGCAGTCTAAGAACTTATTGGCTCACAGTTCCTAACATACAGGGGCCGCATTTACAGAAAGTGCATTTCATTGTTTGCGCTGGGCGCACCTTTAAAAAAAAATCCGCCCTGAGCAAACAAAGAAAATGCACCCTAATATGATGAATGTGCTGCCCTAGGGGCAGCTGTGAACTTGCGCTGCCGTGCTGGCAGCGCATTCAGGTGAAAAACATAGCAGCTGCTTCAAAACCGCTCCATATTTTCACTGTACAGGAGGCTACCCGCCTACACTTTTGAAGGGGATTAGAGATCCCCTTGCAGGCGGGTGCAGTCAGTGGTGATGTTTGAGGGCTGCACTCAGGGGGTGCACTCACAGTGCGCCACCTTCTAATCTTCAAATGAGGGGACACCCCCTGAAGATAGTGCTGGTGCTTTATGTGCGCCAGTGCTGTCGGTATTACAGATGGGTCCGCACAAGCATCTGCGGCCCCTTCTGTAATACCAATATGCCCAAGGGGCATGCAAAGCAGGCGCAAACGCCGGTTCCACCCCCAGGGCACTTTCTGTAATATGGCCCCAGATGTTGTGGAAATCTGAAATAATTTCTGTTAGCATAAGCTGAAGCCATTTTAGTTGGAGCATCCATTTTGTTAGCTATGTAATTCTTCCATCGTCACTGTTGCTAGCCCTTCTATTCTGCTTGAGTCATCAGCTTTAGTTAACTCCTTCTGTACTGGGCCAAAGCAATGTATGTGTTGAGCAAAGGCCAGTAGCTGGTGAAATGCACCTGGTTAAAGATGTAACTGTCAACTATTTTCTGCTGTTGTAAGCAGTTCTTTTGCCCCTCCAACTTTGCTGACTAAGTGATCTACCATCTGCCCATGTTTGACGTAACTATTCCTGTGTATGCCTGTACCTTCTATTTCTATCTACAGGCTTACTCTGCAACAGAGTGTGTATATAAGCATCATGGTCTGTGTATTCAATGTACTACCTCCTGGAACACTTGAGGGTGTTGTATGGACGTGGTCTCACTCATGAGTTATTAATAAACTTGTTATTTGAATTCCAGCTTCAGTGCCAATCTCTATTTTGTTGGTCTACGGACAGAGAAGGGTGACCCCTGCACTGGTGTGCCCATTAAAAGGCACATTTCCACAGTGTCTCCTTTCTCCTTGAAATATGAGCTCCTGTGACTATTTCTGAATCCTATGAATTCCATTAGCTCAGTGGCTCTATTGGCTCCATGACTTGAAGGCTCACCACCAAATAATGTTGCGATGTGAAGGTCACAAGTTCAAATCAAGCAACACAGACAAAAAATTGAGTACCATAAATTGAGTAATAGTAACATCTGTTATTTACAGCCCGTAGAGGTGCCAAGCACGTGCTATGAAGCTCTATAAAAGGCAAGCTACTGGTTAAGCAACATAGTCTCATTGACCAGCCTCTGCCTCACCAAGGAATTCTCACGTTGCTCATGATCAGAGATGAAATAAAAATCATTTCATGAAGACTATGATGGCCAGCCTCATTTCTTGTGTGCATTCCCATGGGCCAGACTCCTCGCACACTCAGAAGGCATTTATATGAACTAGTCCTTTTAGCCATGATGCTTTAACGTGTACACACATCTGCTACGGCTAATAAAGCTTGTGGTACCTAGCATTACTTACCAAAACAAGAGATCACTCCAATGCAGAACCTTCATCACAAGACCCCAATGCCGCTTCCCACCAGCACACAGCCGTATTTGGTCAATATGGACCAGGATCTATGCTCTACTCAACAGAACCCCTCTGGCAATTTGTACACAACTCAAGTCTTCGGTCAAATTCTATTAAACAATGTATGCGCTCTAGAGTCTGACATTTCTATGGGAAATGTTGCAGGGATTCATAAAGTTTCACATGGTTTTTCAGAGACTAGTAAAATAAAAAAATCTGTTCCTGAAAAAGGCAAGCGTTTCTGTGGTAGGAAAGCATGGGAGCACACACCCATAATTAATAGGGGGGTTTGGATAACGGGGTTTCTCCACAAGAGTTTTCTGTGAAGAAGCGACAGGATTTACAAAACAATAGTGCAAAATGCAATGAATTACATTTAGGATACAACAACATGGGGTTACGCTTGGAAATCACAGATTACCACGTGTAATCCTTTGAAATACTGTGAACTACCTCCATAGTCTGGAAAAACAAAGACATGCGTGTGAATTCTCTCTTTATGATGGATCCTAAAATAAGTGCAGCTATCCTTTTTTTGTATAAATGACAGTGAATGGATTTTGCATGGTCGTGTGTTCTGTCCTGAAAAACGATAAGTGAATAGAACCAGCCCAAAAACTGAACAACCAAAAGCCTAGTGACAGACATCAGTGTTAACTCTGCCCACAAACAGAGGGACATGTGAAAGAAAGGGTCTGAGCAAACACAAAGAAACTGCTAGCTGTGTCAGTTCTCCAGATTATACAGGGCAGTCTGCCAAACACAACATGGAGGATATTTCCCTGAACATATGTTTATTTAAACCCGAAATAATCCACTTATGGTATGCATCGATGCCAGCTGCTATGTTTTCCCGGCACTTACTGACACATTTGATTCTGAATAGACCATTAAGGTGCGGCTGTGCTGAAGGACAGATGCGCCTGGCATTGTCTGCAGTCTGTTAAAGTAAGTTTATTATGACAGTCATATTGAACACGGTGTCGATGAGACGTCACTGAAGATGTTCAGGGTTGCTATAGAGCAGCGCTTTGTGAAAGCTTTTCTCCAGACTCCCCTGCCCTCCGCCCCCTCCATGCTGCCTCCACATTACATGTCCTCTCTTTTACTCGTTTAAAAGGAATCACTTGGCATTTCAATGCACAGCGCAGAAACCGCGGAGCTTGTTGTCATGCAGAAAAGCATTCATTCTACCAGACGTCTAACACGGGGTTTCACTGTGGCTCGTGACTCACGCGTTTTACGTAAAAGATAGCGCGATAATCCCGATAAACAGCAAGTCTCTGGCACGTGTGCATCTGAAGGGACATACATTCTCAGGGATAGGATAACACTCCTTAAAAGGGCCACACATCCGAAAGCTATGAAGTGCGGCAGATGTAGGAGTTATGAATGAATGCCCGGGAAGTGTCTACGCAAGCGTGTTCTAGAAGAATCTGACATAAGAGAAGAAAGGGCTTGGTGCATGCAAATATGAAGCAAAGGCACCAACGTACGAGGTGATTAAACAAGGAATGGCAAAGTCAATAGGTCTCGACTATGGGAGAGTTTTGGACTATGTTAATTTCTTGTTGTCAGGGCACAAGTCCTAAAAAATAAGTGGGGGGACGCTGACGGCATGACAGGAAGTGAAACACGAAAGGTGGCATGCACCATCAGACTCGTTGCCTCCCCTCGCTCACCCCTTAGATGCGACTGCATCAGAGTAGCCAGCGCGTGAGCAGCA
This sequence comes from Lissotriton vulgaris, assembly GCF_964263255.1. Taxonomy (NCBI): domain Eukaryota; kingdom Metazoa; phylum Chordata; class Amphibia; order Caudata; family Salamandridae; genus Lissotriton; species Lissotriton vulgaris. The sequence continues at coordinate 1,258,064,079 of NC_141696.1, forward strand.
TTCTGAATGGGTTCCGATCTCGCCTCAGAGAGGCCAAAGAGTGAATGTGTGGCTCCATTTGCTCCAGTTATTGAGCTCCCGGTAAAATAAGTGGGGGGACGCCGTCCACCCACGTGGTACCCTGACTCGAGCCCTGCTTGTTGTACTGTGCAGCACGGCTCAAAGTTCGAGAAAAAAGTGGTATTACGCGGCCAGCTCTAACTGTGAGGGTCCGTCATGTTTTTTCTTAATACAGGATTGTCCTGTGCCAAAGTTTAATTATCTTGCGTCCAAGCTTAAGTTCGCCGTATTGGCCCAGCAAGAAAACAGCACCAAACAGGCCATGCAGAGCGGAAAGTGCAGTGCTGTTTACATGTTTTTGGCGTGTCTGGTGTAAGACAGGAGGGGCCAAGCAAAGAGGGGGGGCGGGGTGAAGGCTCAGGGGTGGGTCGAGGGAAAGGGAGGTGAGGGTGGCGGGCGGGTTCGCAGTGTGTAGAGTTAAAGGATGGCAAGGGTGACCTGAGAGTTAAGAGTTGTTGCAGGTAAAGGGAAGTGAGCGTGATGTGAGGGTTCTGGGGTGGCCAGCAATAAGGGGAGGTTTTGGTGACTTGAAGGTTAAGGGGTGGGGAGACGTAAAGAGAGGTGAGAGGGACTTGAGGGTTCGAGGCGTGGGTAGGGGTAAAGTGAGTTAAGGCTGACTATACTTGAGGGTTCAGGGGTGGCCGGTGGGAGAGGTAAAGGGAGGTGAGGGTGACTTGAAGGTTCAGCAGTGCATAGAGATAAAGAGAGATGAGGGTGACTTAAGAGTTCAGAGGTGGTTACAGGCAGATGAGAGTGACAATTGTTCAGGTGTGGGTAGTGGTAAAGGAAGTTGAGGCTGACTGGACTTGAGGGTTCAGGGGTGTGTAGAGGTAAAGGGTTGTAAGGGTGACTTGATGATTAAATAGCGGGGAGAGTAAAGGGGAGGTGAGGATGACTCGATGGTTCAATGGTGAGTGGAGATAAAGAAAGGTGAGGGTTACATGAGGGTTCAGTCGTGGGTAGAGTTAAAGGAAGGTGAGGGTGACTTTATGGTTTATGAGTGGGTAGAGATGAGGGTTACTTAAGGGTTCAGGGGTGGGTAAAGGTATGTTGTGGTGACGGTTGAGGGAAGAGCACTAATCAAGAAATTAATCAGTACTTGGTCCATGCTCCAGGGAAAAATACATAACCATGGAGAAAAAGTGAAGCAGACAAGTACAGCTATACGCCACCAATGAAAAGGAAGAAAATAAGTGACAATGATGCCAACCAATGGTGAGTAAGGGACTCTGGTAACAGGCCTTCAGCCATGGGTTGACATTTTAGGACCCGCCAGCATGTGTTGATTTTTAGGCCCCCGAAAGTCTCTCATGGCAACAGTCAGGGCTGGAAGGTCAAGTGAAATGGAATGGATAATTTCAAACATCAAACATGTTGATTTAAAGTATGCAAGCAAAATATATTCTCTGCTTTATAAAACAAACATTTGCAAAGCAACACTAATTCTTTAAGCATGGTGAGATGAGAATCAAAGTATGGTAAACTATATAAACACTGTAAACTGCAATGTATAAATGAGTGTGTGTAAATGATTTTCTGGCTCTCCCTTTGTCCCTTTGTTTTGTCACTTTTTATTAACGTGAAACCAGCTTCTTTTACATTGCATCTCAATTTCTAAAAGCCTTTCCATCCTCCAATGTCCACTACTTCCCCTTCTGGTGAACCAGAGCCCCTTTAAGTCACTTTAGGTGGTTTGAGCAGTAAAAGCAAACAGAATGAAAACACCAGCACCTTTGTTTCTCCATTCTCTATTGCACCAGCAATTAATCTCACATGGCCCGCTCATATGTCTTTAATTTTGCAACAGCAGAAAAAGTAAATGTGGGATATTTACACAAATTCTTATCTTTAGCCCAGCCTGCGGCATTCTAGAGACTTTCATAGTCATGCCTAGAAGTACCCAATAAGTGTATGAATCCAGGTTATTGACCTGTGATGTTAAAAAGTCCTTAAAAGCAAAGGAAATAAAGTTTTCTTTGGATAATATACATGGTACAGCAGGTGCAGTGACACAGTGATGCAGCATTCTCAGTGGGACTCGGTCAAGGGCTTGGAGGTCCTGCTCGGGATGTGACCATCAGTAATGCAGCTGGTACAGTAGCACTGGGCCAAGGAGTGTGTGTGGTCCACTGCAACTCCATCATGGATGTTTTTGCTACCAAACCAGTGCCTGCATAAGGGTCTTTGATACCCTTTGTACACAGTGGGCTGATTGCATAGCCCAGTAGTATACAAATTTTACTCTTCCACAATCAGCTAAGGGAACCCATCTTCCTTGCTTGCGTTAAGGTCCATTTGGGTTCATTGCACTCCTGTTCATGAATTTCTAAGACACATCAGGGATGTTGCTTGAAGGAAGGCAGTCAGAACCTTTGAGAGCCCACCAGGTTGGGGAGCAGAAGCACATCCCGAGAAAAAGGTTGAAATATAATGTATTGCCTGTCACGATACACTGAGTGGAGGGTGCTGTAGACCTGCATTGTTCAGCACTAGACTAAGGGAACACGCACTGGGAGTAAGAATCTGCAGTAGTCCCAACCAAATCAGCAGCCCCACCAAAGCAAGCATCTTAGAAGGATGAAAGGTTGAGTTAACCTTGCTATGGCAGATTATAGGCAAAAGTTAAGACATGCTCACGCACCATTCCACTTTTATATATACTGCTAGAGCGAATTTCTTCATTTACTTAACTAAACATTTTTAAGTAAAAGTGCAGAAGCCAATGCTAATTATCCCACATGGTGTGAATGAAATTATAGGTAATCATCCTTAGGCAATATACGGATTCATAAGATATAATAATGTGCTGATTAAAGTTAGCCTAACTGTTGCTGCCATTTTAAACGCAATGTATGTACTAGCATTGAAAGGCATGTCTTCAATGTTTAACTGTTGTTTTGAACAATATGTTTTTCCCGTTCACTGCAGATGTTGTAACTTTCCAGAAGCCTTCTGTTAGTTAGTGAATAGGCATTTGTTTTGTCTTAGACAATTGATAGTGAGGTTCTCACCTGGAGGAGAGGAGATTACAGGGCAGATGATTCATGGGAAGAACTGTCTGGACTGTAACATGTTAACAAAGTATATTTTAATTGCTTGTGTATGAGAAACTGGGAATTTACCTTCTCCCAAGGGTTTACTGAAATCCTATTGGATGCTGTGAACGAAGAATGTGATACTTGTTTCAATTTACAATGTATTGTGTTTGTATTAATACATGTTCCTAGGGTAGGAGAGGCTTTACTCAATCTGATTTTCTAGAGTTCCATCCCTGCATTTCTGAGACTATATCTCTCTTTATGAGAGATTACTTTTGAGCCTATTCCCTGTTTTATTAGAAGTCTGCTGATTTATAGTTGAGAATACTTATTAACTTAATTATTTATTTTATTTGAAGTGCAAATGGTTTATGTTTATGCCTTCACTCTCTTCTCAGAACTCTTTATCGGGTTTCCGGCCTGACACCAGATTCTATTCCAATATAATTTAATTTAGGTCAGGGAAATTCCTTTATGGAACACACTTGCTGTATTATTTTTATTTTTACTTTCATACTTACCAATGTTGCATTTTTCCTTCTATTGAAATATCAAATACTGGATTTTATTCATATCTGATGCTTAAAAACTAAAACTTATTGAATAAATAATGAAAACTTGAGAACTGAATAATAAAACCCTTTAACACACACACATTCTATTTATTGACTGTTCTAAACTAGTTAGTGATTTTATTGCTTATACTCGACGAACAAAGTTCCATACAACCAAGTGACAGATGAGTCCTTCATTTCAGGCAGTCAGCAATAGAACGGTGGAGGTTATTTAGTGATTACATCCAAAGATTAAGACATAGAAAACCTCGCTCCATCAATATACACCGCATTTTCTCAGTTAATGTCTAGATTTAGAATTTTCCCTAGTTTCCCTATTGTAATGAATCGTCAAGTACAAAAGCTTCTGGTTAAGGTGTTGTTTAAAAATAGTAGCTGAAGCATCCTTAAACTGCTCTCTAGGCACTTTCTTGTAATGAAGTATTTTTTAAATTGTGGCACCCATTTTCTAAGACAGGGCCTGGTAATTTTTTGAGTGCTTAAGGCCAAATTCAAGGGCAACCTAGTAAATGTTTTCAATATTCTAAGTCCGGAAGGACAGCTCAGCTGTGTGAGACAATAGCAAGAACTGTGTGAGATGATAACAAACAAGCACAGTCCATTCCCCTGAATCGAAAGAGATCTTCTCTTCTCGGTTGAGGGAATATAAGGAAGCAATCACTTTGGCCAAATCACTTTACTTTTCCAAAAAAATCCTGAACTCGTCTAATAAATCCAAAGATATTTTTTCTATTGTGGAAGAACTATCTAATCCGGCAAGAGTCACTCTAGCCCCCCTCCCTTCCCAGTCTCTGTGCGACTCCCTGAATCAATTTTTTGTGGACAAAATCATTAAGATCAAAACCAGCATCTCCACTCTAGCCCCACCTGTTCCCACATCTTTCAGTGTCCCCGGTTATTCCCACACTCATATTCTTACCCATATTCCCCTTATTTCAAAGGATAATTTTTTATCACTCCTTCACAAAGTTTCCTCCGATTCTCCCAGCGATTGTTGCCCCCCCCTCGGCCCTTCGGGAAGCTTTTACTTCCTGTCCAGAACCTCCCCTTGCTCTTTTGAACAACTCTTTGACTATTGGGGAGGTCCCTGGATCCTTCAAACAGGCCGAGGTGGTTGCCATCTTGAAAAAAACCATCGGCAGACCCTCTATCATGAGCAACTACCGCCCAATTTCCCTTCTTCCTTTTCTCAGTAAAGTTTTGGAGTCGCACGTTACTCATACCCTTAGCTCTTTTGTGGAAGACTCTAGTGTATTGGACCCCCAGCAGGCCGGGTTCAGACCTGCGCACTCCACAGAAGCAGTCATCCTTTCTGTGATGGAGGAATTGCGCAGGGGGGCTGATGCTAACATCTGCCAGGCTTTGGTCCTCCTCGATCTGTCGGCCGCCTTTGACACGGTCGACCATGACATTTTGGTCGACCGTGTCGGGGAGGCTGGCATCCAGGGTACCGCCCTGGACTGGGTCCGCTCTTTCTTGACCCAACGCCATCAAGCAGTCAGGCTGTCCCAGTTTTCCGCTACTCAGGTCAAATTGACCTGCGGTGTCCCACAGGGTTCTTCCTTATCCCCTCTTCTTTTTAATTTGTATCTCTCCCCACTCATCCGTGCCCTCCGTCAGTTTAATGTCACCGCGTTCAATTACGCGGATGACATACAACTAGTTTTTACCATTGACTCCTCTGCTGAATCCATTTCCACCTTCCAAAACACCCTTTGCTTCATTAGCAATTGGATGAGCTCAAATCACCTGAAGCTCAACCCCGACAAGACTGAGCTGGTTCTTGTCGGGGGCCCCTCCAATCCTTGGGATTCTTCCTTTTGGCCTGCTAGCCTTGGCAGCCCTCCTTGCCCTGCCAATTGTGCCAAAAGACTGGGAGTCGTCATTAGTAGTGACCTTTCTATGACGCCCCAGATAAGCGCGGTAGTCTCCTCAAGCCATTTCCAACTCAGGAAAATACGGAAAATTTCCCGCCTACTTACATCCGAGGCCCTCATCTTGGCCCTGCTTGCGCTAGTCATGTCTAGGCTTGACTATGCCAATGCATTATATGTAGGCATTCCTGCTTACCAACTCAGGAGGCTCCAGTTGATCTAGAACCAGGCTGCCAGCCTGATCCATTCTCAACCTAGAGATCAACATGTCCGCCCTCTCTTAAAAAGCCTCCACTGGCTTCCGGTAGCTGCCCGCTGCAAATTTAAGCTTGGCTGCATCATCTCCAAATCCCTTGCTGGTCACGGTCCCCTCTTCATTTCTTCCCTCCTTCACCCGTATGTTCCTTCTCGAACTCTTCGGTCATCTCAATCAGCCTTGTTATCAGTCCCTAGATACAAGAAGAAGAAACACGGCGGCCTCAAGTTCTCTTTTTTGGCCCCCACCTTCTGGAACTCCCTCCTCCTCCCTCTTAGGTTGTCCTCTCCTTATCCCAAGTTCAGATCCTCCCTCAAAACTTTTCTTTTCACTGAATCCTATAAATATCTGTTTCCTCTGTTTTCTCATCTGCTCTCTCCTCATTACAGCGCCAAGAAACCTTACGGTGTTAGTTGCGCTTTAGAAATTTATTTAACATAACATTTAACATAACATAACAAAAGCAAATTTCCCTCTCAGCGATGTCCAGTATTCCTTTATCAGACAATGTTCAGGGGGACATGGGCAAAAAGAGGGGGAGGCTGGAGTTCTTTGCCTCTGATGTCCCAAGGCCCAACCTACTATGGCTGTAGAAACTGGGTAAACCCTTTCAGCACTTGACTCTCATTGCTGGCAATGGCTAGCAGTCACAGTCACAGGCTTTTCAGGTAGGTAGTGTAGGTCTATGCAATCTCAGTACTCAAAAGCCACCCGGCAGTGCAAACCTGAATGTCCAACCCAGTGCTTTACTTAGATAATAAATTAAATTACTTTAATACCCACACTTCAAACAGAATGCTACACAGATGATCACAGCAGGTACATACTTATAATGGCACTCAGAGTGCTATGCCTTGGCTACCACCCTCCATTTCCCCCTTCTTCCTAGGTGTCCCTCCTTTTGTGCCTCGTGTCCAGGTCCCCTGCTAGAACAGAAAGTCCTTGTAGGGCATAAATCAAGGATTAAGAGCAGATAACCCAGTTTAATAGCAAGGGCATTCACTTCAATGCCAGTCTCACTACACTTAGGTTTTTATTTCGGAAACCAGTGAGAAACTGACAACACACATCTTGGATCTTTCCAACTTCTGAAAGTAGGCACTCCAGTGACAGATGAGTCCTTCATTTCAGGCAGTCAGCAGTAGAATGGAGCAGCGGGTGCTTCTGCTTGGAGTACTTCACCGTCTGTAGATACCTTATGACAGCGGGTGACCTTGGCAGACATCAGACCCGCTTAAGTGTCACTTGGCGATGGACAGGTGGGTTACCACACAAAAGGAGGGATGCAGAGTGGCACAATGGCAGCACACTCTCCGTTTTGGCATCACTGGCCACCACAGACACAGTTTTTGATTCCTGTGGCTTACTTTTGGTTCTCAGTGGCAATGCTCACCAGGGGTACAGTTAGGGTCTTTGGTGGAGATGTCCACCACGGGCACAACTCTTGATGTCAGCAGTATGAACAGCTGCAATTGATCCTCTTTGCACAATGGTGAGTTAGATGTCAATCTCCCATTTTTGCTTGCAACAACATTCCTAGGTAGACTGCACTCATGCTTCTAGGGCTACCAGATCACTCTCTGCATGCATTCTTCCTTAGCTCAATAGACCCAAAGCAGCAGGGTCTGGCTACTTTTGGCACTCCTGTTCCATCCCTCTCTCAGCAGGCAAGTTGGCTTCTAGGTGCTTTAGGTCAGGACTACAGCCCTACAGCAAGGCAAGACTCCACATGATGTCAACAACCTGAACATCAGTCTCCTCCTGAGACTGATGTGCAGCCTGTGCTCTGATCAACATAGCTGATGTGGTTCAAATCTATAGGCTTCTGTTCCAGGTACTACACCATGGGTAATCAAATCACTGTCAAAGAGATATCCAGCACTTTGCTTCTCACTCACTCCTACTTCAAACATGGCTAACTTGCCATTTATTCTACATCAGCTCAGGCAATCGGGTACTTTTATCGCACCTTTATCACCCAAGGCTGGAACCCCCTCCCATTGACACTAGCTCCTGAAACAAACCCATCATGTTTCAGAGAATATGCATCAAGGAATCTGGGACCTTCACCCAAATGTCCATAGCCACTAGACTGAGTGCAATAGGACTCTCTTGGATCCTTTCATCCATAGTTCATATCCCTCACAATTATTGGTGCAGCTGGTGCATTCTCTCACCCACTCATTCAATTCATGTCACACCATGAATCCAGGTCTTAAATGAAACACCATTTGTTCTCTTTAAACCTTTGCAGGTACAGGCTTCAACCCAAACACCCTAATCACAGCTTCCTTCACATAATTCATTTGCTCAGTCACAATTATCCTTCTAATGACTGTTGTACCTGCTGTATACAAACAACTCATTAAAGTAGCTACCTTAGACTCATCATTCAAAGCCTGCGTTCTACAAGCATTATCAAACTCACAAACCATTTCTAAACATTTTGTCGCGCCACATACATGTGCACAAGCTCTTTGGAACCTTGGCAGATACTCCTGAAGAGTTGGAAGTGAAATCACTTTTCACAGATTTGTCTGTCTCTACTGGCAGTCTGAGCTTCTCTTTCTCTACAGCTATACTCTCTCTCTCTCTCTCTCCATCTCTCTCTCTCTTTCCAGTTATCTTTCCTTTTCTTTTTCCTGCCTTTCACTTACCTTTTCCTGTTCCTCACCCTCCCTATTTGCCTCCTCATAGACTTATTCTTCCTGCCTCTCCCTGCTCCCTTCCTAATGTTCAGGGCAAGCTAATCTCAGCTTCTCCCTCTCTAAATCATTGGACTGCACCTCTTCATGTGCTTAGCTTACTGGAGAGCCAACTTCAAGTTCAGAGTTACAGTTAGACTTGACCGTTCCAAGGGGATAAATCCCAGCCTATGACAACTGTACCATGGAATCCAGTGGTGGTGACTGATCTGGGGAAATATTGGAAAGCAAATTACGAGATACACATGCGGTGTGCTTGGGAAAAAGTGTGCTAAAGAGCTAAGAGAGCCTAACACAGACTCACACCTTCCTTGTTTTCCTATCATGGTAACCTCCATAGAGTCTATCCTCCCCTCTGGTTTCTGTAACTGGCAAAGTTTTTGATTCCGGTGGCAATTTCCACCACCAGACACAACTCTTGGCTCTGGCTGGTGACATCCACCATGGGCACAGCTCTGGTCGTCTGAGACGATGACCACCACAAGCTCAGTTCTTGATGTCAGTGGCCTGAACATCTGCAATCAGTCTTATTTGCACGATTGTGAGGTCAGCTGTCAAGCCATAATTTCTACACTGAATCCTCAGTCCTAAAGAGACTGCGCAGATGCTCCTAGGGATGTCATATCACTCTCCACAGTCTTCCTCAGCTTCATAGAACCATCGTACCGAAGACAGGCTGCGCCTGGCATTTCTTGGGCAGACATAGCCCCTATAAGGTAAGTAGGCTTGTTCCCTCTCCAAAGAGGCAGGTTGGCTTCTAGGTACTTCATGTCAGGGGTACAGCTTTTCAGGACAGCAAGATAATGTTACCTCACCTCTGCTGAAAACTGACTTTCAGGCAGACACCAGCTCTGGTTGCAAAACAGTCCTCAGAGTACTCTGTGGAAAACTATCTTCCTCAAAGAAGCCCTTAAACTAGAACAGCAAGTTGGTCAGCAGTTCCTGTTTTTGTACAGTCAAAGGAGACAAGGGATGTGTGCTCTCTGTCTGCACTTTCACAACTGTTGTGGGGTCAGTTCTTTCTGTGGAGTTATGTTCCTCACAGGAGAGTAGTCTTCAGTCTGGGGCACTCGCAACAGACGCAAAAAGAGGTTCAAGCTTTCTGCACCTGGCTAGCAAAAGGCTGGCCTCACTTAAAGAGTTCCTTTTTACCTTAACAACAGAACCTGCACTCCCATCCTTCACCCTTACCATCTATCAAATGATGTTGCTACCGGATGGCGCCACTTCAGTGTCAAAGTATCCTTCCTACAGATTCAGGAATGGCATCAATACACTTCCGCAATTTGGAAACTATCTCGTCTCCATCTAATCTGCCGGAACAGGCAATGGGCTTTCTAAATGGAACCCACAAGTTTCCATTATTCTGGCTCACTCATACACAGAATGCCTGTACCACATGGAGGGTCTGGTCACAAGTATAGATTCACAAAACACGGTATGCTGTCACCACTGCTCTACATGCTAAACCCATGACCAGAAAGGTAGTTTGCACTCAATGAAACAACTGCCCACTTGGTGTGACCTCTAGGTCACAGAACATGCCCAGGACCTCAGTCATGACAAGGATAAGGCCTAGGCCTCTGCTCACACACTAGATAAGTGTGAGGCTAATGTCAAAATCAAAAACCAGGATAACAGATACACTCAGTTTGGCGCTCAGTGCAGAGGAACACAACTGTACACAGTACATGAGTCATTCCAATCCCAACAGACTTTCATTCACCTGAGTTGGATAAAATGAGCACTAGTTTCATTGGACAATAACTACTATGCCGATTTAAAGTGATTGTGCACTGAAAGGAGTGGTTTTGGAGCCCAAAAGGGGGTCCAGATAAATGATGTATTGTGTTCAGTAGTTTGATTGCTGGCATAGTTATCGTGTGTATCATCATGAAACTGTTGGCAAATACAGGATATTGCACTGTACTGGCTTGTAGTTTCAAGCAAGACACCAAAATGGCACTGACCATAATGTGTGGAGTCCTTCCTTGAATCGGACCAAAATTTCTCCAACATATCCAAAGCACATTCAAACAACTTTGCCTCTGATAAGAGCGTGGAGGTTTAACCTGCTCTTATTCACCATACTCGCCTGGGCCCATAACACTATAAACATTCACACTTTTGAACAGGTAAAACCCTTTCTATACTCTACCAAGTTTATATATTTACTTTAGGTCCTATACCAATTGACTTACCAATCCTAGTCATGGATACCTAGAGACCTAAGGGATCAAGGGAGTTCGCAAAAAAATAGGTAATAAAATAACATTTCCTTATAAAATAACCACAAACTCGGGAAAGGTTTAAACTCTTTATCTATGTATATTCTTAAATGTAATAGTCCAAACACAATTTCTTAGTGTTCTCTCAATTATGAAAATGATGGAGAAAACAATAATATGCAAAGCAGTTATGAAACTTAATATTGGCATTGAAACAGAGGAAGGGGAGAGAAAAGGGAAACGTACAATAACATACCCACATGTAATATTTACCTAGAATGGAGTGAAGACCAACCCTGGCCATGGGCTGGGATAAAGGACAGAACCCCGGAAATTCAGGTGCCAGCAAGGATAGAACAGGTGCAGACCAGAATCAGGACAGGAACGGACCAAATTGGATCAGGACAGGACCACCTCAGGCTAGAACTGGCACCCACAGCTATAGGGCAAAAGCCTGCGTTGGACCCTCTCTGCAGCAAACAGTTGAACCTTGATTGGGTCAGCAAATCTTCTGACAGAGTGCTTCGCCAGCACCCCTTACTCCTGAACCCTGATTGGGTTATCGAATCTTCTGACAGAGTACTCCGCAGCAACTCTGCTCACGATCACCTATTGAGTGCGTTGGGTCAGTGACAGGTCAGCTATTCGGACAATTTCTCTAGCTAAGCCTACTCTAGTTATACTATTTTCCAGGGCAGTGTACCACCCCCAATGTTGCAAGTGTAAGGATCCCCAATTTTGATTGTACAAAAGACGAGGAGAGGTCATCACTCCATGTCAAAATGAAACTTTTCTTTTGAATATTGAAATTAGCATTTCCGACAATCAATTTATTTTCCCATGCACTTTTATTCCACCCGGCAGTCAGTGTTACTAAATCTATAACATAGTTGTCAATTTTGTACAGTTCAGCTTCCACTTGTGGAGTTTAAAGTTCATACTCCCAGGCACATCTTCTGGCAGGCTTGGACTTGGCTGTCATTCAATGACAATGATTCAAAAGTTCTTGGTCTTTAGTCATGCGCGGTGTGGGTTTTCAAAATGGAGTCACAGCACTTTCTAGGCCCAAAAATACGATACATGAAAAATAGAAAGAAACAGTCTTAGAACACAGAAATAAATGAATGCACTGTATACCACTTATCTCTACTCTATTTCCATTACTTTATTTTAACTATTACGTTAAGTATTAGGCAGAACAAATAGCTTGACAAAAGCAGCGGTGCAAGCTTCATGCATGCTGTGACACAAAGCAGCCATCTTAGTTCTAGTGCGCAGAAGCAAAAGTTTCCCTCCAAAGCGAAGAAGTACGTCATGTCACATGATTGTGACAGACGCATGCGCAGTAGGAAATCCCGCGTAGCAGCAGCCAATTCAGTGCAAGCGGATCATAGTTAGTTAAAAGCACATTGGCGAGCTTCCTCTAGAGACTATAAATGTTGTGTGGTGCAATTATTTGTACACAAAACATGTTTGTTAATACTTCAATAGTTATTTCGCGAGGGTTGAGTCCAAGCAAGTCGCTTTACGTGTGCAACCTTGCTCCATCAATCCCCTCTTTGATGATATTTTATATCATCACCAATTAATAAAACAGATGCCAACTTTTACAAGACTCCCAATTCAATCTCTTCAAACTTTCTGTTTGGTTTCTTTTCATTATTCATGTGAAAGTTTTTCACTTTCTTGTCCAAATTTCCATTCAACTCTTCTAATTCAATTTCATCGATATTTCTCTTCTTTCCTTTCTTATTTACGGTATATGACTTTTTATGCTTGCGACATTTGCAACAGATTATTATCCCTAATATCAACATGGCTATTCCCATCATTGGCATCAGTATTCTACCTACAAAACTTTTTCCTACATTAGAAAACCAACTACCTATAGAGGAGAGACCATCTGTAAGTCTCTTCCATGTACTATCAACGTCCAGTGGTTTGAGTTCCTTTTCCAAATGTGTAATATTTCTTACATACCTTTTAATTTCAACACTTTTGTCCGGTATGTAAGTGCAACAATGTTGCACTTTCAACATTCTACAGACTCCGCCCTCTTTTGCCAATAATGTATCAAGCGAAAAGGGGAAACAAGGGAACCCTACTCACAGCGGAACCAGGGCAAAGTGTATATCCAAAGAACAATGGTTCCTGTGGCATACCAATTTATAGAATATACAATACTAAACAGCTTAAATAAGCAATATTCACTTGTAGCAGAGAAGGGTTTGGCAAAGAAAGAAGCACACATATACAAAATTTATAAGAAAGACTTCTTATATTTCAACTCATGAAAAGTGTCCATATTTACAACAGCAACACATATACAAAAAGTTATATGTACAGTGTAAAGTGCAGTCGTCCCAAGTGATTTCGTGAACAAAAACAAAACAAACACAAATAATAAATGATCTATACAGTTTTGCGTTATGGGTATTAACACAGGGAACTGACCAAGCAATATGATGCAATAATTGCTAACAGTGACTATATGAAATCATAAATCACTGTGCTAAAAGGGTTCCTTCCCTATAGCGTCGACGGCGTTTCGACCTGCTTGATGGAGGTCTCGTCAGGACTAAACAGTGAGGGACATCTAGGGAAAAGGTGAGAGTGGTTGTTAATATGTGTGGTTGCTGTACTCTGTAGTAGTGTGTGGACTTAAAATTGGGGAATATAATACCTCGTAGTGTCTCAACTTAACGCAACCCATGCGTGATAAAATGAATTAAATCGGACTTACAGTGTACCCAGCCGGGCACTGTTGAGAAAAAAAGATAGAACATTTGTTAAGACTCACGAACGCTGTGGGACAACGTTACAATTGGGCCAGTGATGGTATAGAAAAACCACTTACCACTGTGATTGCTCGTGGTAATGGAGTCGGGTGGCAATTTTAAGTCCACACACTACTACAGAGTACAGCAACCACACATATTAACAACCACTCTCACCTTTTCCCTAGATGTCCCTCACTGTTTAGTCCTGACGAGACCTCCATCAAGCAGGTCGAAACGCCGTCGACGCTATAGGGAAGGAACCCTTTTAGCACAGTGATTTATGATTTCATATAGTCACTGTTAGCAATTATTGCATCATATTGCTTGGTCATTTCCCTGTGTTAATACCCATAACGCAAAACTGTATAGATCATTTATTATTTGTGTTTGTTTTGTTTTTGTTCACGAAATCACTTGGGACGCACTGCACTTTACACTGTACATATAACTTTTTGTATATGTGTTGCTGTTGTAAATATGGACACTTTTCATGAGTTGAAATATAAGAAGTCTTTCTTATAAATTTTGTATATGTGTGCTTCTTTCTTTGCCAAACCCTTCTCTGCTACAAGTGAATATTGCTTATTTAAGCTGTTTAGTATTGTATATTCTATAAATTGGTATAATAATGTATCAAGAGCAAGTCGATTTTGTAAAAGCCTTCATCTTATCGCTACCAGTTCGATATTGATCATCAAAAATCCTCCAGCAGTGTCAGTCAATAAGCGATCCACCACTGTTGATAATTTGCAAATTCTTTGTGTATTCAGAACCACTCCAAATGAGGGTATCAGTGCACTAAATATATCACCTACAATTTCAGAAAAACTAGCTCTTTCACTACGTATTAGTCCATTATTTTCTTCATTCCTTCCAGTGATTTTGTCCACATTATATACTTTTGGAAATACTATTCCAAAATAGCAACTCCCATACCAATGGTCTGGCAATTTGTAATATGCTCTATTTCCGCATATATAATACATTCCAGGAAATACTGGTTCAGCTCCATCTTTGAAACTCCAACCCCCAATTTCTTTAGAGTTGTGATCACACTCACTGGAACCAATTGAATATATTGTTATAATAACTTGTTCTTTCCCTGTGAAGACAGAGTTTTCCCTTCTTTTCGAAATCCAGCAACATAGCAGCATGAGTCTTGCCATTTGAGGTAAACCCTATATTTTCAGCCCATTTAGGAAGTTTATGTTTCTTATCTTTGGCCTTTCTATGGAAATCCTCTCTTCGTTTTTCAACTAAGTTTAAGAATATATTCTCCTTTTCTTGTAAAATGCATGTTAAATTATTCTTGTGTGCTTCAGCTATATCTATTGTACCTATTGTTAGAAATTATTCACCCATATAACGTGGTATGTCACTCTTAGTATGTACAGGATTCAGGTTACTACGTATAGGAAGTTCAGAAAATATCACATCTGAATTAGAATAATAATACTGTAAAGGTCCTTTCTTATAAAATAAACTAGCTAAAATACTACATGAAATACCATATGTCAAGGGTAAATGGTGGTAGGTAACACCTTCTGCTACAAATGTAGGTAATTTCATACAAACGTAAAAATCACTTATTTCCATGGCTTCTACATTGTGTACTAACAGGTTAGCAAACACATTTAAATGAGTTCTATTCTTAATTCTATTATAATCTAATCCTTCCTCATCTGATGCTTCTAAATCTACTTTTTGTTGTTTAAGACTATCCACTCTTCCCCGTGTATTTAACTTTTCAGGAGTATCTACCTTCTCATGTATACTAGTGTTATTCTGCATGTCTCTACTCATTAGATAGGGAATAACTACTGTTAGTCCCAACCACACTATGAGTATTATCACTACACTACATGTGCATATTCTACAGCATGTTTTCTAGACAGTTTCTTTTCGTTCTTCCATTAACAGTATGATCAGCCATTTCTGATTAAGTAGACTTAGCCCCTCGTTGTGAATTTTCTACAGATATTTAACCTGTGAGTTTTGTCAGGTTGGTCTCACTTCTTGGTCAGACTGGTCATCGATCAGTTAGTCATCAATTTCATCACTTAGTTCTAGGTTTTCGAAGTCTTCAAGAATGACATAGGTCCACTCAGGGCCTCTGAACTTGTTATTCAATCTTTTTAGTCGCTGACTCTTCCTTCTAGGTTTTTCAGTGGATAGTTCAGTTTGGCTAGATATTTCATTCACTTGTTCTTGTTCTTCATTTATTGTTTTTAGGCGAAGCTTCAGTCTTTTGACAAACCCAGGCCACTTATTTCCTTTTCTGAGTCTTTTAGCTGGCACTGTGTTTTCCTCTTCTTCAAATACTCTTTTACTATGATGCACATACTCTGCATTTGTCGGCTTTGACAAACTTGAGACGTTATTATTTACGCCACGTATTCCGACTTTCCAAAATTAGATCATGCCGCCCGGCTGTTATGCTAGCTCTGAACAGTTACCAACTACAGATAGCCTGCAGGGCCGCTAAATTTTGTCAAAAGGCACTTCAGTTAATAGTGAACACTGAGAAAAAGGATTCTAAAGGTCTGAATTTGACTATGTGAATGTGCAATTAATCAGTTACATCTGCAAGTACATCATGCACACAGACATTACAGAAAGTTTTCTTTTTTTAATGATTTGTTCCCTTGTTCATTACAGTTTTAAATCACATGTTTTTTATTTTTCATGTCATCAATATTGTAAAGGTTTTAATTAACTACATACAATAAAAACATTTACTCTTACTCTTTTATTTTCATTCAGTTGTGGCACAATTTGTTCATTTTCATTTCCTGTATTCCTCTCTATCTGACTTGGTCCAGGTCTTGGTTCTGTTTCTTCTGCCTGGATATTAATCTGGCCTTGTTCAGGAGTTTGCTCAGTTTGATTTTGAATTTGTTCACCTTCTTCTTCCTGAACACGTTTTTCTACACCTATCTGATCCTGCTCAGGCCCTTCGTTCTCTTGATTGTCTTCTGCCTGAGCTCTCGCCCTAATACCTATCTGTCCCTCCTCAGACTCAGGAGCTTTGACAGGTGAGTTAAATGTCTGAGTATATTGATCTCTCCTTATCTGATCCTCCTCAGAATTACTATTGGCTTGGATTTCTGTAATCTGAGTACATTCTTCTATTCCTAACTCATCCTCACTATCACTCTGTCTCTCTAAATTAGTTTGACTTCTGGTTCTTATGATCTCTGCAGGTATGTCGACTACTGGAATCCATTCATCTTGACTGGTGCTCGGTTGTTCTTCAGCTACTTCAGGATTAATATCTTGAGACCCCTCAGCTGCACAACCTTCAGCTTCTGTTTCATCAGGCTCAGTCACTCTATTTGTGTGACTAGCATGGATCCAATTCGGAATTCCTTCTCACTTTACAGCTGTAGTGGTAACCAATATCACTTGATGTGGTTTTCCCCACCTTGGTGCTAGGCAAGATTTTCGAGTATGTTTTTTTATCACTACCCAGTCACCTGGATTCAGATCATGTGCTGGAGTTGATTGTCTGGCGACAGCGTCTTCCCCAACCTGGTGAGAGATAGAACACACTTGGTCAGCCAGTTATTTGCAGTACTCTAGTACTAAGTCATCACCTCCACCCTGAATCTTTGCTGCAAGTTACTGCCATGATTTAACTGATGGCAGGTGGAAGGCTGACCTTTCCCTGGACCGGTGAACTAACTTTGTAACTTCTTTCTCCTCCATTTAAAAAAGAATACAAAGCCACCTCACCTTCCAGAGTCCATAAAAACCTGGCTGTTCCATCCTCAGGCTTCTTTTTTCCTAACTTTCTACAAGCGATGGATGGAAGTAATTGTATAACACAGCTGCCATGCTGTCATTCATCAAAAAGGTATGTATGACCAATGGGGCATGAAGCGCGCTCCTTTGCATCTCATGTGCCTCTGTAATACGGACAAGCATGTTGGGAGTGACACAACCAGAACCTGTAGTTCACTCATCACACCAAGCTCCTTCCACATGACATTTGTTACAAGCATAAATTCTCCCAACCAAGCATACAGGATCTGTCTACCTTAGTCACTCCGGAAAGTTTGAGCGCTAAGAGCCCATGCTAGTGGCAATTGCATGATATATAGTGCTAACATCTTGGATATAAAATGGGTCAAAAATAACTATGAACATATGCAAAAATAGAAGCAGAATCTATCAACATAAATAGCAGGTTCACAAACAACATCCTGGTAGGCCTCACAGCAATCAAATTCGGCAGCGCCTCACAAAAGAAATTCTAGACTCGATTCGAAAAATTATAAATTATACCTGCATAATACTCCCACCAAATGAAATCTGCCCACCAGTTTACCAAAGATGGTGCAGCTTTTGACACACTGAGGGTGGCCTCAGTTATGATCCACTACTCAAAGTAATCTCAGCAAGACTAATACTAGCTATTTCAGATGATAGTGAAGTTCTTCGCTGCAGGGATGTAGGTCTCCGAAATCAGATCCTCTCCAAAGTATTCAGATCTCTCTTCCATTTACCTTTGAAAACATCTCCAGCCCACTTCAGACTGGAATTTGAATTCATAAATCAAACAATAGCAAGGATGGGGACACGTAAAAATGTGGACTAGAATAAGAACTGTGATGTAAATGAAGATGGAGAGATCATGGAAGGTTATAAGGCATTTATTATGCACTACAGAGAAAAGCTGGTGATCCCATCAGAAAGCAGAGAGCTAACTGACTGGGCAGAATACAGTGGATAATGACATCAAGGAAATGGAATGTTAAACTTAAAGTGATACAGCAAAACATAAGTAAAGAGAATACAACATATCCTCTTCCCTTCGTATAGAAAGCAGGAGAAGAGAGAAAGAAAAAAAAACAAAATACAAGCACATGCTCATCGTTACAGAGAGACCTTATTGGCAAACAAAATCATGCAAGTAACTTGGAGGTCTTCTGACTCTCTGAACTCTATCAATATTGATCTCCTTCGAAGGAAAATCACGGCTACATTCAGCTTTTTTGTACAGTGCCACACGCCTCAGGTTCCAACTTTCGCCATTGAATAAAGTAATGAACCTTCTATGAACAGACCTGACCTTGAATGGGCCCCTAAACTTGGTCAACCCAACCCCAACTCGACCAGGCTTGACCTTCACCCAATCATTCACCGCAATCTTACAACTGCTATCAGGCTCACACAAAGCGCCGGGATTGTCAGGGCCAACATTTATCAACTCTTTCATCCAGGCGGCAACAAGCTTTGTGCCAGCTGAGCGCCCCCTCATGATGTTGAAAGGAATCATTCCGGTCACACCATTCTCAGTGGTTCTGTAGGCCCAAACCAGGTCGTTTACTAAATCTCTCACATCTGTCCTTGACGAAATTGCCATCTGAATCGCACCTTTAACCATCCGGTTCGCCCTCTCGACTATTCCATTCCCCTGGGGATTGTAAAGTGAGGTCCTGGAATGTGCAATTCCACATTTTTTTAAGAAAATGGCCATCTCCAAGGAAGTTAACTGAGTCCCATTGTCGGTGACAATCCTAGTTGGAAGACCTTCTTCCCTAAAAATGTCGCTCAACACAGTAATAGTATTACTGGTAGTAATCTCCTTCATGAACTTAACCACTAACCACTTTGAGGAAACGTCAACTACCACCAACCCAAACCTCATATCTTGACTCAACTGGTAAAACGGGCCAATGAAATCAAGGCATATAGTGTGCCATGGGGACCCCGGGTCACCTATTGATCCACAACCAGTATGACTACCAACTTTGAGTCTCTTTTCACTCTCCAAACAGTCCGTACATCTTTCCACCCACTGAGAGATTTCCTGGTCCATGCCAGGCCACCAAAAATTCTCCCTAACTCTCCTCTTGGTGAGGGACTGTCCCAGATGGCCTTCATGGGCTAGTTTAAATATAGTAAACCTCACATCTTGTGGGGGAATGAACTTATCTTCCATTAAAATCAAGAAGCCATCCTTGTCCAAGACAGACAATTGATCAAGTACTTTCAAATATGGACGAACTGCGGGGGATAGGCAACTCTCTCTCCTTGGACCCTTAACGATCAACTCCTTGACTTCTCTCAACGCCACATCCTTTGCCATAGAGGTATTCCACAAACTCTTGCCAATTGCTCCGGCAAAAATATCTACTACCTCATCCACAGCAGCTACAGACCCTTCAGAATTGGATGATTCAACACCCAGCTTGTCTACCGACTCCCACGGTAGTGGTAGTCTAGAGAGACCATCGGCTTGGCAATTCCTCCAACCTGGGATGTACTCAACTGTATACAGATATTCTTGAATCCTAGCAGCGAGCCTAGCTAACCTCGCAGAACCCTTGCCAGCCCCACCAGGTGACAGAATTTTAACCAAGGGTTTGTGGTCTGTCAAGAGCGTGAACTTGAACCCCCACAAATACATCCTGTAATACTCGCAACCCCACGCTGCGGCTAAGGCTTCACGCTCGATAATAGAGTAATTCCTCTCAGCTGTAGTGAGCGTCCTAGAAGCGAAAGCCACAGTCTTGATCCCGCACTCATGTACTTGAGCCAAAACCGCACCAACACCCACAGCACTGGCATCCACAGTCAAAACTGACCTACGGTTGGTATCAAATGGAGTCAGGATGCCTGCATCACAAATTTCATCCTTGATTTTCTTAAAACATTCTACTTGCTCCACACCCCACACAAACTTGCATCCTTTCCTCAACAACACCTTAATTTTTTCTGTCTTCTCTGCAAAGTCTCTTACGAATTTTGCATAGTACTCAATGAGGCCGAGAAACGACCTCAACTGATCTTTGTCACTCGGAGCTGGTGCATTCCTGATAGAGTCTAATAAATCACGCTTGGGTTTCACACCATCGACAGACAGGGTATAACCCAGGTATTCAACTTCTTCCACCGCAAATTTGCATTTCTCTTTCTTAAGAGTTAATCCAGCTTGTTCCATCCTTTCTAGAACAGTCTTTAAGATCAGATTGTGTTCCTCTACAGTCTCACCAAATATTAGAACGTCGTCTTGGAAGTATACCACGTTGTTCACACCTTTCAGTACAGCCCCCATCATTCTTTGAAACACTCCGGCTGCAGAGGCAAGCCCGAAAGGCATGCGTGTGAATTGATAAATCCCCTCGGTTGTTATAAAAGCTGTCAAAGCCTTGGAGTCCTGATGCAACTTTATCTGATGATAAGCGCTGCGAAGATCCAGCTTGGAGAAGTACTTCCCCCCTTTTAATGACAGAACCAACTCGTTGATGTTTGGTAACGGGAAGTTATCTACAACAATGTTCTGGTTCAGGGTGCGAAGGTCCACACAAAAACGAAATTTTCCATCAGATTTGGTTGTAATAACTACGGGAGAAATCCAAGGTGATGTTTCTATTTGTTCTATCACTCCCTGGTCCAACATTTCCTTCAACATTTTCTTCACTTCCTCACGTGCAATAAATGGAACCTTCCTCACCCTATGTTGTATAGGCACGGCATCCTCACGCAATACAATCTTATGCACATAACCTCTCAACTCCCCTATGTGCTCATCAAAAAGACATTGCATCCCCTCAACAATTGAATCCGTAGTTATGCTATCAATAACCATCACCTGTTGAGCTGCCCTGGGATTAATGATTATGCCAAGGTCATACTGTTGCCCCCATCCCAAAATTGCTGGGCCTGATCTGGACACATACACCTTCCCTTTGACGGAACGATCCTTAAACGATATCACACATACCATGAACCCAATTACATCTATACTCTCACCTTGGTAACCACAGGGACTAATATCGCTAGGTGACAGCTGCACATTTTTCCAATTTTCTAAATACATATCCTTGGGGATGATAGTCCACAATGATCCTGGATCGACCATCAGCTGTGTCTCGATCTCGTCGATAAGGAATTGAGCTTTGGGCCTGAACCTTCTACCGGGTTCACCTTCACTGACACCATCCTCACCCAAACACAAAATTTTGTTGGCACCTTCAACACCAACAACATCTCTCACTATTTCCCTGTTCTCTACAACAGCTACTTTATCTGCATTACCTCCCCTGCACATCTTGGAGAAATGCCCCTTCCTCCCACACTTCCTACAGACCTTGTCAATAGCATAGCATCTCCTAAAATCTGAGTTATGGAAAGTGCTCCCACACCTACTACACATCCTTCCTTGATATCTGTTCCTATCACTTCCTGGAAACCCACTGTTGTATTTCTTCAGACCACTTCCATTCAAATCCATGCTTTTCCTATTCACAGCGGCAACTTCATCTTGTTCAACACAAGAAACGCCATTCCCTTGAACATTTTCCTTTCCATTATCTCTCTTTTCCATCTCTCTCATACATGCGTTCGATTCTTCGACTACTTTCGCTATATCAATGGCCATTTGTAGAGTCGGATTTTTCGCTGCCCACAGTTTTTCTTGCATTTTTTTGTTACGACATTGCACTATCAGCTGGTCGCGTATCATTTCATCTCTTATCTCTCCGAAACTACATTTGATGGACAGTTCTCGTAACCTAGCTACAAATTGGTCAACTGATTCATCGTTCCTCTGGGGTTGAGTGTAAAATTTATGCCTTGCCATAACAATGTTCACTTCCTTTGCATACTGCTTCTTCATGCGAGCTTTTGCTTCAGAATAAACATTAGTTATTGCTCTCCCATCTTGATTTAATCCTACTGGAAGATATTTAAAGGAACGTTGGCCTTCCTTGCCTAGAGCGCTTAACAACAAGGCTTTTTTCCTAATTGCACTAAAATCCTTTCCATCAAGTGCTTCTAAGTAGTTCTCAAAAATGTCTATCCATTCATCCCACTCAATGGGTGGATCCCCAGTTGTTTGTAGAAACATGGGAGGTACTATAACATTTAGATTCTCCATTTTACTTTAATTGGCAGTACTTTCTCTTGTGTGCACTGTAATATAAATATGGACACAGCCTCAAGATAACAATAGTTCTACTGGATTGCTCCTCACAGCGTCTTAATAATAATATCAATTATACTTTAATCTTTGTGCCTCTTATCTTTTGAGAACAAACAAAATGTCAATTGCATTAGTCACTTGCGCTAGGCACTGCTTACCGTTTCACCTTCAACTGAACTGGTGCAGTTATGTATTCAATCTGGAAGCACAGAGTAACACAGAGCGTTGAGGGCGTGTAGCGCTGACTTAAAACGCGGTAATCCCTTTGAAAGCGTAGTCACCGTTAGCGCTAGCGTTGTCCCAGAGCGTGTTACCGGCGTTGCTAGGTAACCAGCGATGGATTCAAGATGGCGTCTGGATGCGTAGCGTCATTGCGTCATCTCCGCTTCCGCTTGTCCTATTGACGTTGCCTGGCGCTTTGCGCTTGCTCACCTTCCTGTGACGTAGTGAAGGCTCTGATAAAGACTCTGTTCAGCACGGCTTGGGGCTTCCTTCTTGTGACGTGGTCCGTTCGGCAAAGAAGAACGTTGTGCAGTAAGTCTTGACAATGCAGCTCGTGTTGACCTGCTCGTGCAGGTTTCAAAAAATGCTTGGCGCTTGTGCAGATTTTCGAAAAATGCTCGGCGCTTGTTAGAAGAATGCGACGAGTTCTTGAGTCAAGTTTACCACAAATGCAAAGTCCCAAAAATCGATCACAAGTGAACGATCGATCGGTGATTTAAATAAAAATAGAGGTTCACTCATTTGACAAACAGATTAGCTAAAACAAAGTCTTACTGATGCACTCACCGCGTGTTTAAGCAGAGTGATGACCTCTTTAGTTTCTTTAAAAGTCGAGTTGGCTTGCACTTGAATTGTGAAATCAGGGTTTGCACACAGAGATGTAGATCTTTGTTTCAGGCTGTGAGGAGTAGGGTTCCAACGGTTGCAGGTTACTTGAAATACCAGTAGCTGTAAATTATTACTTTAGTATCTTGGTTATTCACTTATGCAAGTGTCTTTCTTAGTTTCTTCCAGAATGAGTTTTCTTCTTCAATCTGAATTTCTCTTCTTCAATCTGAATTTCTCTTCAGTCTACAACAAACAAGATTTCCGCGTGGTTCTTTTCTCACCAGTAGAGTTTCACTCCCTCTGTAGTTGTTTAGCTTCTCTGCCCATCGTCGCCATGTGATGTAAATGAAGATGGAGAGATCATGGAAGGTTATAAGGCATTTATTATGCACTACAGAGAAAAGCTGGTGATCCCATCAGAAAGCAGAGAGCTAACTGACTGGGCAGAATACAGTGGATAATGACATCAAGGAAATGGAATGTTAAACTTAAAGTGATACAGCAAAACATAAGTAAAGAGAATACAACAAACTGCCTCTGGGAATCATTTGTACAAAGCCGTATGGCAGGTGATGCAACTGAACTAAAAAGCACAAGCCATTATTTATATAAACACAGCAATACATGAATTAGGCATCCAATCAATATGGACAAATTCTCTTCCGAAAATCGAATTTAACAAATAAAGTATCTGTTTTAAAGGATAAGGAGAAATTAGCTATTAGAGCCCATGCCTGGACAGTAATCAATTAATACAAAATTCTAAAAATGCAACCATATCTAGAAGCTGGCTGGTACAGAAAATTGAAAACTGATTTCATGCACCACCGGTTCAGCATAACACCAGGAGAAGAACATGAATGGTCTAAGACATCAACAAGAACATCTTGTAGACTCTGTAAAAAAGGGGTTGAGGGCATTGTCCATATTGTGTGTGTATGTCCATGATTGATAAAAAAGAAAGAAGAAAATGGTTGAAAGTTTATTTAATAAACATGGTATCCGTAACCTGCAGGCTAGCCATCATTGCACGGCTGCAATCTACAGACCCAATGGGCAGATGCCAATATATTACATTTTTAGGGATGTATGACGGTACAACTCGTACCGTCACAACGCATCCCTTTACCACGCATCCTTTACAACGCAAGTCGTTACCACGACTTGCGTTGGGGGTGCGGATTTCGAATAGTATAATTTACTATTCTAACACCGGTCCCCGTGGACCCTAGGGAAGGTGTTGGGATAGTAAATTTACTATTTTTAATCCTTTAGCGCCCTCCAGCGCAAGTCGTGGTAACGACTTGCGTTGTAAGGAATGCGTGCTAAAGGTACCGCGTTGTAAAAACTTCGTGGTAAACGATGTTTACCCATTTCTAGATGTGGCTAGAAAAAAAAATAACTTGTATGCCCTATGGACTACTCACTGGTAACAGAAATTGCATAACTTACCTGAAGATTGGGCCGTTTTATGACGTTGATCTATCTTTTCGTTTACCAAAAAAGATGCCTTGTAATTGCCACTTCATCTAGATCTGCCTGTCTTCTATAATATCTCCCTTAGTTTAACTTCTATTTTGTTTTACTAATGAGATGTTCATTTGTTATGGTTTTAATTAACTATACAATAATTTGATTTGATTTGACACACTGAAGGTCCTTTGCATAAAAAAACGATTGTAACCCGAACTTTCTATAGTGTCAGTCGACTAAAATAATTGCTGTTTTTACTTCCTGTCCCTCTGGTTATTCTGTTACTTATGTAAAACGTGTTGTTGTTTTTTTTGAAGGAACAGGCTTTGGAGAGATGCATCAAGATCTGTCCCTTTGAATAGCCCCAACACATCCCTCACATATTCTTACAGCCAAGAAGATAGCTCATCAAAGACCCTCATGTATGTGGCATTCCGTGGCACAGGAGCCTGCTCCATATTTAGCTCCATATTTACCAGGCAGCACTTAGACACTTTTTTTGGCTTAATGCTGCCTTGTGAATATCGTTTAGTGTAACGCAGTTTTCTGTGTTAAAGAGACGTGCAATGGATGTTGCTGTGGGTGTTCCCCGCAACATCCATGGCTTTTTGACACTGCCCCAGATTTATGAAAAATCATGAATCTGAGGCAGCACCAAAAAGGTACGCCTACCCAGGGGAGGCGCAATGGAGGCACAACAAGGAGAAATATTTTTATTTCTCCTCATTTTTCCTTTTTCTATGTGTGCTGCATTCTGAACTATACAGAGGAAGAGGAAAATGCCTTTTGTGATTGTTTTTGTGCAGGAAAGTTTCACCCGCAACGTCATGGTGCAAAGGTCCCTGCGTTGGCGTATGGCAGCCCATTGTGCCCCAGCGCAGGAGAAAAGGAGGCCCTGCCTTCTTTATTGTTGTTTTGCCATATAGCAGCGGAACAGACCTTGCTGCTGCACTTCCCTATGGCAAAAGAAAAGGGCTGGAATGCACCATATCTATTAGATACAGCGCATTCCTGTCCGTTTGTCCTGCACCGGCGCACAATGGGCACAATGGGCTGCTGTGCGCCAACGCAGCACCTTTGCACCATGATGCAAGGATGCCTGCATTGTGGGGATGATGCACAGTAAAGATCTCCCCAACCCCAGCTGCATTGCTGGGGACGAGAGAGCAGGCTCCGACTCCCAGACTGTCCGACAGTGCAAATCGAGGGCGCTCAAGCCAATCCTGAAGCTGCGAGAGCAACTTCAGGATTGGCTGCAGTGCAGGCTGGGAGCCTGCGTCTGAAGAAGAGGAAGGATCAGAGGAGAACGACATGGGACGCAGCCGGCTGAAGGTACTGTTATTATTTAGTTTTTACCCCCTCCCTTCCCAACCATTATGCCCCTCAAGCACCCGCCCACCCCGACACTCATAGCAAATCTGGGCCGCTACTGCCCACAACTTGTTTTGCATTGCTAAACCACTCAGCACATTTCTTTGAAGAGGTGCAGATTCATCATATTCAGTACTTGGGCATTTTTCCAGGATTTCTTTGAGCTAGTTACAGTGAAACACCTCCATTCGCAGGGTAAGCATGTATATCCTGCCTCCCTTTCTTTTATGTACATTGATTTTACATTGTATGCTACCTTTACCGTATTCCCGTTGCTCTGTGTTTCTACAGCTCTGGTGATACGAATGTGTGACAATAGTTCACCTGTAATGTGAGAGTCACATTTAGGTCTTCCTCCAACCAGCCTGTAATGTGAGAGTCACATTTAGGTCTTCAACCAGCCTGTAACAAGGAGTCTCTCTCTCTTCAGCTCTGGGTTTCCTTCACATGTCTGGAAATTAGTTCCAGGCTATGAATTAACTCACAAAGCGAGGCAGTTGGATAGGTTTCGCTATTCAGTATCCTGTTATCCTAGGGGTGTTACAGATTGCCAGGCTATTTAATATGGACACTGAGGTCAGTGCGATACAGGTGATGGCACAGGCGATGCATAAAACACAAGAGGATCTTGAGCTTACTCAAGGGGAGTTTTAGATTTGGGGGTCTCTAGTTGGCAGAGGAAGGTACTTTGACAAATAGGGACCCTTGCGTCTAGTCAGGGTAAGGGGGTACACTCCCAAAATAACCCCTGCTTACCCCCTTGGTAGCTTGGCACAAGCAGACAGGCTTATCTCAGAAGCAGTGTGTAAAGCATTTGTGAATACAATCTGTATCCCAGTGACAACACTACAGATGGACACCACACCAGTTGTATATGAAAAATAAGTATTCTTTATATAGATTTAACACAAGACCACAAACGACAAAAATCCACACTACTGTACTTTGAAAATGGTAGAAATTGCTTAGTTCTCTTAAGATGGTAAATGCAACACTTTGAGTTCAATGTACCTTTGGATGCATAACGCTATACAACGAAAGTGTTACAGGGAATGTGATGCGTAGGTTCCTTACACGCAGGAACGGTGATGCGTCGGTTTCTTACTGCGCTTCCGTGACGATGTGGCTCACAGCCAGTGATGTGATGAAGATCTGGTGCGATGAAAACAAGGATGGCGTCTTCTCCTTGATGCGACCCGATGCATGCACGCTTGACGGCTGTGCGGCGATTCACCGATTCTTCTGAGCAGCGACAGGCCTTGCGGCACGCTTCTTCGGTGATGCGAGCCGCTTCGGCGCGGCGATGCGACAACTGCATCGGCGACACACTTGTTCAGTGATGCGATGACAGCGGCTGCGGCGGCGACACTCTTCTCCGGTGGTGCGAGGCGCTTCAGTGATGTGATGCGACAGCTACAGCGGCGACACCCTTGTTCAGTGACGCGACAACAGCGGCTGCGGTGGAGACACGCTTCTCCGGTGTTGCGAGACGCTTCTACGATGCAACAGCTACAGCGGCAACACCCTTCTTCAGTGATGCGACAACAGCGGCTGTGGCAGCGTCATGCTTCTTCTTCGTGAGTCACGCTTCCAGCTCCTTGCGACACTCAGTCCCTCAGAAAGCCCAACACAACTGCAGGTACTTCCAAAGAACTCTTGGGGAGCTGGTGGTTGAAGTCTGTTGTCCCTGAGACTTAAGCAGGAGGAAAGCTCTTTCTCAAGTCCTTGGAGATCCTTCACAAGTTGCAGAAAATGCACACAAAGTTCCTCTCTCCTTTCTTTGGCAGTCAGGCAACCACTGCAGGCCAATCCCCCAAGCAGCACTTCAGTTTAGGGATAGTCTCTCCTCAGTCTCTCTGGTTCCTCTCCTCAGCAAAGGTTTCTTCTTGTTTCCCAAAAGTGATCTAATTCTCTGGGGTCTGGGTCCCCTCTTTTATACACAGTTTCTCTTTGTTCTCTGAAGGCAGAGACGCCTTTTCCTAGTCCAAACAAGTTCTGGTCAATCCTGGAGCACTCTGTTTACATGACTCCTGCTTTCCTTTCACAGTGCAGGGCAGGGACATCAGACGCATCACAGGAGGTGGAGCCAGCATTGTGGAGGGAAAGCACAGCCCTATTCAGGTCCCAGGTGCAACTCCTCCCACCCATCTAGATACAGATCTCTCTAGTCACCACTGGGCTGACTCATCCTGTCTCTTGGAATCGCCCAGCCCTGTCACTCAAACTCCAGACAAGGAATACATAACCTAGCAGAGGCAGGCTTGGATGGTTAGACAAGAAAACAGCTACTTTCTAAAAGTGGTATTTTCAAACACAGAATGTTAAAACCAACTTCACTAAAAGATGTATTTTATCATTCTGAGTCCAGGCATACTAAACTCGAATTTCTACCATGTTCCCTGAGTCAGTTAGGATTATAAAATGTAATAATCTAACTGCCCATTCTGGCCTATAGAGAACAGGAAGCCTTCCAATAGTGAAAAACGCAAATGGCTGTAATTCACTATTAGGACATGCCACACACATCAGGCCTTGTCCTACCTTATGCTTACAATGCACCATGCTTTGGGCCTACCATAGGGGTGTCTGTAATGAAGCAAAGGGGAGGTTTAGGGACTGGCAAGTGGGTGCACTTGCCCAGTCAGCTTGGCAGAACCAGACTGCACACAGGCTCTGCGATGGCAGACCTCAGACACATTTTACAAGGCTGCTTCTTGTGGGTGGTACAACCAGTGCTGCAAGCCCACCAGCAGCATTTGGATTTACAAGCCCTGGGCACACTCAGTGCACTGTACTAGGGTTTGACAAGTAAACCAAATCAGCCAATCATGGAGTCACTAATTCATACATCAATTTTCAATAGGGACAGCATATACACTTTAGCACTGATCAGCAGTGGTAAAGTGCTCAGAGTAATAAAACAGACAACAACAGGTCAGAAAAAATACAGGAGGAAGGCAAAACGTTCAGGGATGACCCTGCAAAAAGGGATAAGTCCAACAGGGAGCATTCATATTTATTAGAGAAACGTTATCAGATGGTAGAGGTAAATGTTTCAACCCTTTCTAAAAGCTTTAAACCATCATCTGCACGGCAATTCATGCTCCCAGAGCTTCTAACGCTTGCATACTAAATGCCATGGCAGGATTTACTTTTAACCAGTAGATCTATATTTAATTGGCATGGCACTGCCTGAAAGACTTTCACGAGAGTGCTGTTACCTTCAATTATTTATGACAGTGTAATTTACAACTTTTGACTAAACCTCAACATTTCAATTGAGCAAAAATCATCTTTATCCTGCCATAACACAGTAAGGATGTTAGCCTGGGCTATACCCTTATTTTTAAGTCAGAGTCCTTGGATTACAAATTTAAATATGTTTATACACCAGGTTACCACTAGATGTTGGTGGAAAAAACAAATTTGGCTGCACATACTGAATGATTTAGCCTTTGACAAGCTTCCAAGATTTGATTGCTTATCACTATCAGTAATTGGTGGCGGGTGC
Organism: Lissotriton vulgaris; assembly: GCF_964263255.1. NCBI lineage: Eukaryota > Metazoa > Chordata > Amphibia > Caudata > Salamandridae > Lissotriton > Lissotriton vulgaris. The sequence continues at coordinate 1,258,093,713 of NC_141696.1, forward strand.
AGCCTGGACTGATGAATTCACACCAGCAGCATTCTACCAAGGCCTCAGAGAAGATGTGAAGCAGACATTCTCTTTAGTAGTTGACTGATTTACATACAACTGCTATGGTTCTTATGGATCTAGCACTACAGATCGATGCACAGAAAAAGCAGAGATGCCAAGAGTGACCGTTCTTCCCGAGGGGAGCATTTACCAAATCTCTGAGCTAGGCTATGTCACTACGTAGGAGCTAATGGAGTTGAGAAGTGCCAGGAGGTCATTACTATCCAAGGAAACAGAGAGAAGGAGTTGAAAGGGATTATGTCAATGTTGTGGCTTCATGGTTCATTTTTCTAAAGGTTGTTCGCAGCTGATGAGAAACTCCCGAACATGGCTGTAAAAAATTAACCCCCTACTAAGTTCTCCTTCGAAAAAGAGGTTAATTTATTTGATAGAGGCTTTTGGAAAAGTTGATTTCCACCTACGAGAGATCTTAACACCCAAAGGGCCATTGAGAGTTGTGCATCTGAATGTTTTTTGGATCAAACTTTGCAGGCATTAAATTACTTCACAAAACATGCTAAACAAACTCCTGAACTCATAGAAGAAATTTAGGGCAATTATTTATTTGCTGAAACAGTGTGTTGGGAGACACATGAATTAACTATAGCTTTGGAGATGGACATTTTGAATGCATTCAGTTTTATCTTATTGATTCCTCAGTGTTCTACTAGTACTGGGAACTTCCTGGGCACGGCATAAGTGCAATCCACAGATCAATTAGAGAGGACATACTTTAGTTTTTCAGAACAGTGGGATAATCACCCGTGTTTCTGATGCTAAGGATTAAAGTAAGATCTTCTATGAACTTGTTGTATAATACAAACTGAATTTTCCCAACCTCAGGTTCCAGAACCCTACCAAGAATGTGCTCGAGGTAATCCCTTTGAAGTGCAAGTGGGGCATGTCACAGCTCCCCCCTCCAGCAGTCCTGACAGATGCCTCACATTGCCCACCGCTAGACCCCTTTGTGTCACTGTTTTGGAAGAATGCACAAACCCAATAAGTAGAGCCATTCACAGTCATGTGACCTGGACATTGGCAGCAGCCACAAATGGATACGATATGAAAATACCAACTTTGACAAAAAATCCAATGTTACCATTAGAGATGATTTTAGATTAGAATTCATTTGAACCCAAACATGAAATCTCTACCTCCTCTCAATCCAAAGTTATCACCTATTAAGATAATAAGGTAACCCGGTGTTAGTCGATGGGAGAGATAGGCATTACAGTAATGGAAAACAACTTGAGGAGTTTTTCAGTACCAAAACATGTAAAACTTAAACCTAGTTGTCTTACTTTTTAAATACAGTGCACCTTTAGTGCCTACCTTAGGGGTGACTCATATATATTAAAAACTAAGGTTTACTCCTGCAGACTGTATATTTTGCAAAGTCGAAATGGCAGTATAAAGTGGCAGTACAGGCCACAATAGCAGGCCTGAGAGGGCTTCTTAAGCAGGTGGCACAATCAGTACTGAAAACCCACTAGTAGCATTTATTATACAGGCCCTGGGTATAGGTGATACCACTTTACTAGGGACTTACAGGTAAATTAAATGTGCCAGTTGGGTTTTAGCCAATTTCACCATGTTTAAAGAAGAGAGAACAAGCAGTTTAGCACTGGTTAGCAGTGGTAAGTATTGTGCTGTCCTAAAAGCCAACAAAAACAGGCTCAGAATACAGGTGGGTGAAGCCCCCCCCCCTTGAACTCCCTCTCGAACCCTCTGGTCGGGGTCCAAAGATCTCCTAGTCGTACCACTCATAAAATACACCAGACTAGGAGGAAAATCCTTCACACTCCTAGCCCCCCAACTCTGGAATCAATTACCCAGAGACATCCATCTCTGCACCAACTGCCTGCCATTTAGAAAGATGCTAAAAACGTCACTTTTCTTATCCACCTTTCTTGTCTGCTGCCACAGCACGGAGATGTCCTAACTGGGGTGATTCATGCGCTCTATAGATGATATAAATACATAAGGTAAAATGTTTTTTTTTTATAGGGGGCTGAAGTGGGAGCCCCAGGGCCTCCTTGGCAATCCAGACTCCCTGTTAGCGGACCTATGGTGCTGCACAGGGGCCAGTGTTTTTTTTTCAATTACAGGGTATTTATTTTGAGGTCCAAGGTAGGAGCCCCAGGGCCCCTGAGGCCCCACTGGCTCCTGTAAGCAGCCTCATTTCATGGGGCTGTGCAGAAGCTGTCATTTTTCTTATTTACAGGGTGCCCCGGTGCCACCTGGGTCCCCCCACACCATTATAATTCTTGAGGGTGTTGATCAGAGCCCCAGGGCCCACAGCCCCACCAGCTCGCTGCTCCTCCCGGGGGCCGGCACATTTTTGGGGAGCCCACCATGGGTGCCCCACAGAGTGTCATTCTTTGAGTTGTAGGCGGAGGCACAGGGGCCCTGCAGTCCTTCAGTCTTTCCGGCTCCCCTGCTTGCACCCTTCACCAGTGCAATGGCAGTTTTCTTTGCTGCCATGGGGTGGTAGCAATTCCAAGCATTTCCCTGCCCTAGCGCATGTGCAGAGAAATGTTTTGTTCTCTCACCTGGCTGGAGCATCTTTGTGCTCCCGCCGGGTTGGTGAACAGCAGCACTAGGGCAGGGAAATAGTCAGTGTCCAGGGGTTGAGGATGAAGTCCCGGAGCTATTCTATGGCTCAGGAAGGGACCACACAGCCCCCCTCTCCTTTACCTATACACGGCCCTGGGAATAGGGTACTCGGGCCCTCTCCTGACTTAGGAAGGAGGGTCGTGCAGCCTCCTTCCTCTTTTTTAAAATTATCTGCCCTGGGGATGGGGAATCCCCGGGGCCTATCCTGGCTCAGGAAGCAGTTGCGCAGGCCCTCCCCTTCAATTAATATCGACTGGGGCCTCTTGGAGGCTTGGGGAAGAGGGCCATACTTCCCCACCCCCTAAAAGATACCCCACACCTTCTCCCCAGGCTGTGGCCCATCCCGGGTGGGTGTGTTTATACAAATTAGTTTTGTTTTATATTTTACTGTGGATTCACAGATCCTCTGCAAATTTGCAGCATTTAAAAAAAAAAACAATAGTCTTGGGCCCCAGGCGAGGTCCCTTGGGTATCCCACCACCAGGCCTAGGAGGTCAGGGTATGCCCAGACGTGGATCCCTTTCTCACTATGCCACTGGAATCAAGCTAGCCTGGCTGATGAGGAGTGTTACCCGAAACCAGTCCCAGCATGCTTGTTACCGGTCCAGGGAAGACCTGGCTTGGCAGTTCATGCTGGACTGTTCCCATGAGAAACAGGGTCAAGACTGATTTACATACAGCTGGATCTGAACTGGGGTGGGGAAGTGAGCTAATGAACGATGGTGGATTCAACCCAGATCTGTGACCATCATCTCCTTGTGTTTGCGCGGTCGGGGTATCCCTTCCCTGCCCCCTATGACTTTTTTGTGCATTTTCTGTTAGGACTCAGAGTCCTAGGATAGCTGCCACCACTCTTGGTTTATCGGTGGCAGCAATCAGATCTCAGGTTGGATTCTCTGCGGAGTGATATAAAAATATTTTTAACCTTCATTTTCCCAAAACTACTGAACAGATTTCCACCAAAATACAAAAGAACACTCTTTCTGGACCAAGATCTACCTTTCCACCAAATTTGGTGCAAAACCGTTCAGCGGTTTGGGCTGCAGCTGATTCTAAATTTCCTATACAAAAATGAACGGTGAAAATGTGTTTGGGAACCCCCATCCCTGTTATCTCAACCCTCCCTTGATGGATTATCCCAAAACTTTCCTTGTGCAAACCAGTCAAAAAGTAACACATTTTTGGAAAGCTTCGTGGAGATTTGCGAAACAGCACCAAAGCATTAGCAACATAAAAAAAGGTATTTCCTATGGAAACACAATCCTAACTATAATATGTATGTGTGTACGGGCCCGTGAAGAAGGAGTAATTCTACTTTGAAATGCGTAGGACGTTGTGGTCAGATTAAACTGCACCGAAAACCGAGGCCACGGCTCCAGTGTTGTTTCTTTCCGTTTATCGATGGAGGGATTACGTTGGTGAGACTGTGTTTATATATATATATATATATATATATATATATATATATATATAGATATATATACATATATATATATATATATATATATAAATATATATATATATATATATATATATATATATATATATATATATATATATATATATATATATATATATATATATATATATATATATATATATATATATATATACCTCCAATCCCACCCAATTAGGAAACGGGTCCGACACATGCCAAGGTTGCCCAACTCCAATTTAATGCCACCAGGATACAGCACTACATTCACGCGAAGTCCACACTGTAACAGCCAGAGGCAGACGCGTTTCGGCGGTTGCCTTCCTCAGTGCCGGGTGCCTGCTGTGTGTTTCAGAGATGGGAGTCTTTCGCGGGGCTTTTCAAAGTAAGTCCTACCTACGAATCCCATTGGCTGAATCTAATAGCCATAGAAAGCAGACAGGGGAGGTGTCATCCAGCAAGTGCTTCGTCGCTTTCCTCTTCTGGGATTCTTGGGTGCCGTTTTTTCCCAATCCCGCTGTTTGGAAGATGCCAGACCAGAGTTCAATTCTGGGTACAGTGACCCGCATTGGCACATAATAATGCTCTCCAATCCGCCACTCCCATAAAATCGCGGGTCACCATGGCGGAATCCAACAGTGCCGGGCAACCCCATCAGCAGAACATCTGCTCCCTCTCCCTGATACCTATACCACAGTCCAGGTCGGGGGGCGCCACGTTGTGCAGTTCATGCACTGTAGTCCAACAAAGTTTGCCGGCGTGCGTGGAGCACCAGAACGAGGGGCGTGCCGGAAAAGCAGAGCCGACCTCTGCACTTCATACTCCTCCAATCCCGCCCAATTAAGAAACGGGTCCGACACATGCCAAGGTTGCCCAACTCCAATTTAATGCCACCAGGATACAGCACTACATTCACGCGAAGTCCACACTGTCACAGCCCCACTCAGACGCGTTTTGGCGGTTGCCTTCCTCAGTGCCGGGTGCCTGCTGTGTGTTTCAGAGATGGCAGTCTTTCGCTGGGCTTTTCAAAGTAAGTCCTACCTACGAATCCCATTGGCTGAATCTAATAGCCATAGAAAGCGGACAGGGGAGGTGCCATCCAGCAAGTGCTTCGCCGCTTTCCTCTTCTGGGATTCTTGGGTTCCGTTTTTTCCCAATCCCACTGTTTTGCAGATGCCAGACCAGAGTTCAATTCTGGGTACAGTGACCCGCATTGGCACATAATAATGCTCGCCAATCCGCCACTCCCATAAAATCGCTGGTCACCTTGGTGGAATCCAACAGTGCCTGGCAACCCCATCAGCAGAGCATCTGCTCCCTCTCTCCAATACCTATACCACAGTCCAGGTCGGGGTGGGGGCGCCACGTTGTGCAGTTCATGCACTGTAGTCCAACAAAGTTTGCCGGCGTACGTGGAGCACCGGAACGAGGGGCGTGCCGGAAAAGCAGAGCCGACCTCCTCACTTCACACTCCTCCAATCCCGCCCAATTAAGAAACAGGTCCGACACATACCAAGGTTGCCCAACTCCAATTTAATGCCACCAGGATACAGCACTACATTCACACGAAGTCCACACTGTCACAGCCCCAGGCAGACGCGTTTCGGCGGTTGCCTTCCTCAGTGCCGGGTGCCTGCTGTGTGTTTCAGAGATGGCAGTCTTTCGCGGGGCTTTTCAAAGTAAGTCCTACCTACGAATCCCATTGGCTGAATCTAATAGCCATAGAAAGCGGACAGGGGAGGTGTTATCCAGCAAGTGCTTCGCCTCTTTCCTTTTCTGTGATTCTTGGGTGCCGTTTTTTCCCCAATCCCGCTGTTTGGAAGATGCCAGACCAGAGTTCAATTCTATATATATATATATATATATATATATATATATATATATATATATATATATATATATACATATATATCTATATATATATACACATAGAGAGAGAGAGATACGTGCATTTCAAAGACATGGGTGGTAAAATGTTAAAGGTATCTGCATAGTATAGGCATGGAATAGGCACGCATGGTAAAGACATGCATTGTAACCTCATACATTCATAAAAATAGCAAGTTGCACAACAAAATAACAAGTGATAATTGTCATTTCAACTGACCGGTGCATTTGTTCAAAAAGACAGTGGGAGCATGTAATGCCAAACTCCAAGAAATTCTTGAGGGTTCTTATTCATTATTCTATCTACACAAGTCAATGTAACATGACACATGATAGAAACTGTTACTTCAACAAAAGTGGCAGGAAAAATGAGCAGCAGGCAGGATCTTCTTACGCAGAGAATGTGAGAAGCCCTCAAGACATTAATAACGATACAAAAGCCTACTGCTGAATTACCTACTTTTTTGAAAATCACATCTCATTGCAAACATTGAAAATGAAACTGTGCTTTACTACTGAAAGCAGAATATGTGCAAAGGTATTATCTGAAATAAAATAGTATCTGGTCCTGAGAAAATCATGACACTTGGCGTGCAAGTTAAAGCTAATGAACACTACAGATTACTACAGGAGCGACATTCAAACTCGGTTTTGAAATATATCAGAGCATGTTGAGATGTGTGTGTGCAGGGAAGTGTCTGCATTAGGGAAACAAGAGTACATAGTATTTTTTTACAATAGCCACAGAAGAGATGAATGGCTGATTCAATTCTGCCTTGGGGTTTTGTGTGTTTTTTATATATTCACAAAGGAAAATGGTGGCTTTCTCCCAGACCGCCTCACAGAGAAGTAACTAAAGGAGTCATTATCCCTAATGACTTTGCAATTATCCATGCAAATCAACTCCCAGATCAAAGACCTTAAAGTCTCTATCTTTGGAAGCTAATATCAATATCCCCTGTGCAAACGGCATCACGGAAAATCTCAGCATACTTTCAGTACATTGCTCTCTAAAGTATTTTCCCACAACTTATTCCAGTAGAAAGACTGTTATCTTTGCTTGTTCAATTATTTTCTTAAGCAGGATCTGTTTGTTCCACTTGGCTCTGGCACTCCCCATGTTCTTGCATTCCACAGACCGGATTATTTGCCTTGCACCAACATTGCAGTATTACATAGACTGAAGTTGCCACTGACATTTTGAGCAACGAGCTGGTGCAAAATATTGTTTTGCACCTTCCAGTCATTGCCGTTTTCTTGTTAGCGATTTTCACAGTTTGCACAAACGCCTCTGCAATGTAAGCGTTTTTAAGGCACATTACCTTGTCACCCAATTTCTCATCTCTCTTGTTGCATAAGAAGCTGTGCCCAGCTCATTGACAACTCACCATGTTGTCCAGGCTCAACCATTTTTTCACCTAACCCTCCCGAAATAATCCCTCCCGCCACCACTACCGATGCCAGTGCCATAAAGAGAATGATTCCCTCCACAACCCCTTTGTCGTTGACATTCCTGTGAGAGAAATGGACTATAGATGCAGCACAGCAGGGCCGATCCTAGAACTTCTGGGGCCCCGGGCGAAAGGGAAGATGTGAGGCCCCTCTAATTTGCATGTAAAATCCAGTCGCGGCTAGCATGACTCGTGGGTGGGAGGTCTCACAGGGGTTCGTGCGGGGGGGGGGGATTCATTTAAAAATAAAATAAACTTACCTTCCAGGTCTCGCGTCATCTCTGCTCCTGACCTGCTCTCTTTCTTTCCTGGCAGGAACAGGAAGCAGGCAGACTCCCTCCCATAAGCCAATCACAACGCTGCAATGGCAGCATTGTGATTGGTTGGGACACCGACCAGCCAGGCGCCTATGGGGAGGCCATTTTCTCCATGTATGGTGCATTGGCGCCTATATGGAGAAAGGCCAGAGTGTGCATGACCAAACAGTCAGGGCCCTTAGCAGGTGGCAAGGCACTCCTCCCCTGGTCTAAAGCAGACCCGCCCCCCCCCCCCAACCAAACACTTCTGTTTTCTCGCAGTGTGAGTAGCAGAAACATAAAATGGTAGTTTTAGCATTTTATGTTTCTGCTTCTCCCTCTGCGAGAAAGCAGTGGGGTGACGCTACTCCGCCCTAGTGGAGGGGCCGCCCTTGGTAACATCACAAGGAGTGGCATAACAGAAAGTTACACCGCAGGACTATTGATTTTATTTGGCATACCTGAAGAGACCTAACATGAACATCAGTAACATGGGCAAAAAAATAAATATACAAATTAAATAAGTCCATATATTTTAAAACTGTATTAAATGGATTACATTTGTCACATGATACAATTTCCAGTTCTGCCTCATAAAGGGAGGAGATCCTGTGAGGTAATGAGGTGCCGGATCATTCAAAATATAAAATGACACAAGAGAAAACCTCACTCACTATGGATATAATTGCAAATTTCAAAAGGCTCCCTTATCTTTATGTGCCATTATTGTGCTACCTTAGGAAGACATTAATACTTCGTAATTTGTTTTAACATAAATCCTCTTTCTCACCAGTATCCCACACGCACACGCTAAGAGACGTAGAACAATCTTTTTCGTGTGTAGGCTCTTTACTCTCCAGAATTATGCTAAGTGTAAAACACATCACATATAGTAAACAAGCATTTACAATGCAATGGTTTTGCCTTTGTTAAAGTTAGAGCTATTGGCATTGCTCTTGACATTATTTTTATTTATGTTTTTTTAACATAAATAAATGGCATTGTCATTTACAATGCCAATAGCTTAATCTCTCGCAAATGCCACACACAAACACCCACAGAGAGCCCCCCCACACACACACACAGCGCCCCCCCACACAACCACACAGCGCCCTCCACACATACACCCACACAGAGCCCCCCCCACACAGAGCAGAAGTATGCTACATTTAATGCGAGTCACAGGGCTTTAGATGTCATCCACAGAGGATACCAGACCCTTCTGGTGTGCATTAGTTATCATTTTGCGCAGTCTGTATTCGATCCATCAATCTCGGCGTCACTGGAGAGCGCGAGATACCCGGAAAAATAAAGTGCGCGCGCATGACGCAGCCCCCACCTCCCAATCCTGACAGGAGCCGTTCAACACCCCCTTCGTACGCTGCGCTAGCCTCCAATTTTAAAGAGCAGTTTAGCTAAGAAATGGCACTTAAGTGAGGCACACTGATATATCCGCGGTAAACACAAGTACAATAACCGAGAATATGAAAATATATTTTTTTTAAACCCAGCAATAGAAGCTAAAGAATTGAAGCACTGAACATACAAAGTAAACTGTCGTAGTAGGTGAATGCACAACAATACACAGTGGGCAAAACTGGACTGCAAACCACAGGAAGACTGTCACAGATTGGGACGTCCTCCAGGATGTGAACAGGAGATACCACGCCACCAACAGAGATAAGAACACCACTTCGCCGAGGACACAAAGCAAAACGCACTTTAATAAAAAGCTGCCAACAACAACATTACTGTTTAAGCCGGATTTGTTTATTGTTATCTGTGTGCCTGCCAAAAAAGCTGCATTTCTAGCGCGACTACCACGCCCCGGGTAAAATTATTCCCTATTCTGCTTAAAATAACGTTTCCCATTCAGTGAAGTAATTTTCGGAGGGGGGGGGGGGCGGTGGCCCCTCCACGCTGAATGTGTCCTTTTATCCATTTCAAAATTCTGTCTCCACTCCAGAAAAGGGCTGTGCCACAGTCCCCGTGCTGCGAACCGACTGAGCTCATAAGCTACATTTAGTTAAGAGTATGGACATTGTTTGGGGAAAGGAAATGGAGGGGGAGTTGTGGGGGTAATTTCGGACTTGCAATTAATGCACATTGGTTTGGTCCGTTTGCGGAAGAAAACCACTACAAGTTAAAAATGCCTTATGGGGGCTAGATATTTTTTGGGAAGAGCAGTCAGCGGATAATTCACATTGTAATCATCTTGAAAGCAAGAGATTGGACAAGGATTTGGAGGGCCTGTAAGGGAATATATCAACGAAGCCTCCAAAGAAATCTTACCTAAAAGTGCAGATTTTTTAGAAATCATTCAGTAGAAACTGCACATGAGGTCTTTTGTCCGGGATGAAACCCTGCCAATGACTGCCTGTTAGCAATCCAGTTCGCCATTGGATTCAGGCCAATATTGTACAGGTGAGGACGAGGCGAGAGGGCTCGATGAGGAGATACTCATTTTGAAGGATTGTGTTTCAAGGGGTGGCAGGTCGGACAGTCTTGAAATTGCTGCAGGTTTATGAAGAAGTTCTTCATAACTTCTCAGGAGAGGTTAGGTCAAGACTGACGTGTGTCTCACCAGCATACGGACGGAGTAGTTAACACAGGCTCTGACTATGTAGCATCATTCTGATTGCCGGGCAAAGTATTCGGTCAGAAAAGCAACCAAGTAAGGATGAAATGCTGAGACGGCTCACACCTGATTCACAATTGTGTCTGCACTGGGACCACCACCCCACTCACCCCGTGCAGACACGTTATCTTGGCCCACTGCGGCCTCTCTACCCGGTCCGTGCCCAGCCCGCCCATCACCCCCAGAACCGGCCCATCTTTAACGCCCGTCACAATTCGTCCTCGGGACTCCAACTTCGACTCAAGAGACGGACATCTTTACCCCCTGACACTGCGCTCCACCCCGTGAGCCTGCACGTCACCCCGTGACCCTGCGCTTCTTTGGTATCAATAGGAAAATTCTATGGTAAAGGGGGCGAGAATAATAACAGAAAATTCCATTTAGAATCATAGCCTACATTTACTAAACCGACCTGGAAAGAACCCAAACTTGAGCAACTTACAAAAGCTTTCAATCCAATTGAATGCATTCGAGCCTTTCCACTGTGTTTGACACGTGATGCAGAATTTAATCCAGAATCAGGTGTTACCTTACTATTATGAACTGTAACATTATCACTACGATTTGTACAAAATCATTGTCAGTAGACTGCGTTCTACTTCCAGGAACACGCAAAATACTTTGAGATTTCCAACTGTTACTAACTTTACTTTCATAGACACAGCACGGGTCGTTCTAGAAGTGCTGGGCCCACGTGCATCCCTGGCTCAAATTAAGCACTGACTCATGCGCTCTCCTCGGTCTACTAAGCTGAATCTCCTTCACTCGCTCTCTCGCCCCCTTGTTCCTCCCACTCCACCCACGGATTGTTCGTGTTTGGCTCGCCCCCACTCTGTGTGTCCTTATGTCCAGCTGTTCAGAGAAGCCCAGCTGAGGGCCTCTAGGACGTCAAGGGGTTGAACACTCGAGTTGTAATTCTTTGATTACCCCCCGTCGGTCTGGCTCCTGTGTAAGGCGCTTTGCTTCTCCTGTAGGTCTGGGAGGACACGTGTGAGACTCTGCCCCAGCTCTTCTAGCTTGGTCTGACCCGAAGGAAGCCCGGAGCCCAGGGATGCCTGGAAGACCCCCCTCCCGCTCTTGTCGGTCTGGCTCCTGTGTACGGCGCTTTGTTTCTCCTGTAGCTCTGGGAGCAGAAGTGCGAGACTCTGCCCCAGCTTCCAGAGAAAAGAAAGGCAAGCTCTCCCCCTGATCAGCACTGGTGCCATTTCTAAATCTAACACAAACAGCAACCCGAGCAGAGCGGTCCAAGCACTGGAGGACACCACAAACCCTCTGAGTGAACGCTGCACCCAGCACTCCCCATGGCCCACTGCCCACTCCCCACGGCCCTACGCATGGGAGACGCTGCGTGCATTCCACGTGTTCTTTTCGGCCAAGTCATAAAAAAAAAAATCAGTCTCAATATTGTGACGCATGTCCCCGTTACGAGTGCTCGCTTAATTCAGATGGGGCCAGTAACAGCAGGTCCCGGGATCTGCATACTAACGCAAATCCAGCTGTGTATTCGGAGTGCACATTAATTGCTCTGCAATTCACCGAGACAGCACTGGGGCACGTCGTCTAAGCAGTTTTTACAGCTATTATTTCCCGGGCCTTTCCTCCCACGAGCCTCAAAGCCTTGAATGATTGTCCTAGTCTGCTCTGGTACATGCACACGTGCCACCGTTGTGTCGTGTAACGAAACGTTCTTGTGCTAGAGTAACTGCCATGAAATGCAGTGTTATACCTCTAATTGTACTTTGTACGCTCGTGTAACCTGCGCACGTCACTTTCTTCCTCCTGCACCGTATCGACTGCTACCTCTTGACATTTGGTTGCTCTCGATACATGGACAGTCTTCACTATTGCTTCATGTAATGTACCATTTGCTTTAGTAACATGCTCATTTGTGATCTTCTCCTCATGACCATTCCTGTTCCTATTGTGAAGCGCTCTGACCCCTAGGGGTAAAGTCTGCGCTATATAACAAGTGTAAATAAATAAATAAAACAAGAGATGGTGCAAACTCCATCGATGGGGCGTTGTTTTATCGCATTGTTGCCCGGTATGAACCCAGTTTCACTGGCTTTGATGTAGACGGGGCTAACTACTTTTCCCCAAAACTAGGGCCGCAGGGTATTTGCAATGCTAATAAACATCTCCACGAAACTGTTTGAATGGTGCAAGGCCAAACTTTGGAAACCTTCCCAGTAGACAATGACGTTAAATGTGCCCTAGAATAATGGTCATTGTTCACTAGCAGGATCAGAAAACAAGGTGTTAAATATACACAGCGCGATAAATCTCTTCAAAAGCATTAACTGGCTCATTGAATATATGTTCCAATAGTTGTCAGTCTGTTATTCAATTATTGCACAAGTTCTTTGAGGAGTTAGCAAAGATGTGTTAACTTGCAAAACTGAACTATGATAATAAAATACCTTGTAAGAGACGTGTGGGAGAACAGCTGCTAGTTCTTAGAGACCTGTTTCGCTAAGTGGCATATATATATATATATGTACTCGGGTCTAACTTCCAACTGATGCAGAGGTCACGACATTACCAGACCCACCTTCTACCTTTCCGGGGTGACCCAGTTCATGTCCCCCAGCCGGAAGTGAAAGTGAAAAAAGGGGGGCCAGATGTCCGCACCCGCGCCATTGCCCTCATGCGGCGGGCTTCTGTGCATGGCTGCCCACGCCCAAGGCAGTTTTCCCCGATCACCAGTTCACCCGAATACACGAGCAGGTGCCAAGATAAACTTGTATTGTGGCACGAACAGTCTACCCCGCTGCCAGCTTATACTAACCGTTGCGCCTGAGACATATGCAACAAGCTGCACAGAACCTAATTAGTGATATACTGGGGCTGCATTCAGGGACCACCACATGAAAGCAGTGTCTGGCCATCCAAACCACCTCAGCCCTTCATTCCTAGTGCAGTTTAACTGTGTCATCACATAACTGCCTCATCGGCGAAGACCTGGAGCTGCGGTGCTGCAACCGCCAGCCCGCACTGCTACAACTAATCTATTATTCTAACAAGCATACTACTGAGAGGGGGTCGGCGCTGCCTGAATTTATTGCTTTCAGCAATCCAAGACACCACAACGGGCCACGGGGAGGTGGCAATCAGTGTCAGTTGTGAGGGTAAAAGGTGCCGGGCAAGCCAGCAGACACCCGGAGGGACAAACCGCCCGAGGCAGATGTTCCGGGCACCGGGATCGCGGACAAGGGAACCAGTCCCATCCCCGTGCTCTCCCCCCTCCCCTTCAAACATTTGGCATCAGACAACTCAAGGGACCCAGTGACTCGGCTGGGACGCCCCCGGCTTGCCACTGCCCTTGCCGGTGGGGGGTGGGGGGGGCAAACACACAAAGTGGAACACACACTGAGACCTGCAGCGCTTTTCCGGGTGATCAAGATGCAGTTGTTAAGGTGCTGCGGGTTTAGGGGCGTCCTTTATTTACAAATGAGTGGGAAGAGACCGCTGCTTCCCGCGGCTGTCCCACGGGGCCCCTGACACAAGTTGAACCCCCATTCCCAGCTGCGAACACGTGTATTAAGGAAGTCTCAGAATCCCGTTCTCTCCCGCACGGACGCAGCGCTGGATTTCTACAGTAAAATATCTAGGAGCTTATTTCAGGCCAAAGTCACACACGAGACGGTGGAGGGGAAAGACACTCGCCCTGCGCACGGTGCTTGGAGGGGCGTGAATGATATCATGGCCGTGGGGAGCCCGCACGAAGCGGGCACAGGCACCCCCTGGCCACGTGGCCAGCTAACGGACACCTCCGCATTGCCTGAGCAGTACGGAGAGGTCGGGAGCCCACCCCGCCTCTCTGACCTCGAGATTGAGCAGTTTACATGCCCCTGGGGCTGGCTAGGTCGTGCGGCCAATTTGGATCCCGGACGGGATGGCTGCCGGCCCCGTCACCTGGCAGCAATCCGCTGGGCTCGGCCGTGGGGGAGTTTGCTTATCCCCGCCCGCCTTAACAAAGAATAAGATTGACCCTCTGGAGCCCAAATTGATAAATCACCCGCAGTTGTTGAATTGCTCTTATTCAACAGTTGTTACCCGTTGTTACCTAACAAGGCCTTGGGCGCTTTTCGTGGGCGGCCATGGTAAAGTCACAGCTGTATGGCATTGCGAGCGCCCTGACGCCTTCGGGTAAAGTCTGAGCTATATAACTGCCTAACTGACGTAGCTAGAACCCTGGGATGCTACAGTCCGCCCTATACAACCGCTAGAACCCTGGGATGCTACAGTCCGCCCTATACAACCGCCTAAATGAGGTAACTAGAACCCTTGGATGTTACGTTACTGAACACCCGCCGGTCATCCTAAGCGCCCTGCCGCCTTACGGGTAAAGGCCCAGCTACATATCATTGCGAGCGCTCTGACACCTTCAGTTAAAGACCGCGCTATACAACTTGCCTAAATGCTGTAAATGTAACCTCGGGATGTTACGTCACTGAAGACCCGCGGGTCACCCTACCGTCGTGTTGCTGTAGGTGGCCACACAATGCACGGCCATTGTTGCCCTCATCGCCACGCCTGCTATGGCGCCTAAAGGCCTCAGGACGCCTCCCGTGAGCGGCCATTGTCACCTTGGACCATCGTATTTTCTCGCACAGTGAAACCCGCTCGGGTACTCAGCGGTCCCCGTTGCCCGGTAATGGATGTCGCTGTAGCATTTTCCACCAAGCCCGGCCATTGTTAACCTCATCGCCTTGCCTACTATGGCACCTAAACGGCTTCGGAACGCTTTCCGTAAGGGGGCATTACAAACTTTGCACCATCTGCTTGTCCGTCCCGTTCCCTACAGTGCCGGCAATGCCGGACCAGACTCGGGGGCGTTCCCGGCGTCGCGCGACGTCGGCAAAAGCCAAAGAATGTCGGGAACGCCCCCGTGTCTGGTCCGGCATTGACGGACAGGCCCCTCGTCCAATGGCAAGGCTCCATTTACGGAGCCAGCCAATGAATGAGGAGGGCCGACCCAAAGCACACTACAGTTCTCATCAGGTTTTCGCCTGCGCCGAAAAAGATGCGCAGAGCGCATCTTTTTGGCGAGGCAAAACCTAAAAACATAAGGCCCAACGGAGAGAATGACATTTGGACATTGCAGAACAGGGTCATGGCTGCAAGGTGTAGGGAAGCAGGCCAGCCGTCGTGCAAGCAAGGCAAATTGTGACTCCCCACTACCCTCTGGTCACTGACTGAGCAGTAAAATACAGCCATAATTTGGGTGCATTAGACACATAACCCCACAAGACCATGGTCCCATTGCACTTTCTACACTATTGATAGCTATGCCCTTCAGATGTTGCCTCTTGCCATAAGCATGGAATTCACGAATCTGTGCTGCCTCTCAGCATTGGACAATGACAGTGAGGCCTAGGGGAGGGTAGGCCTTCAGTGAGCTGCACTGAAGTACTGGATCATGGCTGGGCGGTGCAAGGGAGAAGGAACCAGTGACATAGGAATGTTTACTCAGAGGCAACAAACATGCAAAATAAAGAACAAGCATTCCGACTTTTTGTTCACGTTTTATTTTTGTTAAAATACATAGTTGGAGAATAGCAAAGGCCAGTGAGGATAATGCATGGAGTGCTATGTGCCAGGTGTATATGCAAATCTACATACAGTGCCATACGCATACACATTGAGCACAAAGCAAACTCAAGGCAAGTGGAAACTATGGCTTGGGGATTAAACTCCTTGTCGTTGCAGTGTGAGCAGATCAGGCAGTTAGTGTGCATTAAAATAGCTGAGATTGAGTAAAAAAAAAAGGCTTTTTTTTTTAAATCGGTCCGTGATTTTTATAGTTTACATAAGATGAACTCGGTGCTAGGGCATTGGGGTGATTTACATGAGCAACAGTTACACTGCACAAGATCAAATGTATTTTTACTTTAGTCTTTGGTGAGATTAAGTGATTTGCCCAGAATGACAGGATGTTGAGCTGATGCTGGGACTAGAACCTGGTCTCCGACTGCCAATGTAGGCAGCTTAGGACACAAGGTCACATCCTCGCTAGTTTAATAAAAGCCTAACAAAGGTTATCTCACTGCGAGGCCCATGTAAATATACCCACACCCTCCAGGAAGGCTTATCGCAGTTCACTCCTTCCCCAGCCCTCCATATCCTTAAGGTGATGACCTTGCAGGGGAGGAGGGTTAAGAAAAAGGACACAGCTACTGCTGCTACTGTGGAGACTAAGGTGTCAATTACCAATAGCAAAAAACCTGCTTCCTCAGTGACGCCCCTGCATACTTCCACCTGCCCCCACCTACCATTGCCTGGCAGGGGAGCGGTCTTGGGCATGACACTTCTTTGGGGGGGGGGCGCCAATGGGGGGGCTGAGGGAAGAATGACAGAACAAATAGAGCAAACAACTGGCCAATTACGGCATATTGCCACACTTAACACCTTCGCCCCGCACACCATAGCCAGAAGTGTGATGGCCTGGGAGGCAGGAATGAAGCTGAGGCCCTTTAACAACCAGCCCATGTCACACCTTTCAGCACAGGCCCATCGGCCATTGAATGACTGCTTGCCTTCGTAATCTGACCCTGTTCCCAATTACAGGTCAAACCTGCAAATGCAGACGGGCCTCGCGCTACATGTGGGCTGCACGGCCCTGGGGAAAAGGGGCCCCCTCCCTGGGGGTTAACAGCCATTGCCCAGTGCTGGTATGCACAGGGGAGGGGGGCTTCTTCCCCTATACCTACACATGCCTGTGAAGTCCAGTGGAGAGGCAGCCCTTCCATGGGCCATGCAGTGCTCACCACAGGCGCGAGGCTGGTGGGGAAACACTTTTGCGAGGCCCCCTGTTGATGGGCTGAGCTCGGGGCCCTGGGCAGCCGCCCATGCTGCCCATGCCTAGCGCCGGCCCTGCAGCACAGGTGTAAAGGAAGCTGTGGATGGCGTTAGGTACGGCCAGCATTATTGGCATGGCCTCCGAAATTGAATTAGCCCTAATGGCATATCTACCACTAGCAGTGGTGTGGGCTCTGGGTCGGTGTACGGTAAGAAAGTATTTTTTTTTTATTGTGCATTTAATTAAAACCATTACAAACAATCATCAATTTTCACAATTTCATGCTAAAAAGGGAACAAACAAATTACATTAGTATTATAGCAGTTCACCGCTAAAAGACCACTTATTAAGAATGCAAAGTAAAAACGATTAAAAAAATGTGGTTAGTAATTTGTAAACCTCAAATAAGCCTGAAGGCTAGCCCAAACCTCCTCTATCCCAGCCTCTTATACCGCAGAGGATGTTAGGAATGGAGTAAAGTGTCATGTGCGCTAGTGGCTAAGAGCCTTGCCCAGGCGACCTTGGAGCAAAGTCAAATGATTTCGTTACTCAGGGCGCATGTTGGGTTATACTGGTCTTAAGAATAGTAAACCAGATCTGTATACGCAAAATTGCCTTGCAAAATGTAGACAAGAGAGCCAGGGCATAGTTAAAATTCGTACTTGGGTATTGCCGTAAAATGCAAAGTGTGCTTGGTTTACAAATATTTCTAAGGGCTAATCTTCGTGGCAAATTAGGCCGGCATGGGTTAAGAAATAGAAAGTACTTAACACAAAAGACGTAATTAAGGGTGGGTGCGGGGCATCATAGGTTGATACTTAGGGATTGCCGCAAAGTGTGCTTGGACTATAGAAAATTCTCAAAAAACTAAACTTCATGGCAGATTAGGCCTAGCATGGGCTAAGGAATAAAAAGTACATAGTACGAAAGACGTCATTAAGGGTGGGTGAGGGGCAACAAAAGTAGGCCCCCCAGAGTGATTTGAGCCTGCTAGTTCTCCATTTCTGTCCGGCTGATTATTAAAACCTATGGTGCAAGGGGGCGGCATGGGATAGCCCGCCGCATGATCTATGTCGGTGTATGGGGCAGGGCCATACCTCTGTGAATTCTGCTGCATATTGATGCCCTCTGCGCTAGGAGGAATTGACATTGAGTTTTCCTAATGTAGGGTCTCATTACCCCTGAAGGGAGGGAAGGGGACAATTCTGCCATCAGCGGCACACCCATCATTTTCCATTGAAAGATTGTTTAAAGAGGGAAATGAGCTGACTCTCATTTATAAATATTTGCAGGTGTCACAGGAAGACCAGCCTATGGGATTTTCCTTGTGCAATCGTTGTTTGAGTTGTGCCTCTATGCACCATTGCTGGCAATGCCAGATGTTTCGCAGAGCTGAGATGCGGTCTTCAGAATAATGGAGAGAGCTAAGGGACATCATGTCCTTTCTTCTTCTCCAGTCCTGGGTTTTGGCATAGCCTCCCAGAAAAGAAACAAGCATTGGCAAAGCCAATAGGTCATGGCCGTCCAGGAGCTATTGGCATGTCAATGTCTTTTAGCCATGTTGACAGCAGCACAGCTGCTGTTCAGCATGGCTGAAAGTCATGTAAAAAAGCACTATGACCCAGCCTCAGGCAAGTTAACAAATCACTCATAGCTGATTGAGGAAGTCTCATATGGAAGGAAGGATGGAGAAGCTCGATGCAGAGACCTGTTACAGACGACAGCCTGAAGCCATGGAGATCAGACCCTGCTTGTGTTCAGTTCACAAGTGCAGATGGCAGTCACAAAAGCCTGAGGTGATGCTAGCATTTGTGCACTATGCATATGCAGTATGATTTACAGTCCAGATGGTGCCATGCAAGAGTGTGCTAAAGCCGTTCGATGCCTAACACTGTAAACAATACTGCAGATTAGAGAAATTACGTGTCTGGTGTCATGGGAATGGGCCAGGGAATTTATTGCATGACAGTAATTGGCAGAATATGTGACACTGATCTGCAACGACGATCTTGATGTGCATATGTACTGATTCTAGTCTGACAGTGTTGCAGAGATTTGTTGCAGGGATTTTGCAAAATCCCAGAACTATCCTTGGTACCATAGAACCTTAGTAGGCAGGTACTGAGTTATCCTACCTCCCAGCACCCATGAGCACCCTTAGCACCCGGGGCCGACTAGCTATAGTGTCTCACTTCCCCTCCTACTCACTCATAGAGGAACAAGCGATTAGACTCCCCAGAACACAACACTCCCAACCCTCTCAGGAATCATGGTAACAGAACACACCCTTTTGTTCTCACACTCTTACATGTACACAGTAAGATCTGACTGAGACATGAGAAAAGTTTCAAGTATTTATTTTAAGTATCGTGCTCCAGTATGCAGTATTATTATTATTATTAATTGGGTTTTATTGAGCGCAGACTACCCGGAGGCCTCGTAGCGCTGGTATACGTATAGTATACGTGCCATAGTAAGCAAGAAGAAGGCTAACACAAATACGGTCAGCATAGTAAGTAATTCATAAATCATAAAGGGAGCTGTCATTGTATAAGACCGGGTAAGCTAACCCACTCCCCTTCTACAGAAGCAAAGTGATTTTATATCAAAAGATCTCTCTGTGTTTGCAGTGATGCAGCGCTACTCCGGAAATAATTTCTAGAACTTCATTACCTTCCCCTGCAGTATCAAATCATGTATTTATTCATCAGTGGGGCCCATAACACTGTGGATCATTCATGCAAACTTTCTCTCTACTACATGGATCGGTATGAATCAAAGGAGAGCTGCTGTATTATAGCGGAGTGTTTAAGTTAAACTAACTATTTATATTATATACACCTGCAGTTTTATTTCATTTACCATGGTTTTATATCAACAAATACATATATTTAAACACACCACCATTGTTGGCGACAGATCTGCTAGTAAAAAATTAGTCTAAGGATGAACAAGACCAGCTTAATTCTTCATGTATTTAATTTTTATTTAAAGAAGATTCTCCTAGCATAATCAGTTTATTCAGTCTAAATTCATTTATTGCAATTAGTTATAAGGAAAGATAAAGATTTTTTTTAACTTGCACATTTATATTTCATTTAATTTCAAGTAAAAAAAAAATAAATGTAGTAATTGACACATACAAGACTTAAGTATTAACAAGAGACAAAATAGTTGCCAAATTCTACCTCTCTATTCCCTCAAGCTATTTACCCTCATCTAAAGACTCCGTACTCATTCGAACAAAGCTTAAAGTTGAAGGTTAAAGTTCTTACACTCCAAGGAAATTCAGCATTCCGGCAGCATGTCAGGATACGCAGATTGAAATAAAAAAGAGAGCTTTTTACTAAACTCCGGACTTATTCTTTTATACACGTTTTCTCTAGCCAAACTATCTAAATTCAGTAACAATTAGGGTCCCCGACAATTCTGATTGGTTGGTTCAAGGGGTGGATGAGCATAACCTCATCATTTTATTACTTGACTTCCGCAAAGTCAGCTAAATGAATTTAACTATGGTCTTTAAGGTTACCAGTTACATCGTGTCCTTTAAATTGTCATTTTGTACTATTTTCCCAGGGTTTACAATACGGATGTCCATTCTATTGGCAGTCAGTCAGGGTTTCAGAGCACATTGTCCTTGACCTGTTCCGTTCAGCACAGTCAGATCATACGCGTCTGCAGCTCCACTCAGGCAGCGCATCGGTGCTTCACAATAATCAAGGAGTCATGAAAATCGTCCATCTTGGACTAGGCCTCACAGGCCATAACGGGAACTACTATAGAAACAAACACAATTTAAACGTTACTTATTGAATTATAGCCCTTCTGTTTACCTCCCACCTTACTAAGGTATCCCTGTTAGTTATTACCTAGCAAACAAAGCCACATTTATGCATAGTTTGCTCACCTGTCTTCATGTTTTTGCCACAAATAGACAAACAGTAAGCACATATATGCCACTTTTGGTTAACTTATAGCTTTTGCGTTATTTCCAGACATCACATTGTCACTCAGTTAGTCGATTATGGTTGCAACACAAGCAATTAAGTATCCCACGTATATTTTGTGTGTGCATTCTATTCTATGTTGGTTAGTTTTTTTCCACACAATTAGTTTATATTACTGTTATGAGAAAGTGACTTCACGAGGGGTATACAAAATTTTGCTTTTTACCTTGCTCCATCAGCAGCAGAACCCGTACCATAGCATGCACAGATGAAGGTTCTACATCTCAGGTTCAGTTGTGATGACCTCTGTGTCTCCTTATGTCTGTGCATACGTATATGACAAAAGAGTACGTGTTCCCAAACAACACCTGTACTTGTGTGTTGTGTCTAGGTGCTGAAGCCTGACCAGAACAGAATAATAACGGGCATTGTTTGACCTTGTCTACGGTGTTCTGACTAAATCCCAGGAAAAAAACCGAACTCAAAAACAACAGCAGGTTCTGTGTGAAAGTACAGCGTGGCACGAAGCAAGATACCTTTGTATAGCAACGTGTGCAAAGCAGGTAGCTGCCTACTACATGCTCAGGCCAGCATAAGGGAAAACGACAAAGGGCCTGCTCGGGACACATGACATTGGAAGACACTCTGTGAAGGAGCACTTCTCAGATGTATCTCCTCAATAAACACCAAGCCAGAGCAAGCGACAGAGAGACCCTTTTATCAGTGTCTGGGGAGCTGCCCAGACATAGTTAAAGAAGAAAATGCGTTACAAAATTGGTACAGAAAAGATTTGAGGGAGGATGAGGAGGTGAGTAAATAAAGCCAATCTCAAAAGGAAAAGAAACAATAGGGTTGGGGCGGGAGAGAGTAGGCAAAGAGAGTGAAAACATGAGAACTCGTGTGGAGTGCTAAACCGGGGACAGTGTGTGGACACATGTACTTGATCCATGCCCTGGGGGAGGGCCAAACACAGGAAGAAGCAGTGTAGTGTAGTTCCTATATTCCTAATAGGCTCTGCACATTGGAATAATATATACTATAGTTTAGACGTAGGACTGAGGTCGACTAGGTCTCTATCGAATATATTAAACTTAATTGTGAGTGCCAACTAGCTCGGAGGTCACTAGAACCTTTCTCAAATTCACAAGAAGGGATTAGTTTCTGACAACCGCATAAACATAAAATAAGAAATCAATCTCTAGAGTCGCGGAAACAATAGGTAGCTATTTTACTCAGTCAATCGTGCATGCTTTGTTTCACCAGAGGTGCTGAGAAAATGGAGAGACGGGCGTTTTCAATAAAAAGTATTTATTGAAAAGTCTTTGTTCTCAAGCATAAGAAGTGTACAACTACAATCGTAATACTGATTATAAAGTACAAGGCATATAATACGAAGAGTATTATAAAATAGTACTGTCAAAGCATGATATGGTTTCTAAGCCATATATTGCATAAAACACATAAAATACGTACAGTGATAAAATAATGACTAAAAGTACTCAACTGGTGCTTCTAAAATACGCCTACCCCGATGTACCTAACCTAAGTCTAGTACGAGGGAAGAAGTAAGTGAGGTGTAGCTTGAGTTTAGTATTCTTTGCCAAGAATCTATTCCAAGAATTCTCTTAAGAGTCTAATCAGCTCCGTACTATGGTTTTAGAATGAAGGAGGTCTTGTATCTCTCTCTCAGAACTCGATTTCCCAGCAACCCGCAAGGGTAGCCACGAAACACTGGAGCTGGATTTCTCTGCATGAGAAAAGACAGCATCTCTCAGTGCGTCAGCTGGAGGGTCGACTTTCTTCGGCACTTGCTGCTGCAGGGCGTCGGGCAAGTAGTTAGTCGATCTGCTCCAAATCACTGTGTTTTTGCCTGGGCAAATGTAGGCATATTTATATTTTGAAGGTGCCGAGTTTGACGTATGATTGGACATAATAATGTCACTCAAAGACTCAGTTCTTTGAAAACTCCATGATTTCCTAGATAAATTAGTATTCAGGCGAGGGGAAGTCTCTAGCTGCTGAAGGCGGGTTTTTCTAAGAAATCGTTGTTGATTCTCGGAACTTAGTGGAAGTAGCCATGCCGTATTTGGGCTGCATAGGCTCAGTCTAAATATGGTAATGATTTCTATGCCTATATAAGGATCGGGTCATTTATATCTATATATGGGCATGAATCGGGATAATTACACTAGGGTCCTAGATTCCTACAAAACACCCACTCCACAATATTAAGTTCAATAAAACTAAATGTATAAGCACTGAACATATCTAAGGCAAGTATTTACAATCCCACCCAAAATACAAATTGCATTTGAAAAGGCTTGTTTACATGAAATGTGTATAGAATGTATGAAAAACAGCTCTCTATAGATATGAAGCATAGTATGAGATCATACATTTTAACATTTATAAAACATTTATAAAATATAAAATTACATTCATGAAATGTCTCTGAAGTTTACAGGAAAAAAAAATCGAGACTATCCCATAGCACAATATTTACATTGTTTTGTTATGATTATGCCAAATATTGTCACTAGGAAGTTTTCAAAAGAAATCTTGTTCTCTAAGAATAGTTCTACTTTAAGCAGATTACAATGTGCCAAAAAAAGTTCTATTTCGGAAAAAGTTAAAATTGTTAGACGGTTTGTTTTGAAACTATGAAGGACGAATTTCAAAGTTCAGGGACCGCTGTGTGAGTTAATCAAAGGTTATTCTCGGTGTCAGGAGAAAACATCAGTTCATCTAGGCTGGCAAAGAAACTGTCTACCATAGTAGGCGAAAGTGGAACCACTTCAGTTAGCAGGTCAAATGTTCATAGATGAGGATCATCGCCGTCAGCGTTTATTACATTAGCAATGTCCGCAGTAGGTTGTACCTGTGTGCCTGTAGTGTCTCGTATCTCACCCTCAGTTAGACTTGCCGGAGAGACCTCAATGAATGCCGTCATCAGAATTTGCAGCCGTTGGGGGCAACACAATGCATGAGTCGTTACGGGACCTAGCAAAGCGTCAACATCTGATGGCAGGACTGATGGAAGTGTAAGACAAATGTCCCACATACATTCTTCTCCGCAAAGCAGGCATCGCAGAACAGGTAAGATGCAATCTTGCCAGATTGGTCTAAACGATAGAAACCAGGTTGTGTTCAGATCTCTTAAACGAGCCAAGCCAAGAATCCGTGTAATTCTCTCACGATACCTCATGGCAAGGAGAGCTCCTTCCATGGTAGTCTGGGTATCGCCGGGGACTAGACTTGCCATATCAGAGCAGAAGAAATAAAAATAGAATTGCTGCTACGAGTCCCAAGATGAGAGGCAGTCCGCCGAACACAGAGTGCCCAAAATTTGGAAAAATGCAGAGGACTGCTTCAAATGGTGTTAACAGTCCTGAAAAAATCATCTTAAATACATGTGCGATGCCACTGGTATTAGACATGTTCAAGATTTGACTTAACATTTCTGCGAAATGTACTGGGCAGTTTGTTGATAATAATGCATGTATCTCTGCAGAAGTCCTTGCAACTTGCAGATCATACGTTTCTGTAGACGAGGTCAGTGGCACTGTTTTTTGTAAAAGAATGACTTTCATTCTGCTTAAAGTATCAATTCGTATAGAAGAGATATTCAGTGAAGGCTATAACGCCGTCTCCCTGTCTGTCTTTCTCTTTGGATACAATACTTGCATACAACAAGTGACCCACTAACTAGATACGCTTTTCCTGGCAAGTGACCCACTAACTAGATACGCTTTTCATGGCAACATGCCACAACAGCTGTGGTCATTGAGCATAACGTAGCTGCCATTAGATAGCTGCCTGAAAATTAGTTCTATCACTGTGGAAGGTGTACCGTGCAGGTAGCAAGAGAGGTTATTTGCAGAACCTTCGCAGGCTCCGTGTAAATTAATACCCTGGCACAAAAGTGCACCACTTAGTGTTCTTACAATTTTTACCACTAAGGAATACCTCTTTTCCCCTATTCCAACATTTGTGCGTGTAAGATAACGTCCAGGTTGACTTATTGTATTCTTTACCCAACCTTTCATACAGGCCCGCTGGTATATGCTGTAGACAATACTGAAATTGGAAAATCGTCACTGGTATTGTGATGGTGCCATGTATTATCCATTCAATGACAGGCTTCTCAGAAACTGTCAATGGTAATCTTTCCAGTTTAACCCATTGTCCACTACAGAGAGAGTTTTCTCTAAATTAATACAATCAATTTCTCGTATTCTTTCTGCAGTTTCCATTTGCGTTATTTTCCAAGCCTCGGTGTACGCTGCGTATATGCCGGCGTATATGAAACGTTTTCGACGTGCTTTGCAAGGCCCCATTAAGAATTCTCACAAATCATTGCATTCTTTAAGTAAAGATAAGTGTTGTTTGATTTCTGGAAGTGTAGATTTCTGTAGCCACTCAAGGCATAACTTTCCTACACTGTACGTAGTTACTATCCCTGGATGTTGTCTCTGGGAGTATCTTGGATCTGGCTTATTCACTTTGAACCCTTGTGTTTTGTTCAGGAATCTATCTTGACAGTTATTCTTGTCTGTTGGCCAGATTAACCATTTTTTCCAATCAGGATTAGTTTAGTTTTGTCCTAAAATATAAGGTACATCTACCTCCTCTTCTATAGTATCATTTCTGTCAGTTGTGGGTTTAGGTATAGATGGTTTATTTAAATCTTTTATATTAGCCAAGCCAAGACAAGAATTTTGTTGAACAGTGTCATTTAAAAACATCATTTGCTCTGGTGTAATGCAGGCTCTGACAGGACTTCTAAACCTTGCACCTGCCAGTCTTTTGTGCCCCAGACAGTTTTTGTCTCAATGTTGTCTTTCCAAAAGTCAAAATCGAATGTGGACAGCTGAGCATAAAAGTTTGCAGAATACATTTGTTTTGTATTGGTCAATATTGTTTTCATTCCTGTCTTATTCACATTTTTTAAATAAAACGTTTCTGGATTTGTAACATTAAACCCTGAGACGTACGGAAACTTTTCATAAAATGTTTTTGAGCTACCCTTTGGTGGCGTTGGACAATGTTCCCATTGATTATAAGTAAAAACATTTCTAGGGCTTGCAGATCTATGCAAATAATGGTGACCATAATGATTAAAACAATACATTTGTTCATAATCTGATGAACCTTCTCGGTACTCATGTTCTGTAAATTTTGCTGACATTTCTAAGTCTGTCATCATGTTATTAACAGTTTCAAAGTCCCAATCATCAGAAAATGTGCTGGGTGATATAAAGTCACTCAAAGAAACCTTGAACTGGTATAGAAACTTCAGCAGTTCCACTGGGCCCTAGATGTCATAATCAGTTCTGTCCCATGTTATACCACCAGGTATAGGAACAGCTGTGATGTTCACTGATGACAGGACTCTTCGTTCACGATGAGATGATTTGTGAGGTTTCAGGAGCAAGTTGATTTTCTTACTTGCTGTGTCCGTTGTACTGTATTTTCCATCTATCACCCTTCCCAAACTTAACACCAGTATGAGCCAGAGCAGGAAGAAAAGTACACCTAACACAATCCAAAATTCAACCCATGGTGAGACCAGATATTTTTTTTTCCAGTTGATGAAAGAGCTCTGTTATTTTTTCTTTGAAACTTTTAGTTGCTGGCGTATTTTCAGGTTTACTGGGATCCTCAGAAAAATGCATCAAAGTTGATGAAATAGCCAGAGGCAGTTCTGTCAATCGTTGGAATTGCATCCGGGTTGTTATTAATCTTTGGAGCTGCTTCTTCCTTTGTCATATTTGTATAGTCAGATGCTACATCATTGTAGACAGGAGTGTCTTAACAAACTGTTATTTGGGTATCCAGAGGCACAAGTTCCATGTCTTTGTTGCATAGTCCTTCTTTTCTTACTGCAGGTTTATCAAAAGTGATAAGTCTTTAAGTCTGAACCTCTTGGATTGTAGCAAGATTTGGTCATCTGCTACATCTTGGGAGTCCACTGGGCCTACTACTTATTATCGGCCACATGATGTGGTTTTACCAGGTCGATGGACACAACGCTGTTCTCGCTTTTACCAGCAAGTGGCGGTAGTACTATTGATCTTGTTCCGTGGATTCCTAAGAAAGGTACTTCTTTTCTGTAAGAAAGCCCAAATTCCTTCTTTACCGCCATCTTTTCCCTGACTAGATCCCCAATCTTTGGAATCCAGACAGGTCTTGCTGGGAAAGGTGGTTTCTCTTCAGTGGTCGTTGGCTTCCGTATCATGTTACTCAGACTTCTTGTTTCATTTAAGTCCTGTAAGACAGCCAAATGATCTTTAAGATCAAAGGGTTTTTGTTACACCACCGAAGTCTGACAATCGAGGTCTTCGATTATCATTCTAGTACCAAACAGTAATTCATATGGAGTGATTCCACCCAAAGAATTTGTTGGCAGATTGTTAAGGCTATGTAGGACACTTATTAGATGTTTGACCCACCCATCACCCGAACCTTAGCTGTTATGGATTGCTTTATGTCACGGTTTTTCTTTCCACTACCGCATTACCCTCAGGATGGAATGGACTAGAATACCGCAATGCAACGCCCAAGCTAGCCATGGCCTCCTTGTAAGCTTGAGAGCTAAATGCAGGACCCTGGTCAGAATGTAGCGTGCCGATTGCGTATGTGCCGATAAAGACTCGCAAATCCTTTATAACAGTTCTGGCATCAGCCGAGCGCTCGGGCCACATCCAAATAAATCTTGTGCAGGAGTCCACTGTGACCATGATATATTTATAGTTACCATCCCTTTGTAAGGGACCGCAGTGGTCCAGATAAACACACGCTAGTGGTTTATCTGAAATCAGAAGGGGCGTCTATGCAGGTCGCTTCACTGTTGAAACTTTCATTTTTTGGCAGATTTCACATTCTAGAACATAGTTTCTAGTTTGTTTCCTCATGTGCGGCCACCAGTACCTTTGTTTTAATAATGATACTGGGGCGGAAATTCCTGCGTGTGCAGAAGCGAGTCCTTCGAGTGCAGCTAGGATCAGTTCTAACCTACGTTCCATGTTTGGAATTGCCCTATCGCCCACTCCAGGGATTCGAGCAAAAGGAATATTATTTGCATCAGTTATATATGAGTTCTTCAATGGAAAGCCTTTCGGGAGTGTCTTACCACTGTCTTTTAATGAAGCAGTGACAGCCTGCATTATCTCGCTGTCTATTTTTGTTTTTGACCGAGTGAGTGCAGCTACGGAAGCCGTTTGTACAGCTGCCTTCACGACCTCATCAGCCGATGAATTCCCTGCAACGTGAATGACACCACACTGATGACTCAGTGTATGAATCACGTGAGTCTTTTGTAGTTCATTCTGTAAAAGAACTATTTGTTCCCAAAGCATTTTGTGCTTAATTCTGCCACCTTTTGTATTTTGGAAACCGTTTCGAACCCAGTTCTGCAAGTCCTCGTTGTAAGATTCAACGCAGAAATACGAATTGCACACTATCAGTGTGGGGAATTCGCAATCGGTATTTTCAAGCGCCATCTTGAAAGCCTGTAGTTCAGCTCGCTGAGCTGTACAGTCTCGGAGTGATTGAGTTTTAGTGGCCATCGGTCTAAATTTATCTTTGTGCCCCTGACCTTTAACAATCGCGCACACAGCACTATAGGCTTGTTTACCCCCATTGCGGGCTGTGCTGATCCGTCTGTATAGATTATGCATCCGTAATGTTTTAGAGGCAGAATTTCGGTAGGCAGGGGACATTCGTGTTAGTATTGTAGGAATTCTTGTGTCTTCAAACATGAGTCAAAAACGTATTCAACGTCTGTTGCAGCAAGAGAGTTAACCCACTGAATCCATCCGGATATAAAGCTTTAGCATTGGGAATGCTTGCTTTCGTCAGTGCCTCTAAGGCAGGTACAGGTGTAACGATCATTATGCGTTTACCCTGTGCGTGAGCCCTCTCTTTTGCTACTGCAATTTGAACCGCTATCAGAATTTTTTCTGTTGAAGTGAATTTTATTTCAGCTTGTGTGTACAAGTGTGATTTGTATGCTATTGGTACCTTTTCACCTTCATTAAAGGTCAGGTACGTGAATCCACATCTCCCTGGGATGATTCGGATTACAAGATTGCGCACGTTGTCTTGTGATTTCTTAAAATTGAATTTGTACCCTTGAGACGTGAACCCAAGTATTATGGTGTTCACTCTTTCCAAGAGCACGTCCAAATCATAGTCTGTAAGATAGATGTCATCGACATAAGATAATGCCTCATCATCATACATGTGTAGTAACTCTGTTACCCTGGCTGAAAATAACCCTGGACTATTCTTGAATCCTTGGGGGAGACGGCAAAATTGTCGCTGTGTCCCCATAATTGAGAAAGCGGTCAGATGCCTGCTTTCAGGTGCAATGTTTTGACAGAAAAACCCATTTGAAATATCTAATGTGGTTTTATATTTTTTCCGCACAATGTTATTCATCAATGCTGCACTGTATGCATTTTGTACTGCAAATGTTTTGCAGCATGAGTTTAAATGTCTGTAATCCAAAACTAGACAATATGAATTGTCTGGTTTGGAGACAGGAAACAAAGGATTGTTAATTGACGAGGTGCATGTTTCAATCAACCCTTGGTATTCAAGTTGATTTAAAATCTCCCTCTCTTGTTTTTTCGCTTCTTGCTTAACTGGATAGTGCCTCTGTGCAGTAGGGTGATTTTTTAACTGGATTTAATGGTGAGGAGAGTCCTCATCCCATCCCACATGATTTTTATATAATGCTGGAGCCTGGGCCACAGCCCATTTTCTGGCATAGGTCTATTTTTTTATGAATAGGAATATGATTTGAGAAGGCTGGCATAATTATCTCTTCACCATGTGGGCCCTCCCTGAAAAATTCAGGTGGCCATTTTTGTTCAGCTAGAAGAATGTCATAACCCTTTGATAGCTTCTCTCAAAAGAGTGCTTTTATTTTTCTAGGTATGTCCCCCTCCATCCAGAGTGTTATCTCATATAACTTGTGGGGTACACTAACCCTAGTGTCGGCAGTTTCAACTTGAATGGACTTATTCAAGTCCACTGTCTCCAGATGATCCTTCAAGATTTTGCGAACTATGGTGACTTCTGCTGCGCTGTCTAGCATTGTCTGGGCCCACTCCCCATTCTTGAGTTGTGTCCTCAAGATCCTCGGCATGTCTGATTTTTACGCTTGCTACCTTCTTCTTGGTGAATTGAGTTTTCTTATTTTTTGGAACTTGCTGTTCGTCTTTGGACTTCACGTGTTCTTCTTTTTGTTCTGATCGTCCTCTCCTCTCAGATTTCTGTGAGGAAGTCGCAAAGGTACGAGAGGAACGTGTATCAGTATCTAGATATCTGTCAGGTTTCTCAGATTATCCCTATTTCTAAGGTAATATCTTTTTTCAGAGGGCTCCCGTTGTGGAGACCTACCTCGCCGTTGGGGAGATCTTCCTCTGGACTGGGAACGCTTCTCTTCAGGAAGTGTCTGTTCAGTATTTTCCCACTTCTTTTTAGGAGTGGTGAGATTATTTTTGATAAAAGCCTTTTCAGGATTTTCTGTTAGTTGGGGTTTTAATGGTTTCCCACCCAAACTATCTCTACCTAGTTCTTCATATGATTTTTCAATAATTCTAGCACGCTCATATGGTTGATCTGTTATATCTGTTTCTTTTAATTTTTGGCGGATTGCCACGGATGCTGCTTCACCTTTAATGTTGGCTAATAGTATAGCCGAGACCTGTTTGAAATCTTTTAGTAATTTCATACCAGGATTTAAGGCCGGTTCTGGACCGTATTCATTTTGAATCTGTCTCAGAACGTCTGGTATTACCGCCATGGACAGTAGACAATTGTGTTTTTGTGTAGATTGAAGCAAAGACTGTACCCCAAGTGTCACAGTCCTCCACATGTGGTGCTATCCCCATTGGTAAACAGATTGTCAGAATTCTGTGTTTCTCATGAGGTGTACTATCAGGGAATATTGCCTCTATTTGAGTAATTTTCTGAGCTAACCAGAACGGAATTTGTTCCCTCTTTGCAGGCAATTTACCAATGACTGATTGTATAGTCTGAAGTGTGATTTTGTTTGCATTCCTCTCGTGAGGGGTGTGCTGTGGAATACTCACAGTAGGTTGGACTGTTATGCTCCGCATGACATATTGAACCAACTGTCAATGTATTTTAATTAACTGTTTTAGCTGTACTAACAGTTCTGGACCTGTCATGTTTTCAATGTCAGGATGTGGTGTATCGCTGGCTAGTACCTGCCATGTCGCTCCTGGTCTACCTAGTGGACCAAGCCTGGTTATGTGATTTTCATGTTGTAGTGCACCTTTAAACCAGAGCTGATGCTCTTGGTAAGTTAATGGAATTTCAATGTCCTCGTAAGGAACGTATTCCGTTGGAGGTTCCTCTACTTTGTAGTAGTGGAACTCGTGTGTCCCTCCATCAACAGGAGGAAAGTGAATCCATGAATAGAACACTTCTGTCTGCCGATATTCATGTGCCTCTATAACAAATATTACTTTACCAGCTCTCGATGATACTCCATTATTTATGAGTTTGTAAGTTATAGTTTTTCTTACATATACCAGGATGTTTATAGCATCCGGGTCATTCTGTAGGACATTTCTGTCATCTAAAACTGCTTGAGCTGCATCTGTAGCTAATTCTTCATCAGAAATCATTATTTTGCTGACTGAAGAGTTTGCAGGACAAGTTTCAAGGAAACAAAGATTAGGTGCACAATATTTTGGAACACTGTATCCTTCAACGTTGAACAAACCAAAAACGAATACATAGGATTTTCACCCTACTCAGTTTTGGCGGATATTATCCTTTCACGCATTCCAGACGTCTATTGGAGTATTTTACGGGAGAAAAGGGGTCTGTGTGAAAAGCACGACTGAGTTACTCTAGTATCTAGCGTTAAATTATCGCCTTACCAAACGTTAGGCTCCATGTAGTGTAGTTCCTATATTCCCAATAGGCGCTGCGCATTGGAATAATATATACTATAGTTTAGACGTAGGACTGAAGTCGACTAGGTCTCTATCGAATATATTAAACTTCATTGTGAGTGCCAGCTAGCTCAGAGGTCACTAGAAACTTTCTCGAATTCACAAGAAGGGATTAGTTTCTGACAACCGCATAAACATGACAACTTTGTTTCCCATGGATAAGAAATCAATCTCTAGAGTCGCTGAAACAATAGGTAGCTATTTTACTCAGTCAATCGTGCATGCTTCGTTTCACCAGAGGTGTTGAGAAAATGGAGAGACGGGCGTTTTCAATAAAAAGTATTTATTGAACAGTCTTCGTTCTCAAGCATAAGAAGTGTACTGCTACAATCATAATACTTGTTATAAAGTACAAGGCATATAATACGAAGAGTATTATAAAATAGTACTGTAAGAGCATGATATGGTTTTAAGCCATATATTGCCTAAAACATATAAAATACATACAGTGATAAAATAATGACTAAAAGTACTCAACTGGTGCTTCTAAAATACGCCTACCCCTATGTACCTAACCTAAGTCTAGTACAAGGGAAGAAGTAAGTGAGGTGTAGCTTGAGTTTAGTATTCTTTGCCAAGTATCTATTCCAAGAATTCTCTTAAGGGTCTAATCAGCTCCGTACCTTGGTTTATGAATGAAGGAGGTCTTGTATCTCTCTTTCAGTAATTCGATTTCCCAGCAACCCGCAAGGGTAGCCTGGAAACACTGGAGCTGGATTTCTCAGCAGGAGAAAAGACAGCGTCTCTCAGTGCGTCAGCTGGAGGGTCGGCTTCCTTCGGCACTTGCTGCTGCAGGGCGTCGGGCAAGTAGTTAGTCGATCTGCTCCAAACCACCTGTGTTTGTCTGGGCAAATGTAGGCATATTTATACTTTGAAGATGCCGAGTTTGACGTATGATTGGACATAATAACGTCACTCAAAGACTCAGTTCTTTGAAAACTCCATGATTTCCTAGATAAATTAGTATTCAGGCGAGGGGAAGTCCCTAGCTGCTGAAGGTGGGTTTTTCTAAGAAATCGTTGTTGATTCTCGGAACTTAGTGGAAGTAGCCATGCCGTATTTGGGCTGCATAGGCTCAGTCTAAATATGGTAATGATTTCTATGCCTATTTAAGGATCGGGTAATTTATATCTATATATGGGCATGAATCGGGAAAATTACACTAGGGTCCTAGATTCCTACACAACAGCATGCCGCATTCATGTTATGGACAAATGAAGCATAAGAGAGCGACAATGGAGTGAACAAATGGTAAGTCTACAGGCGAACTGAAGTCCACTAAATTGTAACCTTCAAAGGGGCATATGAGCAAGAACCTCATTAAAATTATCGCTATTTTAGCGGCAGGAATCTGCTGCTAAAACGGCGATAATGGGCTTGCTAGTATGTGTTATAGAATTCCAATAGAAGCCCAGGTTAGATGTCTGGCACACCTAACCTGAGCTTCTATTGGAATTCTAAAACAGATATTAGCAAGCCCATTATCATTGTTTTAGTGGCAGTTTCCTGCCGCTAAAACGGCGATAATTTTAACAGAGTTCTTGCTAAAATGCCCCATATTTCTTTGGGACAGGCCTGTCTAACTGAGACCTAAAAATAACAAATCAAAAACTGAGTACAATATCAGGCAGAAATGTAGGATACTGGAATGCACGTTGATGCCAGGCAAAATATGATTCCTAAATAAAAATACACAAAATAAATGTCACATTATATTTGATATAGCAAGAGATGAAAACATGCATTATAAACATGCATTATGTGTTATATCCTTCGCTTCTACTCTCCAAATCTGTACAGGGAATCGGCACAAAGATAGCAGATGTAAGAGTGACAGTTGCAGCAATTCAGAAGGCACACGTGTATTTTGGAAAGCACACATGGCAGGCCTGGTTAAGACGCTGCATACATTGCAGAGGTTAAAATACTAAATATTTCAAGATAATTGGCTACAGAATCGTGAGATTTAAGTGATTGTAATTGTATTACTCCTTAAACTAATGAAGCCCCACTTCATGTTGTATTGATGATGTATATGGATGTGTATCAAGCAATTGGTTAATAAAAATAATTTCTTTTTAAAACTAAATATGTTCAGGGGTGAAACACATGAGGTGAAAAAGGCATAAGGCGGATTTCCCTACCGACCACTAGTGAACACACCTCTATAAAAATGTCCCAGAGGACAGACAGAAAAAACATACTGAAACAGCGATATAATCTAAATTTGCATAGTAACCAAATATTGATATTCTCCTTCCTTGCAATACTGATAAGAGCATAAGGGAACTGTGCCATGTGCTACGCGTATGGCTCTTGAAACGCGTAGTGCATGCTGTCTACACTGCTACCTGTGGTTTGGTCTGTTATCCTGACGTGAGAGGCTCCTCACCAGTGGCAACTTTTTCTTTGTTTTTATAGCGGCCTGCTTGGTCGCGAGGAGCCCCGACGCTTGCAGGTGGATCCTGAGAGCTGGGAAACACCGGCTCTCTTTGAACGGCAGGAGCCCCGCCCTCAGTGATATTGGGCAGTGAGGCACAGCGGTGCACCTTGCGCATTTCACCCAACAGGGATTTGTATTTTACACAGAGGCAGGATTTGTGGCCACTTGGCAAGAGAACTGATGGAGTCTTTTAATTAGCATTATTTTAGACTACGTGAACCAGCATGCTAAAAGGTACGCCTACAGGGGCGGGACTCTTTAAATTCAATAAAAGCAATGTTCTGCATAGATCCACTTCCTGCCTGTGTTTTCCAGTGAACAAGAGCGTGAAACACGTATGGCTCTTGAAACGCGTAGTGCATGCTGTCTACACTGCTACCTGTGGTTTGGTGTGTGATTGTGTGATCCTGACGTAAGAGGCTTCTCACAAGTGGCAACTTTTTCTTTGATAATATATATATATATATATATATATATATATATATATATATATATATATATATATATATATATATATATATATATATATATATATATATATATATATATATATATATATATATATATATATATATGTACAATATACTTTATACCTAAAGTTCATAAGGACTGTAAAAAACCACCGGGACGTCCTATTATTAGTGCCAGAAATAGTTTACTGGAGAAAACATCAGTCTATGTAGACTTCTTCCTTCAAGAACATGTCAAATCACTAACATCTTATGTTAGGGACACAAGTGACTTTTTGAATAAAATAATTGACTTTCAGTGGAATGGCGAATACATCATGATGGCAATAGATGTAACATCATTATATACCAGTATAAAGCATGAAGACGGCATTGAAGCAGTTGAATATTATCTGAGAAATAGGGCTCCTATTTTCAATCAACATAACGAAATGCTGGTAGCAATGATTAGATTTTGTTTACACAACAATGTGTTTATTTTTAATCATTTACTGTATTGCCAAACACAAGGTGTAGCCATGGGGGCTAGCTTCTCCCCGAGTTATTCATGCCTACATATGGGCAAATGGGAGGAGTTAGTCCTGGGAGGAATACATGCTGACATAGTAAGAACAAAAGTCAAAATGTGGCTAAGGTTTATAGATGATTTATTTGTAATCTGGCATGGAACAAAGGGGGAGGCTGAAACCTTCTTGGGAGAGTTGAACAACAATGAACTAAATTTAAAATTCACGGCTGAGATAAGTGAAACAAGGGTGAGTTTCTTGGATACCGAAGTGTTTGTTAATAATGATACCTTACAAACCACGCTCCATAGGAAGAAAAAGGCAGGAAACTCCCTACTGCACGCCTCAAGTTCACATCCCCATCATTTAGTGAATAGCATTCCCTATGGGGAAATGCTAAGGATAAAGAGAATATGCAGTACCCAGGATGAATTACAGCTAGCCCAAAAACATAGCAAAGAATGATTCCTAGCCAGGGGTTACACCAAAAAGATTATAAACCAAGCCATAGCAAAAACAAATCTAGCTGAGAGGAAGGTTTTACTGGCTGGCAAAGCAGATAAGCGTGATAAACAGAATACAGAATCACAGGCAAGCCAATTTAATTTGAATGAAAATAATTTCCGTCTAGTTGTAGGATATAGTAAACAACATAGGACTATACAAAAGATTATTCAAGATGCATGGCCCACAGTATTGAGCGACCCAGTATTAGGACCCCTGCTTCCGCAGAGGGTGTCCATTACGTACAGTAGAGGTCCCTCAATGAGAGACTGTCTGGTGGTGTCAGATCCGGAAATAATTGGTAAACCTACTTGGTACCAAAGCCTAAAAGGTTTTAAACGATGTCCCACATGTAAAGCCTGTACACATGGTACAAACACCAAAACCTACCTCAGTCCCTTTAGAACTAAACCCTATTTGATCAACAAGATGCTGAACTGTAAAACTGAATATTCGGTATACGTTTTAACTTGCCCATGCAGGTTGAATTATGTAGGATCGAGTAAACTTCAGGCTCATGTACGTATACTGCAGCATCTTCGAGCCATAACGAACATGGATAATACTTATCCGGTGGCTCGCCATTTAAAAAAAATATCATGCATCTAATAATAAAGGGGTAAAGTTCTACCTCATCGATGCAATTTCCCCGAATAGGAGAGGAGGGGACCGGGAAAACAAGTTAAGAAAGTTAGAGACGCGATACATTCTTCTGTTGGATTCAAAACATCCTAATGGATTGAATCTGACGGAGGGTATGTATACGTGTTTATACTAGCAAAGAAAGAGGTAGTAACTGTATTTCAAATGTGAGTGTAAACTGAGTATCTGTTTAAATAGAACACAAAATGTACCTGCTATATCTGAAATGATACACCCAACTCACATTAACTGCAATATGCAACCTATAATAATGTGTTTTAAGTTGTAAATATTGTATATATTTATTTATAAGACCAATGAAGGCATAAAAGGTTTTTTACAAGAGATTGTAAATATTTTATGAATTGTGTTTTAACAAAATTTTATGAATGTAATAGGGTGACCAAAAACAGATATTCAAGGTAGAAAAGTGATAACGGAATACAGCAAGAGAAATGTTATAAAGCAGGCAAAAGGGACATACGTTGATAGATATACACACACACAAAAAGATTTTGGTCACCAAGCAAAAGAATAGAAATAAAGGCTGAGCGCAGATAAGTAAGAAGGAGAAAAATGTGAATATATACAAAAAATCCTGAGTAAGGTGTTCAAGGAACGTACAACTGCACAAATACATGTAAAGAAATGGTAATAGGTACAAAAGGAGAACAGTTAAATAAATGAAGTTATCAAAAAGAAGATCATTTTAAATCACAAACACTATCACTTAAGAGCACTTTAGAAAGTTAATGTCGTGGAACATGAAGTGAGAGATACACAGATAACATAACAATACAACAGATACAATTGGTTAATGAATTACTGTATTTTACTAATATTTAACAAATGTAATTGACAGATCCATGATTTCTAAACTTGTGATAATGTATCAAATATGCAAAAGTATTTTACGTATATTAATTATAATCATTCAAGATTTGTTTAACCAGTGTCAAAAGTGATGTATTTTACGAGGATCATAGTATTTCACCCATGTCTATGACTAAAGATAATCACGTGGTACACAAAAATGTAAGCACTGTCACTTTAAAAAGCCTTCGCGCGCAAATGTAATGGTCGAGTGAACAAGCGCCGTCCGCGCCGCGAAACGCGTCTCAGACATCAGGCTGAAAATAAAGACATAAGCACTGAGAGAAATGGGTCAGTGTCCTGTTTGGTTCCTGCGTGAGAGTTAAGACGCGGTGTCTAAATTCAGGATTTGGAATATATATATGCAACAGCTGCAGCCTCCCAGAGTTCCGTACTGAAACGACCAAGGAAAACCACACGAATCCAGCGTAAATGAAGGCACAAAGGTTTATTAAAAAGCTGAGCCTAACAAAATCTGACGCGTTTCGGGCATCCGCCCTTGCTCACAGACAGTCAGTAAGTAAGATATATATATATATATATTTTTTTTCCCAACACTGCCAAAGCCGTGAGGCGAAACGCGTCTGTTGGAGGGGTAGGGGTCTGTAATAAACACTTTGGAAATTGGAGACCTGCGTGCTTTCCTCTGTGCAACATCGGAATGGATGCTGAAGTGTTTTGAAATTATATATATATATATATATATATATATATATATATATATATATATATATATATATATATTTATATATATATATATATACATATATATATTCGAACACCAATCTCGCCACTGTTTTCCACTCCCAGGGAAAAATGAAGAAGGTGGACCACAGGGTATGAGGCAGAAGGTATTTTATTTCGTTCCTGCTCTGCTGCGACGCGTTTCGAGCACCTCCGTGCTCTTGCTCACACAATATATATATATATATATGTATTTAGTATTTAATATAGCAAGGAACTAGCTCCAAACATCACTTGAGCACTTTACAGAGAATATTTTAGTGCAGCAAGAGCATCTCACATTTTTTACTGTTATGGTATGAAGGATCCAGACCAAATACATGACCTATATGATAGGAGTTGGAAAGTTTAATTGGGACATGAGCAGACAACACACTGTACAATTTGTATTTGCATAGTTGTGTTATATATATATATATAATATTTGAGAACCAGGGTGATAATGTCCTTAAAAAGTCACACTATTAGAACCGAGGTCTCACTTTGAGTACCTTTGATACCAACTATCCACAGTCTCCTTTATTATAAAATCGCATTAAATATAGTTTCGATTATTGATGCCACATACCCGTCTGCCTCTTGCGATCTTTGCACTTTTCGCGCACCCAGTAAATGGTATGAAAGTCGTTGTATGTTGCAACCCCAGGAATAGGCTCATCCAGGAGATCCAGCAGGTTCCTCCGTTGGTCATCGCGTAGTGGATTCCTGCAGTGCAAAAAGAAACCACAATTCAGACCAGCCCAGAAAGACGAGTGCTGGAAAAGCACAAATACTCACACTCGAGAAACAATTTGAATTTGTTGTTGTAGTGTCTCCTTGCAACATGAGATGTGTTTGATAACAGCAGCTGTGCTGGAGTGAAGGGGACATTTATTGAAAAATATAATTAAGCAGTCGGGTTCTATGCATGTGAATACATTTAAACACTGCTATTCTGCATAAACAGGAATAATTACACCATACTACCCATCCTTCAAAGGGAAAGAAACTTTTTATATAAACACCTCTCCTCTCTGACTCTTAGCACGCAGAATAATGACCTTGCTGCCATCGCCGGCCTCCTGGCACCTACTGGGATCATCAGAGACAGCCTTCAGCATCTGGAGTCTACAGGAGACACAAACAAACATAGTAGAAGACTTGGCTAGCAAGCTACTACATTCTAAGCATGCAGGTTGAAAAGATGAGTACTGCATTTTACCTTAAAGTGTAATAAATAAACACATGCCAAAGACAGATGACCCACAGAAAGTCCCCCCCTTACCTAATTCTGCAATCCCCTTCACACTGGTAACGTTCACTGACTGCATTAATTTTGCCTCTGGCCTCATACAGTGCTGTGTTTGGCTTGGCTACATTTTTGCTATAAACATTTTCACACACTAGCCATGAACCAGAAAGAATAATCCACAAAGCTGCCACTCCTGACTCTATAAACTGGTGTGGGGCTTCCAAATGCAGCAAGAACACATACTATGCTGCACAAAATGGTACGAAAGAGGGAGCCTTACACCCAGGGTACAAGTTCATTTGCACTGCCCCGTCATAAAAAGAGAAAGAGGACAGAGTCAGAGAGGCGAAGAAAGAAAGAAAGAACAAACGAATACTGGACTCCGAGGGGAGGATACGGAAAGAGCAGCTGACAAAAATAACACGTAATGCTGGATGAAGGGGGCAAGAAGCAATGAGGGAGAGGACGGGGGGATGGTTCAAGCAGTGAATCAGGAGGACGTTGGTACACGGAACAGGCAGCCTCGGAAAACAACATCTGACATTTGATCTCAGTCTTTGAATGCACTGCAAATGTGACGAGATAAGAACAAGATTAACAGTCATGTTTACAGAAAATACGAGCTCTTGTGTGAAGTGCTCAGATTCAAATAAAATGTAGTTCCTAACACAGTTGCTATAATGGGGTCAGTGGATGGATAGAAGTAATTAGTCCATGCTCTCCGGGAGGAATAAAACAGGAAGAGGTTTCACGCATGCATGCCATGAAAAAATGGAGAGAAAGACTAGGAGTGCAATGATGGAGCCAGCAAATGGGAAGCCTATGGATGGGCTGATAGCCACAAAGTATATACAACATGTCTCTTCGAGACAGCGGATGCTCTATCTAGCCAAGTCCTAAAAATGGCTTAGACCATTGGCTCTAGTCTAGGATCCATGGGCCCCTGGGTGTTCATGATACTTACTCATGATTTGCAACTGTTTAGAAAATTCAATATTATCAATTTAATAAAGTATATATCCATAAAAAAACAACATGTGAAATGGGGAATTGTAAAAAACTCTTTAAATGCAATAGAATCTGGAATTGGAACTAAATATTAATTTTACTACCCTTAGCTTGATTCTAGGGAGCAGCTCACACAGAGCATACAGATTCTAGTATGGATGATTGGGGGCCTCACTTGAAGAATTGGTGATGTGCACTGACTAGGAGCATACTTTGGAGAAAAAATAAATCCTAAAAAGCAGCATTCGCTTTTTAGAAATAGAAATCTATCTTGAACAGTTCCAATGTTCCAAATAAAATAAATATTTCAATGTTTTATATATAATTTGTTTGTTAAATAATTGTTTTTATCATTTGTGTATGTTTGATGTACACTTTAGGCAGACAGGGTCAGATATCTCTAACTTTGTCACATACAGCTTAAGGCCTTAATGAAGACTATGATCTAATGACAGGGCAATTAAGAAGAAAGCTTCTAGACAAAGGGTTAAACCCTCTCCCCTCCATCATTACTCTTCCCTTGGACCAGTCACAGCATTTCCTTCCATGTTATGTGCCTCAATCTCTTCCTGGAAGTCTCCAGACTGCATTCATGATATGGCCCCAGACAGATGACTCTGACAGTAACATAGGCATGCAGCAAAAAATCAGTAATGCATGGTTACGTATACACAGCTGATACTGTGAAAATTAATAGACTTGAACATTATGTATGGCTTCTTTGATTGCGCCTTTTGTGACTTGTAAAGCTGTCGTAATTCTAGAACTAATAAATACCAATGAGTGTTGATGTCACAGAGGGCATGTCTTTCAGACCAACACAAAGGGCTCCTCTGACCCCTGGTGAATCCATACAACCTCAGTACTTTGGGACATATTAACAAGATGTGAGTTCAAAAACGCACATCGCACATTTCACTATCGCCGGCTAGCGCCGGATTTTTTCGACGTGTTAGCACGTTATTATCAACGAGCAACACGTAGGCAATAGTAAATCCTGCAATAGCCAGCGATAGTGAACATTAGCACGTGAAAACAAGCGTTGTTTTCACGCGCTAATGTGTGCCGTGATAACATGGGGGGTGGATTCAGCTTTATGATCCACACTCCCATGTTATCAATGCCTAACGTCTGGTCAGAGCAGGAGTTAAGAGACCTGCGATGAACGAGTTTATTGCAGGTCTTTTTCTTCCAACGCCTGCCTTGGTGATAGGGTGTTCCCACCTCCAACCACATTTTACATGTGGTTGGACGTGGGAACGCCCACTTTGCATGTCATTACCGATGTTTCTCGCTGACATGCAAAGTGGGCGTGAGGGAGGCGTTGCAATGCCCTTGTTAATAGGGTGCTGGAAGTATCGCCGCTTTCTCTGCGAATTGTGCCGAGAAAGCGGCGATACTTCAGCTTGTTAATATGCCCCTTTGTGTCTTAAACACCACCATTTTATTAACTGGAAGTCATTGGAGCATGGTCAAATGTTCTGATATTCCAACATAAAAGAACTCATAGCACTCAATAATTAAATTTATAAACATCCACACTCTGGTAGATGGTTGGGTGACTGTCAATGTCTTGTGTGTGTGCTCTCTACATGCATTTGCCATTAGTTAAAGCATAGTAAAAACACGCATTTGCAATGCCACCAGTCTTGCATTTGCAACAGTTGGAACTATTGGCATTATAAATGACAATCCCATGTGTTTTGGTTTGGAGTGGAGTGCATGTATGTGGTTTGAAGTGGTGGAATTATGTGGGTGGAATTGGAATTGTTAGTTGCTGAATTGTGTGGTGTGTAGTGCATTTGTGTATTGGAATTATGTGGCATTGTGAGCAGATGGGGTGAGAGCTGCACAGAATAGATAGAAAGGAAGATAGGGAGGATAGGTTGCTTGTGCATGAAATGGTGATTGAACTCCAGACAGAGGAGCAGAAAGAGTGTGTGTGAAAGGAGGGGAGAGCAGGACTAAGACGTATAAAGAGGGTACACATGTGTACGCCAAAGACACCCCAAGCAGAGGAGGAGAGCTTGGGTTTAAGGGATGGAAATCTTCAAAAGGCACGGTAAAGAAATTACGATTGAAGACCTGAAGTGAACCAATATGAGAAAGGTGGGAAGAGTGAGTGAGAGAGGGGTGTTCCAGAGAGAGAGAGAGAGAGAGAGAGAGAGAGAGAGACTGAAGGGTACAAGCATCTATTTACATCCTGGGTTAGATTCGCTCTTACACAGAGCCTGTTCCATAGAATTCAATCAGCTTTCGTGTTGAGAAAATAACACACTTAAAAGGAAATGGCCATGATTTCTCCTCTGAGTTACTTGTAATGCGCACGTTAAATTGCATTGGCCAGTTAGAAAGGGTTTATGTAAAATCTAGTTACAGTGTGGGTTGTTTGCCACTGGACTAAGTGCAATGAAAAAGTATACATTTATGTTAGCCAGGTAAAAAAATACCAAATGAAACCATTACAAACAGTTAAGCGGCTCAAAGATGCAACATGAAAGCAAAACCAAAAATCATTGTATTCAAGGTGCTATTAAGTAAACTGATAATCCTGACTGAATGTGACATTATGTTTTATGGCTCAGGCCATGTTGTAATCATATAAGGGCATTAACAGTTCTAACTGGAATTCTCTAAGAAAGATCACTTTATGAAAGAGCCTCGACATACAAGTGAGCCCAAAGCACTTGAGCAAGGGAGACGAGCATTTAGGCCAGAGACAGTGTAAACAAACAAAAAAGCATGTCAGTTGATAGGAGCTCCCTTTAGATCTCTCCGGTGTCGAGTGACGTTTACATCGTGGTTGCAGCAATCAAGCATATGGCCGAGATACCCGCCACCCCCTCTCAACACAATCCCCAAGGATGGGAAACCGGAAACAGATCTGAACTTTTGGAAGACGGGAGGGAGTGACCCTCCCGGCCGTATTTATTAAAATATGAAACAAAATTAAAACATTAAAATAACAGTTTCATATTATGTACAATTTCATTTCCACATTGCGATGTTTGGCTAACCTTAACATAGTCTCTAATACAAAGGTTCTCCTAGCCGAACTAACATCCTACAAAACATCTAACTTGAAATTTTGAAATTGTACATCCTAACGTTTAAGGGCCAACGGCAAGGTCGTAACCGGTGTCAAGATCCCTAACCAGAAATATCCCCCCCACTTGTGAGGGGCGACCGCACCGAGGTGTACCTCGAGTGCAACTACCAATTTCCCTTGACTTGACGGGGGCCCCAATAAACTCGACGCCACTTAAAGGTCGTCCGAGGACTTGTGTGAGGAATCTAGAAGGTAGCGTAGACCCCCCCCCCAAACCCCACACATCTTACCACATCTGCCGTCGCAGATGTCTTGGCCCCGGGAAATTCTCCGGGAGGGGGCTGTAGCCCCCCCTACCCAGGAAGGGGCCTTGACCGCCTTTCCTTTCCTTTCGGCGTCCCATCCTTAGAAGGGACCGCCTTCCCCGTTGAGGGGCCAATGGCCACCTCCTTCGAGCGCTCCCATCCGTAATGGGTGACGCCCACTCATAGGGATCTACCAATTAGTGCTCACCGATCATGACCTTACCGCCCGACCAAAATAAATACGACAGTTCTAAGCTAAAAACAATTCTAACCAAATGACTAAATGACTTAAAAGACAGTCAAAAGTAACAATTTTACTAAAACATGCTACTGATCAACACCACTAAAACATGCTACTGATCAACATTAGAGCAAGATCACTTTATTTGCAAAACAATACCACAAATTGACCATATCTTTATTGCATACTTAATGTCTATCACGATAATAATCCG
Source organism: Lissotriton vulgaris (assembly GCF_964263255.1). Lineage (NCBI taxonomy): Eukaryota > Metazoa > Chordata > Amphibia > Caudata > Salamandridae > Lissotriton > Lissotriton vulgaris. Next base: position 1,258,138,057 of record NC_141696.1, read on the forward strand.
ACCTGCAAAAAAGAGTTACCACATCAAACTTTATTCAAAACAATTCGCCGTCTTCAGGGGCTGGTGGGTGGGTCAAAATTGGCTCTTCGTTCCGTCTCGAGCTCACGTGCAGCGAGGTGGTGCAGCTTCAGAGCACAGGAACAAGAGGATGCTTCCTTGGCTTGTTGCTCCTTTTATCCGTCTTCAGGGCGGGCGTAAACCCGCCCCGGCCTGCCCCGAGGGCGTGGCCCGGCTGCGTCAGTGTCTAGGCCAGCCCACTCCAGGGCGGGAAAAAGGAGCGCCCCGGCTACGCCGCTTCGGGCATACCAGCCGAGACTCGCCTCCCGCCCAAGATGGCTTCCCGGGGGGATCGTGGTACTCGGCCATACGTTCGGGGGGACCGAATGGTCGCCCCTTTCCATATGGCCGAGATACCCGCCACCCCCTCTCAACACAATCCCCAAGGATGGGAAACCGGAAACAGATCTGAACTTTTGGAACACGGGAGGGAGTGACCCTCCCGGCCGTATTTATTAAAATATGAAACAAAATTAAAACATTAAAATAACATTTTCATATTATGTACAATTTCATTTCCACATTGCGATGTTTGGCTAACCTTAACATAGTCTCTAATACAAAGGTTCTCCTAGCCGAACTAACATCCTACAAAACATCTAACTTGAAATTTTGAAATTGTACATCCTAACGTTTAAGGGCCAACGGCAAGGTCGTAACCGGTGTCAAGATCCCTAACCAGAAATATCCCCCCCACTTGTGAGGGGCGACCGCACCGAGGTGTACCTCGAGTGCAACTACCAATTTCCCTTGACTTGACGGGGGCCCCAATAAACTCGACGCCACTTAAAGGTCGTCCGAGGACTCGTGTGAGGAATCTAGAAGGTAGCGTAGACCCCCCCCCAAACCCCACACATCTTACCACATCTGCCGTCGCAGATGTCTTGGCCCCGGGAAATTCTCCGGGAGGGGGCTGTAGCCCCCCCTACCCAGGAAGGGGCCTTGACCGCCTTTCCTTTCCTTTCGGCGTCCCATCCTTAGAAGGGACCGCCTTCCCCGTTGAGGGGCCAATGGCCACCTCCTTCGAGCGCTCCCATCCGTAATGGGTGACGCCCACTCATAGGGATCTACCAATTAGTGCTCACCGATCATGACCTTACCGCCACAGGCCGGATAGTTGACCGGCTATCCGGACCCCCCACAACACTCCTACCTAAAGGTCATGTCTTAAAGTCTTTAGCCAAGCTATACAGTCTCCTATGAGTAACTCGTTCCCTACCCGGGACAAATGAACACCATCCCCCAAATACATACCGTCGCCAATAATACAACCATGCGAAATAGAATGCAGTGTATTGGAACGGAATAATCTACTCACTTTGTTATTAATTTTTCTTACCGAATGATTCAGAGCAGAAACAGAAATAGCCCCCCGCCATACCTTTCGTGGGATCATATGTGACCATGCAATCGTGCACCCTGGAACTCTCCTCGCCAACCAACTTACAGTGGAAAGCATCGCCTCAAGAAGAAGTCGTCTACCAGTGGTGACCAAATCATTGCCCCCAAGATGTACTATGACTATAGACGGCGGTGACCTCATCCGCCCTAGCAAGCCCTCAAAAAATGATTGAAACTGGTCAATACAGAGCCCGCCCTTTCCGTAGAAGGACATACTGTACCCGTATTCCCCAGCCACGTGATTCATGTCACCTGCTTTGAATACGTCCGCGGCTCGCCTCACATATGAGTGGCCCACGACCCACACCTCCTTTCTCACAGCCGGTGAAGTATGACCGCTGGCCAGGTGATGGGTCGACTGGATAGTCCGCCCCGCCTCGTAAGCTTGCGCAACTGAAACCAAACAAAAACAAGAAGCGTGAGTACATCGTTACAGCTTCACAACATGTGCAACCGCACATATCTCTTATAACAATCGGAGGACCAACGCCCCACACGTTTAATTTGTTCAACATTCAGACCCCTGGCCGTAGCCTCTGTGGCGGCCCCTATCCGAAAGGAATGGGTCCCAAACTCGCTCGGGTTCAAGCCCGCAGCCGTAATCGACATCGCAAGCACCCGCTGAAACTGAAACCTCGTCAGTGGGGTGGTGTCAGCGTGTCTCAACAATGTCCCCCCCCATGATGCCACCCTCTGTGCTAAATACTCCTCTACACAGCTCACCGGGCACATGGATGACCCGGGGATCCTTCGTATCATTATGCAGTCCCCCACTGAACCCTGATCAGTCTTGGACTTGACAAATGAGACAGTCATTGTCTCGCCCTTGATTCGGACATGCTCTCGGCACAGTCCTCCCCTGGCATCCTGCTTGTTCCTTGCCACTAATTCGCTTACCCGCATAGCCCCATGGAATGCTAGCACAAAAGCGGCTCGGAATAACACTGCTTCATCCTGGGATGAACATGTTGCAGGAAGTACAGATAACAACAAAGCCAACCTATCCAGACCTATCGGGCGCCTATCATCTACTCTGCGACCCTCAAGGCGTTGCCACCCGCGTAGCGCCTTCTGCACCACGAAAGACGCTGTCGGGTCCTGGATCCCATGAGCCCTAGCCATAAAGGAAATGGCGGCCCGATGCCTCTGGGCCGTAGCCACTGATTTGCCTGCCTGACGTAAATACAGCAGGAAGTTCACTACCCACTCCTCCTGGCCCCAAAGCTCCCCTCTAGCTGCCCCCAAAAAGGCCCAATAGGAACGGAACGCCCCTTCGTATGCCTTCCTCGTCCTGGGTGCTAAACTCTCTCCCACGAGGTTCTGTAGTTCGGGGCACCGAGAGACCAGAGAGCTTCGGGAAAGGGTGCTGCCACCGGGTCCGCTGTGGGCAGAAATCCCCAGAAGGCCTGCATACGAAAACGAGAAAGCGCATCAGCCGCCTGGTTCATCACCCCCGGGACATGTCTTGCCTTAAATAGGACATTCAGTTGCATACACAATAACACAATCTCCTTGAGTAATCTCAGGACCCATTTGCATCGTGCTGCCTGGCTATTGATACACTCAACCACGGTCATGTTATCAGACCAGAATACCACAGAGTGATCTCTGAACCCCTCGGGCCAAGTTCTCAGGGCCACCGGAATGGGAAAAAGTTCTAGGAAAGCAATGTTGCTTGTCAGACCATTATCATGCCACCATTGAGGCCATTTTTGTGCCGACCACTGAGTGCCGAATATGGCACCAAAACCAATGCTCCCTGCTGAATCCGTCCACAGCCCCAGCTCCTCGGAGGACACGGCCGGTTTGTTCCAGACAATTCGGCCATTGAAATCCGCCAGAAATGCCAACCAAATGCGCATGTCCTGGCGAACCTCTGCCGAGAGCCGAGTGCGGTGATGACCTTCCTTCAGGCCGACCATGGCTTGAGCGATCGAGCGAGAAAAAGGGCGGGCCATCGGTATAACTCTTAGGGCAAAATTCAACTGTCCCACTAATTGCTGTAATTGATGTAGCCTAACTTTAGACTCACTTATACACATTTGCAGGGATGCCCTGAATTTTAACACTTTGTCCCCTGGTAAACGAAAACAACCTTCCTCGGAATTCAGCTCGATCCCCAGAAACTCGAGGCAAGTCGAGGGACCCACAGTCTTACCTGGTGCCAATGGCACGCAAAATTGATTCATCAGAACACAAAATTCAGTCAAAGCCTGTCCACATTCGGGATCACCGGCTGCCCCCAGAAACAAAAAGTCATCGAGATAATGCATCACATTTTTAAACCCCGTTTTCCTCGTGAAGACCCATTGTAGGAAGCAACCGAACTTTTCAAAATAAGCACAAGATATAGAGCACCCCATCGGCATACACTTATCCATGTAATAATGACCCTGAAACATAAAACCAAGGAGACGCTGATCGTCTGGATGTACCGGGAGCAACCGGAACGCTGATTCGATATCAGATTTTGCCATCAGCGCACCGGGCCCCAGGCGATTCAAAATGGCTACGGCCTCATCGAAGGATGCGTACCGCACCGAACACACTTCCGGGTCTATCGCATCGTTCACTGAAAGACCACGTGGGGCTGATAAATTATGTATCAGCCGAAACTCACCCGGGTCCTTCTTGGGGACCACCCCTAAAGGGGAACAAACAAAGTTAGCCACTGGTGGCACATTAAATGGACCGGCGACTCGACCTCGAGCCACCTCCTTCCTGATTTTTTGATGTACCACGGTCGTATGTTGTAAGACCGATATCTGATTTTTACATTGTGGTCTACCCTGAAACTCTCCCACTGGGATGCGGAAACAGTATGATAATCCGTTGCGCAACACCCCAGCGGAAGCGTGATCCGGGTATTCGTTGAGCCAGGGAATCATTGCCAAGGTATCAATCGGGGTAGGTAAAGGCGCCCCTCGGACTATGTCAGACCTGTTTGGCGCCTCCTCTACCCCCGTTATCACCCGTTTTGGCTCTGCACATGGACTCAGGGTGGGATGATTGACCACACCCCCCACATTCGTGCCTAAATTTGCATGACCCCTGGGGCCTAGTACACTTCCCCCTGTTAAAGTTCCAACAAACCCCCCTTTTGTTTGCGTTGCCGGCTGGCCTCGAGTGATTGTCGTTACTTGTGCCTGATCGAAAGGGCGTCCCCGCATAATGGCGGGAGGATTCCCCAACGCTACTTCCTATCAATGGCACCTTTAACATACCGGAGTCCTCCATTTTGGACCAAGACACAGAATCATAACAGTCCCAAGTTAAGTTTTTATCATGCTCTTTCGCTTTTCTGAAGACATTGTCGTAACAAAACCAATGATTGCCCTCGTGAGATACGGAGTACCCCATGATCCGTGACTGATAAATCGGCAATTCGGGCAGCAATTCGGGCCTACGTTCACCCAAGATGGATGTAAAAACCCCCCATGCCTTGCCCCAATTACCAATGTTTTCATTTACCTTAAAGGCGGCCATCTTTGCGCGCCAAACCCTTGGGTGCATGAGCTCTTTCTGGCTTTTAACATGCTCCATTTCATAATGATCGGTTAACAAAGAGAAGATGTTCACATATTCCCCTGCCCATATCTTCTCCTTAATCGCCAGAGGGACATGTTGACCCAATTTTTCCCGCCGAGAGGGTGCTGACTCATCCCTCGCAATTGGCAATGGCCGCTTACCTGAACCTGAAGCTGTATCTGCGACTGGAACTGATGGCGATGGTGCCGCCGTCGCTTCCCTTGTTTCCCGCAGCTGCCTCATCAGCACCTGCGCGTCGTCAGCCGTGGCGCCCTTGTTACCTTTACCCAACCACGCTGCTAATTGAGCTGCCAGCTCGGGCGGCATATCCTCCCCGGACACAGGGGTGACCACTACGGGAATCGGATTCCCTCCTTCTGGCACGGGAGTTGGTGCCTCAAGCGGGGCTTCGAGTGGGGGACAGGGAAGTGGGTTGTCTCCCCCAGCTGCTCCCCTTCTGGGCCTCTTGCCTTTTCCTCCTGGAGCTGCTCCCGCCAGGACCCCCTTCCTCATCTTTCTCCGCCATTCGCTTCTTTAACTCGGTCACCTCTTTCATGAGAACACGCAGCATCTGGTCAGTAGTCATTCGCTTTCCAACCTTCTTCGGCATTCTCCCGATAGAGTATCTGAAAAACAAACAAGAAAGATTACAACGCTCAAAATTGGCTCTTCGTTCCGTCTCGAGCTCACGTGCAGCGAGGTGGTGCAGCTTCAGAGCACAGGAACAAGAGGATGCTTCCTTGGCTTGTTGCTCCTTTTATCCGTCTTCAGGGCGGGCGTAAACCCGCCCCGGCCTGCCCCGAGGGCGTGGCCCGGCTGCGTCAGTGTCTAGGCCAGCCCACTCCAGGGCGGGAAAAAGGCGCGCCCCGGCTACGCCGCTTCGGGCATACCAGCCGAGACTCACCTCCCGCCCAAGATGGCTTCCCGGGGGGATCGTGGTACTCGGCCATACGTTCGGGGGGACCGAATGGTCGCCCCTTTCCATGAGTGGAGTGAAGGAGCTGCCTGACCTACTGAGGGAGGGAAGTCATGGTGGAGCTCATTCTCCCTGACTGAAGCACATAGCTGGACGACAACAATATTAAAAGATTAAGGTTGTGCCGCATCCTTCATAAGATGAAGGGACCGTTATTGGAAACATAAAATATACGAAAATATATGTCACGTTTCATTCGTGAAAGTCAATTGTTGTTTTTTTGCTCTGCACCTGGAATCTACAAAACATCCAGAATATTGTTGGACACATGCACTCCCTACAATCCCCCCCCCCCCCTTTCAACTACATAACGGTATTGAGCAAATACACAAAAGGAAAAAAAGACAAACTGAAGCTTTGAATCGGACGTGGGTGCTTTAATCGCTTAGTATGAGAGAGCTACCAGTGCAGTGGCCTTGTTAGATAGGAAACCGTTCGTGGTAGTTTTAATAGGTAAAAGAAGAATACAGCTGTGTTCTTCCAGGTTGAATCAAACAACATGTATAACAAAGAACTACTGTGTTATGAGATTGTATTACCACAGCCAATCCATATGCCATGCACAGAACTACGACATTTGTGTATTTATTTATTTGTGAAGTTTTATATAGCGCTGGCTCGACCCGGAGGTATCAGAGCGCCTTATATGAGGGTCAGAGGGTTACAGGATACATAGTTACATCAAATTCAGGCTTTAAGTAAAAACATAGGAGAATACAAAAACATGAGATGCAGGGGAGGGAAGGAAACACAACGGAGGGATGAGGAAAACAATGACAGATGTCCGTTTGGGTAGGTGTCGGCAGACGGGGTGAGCGAGAGCAAAAACTCCTCTATTGCTGCAAAGGAGAGTTCCTCAGGGCATCAGCCAAAGTTGCTCGGGCTCCGAGGTAAGTACAAAAAAGTTATGGAATCCGTGCAGGGAGCTTCGTTCAAGTACCTTCGAAAGGTACCGGTCCTGGTGTTATTGGTGCTACTCCAGGAGATCAAGGCAGCTTCCCAGCAAGACCCACCGGCGAGGAGCTCTCCTCCAGTGGTGACATGGGCTCCCTGGTCTCAGTCAAGTAGCATTAATATTCGATGTGGCAGAGATGGTTAGTCATCATGTTAAGGTCAGGCAGGGTGTAATTTCTGGGGCATCCAGTGCAGCCGTGCCAGAATCGTCTCACTCCCATTCTGCTTGGAGGCCACTCTACCCACAGGTGTTTCCTCGTCAGTGGCTGGAGGAAGCCTGCTGGGCTCCTCCGCAACCACCAACCACAGTGCAGAGGGTCTGCCGTTTTGAGGACAGGCACCACCGTCTTCTGAGTCCCTCTCCGTCTCCTACCTTATGCGGCAGCTACTTCTGCAGTAGCCCTCTGTCACATTGCCCTGTGGGTGTATGCAGCTCAGATCGGGGTAAAAGCTTCCCCCTATGAGGTCCTAGGGGTGCCGAGCCCACAGTCTTGGCCGGCTTTGTACCTCGCTGCACTTCCTTGACGTCGCCGCTCCTGGGGCGAACCAGACTCCGATAAGTCAGCCTTCGCAGGAGGGATTCCACCTTTGACCTCGCTCTCCACACTGTTACAGATTTCGCTGTGTTGCCGAGAACCTTTTGGGTGTCGCTTCTCCTCAGAATCTGCTCCCGAGGCTGGACGCCTCCATCTTAGCTAGCGCTGAGTCTCCCCTATCTGACTTGCGGGGCTCAGATCTGCTCACGGGGCGTATTTAATGGTTTGACCCACAGGTCATATATCAGCTAATTTCCCTCTGGTTATGTCGCAGTCCGAGGGTCCACTGGACGTCAGGGATATTCCCTGGTCGGCTGATGCCACAACAGCAGGGAAGCCGCATGCAAGGTTCTTGCTTCAGCGGTAGCGATCCATGCTGCGGTAGGGATTTCTTAGACTGCCATCTTGCACCGAGTCCAAGGTCTCCGCTGAACGTCCACTCTACTTCCCTTCAGCAAGTCTCTTGCACTTCAAACTAGGCTAGTTTGAGTGCTGGCTGTCTCTCGCGGCGATATTTTCACTCATTATGTGAATTTAAACTGACATGCCTATTGGCTATCAAGTCCGCATGTGCCTTTGTAGTGTATAATCACTGTGAAAGCTAAACTAGTTAGCAGCCTGAGAGGGTGTGGTGCAACATACAGAGCTGGTGACTTTGGGACTGGGCAACTGGGTTCGAGTCTCGGCCTCCGTTCTCCCCTTGCCTACAAAAATATTGAAACCAATAAAATTGAATAAACGATGGCGTGTCTACAAAAATATGCAGATCAGAACCAATAACATTAAATAAACATTGGTGAATCGAAACGGAAACAAAATTACAAACGACAATCTTTACGAAGTAAGGGGCACATCAAAGAAATAAATTACAAAAGTCGATGCATACTGGCAACTGAAAAATAGCGGGTGCCAAAAAATACATAAATAAACAAAATAGTAGGGGGACATGTAACAGGGGCAGTAGCCATGAAGTGAAAAACTCACCCAAAGGCAGGAAAAATAAAGTCAATGACCTACTAAAAAGCAAGGATTTCCAAAAGGCAGAAAAAATAATCAATAAAAATGGTGGGCGTGTTTGAAACCCACAGATGAGATACAGCATGTCTCGTAAGAGGCAGAGTATGCGCTGCATAGGCGAGACAATAAAATGGCATTACGGATTGAGTAAATGGATGATTGCTACAATTAACTGTCATGAAACTGACTGACAGATTTGACTAGCATACAGTTAAAAAATGAGTGATCTGGTAATGGCTAGAGCAATGTGTACCGAGCTGTGAATTTGAGAAAAAATACCTTTGTTAAGATATATGCCTTTGAATTTATACTTCAGTGCTGCCAGCAACGTCCTTACATAAAGTTATATCTTCTTTTGATATATTAATAGAAGGTTTGACCTCAGTCACACTCACACCTACTTACCCCCTTACAGATTTTGTAAACAGAATGACAGGATCACTGCTGTTGGCAGGATAGGGAATTAAATCTGTTTACTTTTTGTTCTTTAGATAAATTAACTATCCTTCTATCCTTCACGCAGCCTTGGCGGTTTAGAAAGTATTCTCCCTTTGTCATTCTTCTGGAATTTATAAGACAGTCAAAGCATTGAGCACTTCAAGGGTTGGAGCAGTTTTCTTAAAAGTAGTAATTTGGCTGCACCGCATAATAATGATTTGCATAGGCGATTGCAAGGAACCGTGTACTGTTGAGCCATGCTCACAGGCCATTATATTGCACAGTAAATATACACTGCAGTTTGATTGCATTGTACTAAGTGAGCACCACACTAAACTTTAGCAAGGTTTTCCTTCTAGTGTAGATGGTGCAGTGCCCAATTCAATGAAACTACAATCTAATCTCAGTTGAACTCATAAATATGGGTGAGTATAACCTAATAAACAACATGATAAGTACTATCAGTAATATTACAGCTATTAACACCTGCTAATATGTACCTATGTGTTGGAAATGGCCCTCTCCAAAGGGTCACCGCAAACCTTTTGCCTCGCTCCTCCTATTTTTTTTACCTTCTTTTTATTGGCCTTAGGTTTCCGAGCACTTTACCACTGCTGACCAGTGCTAAAGCGCATGTGCTTCTCCCCTAAACATGGTAACATTGGTGTATATAAAATTGGCCTATTTAGTTTTATTATAAGTCCCTTGTAAAGTGGTATACAATACACCCAGGGTCTATAACCTGAATGCTACTAGAGGGCCAGCAGCATTGATTGTGCGAGCCACACAACTAGCCGTTCAAACCTGTCTCAGGCTTGCCATTGTAGGGTCTGTGTTTGCAGTTTACTGTCGCTGTGACTTGGCATTTAAAACTATTTTCCAACCCTTAAACTCCTCTTTTATTATACATAAGTCACCCCTAGTGTTGGCCCAGGTAGCTCACAGGGCAGGGTGCTGTGTAAATAAAGGGTAGGGCACGTACTGTAATGGTTTGCTTGTTCTAGTAGTGACAAACACCCAAACTACCCTTTTCACTACTGTGAGGTCTACTTCTCTCTTCGGTAAGCATTGGAAATTCCTTAATACACTTTTAAGCTGTAATTCGGGATTTGAAATGAGTAGCTGCATCATATATTATGTCCTTGGAATGGTAATAATGAATCCTCGTTACTGGTAAAGTTGGGCTTAACACTACTGTTTTAGAAATCCCACTTTTAGAAAGTTGACATTGCTCTGCTCTTATTGCTCTGTGTGCCTGCAGTCTGTCTCCAATACACGTCTGGTGTGGAGGACAGCTACACTTTGTGCATTCCCTCTATGCAGGCACAAACACAGGAAGGGTAGGTGTGACAGAGACATCTTCTGCATTCTGGTAGCTGTTCCAGGTAAGGACAATGGGGGGGGGGGGTAGCTGACACTTACACATGAATAGGCAGTGTCCTGTTTCCCACACAAAGGGCTGATTACCCCTCCCGATCGTCTGGAGCTAAGGCTGGGATGAAAGGGCCTGTGTGTACTTCAAAGACCCTTCTTTGAAGACACCCCCACTTCAAAGGAACAACGGGGTTTAAGTACTGGTGCTCCGACCCTACCAAGACAGTACACTTCTGGACCCGGGAAGAACTCTGCTAGGAGAAAAGACTGTTGTTCTACAAGGATTGCCACTCTGATTGACTGCTGCTCTGTAAGACCTGATTTTATGCTTTGCTGTGCTGCCCTGCTGCCTGCTGTTCTCTGCCCTGCTGAGGGCAAGGACTGGACCCATCTCAATTGAACCCAGAGTGACTTCAAGGGCCTCTGTTCTAAAGTCTCAGGGCCATCAAACACTTCCTTCAACCCTGCAACAGTACCTGGACTCTGCCATCTGTGAGTCCTGCCCTGCCAAGTGGTGCCAATCCAGTCCTGGCCCTTGTAAGGTGATTTCAGGTGTGCTGATCCATCAAAACTGACTCATCACCCTTCGACATAGACGTGGCTGCCATTCAACAACATTGCTTCGCCGGACTGTGTGGCTAGAAAACGATTCATCACCTAAATCGTAAGAGGGTTCGTCGACGAAGCCTTCAACGACTGCGCAGATCAAAACAAACACATTGTCTGCATCCAGGGGATCTAAGACAATGCCTTGCCTCCTCGGCTCCTCATATCAAGTCTTCGACATTGACTCCTCCTCTGACCAAGGTACTTTTTGAGCAGGACCTGCTTGAGTCCTGTAGCCGGCCTGCCCTCCATCATGGTTGGCCTGAACTTTGGATTTACCCCAGTCTAGCATGACCAGAGGTCCCAGGATGGCAATTTATGACTCGAAACCCTATAATTTGATTTAATCTTTAAAAAGTCATAACTCCGGTTCTACTCACTGGAATTATGTCATTTTGGTCTTGTTTTACTCATAAAATTATTGCCTATTTTTCTAACTCTGTGTGGAGGATTTCTTTAGTATTATCATTGTGTTACTGTGTGTGTTGCACAAATAATTTACAAATTGCCTCTTTAGATAAGCCTGACTGCTCTATGTTAAGCTATCAGACAGTGTGCAGAGGTTATCTTTTATTGTGTACCTAGCTTACTCAACTAGAGTGGTGGTTCCTGCTTTTACAAGGTGCACACTCAGACAACCAGAAACCCCATTTCTAATACTTCATCTACTATTGTTATTATCAGGTTCCATAACTTTTCTAAAATCAGACAGTCGGGTGGAAAATAACAGCAGCAGAGCCTTCGCTGTCAGTTTCCACCAGTGCAAATAGCAAAAATAAGTTCAAATGATGTGCAATGAATTATTTACAAAGTCTTCATGAATCTTCCTTAGCCCTATCCCATGTTTTTCTAAATGACACCTTTATGCTCCTTCAGCAGACCTATGTACCCTTCTTAACTCTTTTTACAAAGTCTGTTTAAATAGTCTCTACTCAAAAGCGCATTTCTAAGTTCAATCTACAAATCAAGCTAATGCTATTCAAGTCAATCTGTTCCGTGGCAAGATAAAATCAAAACACAATTCAGCCGCAAGAATATATTCACGGAGGTATAGCTGGATTTGTACGTTGATCCTCCAGGCCCCAAAATTCTTTCTCTCAGTCATCTGTTGCAAAGTACGCCCATTCGGGTGAAGAGTCCCTTCGACAAGGTTCTCTAACTCTTTTTCATCTCCTGAGTGCAAGCCCTTCTCCTTCACTGTCACTCAGGTCAGAGTGCTCAGTAACCTCTGGATTGGTTGGCGGCACACGCTCCTTAGGCAAACTAGCTCTTTCTCTCTCTTGCCTTCTTGGTCAACGTTCTTCAGCTCTTACTCGTGTTACCTTAGCACTAGGTCCATCGTCAGGGTCTGAATCTGGCTCAGGCAACACCATAGGATGAGACACTCCTGCCTCAGTTTCAGCTGTTGACTCATCAAGATCCCCCTCAGACCAAACTTGCTGTTTTAGGCTCTTGTTGGTCCCCCACAGCTTGTCTGACCAGCTTCCCAATGTTCTCAGTTACAACTGGTACTACTGGGATAGGTGCTGTTACATCATAAAGGGGACACTCGATTCTGCATGCACCCCTTTGTGAAGACCTCTGCACTTCACAGACTTTTTCGTCACCCACATAACTTGATATGACCACGCGAGCGAGGCTCCAAGCACGTCTTCCTAACATGCTTCTTTACCAGAACCCAGTCTCCAGGAATGAGGTCATGGCACCGCTCCTCATGTGGCGGACTGTGGCTGCTCCAACCTGATGAGATACTGAACACACCAGTCAGTCAATCCTTTGCAAAAATCAGGTATCATGTCATTTGTAATGTTCTCAAGCGTACTTGCAAGTACAGCTGGCAATACAATTACTCTGCCCATGATTATCTCATGAGGAGACAATCCTGTCCTCTGATCGTGAACACTGTGAAGACTCATCAACACAAGAGGCAACATATCAGGCCATTTGAAAGACGTTGCAGCACACACTTTGGCTAGTCTGGATTTCAGCATGTCATTCACTTGTTCAACAATTCCTGAAGCCTAAGGGTGGTGACTGCAATGTAGACTCTGCTCCACTTGCAATGCTGTGCCCAACATTCTCGGGACTTCATTATTAAAATGAGTTCCTCAGTCTGACTACAGCGAAGTCGGAAACCATAACCTAGGTATTAGCTTCCTCAACAACAACTTTGCTATTGTGAGACTGTCATTCTTTCTGGTCGGGTAGGCTTCAACCCAACATGAAAAGATGCATACAATCACAAGAACGTATCTTAGCCCATTGCACACAGGCATCTTGATAAAGTCCAATTGCCCTCTGTTGAAGGGACCTCCTGTTCTCCCTATGGAACTCAGTGTTACTGTAGTTCTTTCCTACGTTCATCTGTTGACACAGAACACATCTGTGACAGTCCTTCAGCCATCAAACTGAACCAAGGGTTAAATCACGTCTGTCAAAACAAGCGGATTATGGCATCCCTCCATATGTAGGCAGGACAATGATAATGACTAGCCATTGGTGGCAACAGACTATCTGGCAACACATGTCTTCCATCTGCAGAAACCTAAATATCATCATCTCTTTTAACACAACCTGCTCTGACCCAACTTTGTTGTTCAGCCTCTGTCACTTCTTCCTGTAACCTCTTAACCTCCTCCAATGTATCAACTGTGGTTAACAAAAGGTAGTAATTGGTCTCATATGCTGATTCATTGAAGTACTCGCTGTTGAATGTTCAAGAACCATGAGCGCAGTAACGCACAACTCCATCAACATATCTGTTTCCGACAGCAGTTTACAGAACATTTTACAACTGCAATCTAGGCAGGCAGCTGAAGTGCTTCGAGCAGGCTTTTAACATATTTCCCATTCCTGATGGGGGACCTGAAGAGGTAATAAAATCCCTCAGTGATCATAACTGTCCGAAATCGTGAACAACACCAAAGCTGTTCAACAGTGAAAATCGTCACTTTCAACTGTGCAGAACCACAACATGTAAGAGCTATCAATTCAGCCACTTGTGCATATGTTACTCCTTGAAGCAGGAAGCTTCAATTACGCCTAATATTGTGCATACTACATCTGCAGCTCCTAAATTTCCTACATTGTCTCGTAGACAAGATCAAGATCCATCAACCAACAGCACAAAATCGGACTCAGAAAGTGGCTCATCTTGGATATCTGGTCCTCAAATTAGTGCACAGTACAGTAACAGCAAGACTGTCATACTCTACTTTACTATCATCATTCTCAGGCAAGGGAAGCAAGGTTGCCGGATTTAAAGTAGCAAAACTCTTTAATGTCACATTTTCAGCTGCCAGTATGATTTGCTCTTATCTGGTCAAGCAGCTATTTGTGAGGTGTAGTGTATAGGTACGAGTCAACAATATTTCTAAAGAGTAGGGCACAAAGACAGTCAAGGGATTATCCATTAAAATACGTTCACACCGCTCAATGCTGACACCGATTGCTGTCTCTTCTTTAAGGCATCTGGGCAGAACTGCAGCTGCAGGATCGATGGTAGCAGAAAAGTGGGTAACGGGTCTTTGACTATTATGTGTTAACTGTGCAAGCAATGAGAGAGCGTAGCCCTCACTCTCACAGCAAAAAAGGAAAAACTCTTTATTGAAATCAGGCATTCCCAGTGCCGGGGAGACTGCCTCTCAGCTCTAGGAAGCCAACCAAACAGTTGTTATCCCAAGGCACCAGATCAGACACATCCTTGTGTGTCAGCATCTGAAAAGGCTTGGACAATAGGGAAAAGTTTTGGACGCCTTCCTCGTTCCCTTCTCAATGTGATGTCCTAGATACAGGACTTCCTTTTGAGAATACTGTAACTTACTCTGGGATTCCTTATGTCCATTCTCAGTCAGGTGGTTCAACAGAGCAATAAGGCCTTGTTTAAAAGCCTCCAAACCAGAGGTCGTCAATGTACTGCACTAAAGCTGAGTTACAGGTCATGATTAAGGACTCAAGATTACAAGGACTAAGACCACCAAGTACCTTTCAACCACTGGTCAGCCATAAGACACTCGACCTATTTGAAAATATGGTGAAACAAGACCTTTCCGGCATCAAACATGTAAACAAAAGGGGCAAAAACATAACACAAAAGGATTTGGATACCCTTAAAAAACTATCAATCAACAACAAGATTATCTGCACCAAAGCTGATAAGGGGGGAGCACTAGTTATCATGAATAGTACCATGTACGAGTCCAAAGTGATGGAACACGTCTCGAACACCACGACTTACATGAAGTTGGATAATAATCCCACACGAGAATTTATGAAAAATTTACAAAATGTCTTAGAGAAGGCTCATGAAGCAGGTACTATCAATGATAGAACAAAGAATTTTCTCACAAAATCCAATCCTAAGAGCCCAACCTTAAGAATGGTACCAAAAATACACAAAAATATCATGGATCCTCCTTTGAGACCCATAGTCTCCACAAGTGGTTGCTTACACAAACCATTTGGCCAACTCTTGGATAAATACCTCCAGCCTACAGTACAAGCCATGAGAACATACACAAAGGACACTACCCATTTCCTTTCTAAACTACATGAGGTAGCCATTGATCCAGAGGACAAATTAGTGCTCTGCACCGCGGATGTACGTTCACTACATACCACTATACCCCATTCCCTGGGTATAGAGGCGATCGAACAGGCGCTATTAAATACTGACCTGGATTTGCCTTTCCAAACGTTTTTGATGGAGCTGATGCTTTTCACATTGTATCATAGTTATTTTACATACCAAGAC
Organism: Lissotriton vulgaris; assembly: GCF_964263255.1. Taxonomy (NCBI): domain Eukaryota; kingdom Metazoa; phylum Chordata; class Amphibia; order Caudata; family Salamandridae; genus Lissotriton; species Lissotriton vulgaris. Next base: position 1,258,153,697 of record NC_141696.1, read on the forward strand.
ACATGGTACCAACAATTAATCGGAATGGCCATGGGCAATTCAACGGCGCCAGTATACGCCAACATATTCATGCAATATTATGAGGAGACTCACATCTTTGCCAACAAAAAATGGACAGACAATCTTAAACTTCTGATACGTTACATTGACGATATATTTATTATTTGGAAGAATTCCAAGGAGGAGCTACAAACGGTTCTCACTGAATTCAATCAAATTGATGAACGCATCCAGTTGACCTGGGAAATATCTGATAAATCTGTAAGCTTTCTAGATGTCAAAATTGCCATTAATCAACAAGGCTTTGAAACAGACCTGTTTGTAAAACCAACAGATAGAAACAACATGCTTCACTTTTCTAGATTTCATGAGCCTAACCTCAAAAAACATCTTCCTTTCTCACAAATGGCACGTGTCAAAAGAATCACGTCAGATCCAAACAAACTGGAACAAAGGATTGACGAAATTGCTACCAAATTCCGCAGAAGAGGGTATCCTGAAGAGATCATCGAGGAATCAAAACTAAGGATCTCAACTATTGATAGGAAGAAACTATTACAACCCAGTCAAAAGAAACAACAGACCCGCATAGTGGTAGTTTCAAGATATTCCACCTCCAGTGCCAAATTCAAGAGGATCATATTTAAACATTGGTCACTGCTAAACCTTGAACCCGATTTCAATCAGATTTTCTTGGAACCCCCATTGTTTGCTTTCACTAGAGCACGCAACCTAGGAGAAATGTTGCAATACAGACCGACGACAACAACCATATTCACAGGCACTAAAGCGTGTCTCAATTGTGGAAACTGCAATAACATTAATAAAGGTAACAAGATCAATCATCCTATGAAAGGACATGAGATTAAACTCAAAGTCAATGCCACATGCAACTCCAGTAATGTTATATACGCTCTTAAATGCCCATGTGGCAAACTATATGTTGGAAAAACGGAGTGCTGTATCAGAATCAGACTCACTGAACACAAATCAAACATTCGTCTCAAGAACATGAAATCGTCATTGGCAACCCACTTTGTTGAAGAAAAACATAACATTTCCCAAATGAAGTTCATTATATTGGAAACCATTCACAAAGTTGAAGGTAGAGATAACACCAAATTTCTACTTCAAAGAGAAAATGCTTGGATACAAAGACTTTCAACGTACAAGCCTTTTGGCTCAAATGACAGAATTGAATTATCCTGCTATCTTTGAGAATGCTCTAAGGTAACCATGTAGCCCCGGTGAGACCTCATTTGTTTCTTTATGTTTATTGTTTACGTATATTGTTGAATATTATCTTGAACAACTGTCAAATGTACTGGGTCACTATACACTTTAACAGTAATACCTGCTCACCACCTTCAATAATAAACCATGACACAATAGCATGCCCCGTTAAGATACATGCGGTCAACGTTTATCATTGTGGGTTTGAATCTCCACAAAACGACTTACACTTATTTTCCTTTTTTGCTCATTCTAAATTCAATCTTTAATTCTTTCCAGACCAAGCTAGAACTTGGCAAACATTTTCACACACACATCAACACTCTGATACAGCCAATCCTTGCCGCTCCATAAAGTGGGTACTTCTCTCACGATCGAAAACGTAACAGCGAGTCTGTTCTCAGTTTCGTTAATCATGTGATCGGAACTTTAGGAGCTTGAATAAAACGCGGTCAATGGCGGACACGTCTATACCGGCGTTCGTGAAAGGAGAGCGTTCGCGCAGATACCCTGACAAACTTTTCAAATAATCTTCAAAGGTCAGTTACCATGATACATCGTTTGGTATCAATAAATAATTAACCACGGAAGCAATGTGGTTTTTAACTGTATTTAAATGCAGGTCACTAATGTTTTTTCACATTTCCTTTCCACAGAGCCTATAGCACAAATCCACAGAGACAGTGACATGTAAGATGGTCGACATAATTTTTGCTTAAATGCACGGGCATGCAGGCTTTTTTAAGGTGACACCCTAAACTCCCACTTATTTTCATAACGATCTACCACACAGAGAACACCATACATGTAATTGTTCCCAGGTTACATATGAGATTTATTGACATTTTGTTCACTTATGTTCTATTTTTTTAGTGTATTTTCCCTGATGAAGGGCACAATTAGTGGCCCGAAATGCATTGGATCTGTTTAAAGGACTTTGTCATATGTTGAAAATAATGATGAATGAAAGACAATTAAATGATGCATATGGAATACTTTTGGAAATCAATTGAAGAATAAAAACAGCAAAGGTTAAACATACAAAATGTTCATTGGATCCTCTTTTCTTAAGGAGGAATGATTGTGTGCACATAAGGATGGAACTAGTGATCCACTGGTTCCACACTTGAATGATATAGGTGGCCATTCACCTCACCTTCTACAAATGAACCACTTTGGTTAGTTCCAAGACTGCACCAAGCACGCAATCCTCCTCCCCCACTCAGGCATCATAATTGTGACAGGTCAGAACTGTAATCATCAGACACTTCAAAAATAGGAAATTGATGTAGTGCACCCTGATTCTGGGAAGAATTTTCATTCAAATTTGGGACTGGATTTGAGTTAAATCGGGGACCATTTGCATTCTGCTGTAGCATTGGGGTTTGTGGAGTCTGCATTACTGAAACCTGGGGCACATTCAAATGTTGCATGCTTGGTCTCTGGATATTCTGTGACTGTACAGAGTTATTGTTCAGCGGATGTGTAAATCCTAGATTCCGAACATGATTCCCATTCACCTTGTTACTAGGATTAAGACGACATTCCCACTTATAATGCCTTAACTTATTGTAATAGTGACAATGATTCCTTTTCTTCAAAGTTGCCTCATCAATGCCAGTATAATAGTCAGTTGGAATACCATGATCTCTACCTTGTTGAGGGAACCCATTTCCACCTTGCATCATAAGAGCTCTCTGCTGATACACTCTTTGCATAGAACCAACATTTCCCACAAAAGGTTAAGTTGGGTTTCCCTATGTGCGGCTTTCATGTGTGCCACCATCAATTTATCCTTCAACCGCTTCTGCTTCATCTCTATTTCATCACTACAGTATTTTGCGTGCCTCAAAATGTTATCAACCAATCAAATGCTGTTGAATCATAGAACCAACCTCATTTCTCAATCCTGTCAAAAACTGAAACAGACGGTTTTCCATATCTTTCGGCTCAAGAGTTTCCATTCCACTGTGCTGTCTAAAGACATGCAACAATCTCTTATAGTAAGCAGGCACTGACTCTTTTGGCTCTTAAGTGGTCCTGTCAATCTTAACCCAATCAATGTCTTTAGCTGGTATTTTTGTTTTCTATAAGGTCATCACCTGTTGATACTTTTTCATCTCCAAAGGTGACGGAGCACTTGTCACTGCATTTCTTGGAGGCTCTTTCTCAGGCCATTCTGTAGCCACTTTACATTCTACCCACAAATCCCTCGGTACTACAATGCTGGAAAAGGTATTCAAATCCACCCTCAAGACCTTTCAAATCTTCACAAATCACTTATACCATTCTACTGGTTTCTCTCTCAACTTGGGAAAATCATTTGTGAATGACGCAAGATGACTCCTGCTCCAATGTACATGGACATAACTTCCACCAGGCACTTTTCTCAACAGAAGGGCTGTGGGTTCCATTGTGGATGGAGGCAGCTCTCATCTAGGTTTCTTTTGTTCCTTCTTTTTCACACATCTGCCTTCCCATTCATCTAGCTCACGCCATTTTCAGATGATACCAATAAATTCCTTAATCTGCTGTCTTATTCCTTATATTCTCATTCTAGTTATATCATTCTCATCAAAGCATACACAGTAACTCTTCTGCAAAGACTTGGTACTAGTCAAATCAACTTTGCACTTCTGAGCCAGTTCTGATAACGTTTCATGAGCCTCTGTTGCCTGTCTAGTAACATCTTTGCACATGTACACAACTTCACTCTCTTGGTAACTATCAAGTCAGGACATAGCAAGGTTACCAATTATCATTTCATCCATTTCAAGCTTTAACTGTGCCACATCCACTTCATTTTCTCTCACTGGGGACTGAATTACCGCTTTGTTTGGTCCTGAACTCGCACCTTCTCTTGCGGTTTCAACTAAACTTTTAAGCCAATTATCAAATTCTTGAGCACTAAGACCAATTTGCGCTACAAGGGAATTGGCCACTATCCCTTTTCTGGGAGTACTGTGATTAACACAAGGAGGTGAAGTCCAAATAGGCATGTAGAGGTGAACCCTGTCTGGTTCATAGTTGTGTCTGCACTTGCACCACAAGGGGTACTCACTTGAGTCTGGACTAAAGGGGCTTGACGAAATCTTCTCATTCTCGGGTCCAAAGGGGTGTTACCTATGGCGGGAAACAGCCATCACAACGCAACTTTTACAACGCACTACCATTACAACGCAACTTTTACAACGCATGATCCATTACAACGTATGCCTTTACATCGCATGGCATTACATAGCAGATGCTATTACAACACATGCCATTACAACGTAAGTATAGGTAAGTATTTAATTTTTTTTCTTTTTTTTAATTTATAACATTATTTAATTAATATTAAAACTAAAACAAAATTAATTTATGTATTTTTTTAAATACATTTAATATATTAATTTAAGTAATTTTTAAAAATAAGTATGACTATTTGAGTATATGTTTTGGGGTACTGAGGTATATGTTTTGGGGTGTTTGGCTAAATTTAGGGTTCTGGGCTAGGTTTGGGTTTTGGGGTACAGGGGTATTTTTAGGGTTCAGGGCTAGGTTTGGGTTTTGGGGTACAGGGGTATTTTTAGGGTTCAGGGCTAGGTTTGGGTTATGGGGTACAGGGGAATTTTTAGGGTTCAGGGCTAGGTTTGGGTTTTGGGGTAAAGGGGTATTTTTAGGGTTCAGGGCTAAGTTTTAGGGTTCAGGGCTAGGTTTGGGTTTTGGGGTACAGGGGTATTTTTAGGGTTCAGGGCTAGGTTTGGGTTATGGGGTATAGGGGTATTTTTAGGGTTCAGGGCTAGGTTTGGGTTTTGGGGTACAGGGGTATTTTTAGGGTTCAGGGCTAGGTTTGGGTTATGGGGTACAGGGGAATTTTTAGGGTTTAGTTTTAAAAATAGTACTTATTAAAAATTAAATAAATTAATTTAAGTAATTTTAATATTAATTTAGTAAATATTTATTTATTATATGTTTTCAAAAATAATATTCTTACCTTTTTTTCGTTGTGGCTTGCTTTGTAATAGCATCTGCTATGTAATGTCATGCGTTGTAATGGTATTCGTTGTAATGGATCCTGCGTTGTAAAAGTTGCGTTGTAATGGCATGCGTTGTGAAAGTATGCGTTGTAATGACATACATCCCCTATGGCACCCATTCCAGTAGGAACTGTCAAATTATGTGTTGTGTTCCCTGTCGATCCAGGCTTATACAGGAGAACTATGGAAGCAATGGTGACTGGGACAGTAAGTGCATCTTGGGCATTCAAAATGATAGGGTTAATAACAGTATTAATCCCTGTGCTCTCCGTCATCTGACAAGGGCTTGTGTTCACTGGTGAGGTAGCTACTCCTGGGTTTCAACTGGTACCTGCACCAGTCATTCCCTCTAATTGGGACTCATTGTACGGAGATGGATTCTCTGACACCAACGCACTCAAAATATCATCACTAGAATCTCTATTACAGTATTTGTCCTCACTCTCTGTATTTTCTGTTCTTTCTCCCTATTTCTTTTTCATCTTCTCTTCCTTTAATTTCTCTGTTTCTTCACTTGTCAATACAGGGTACAGTCTAGCTCCCTCTATCATATCAGTTCTCCACTTCTTCTGTTCTGCATCCTACCTAGCATCAGCATAAATATGCACTACCTTTCTGGTGGCTCTTTCCTGATACCTTTCCTTCTGCATATCAATAGCTGCTCACCTCCAAGCATTAAGTGTATCGTACTGTGCGGGTATAGGAGGCGGCTTCATTTCATTTAGTATTCTTCTCAAATTTACAATTATTCTAAAATTAAATGTGCCATAGCATGGAAACATCAATGCACATTTTTTCTCAGTGATCTTATGTCATTGTTAAAGCCACATACATTTGTGAAGTCCCATGTTTATAGTCATATAATGACCAGGCGCATCTTCAGGTGGTGCCTCTTCTCCCTCTCTAATAGGTATTCTACCATCTCCCCTAAACATCTTGTACGTCCTTAAATAATTTCCTTTTTCAACAATAGGATCAACCGAGAAATAATTACTTTACCCACAGTTCTCATTTGGTGTCAACAACCAATACCAGTGCCAGCGCAGCACCCTATAATGCAAACAACCAATTCCAGCACAGCTCAGCACCAACCAACCAATCCCATTGCCACACACTGTGATGTCAATCTCACTTCTCGCAGCAGTTCAGCCATCTTTACAATTTTTCATGAATGCACTCTTCTCAGCACTAAGCACCAAAACAAAACACAAAGCAACTTCAACAAACAACTTTGTGTACTCCACTAAGGAAATAGTTAGTAGTAAATCACACAAGAAATGGTTCAAAGCAATCAATCAATCAGGGGTTTATAAAGTGTGCTACTCACCTGTGAGGGTCTCAAGGCGCGGGGGCAGCTCCGGATCAGTCGAAGAGCCAGGTCTTGAGGTCCTTCCTGAACATGTGCAGGGTGTGGGAGCGTCTGATGTTCACAGGGAGCTCGTTCCAGTTCTTGGCTGCGATGTAGGAGAAGGCTCTCCTGCCTGCCCTGTTTCTGCCAGGGTGAGGTCGGCAGAGCGAAGGTTCCTCTGGGGTACGTGGAAGGAGACTCTCTCATTGAGGTATTTGGGTCTGATGTTGTTGAGGCATTTGTTGGCGTGGGTGAGGAGTTTGAAGGTGACCCACACTTTCCAACCTACTCAGATACATACTCGAGTGAACCCTGGATTGATACAGCTTCTCCTTGTCCTCTAGGATCCACTATATCAACCAAACCTTACGCTCACACAAAGATAAATGTCCCTATCTCAATTCTGCTACCGATGACATCTCACGACGAGCACTACAACACTTAGCAGACAATTAAAATATAGTGTCTTCTATACTGTTTAATATTATCCCAGGATCTTAGGTCACGTCGAGCCTCTTAATAATTTCACTTTCTTTAAAGCAAGCGCTACACTCACATGACAACTCAAAATAAAACCTCATCATGGATGTACGACGTTACGACGCATACTATAACAACGCGTGCTTTCACAACTCGTCCCTTACAACGCAAGTCGTTACCACGACTTGCGTTTGGGGCGCGAATTGAGAATAGTATAATTTACTATTCTAACACCAGTCCCCGTGGACACTAGGGAAGATGTTGGAATAGTAAATATACTATTCTTAATCCTCTAGCGCCCTCCAGCGCAAGTCATGGTTACGACTTGCGTTGTAACGAACGCGTTGTGAAAGCCTTGCGGAGTAAAATCCGCGTTGTAAAGGATGTTCCCCCCCTCATCATACCACACAATCTCTGCATAACACCGGAAGCCAAACAAAAGCAGTTTCATTGCGCAGCCCTATTAATACTTACTCCTCCGTGGTAACAAGTGTCTCCCGAACTGCTGGAACTCCACAAATCCTCCTGCTCAAGACATAGGCTTTGGGGACTCAGGCTGGGTTTGGACCAAATCACAGTGGGATATCCTAGCTCTCTTTACCTAAGTAACCAACAGTCCTCTGCTGCCATCTTGATGGCGGATTGGCAGGAGGTAACTATCATCATTCGATGGACCTTTGTTGTTGACTGAGAGGTAAATGAGCTAGCATTCAATAAAACAATTTACAGTTCATGTAGCCCATTCAACCATACAATAAGAACCAGGAATCGGAGGCTAAAGTTAAGGGGGTTATAGCACATTAATAATCAATTCAAATCAATGCAAATTAAGCATCATTTAGATACAGAATTTCAAGAACAACGTATTAGTCAATTAAGTTAATCTAGTTTGATAGCATCAGATACGTGACAAGTGCAGCCACATAAGTACAAATGGTAAAATATGTTAATGTACCTTATAGAAACTCATATATTCAGGGTTCTAAGTTATATTGGGGGATGGTTCAGAATGGGAAATCTCAGAGAAATATATGAAACAGGAAGGTGTCAGCATAGCGATGATGTCAGTATAAAACCTCTAAAAGGGAACAAGTATTTAGAATATAGCCTTACACTCGCAAGAATAGGGAAAGGAGAGAGCTCTGTACCTCTCTAAGTCCAAAGAGATATCTCCTAAATTCTAATAGTGTATACATTAATTAAAGCACACAGATATATTCTCGTCATCCAATCCTCACACCACCCTCAGGAACCAATGGAGTTGCACTTCATGTGCATAGTGCCAACATCCCCAGATTTTGGCATCCAACGAAACTTGGACATTCACATGACCTTGGGTAGTACACCATTGCTGATACACGATGAATAAAAAGTTTCTTCAGCTTATTAGTTCTTCATGTCTCCGCTAAGATTTTTTTCTCAGGCCTCGCTATCACTAATACATAGCGTTCCTTTCTCAAGCTAGTGAAGTCTTGAAACCACATCTGCAAAGGAGAGAACAAGCAAGGCAACCAAATCTATATCAAATTCATGTTGAGTTAAGTTAGCTTTCCTAATACTAAAATGTGAACTTTGACTGTATGATTATATGTGCATGTATAACTTCAAAATGAATGCAGCAATTTAAATGTAACTAAGGTAAACGATTATGCAATGCACTTTCAAATAAATGCAACATAACGTGATGCATAAGGGTAAATTTGTATGAGTACTCCATTTATTCATGATGAAGCTAAACATTAATGTAGACACGTTTATGAATCTCTAGTTTCTACAGTGAATGCAATTCAGTAATACATTTGAATATTTAATTTCTCATTAATAAAGTTAAGCACACAGAGAATATGGTGCTAAATGCATGTATATATTTTGCTTCTGTGACATGTAAGGGTGGAGCTAAAATTACGTTGCTCCAAGGCTGTGGGCCTGACTTAGATATTGGCAGATGGGTTACTCTGTCACAATGGTGAAGGAAATCCCATCGGCTGAAATATAAATCCCATTATATCCTATGGGATTTATATTTCGGCAGATGGGATATCTGTCATCATTGCGATGGTATAACCTGTAGGCCAAGATCTAAATATGCCCTCTGTTATTGATCCATTTAACATTGATTCTATTTCAACTACCGGGAGGACTGCTGGTTGCGAAATTGTTTTCAACTGATATATCTTTTGATTGTTGCTCCTGTCTCTTTAGAGGTGCCGGTTAAACGTAAATGTGTAAATGTGTCTTGTTTGCTGTAAACACTACAGTGTCTTCATTTATCCAGCCTACTGCAGAAATGTATGCATCAGTGAGCCTAGTAGGAGTAAAGATGGAGTGCACACTGCATGCATACATAGAATCTGTCTACACAGGTAAAAAGGACAGAATAGCTTTACTGCAGCCCCCAATCCATGTCATCCACATTTTCCTACGTGCATCAATCACTATAGCGTGTGTCCTTAAAAAAAATAAACACCCTTTAGTCCTATGGGCCATATGTATCAAGCCTTTTGTGATTTGCAAATTTCGGCCTTTGCGAATTGCAAACGGCCTTTTTGCATATTTTGGGATGTATGAAACATTCTCAAAATAAGGAATTGCAAACTTGTGCGATTCCTTATTTTGCCATAGCATTTAGAGAATCGCAATTTTGCGATTCCTTAAATGCTATGTATGTAGCATTTTTGGCTAGCGAATTTTGGTTAAGTAATCGCAAATTACCACCAACTTGTAGTTGGTGGTAATTTGCGATTTCTTGTAAATATGCACAATTGTGCATTTGTGAGGGTGGCATATGATGCACATACATGCCCATTGGGCATGTATGTGCACCATATGCACACACATGAAATTTACAGGGGTGCAGCAGGGTGTCCTTGAGAAGCCCCTGCACCCTCGCAATCATTCTCAAATTGCGATTAGCAAATTGCGAATTCGCAATTTGAGAATTATTTGGAAATCATTCCTATGGGCCTCCTGGCCCATAGGAATGCATTGGAAATTATTCCTTAATTGCGAATTCGCAAAAAGCGAATTCACAATTAAGGAAGCATAAGGAATCGCTAATTAAAAGCGATTTTCTTCATACATACCATTTTGCAATTCCTAAATAGCAATTCCTTAAAAATCGCTATTTAGGAATCGGAAAACGGAACTATGATACATATGGCCCTAAGTACATTATAAACCGAGAGCATGTACACAACTCCATTAGAATGATTATGCGCTGATGTCACTATTAGGCTGCATCCCATGACGTAGTCCAACACAATAAAAATAAAATACAATGCATGATATCACACTGAAGACACATTACAGTACCTATAACTGACTGGTGTCCAGCTGCCTGACAGATCTCACTTTCATTTTGCTTGACGGACAGTTAGTATATTTTGCCTACACATGTGTGTGCTTGAGTGCAATTTCCTTCCCGAAAATATGTATTATAGTTGAACGCTGTTGGCCCATATTCTCCAAGAGCCTCCACACTCCTGGTGAAGGCCCTGCAGTTGTGGCGGGGCCTGCACTAATGGCGGGACTTTTGAACTGCGGTTTGACATTGTAGGGGTCCCATCACGAGGGAGGGCCCCCCGCCACGACTGCGGGTCCTCTGTCACGAGTGCGGAGATCCTTTGTGAATCGGGCTCGATGATTATCTGCCCAAAATCATGTTATCAGCCTGTGGAGGTGCAACAATAGTGTATCAGCCTATGTCAGCTTATATCATTAGCAGTAGTTTGTTACCTTTGATTATCTCACAACTTAACTCTTCCATTTGGGAGAGCACTGAGCTTCATACTGGTTTCGTGGCTCGAGCATTTTCAGTGAGGTGACTTTGTGATATGGGATGTTTTGTGTTGTGATGTAGCTTTATTTTGCTGTTTTGTATGATGCTCATGGGTTACACTCATATGCAGTGCTGTCCTATGGATGGTCTTGTATAAAGTGCTGGTTTGATTTGTTGTGTTGCAGTCTTCCTTGAGCTCCTGTGTGGTACTGTATGGGTTGTTTTTGGTTGTTTTCTGATGTGATGTGATGGGCTGTACCCTGATGTGCTGTGATGTATTCTGCTCTCAAGAGCTTTGACATGCAGTGAAGAGTGTTAATTTGGTGCACTTTTATACATTGTGCTGGCTTGTTATGTACTCTGAAGCATGGTGCTGTAATGTCACATGGTGAGCTTGCTGATATGTGATGGTATGTGGTGTACAGCAGTGTACTTAGGTATGATGCAATGTGTTCATTAATGTGCTGCTTCCACATTGCCCTATATTTTGCTTTGATATGTCTGCTGTTATATGCTGTGCTGTGTGTGTTTCAATTAATATACAAAGCAGTGATGGTTTGAATGCTGGAATTAATTTCAGCCACAAGTAACTCTGGGCCGCATCATTATTCTGCGCACCCTGCCACCTTAGTTTGAATCCAGCTACATGCAAATCAGCCTTGACCCTGCTCCAGTCGGAACAATCCAGCCCGAAATGCCAAGCCAGGTCCTCTCTGAACCGGAACACAAACAACCCAAGACCGGTCTCGCCCTAGTTATGGGCTTATCAGCCAGGTGCAGCTTGGTTCTAGTGATACAGTGAGCACGGAACCCACATCTGAGCATACCCATCCTACTTACCGCGACACAATTAGTAAGCAAAACAGTGATGGATGGAATGCTTGAACTAATCTTAGCCACTGGCAAGCACTCTGGCCGCATCGCAATCCATTGTTGTGCTTCACACCATTTTGAATCTGGTTATATGCAAATCAGTCTTGTCCCTGCTCCAATTGAAACAGTCCAGCCCAAACTTCCAGGCCTGGTCCTCCGTGGACCGGAGCACAAGCAACCCAGGACCTAGTTATTGGCTCACCAGCCGAATGCAGCTTGGTTCCAGAGACACCGTGTGCACGAGACTCACGTCTGGGCCTACCCTTCCCACCTAGGACGATGGATTGGAATACAGCCTGAGCGATTGCCAGTGGCTAAGATTAATTCAAGCATTCTGCCCATCACCTTGTTGTTTTTGCATTTAACGTTATGTGTTTCGATACACAGTGACAAGCCTGACTGTGAAACGATGTGACATCATATGGTGAGCAATATCTCACAGCTCAATAATGCTGTTGGTGTGTTTATCAGGACATGCCGTTGAAGTTAAAGGATACTGTACAATAATTGATTACCTTAAGTGGAGTGTTAAATAGGAGATCTACCCGAATCCTCTCAGCACACAGAGCCATGAGGCCTCACGTCACGTGACACTTACACAGTGAAATGCATGTGTATGATGTGAACTATCATCAAGATGTGTATTCTGCAATAGAGAATTGAGTCGAAGCCCCGCTCAGGCAGGCTCAGTGTCAGGGTTTCCTACAAATGGCTCATGCAGCAGCGAGACATGCATAGTGTATAGAAACCACTGGCACAGGAGGTGCAAATCAAAGGTTTGAACGGTGATCACTTTATCATTCAGAATGTTTCAAGTTTAGTTTTCTGTGGTTGTGAGTAGAAAACAGATGTAGACTGTCAAGCGGCAGATCTCAGGAAAAGATATAGAAGGAAGAGCAACCAACACAAAACACGAAAAATGCATTCAAACACAACCATGCACAAATTCATTCTGACCGATATTGTAATGTCTCTGTGGAAAATATCTTTTTCTGTTACTCATGTGCATGTGCCCTGTTTTAAATTCCCCTAGTGTGAAATGCTACATGGCACTAGCAGATCAGGCTGAGCAGCACCTATTGGCTTTCCCGGTGGTTCTTTTTATTTGCATTCAAGAGTGTGTAGTCCTGGATTTAAAATGAGAAAAAGAAACCTGCAAACTTAAGATGCAGTGAAAAATCCAAATAAAGGCGCATATCAGAAACAGACGACGATAAATATCGCAAATAGCGCTTAGTGTTTTTATATTTATCGCCGTCTATAGCTGGAATATATCACCCGGTGTTAGACCTGTCAACCCTAGGGTGGTCTTTCCCCATTTTTTCGCCCTTGCCTTGTTTTTTCCACCACTTTTTTTTGTTGGACCTAGGTCTCTGGGCACCTTACCACTGCTAATCAGTGCTAAGGTGCAGGTGCTCTCTTCTACCAACATGGCTGCCACAGGCCCCAGCTACTGCAGAGTGGTCTTTTAAGTAGCATACTAGTAGCCAGGAGCTGGCTAGGACAATAAGATACTGTAGCAATGCCAGCCCGCCTTTTCTGCCCATAGCTTAGGCTGTGGAAGCTCCTGGAACCTTCCGTAATAGGGGAGGGGTCTCACTTTGCCGCCTTAGAGAGTGGTCATCTGACCTAGGGATATTTAGGGAAAGGAGGGAACCCTTTTTGTCAGTTGGGGCATCACTGGACCTGGGGGAACCTCTGCAGGAGTCTTAGGCAGTAGGGCCTAGGTGAGGAACCTATACCACTGGAAGTGACTGGGCCTAGGCACTGCCTTCTAAGTTGAGTAAGGGACTCTACCAAACCCACTGTTCTGGCCCAGCGTGGGGGGAGCCCAGGGAACCACCTGCAGTGATCTAAGGAAACCAGCCTGACTCTAGCCACCAACTCAGCCCCCCTCCTTTTTACTCATCCCCACAAGGAACTACCTGAGAAGGGCGCAGAAGCCATCAAGCGCCAAGAGAGCACCTACTACCAAGAAGGACTGCTTGGGGATCAACCAGCTATTAGCTCTGTATGAGCCACACGCTCCCCTGCTCAACCTGTGCCCCCTTTGCTGTCCTGCCACAGTGAGTATGGCCGAACTGCCAGAGACTGCCCTCAGAGCCCTGTCCTACTGTGCCCCCGAGAAGCGCTGAGATGCTAAGTACTGTTTGCAAAAGAAAGGATGGTGCACTAAAAGATAAAGTAAAAGAAGGCTTCGGATTTATCCAAAATTCCTTTATTCTTTCCAATCTTTAAAATCTCAGCCAACGCTTTTCGTTCACTTGGAACTTCGTCAGGGCTTGTTTGGAGCTTATAAGTCCGGAAAGAAGTATAGAGATGGAGAGGTATGTAATTAGCCTCTTTCTTGAATTATTAATCCTAATGTGGAGTTTGTGGCAAGCTAGAATTCACCAGCTCATAGGTGCTAGTCCAAAGTTGATCGAGAGATAGCCAGTAGGCCAGCAAACTTTTAAATATATGTTGTGGGCGTCCTTCACTTGAGCGTCACGATAGGCAGACAGGAATAACTGCCGTCTATCCTTTAGGAAGGATCTACCATCAAGGGCAAAGGAAGGTAATAATAGAGAAGAAACGCCGACCAGTGTGGCAGTCGCACGTCCTGTATGTTGGGCTCAGACCCGTGTATAATCGGTCCTCGACGCTAAGTACTGTTGCCTGCTAAAGCGGTTTGAGACCCGAGCGCTGTACTCTCCAAGTACCCTCCTGCTGTGCCCCTTTAAAACACCATCTGGCCTCATCGCGCTGCGCCCTAAAAGAGCTTTGCCCCTCAGAGTGCTAATCGTGGCGATCCCAACTTCCCCAATCGCTGCCGCAGCCCGGTACCTGGGGTCGGGCCCTGCTGGGAGAAGCGCTGCCGTTATCACTGCTGCGGCTCAGGGATTGCTGGGCGCTGCCCCATTGTCATCTGGAAGCATTCTGGGCCTCGCCGTCACCGCCGCGGCCCGGCGCTTGGCGGGGGAGGCCCCCGCTTCTGTGTGTGTCGTCGCAGCGGCCTCCGGAGTCAGGAGAGGGCCACCATAGTGCAGCGTTAGGCCGCGCTAGGCCCCAAAGCCGCCACCACCCTCACGTGACGGGGGCGTCATCACGGGACCCGCCCCCGCCAATGCTGCACCCTGATTGGTTGCCTGGCCGAGCCCCTAGCAAGCGAACCGCGGATTGGCTCTGGAGCCCGGCCCACATCAGCAATGGCCCGCCATTGGCCGCAGGGACTTTACCCTGTGCAGCCGTGTCTCGACTGGTCCCGCGGCCGCAGGAGCTGCCGGAAGGCCCGGGCCGGTCCCAGGGGCGTGAGCCCTTCCCTCATCGGCCACACCCACTGCAAGAGGACCACTTTGCTCCCCACAGCCGGAGGAAGAGGGCAGCAGGCACGAGTGGTAGCGGGTCCTCCCAGGAGCCGGGAGGAAGCCCCGTGACCACCCCTTCCCCGAGGAAAGCTGGACCTGAGTCCTGTTGGCCCTGCTTAACCCCCTGTGCGCCCACGAACATAAAGGTGAGCGGGCAAAGGCCTACCAACCCCCTGAACTGGGTCAGAACACTGTTCAAGCCTGTAGGGACTGCTTTGGTAATAGAGCTAACCCCTCGTTGGGGGACCGTTCTTTGGAGACTGTCTTTATGCAGGAGCTGAGCCCATATTGTGGATGTGTCATACAGGTTATATCGCCTCTGCTTAGGCCCATGTTGAGGTTATGCCACAGAGGTCCTGATGGTAAATCATTACGAGACCCTGCTTTATTGAACCTACTGAGGTCCCAAGTTGTTACTGAAGCCTGCCTAATGAACTGTTAAATGAGTTCTCCTTGAATGAATTATTTACCTATGTTTTTATGATGAAATGTTGCCTGAGTCCTCTTTAAATGGCTTTGCCTATGCCTACAATGAAATGTTACTAATGAGTTAATGCTGAATTGATTACCCTGAATGATTTGCCAGCCCTGAATTTGATCTAGATAAAAGTATATTGATTTTAACAGACCAGCTGGTTTGGTGTCAATTATTGTGTGCGCTTCCTGTGTCAGTGGGAGTTTGTGCTGCACTGCTACTTTACACCTAAGCTTTCGGGTGCCTTCCTGCTCGCGCCAAGCTACCCCGTGGAATTGGTGACCCCAGTTCTCACACCCGGTTAGCGCGTTATCAACAACGCGTTACTCCAGGGCGATAATAATTAAGCGATACCCAGGGAAATGGGTCAACATCGCTGGAAAACCAGCGATGATGCACTCAAAACAGCGATAGCCTTAGTGATACGAACCTTTGGTCGTATCACCATAATCCACCTCCCATGTTAGGTATGCCTTTGTCAGGAATTTAACAGACGTTAAATTCCTGTGTTAAGGCATAGTTAACGTGATGATTATTATCGCTAAGGCTCTTTGCTGATATCGCGAAGCTGCCTTAGCGATAATTTCCCATGTAGTATTCCCAGCCACGCCTACTTTGCATCTCCGTAGCGATGTTTATCGCTGAGATTCCAGGCGTTGGGAATTCGGCAGCTAACATGCGCTAATGCATGTTTGCGCTTCCTTGTTGACAGGGCGTTAAAATCATCACAGCTTTAGCAGCAAAAATTGGCGCTAAAGCGGCGATAATGCCGTTGATAATATGCCCCTAAGAGCCACAGAACACGAGAAATGTTTGGCTTCAAACCTGCATTTGCAGAAGACATCTCACCAAGAGCCCTATTAGAAGATTCGAGGTTCAGTTGCACAGTTAGGCCACACTGCCTGCCAACCCTGTGGCCTTCTCATCACTTTTCACTGCAGAGCTCGAAACAGAATGGAAGCATGATGCTTTCCTTTCTATGGCACTTTTAATATGAAAGACAAAGGCTGCTCCATTCACATGAAGTTTTCATGGTCAGACAGCAGCGTGTTTGCCCAACTGCGCAAAGCACTTCTGTACTCAAGGTGCTCAGTGACGCAAACTAAGGCTGCTTTGGTGACTAACTGAATATTGGAGAGCTAGTGTCTCAATCAGGGGGCTTGACATTCTATAACTCTTTTCGATCCATAACTCTTAGTGGCAATCTATTCCAGAATTATATTTAAGCAGTGTTAATGACCGTGTCCTCCCCATTGCGGCTGTATATGTACCCTTTTGCCGGTTGTAAGTGTTGGAACACAACAGTCTCCCAATGTAGGCTGAGCTCCAGATGCAAGACCCTGGATACTGAAGCTAAAGAGCAGCTGGAATCTAACAAGACTTGTGATAGGTCGCTCTGTGAGAGCATCACGAGACACAACCTTCCATGAAAAAAGATAAAGAAACCTTGCCTCTCCTTACCTTGGGAATAAAGCATTGTCTATTTGTGGCACCAGTCCTCTCAAAAGGCAACATTGAGAGCAAACAGGAAGGAATGCAAACCCAAAGCAAAAAAATAAAAATAAAAAAAGACTATTTAAAAGGAGAGTGCACTGAGTTTTTTATTGAGTAACTGTTGAATCCCAACTCATCTTTACATCTCAGCATCTTTATTTGTTTAATGAAATGTTTTCAATGAAATATACGTAGTCTCCAAGAAATATATTTATTTTAACACAGCTTGAAGATATTCAGGGTTGTGCTCCTGGTTGCCAGTCCTTTGTAAAAGTAATTGATTGGTGTCACGGATTGGGGGTGGCGGGTGAAAAAAAATATTTACACTCCTCTGCTTCTCTTCCTGACGAGTCCCGGAAGCAAAAAGCACACAGGCTCCCTTAAACCAATCACAACGCTGTTGTCAGGAGCATCATGATTGGTCTGAGCTCCTTGGTTCGGCGCTCAAACAGGCAGTGGGAGCTTTTGAATGTTCTCCATCCAGGCTGCACAATACAGCCTGGTAGAAAACATGTTAAGTACACTTGACTGTATGGCCGGCCCAAACCCCCTTCCCCTGCTCTGGACTTCACCACCGGCACCTAGAACAGAACCACTCTAGGAAAATAAAATGAAAATAAGATTGAGTTATCATCATTTTATTTGTCCTTTTTTGCACTGCTGAAAAGCTGTGGGGTAAAAGTTATTTATTCACCGACTGGATCTGGGGAAATGAGACATCAGACACGCTTTACAGTGCTTGGCCAGACACAAAGTAGCAGTCCAGTGGAGCTGACTTTCACCTTTTACAGCCATAGACATATGGTCATTAATGCATGGCATTTTAATGTCAGCTGTCTCCATAGCAGGACAGATAGACATGATGTAATCAGAGTCTCTGTGGATGTGGAGACAAACACACCCTTCCCCACATGTCACATTGCCTACTGTCCATCACTTATAAGGATTCTCGGGTGTAAGTTACATATCTTTGCTGCCTTGAACTGTAGACATGCACCGAGGGATGGAGAGCTGACAACTGCGGGGGCAGCAGCACTGTCTCTCTCAAAGCAGTGACCCACACACTCCTCTGCAGTGATAGCTGCAAAAAGAACTTCGTGCAAAACAATGTAAATGAAAGTAGACCTGGCATTGAAGTGGCCTTTTTTTTTGTACAGATGTGACCATGTGCAAATGTAAAATGCTGACACTCACAATAAGGGGACCCAATGGCTAATGTGGGCTGGACCACTGCTCCATATTGTATGATGTGGTGGGCGGCAGTAAAAATGTGACTGGCTCCTTAACAAGGCAATAGGTGCAGGCCACTGACCAAAAGATCATCTATACACATTCACAAAGATTTTTAGGTTGAGCCTAGGCAGCGCACGCCCTGCGAGGCATGGTGTATTGGTGCATGCACTTGAAGCTCAGCCCATTCTCCGCCCATATTTGTAATTTGCTTTTGTCATTGTCCTTCGTAAATGCTGGCTTCTGATTCGTAAATAGGCTTGTTAGTCCCTTTTTAGTACCGCCTTGTTGTGGAATTTTAGTTTGCGAACTGAACATCATCTGCGCCATCTTGTCATCCATGTACAATATGCACGACAGTTATTTTAGGTACCATGGTCTCCCTGTTCACGATCGATCGCCAGCGCGCTCCCCTGACCCTGCGAGCATCCCCTGCACACCCTGGCTGCCCCCGCTCTCACATGCACAAGTCATAAACCCTCTCCTTCCGCATGACTCTGTCCTTGGGAGTTGCACCCGCGCCTGACCAACACTTCCTTTCCTTTCATGAATACCCCTCTTTTGATAAACTCTTCCTCTGCGCTCGATTGTCCGCGCGGGCCATTCCTTTCATGAATACCTCTCCTTTGATGACCCCTTCCTCTGAGTCCGATTGTCCGCACGGGTCCCAGGTCATCACCTAGCCGGGGGATACAGTGGTAGCCCAGACGATACTATTCCAGCGAGGATAATGCCTGCTCTAGCTGACCAACTCCGCCCCATGATTGGAGACTTGGTAAACCTCTCGCTAAGCACAGGCAATGTCCCTAGAGAATGGAAACGAGCCATTGTTAGACCAATCAGGAAAAACACTGCGACTCCGTGGACTGAATTGGCCAATCTGAGGCCCATCTCCTTACTACCCTTCCTAGGGAAACTGACTGAGAAGCATGTCAACCACCATCTCTCCAGCTACATCGAACTTGCTGGGGCTCTGGACTACTCTCAGTCAGGTTTCAGACCAAAACATAGCACTGAATCCACCCTTCTGTCAGTCACTGATGACTTGCACATGTACCAGGACAAGGGCATCTCAGTAATCTTGGTTCTTTTAGATCTATCTGCAGCGTTCGACACCGTGTCACATTCCATCTTGACTGAGCGGTTGTCGAACGCTGGCATTAAGAACAAAGCCCTTGCCTGGCTAAGGAGTTTTCTATCCGATCGCACCCAGACTGTCACCATGGGTGCATATCGTTCAGCGGAGATGGAGATATCAAAAGGGGTGCCCCAGGGTTCGTGTCTAAGCCCGACCCTCTTCAACATTTATGTGGCACCCCTGGCTAGAGTGATGCGTAGGTACGGGTTTATCCCAGTATCCTACGCTGATGACACCCAGCTCCTCTTCCCCTTTAAAACCCTCTCCGCTGAAGTAAGAAACTCCTTCTCATTAGGCATGAAGGCAGTGGCGCACTGGATGTCCTCAAACTGCCTCCAGTGCAACGTCAGCAAGACGGAAGTCATGCTGTTTGGAGAAGCCAGGATGCTATGGGCCCCGGATTGGTGGCCACAGGACTTGGGAGCAGCCCCAGAACCCAAGCAGATAGTGAAAAACCTGGGGGTCCGTCTGGACCAAGAACTATCACTAAAACAGCATTCCAATTTTATCTCGGGTTCTTGTTTCCATACCATCAGCCTGCTGCGTAAAGTCTTTCCTTTACTGCCAGATTCCTTTAGGAGGACGCTAGTACAGGCACTCGTGCTAAGTCGGATCGATTACTGTAATGGCCTGCTGCTTTCCGCCAATGAAGGCGTGTTGGCTAAGCTCCAGGTCATTCAAAACACAGCGGCCCGCCTGGTTCTGAATGCTCCGCCACGAACTCCATCTAAACCCCTTCTTGAGCAATTACATTGGCTCTCGATCCGGCAAAGAACAAAATTTAAGATAGCCTGCCTGATACACAAATGTCTCCATGGACAAGGGCCTGCATATCTGGAAAACAAATTTATTCCCTACATTCCATCTCGAACACTAAGATCTAGCAATAATCTGCTCCTAGTGGTGCCCCGCGCTAAGAAAGCGAGGCACGGGAATAAAGCGTTGTCAATTGCAGGACCCACATTATGGAACAAACTCCCTTTGTCCCTAAGACAGTGTACTGAGCACTTAAAATTCAGAAGGCAACTGAAAACTGTCTTATTTAAAAATGAGATATAGCATCTGCTCCAATTTACATCTTCTGTTTAGTCGGCACCACAAGCGCAGAGATACTCCATCTGGAGTTGATTCGAGCGCTATAAAAACCAGCAAATAAATAAAATAAATAAATTGCCCCCCCTATTGTATGGAGTCGCTCCTCTTCAAAGAAGCTACTATTGATCATGGCCTCCCCACCCCCTGGGATACGATCAGGCGCACACATCCTAAGAATCAGCGGAACACTCAGCTGCGTGATAGCCCCCTCCTATTGTATGTGGGGTGAGGACCTCTATTGTGGATACGTGTGGGGGTGGGTCTGAAACGGGGATTCCGGGGATGTCTTCTCATACTTCAAAGAGTCTTTTCTGCAATAAAGAATGCTCACATGTCATAAACCAGAGTATAAAAGGCTGTTAGAGCACCTCGAAACGATACCTTGTTGTCTGATCTGATGTGTTCTGCTCCGTCGGAATAAAACTTCTGTTTCCTGCCTTCCAGTCTCCAGCGCCTGCCTCTTTGTTTGATAACTAGAATGGTATAAGAGGCGGTTAGCGCCGGGCAACTTTGAAAAAGGCCATCAGCTCTACCTTTTTCCACATTGTCTTCATTTGTGACCTCCCACGAGGACTGGTCCTTTTACTTTGGTTGTTACACGGTACGTGTTATTTAGTCTGTAGGCACTATTTTCTTTAATGAGTTCTCTTACTGCAGGAACAACATGCGTTCCTGCAACATTCATTACGCCAAGCGCGCTTTCACTGGGCGCTTTTATTTTAAAAAAGCATTTGTTTGTCAACTTCACAATCAAATGGTTTTTTTTTAAAAAGCGCCCCATACTGTGCCTAATTGGGAGCAGTTATGCACAGTTGTTATTGGAAATGTCGTATTATGAAGTAATATTACTGGTCGCTTTAAAGCCTAGATTGAACACAAGTGTTCAATCCGTGTTGTTTCTAGAGTGAATGCCGGTCGAACAGCGTCATATTTTCTGTTCCTGATGAAACTGGGGAAATTAATTTCTCTGTCAGAGAGACCAACCCACGTGACCTTCGACTCGAGCCTGTTCACTCACTGCCACACAGCTAGCTACTTGTAGGTCGAGCATAGCGGCAGCGTGCTGGGCTGTTCGCTCTGCGAGACTGCTGTAGTAGAGTATGGGAAAGAAGCTGTGCTCACTCTCCTCCCATATTTTTCATTGGCTTGTGCCATTTATTTTCGTAAATGCTGCCTTCGGATTCGTCAAAAGGCTTGTGATTTCCTCCTTAGTACGGCCTTGTCTTCATTTGTACCCTTGAAACAAAGAGCCCTATTCAGCCTGCATGGTTAAATTCTCAAACTCTGTAACTAATGGGGCCACACCTCATATTGGCTCACCAGAAAAAAATTAATTAAATTCTGACCGCTGCTGTGTTACAGGTCGGACATGCCATGAAATATGAAAGTAGATGTGTACAGACTCACCCACATAGAGAAAATATGTGAGAAGGCAAGGAAAGTACCTCACGGACGTAACACCCGAGGGGGTTCCCGGTTTGTTAATCACCGGTATACCCACTTCTCATCATCGGTTACTTTCCTTGCTGGGAGGATGAAACAAGTGCAGAGAAGATATGCACAAGAGAGAATAGAGAAAGAAACAGACAAGGAGTGTACAAATACACTGCCAAGTAGGACAGAAAGAAGTGTTAAGAAAAGTGCCTACACCCAACAACCAACAAGTATAAAAATGTGGGGTTTGGCTGGCAAAGTCGATTTTATTCTGGTGCTGCCAAACTCCACCGTTAAAAATGGTTAAATTACTACCATAAATTTAGTGACTGGACCGACATGTTTCATTGCCTTGTCATTGGCAACTTCGTCAGGGAAAATAGTTGGGTCTCTATTCTCAGTCCTCCATTTTTTCATATGAGAACCTGTACACATACATACATAAAAACACAGAGCACAGCAGTGGTCATATGGAGAGTACATAAAAGGAGGCTACAGCACACAACACCACCCCATTGCCGGCGGCTGTATGGCGCTATAATTACCTTATGCTCGATTGTAGTAGTCGTACCGTCGAGCATCAACAGACGGCGTGTCAAAGATCACGGATCCGTCGCGGAAACTCCTATATGTGAGTAACCTATATAGGAGACACATAACGGTACCATTGCTATACTGTAATGTACTTGAATAGGATATAGAAATGGTCCGGCTGTGTTAGTAAAGAGAGGAGTAGGAAAGAAGTTGGAACTATGCTCCCCATATTGGTGTCAACGCGGTGTGCTATCTACCTCTAGAATACACAGCGGTGACACCCTTCATGTTCAATTAAAACGAACCGATATAGTTTGTCATAAAGTTATCGGTATTCCAAGTGCATGTAGATTGGAGAATGTAAAGTGATAACCAACCGGCGCTAGCCACATGCTTATTAAACTGCCAAGAACTACCCATGAAACCTCATGGGACGACAGGCGAGTTGTGGAGCTTACCTGCAGTGTGGCTCGAAGAGCACACACGCCGCCACTAGCATGCAACGAGGAAGTGATCCTACCATAACAAACCGGGGCTAACAGCAATCAGACGAAAGCCTCATGCTCCCAGCACCGGCTGAAACATACCGATGCCGAGTCCCTCCGGCGCTTCCGACGTCTCACAATCCACAACAGGATCGGGGACGCGGAAGTAAGCCTGGCGGGACTCCTCCCATCGCGCAACGTGGCGGCCATCTTAGGTAAGGTACGAAGTTAGTGTTGAGTAAAGGTAAACACAGTCGCCGAGGTTGAATCTCATAGGGGATGATCCCTCAATGTGAATGTAGCTCTGATTGTCGTGACTATCAAGGAGCTATGTACCATGTAAATTCCTCAAATAACGGAAAAGAACCCATGGGCTAACATTAAGGTTAGGTGTATCACACAGGAGTATGGTGGTACAGATGTGCCCGGAGTGTACAAAATTACCATAATGCCCTCAAAAGAATTTTGTCTCTCACTGACAGGTGGATTTACCTGGAGAAGGCTGACAAAGAGGGGCTTAACGATTCCATTGAGTGGAATAAAGTGAGCAGACGATAGGTCGTTTGGGTGGGCCCCCTGCACTATCTATGTATCACAGATATAGGTTTGATATCCCCTCAATTACTTCTCCACCCGATGTTGCTTTCTGTTTGCTGAGTGCTTGATACATCTGAGTCAGTACCCCCCTCTGGACCCTATCTTGTATAGGGGTGCTATGTGTATCTATACATTTTCACTGACTTTTTATTTACACATCAGTGAGAGACAAAATTCTTTTGAGGGCATTATGGTAATTTTGTACACTCCGGGCACATCTGTACCACCATACTCCTGTGTGATACACCTAACCTTAATGTTAGCCCATGGGTTCTTTTCCGTTATTTGAGGAATTTACATGGTACATAGCTCCTTGATAGTCACGACAATCAGAGCTACATTCACATTGAGGGATCATCCCCTATGAGATTCAACCTCGGCGACTGTGTTTACCTTTACTCAACACTAAC
Organism: Lissotriton vulgaris; assembly: GCF_964263255.1. Taxonomy (NCBI): domain Eukaryota; kingdom Metazoa; phylum Chordata; class Amphibia; order Caudata; family Salamandridae; genus Lissotriton; species Lissotriton vulgaris. The sequence continues at coordinate 1,258,177,667 of NC_141696.1, forward strand.
TTCGTACCTTACCTAAGATGGCCGCCACGTTGCGCGATGGGAGGAGTCCCGCCAGGCTTACTTCCGCGTCCCCGATCCTGTTGTGGATTGTGAGACGTCGGAAGCGCCGGAGGGACTCGGCATCGGTATGTTTCAGCCGGTGCTGGGAGCATGAGGCTTTCGTCTGATTGCTGTTAGCCCCGGTTTGTTATGGTAGGATCACTTCCTCGTTGCATGCTAGTGGCGGCGTGTGTGCTCTTCGAGCCACACTGCAGGTAAGCTCCACAACTCGCCTGTCGTCCCATGAGGTTTCATGGGTAGTTCTTGGCAGTTTAATAAGCATGTGGCTAGCGCCGGTTGGTTATCACTTTACATTCTCCAATCTACATGCACTTGGAATACCGATAACTTTATGACAAACTATATCGGTTCGTTTTAATTGAACATGAAGGGTGTCACCGCTGTGTATTCTAGAGGTAGATAGCACACCGCGTTGACACCAATATGGGGAGCATAGTTCCAACTTCTTTCCTACTCCTCACTTTACTAACACAGCCGGACCATTTCTATATCCTATTCAAGTACATTACAGTATAGCAATGGTACCGTTATGTGTCTCCTATATAGGTTACTCACATATAGGAGTTTCCGCGACGGATCCGTGATCTTTGACACGCCGTCTGTTGATGCTCGACGGTACGACTACTACAATCGAGCATAAGGTAATTATAGCGCCATACAGCCGCCGGCAATGGGGTGGTGTTGTGTGCTGTAGCCTCCTTTTATGTACTCTCCATATGACCACTGCTGTGCTCTGTGTTTTTATGTATGTATGTGTACAGGTTCTCATATGAAAAAATGGAGGACTGAGAATAGAGACCCAACTATTTTCCCTGACGAAGTTGCCAATGACAAGGCAATGAAACATGTCGGTCCAGTCACTAAATTTATGGTAGTAATTTAACCATTTTTAACGGTGGAGTTTGGCAGCACCAGAATAAAATCGACTTTGCCAGCCAAACCCCACATTTTTATACTTGTTGGTTGTTGGGTGTAGGCACTTTTCTTAACACTTCTTTCTGTCCTACTTGGCAGTGTATTTGTACACTCCTTGTCTGTTTCTTTCTCTATTCTCTCTTGTGCATATCTTCTCTGCACTTGTTTCATCCTCCCAGCAAGGAAAGTAACCGATGATGAGAAGTGGGTATACCGGTGATTAACAAACCGGGAACCCCCTCGGGTGTTACGTCCGTGAGGTACTTTCCTTGCCTTCTCACATATTTTCTCTATGTGGGTGAGTCTGTACACATCTACTTTCATATTTCATGGCATGTCCGACCTGTAACACAGCAGCGGTCAGAATTTAATTAATTTTTTTCTGGTGAGCCAATATGAGGTGTGGCCCCATTAGTTACAGAGTTTGAGAATTTAACCATGCAGGCTGAATAGGGCTCTTTGTTTCATGTTTGCTGAGTGGGGGGATGCCCTATATAGCCTTTCTTCCCCCTTCCATCCCTTTTTGAATGATTCATTTGTACCCTCCCATGGCGACTGGCCCTTTTACTTCAGCTGTTACACAGGACCTATTATTTAATCTGTAAGCACTATTTACTTTATTGAGTTTCCCTTTCTGCAGGCCAGACATGCTCTGCTTCAGCTTTAACTGCTTGTGTTTTATTGAGCAGCACGACTGACCCCGTAACACCGGCACCTGATTTCAATCACTTTAACCCTGGCATTATCTTGTGTCTGTGTCACCCCCTCCCCCCCCCTGCCACCAAGTAAAATGGATTTAAAAATGATTAGCGAATTAAGTCATGTGAATTCGAGGTAGCACATAATCCTGTGCTAAAGGCCTAAAGCTGACAACAGCACATCTGTGTTACATGTCATCTGCTACTAAACCCACCTGAGGAGTTGTTTACAAAAGCCTGTTTTATTAACAACATCACCACCAATACCACCCCTAATACCACCACCACCAATACCTCCACCAATAGCACCACCACCAGTATCACCACCACCGCCAGTACCACCACCACCAATACCACTACCACTACCAATACCACCACCACCAATACCCCTACCACCACCACCACCAATACCACCACTACCAATACCACGACCAATACCACCACCATCAATGCCACCACCTACACCACTACCAATACCACCACCAATAGCACCACCAATACCACCACCACTAATACTAAAACCACCACCAATACCACCACTAACATTACCACCACTATCACCACCAATACCACCAATATCACCAACACCAATACCAACACCACTGATACCACCACCAATACCACCAACACCACCAATACCACCACCACCACCTATGCCACCACCACCAATACCACCACCACAAATACCCCTAGCACCACCACCACCAATACCACTACCAATGCCACCACCATCAATACCACCATCAATACCACCACCTCCACCACTACCAATACCACCACCAATACCACCACAACCAACACCACCACCAATACCAACACCACCGCCAATACTAACACAACCACCACTAATACCAATACCACCACCAATACCAATATGGCCACCACAAATACCATCACCACCAATACCAGTACCACCACCACCAGTATCACCACGTCCACCAACACCATCAATGCCATCACCAATGCCACCACCAATACCAGCACCATCACCACCAATACCACTAATACCAACACCACCAATACCACCGCAACCAATACCACCACTACGAATATCATCAATTCCAATACCACCAATACCACTGAGAGAGCGCAATTTGAATAAAAAGTATGTATACGCCATATGTACAAGACTACGGCGTAAAGTTAGCTAATGTAACTTGAGAGATGAAAATATGTATCCGTATTTACTCACGAGTGTTTTATTAGAAATAAGAGAGCCCGCCCCTATAGAGTATGGGCTAATATAGAAATGTGTGGAAAAGCTTAGAAATATTAGATGTGTTAATCAGGTTCCATGTTATGTAGCTGCTAAATGAAGAAGGATGTAAATTGTAAAATGAAGAAACGTGCAGACCACATAGCACTGTGTAAGAACGAAATGTACTATTGCATTTTTCACGTAGCATGGATTCAATATTATCCAATGATTTTGCTTACATATATGTTAAAGGCTGTATTTTATATGAGTGTTTTATAACAAGAGTGGTGTGTTAGCATATTATTTTAAGTTAAGAAATAAGGGTTCACAGAGTACAGACTACTGCACATAATTTAGTAGGCCAGGAGAGATAAAGGGTCGTCTTTGATCTGCACGTGTGAGCTAAAGTCAAAAGCCTCGTTAAAATAAATTGCCAATGCTGGTTGAAGTTTTACGGCCTAGTCCGATAAGGGGAGTCTGGAATTTGGGGCCCTGTATCGAAGTGTCTGTTTGCAGGTGCGAGGGGGGTACCAATCAAAAGCTTGATGAATAGAGCTCTGTTTAAGGAGATAGGTTCGGGTCCGGAGGAGTCGACCGGAATGTCATGGGGGTACCGGCACACTGGAGACGGCGCCTGGGAAGCAAGGTCAACTTAAACAGACGATCCGAAGAAACGAAACTATGGAAAAAACCAGAAGCGGGACCAAGTGAATTGTGTACGTGGTGGGCGTCTCAAGGGGGCGTTCCACCCACATTGTGATTTTGTATTAGGGACAGCACCCTGGGGAGGAGGTAGAGCAGATGGCCTGAGGACCCTTAGAGAGCGGATGGGTAGGCAGAAAGGGTACTACTACACGACATAGGTTTCCATCTGAGACTAAGAGAGATTGAGCTTCTTCGGAAGTCCAACGGCTGACACCTTTTTAGGTAAAGAACTTGTTAAGTAGGGATGTCATCTAGCCTAGTGTAGGGTCAGTTTAACCTGATTCATTTCTATTCTGTAAATGACGCTTAAGATCCATCTTGTGTCAATGATATTCAACTTACTGATTTTTGAATTGGTTTTGGTAGTTTTCTTCTGTCGATTGAGATCTCTCAGAGAGTTTATGTTCATCCTATTACCTGTATATCTGTTGAACATTATATTGAGGTGTTTATACTTGCAACTGATTTTGGCTTTATAATAAACCTTTAAAACTTTTTCCGTAGTAAGTGGTTCTTTAGAGTTGCGTCAGTCTTTGGGGTTGATTTAACATATGTAGGGTTTGCCTTTTACTCAATGACAGTCAATAATCGATCCAAAAGGGACCCAAGTGAGATAAGAATTAGGGTGATCAGATAATCGATCAAAATCTCACGTCCGCAGTTGGTAGCAGAGAAAGATGGTTGGCTTCTTGAGGAAGGCGACCTAGGTTAGGTTAAGATTGCCCCAAGGCCCCTAGTGATCGACGACCAGAAGAAGAGCTACCTGCCGAAGAAGGTGCTGACGGTGCGAGAGAGAAAAGCAGCAGAGTCGGTCGAGAGTGAGTATAAGGGTCATGCGTTGCCAGATTGCGGTGTTTTGTGTTGTACCTATGTTGTAATGTCAAGCGGAGTTGAATGCCTGTAGTGTGATTGTGAGACGGTTGTGAGCGCGCGCAACCGGTGAAAATCTTAAGTCCAGGGAAGGGCTTAAGTGGTTCGGGTGTATCGGGCATCCAGAGTAATTGTCTACCATTGTGAAGGGGGTCATGAGGTACCATTGATCGCCCGTAGGACCGTGATAGGGGGAACGTAAGAGTGAATGTATGAGTAACGGACGCTGGACGGACGTTTACTGTGTGTAAGTAACCTATCAGTTAAGGCGATCGTCTGAACGTTTGTGAAAGACGTTTCGTCAGTTGAGGTGACAATTACAGTTAGACTGTGGACGTACAGTCAGGGAAAGTGATCGCTTGGTCGGAAGTAGTCATTTTTCGGTGTATGAATGAGACGCATGCAAGACCGGGAGACGAGCTGAGAAAGGAGGGGAACTGCTGCAAAGGGGACGAGTGACGTCAGAGCGAGCCGCGCTGTGATAGGCCGGTTGGTGTAGAGCCGCGCTGGGATAGGCTGGTCAGTGAGAACCGCGCTGGGATAGGCTAGTCAGCGAGAGCCGCGCAGGGATTGGTGGTTCGCCATCGGGAAGTAAACAAGGAAGTGAATTAAGGAAAATCGTAGATTCTTGAAAATGAAGTGTTTTAAATGTCTAAGGGCGATCTTTAAGAGAGACGGAGGGAACTCATATGCTGGGGAAGAAGCCCCGCCGGAGGGTACACCAGCTCATTATATGGCTGTGAATGTTGGGTTACATACTATACTGTGGATCTCCGAGTGGAGCAAGATAACAGAGGGAAATGAGGAACTGACGTTCCCGAGATACGGGACGTTTAGGTTAGAAGCATTGAACCAGCTGAAAGCAGTAATGCTCGCAACGGGACCTCTACCTAGACCAACACAGTTTGAAGCCCTCAATGCATGGTTCAGGGCGGCGTACGACCGGAGCCTGAACAGGTGCCAAGAAAGAGTGAAACGATCGGTAAGAGCAGTGCAGGATGCCAAATGGGATGAGGAAGCTAAAAAATGGAGAGTGCAGAGAATTGAAGCAGATAAACTGTACCCAGTGATAGAAGTCACAGGAGAAAAGAAGCCTCCAGAGGAGGATGATGAGAGCGAGACAGATGACAGCCTGATAAATAGGTTATTATTGGACAGACCACCCCCGTACAATAGAGAGGCCGAATGTCCCGAGCTCCAGCAGGGAGACGGGGCCAGAAAAGGGGAATATAGACCGCTCCCCATATCAGATTGGGAACCCAAAAAAGGCGAGGAAATACCTCAACCTAGTCCAGTGCAGAGAGTGGTCGGAAGGTTTGTGGTACAGAAAGTGCCGGAAACAGAGTGTGCAAGGTCGTACCAACTGCCGGATGCTCTACAAGTGCCTGTTACTATAGGCCCTGTAGTGTCGATCTACAACCCAGAGAGGGCACAAGAGGAAGAACAGTAAGCATGGGCGAATTTTGTGAATCTCGCGTTCGCGAATTTTGCGGATTTGCGAACTCGCAATTCGCAAAATCCGCGAATTCTCGCGAATTTGCGGATTTTTTTTTGTGTTTTCGCGCGGGTTTCTGCCAGTTCGCGAGGGTTTTGTACAATTTCGCAAACGCAAACTTACCTGTCGGGTCGCAAGTTTCGCGAACTTGTTGTTTCTACGTGTCCAGCCTGTTTGGGACACTCTTCTTCATCACTGCCACTCTCTGTCACCACTGCCACTCTCTGACTACTCATGCCACCCTCTGGCCCACCCATGCCACCCTCTGTTTCATCACAGCACCCTCTGGTTGTCCAGTCAGTGTACATTATTGTGGCAAAGCAAGCACACCTTCCCTGCCTCAAGTGACCTGAATTAATTTGGGGCTGATTAATGTGTCACAGAATATTTTTTTAGCTGGCACCTGCTTCCTTAGTGCTTCCTGATTAGTGATCTTTTGCACTTGCTAAGTGCTTTCATTGTTGCAAAATTAGTTACAACACCTGCCCTGCCCCAACTGACAATAATGAATTAGGGGCTGATTAATGGATTTGAACTTCCAGCCTGGCTCCTGCTTGTCTCCCTTAGCTGTAATTCAGGACCTTTGTGGCATATGTGTAACTATTCTGAGGTTCAGAGCAGGGTCACATAATAGTTGCAACTGGCAACTGAACTCTGGAGGGGCCCCTCAGGAAGCACTACAGGAAATGGCTACTAATGATGAGCCTGAACTTTTGAACCTGGTAAGTAGTTTCAGTTTTGCTAAGATCGTATTTCTGCAATTTTGCGCTTATTCGCGGGGCGCGAAGTTGTACTGGGAAGCCGCGAACTCACGCGAACAGTGCGAGCAAGCCATAAAATCCGCTGCTCACGGATTTGTGGATTTTGCGGGAGATTCGCGAACCGAAAATCCGCAAAATCCGCAAGCGAAACGGATTTTCCACCCATGCTTAAAGAACAGGTACGATTGGACAGGGAAAGAGCAGAGATGGAAAGCAGGAACAATACGATGAATTCACAAAGGCAGTTGCTAGGACCGAGAGGTCGGAGTACCCCATTGGATTCGGTAGCAAATCCCTTAATAGAGCAAGGGGATCAGAGAGGGCTGATGGATCTAAGGGGATCACGACCAAAATCCTTTAAGGAGTTAAGGGAGTACTTGAAAGAATGGGATGCTGCCGTAGAGACTCAGAATAAGAGAATAGAAACGGAAGCTGAATGGAGAGGCCGAGATAACAGAATCCTCTCACACTGCGGAGCTGGCGAAAGCAGTCCAGAGTGGGACGGAGAAAGTCAGGAAAGCAAAGGAGAGGCCCGCCATACCATAGGTGGCAATAGACAAATACATGAAAATAGGAGTACAGGATGTGGGGGGGGTGCCTCGCCCAATTCTCAGTGAGGGAGATCGAAGGACACAGGAGTACAGGGACAGTTACAGGTGCACTCACCACACACCGGGCGAAAATGTACAACATGGGAGTCGCGGGAATATGGAGAGCAGCGAGGGATCTCACCATGTATCCAGTGATCACGGACGGGATCGTGGGAACGTGGAGAGCTGTGAGGGACCTTATCATTTGCTGAGTGACACCAGACAGCAAGGGAATTGCGATGGCTTAGAAAACAGTGGAGGATCCTGTCATGTGTCTAGAGGGGCTGAACCGAGGAGACAGAATGAGGTGGGGGGGAATAGAGCATTATTCCACCATACACCTAGGGAAGATGGAAGAGCATGGGATTTAGAGAGATGGGAACAAGGAAGAACTCCCCTTAACTCACCTGCACCTAGGCGTAGGACTCGGAGTTGGGACGGGAGGCATGTAGATGACCCATCTAAGAATGAAGTACTAAGAGCGGAGGTAAAGGCGAAGAGACTTAATGTAACCAGTTTAAAATCAGACTTAGATGAAATAATAGACGGCACGTTGCCAATGGAGAGGATCGACCTGTATGAACAAGATGAGGTACTATTTATGGCAAAGGATGTTACTCGGAAGGCGAGGTCAGTGCATGAAAGACTATCTGAATTGGCAAACAGGTACATGATAGACTTATCAAGAACTAAAGCATTACAGGGTAACCATAGACTGCATTGCACGGATCAGGACTTAGACGAAAGGAGGACGATTGGGTTGAAAATACACATAAAAGAACTGATCATGGGCATAAGAACGTGGAGAGATTTGGATAAATGGGAGGAAAGATGGTCTAAGAGAGGGACTGTCAGAAGGAGCACAATTGGGATGTCCCCAGAGGGAGGGCCACCGCGAATGGAAGCTTACCCTTTGCGAGAAATTGCGAATGGAAGCTATGTACATGTGCCCTGGAGTAGGGGGGACTTAGCGGCATTTACCAACTCTTTTTCTAAGCTGAGGGAGAACCCCGTGGAGTGGTATAAGCAGGTTCATAAAGATATCCAAAGTACCGTGGGTAGACTTGAACACCCTGTTTGACATTGTAGTGCCAGGAGATTTGTGGACAGCATGCAAGGTTAGCGTTGAATGGCCAACATCCGAACCAGATAGGGACGCACAGACCAACGGACCATCAGAAAAGGTCATGGAGAAGTACGAAAGGGTGATGACATGGCTGAAGGAGAAGGTGCTGTTGCAGGACATTGACTGGGTTAAGATAGACCGGACCACCCAAGAACCTAAAGAGACAGTTCATGAGTATTATGAGAGATTGCTGAAAGCATTCAAACAGTACAGTGGGTTGGATGTAATGGATCCTAAAGACATAGGACAGTTTGTGTCAAAGTTCGTGCTGGGTTTGAGACCTGACATTAGTTTGATGTTCCAGCAACACTTAATTTGTTGGCAGAATAAGCCCTTAGATGAAATTTTGAGGTATGCCAGGTACTGCAGTGACGAGATAGACTCCAAAGCAAAGAAACTTAAGGAGAAACTGATGATGGTACAGATGCAGTCGGCTGGAAAGGGTGGACAGCGACAACAGGGAACAGGGACTTTAGGAAGGAAGCAAAGCAATCAGAATAAGGACGATGAGGAAAAACAGAGACCTAGAGTTGATATTGCGACATTGAAAAAGACGACCAGGTGTCACCAATGCAACGAGGTGGGGCATTGGAAACGCGAGTGCCCCTATAATATTGAGACTGGAGAACTGGAACAAGAGGAGGACGAGGTCCAGAGCAGTTTGGCGGAGGGGTCAACATTACAAAAGGGAAATTTTATCAAAGGGGGGACCCCGACTCCTCGAGCCCAATTCCCTCAACCACCCAGAATTGCGACAGGGGGAAAGACTTATAAGCAGATGCCTCTTTTTGTAGGAGGAGAAGAGTGCTACTACGTTGATCCCCTTACGGGACAACGAGTGAATAGAGAGGAAGATTGTACCCTCGGGGCAGCCTTGGAGGTAGACCAGAGGGGACCATACGTGGAGGCTGAAGTGGCAGGGTGCCCTACGACCTTTTTGGTGGACACGGGGGCCACTCGATCCACTCTGAGATCAGCAGTAGTCCCAGGTCTGCCAATGTCGGGAGAAACAATCCAAGTAGTAGGAGTCGCTAATAGGAGAATGACAAATCCTCTGACAGAACCAGTGTCGGTGAAGATAGGGAAATACAGTGATGAGCACCAGTTTGTAGTTTGCGATTCTAGCCCTGTGTGTCTGTTAGGAAGGGACTTATTATGCAAACTGAATTGTACGATATATTGCACACCTCAAGGAGTAGAAGTACAGACTAACGATGATGATGCCGATTTTAAGGTTGTAAACTCACAGGTGTGCGTGGAGCTATATCCTACCTTGACGGTGGAGGAGCTTCCATGGGACTTGAGAGGTGCGGTGTCATCTGAGGTGTGGGATTTCACTGGGGAAGAAATAGGACTGATCAAAGGGGTAGAGCCAGTAAAGATCATGGTAAAACCAAATGCTGAGTATCCAAGAACACCCCAATACAAGTTGACCCCGGAGACGATTGCAGGAATAAAGCCTGTGATCGAATCCATGATTAAGCAGGGAATACTGAAGGAAATCGTGGGAAGCCCATGTAACTCCCCGATTATGGGTTTGCAGAAGCCTAGTGGGAAATACAGAATAGTGCAGGACCTTCGAAAGATTAATAACATAGTTGTTTCATGTTGTCCTGTGGTACCGAATCCATCAGTGATATTGTTTCAGATACCATTCCAAGCCGAATCCATCCCTTTAGATGAGGAGAGCCAGTATCTTTTCGCTTTTAAGCTGGAAAATCGCGTTTTAACATGGTGTCGTATCCCACAAGGGTATACAGAGAGTCCATCGATCTTTAACCAGCTGTTGAAGAAAAATCTTGAAAGTCTAGTACTGCCAATGAACTCGGTTCTGGTTCAGTACATAGACAACCTACTTGTGGCGTCAGAAACTGAGGAAGCTTGCAAATTAGACACCATCACTTTACTGAATCACTTGGCTGAGAACGGACACAAGGTGTCTCCAAGCAAATTACAGTACTGTTTGACAGAAGTGCAGTACTTGGGTCACAGGATTGAAAAAGGAAAACGGAAGGTGTCACCAGACAGAATAGAGGCGATCATGAAAATGAATTCGCCCACAACGCAAAGAGAAGTCAGGATGTTCCTAGGAATGGTCGGTTATTGCCGGCAGTGGATAGCTAACTTTTCACTGAAGGCAAAACCTTTGCAAAAGCTGACACACAAGGGGGTGAGTGATCCGGTACCATGGAACAAGGATTGTTTGATGGCGTTCTTGCAGCTGAGGGAGGACTTGTGTCGTGCCCCGGCTCTAGGGATGCCAGACTATGAGAAACCATTCTTACTTTACTGTTGTGAAAGGGAAGGTTGTGCGTTGTCAGTTTTGGCCCAGATACACGGAAATGCCCGTAGACCAGTTGCATACTTCTCGGCTACCTTAGATCCAGTAGCCGCCGCGTTGCCCGGATGTCTCAAATCCGTTGCTGCAACGGGTGTCAGCATTGAGAGGTGTGAAAACATAGTTATGGGACACCAGTTAGTGGTGTATGTGCCGCATTCTGTTGAACTGTTGATGACCAGGACTAAGACACAGCATCTGACAAATAGCAGGCTCACGCGCTATGAGCATGTCATTTTGGCTGCCGAGAACGTGACCCTCAAGAGATGCTCTGTTTTGAATCCTGCCACTTTGATGCCACTTCCAAACGACATTGATGATGATGTATGTACAGATCATGACTGCCTTGATGTGACTGAACTATGCACCAAGCCAAGACCAGATATCGTAGATGAGCCATTGACCGACCCCGATGAAATATTTTTTGTTGATGGCTCATGCGTAAGAGATGATATTGGTCAGCTGAGAGCAGCTTATGCCGTTTGCACAATTACCGGAGTGGTGGAAGCTGCTTGCCTGGAAGGAGTACACTCCGCACAGGTAGCTGAAATCATTGCATTGACACGTGCCTGTCTAGCAGGTAACAAAATTCGAGTCACCATTTACACCGATGGCCAGTATGGTTTCGGGGTAGTTCACGACTATGGGCAGTTATGGTCTCAGAGGGGTTATATGACCTCCTCAGGTTCTCCTATTCGAAATGGAGTATTCGTTCGATTATTATTGGAAGCATTGCAAGGTCCAGCAGCTATTGCCGTTGTAAAATGCACAGCCCACACTAGAAATACCGATTTTGTGTTGCAAGGCAATAGGCATGCCGATGAAGTTGCACGTTATTGTGCGGAACAAGGATATTCTTTTACAGAGGTAGAAGTGAGTGGTATTCAGGAAAGGACCGAGTTAACCATGTTGTTGGAAACTGTAGACACTTGGGATGAGTTGAAATGTATACGAGAGAATGCACCTGACTTCGAGAAAAAGGCATGGGAAACAGCAGGTTGTACAAGGAGTGAAATGGACTTTTGGATATCTGCAGATGGGAGGGCAGTGTTACCAAACGAGCTAGTCAGTCCAATGGCAAGGAGAATACATGGACCAGCACACATAGGTAGAGATGCCATGGTGAGGGTATTCAGGCAGACCTGGTACAACCCAAAGTTTAGAGTAGCGGCAGAAGCAGTATGTCAACGTTGTGTGATCTGTCAACAACTGAATGTAGGAAAGAGAACACCAGTCACATTGAGCCACATAGGGAGGTCTGGGGGGCCATTCAATAGAATGCAACTAGACTTTATTGAAATGCCAAAGTGTAATCGCCTCAGATACGTCCTAGTGATTGTCTGCATTTTTTCCAGATGGGTTGAGGCTTACCCCACACGCAGGTGTGACACACTCACAGTAGCAAAACTATTGCTTAGAGAACTGATACCGCGCTTCGGGGTGCCGGCCTCTTTGGAATCAGATAGAGGAACACATTTCAACAGCGAAATTGTGAAGATGCTTTGTTCAGCCTTAAGTATAGATCAGAAGCTGCACTGTAGCTATCGACCAGAGGCTTCAGGGATCGTGGAACAAATCAACAGTACTATTAAGTCCCGACTTGCCAAAGTTTGTTCGTCGACATCCTTGAGCTGGCCTGATGCACTGCCACTGGTCCTTATGAGCATACGTAGCACACCAGACAGAAGGACAGGTCTCTCCCCACATGAGGTGTTAATGGGGAGGGCTATGAGACTGCCAACAGTTCCAACTACAACATTGTTGAACATCACAGATGATTTAATCCTGGACTATTGTAAGGGACTCTCTGACGCCATCCATTCTGTGTCTCTTCAGGTGCAGGCTGCTGAAGTTCCATCGTCTCAAGATTTGTGCCACGACCTGTGCCCTGGGGACTGGGTCGTGGTGAAAAAACACGTCAGGAAGAACTGTTTAGACGTGCGCTGGCGTGGACCTTTCCAAGTCATATTGGTAACAAACACTGCGGTGAAGTGTGGAGGCTTGCCCAACTGGATCCACGCCTCGCACACCCGAAGAGTTCCAGCACCTCCGGAAGAAACAGCTCCTTCCTCGGATGAAATTCCAGCTGAGAATGAAGAATCCGCAGAGAGGACAAGTCAAGCTGTAGAGGTGTCAGAGGAGACTGAGAGCTTGTCTGACCAGGCGGAGGACGGTCAATACACCAGCGAAACTGAAGTTGCCACAGAAGGAGAAAGTAGCTGGGAGTACGAATCAGACACTGATCAAGCTGCAAGTGGTCAAGAGTCAAGTGCAAGAACAAGGAGCAGGAGGACAAGGAGTGGAGAAGCTAGCTGGCCGGAAAGAAGGAGAAGGCCAAGCCTGAGAGCAAATCCAGAGAGAACTCTTGTTCCAATTTCTGAAGACTCAGACCTAGACGAAGGTGCAGTGGACTCAGACTCTGAGGGTCCCAGAAGATCAAGGAGGGTACGTGTGCCCTGCAGAAGATACGCCACTCCTGAGTGGACCTACTTGGCGGCAGATGTCTTGGGGACAGAGATCCGGGAGGGTGCAGGTGACCAACCTCGATCCAATTGTAACGGTGGAAGTACGGCTGTTGACACCTGGAATCGAAACTGAAGGGTTGCTAACGTTCACACTCCCCGTTCCTCTGTATCTAAGCCGGATCAAAGACCTGGTGCTGAACAGATTAGAATTTCCAACCTTGGGTCATCCAGTACCAGCGCACGAGGAAACCATCCTTCGTTTAGAACTGTTGGAATATGCTATTAGAGCTGCTGGTACCAGAATCATCGTAGATAGCTAAAGACTTTGTAAATAAACCAGATAAAAAGAAGACAACCTAGCGCCTAGTGGAAGAAGAAGAAAATTAGGGACATTTCATTTAGTGGACGGAGAAGGGCTAGGGTTGTCTGTCGTTGAAATTAAAGAGACTTTGTTGTAAAGAGACTTCGCCATTTTCCAAGAGTGATTAACAGACTGAGAAAGCGAAATGAAAGCAGAGTGAAGAAAACAAGAGAGACTTTTCATAAAGAAACTACACTGTTTGACAACATGGAGGCTGGTGGTTCGAACCGCAAAGCTAAATGCATAGTAGGCACACTTATAGCAGTAGTGATTTCCCTTATAGTCATACTAGTCACTATATCATACATAGTGGGACATGCAAGTGTAACTGAGATAACAGATGTAAAGCCTGTAACGACTTTGAAGCCTGCTCTTGCTGGAAAGAAGGAGGAGGACAATGTAATTCGGGAAAAGGCGTTACTGGCAGCTGAGGCCCGTAGGTTACATGTAGATGAGTCCCAGGGAAATTTCAGATCCAACGCTTATGCCAAATTATTGTATGAGTATATTGATGCCATGGAGGCCAAGGATTGCTATGTCTGCATGCAATTGCCAGCTTCTGTAGACGAAGGCATTCGATATCATCATCTTCCATTGACATATGGGATTACATGTAGTTTATTGCTTAGTATATTTTATGGACGAGATGGGTTTGAGTACTACTTTTCAAATTATGATTCGGTGTTACCCGAAGTCCCGAACTATAAACAGATGAATAAGTGGGACTATTACAAGAAGGAAGATAGATTGGCGAAATTCTTCCTTCCTTGGGATCCTTTAGATACTTCATATGCACGCCGAAATAATCTGACTTGCAAGGTGTCAGAGATTGAGTAAAAGTTTATTGGACAAGTTGATGACCGTTACAGAAGGCAAAAGATTTTGAAAATGTCAGGACAGTGGAAAACAGATTGGACCGAGGAGGAAAAGGCACACAAAAAGAAGGGTAGTAATGGTCCAATAGCTTTAGATCGAACACAGAAAGGAAAGTTATGCCTAACCAGAAGCAAAACTTACTATGAGAGTGTGTTTGTAGGTGAAGTTAGTTGTGAACATGCTTTTCGATTAGAATATTACACAAAGGATTTCTTAAAGGGGATGCAAGCGATTCCCAATGTATATTTTGTATGTGGAAGAAATGCCTACGTGAAACTGCTTGACAATTGGTACGGTTCATGTTATTTGGCAATTGTCTTCCCCAAAATATATCATGCAAAGGATATAGAGATCATAGAGGGAAAAGCTTCAGCAAGGGGGAAAAGAGATGTAGGTGATGCTGAAGTAGTTGGAGACGTATTTGGCGCCATGTTTCCTCTTTTAGGTTTGATACTTAATGATGTCAAAATTAGGAGACTGGCTACAGTTGTAGACAGATTGTCTGCCAGTACTGCAAGATCACTAATGCTGGTAGAAGGGGAGATGCAATCGATAAGGGCAATGGTCCTTCAGAACCGTCTTGCTTTAGACGTTCTGCTAGCAAAAGAGGGCGGAGTCTGTAAGGCTTTGAAGGTCCAGGAATGTTGCACTTACATTCCAGACAATTCAAAACCTCTTGAGAAGGCTATACAGAATATTACTAAGATACACCAAGAAATTGAGGACATAACAAGAGTAAATGTCTGGGAAAAAGTAGGTCATGGGATGGGTAAAGTTGGAGGTTGGTTTGCCAATCTCGGGAAGAGCTTTGTCTGGTATATTCTGAAGCCTATCTTCATAATTGTAATTTGCATAATCATATTGTGGGGGTTAGTAAGACTGTACAAGTGGTATAGGTCAAACAGATTGCAAAGGTCTATGAGAGAACAGGAGCGGAGATTAGCTGCTATGCAAGATCATCAGTATAGGAGTCTGAGAGCTCTAGAATCGATAAAAAGAGGGAGCCTTGCAACAAGTTCTGTGTGACACATTCAAATTGATGTACTAGTGATGACCCCTAGAGGTCATCAAAGGGGGGAACTGAGAGAGCGCAATTTGAATGAAAAGTATGTATACGCCATATGTACAAGACTACGGCGTAAAGTTAGCTAATGTAACTTGAGAGATGAAAATATGTATCCGTATTTACTCACGAGTGTTTTATTAGAAATAAGAGAGCCCCTATAGAGTATGGGCTAATATAGAAATGTGTGGAAAAGCTTAGAAATATTAGATGTGTTAATCAGGTTTCATGTTATGTAGCTGCTAAATGAAGAAGGATGTAAATTGTAAAATGAAGAAACGTGCAGACCACATAGCACTGTGTAAGAACGAAATGTACTATTGCATTTTTCACGTAGCATGGATTCAATATTATCCAATGATTTTGCTTACATATATGTTAAAGGCTGTATTTTGTATGAGTGTTTTATAACAAGAGTGGTGTGTTAGCATATTATTTTAAGTTTAGAAATAACGGTTCACAGAGTACAGCTTACTGCACATAATTTAGTAGGCCAGGAGAGATAAAGGGTCGTCTTTGATCTGCACGTGTGAGCTAAAGTCAAAAGCCTCGTTAAAATAAATTGCCAATGCTGGTTGAAGTTTTACGGCCTAGTCCGATAAGGGGAGTCTGGAATTTGGGGCCCTGTTTCGAAGTGTCTGTTTGCAGGTGCGAGGGGGGTACCAATCAAAAGCTTGATGAATAGAGCTCTGTTTGAGGAGATAGGTTCGGGTCCGGAGGAGTCGACCGGAATGTCATGGGAGTACCGGCACGCTGGAGACGGCGCCTGGGAAGCAAGGTCAACTTAAACAGACGATCCGAAGAAACGAAACTATGGAAAAAACCAGAAGCGGGACCACGTGAATTGTGTACGTGGTGGGCGTCTCAAGGGGGCGTTCCACCCACATTGTGATTTTGTATTAGGGACAGCACCCTGGGGAGGAGGTAGAGCAGATGGCCTGAGGACCCTTAGAGAGCGGATGGGTAGGCAGAAAGGGTACTACTACATGACATAGGTTTCCATCTGAGACTAAGAGAGATTGAGCTTCTTCGGAAGTCCAACGGCTGACACCTTTTTAGGTAAAGAACTTGTTAAGTAGGGATGTCATCTAGCCTAGTGTAGGGTCAGTTTAACCTGATTCATTTCTATTCTGTAAATGACGCTTAAGATCCATCTTGTGTCAATGATATTCAACTTACTGATTTTTGAATTGGTTTTGGTAGTTTTCTTCTGTCGATTGAGATCTCTCAGAGAGTTTATGTTCATCCTATTACCTGTATATCTGTTGAACATTATATTGAGGTGTTTATGCTTGCAACTGATTTTGGCTTTATAATAAACCTTTAAAACTTTTTCCGTAGTAAGTGGTTCTTTAGAGTTGCGTCAGTCTTTGGGGTTGATTTAACATATGTAGGGTTTGCCTTTTACTCAATGACAGTCAATAATCGATCCAAAAGGGACCCAAGTGAGATAAGAATTAGGGTGGTCAGATAATCGATCAAAATCTCACGTTCGCACCACCACTTCTGCTCCTCTCGCTCACTAGTAATGCAGGGGCACTGTGCGAGGCCGGAGCTACAGCCGAGACCATCCCTCCCTCCATGCCTGCCATAAAGTACAGGCCCCCCTGCACCAGGAGATGAAGCTGGGGTCCTACTACAGCTGGAGTGTTTTTTATTAGGCCAAAGATAGCGAGGAGATTACGCAATGCCACAATGCACACTCAAATCACGGAGAGGGTCATTCCTGCTCTTCCTCCTGAGCCACAACAGTGTAATCACAGTGTAATCACAGAGGCAAAGGTGGTGGAGTTCTTTGTTAGTGTTTATAGCTCGGATCATATGTAACTGTCACTTCACACTTTGTGTCTGTGTAATTTACAACACTTACACATCATCTTCACTGCACTGTTTATCACTACTTTGAAGCCGGTCTCTTCCTCTGTTATTTACAATCTAACAAGCAGTCGAGAAGGCCCTTTATTGCAATGCAATAGGTCTCACATTTGCGAGAGTTTAAGCTATTAGTATTGTAAATGACAATGCCTTCTATTTATGTTTTAAAACCCAAAATATAAATGAAAGGCATGGTCATTTACAATGCGAGAGCTATTGCATTGCAAATGCTTGTTTAAGCAACCGTCTCCTAGAATTGAAATTATGCACGTGAATTTGGAGTCGATTGAGGGTTTAAAAGCCCACTCATTTTCAGATTATTGTAATTGGAAGTGCTGCTCGTTATCAGCTGGGAAGTGAATATTATTGTGTAATGCTCTCAATTCTCAACCTCCACGGCAAAAGGTGCCTTTGCGAGTATTTGTTTATTACATACTCTATTTCCAGAGCTGTTTTTCCCAAGAGCAGCTAACCCCCCGCAGTCAGCCGCTTTCATCTCCGTTTTAAGGTGGAGCCTGGACAGCAGATGCTCTGCTCTGCCAAGCATGCTGTGAATGCGCACCATGGGTACGTGTAAACAACAAGCATTTGCAATGCAATAGGTCTCGCAATTGTGAGATGTTGACCTATTGGCATTGTAAATGACAATGCCAGTTATTTATGTGCTTAAAAAAGCGTGCAATAATAAAAGTCATTGTCATTTGTAATGCCAAAGGTCAAAGTTCCTAAACAGCGAGCCATATTGCATTTTAAATGTTTCTTATTAATGAATTTGTATTTGAAAAAACATAAGTCTGGCGAGACAATGCCTTCACGCCAGACCTAAAAATGCACAGTTTTCTTTCCAAAAACAGTTCGGCACAGAATAGCAGAAGCCTTTACAATTCGTTAATGAATCGCTAGTCATTATTAGCATCATTCTATCCCAGAGATGCTGTCCTTGTGCATTTGCCACTCCTGCCTCCCCCCCACATAGGTTCCAACAGCACTTCCCTTAGTCAGAAGGTATCAAGTGCATCATAGACACCTCTGCATCCGTTGACGTGCTGCCTGTGCTGTGAATAGAAAAGATTGAAGGCTGCAATCAGGCGAAGTAGTTTTTCCTACATTTTTCAGGCCGTGGAAGATGTTACCACATTTTATAAGAATGAATCACGAAGCTGTGATAAATGTACGTTGCAAGTGTAAGCCTCTGTTGATCTACAGTTCATACATATTTATCGTTTGCGTAAATTGGTCAATGGCACAGCTATCATTTGATAACTTGAGTACATAATGGATGTATGAATGAGGAGGCTAGGCGGACAAAACGTACAAAGGAAAGAAGTGTGCATTATTTTTACCATTTAGAAACAGGGGGTTGAGTTTAGGATGGAATGTGATGCTGCCCTCATTTAGAATGGGCACTTACGGCCTGATTCATGAAAGACCCGTTTTGCGAGTCTGAAATAGCGATTCATAAGGAACCGCTATTACAGACTCGCAAAACGGGATTCATGTAGGAATCGCAAAATTAAATGCGATTCCTACAGATTCCTTATTTGCGATTAGCAAATTGCTAATCGCAAATAAGGAATAACTCCCCATTCATTCATATGGGCCAAAAGGCCCATAGGAATGAATGGGGAGTATTCCTTATTTGCGATTAGCAATTTGCTAATCGCAAATAAGATAGCGATTTGAAGGGTGCCAGGGGTGTCCAAAGGACACCCTGTAGCACCCCTTAAATGCACATTTCAACAGGTGTTGCGCACACACATGTCCTAAGGACATGTGTGTGTGTAACATGCAACTTAGAAAAATGCTTTTAAAAGCATTTTTCTAAGTTTTTGCTATTTACCACGAAGTTTGACCTCACAGTAAATAGCGGCCGAAATTTGCGAATTCGCAATTTTAAAATGTTTCAAGAATAGCATTTAAGGAATCTCTAATAGAGATTCCTTAAATGCTATTCCTCACACATTTGCGAGTTTCTAAATAGCGATTTTTGCATTTGGGATGATGAATCCCAACTGCAAAAATTGCACTCGCAAAGGACCAGATTCTCAGAATCTGGCCCTTTGCGAGCGCAAATATGATTGATGAATCAGGCTGATAGTGTAGGCAATGGGTACTCGCACATTTAAAATGTGTGGTGTGACCGAGGGCCACATTGATGCCAGTAGGGTGACAGTCGAAGGTGAGAGGTAGTTGTAGGTGGGCATAGGGAACGCAAATCATGTACATCTAAATGCTGAATTGTACATTGTGAAACTAGAAAACCTGTAAATAATTTCAGTTTCCCCAATTGGCAAAACTGTGTGGTCCTAGGCAATTGTTGTATTTCACTTTGCCTACTTTTTCTTGATTATCACATATAAGAGGACCTCAAAATGCATGGCTTTAGGATGTGAACTGCACAGAACCTTCTCTTGTGTTTTATTTAATAAACTATAAGGTGGTCCATATACAATGGCAACACAGGTCACTCAGATGGTACACATACCAACTGACTTGCCTCTTAGTTTACTATTTGCATTGTTGCCAGGGTGAAGGGGGGAAGCATGAATGTTTTAAATTAATGTTTGAAACTTAAAAAAAAAAATATTCTTCTCAATGCAGTGATAGAATCTGATGTACTAAGGTGAAATGCTTCTGCATGTTAATGAAATACATGGTTTTATTTTTTCAGATACTTTATCAGTAAACAGTCAGTAAAACTTTATTTGATCCATACCTCTACTGAGGTCAACAAATACAAAATTAAAATAATTCCAAATACTCATAAAAATGCTTAGCTAAACATTTTTTTTCAGATACTTTATCATATTTTTACAGATTTGTTGCAAGATGCCTTTAAAAATGAAGGTGTTCCTAAAGTTGAGAGGCACAGGACACCTTCGTTACTTTCTTTCTTTAACTTCAGTTAACCTGTAAATAAATGACTGCCCTTTGTTTAACATTCCTTCTCAATGTTAGTGCTGAGTCGAGAAAACAGCAGCCGAGTGCTGCTGATGAGCAATGGGCTGCATGTAAAGGTCAGGAGGGCTGCATGCGGCCCATGGGCCATACTTTGTGTATCACTGGTGTAGATAGTAGCGGCAAGTTAGATTTGGTGCATTAGTGCCACAGCATCATAAAAGCATATTCCATAGTAGGAATGGCTCGTATTGGGGAAAAGAGGCGGGGCAGGTTAGGGGCCGGACACAACGGAGATTAAAACATTTTTTAACTAAAGAGGTGGGGAGTGGAGGGGATAGGGGACAATGAATACAAAATAAACGTACCTGCGGCCCTCCAGCATCGCATCCCACTCTTCTGCTCCTCTCTGACTGCTGCAGGCAGGCACAAGCTGCCAGCCTGCTCTGCGGCCAATCCTGAAGCTGCTCTCACGTGAGAGCAGCTTCAGAATTGGCCTGAGCGCTCATGATGTGTGCTCTAGGACAGACTGGGGTCTGTGCCTGCTCTCTCCAGCCCCAGCAATGCAGCTGTGGTTGGCGGGGGGTCACTGCGCATGTGGTTTTCGGCTGGCCTGAGACCACCGGCCTAAACCACATGCGCAGTGTAGGTACAGCCCACCACAACCCTTCCTGGATATCATAACCCTGGTCACGCCCCAAGCAAAATAAAATGATAATAAAACATTTGCTTAAAATTCTGGCGGGGGGGCTGGTACATTGCCATTATTGAAGAGTGGCATGGAAGTGACTTTCATTGTGCATCATATTTTCTGATACAACAGAAGATCCCCATTCATTTGTAGTTCGTCATGTTGCAGTGCATATGATCACGACCATGGGGCACTGATCCATTTGCAGCTGATTGGATGAGGTCTGTGATAGAACTGAGTGGAAAACTTTAGGGCCAGCGCTGTGGATAGAACTTCAATCATGACAGAGTGGGACAATGGTGGTGCAATGTGGAGGGATCCACCTTGTGCAGGTGTAGGAGTCTATTGTATTCAATCAAAGCACAACTGGTTTGATTAGTCATCTTAGAAGGTTTGTATGCACAGTTGCCAGTATACTGTATACCCATGCACAAGGTGGGCATTCCTTATGTAGAAAATGCCTCAAATCAACCAAGGTTATAAGTGAAAACCAAAAGAAAACACACATAATATTTCTTAGAAATATGGGCTATAACCCAAAGAGGATGGAGAGGAGAAAAGGGGTGGTCCTGTGAAACGAAAACCAAAGTTCAACAACAACGCCCTCTAGTGAAAAATCACACAAATCGCGCAGGACCGAGGCGTAAAAGAATGTAAATCCAGGTCAAAATTCTGTTTGTGAAACACATAAGATAATGTGTACACCAGTCTTTCCGAGGTGTCTATTGTGAACGAAAAAACGTAGAAGAGCCAGTAAAACACCCCCCAATAAAGAGTTTACATCTGATATAAATAATTTATTCTTCCGTGTCAAATCCTCTGTAAATCAAAAGGGGAGAAGGGGAAATATTCAGGCTCAAACACAGTAGTCTTCCCTCTAGATCAACATAAAAAACCTTCAACGTAATTCTAACTGATACCTATTTAATGTTTCACATATGCTGGCAGTAAAACATCTCCATAGTTGTTCTTCACAATGGCAAGGCTGGCCCTTCCATAGAAAATTACTGGGTTACGTTATAACATCTTATAATGCATAATTTCAGTTTGGGAATAGCTAGAACAATGATTCAAGGAATCAAATGAATAGGACTTTAAAATCCAATCTGATGGTAATGTTAAATTTTAAACTGCTATTTTAAAAATGCCACTTTTCGAAAGATTGTATTTTCTGCCAAAAGCCTCTGGTAGAACTTTCATAGATAATTACCAGCTATCACCTGGCAGCTGGGGAAGAGGTGGTGAATTGCTGTCACAAAAGAGAACAAACGGGCCTTTGCTAGGAGGAGGTACAACCTCCTACTGACAGGAATGCTTGGGGGATGTGCCCACCAACTTTGCAAGCTTCAAAGGGGCTGCCCTTGTCCCAGGCAGATATAACTCACACTCTGGCTTGCCCTGCCATTCTCCAAGTAGCCAGAGTGACACCATATCCCAGTGGGGGAAAACCTATCCCGAACTGGTTTTGCACTAGAAGGCTCTCAGCTCCTAGACACACCTCATGGGTGTTTTCAGAGGTCTGACCAAGGGAAGAAAGATTCTGCTATGTCGGATTTTGGCAGAGCAGGGCACTGTGGTACTGTTTAGGGCCCAGCCACTAGGAAATTATGTCAAAGTGGGTAGAGTTTACTCTGGGAACCTTTTCCTTATTTGCTATGGAGTCATCCACGCCCACAAGATCGAGCCAAGCATAAAAGTGGTACCTGGGGCACCATCTTCAGAACACCTCTAGACAAAAGAAGGACTGCACCGCTGAACCGTAGACTTCAGAAAGAGGACTGCATTTACTCTAGCCTGTGGAGAGAGACCCCAAGGGATGGACCTGCTCCCTCTTGTACCCAGGACCGAAGAGTGGCCTTCAAGGATTTGCACGCTAGCCTTCTATTAAACTCCAGAAACACAAAAGCTGCAAGAAGCCCCAGACTCTGCTGATGTTGGGTAATAACTCCATTAAGTTGGGTAATAAATCCTCCAACACCTTTGTCATTTTATTGGCATGCCAAGGCAGAAGGCAGACGCAGTGTCACGTCTTGGAACAAGCTTCTTCTGCCCCTTATAGATAGTTACAGGAGAATATATAGGGCAGAAAGTGCAGTCATCAGTAAAATCATAAGATGTGGACAAGGCCAAATACGGTTGTACATATACAAATAGAATGTCATGCAGGCCCAGGACATAGAGTAATATAAGGGCACAAGGGACCAGAAAGCAAGTTTAAGCAACCTGCACAATTCAGAGGCTTTTCACAGCTGTTATCCGAGGATGTGTCAAAGAGGGCAATACAGGTCATGGGATCAAGCTTTAATAGATTTGTAAAGGGAGGGGTGTTCAGGAGCACAGAGCAAGCAGTTTGGTCAGAGCAGGCCTAGTTAGCTCAGTGGGTCTGAGATAGTGTGAAGGAGAATATGGGATTGATTCACTTATTTGGCTGATGCAAACATATTGATATATATTTTTCCCCACAATATCCCTCCTTTTTGATAGCAATATCAAATACAATTGTAAGAAAAATATGAATATATACATATGGTAGAAATATCGAAAAAGTACTTATCTTTGACTAGCATCGCACAATGTTTAAATAACATGCATATATTGGCGTAGACCCATCCAAGAGGTATTCATTTTTCAACATAGATAAAATTATATACTAATACTCAATGCATTTATATTATATATCTATAGCCATTAATTGAAATGTTTCTTTGTGTGCTTTCTCTACATCCTGTTATATTTGGAGATATTTGTAGGCTAGCTCCTGCTCTGTAGGAGGTAGAATTTTAACTGGGGAAATTGAATGGATGCTTGTACTACACCAATGCTGTACCATGGAACAGCAACACTGAAGACAACACAACAATATCACTACTGTTAAAAAGATACCCAGTAGTGCTAAAAGTAAGTGCTTTAACCATCCTGTTGGTAGCCATGACCATAGCCAGGACCAGTCATCAGAATCTGTAATTTTCCCTGCTCCACTGAATATTTGAACTGCATTCTTAATTTGTGCCACATCTCTTGCTATGTTTCCACTTTTGTTTAAAAAATAACAGCAAGAGGAATTTAATAAAACGCACAGTCCTCCTTGTTGTAGTGTCAGGAGGTCAAGTGCAATTCGGTGTTGAATAGTCATGGCAGCTAATGAGTTAATTTCTATCTGCAACTCTTGAAGTGCATCTCTTGTTGCATCGAATGCTACAACTAGCTCAGCAGACATATTAACTAGAGCCAATTCTAAATCATATACCCCATATCCAGGAATAATTATACGCATTAGATCAAAGAATAGACCTTGTCTAGTTTCCAGAATAGGTGCATGTATATCTCTTTTATATCTATGAACAAAACTCCCCAAAGTTAGTGGCTCATGTGCTGCAATGTGTGGCACGACTGAAATGTTTGGTGTAAGGTAAGAAATAGCACACATACCTTCCCAGTGCCGGGGAACACCTTGTATGCTTTAGTGCCACAAACAAAACACATTCCGCCCTGTAACTGTGTGTTCAATGTGTGATATTTACTGAGAGGAAGGCCTACCCCTTCGGGAAAAGTGTTTTAAAATTGAACACACCATTTGCAATCAATCCATGAAGAATTTATAAGCGTAACATTTGCCCATGGTGCATTGTATGAGCAGCGAGCTGACCATAAGGGGGATTCTAATATTTTAGAAATCACATTTGGTGCCCTAGCATGCTTATTCTTTTGCTCAATAAATGGATCATATAGAAGGCCATGAGGTGTTATTAATAGTGTCTATCCATCTACAGCGATGTTCCAGTAATGCAAAGTATAGTTTACTTGTTTTCCTCGTACCTTAGCTGTCAGGTTCCTACTTACTAACTGTCTGTCTTTTATGTTCCAATTCCTTGTGATATTATCAAATTCTAACATGTTAGGGCACTGGCTAAGTATCGGGAAGCTGGGTTATATCCTGAAACATGATACCTTAAACATACAGGAAATGCTTTTTCCTTGTCTTTGTATTCTACTGTAGGAGACACTTGGTATTGGGCTTGAATATTTGGCAGTATGGTACAACGTGGGTACCATCCAATCCTTCCTTCTCCACAATCCCAGGTTACATTGGATATGAGGCATCCTATTTCTTGCGCATAATTTTGTATATGCACAGGTGTTTCATAAAGGCCAATAGGGTCGCTCCTGCTAGGTGTCTGGATAATTCTCTACAAATCCAGCAATTTTGAAGACCTAAAGCCTGGGCAACTTTCTCATGTACTGCAATGAGGGGAGGGTCAGCAGGGTGTTGCAGTACAGGTAGCACACACATAATTAAGGTACTAAAAAATATTGTTAGCATAATGCAATGCATTTTCTGGACAGTGGTAAATGTCACATTCAGAATTTAAAAGGGTGTTAGGCAGTGCCTTTCTGTCTCAGTTCCAGGGTACTTTCAATGTCAGTGTCAATAATGAAAGTTCTTGTGGTGCGCTGTCATCTGCTTCTCCTCCTGGTCGGTAGTCGTCTTCTTCAGGGGCGGTTTCACTGACCTGCCCTGCATGCTTCACTCAACAGTATCGGTTGGTGTCACCGTTCCTGGGACACTTGATGATGGACCCTCAGCGTTGTTGTTAGGAAAGGTCTGGTCTATCTCCCACTTGTCCTGTGTTTCGCCCTGCTCCACTTGTGGCCAGTGCTCATCTGTTAAAGGTGCCTCCGCCTCAGGCGTTGTTGGTGCAGCCTGCATCGTGTTCCGTGCAGTCGCTGCATCTTTAGTGATGTTCTGGTAACCAGGAGCACAACGTGGGGTCCAGTCCACAGAAGTAAGAGAAACATTTTTTATGTTTCTCACCATGACCATGTTGCCAGGTTTAAAAGGGTGTGTTTGTTCTAAGGAAGGATGGGGCAAAGCTTCCTTCACCTGGAGATGGTGATGCCTCAATACCACTGACAATTGTGCAGCATAGTCAGAAATCTGCTCATCCGTCCACAGCAGTGCTGCTTGGGATGCTGTGAGAGGCAACCTCAACCCCACCGACATGGGCCATCCCATCAATACCTCAGGGGAGGACAAGAGAGTTGTTCTAGATGGTGTCGCTCTTATGGCAGGCAGCACTAAAGGCAGCGCATCTGGCCATTTCGGGCCTGTTGCGTCAGTTGTTTTGGCTAATTTATGTTTTATTGTGGAGTTCATTCTCTCTACCTGGCCTGAACTTTGTGGGTGGTAAGGGGCATGCAGTTTCCACTCTATTCCCAAACAGTCACACATCTTTTCCACAATGGCAGCAACAAATTCACCCCCTCTGTCACTGTTTATGCTCTGGGGCACCCCAAAGCGGTGTATTAAATCTTTCATCAAGCATGGCACAACTGTTGCTGCATCATTCTTCTTAGTGGAAAACGTCTCCATCCATTTTGAAAATTGATCCACACATACCAGCAAATATTTGAATCTATTCACTAGTTAGTATTTTAAAAAAGGGAAAGGATAGTGAGAATATAAACTCGTATCGACCAATAAGTCTACTAAACACAGACTATAAAATGTTTACTAAGCTTTTAGCAAATCGATTGATAGTGGGAAGTCTGGTAAACACTGATCAGTGCGGTTTTATTGCAGGTAGGCAGCTCCACACAAATACAAAGTTTGTACTGGAGGCACTAGATTTTTTTTAAACTAATAAAGTGAAGGCCAAAATTTGGTTCCTAGATGCTGAGAAAGCCTTCGATCTAGTGTCCTGGAACTGCCTATTTGCTATTTTGCACAGTTTTAATTTCCCGAAAGTTTTTATCTCTCTCTTAAAACAACTATATTTGAACTCCAGGGCACAGATCATCATCAACAATTCCAACGTCGGTACATGCAAGGTCACTAGAGGCACCCAACAAGGCTGTCCATTATCGCCAATTTTATTCGCATTATTTATTGAACCTCTAGCAATCGCGATTAGAAATATACGAATTAATACAGTCCCGGTAGCTGGCATGACTAATATAAAATTATACGCCGAAGATATTGCCCTATTTTTAGATTCTAACCCCCTAAGTCAAGCGAAAATTTTAAAAATATTTTCCGACTTTCAAAAACTAGGGGGCTATAAAATTAACATTAACAAGACGGATATTATTTTATTAAACTGCACCGTAGAAACTTTAATACCAGAATTTAGGGAAATTTATAACCCCACGCCGAAGAGATGTCTGGGTATATTTATTTCGGACAACCTAGACGAGTTGTTCTCACTTAACTATTTACCGTTGCTAAAAAAGGTTGAGTCCCTTTTAGAACGCTGGAATCTACTACCCTTGTCTATAATGGGCCGAGCAGCACTGATACGCATGTCCATCCTACCTCTTTTTAATTTCTTATTTAATGCAGCACCCTGTGCTTTTCAGGTTTCCTTTTTAAAAAAAATAGATTCCCTAATATCTTCATTCGTTTGGGCATAAAAGTCTTCTAGACTTGCACTTAGCACTTTATATCTTCCATTTGCACAAGGAGGATTATCCCTCCCAAACATAAGGGAATACTATTCTGCGTCTTTTGCACACCATAGTTCTAGGTTTTTCTTTTTAGACACAAACGAGGCAGACAATTTTTTTATGAAGAAGATGCTAACAGAGATAAAGATTATCGGTCCAATCAGAGCTACTAAAGATCCAAAAAAAATCCGCTACAAGTCCCTCCAATGGATTCTTAGACAGAAAACCCAGTTCCTGAAATCCCATTCCATTCCTAGGATAAGTAACACAACTGATTTAAACAACCTCAACCTAGGTGAAGAGGGATACATGGACAGAAAAATAATAAACCTATGGAAAGAAAACGGTTTTGAAAAAATAGATGACTTCCTGGCCGGTAACAGGTGGAAGACATGGGATCAAATTGCTAGCCAGGTGAGCCATTCTCATTCCGTTCAGAAATGGTCCTTTTTTATGTTGATTCCAATACTCAGAGAGCTGGATATAGGAAATCTCTATTTTAGGGAAAATATCTCTACAGCACTGAATAATAAATCTCAAAAAAAGATGAGTATCTGGATAAAAATACTAAAAGAGGACAAGAAACAGGAATCCTCGAGTAAGATTTTTGAGAGGTGGAAAAAAAGGGAGGATATTGAAATCAATCAACAAATTTGGGATAAAATAAACAAATTTAATAAAACAATTTTCCGCGGCGCTAATTTTAAGAGCATGCAATTTTATAATAAATGGTTGATCTACAGAACTCCCTCTTATCTCCACAATATCTTTCCCCTAGTTGCCGATAAATGCTTCCAATGTGAGAAAAAAGGGACCTGGAAACATATTATCTGGGAATGTTCTAAAATCCAACCGCTATGGAGGGAAATTGATAAATATCTCTCCTCTGAGCTGAAAACTCCTATAATATTCGATGATCTAGTCCCAGTTCTTGGCTGCTCAGCGACCAACACCAAATATGACGAATTTCTTTTCATAGCTTCTCTAATAGCTAAATCACTCATACTGCAGTGCTGGAAAACCAATCATGTATCGACCTTTCAGGCATGGAAGACTAAATTAATACGAACACAGGGTAGAGAAAGGAAATATGCGCTCAGATCAGGGGCGCTCAAAAAATTTGAAAAGTCCTGGAGTGTTTTTGAACTGTAAAAGATACCTTCATAATCTCTAGTCTGCCTATATGCACTTTTTAAGCACTACTGCACTTTATAATTACTTTTTGCACTTTATAATCATGTTATGAACACTCGATTATTGATTATTTATGTATAACCATATGCCATGTATTGTTCTAAAGTTTTCTACAAATGTATTCTGTAATACTGATCTTGTTTTTATGAACTCTCATTAAAAAAATATTATTTAAAAAAAGAATCTATTCACTGGGGGCATATAGGCGAAATCTATTTGAAGGTTGGTAAAGGGACCCTCTGGTACTGGCAAGTCATCATGGGTAGCGGGGGACCGACCTTTAGCATGTTGGGCACAGACAAGACATTGGAAGCAGAATTGTGCAGTGAAAGCTGTTATCCCTGGTGCAAACCAGTCTTGTCTAATCAAAGGATTCATCCCTCCTTGAGCCATGTGAGTGGGTCCATGGGCAAGCCTTGTAAGGGGCAGGAACATACTGCGTGGGGCCACAGGCCTCCCATCCTGGTGGACCCACAATCTCTCATCATTTGGCTCACATCCAGCATCAATCCATGCTCTTTCTTCCTCTGGAGGTGCACACCATTGTGCTTCTCTCACATCAGATAGCAATAATTGTGTCTGAATCAGCTGTATTTTTGGAATACTTTTTGCCATTGAAGGCTGTAACATGTTCTTTTTTGCTGCTGTGTCAGCCATCGCGTTACCTCTGGCTATCTCAGTATTAGCTCCTGTATGTGCCTCACATTTTATTGCTGCTATTCTGTTGGGCAGTAGTATTGCCTGTAGAAAATTCTTTACTAAGGGGCCATTTTGAATGGAGCGTCCTGCTGCTGTTATGAAACCACAATACTGCCACGGCTGGCCAAAATCATGGACAACTCCAAAGGCATAACGTGAATCAGTGTAAATATTAACATCTTTTCCCTCAGCTAGGATGCATGCTCTTGTTACAGCATACAGCTCGGCTTGCTGGGCAGATGTGCCAGGGGGAGGGCTGCACTTTTAACTATGGTGTCTACTGTTGTTATAGCATAGCCTGCTCTGTAATCAGTGTCTGTTAGTCTGCTGGAGGAACCGTCAGTGTACCGCTCATAGTCATTTTTTTCTAATGGTGTTTGCTGCAAATCTTATCTGGGTGTGGTGCATGTCTCTACAACTTCAACACAGTCATGGTCAGGGGTCTCATCTGAATCACCTAGTGGAGGTAATAATGTTGCTAAATTAACAGGTGGACATCTTTTAATGGTGATATTGGTGTTAGACAACAGAGTGACCTCATAACCTGTTTGCCTGGCCACCGAAAAATGTTGTGTTGCTGCAGATGACAACAACAACTGTACCGAATGTGGCACATAAACAATACAAGGGTAGTCCAACACAATGGGAGCCGTCCTCTCTATCATCGCAGCTGCTGATGCCACTGCTCTCAAGCAAGCTGGATGCCCAGTTACTGCTGCAGGCAAAGTCATGGAGTAGTATGCCACAGGTCTTTTTCCTGAGCCATGCTGCTGTGTCAGCACACCATTTGCAATGCCATTTTGCTCTGACACATAGAGATGGAAGGGCAGTTTGTAATCAGGCAGCCCCAGGGCTGGTACAGTACACAAAGTCTCTTTCAGTTTCTTAAAACAGTTTGCAAGTTCATTAGTCCATACAATGTTGTTGGGAGCATCTTGTAGCGTATATTGTCGCAAGATGGCATCATAGGATCTGTACTCAGGGATCACCTGGCGGCAGTAGTTCATCATCCCCAGGAATGACAGCTTTCCTTTCTTGGTGGACGGAGGCTGCATGCCCTGAATCATTTTTATCCTGTCAGGTGATATGCAGCGTGTACCTTTGGATACCACATAACCCAGGTAAGTCACCTCTTTTTGGCAGCACTGGAATTTTGACAATGAATCTTTGTGTCCTCTCTCCTGGAGGTGATGAAGCAGCGCTACACTGTCTTTTTCACAGGCTTCAAGTGATGGAGATGCCACGACTAGATCATCAATGTACTGCAAGATGATGCTACCTCCTTCCAGGTGTAAGCTACCCAGGTCTCTCTTAACTGCCTGCCTATAGACCATGGGACTCTCAGTATAGCCTTTTGCCAGTCTTCTGAAAGTAAATTGGGTATCTTTCACTGTGAAAGCAAAAAGGTACTTGCTGTCTGGATGGACTCTAATACTGAAAAACGCAGAGGAGAGATCAATGAATGAAAAGTACTCTGCCTCTACAGGTATAGAAGATAATATAGTATTGGTGTCAGGCACAACAGGTGCTAAGACATTTGACCATGGGGCCCAAATCCTTAGGGTAGTAACATGGGGCTACAGCTATTGATATATGTGGTTCAGAATCTGGCACTTGAAATAACCTCATTTCCTGTGGTCCTAGATCAATGCTCACTGCACACCCTTCTTTTCCTACATATGTGTGCTCAAGCAACTCCATTATCCAGTGCAAATGTTTGTCTGCCCTGTATGCGTACCATTCAGGCACTGCTCCTGTGAAAAATGCTGCAAGTGTATGGGCTCAGGTACTAATGTCACAACTGCACTAAATGAGTGAACAATTCACTCTCAATGTCAGAGCTGTATTTAAACAGTTCTTGAAACATGTTTTCATAAAAATCTCCATGTAATGGAGTCCATTGATAACGTGTCAGAGAGAGAGACAAGACGGGGGGTGCACATAATTTGCAAGCAGTAAGTGCTCTATTAGCCAATTCTGTCCTCAGGTACTTGTAAGTAATTCCCATTATGGGAAAAGTATAATGTGGCATGCAATTTACAGAGGAGGTCTCTCCTCAGCAAATTGATGGGTGCATCTGGTGACAGCAGAAACTGATGGGTCGTTGTGAAGTCATCAACAGAAACTGGTAGGGGTTCTGACAATTCTTCATGCATCATCATTCCATTTACTGCTATAGTAGTGACTGTTTCACCACTACCTGGACCCAACTTGTTTCTTACTGCGGATAGGGTTGCACCACTGTCTATTAGCAAATCGATCTTTTATCTCCTACCTTAATTTGAAACATGGGATTCTCCTCTGGTATCTCTGATACCTTCATCATAAAGCACTGGGCTCTGGTTGCTGCAGTTTGTCCCATCTCTCTCTCTGCGTGGTCCTATGCTGATTCATGTTGCTCCTGGAAAGGATTCTAGCACCGATCCCTACCCTTGTCTCTCCTCTGGTATCCTTGTTCATTATCCTGTCTTTGCTGTGCCCCCTGATAGTACATTCCCTCTGGCTCCTCCTCTCTTTGTTCTTGCTGCAACATCGTGTCTTTGTCATTTTTAGCGATGTCCTTCCTTACCTTAAAAATACCATCTCTTTTCATAGTTATGAGAAGCGTGCACAACTCGTGATATCCTTTAGTGGACCAATCAGGGTGGCGTAGTTTACAACTGTGGGCCACAGAAGCAAGCAATCCATTCATAAGGGTTTGCATAGCCAATACCTTATAGGCCTCTGTGGTGCGTGGTACCCCTGCACTGTTATCCCATGCTTCATTGTACCTTAAGATGTAATCAGCTACTGACTCACCTGGCTTCTGAAACATGGCAGTGACTTGAGAAAAATCACCATGTTTAACTGCTAGGCCATTAATTGTGTCCCTGATAGACTCTAACCAATTAATCAATCTATTTTCTGTGACATCCATATTATTAGTCAGTGTGGTCCAATCCCTTTCCTGTGGAATTTGGAATGCACTTTTTTACTAAAGAACATCTGCTCCCATATCCTATTTTTAATAGCATTTCTACATCTTGAGGGAGGGGGGTATAGGAAATATATATTTTATGAAGCCACTCATAATATTTTACACTGGCAGTCAGTGAGTCAGGCGCGTCCTTAGTCATTTGGGTTGCCTCCATGGGGGTCCATGGCTTTAGCATGGCTGTCTCCCTCAACACTATTTTTGGTGTAGTTAGTTTAGTGTTCAATAGTATGTCATCAGTATATGAGTTCTCACCCTTTTCCTTTAGGGTCCGCGTTCATGACCATATATGTTATCAGCCATTCCCTCCTCTCTAGCCTATCCTGTAGTTTATTAATGGAGCATTGCATTTCCTCCCTATCAGTGTTTACTTCTTCTTGGAACTCATCTGCCTCTTTCCTCAGGTGTGTCAACTGCTTATGTTTCTCCTCATCTTTTCTCTCTTTTGCACTCAGCCCTAAATCTTCACCTAGACCAAAAGTGGAAGGTTGGGCTGGGGATTGAAAAGCATGTAGCATGTCCCCTCCTAATGGTGCCCATTCAGGACTGGTGTTCTAAAACTGCCCTCTCTGGGGCTAGTTGGTATGTCAGGTACCCTAGTTAAATCACCTTCCAGGGATATGTGGAAATAAGGTACACGTGCTAAGCTTGGTTATGAAGCCAGTGCTTGCTCAGGTGTGTTATGTCTTTCACACTGTATGTAGGGGCCTTAAAGTGATGGGTAAATTGAAGTTGCTGGAGGAGGGGATGAGAATTGAGGTGCAGGAGAAACAGGCCCTGCAGACTGGATGTTTTGTCCCAATGTTTGGTGGCTGTTCTCATTGCTGGCTCTATCTGAGACCCAGGAATTAAATTCACTATTTGCATCTACTCTCTGTCTTTTCCTTTCTTCCACAGTAAGCAACAAAATATCCTCCTCAGTCAATGCGCTAATAGTTATTTGCTCATTGTCTGTTCCTTCCCCCGGTTTGACAAAAAGGCCTTGAGGCTTGGAGGCGATAAACAGTTTTTTCAACTTATTTATGCCAATATTTACTTGGCGGTGCGTCCAAATACATAGCAGAGCAGCAGCCCGTCTAGAAGTAGTGGCATTTGGTATTTCTTTAACCTGGTCTGCTTCAATTGTTGAAAACCCACACTGTTTGCCATAGTGACAACAAATGCTGTTCTGTTTGCACATGGTTACTTAATTCCAATAAACACTGGCTATAGGATGTGGACCAATCTTTTGCTAATTCTATCTCTTTTTTTAGTAGACTTCTTGCGCTCACTATTCACCATTGCCATTGCAGAACAGTCTTTATATTCAGTGGAGGCATTCCCCTGGCCGGTCTTTTTTGACAGGCGAGCTTTATTTTTTGCAATTGAAAGCTTCTGCTGTAAACAATCTTTTACATAATGTGAATCCCATGATGGGTCACCCTTTAAGTGTATACTTTCTGTCAAGTGTTCAATATCATCTATCTCAAGAGAACCAAATCTAGGCCACAGCCCTTCATTCACTTTCCACGTCCATACTAGCGTGCAAAAAGGAGTTACATATTCTAAACAATTTGTATCTTTACAACCTGAGCTGCAGGGCTATCTGCAAGTAATTTAAAATCCTTCTCTAATGACAGTTGTTTAAACAATTGTTTTGTCTTTTTCACCATGCGAGGCCTTACCACCTCCATAGTTCCTTTAGAATTGCTGGTACCCATTGTGCCCTTCACTCACAATTTTTAAACCCTGAAAGATAAACAAATGTGTCTCCTGGAAGGAAAATTAAGCTGATTTGCAATAATTTACAACCACTCTGGCCAAGGGAATAGCATACAGCAGTCGCACCCACCCGATAAACTTCGGGCCAAAGCCCAACTTAGCCAAAACCGCAAATAAATAGGCCCATTCGACCCTATCCAATGCTATATTGGCATCCAAGGACACCAATACTGTCGGTTTGGGAATCACCCAGGATTCCGTGTAGCCTCCGCAGGTTTAAGGCCGTGTTGCGACGCGGCATGAAGCCGGATTGATCGGTGTGTATCAAGGTTGTAATGACCTTGACCAATCTGATGGTGAGCAATTTCGCCAAAATCTTGGGCTCAGCATTAAGAAGCGAGATGGGCCTATACGAAGAAGGAGATGTCTTAATCTTGCCAGTCTTGTGAATGACCACAATATTTGCCACCCGCTAGTCGTATGGAAGTTCACCCGACGCCTTACATTGTAGGAACATGGCCCGAATATGCGGAGGGATTTTATGGGCATTCAATTTATATATTTCTATTGGTATCCCATTTGGACCCGTCGCCTTCGCAGATTTTCTGCCTCTAATCGCCTGCGCCACTTTATCGTCCGTAACAGAGGAGTCTAGATATTTCCTATTGTCCTCAGATAAGCTTGGCATGCAGATATCTTTAAGCATTTCACCATTCTCTGCCTCTGTAAAACCACCAACCGTGGCGTATACTTCTTTGAAATACTCAGAAAATTCATCTGCCACTTCCTGCGGATCTGTGATTCTGTCGGATCCTGACCCTCCAGCTCCGGCACCAACCTAGAGGCCCACTCCCCACGTTCCAATCAAGCAATCAGCTTACCGGCCTTGTCCCCATGTTCGTAAATTCGACTTTGTATGGCATGGTTATGAAAAATTGCTCTTTCCCTGGAGAGGCCCCTGTATTCATCTTGTTTTAACTTCAGTAGGTGAAGGTCTCCCTGAGCGGCATACTCAGCAACCCGTTCCTCTAACCTTATCACAACAGCCTCCACCATAGTCACCTCAGTCTGGTGTTTCTTCTTCTTGCCCGCAACCAAGGAGATAATCTCACCCATCAACACCACTTTATATGCCTCCCACAGTGACTGCGCTGAGTCGACAGTGCCCACATTCTCCTGAAAATAGCGTTCCGAAACCCGAAGTATCTCCTTTTTAGTGACCGGATGTTTCAGGTGCCATGCATTAATCGGAGCAACCCTGCCAACCACTGGTTGCCCGAACTTGACCTGTAACCACATCGGGGAATGATCTGAGATGCCCCGGCCAAGGTATCGTGCTTCTCTAACTGTGTCTGCCATAACCGTCGGTATAAACATTTAGTCCAATCTGGACATACTGTTGTATGCGGCGGACACATGAGTAAAGTGCCTCTGAGTTAGATTACGTACCCTCCAACTATCAACCAACCCCAGCGTTTCAAGGAAATCGGGGAGCCACCTCTGCGATGGGGTGTGCATTTGTGCCGGATATCTATCTATTCCCCCATCAAGTACTGCATTGAGATCTACCCCCAGCACCAGGAGATCCAGGGGCAGGGTCAGAACAACGGCACTCAAATCTTTGAAAGAAATCACTGAAGGCCTGGTGGTACATATATTGACAGGAAGGTAACCGTCTTTCCCCCCAGCTGTCCCAAGACACCTACATATCTGCCTCTCTGGTCCGACCAAGTAGCCTGAATTGCCAACGCAAAGGAATTCTTTGTTAGAATACCAACCCCCCTAGACCCCGATGTAAACCCAGCGTGCGCCACAAGTTTATATCCCCCTTTATGGAGGGCCATGCACCGATTCCCGACAAGATGTGTCTCCTGAAACAATGCGACGTCCAGGGAATGTCTTCTGATTAGCTGATTCACTATCCCTGTCTTTATCTTGTCACCCAGACCATTGACATTCCAGCTCAACACCCTTATCCCCGATCCCTGACTAGTACGTAACATTTGCCCCACACCGCTAGCATCTAATTGCCATATTGTCACCTGATGCAAAAAGAAAACAAATACAAAACAAACCCTCCTCTCCCCTGAAGTGCAAGTGAAAAATGCTTTCCCCCACCTCTAACTTATCAGACATACAAAAATGCACAACCAAGAATAAATCAAACAATACGAAGAATACTACAACGAATAACATCACAAAACCCACCCATTCCACCTCCCAAATTTCCATCCCCCCTCCCTGCACCTCTGCATATGGCCAATGCCCATCCCCAACTTGCAGTGTGCCTGTCGCCCAATATCCCCCCAACTAAATAACTAAAAGTAGTAGTGAGGGGGAAACCAATGCCCTGCCCCTACCCCAGCCCCCAAAGTGACACCCTACGCCCTGCTTTCAATTCAAAAACAACGAAAGCTCTCCTGATCAAGAAGAGATGGCAAACAAAATGCTTCACATAGTTAGAAGTGTCTCAGAAGTATATCCAAACCCAGGCCCTCAATTCTACTGTTCCATTCTCTCCTCTCCTTCCTCGCGTTCTTGTCCCTCGGCCTTGGCCGCAGGTCTACTATCAAGCCAGTCCAATGCCACTTCCGGATTGTCGAAGAACCAGGCCTTTCCATCAATTTCCACGTGAAGTCGAGCCGGATACATCATGCCATATCGCAGTCCTCTGTCCCGTAGCTTCTTCTTCACTGGGAGGAAACTTTGTCTTAACCTCTGCACTGTCTGAGTGAAATCTGGGAAGAAGGAGAGAGTTGCATTCTCGTATCGCAGTGTAGCCCCTATCCACGCTGCTTGCAGGATAGCGTCCCGGTCTCGAAAATTAAGCACTCTAGCGATCATCAGGGGAGGCGGTGCTCCCGGCCTAGGCTTCCCTCCCAGCACTCTGTGGGCCCTCTCGACGGTGAAGAAATTGCTAAGACCCTTTGGCTTGAAATGGTTGAGGGTGATGCCTTTTACGAACAGGTCCAGCGCAGGATTCTCTGCTCTTTCGGGAACCCCAAGGATGCGCACATTGTTGCGCCGAGTTCTCCCCATATAATCGTCGAGTTTACGGTCTGTGGAGTCACGGGAGGCCTTAAGAGCATGCACTTCCTGCTGCAGTTTCTCCACATCGTCTATCAAACTAGTGGTTTTGATATCAAGCGACTTCACCTTCTCACTAGCCTTGGTGAGGTCTGCACGTATCAGGTTCACCTCCATCGTAACTGCATCCAGTTTATTGCCCATAGATTCCATTTTTCCCCCGAGGGATGACTGAACCCCTTTTATTGCAACCATGACATCAGTCAGCATTGGCTCAGTGAGGGCATCAAGCTCGCCTCCACCCGACCCTGTAGCCTTCATAAGCTCTACCGGCGACCCTTTAGGCATTGTGTATCTATCGAGCTTGTTAGATTGCATCTGTTTCACCCCCTTCGATGTCCTGGTCAGGGCCTTATCGGATTCAAGTCTCGTCGCCATCTCTGTGAGTGTTGCTCACCCAAAAAGCGCTGCGGCGGTGATTGTGTGTCTCTGTTTGGGGGTCAGTTATCTTCTATCGCGATTGGGCGTGTTTTGCAGGCTTTTATGACCTAAGTGGACCTAATAAGGATTAGTGCCATTATTACTTGGAGAGGACTAATATCCACATCTACTAATAATCCACTCTCACACCTACCAAATATGTTAATACTAGGTCATTTAGGCATTGATAATACCAAAGATGATCATGCACCTGTCCCTCTCCAGAATGTAGTACTACCAAAATGATGGAAGAGAACTCACTCTTAATGATTCTAAAACCACTATAATTTGTGGTAAACTGCGAAAACATTAATCTACCTCTGCAACCAGACAAATTCCTTCAGTTGGTTTATTTATGAAGTACAATGTACACAACCTGTGGCTTCTTTGCGCTTGCCGTCTAGTTTCACATTCCCAAACACACTAGTTGGTGGTGGAACTTCAGTGCATGTTTCACTGACTGACCCAGCCTCTTCAATGCTAACTTGGGAAAGCAAATAATATACTAGAAGTGCTGCAGCAACAGTGAGATTGTGTTGGACTTGGCCCTCTATGGAGGGTATTCCCTAAACTTTTTGCCTTTACCCTCCTGTTTACGAACCCGTTTTTGTTGAATTTTAGAATCTACACACTGTACCACTGATAACTAGTGCTCAAGCCCTTGTGCACTCTCCTTTAAACATTATTAATGGTAAAGTGGTAACACATTACACAGGGTCTGTAAATTGAATGCTACTTGTGGGCTTGCAGCACTTATTATGCCACCCACTTATGTAGCCTTTCAACCATGTCTCTGGACTGCCACTGCAGACTTTGTATGTAGTTTTAAACTGCTGCTTCAACTTAGCAAAATAAACCTTTTGCCAGGCCTAAACTCCCTTTTTAATACATTCAAGTCATCCCTAGGCTAGGCACTAAAGAGCCCATTGAGCAGAATGCAGTGTACTTTAAAAGTTGAACATGTACTTTTAGTTTTACATGTTATAATAGTGAAGAACTCTTAAATTCGTTTTTCACTACTACAAGGCTGCTTTTCTCATAGGACAACATTGGGTTACCTTATTACATTTAATAAGTGATAACTTTCAATTGACAGCTAGACAGACCCCTGACCTCCTGGTCAGAGACCTGCTCTCGCCACGCAGCTCCGCTACTAAGTGCCATCACTCCTGATCTGCTGCTCTAGGCGCTGCTGCTGCTCAGGGAAGTGTTAAGGGCCTCCTCCACCCGCAGGCTCCTGCCTGAGCGTCATTCCTGGTGGCCCAGTGGGAGAGCCTTACTCTTCTGCTGGCCGCTGTTGTCTGGGTCTGTTTCTGTGCCACCTTTATGGTTTCCTGTCTTGTGCCTGTGTCTGTGCCTTTCTCTGTTTTCTGTCTCTCTGTTTTCTGTCTACTTATGCCCTTTTTCTGCATCCTCTCTATCTTCTGATTTTTCCTCTCCCTCTCTGTCTTTTTTGTGCCCTTTTTCTGCCCTGTGCTCTTTCGCCGCTGCTGCCCCTGCGGCCCCTCCCCCCTGCCGGTTTCCCACCTTTCAGCTGCGCTTCCCACCCCCTCCCCTACTTAATGGTGTCCGCTGCGAGGGAGTACGAGCAAGACCCCTGACCTCCTGGTCAGAGACCTGCTCTCCCCCCGCAGCTCCGCTACTAAATGCCATCACTGCAGCTCTGTTGCTCTAAGCACTGCTGCTGCTCAGGTAGGTGTTGAGGCACTCCTCCACCCGCAGGCTCCTGCCTGGCCTCATCCCTGGTGGCCCAGTGGGAGAGCCTTGCTCTTCTGCTGACCGCTGTAGTCTGGGTCTGTTTCTGTGCCACCTTTCTGGTTTCCTGTCTTGTGCCTGTGTCTGTCTCTGTGCCATTCTCTGTTTTCTGTCTCTCTGTTTTCTGGCTCCTTATTCCACTTTTCTGCATCCTCTCTGCCTTCTGATTTTTCCTCTCCCTCTCTGTCTTTTTTGTGCCCTTTTTCTGCCCTGTGCCCTTTCCGCCGCTGCTGCCCCTGCAACCCCTCCCCCTGCCGGTTTCCCACCTCCCAGCTGCGCTTTGCACACCCTCCCCCACCTAATGGCTTCCGCTGTGCAGCCACACCGCTGGTGCACCAACGGCAAGCCCGTCTGTGCCCGTCCGCGACCCGACCGCGGCCAGCGCCAGTGATTCAGGTTCTCTGTCCATCTTCTGCTACGACTCATCTGCCCTCCTCGCACTCAACTCGGAAGACAGAACAACTGCCACAGATCAATGCCGAACACCACCCATGGCCAGTTCTCCTGCCAACACTGCCAACAATCCTTCACCATCAACAGCCCCCCCACAACCTCTAAACCCACGACAAACGCCCCGACCACCGACGCCCCCAAGTGCATACTCCTCAATGTACGCTACCTCAACAGATACGTGACGGAGATCTGGGACCTGCTCGACATCCTCTCACCAGACGTTGCCTTGTTCACGGAAACATGGACCAATGCCACCTCCACCTCCAACATCGCCACTGTCATTCCGATGGATACAAGATCCAAAGAAAGGACCGCCCCACCACCCAGGAGGAGGACTCGCCATCGCACACAAGAGATCCCTCCGACTCTCCACATCCAGCACGAGCGACCCTCGCTCCAACACAGAGCACCTCCACTTCAAGATCCAAACCAGCCCCAGAACCATGATACGCGGGACCCTCGTCTACAGATCTCCCCCCCCGGCCTCGTGCCTCTTCTGCCACCACCATTACCGACCTCGTCGCACCCCAAGCCATCGCTTCCACAGACTACATCCTCATCGGAAACCTGAACTTCCACCTCGAAAACCGCAACGACCCCGACTCCACCACCCTCCTTGACAACCTCGACAACCTCGGACTGAAACAGCTCGTCACCACGTCCACCCACAGTGCTGGACACTCCCTCGACCCCATCTTTGCAGAAGGGACTAATATCCACTTAAGCCACACCACGCAGGCCCTCTGGACAGACCACCACTGCATACACTTAACCTTCAACTCCAACATCGCACCCAAACCTGCCCTGTGTCCGCCCAGAAGAAACTGGAGCAATATCACAGAAGAACTCCTCAACACCACCCTCCTCCACCACCCTCGCTCGCCATGACTGACACCAACTCTGCAACCAAAGAACTACACCGCTGGGTCTCCAACTGCGCCGACAAGCTCGCACCCCTCCGCCATCCCGTCAATCAACATCCCCCGAAGGCCGCCTGGTTCACCATCTTCCTCCAAGAAGCCAGGCGCTCCTGCAGATGCCTCGAGAAACTCTGGCGGAACAAGGAAACCACTGAAGACCTGAATAACTACAGGAATGCCATGAACGAATTGTCATATAGCTACTTATTTTCTATATACTGTGTTAAGTTAGCATGAGCTTGTTAAATGTTTAAACGCCATTTTTCCTTTTGCTTCACTTTTGCACACAACACATAATTGTTATTTTAGCTTTCAACCTAGAAGAGCGTTGTGATTTACTTGGGAAATATTATGTTATTGCTCTAATATCAACTTTGATCGGTAGACTGTCTGCACAGTGAGTGCTGAAGCTTCCATGGATAACTCGATACAGTGTTGTTGTGAAGTCTGATCTTCGCACCTTTCTAGACTATAACATAAATGCAGCTGCTGCCAGAATCTGGCTCGAAGCGGGTTTTATATTTCTTTGCTGAAAACACATGTAACACACTTGATGGTGCTTCGCATGCAGAGAGCTGGTGGAAGATGATTTGATCCTCTGCCACTGAGATTTTGAGGTATGGGCCCGCCCTGCT
Source organism: Lissotriton vulgaris (assembly GCF_964263255.1). Lineage (NCBI taxonomy): Eukaryota > Metazoa > Chordata > Amphibia > Caudata > Salamandridae > Lissotriton > Lissotriton vulgaris. Next base: position 1,258,218,934 of record NC_141696.1, read on the forward strand.
AAAACCCAAATGAGACCTTCATAGATATTAAATACTATGCTAAATAGGGAGGGTGAGAATTAGGTATTGTTAATTCCAATTCATTACAGCATCCTAGTATGCTGTCACCGTTCGCTTTCTATGGACTAGTAACTATGCTGATAACTTTGTTTCTTATAATATGTTTGCTTGTGTTATATAAGATACTGCGTTTGAGAACCCTGATTTGGTAAATAAATATTTCAAATATGCACGTGTCCTCATTTACTCCACGTTCTGGTTTGAAATGATTATATAGTGAAAGAGTGTTCATGTGTTCCACGATACCTGAGGTATTTCAAGTTCATGTTCTGGTTTGTCTAAACATTGGGAGTTTGTTATGACCAATGAGACACTGTAGCTAGCTCGGTAAGGGGATTTTTGGTACTAAGGTGAGTTTTGGGCCATCCTAATTCACCGAGGTTCCAGGTCTCTATGCACAGTTCTGTAGGAGAACGGAATTCCTGCTACATGGCGCCCATACGTTGTTGGCCTTATATCATGACACTCGAGTAGTATATCATTCATTCCTTAACCCCCCCCCCCCTTCACTGTCGTTTCCGGAAAACGGTGTCGGAAAAACCTACCTATTTGTGAAATGGGTCTTTTCAAGCTTGATTATTACTAAAACGGTTTCTTTGAATTACTACCCAGTTGTGCTACAAAGTTTCCTTTGTTTTTCTACGTTCCTGAGCTGTCATGGCCCAGCCCGTGGGCATTCCGCAACATAGTCGCATTGCGGTGCGCAATCACTTGCGGGTTGACGATGTGCCCTTTGATGGCTTGGCTGTGATAATGGTGGTGAGTGCGGATGCAGCTTACCCATACGAACTGTTTTATTTGTGGGTGACGTTTCCGGCATTGGACGCTAATTCTGGTGTGTTCCACATGTACACTCCCTCTGTTGTACCAAATGAGCATACTCCTTACAGAGCACAGGAAGTACCTATTGATGTTTGGCAGCATCGAGTTTGGTTTGGTGGGGTCCTACCCCATTCTTTGACCGCTCCGAGGTTAGGTCCTTTGTCCATTCCCGGCGCAAGTTGGCCGGTTTTGGCAGGATTTACTCCTCATCCTCTACATGGCAATTGTAACATAGCTGACCTACGTAGACTACATGTGGTCTCTATTGCCGTGATTAGAGCCTTAGTGCACTACATTGGCCGTAATCTTCCGGGTGGGCCCCCGGGGGGTGCGGCGCTTCCAGTCGGACAGGGTAGTTTGAAACTCAGTCCCGTAATGGTCAATGCTGTGATGGGCAAGCGACCCCAAGAAAAGGATGATTTTCCTTTCTGGCTTGCCAAGAAGTTTGACCAGCTGGAAGCAGTGTTTCCTAATACAACTCCAGGTGAAAAACACCAGATTCTAATGCTTAGTTTGCCAAAGGATTTGGCCCCTGAGCTCGTTGACTGTGAGACCTGGGGTAAGACTTTTGCAGCGGTCTATGCGTGGTGCTACTGCACTCCGTCAATGGCTGTCCTGCCTACGGTCCTTAAATGTGTTCAGGATGATCACGGACTGGAGTCTGCGGTTGAGTTGGGTATGCACTTGTGTGGCTCCTTTGATGAGGTTTGCGATCTGATCCTTGCTAATGTCAAGGGGGATGCAGTGAACTTTCAGGTAGCGAACGCTTTGGCGGCGATTCCCGATGCCGAGAAACCCCGGCAGTTGGCGAGAATTATTGTGGCAGCTTATAAAACCGTGAGTCGCAATAGCAAGGGTCTTAAGCCTTTTTCTCTTAAGGAGAAAAAGCAGCCCCAGGGACAAGCTTCGGAAACAGACGTTAAGCCCAAGTCCAAGAAACAGAATTGGCCTAAAAAACAAAAACAGGGAAAGCAACAGCAACAACAACAAACACAGGTTTCGCGCCCTGCGTCTCCGTTGCCTGCGCAAACAGAACGTTATGCCTTGCGCGATCGCGCGACGATTAAAACGCCTGATCGATTTCAGGTATCTGATCAACGGTCTGCTCGTTCTTTTCAGGACTCATCGGCCTTGTCGACCGGTGGTGGAGGGGGCGGCAGGGGTCGGGGTGGCCAGCAAGGACGTGGCCAGCCCCGCCCGAAGGACGGTGCAGGAAAGCAGGACGACTCGACACTGAGTAGACCGCAGTTTGCCAAAAAGAAAGTCGCGGCTTTAACAGCGCATCGATATGCCACAGATTGTGAGAACGTGGCTTCGGAATCTGATGTGGGCTCTGTCCTTGCTGGACAGCGCGGCGGAGATTATCATAGTGAGAGAGGCCCTCCGTCCACTACTGAAGGTGACAGCGACTGATTCTTAGTTTGTGATAGAAACAGCTGATACAAGAGTTGCACCCCCTGATAGACTTTTTGAAATTGTCCTGCTAATCGAAGGTGACATACAACGAACCATAAAAGGGGTATTTTGGGAAAATCTTTCGTCTACGTATGACATTTTGCTTTCGGAGGCTGACTGGCCCCCACCTTTTGTGCTCGCAGCTCCGCGAGGGGAGGAGGTAATCCTCCCCTGTTTCGCGAACACAGTCTCGAAAGAGGATGCACTGCATTTTGCAGAAGAGTGGGCTCTGGCTCTAGCGCCGGCTGTGTACCGCAATCAATGTGGTTGGGATATGTTGTCCACGTGCCACGAAATTCCTTTATGGTCTCAGCCGCAGCCTCAACCTCAATATCCCATACGACATGAGGCCAAAGCTTCCGTTGCGGCAATCCTTGAACAATTGGAATATCAAGGTGTAATTGAAACGTGTGTATCACCGATGAATAACCCTCTTTTTACTGTGAACAAGCCTGACAGTTCATATCGTTTGGTGTTGGAATACCGGCATTTAAACTCGCATTGCCGTAACTGTGCGGTACAGAATACCCACAGCTCTGCTCTAGTGAATAGTCTTGTGCGTAAGCAGTTCAAAACCACGCTTGACATTTCCAATGGTTTTTATGCCCATAGACTGGATGGTCTGAGTTCCCAATGGACCTCCTTTACTTGCGGCGGTGTCCACCAACAATTTCGGCATTTACCTATGGGCTATAAGAATAGTCCTGGGATTTTTACTGCCCGCATAGTCTCGATTTTGGAGAGAATCGACCCGGATGCTTGTTCGTATGTGGATGACATATATCTCACAGACGACGAACTTTGGGAGCATCTGTGTCGAGTCAACGGAATAATTTGTACCTTTGCAAATTTGGGTTACAAATTTAACTTTGCAAAATCGCACATTGCAGAGTATACAATGTTGTTTCTGGGCTACCAGCTCAACAATGAAGGGAAAGGTTTGGCTCCTCACTTCCTGGAGAAATGCGCACAGCTGCGCGCTCCGACACTGAAAAAATTACAAAATTTACTGGGCTTATTGAATTTCGGGAGGACATGCATTCCTGAATATGCCCAGCGTATCAAGCCTTTGTATGCTTTGATACAACCATCATTTTCCAAATCATGCTGGCTGCCTGAGCATTCAGCTATACTGCAATCTTTGCAAGCTGATCTGCTCGCTTCTAAATTCTTATAGACTTGTGATAACCAGACCAACCTGGTGATAAGAATTATCCCTGGGACGGTGGGTTTCACGTACCTAACTTTTAATGAAGGAGATACAGTACCTATTGCTTACAAGTTACACTTGTACACTTCGACTGAAATGCGATTTTCCACTGTGGAGAAAGTGTTGATGGCTGTGCAGATGGCAATTCTTAAAGAACGTACCAGTCACAGGGAAAACGCATGTTGGTTGTTACCCCATGTCCTGCCTTGGAGGCAGTTACGAAAGCCAGTGTACCAAATTCTCAAGCTTTGCACCCTCGGTGGATTCAATGGGCTGCATCCTTGACGTCCCAAGACGTCACGTTTATTTTTGACGCCTCATTACGGTCGCAGGAGTACTTACAGTATGAATTTGTTCATCCGGCTCCTTTAGCAATGCGGCCTTTGGAGGATTTCTATTGCATCATTTACACTGATGGTTCGGCGCAGGTTGTGCATTGCTCTAAACATGCCTACGCTTCCGCATGCACCATTGTGGTAGGTGCCATGGTGAACGATGAGTTCAAGCCCTGTGTCGTGCACACGCAGACACTAGGGGACTGCACCGGACAATTAGCAGAACTTCGTGCTCTGATGCTTGCGTTGGAGTACGCAGATCCTAGTGTGAAGACTTTAATTGTAAGTGATTCTTACTACTGCGTCCAGTGTTACAATGAGAACTTGTTCTTTTGGATTCAGAATACATTTCGTGATTCCAAGGGTAGCACAATAAAACATAAAATGATCTGGGTCCGGGTGGCTGAACTTAAGGAAAAGTTGCCACTTGTGTTTGTGATTCATACTCTTGGCCATCAGCGTGTTGGAGTCCACGCTGTCGGTAACTCGCTTGCTGATGAAGCGGGGAAGTCAGCAGTATCAAAATATTTAGTTGCAGCAGTTACACGGTCCAAAAGTAAGATAGATGATGATATCTTGGCAGCAGTAGCTGCCACTGAGAAGGGAGGTAAATATCCTACAGGGGTTCCCTTCGAAGTTCACATACCACTTAAGTCCCGCAAGGTTCCTTATGTGAAAATTCCTGAAGTTGGGGAATGGCTGATTCCCAACTTGGATCGCAGGGCTACGTTGATTACAGCGGCGCATGAAGGTGTGGCGTCTGCGCATGATGGCGTCTCAGCCACTGTAACTCAGCTACAACAACGTTTCTGGTGGCGGGGACTGGAATGGAATGGAATGGAATGGAATTGGATTTATAGAGCGCATGGCTGCCCTTGAGCGTCCCAGCGCTAAAAACAGATTAATAACAGAGCGGATGAGGAAGAAAGTTTAGGGAATTTTGGGAAAAAGGAAAGTTTTAAGTAGTTTTCTGAACTTAATGTATGAAGGTTCCGTTCGTAGGATCCTGGGCAGGGCATTCCACTTTTTCGCTGCATTCAGAGAAAAGCGGCGACCTCCCGTGCGGGCCTTCCTTACTCTGGGAGTGACGGCCAGGTTTTCTCCATCAGATCGAAGGGCACGAGTGGCTTTGTAAGGGCAGATCAATCCCCTAAGGGCTGGAGGGCCATTACCTTGGAGGGCTTTGTATGCAATACATAGTGCCTTGAAGGAGATTCGCTCCTGGATAGGGAGCCAATGCAAGGCTCTAAGCAGGGGTTTAGCTGAGACCCATCTAGGGGCTCCCATAAGGAGCCTTGCTGCGGCATTCTGGACCCGCTGTAGGATGTTAATAGTGGCCAGGGGTGCCGCCAGGAGGAGGGCATTGCCATAATCCAGTCTGGCCAAGATTAGGCCCTGGATCATGAGTTTTCTTGATTCGAAAGGGAGCAGGGGAAGGACCTTCCTCACCGCCCGCAACGATCCAAAGCATCCTCCTGCCACCTTCTGCGCATGAGTCATAAAGGTGAGTTGGGGTTCAAACCAAACCCCAAGACTCTTAACTTTCTCCTTTGGGGGTGGTAGGTCCCCCATACAGGGGGGCCAATGGTCGGGGGACAGAGATGGGAGTGGGTGACCCATGACCATAATCTCGGTCTTCGCTCCATTGAGTCTAAGTTTGGAGGCAGTCATCCAGGAGAAGATAGCTGACAGGCAGCTAGACAGATCAGATGGGTGTCCCCTTTGTTGTGATAGCGAGACGATGAGTTGGGTATCGTCTGCATAACTAATAGATTTGATCCCGTAGGGGGCTACTGCCTCCTCTAACGGGGCCATATAAACATTGAACAGTGTGGGGCTCAGGGAGGAGCCCTGCGGCACCCCACACTGCAAGGGGACGGGTTTGGACATTGAGCCATTCTCCCAAATCCTAAATGATCTTTTGTCAAGGAAAGACTCGAGCCACCTAAGAGCCGACCCTGTGATGCCCAAGTTGGCAAGGCGCTGGACCAAGATTGGGTGATCGACGGTATCGAATGCAGCGCTTAGATCCAGGAGGATCAAGGCTGCAGATCCCCCTGAATCTAAGATGCATCTTGCTTCTTCAGTAGCAACTAGAAGGGCAGTGTCTGTACTCTGACCCGGGCGAAATCCAGTTTGGGAGTCGCTCAGAAGACCATTCTTTTCCAAATAGTCTGAGAGCTGCCTGTTCACCAGCTTCTCAGCCACTTTTCCCATTCCTGGGAGCAAGGAAATTGGGCGGTAGTTGGCCATATCAGAGGGATCTAAACCTGGTTTTTTAAGGAGTGTTTTAATTTTAGCTTGCTTCCAGCTGGGGGGGACAATGCCAGTGGCGAGTGAGGTGTTTAGGAGCTCCGTGGCCGTAGGTGAGATCGTAACCTGTACAAACAGACGCACAATTATGTCCTCCAATGTGAAATTTGCCAGCAGATTAAGCCTTCGACTGCTGCGCGTCCACCTCAGACTCAGTTGTATATCTCTAATAAACCATTGGGTTGTGTTTATTTAGATCACTGCGGTCCTTTTTCTTCTGATACTGGGTAAAAGTACATCTTAGTAGCAGTTTATTCATGCACACGCTTTGTGTGGGTATGGCCCCATCGCAGCGCTAAATCACGGACTGTCATAAGAGATTTGCGTGTCTTTGTAGGGATTTTTGCCTGTGGTACCTTCCATTCGGACCAGGGTCCGGCTTTCGCCTCTAAGGCGTATAAGAATGCTATGGTTTCGTTGGCGGTCCAAGTCAAGTTTTCGTCTCCATACAGACCTGAGGGTAATAGTGTAGTGGAACGAATGAACCGTGACTTAAAGCAATCTTTGACAGCTCGAGTTATAGGCACTGGCAGAAACTGGGTGGCTCATCTCAATGGCGTGCAGCGTGCTCTTAATAATCTCCCTAGAAGGTCTCTGGGTGGGCGGACCCCGTTCGAAATGCTCTTTGGTATCAAGATGTATGTCCATGACCTCGACGGTCTAGACTGCATGGCTCAAGCCAAGGCCTTTGACGTAGATGAACATTGCAATGTTTTACAGGATCTACAAAAGACCAGAGACAGTCTTGCTAAGGAACATTTGCCCTCCACATCGGATGATGCGTTGCAGAACCCAGTAGTTGGCTGGCTACCCCGAGTTGGAGAACTGGTTTGTGAGAAGATCGATAACAAGAAAGAATTTGGTCCATCCTACCGAGCTCCGGTTCCCGTTCTTGGAGTGAAGGGCACGAGAACAGTCATTTTACCACCACTTCCAGGTCGTAAGGAAAACAGGTTCATCTCTATTAACAATGTCAAGTTACACAGGGTGGCCGATACTTCATAGTATGACACCGGCAGTCTCATGTCCTTCGATTGTGAGACATTCTGTTTTGGCCACTACTTCTGATGCTGAGCCAGAAGTGGCCCTCGAGATGCCTGCGGTTTCCCATCCATTATTAAGTACTTTGCCCATTCATAACATTGATGACCTAGACTACGCCTATCCTGCTGACTTATCGATGCCTGATTTGCAAACTCGTTTGGCCACGGAATCCAGATTCTCCTTTGACTCTGTTTCAGTGATTTTGAAAAAACCCTCACATTTTGCAGTTTATGCCACTCTATTTAAAAAAAAAATTTAGATCCCCCCTTGGACATATATTTGGCTGGTACTTTTTTCATTTTACCTTTTTATGTCAATAGGCTTTGTGTTTCATTTTTTCCATCTTATCGATGGACACTATGTCGAGGAGAGAACATGCATTCGGGATCTTAATGGAACTTTGGCCCCTCTTTCCTCGTCACATTCTGCACACAGACTGAAGAGAGACTTGAGTTTTGTTAACATCACTGCTTGACCTGTCCTTGATGGGATTCTGTGGGATGCGGTTAAATTTCCAATCCATGGCCCTACTGAGGTGGTTAATGTCCCTAATGTACTCAGAGTGAACATGGGGGATGTGATGAAACAAAACATACGTTCTGATGATTGGGATATTCAGGCCGTCGAATCTCTTTTCTCTGATTTGAAATATTATGCTGCCTTTGATGCTGAAGATTTGTATTTAGAATCTGCTAATTATGGTGATTTGTTTTGCTTCCAACATTTTGGTGACCATTATCTACATAAAACGAATTCCAGAAGGAGTACTGTTAATTACACACAGTGGGAACACTGTCCAGCACCGTTACAAGGCAGCTCTAGTACATTTTTGAAAAAGTACACTTATTTTACCGACTTTAATCAATCGAATCCTGAGTCCTTTTATTTTAAAATGACACAAAAGCCCATGTCCAAAGTTAGACTTACCGATACTAAATTGCTGTATTTGAAGTCCTTCCTAGACAATTTAACTGTAGAGGGCTATGAGCTATGGAAGGAAACAATTGACCTTAAATCAGTTTAGGGTTCCAAAAGTTGACAGGTACAAGGCATCGAGGCTTTGCACCATACATGTCTCATCCCAAATCATATGTTGTTTTTAAATTCTACCATTTTCCAGACAACATGCTTTAGTTTGGCTACTTCTAAAAAATTAAAAACACCTACTATCCCTAATTTGGAAGAGTACTTCGGTTGCGATGATTTTACACAGTTTTCCATTCGAGAATTGCAAACACAGTTGCACAATTTATCCTTTAATATATCCAGTTTGGATCCGAAGGGTTGGGTGATGTGGCATAGGAGTTCAGATTATTGCCAACGTCGCTTTCTGGGGTTAACTGAAGGATTTACACAAGTCAGGCCTGATCCCCGTTTTGACACTGACCATTCAGTCACCACTTACTCTGTAGGCAAATTGTGTCAGAATTGGCTTCAACATTCTACATTGGCTGCAGTTAAGTTACATCTATTCAAACTGACCGATGATGTAGATTTGAATGATTTCATAAAGGGCCTGGCTAAAGGTAGATCTAAAAGATGGATTTATGCGTTTACAATGAAATCTGGAAAACTTCACAAGTTGAGGCTGCTAAGCGCCTTAGGGCAATTGATCAAGCTAATTTAGAAAAGGTGCTTGCAGTTGTAGATAATAGTATTAACATGCTTTCTTCACGCATTTACACATTGAATAATATTGTATCTTCTGTTGTTGATATTGTGCATGATGATATGTCTGTGCTATACTATGGTCAAAATCAATTGCATTCCATTATGCAATTTGCATGGACCCTGCAAACACTTAAGGCTGGTAGGGTGCCTTGGAATTACATGAACGTGTCGTCCCTCTTTGCCCCTTTTAATTTAACGGACAAGCAACGCATGCTTTCAATGCGTGATGCATCCTTTTCCATGTTACACATTGAGAGGTTGGAGTCTTTACCGTTCTCTGTAGCTGAGGCCACTGCTTCAACGTGACTTATCCACGGATTGATCACATTGACGTTTGCCTTGTACAAATTTACAAATTGTATGCGATATATTGAGATAGGGAGATATGAACCATTAGGCAGCTCGTTTCTCCATGAAGCATGGTCGCTTCCATTCACTTATAGGTGCCTGAAAGACTAGAAAGAAGTTTATCTTAAGGGGGAGGAATGCACAGAGACACCTGATCATTCATTAATATGCAGAAACATCCAATTACACGGTTCTTGTAACCAGGACCGGCCTAACTTAGCATGTGTTTTGAAAGGCACCCCGGTTCCCGCTATAGTTCCCCGTTCACTTTGCTGGCGAATGGTAGTTATTTACAGTTGAATAACGAAGAATGTTGTGGGTTAATTAAAGGTATCGCTTATGTGGTAACAGTATCAGAACGTGTGGTCTGTTGCAAAAACGTTCTGTATCCTCCTACACATGGGAACTCAGAGGTTTCCATCTGGCCGCGCGTCCCAACCTTGAAAGCAGAGTTGAATGGTATTAGTAGAATAAGAGTCCTTTTGTCTCAAAAATAAGTGGCCCTGAGTTCGGCCCGAGAAACATTTGTCCTTCACATTGCTAACACACGCGCAGAGGTGCAGGCGCTTGAAAATACTGATTTGCCGTTACATTTCAGCCAGCTGGTTCATCAAATCTTTAATGTCTCCTCCACGTCTGGCCTCGCTCATTTTTTTAAAATAGTTAGCAGTGGTCTTGTGACTTCCTTCGAGAAAATATATGGAGTCATCCCTGCTTTCTTTCATTCTTTCTTTTCAAGCCTGTTTGGTGGCTTCCCAGTTTTGGTAGCATTAGCTGCAGGCGTTTTGGTGATATTTTGTTTCATTAAACATGGATGCCCGTCCTGCGTTAGTGGCCGCACAGCCCCTCCTGTCAGTGTTTCGCAACCGGATGCTTGATTACTATGGCACACTGCCACTTGCAACTTTAAGCACGGCATTTGGATTATCGTTTCGGTTTTCCTATTTTACTTGTGTCCAGCCTGTGTTTCATTGCCTGAGCTGCGATTTCGACTGGGCCCTTGATTTGTGTCTCTGCAAGACGGTGTCTCCTGACGTCGATTTTAATCATCTGATGAGCCCCGTAGTTGCTCATGAGTTGGTTTGTTCTGGCGACAGAATTATGGCCTTGGCAGCGATGCATGGACTAATGGGTCGTTGGGACATACTAGCAGCAGCGCATGAATTCTTGGCACAGAGCTTTCTTGAGAACCCACCGAGTTGTCCTCTGATGATGCTAGAGGATCCAGTGCTGGATCAGCACGTATGTTCTTTCCCACTACTTGATTGGGTGACTGAACTGTTTTCGGATGATGACAGTGATTTCATGCTGGAGGCTGTTGCTGCTTATTTTGCATATTCAGTCCTGTTCTGAGGGACCTTCAGAACTTTTGCTACTTGCACGTTCCTGGTTGCATTTTTTTTTTACAAAAAGGTACTTTTTGCGTACATACACTTTTGTCAAGCCCCGGCCCTATTGAACTTGAATGTGGGCCTTGATTTAATACGTTTAAGCCTTTTTAATTGGGCCGCTATAAGGCCTTCGCATTTGCTTTTGAATATTGCCTTAGCTCATTATTATTGAACTTTGCTTTCATGTTTTTGCCCCTATTCTGGTCTTGCCTTACATTACTTTTGACCGTGCTCAGATCATTGGGGGGGGGGTGTCATATAGCTACTTCTTTTCTATATACTGTGTTAAGTTAGCATGAGCTTGTTAAATGTTTAAACGCCATTTTTCCTTTTGCTTCACTTTTGCACACGACACATAATTGTTATTTTAGCTTTCAACCTAGAAGAGCGTTGTGATTTACTTGGGAAATAATATGTTATTGCTCTGATATCAACTTTGCTCGGTACACTGTCTGCACAGTGAGTGCTGAATCTTCCACGGATAACTCGACACAGTGTTGTTGTGAAGTCTGATCTTCGCACCTTTCTAGACATAACATAAATGCAGCTGCTGCCAGAATCTGGCTCGAAACGGGTTTTATATTGCTTTGCTTAATACACATGTAACACACTTGATGGTGCTTCGCATGCAGAGAGCTGGTGGAAGATGATGTGATCCTCGAGACTCCCATCCCTCTCTCTTGGTCGGACCACTATGCGATCCCTATAGAATTAATGATCGCCACTGTTAATAGTAAGGGGAATGAGCCAAGTAAAATGGAATTGAGGCGTAACCTCAAAAGCATTACCAATGACATGCTCGCCCCCAGATTGCCCAGTCGGGCGATCTCCTCAGAGAAGGACGTAGGCACTGCAGTAGAGAGGATGGATAGTGCCATCAAAACAGCTATTGATGACCTGGCCCCAGCCTCACTGCGTTACTCCGCGAGGAAAAGTTCATCGGCACCGTGGTTCTCTGAATCACTAAGACTCCTTAGGCAGGGAGTCCGAAGACAGGAACGCCTCTGGAGGACTAGTTGGGATTTGCGAGATAGGGATAGTCACAAAACCCTCCTAAGGAAGTACAAGACGGAGGTGATAAGGACTAAAAAAGAGTATTTTAACTCTCTTACCACCTCACTCTCCTCGCCGAAAGAGCTGTTTAAGATCGTAGACACGCTCACATCATTGAAGGTGCCGGACCCTGTTGTCAGCTCACAGCAGCTCTGCAATGATGTTGCACAATTTTTTCAATCTAAAATTGTGGATATATATTCGGCTTTAGAGTCTCAGAGGTCGGCACTAACTGCCTCTCCATGCTTTGCTGTCCCCTCACTAACATATTCAGAGGAGGTGTTTTCAGGGTGTTTGTCCAGCTTTCCACTCCTTTCCCTCCAGGAACTTGAAGTCCTCCTCCTCAAGACTAGGTCGGGGTCTCCCCTAAACCCTTGCCCCTTGAAACTCCTTAAACAATGCAAGGAGACTCTCCTGCCTCTGTTATTAGAGATTATGAACAGGGCAATGAGGGCTGGGACCTTTCCCCTACAATGGAAAAGAGCGGTGGTTAAACCACTGTTAAAAAAGCCCACATTGGACCCAGGGGTTCTCAAAAACTTCCGACCCATTTCGCTGCTCCCAGCCCCGGCAAAGATGCTGGAAACCCACCTCAACCAGCATCTTGCAGCCTTTCTTGAAACTTCTGGCCTTTTAGATCACTCGCAGCATGGATTTCGGAGAGAGCATAGTACGGAGTCGGCCCTTACCATTGTGCTCGACAACATCCGCACTAGAGTGGATAGGGGCCAGACCACCCTCCTTATCTTGCTAGATCTCACGGCTGCGTTTGATACCCTGTCTCCCTCAGTGTTAACATCTCGACTGAAGGAGATAGGGGTTGAGGGGCCCGTACTCAGTTTGCTGGTCTCTTTCCTCGGCCAGAGGGAACAGAGAGTCAAGCTGGGGGAGTTCCTATCTCCATCCCTTCCTGTGCATTGTGGGGTCCCTCAGGGTCGGCGTTAAGTCCGACCCTTTTTAACATCTATGTTACCCCACTTGCCAGGCTCATTAGATCTTATGGGATGGAGGTAGTTTCCTACGCCGACGACACGCAGATATTGATGTCTCTCGCCCAACCTTTTCAGAAAAGGGGGTGGTGATGAACAGAGTGTCTGAATTAAGCAGACCACTCTTACCCAGTCCAAAGATCAGGGCTTGATCCATCACCGTTATTTATCTCACTGCACCATCCCAGCTCAGAACCTGGCTATATGCAAATCAGTCTGTCCCTGGCCCAGTGCATCATGGGAACAGGGCAGACTAAACTACCAAGCCAATTCTTCACCAGAAAGGAGACAATCTACCGGGGACAGGTTTCTGGCATTTCAGCCGCCTTCGGCCAGGCTTGCTTGAATCCTGATGGTGCAGTGAGAAAGGGACTCATGTCTGAGTATACCCTGCCACACCTATAGTGGCCAAAAACGATTCAGAAAAGGGGGTGGTGATGAACAGAGTGTCTGAATTAAGCAGACCACTCTTACCCAGTCCAAAGATCAGGGCTTGATCCATCACCGTTATTTATCTCACTGCACCATCCCAGCTCAGAACCTGGCTATATGCAAATCAGTCTGTCCCTGGCCCAGTGCATCATGGGAACAGAGCAGACTAAACTACCAATCCAATTCTTCACCAGAAAGGAGACAAGCTACCGGGGACCGGTTTCTGGCATTTCAGCCGTCTTCGGCCCGGCTTGCTTGAATCCTGATGGTGCAGTGAGAAAGGGACTCATGTCTGAGTATACCCTGCCACACCTATAGTGACCAAAAACGATTCAGAAAAGGGGGTGGTGATGAACAGAGTGTCTGAATTAAGCAGACCACTCTTACCCAGTCCAAAGATCAGGGCTTGATCCATCACCGTTATTTATCTCACTGCACCATCCCAGCTCAGAACCTGGCTATATGCAAATCAGTCTGTCCCTGGCCCAGTGCATCATGGGAACAGGGCAGACTAAACTACCAAGCCAATTCTTCACCAGAAAGGAGACAAGCTACCAGGGACCGGTTTCTGGCATTTCAGCCGTCTTCGGCCCGGCTTGCTTGAATCCTGATGGTGCAGTGAGAAAGGGACTCATGTCTGAGTATATCCTGCCACACCTATAGTGGCCAAAAACGATTCAGAAAAGGGGGTGGTGATGAACAGAGTGTCTGAATTAAGCAGACCACTCTTACCCAGTCCAAAGATCAGGGCTTGATCCATCACCGTTATTTATCTCACTGCACCATCCCAGCTCAGAACCTGGCTATATGCAAATCAGTCTGTCCCTGGCCCAGTGCATCATGGGAACAGGGCAGACTAAACTACCAAGCCAATTCTTCACCAGAAAGGAGACAAGCTACCGGGAACCGGTTTCTGGCATTTCAGCCGTCTTCGGCCCGGCTTGCTTGAATCCTGATGGTGCAGTGAGAAAGGGACTCATGTCTGAGTATACCCTGCCACACCTATAGTGGCCAAAAACGATTCAGAAAAGGGGGTGGTGATGAACAGAGTGTCTGAATTAAGCAGACCACTCTTACCCAGTCCAAAGATCAGGGCTTGATCCATCACCGTTATTTATCTCACTGCACCATCCCAGCTCAGAAACTGGCTATATGCAAATCAGTCTGTCCCTGGCCCAGTGCATCATGGGAACAGGGCTGACTAAACTACCAAGCCAATTCTTCACCAGAAAGGAGACAAGCTACCGGGGACCGGTTTCTGGCATTTCAGCCGTCTTCGGCCCGGCTTGCTTGAATCCTGATGGTGCAGTGAGAAAGGGACTCATGTCTGAGTATACCCTGCCACACCTATAGTGGCCAAAAACGATTCAGAAAAGGGGGTGGTGATGAACAGAGTGTCTGAATTAAGCAGACCACTCTTACCCAGTCCAAAGATCAGGGCTTGATCCATCACCGTTATTTATCTCACTGCACCATCCCAGCTCAGAACCTGGCTATATGCAAATCAGTCTGTCCCTGGCCCAGTGCATCATGGGAACAGGGCAGACTAAACTACCAAGACAATTCTTCACCAGAAAGGAGACAAACCTGTCATCTTGGCTGCCTCCAATTTTAGACACTGCATGGAGGCAGTTGCTCAATGGATGAGAGTGAGTGGAACACCTAATTCTTTGAAGAAAATTCTTCCCCACATGAAATGATGAACATTATTGATGGTTTTATTAATTCTAGAACCTGTTATCTTTTGATTGTTTCCTAAATATGACAAATTGCATCAAAACAAATAATAAAAAATATATATATTTTCTATAAATAGATGAATTGACTGCTGTCTATCTGTTGTCTTGGGTTCTGATATTCATTTGATATTGCTCCCCTCTAACCAGAATTGCATCCTATATAGGACCACGAATTATCATCCTTGGCAGGGTGTTTTTTTCTAACTGCTCTATTGTTTCCTCCCCTCCCTTCCTGCCTACATCATCTATCCGCCCTGGGGAACCCCCTTCTATTGCACATAACACACACATTCCAACGCAAGTAACACTAAAGAACTCCTCAACACAATACAGCAATTCACCAAACCCCCCAGCCAAGCCACGGATGTCACTCCATCCCAGGAGCTCTGCAACAAGCTCAGCTCCTACTTCCACCTGAGAATCAAGGCCCTCTAAGGCAACTTCAGTGAACAAACTCCCCACACCGCACCCTAATCCACCACCGACATCAAATCCACCATCACCAGCTGGAAACCTGCTACCACTGAAGACACCACCAAGACCATGAAGAACACCCACTCAGGTGCCCCCACGGACCCCTGGCCACCACACTTCTACCACAGAGCTGCCGCCACCATGGCTCCCGAACTAGGCCAGACCATAAACGCCTCCCTCGAATCCAGCATCTTCCCTGATGATTGGAAGCAAGCAGAAGTCAAGTCCCTCCTCAAGAAGCCCTCGGCCGACCCGACGGACCTGAAAAACTACCGGCCAAAGTCACTAAGAGATTCATCAACGCCCAGCTGACCACCTTCATCGAAAAGAACTCCGTCCTCAACTCCTCCCAGTCTTGTTTTCCCAGCAACCACAGCACAGAGATCGCCCTCCTCGCCACCAGCGATGACAATCTGTATGCTACACAACCAGGGCAACACCGTGACCCTCATCCTACTAGACCTCTCAGCAGTTTTCGACACCAACTCTCACCACACTCTCACAGCCAGACTACATGATGCTGGAATACGAAGAAACGCCCTTGACTGGATCCGCTCCTTCCTCTACGGCAGAACACAAAGGGTCAAACTCCCTCACTTCTTCTCCGAACCTACAGGGATCAACTGTTGAGTACCCCAGGATCCTCGCTCAGCCCTACGCTTTTCAACATCTACATGGCCCCTCTCGCCGCCGGTAGGGTGTTTAAATATCGATTACAAAAATATAGTTGACAAAAATATAGTTTATAAATATCGTTTACAAAAATATCGACACCCTATACCTAAACAGGTAAGTACATAAATATCTACTCAAAAATATCGATGTAATAAATATAGATGTAAAAAATATCGACTTTTTAAATTAATTAAAATTACATTAAATAATTAAAAAATATAAGTACTATTAACAAAATACATTACATTACTTTTATATTTTAACTATTTATAACAAATTAACCACACTTTTTCATTATAAACTTAATAAATGTGTACATATACATATATTTAACACATAAAATTATTTAACAACAATAATACATACATATAATTAAAATATAAAAAATATCATTAGTTAAAACATTTGATAGCGAAGGGATAAAAATTACTATTCCCACTCCAGAGGGTGTAACAGTAGGGAAAGCGTTGGATAGCGTAGGGGTAAAAATTACTATTCCCACTCCAGAGGGTGCAACAGTAGCGAAAGCGTTGGATAGCGTAGGGGTAAAAATTACTGTTCCCACTCCAAAGGGTGCAACAGTAGGGAAAGCGCTGGATAGCGTAGGGGTAAAAATTACTATTCCCACTCCAGAGGGTGCAACAGTAGGGAAAGCCTTGGATAGCGTAGGGGTAAAAATTACTATTCCCACTCCAAAGGGTGCAACAGTAGGGAAAGCGTTGGATAGCATAGGGGTAAAAATTACTATTCCCACTCCAGAGGGTGCAACAGTAGGGAAAGAGTTGGATAGCGTAGGGGTAAAAATTACTATTCCCACTCCAGAGGGTGCAACAGTAGGGAAAGCGTTGGATAGCGTAGGGGTAAAAATTACTATTCCCACTCCAGAGGGTGCAACAATAGGGAAAGCGTTGGATAGCGTAGTGGTAAAAATTACTATTCCCATTCCAAAGGGTGCAACAGTAGGGAAAGCGCTGGTTAGCGTAGGGGTAAAAATTACTATTCCCACTCCAGAGGGTGCAACAGTAGGGAAATCGCTGGATAGCGCAGGGGTAAAAATTACTATTCCCACTCCAAAGGTTGCAACAGTAGGGAAAGCGTTGGATAGCGTAGGGGTAAAAATTACTATTCCCACTCCAGCGGGTGCAACAGTGGGGAAAACATTGGATAGCGTAGGGGTAAAAATTACTATTCCCACTCCAGAGGGTGCAACAGTAGGGAAACCGTTGGATAGCGTAGGGGTAAAAATTACTATTCCCACTCCAAAGGGTGCTACAGTAGGGAATGCGTTGGATAGCGTAGGGGTAAAAATTACTATTCCCACTCCAGTGAATACAACAGAAGGGAAAAACCAGGAACTCAAAAAAATAATAATCCTTAAGGCAAATTTAGTTTTAAATTTAATGTAGATTATAAACTAATTTAATATATACATTTAAACATATTATTATTAACAAACACCTACACACCTAAAATTAATTACTCAATTACATTTAATATTTACTAATTAATTATTGATTAGTATTGTATTTTCAAAATATTTACATAATTAATTATTTGACAGCTTTCACACCATATACACTTATAAACACAACAACACAAACTAAAATGTATTTACTCGTTTAAAAATAAAAATTATTTAATTATAATTAATTAATCATTAATTAATTAATTATTCAATTAAAATGTAATTACTTCACTACATTTTCACTTAAAAATTCCAGTACACACACCTAAAATTAATTAAACAATTAACATAATTAATTAAATTAATTAATTATCAATTAACTAATTGAAATTAATTAACTAATATTTATTACACTATTTATATTAAATTAACACATTAATTAATCAATTATTTTTATTATATTTAAATTACTTCCCACCCTATTCCCCTATAAACCCACAACCCGCTACGGAACTATTAACACTAAATTCAACATAAAATACATTATTAACTAATAAAATGCTAAAAAATATACAAATTTGACAAACAATACTCATTAAAAACACTAAATTACTTATAATTATTTAAAAAACGATATTTTTGTAAACTATGTTTTTGTAAACAATATTTATTACAACTATATTATTGTTATCGATATTACTTACCTGTCTGTCGATATTCTGGTCAAACTATATTTTTGACATCGATATTTCTTCTTGTAGATATTTCTGCGGCGATATTAAGGTTACTCGATATTTTCACAATGATATTCCCGCTCTACACCCTCCCGGCCATCATCAGACAGCACGGGCTCAGCGTAGTATCTTACGCCGACGACACCCAGCTCATGCTCTCTCTCACGATGAACCCCGAAAACACCAGACTCAACTTTCAAGAAGGAACGAAAGACGTTGCAGCCTGGATGAATGACAGCTCCCTAAAACTGAACTTGGAGAAGACCGAGGTCCTCGTCCTTGGTCCCTACCTCATGGCGTGGAACAGCTCCTGGTGGCCCCCTGCCCTTAGAAACCCACCCACCCGACAGACCACGCCCAGAACCTTGGCATCATTCTAGTCTCTTGCCCTCACCATGACCCGCCAGATCAACGCCCGTCGCCTCAGCCTGCTTCAACTTCCTCCGCATCCTCCGTAAGACCTTCAAGTGGATCCCCCACAAATGCAGAAAGACCGCCACTCACGCACTTGTAACTAGCAGACTGGACTATGGTAATGCCCTCTACGACGGAATCAACAAGACCCTGCTACACAGGCTCAAGACCATCCAGAACACCACAGCCAGACTCGTCCTTGGAACCCCACGACACAAGCACATGACCCCACATCTACGGGACCTCCGCTGGTTCCCCATTGAGAAGAGAGTATCCTTCAAGCTACTCACCCATGCCTACAAATCCCTTCACACCATCGGACCCAAATACCTCAACGAAAGAGTCTCCTTCCACATACCCAATAGGAACCTCTGCTCCGCCAACCTAGCCCTGACAGAGTCCCCACGAATCCACAGGACCAGAGCAGGAGGAAGAGCCTTCTCCTGCCTCGCAGCAAAGACCTGGAACGAGCTCCTAGTCAACATCAGACACTCCCCCTCTCTTCACACCTTCAGGAAGAACCTCAAGACCTGGCTCTTCGACTGATCCAGAGTTGCACCCCTCCCCCCCCCCACAGCGCCTTGAGACCCTCCTGGGTGGGTAGCGTGCTTTATAAGCCCCTGATTGATTGATGGAGGTAGGAATATCGAGAATTGTAATTTCAAACCCGCTTTAATGATCAGGGCGGATTTTAGATAACAATTCTGAAAATGCCATTTTTAGAAAGTTTCCTAACAGGGAGTGATTCCGTTCAGGACTGCAGAGGCTGGAATCAAAGTAAATTGTCAACAGCAATGTGCCTCCCAGCCCATGTATATACATTTTATTTGGGAATAAGAATCTACATAACTCTTCCTATTCGGGTTTACTTATGTATCTTTTTGTCTTGTGTACATTTTTCAATAGGATGTGATGTCCCGCGCTTTTTTTTCAAAAATGTGTGTAACAAAAAATCCCAGATAAATAATTTAAATCCAATTCAAGTTTATCACCTTTTTGCTTTTTCCAAATGACTCTCATTCTACCTGATTGTTTGTGACCATACCTGCAGAAATGGAATTCAAGCTCATCAACCAGGAGAGCTACAGTGTGGCTCAGCTCAATGAGTTCTGCAAGGAAAGGGGACTTCCAAACAAAAAAGGCACCAAAAAGTTGGAGCTTCAGAAAGCACTGAGGAACTGGGCAGAGGCTCAGCAGCTCCTGACAGCAACAGATGACTAGATAAGGAATACGATATGGAGCAGCAAGGAGAGGACCCGGATGCAGGTCCTGAGATGCAGCAACCCTGGGATGGTATGTCATGCCTTGAGAACTGGAGAACCCTCCCAGTTCTCAAGGCTCCCACACCGGCCAGCTGCATTATAGATGACGCCAGCGAAGGAAAGAGCAAACCACCCACATGAGTGATTACTCGCTCTGGGTGGAAACCACAGCTATTAAAAGACAGAAATATACTTCAATGATATCAATCGACTGAATCTTCCTCTCTTAGAGGTAGACCAATTTTAAAAGAATCTTCTTATCAGAACATATGGAAGGAGAAAAGAGATGAGTTTTCTGTCCCTATACTAGATATTGCAGCTTTGGGGAAAGCAGATATAGACTCCCATTTTTTCTGGACTGGACACTGATACTTTTGCAGGAATTTTCCAATATAACTTGTGAACTTATTACACAACCTGTACTAGGGCAGCTATTACAGCATAAGTAGATGTGAAGACACCCCTACCTTCAAGTATACTGTATATTTATTGGCCCTGATGAAGGTATCATAGTTTTATCTTTTGCACCAAAACGTACGTTGGCCATTCACAGACAACTGAAAATCCAACTGAGAAGGATTCCCAAAAAGAAAGATAGAAAACAAAATACTTGGGGTTGATATCTATGTATAACATCTAAATATATCCCCATTGGGGGTTTCTTTGTGTAACTAGGTGTGTTGTCTGTTTTTCAAGATCCCATGTGCGTAGTATGTTAGAAATAGTGTGTATGGTCAGTATGACTGGTGAGACTGATATGGATGAATGAATAAAGTTGCCCTTTTTTAACTTTATTTTTATCATGGAATGTTTAGGTGGGGGAGCTATTTGAAATTTTGTGTTTGTACTAATTGTCAAATTATCCTTTTCTATTATACAGAAATTATAAATGTGTCTTTTTGCTTTTGTATATGTAAAAAAAATCTCTTTTGAAAAATAACTGAAAAATGGTTTTTTGAAATAAATGACAAACTAAGACAAATAAATGATAAATAAAGCCTTAACCATTGTTCTTTGTATGTATTGAATTAGCTCTGCTATGTCCTTGTAGAAAAATGTTTATCTTAAGTCATACCAATGTTGAAATTAGATAGGTCAGTTCAGAGGTTCTTTCATAGTGTATCTTTCGCCCTTTCCCCCTCATCTAGACCTAAAAGAAATATATTTTGGGGGTACCCTCAGCCATGACAATGAACCCTCCCAGTGTGGAAAGCAGTGTGTCTCCAGAGGAGCTGGCGGACAGGAGAGCTGACAGGGAGATAGCCAAATTTAAGATGTAGTCTGAACAAAGAACGGCTAGGAAAGCCTTGGAAGAAAAGAAGTTACTTCTGGTTCATGAAGTGAGCATGAGAGAGCTGGAACTTAAGGCAAGGCATACAGCTTGCAGTAGCAATGGTGGCATCGTATCTGCAGTATCTGATGAGGACAGAAAGGTCCACATCCCAAAAGATCGAGTTCCAGCCATGTTTTAGGGGATGGCATTGACAAGTGATTTTCTTCCTATGAGATGGCCCTCAAAATGTGCAGGGCTCCAGAGAATATTGGGCCATCAATCTGGAAATACATGCCTACAGTGAGGAGGGAGACCTTACTTAAACTGTAGGGGGGACAAGATGAGGTACACTCTGATGAACACCATCCTTGTCACCAAGTGTGGGCTCAACCAAGAGAAATACAGCATAAGGTTCAGAGATAGCCAAAAGCTGCAGAACCAGTCTTGGGGGATTTCATGGATTACACCAGCACAGCAAGGCACTGAATGGTTGGGTGTGGGGCAGCAAAGTTTATGATTTTACTGGGTAGTTCAAACTTGTTTTGAGAGAGCATATGTTCAGTACTTGTTTTGTGGAGCTGAGCCAGCACCTGGTTAACAGCATGCTCACTGACCACAGTAAGATTGCAAAGGAGGCAGACCCCTAGCTCATTACTAGAGGTTACCTGGGAGTGACCCCCAAGAAGGGTGGTTCAGGATCTCACCAGCAGAGTGGGGGAGAGGTTAAAAGTGACTGATCGATAGAGAGAACCTGTGCGGCAGGATGGTGTCACATTATCTATGAGTAGCCCAACTTCTCCAAACTGAACATAACTCACTGGTGCCTGCATCGCTGAACTCGTTTGTGTTGCGAGAGCAATAATATGTTAACTGTGTCATTTCAGCCCCAGGGGACTCCCTGCTAATGGTGCTGCAGCACCATGAACACTTTTGACTAAAATCCCGAAGAAGTAATCAACAAAGAGAGAGTGAGGGTATTCTAATGTTTTTTTTTTACTCCTTAGTCCCCTAGAATTCAATTTAACAAAACAAAAGAAAGGAGTATCTCCAAGAACCAGAGTCCTAGTGATCTAGCGCAGAGAGCTAAAAATGGAAAAAGAAAGTCTGAGAGACTGAAAACTCTCAGATACGGGCTACCCGAACCACATCCTAAAAAAATGCCAAAAAAGAGCAAGGAATCAGCCCAGAGAGGCACTCCTAGAGGATTAGGTCAAAGACGATAAACAACTGCCTCTAACGTGTGTCACCACATACAACACGTTGTCAAATAAAATGACAAAATCCATTAACAAACATTGGAATATACTCAACACCGGAAATCTACACTGGGAAAACCACTCTTTTCTTTTAAAAGAGCCAGAAGTATAAGAGACACACTTGTACATACACGCCCTAAACAGAATATTATAGAAGAACCAACTACAGTACTCAGCGCCTGGAGTCTGCCGAAAGTCACTGGGCACTACCCGTGTGGCAATTGCAGTGTATGCCACTTGGCCACTGCAACAAAAACCCTACAACTGGAAAGAGGTACAATTTGGACACAGAGGACCCACACGAATTGCAATAGCCACAACATGGTATACCTAATAACATGCCCGTGTGGTCTACAATACGTGGCCATGACCGGGAGAAAGGTCAAGCAGCACATCTGTGAACACAGAAGCACAATCAGGTGCAAAAAAGTAACCACTAAACGAAAGGAACACTTCCTGGCGATGAACCACACCACTAATGACATAAGGTGGACAATAATTGAACTAGTACAACCAGGGGGGAACCCACACAACTCTTGTTTGAAAAGGAACAACGATGGATATACAGACTCACCACAAATGTATCTGGTCGGAATGATAATATACCCTGGAACACTGTGAGACAAAGATAATCCATCTTTTCAGTGTTTTACTGGTGCAGCTACACTCAGTATATGTATTCAAAACAAATAATTAATGTGCATGAATCCTTCATCTATATTTGCTACCTTCTCATTAGCTTGCAGCAATTTCAATTGAGATATATGTATAACAACATTTTTTGATGTTGTTGCCTCCATTGTAACTTGCTCTAAATGCTCATGTCTGCTATTTTCCATTTGTTTATGCCCACAGAACGCTCAAAGGCGGCCCCCCACTTTATCAATGGGGTTCAACTACCAGTCATTTTTAGTAAGTCCGTTTGTTGAGTGCACTCTCTGCTGTGTCGTTTTAACGTTTTTTAATACTTAGACCACAAGTGAAAGATATCTTGGCCATCTCACCCTTGTCCGCTTGACAATGTGTATGAATGTCCACGTCATTTTGGATCATAGGACACTGTACACACGTTGACTAGATTTAGTCACATAGCGCCCGTAATATATTTATGAAGAGCGCTTGACACCCACCAAAATGATGATGACTGTAGAGTGGGTATGTACCTAACGTAAAGATACCCAGCTGGGTCAGACTGTTTGTGTACCTGCAATAAATGGTGTAATATAGCATGCACGTTTGAATGGTTCTTGCATGCACCACACCCTACTGAATCTCACGGAGACAAAAACCTGTCTGTTTGGAGCAAATTACACAGGACCTGCATACCCTAGTGCCATTATTATGCTCTGTTTTATTGTTTCAGATTCTTTCCTTACACAGAAGGCTGTAAGCAAGCTAAACCGTAAATACACGGTCTGGCACACAGTTGAGTCAGGGACGGGTGCGCCTTAGCGTGCGCAGACATCCCGGCTCACCTCATTTGGTTCTGATGAAAACCTAAAAATTACATTAGGTTGAAACATGTTGACCATATTCTCACTTGAAATTTGATACTCTCTGGTCACACCACGCCAATAGAAGTATCCCACTTGTTTTTAATAGTGTCACACTGACTCCAGAATAAAGTCTATAGGGAGTACATGTAGTACACTTTTTAATTTCACTCTTTCACAACTCACAAGAAAATGCAGCTCCACTGCAGTTGCAGGCGTCGAAGCACACCTGAGTCACTCAGGTGGACCCCGATGATGAAGCATGTCACTGACCAGATCGGTGAGTGAGGGGTTTGTTAAGAAAGAAAGTATTCTTTCTTTCTCCATTTTTTGCTCTCCGCGCTAGATCACTAGGACACTGGTTCTTGGGGATACTCCTTTCTTTTGTTTTGTTAAATTAAAATCCTGAAGAGCCAACTGTAACTCTTGAGTAACGTCTAATAGTGTACATTTCCTAGATGCGGCCACCAGTGAATGGGGAATATCCACATACATGTTATGCGAAGGAGGGTGGGACAGGGATTTGACAGACAACTACTAGAGACCTAATCTAAAGGTGACTGGTTGTTGCTTCTGAATGTTGTATTCATTTACATTTGTAGAGTTAGAATTAAATACTACTTTTTCTTATAAAGCTAGTATTTGGTCAGACATTGATTTATTGTTTGTACTGTTTAGACTTTGAGTAATGAGTCATGTTCACGGACCTGTATCTACATACCCTCAAGGGAGACCTGACTGCTCGACCACAGCTATCCCTGAGAGTCAAGTACAGAAGAGGTACTTGGGCCAGTTGAGCAGGATTCATAGTAGGTCAGGCCCTGGGACATCAGGAATGAAAGGCCTCTACCACCAGGGTTGGGCCCAGCAACCCCGGTGTGCTCTGTAGCCCTCTGATAGGAGTTCTGATAAAACCTATACTGAACATCAAGCACACACCCTGGCACTATAAGGCAAGGCAGCCTAAAACCAGTGATGGGGAAGAGAGATTCTGCGCCATATCGGAGGAGACACTGTTCTGCTCGCCGAAGCAGCAACTTTGGTTGGTGTTCTGCATTGTGTGAAAAATGTGTACATTTGGCCATGCAGTAGCAGATATGTCATTCGCGTAACAACCTAAAGCCTATGAGTTAATCAACATCCTTCTATTCAAATAATAAATCTACAGAATAATAGAAAACATGATGAAGAAAGGAGCTTGGCAATAATAAAAAAACGAAGTAAATGCTCAGCTATTTCACAAGAACATCTGAACACTTTCTCACTCTAATAGCAGAGAGCAATGTGATGAGGAGTTAATATGGAGGATTAATTCATGAATATGCAACAGCACGAGAGTGAGAAAGTATTTTTTGCAGTATAATTAGTTAAAACTTTTTGTCTCTGACTTTGTACTGTTTAGAAAGACGAGACAACAATAACTTATCAGGTGAATTTGTTTCCATTTTATGTGTTTGAAATTAAATAATTAGTTGCAGTATCGACAATTTGAAAATTTATTTTAACTAGGTACACACTTCCATCATCTGGGACCCCCTGAACAATTCGATGTGTCCGAAGACTTGCACCTCCAAGGAAGGGGCATTCCCACCAAAAGCTGCCAATCACTGAAGAGGACTAATAAATTAATAAACGTGGTGATTGCTCGGTAGTAAAAGGAAGGGTCAGCTTCAGGAAGGAGTGAAACAGGAGTTCATCCTGATGGGCGCGGCTGCGTTTTATGGGAAAGTGACCCAGATTAGAAAAACCAAGACAATATTTACTTAGAGGGGGAAGCAGACAAGCAAAGAACCAGCATCGACGTCCCCAGCGCCAGTGCCGGCTTGAGGGCAGTGTGACCGGTGCTGCCCCAGCAAGCGCCGAGCTCGGGGGAGGTGGGCGCTAAATTATGAAATATCTTATCGGGTTAAAAACACTTGCCGTAGAGTTACTTGTGCGCCCGGAAATTTTCAGGCAATTATAAACATGTCAAGATAACTCTGGTGATTAATGTACTTGCTGGAGAGATCTGAGTTTTGTCTAGGTCCAGTTTTGGCTCATCATAAATTGGTGCACAGTGTTAATGTGCCTGAAGCACGCAGGAGTAACGTGCAGATCACAGAATTGTATTTTAGATAGCTCAGTGGGGTATGCTTGTGTCGCAGCAATCCGTTTGTTAGTAAAGCCAAACCTCAACCACTGTGTTATGTTTGAAATCTGGAGTTTGTGCTTCTCCAGACCAAGCACTCATGACGTGTGAGTTCTACACCTTGTAGTCCTTGTTGTCTTGTGTAACATTTCCTGTACATTGAGCTATACACGTGTCTGATTCGTTGTCTCTGTAGAATGTGAGTGTGATGTAAAGTGCTCGGACACCTTACTTTGATATAAGTAGCTTTCTAAAAAATTTAAATGCATGTGAGAGAGAGGCTATGGAGAGATGAGGGTGGTAGTGGGGGAATCCTTGGATAATGCGATCATGGGGGCGCAAATAAAGAGTGTTGCGACAGGCGCTACCAGCGCTAAATCCGGCCCTGCTCAGGGCGATAGTAGGATGACAGTGAGCAAATGAAGAAACCTATATTGGGCTGGCAGGAAAACGCATGCACAGTCTCGTACTCTGTCTCTCTTTCCAATTCACTCTCAAATGCCTACAACTTCCAAACAAAAGTAGGTAAAACTTTCATTTAGCACACTGTACACAAAGTCACAAAGTTGTGGCTAGACCCTGAGTTGAAAGATGCTAAGGATGACTAAAAGTGTGTCTTAATCCGCGATCAAAACCTCTGGTATGAAGAATCATTTGTAAGTCAACAGAGAAAGTTCTCCATAATTTGGGAGCCAATGCTGAGCATTTACTCACTCCCATTCCTGTTGTTTAGCATTTAGTGGCTGCAATACCCATGTGTTAATATCAGTGAATACAATGTCAATGTATACCATGAAATGTGCAGGCCTAACAGCGGCAATATCAGTAAATACAATGTTGATGAGCGCATAATAATGTAAAAAAAAATGAAAAGCAATGTCGGTGCGCGCTATTGCAACTCTATGCACAATAATAAGAATGTTGGTAAATATGAATCAATGACCGCCATGACAACCCCATCAACCCAAGAGTTAGAGATACATGGTCAGACAGGCCCTGCAACCCAAACCCAGGCCTACAGATTGATTGGTCACAGGTGGGGTTACACTCAGTCAAAAGACAAACGTGCAGCCAGGGAAAAATCTGATCGATTCCACAGATAGGAAGCGACACCACAAACAGATCCGAGGACATTGGCCCCAATAAAACACATTTGCCCACAAACTCACGTTCCTAAAATACCGCAAAGTTAGATGCCACATGTAATTAGGAACACTCAGCCAATCAGTAGGCAGCACACACACCACACAAAGTGATCACGTGCTCCTCATGCTGGACATCTGGGCACATACACACTGGCCCACACTAGCTCTTCCCAAGGTGGAGAGCCACCTGTGTCCCTGGTATCAGGTGGTTGTACTTTTTTATGACTAGGCCTGGACCCACTGTCTCTCTAAGAATGTGACATGGATTTATTGTACCACACAAACTGTATATATATTCAGCCAAAACTTCTGTACACTGAGACTGTCTTCAGACGGTACTCTGTTGATGCTCTCTCGGCCACTGTGCTTAATTAAACCAACTTGTTCCTGTTTTGTTAAACGCCTCTTGTCTTTCATTTTTTCAAGGTAAATTTATATCTGAGCAACACGTGTTCAAGAATTTTAATTGAAAGAACATTGAATTGGTAGGGTTTTCCACATTTGTATTCTGGGGCAGTGCAGGAGAGGATGTTTCATGCACAGATGCTCAGGTTTTGATTATAAACCCTTTTCAGCGGCACGCAGAATTGACATCTAAAAAATAATCCTATCCTGCATTTTGAACCAGCAAATTTTATTACTGGCTCCTGAAACAAAATCTCATTTTTTTTAGGTCATGATCATCTTAGTCCCAGGATTGTTTGTGACCTTTAATCTATGTAAGATATTTTTGGTAATCCAGCTGAATTAGTTTAAAGTGGAGCAAACGATAGATGCTCTTCGATGGGAAGTTAGTAAATAGCACATTTCACTATTTACATATCTAAAGATATATGTTCTTAGCTACTTCTGAAATTCGGCAATACATTATCATTTGTTGATCCATCTAGACTATGAGGATTTTGGCAAAAATTAACTTTGGCAAGAGAAGGTGGGAACAGGGTCTTTATCAGTATAGTATAGTATAGGCACTTTCATCCATTCCCACCCTGCTTATTTGTAGTAGTAATTGGCATGGCAGAGTTATCTTTATTTATTTGTTAACATATCTATGATTTCGGTTAACCTGGCCTGAAGTTGAGATACGCTACAATGGCAGAGTTGTTGATAGGATGTGAAGACATTACTAGCATCAAAATCAATTAAAGAGGCACATATTTATTAATTGATAGAAAAGTAAATGGTCTAGGCATTGGTATATGAGCATGGGACATGAATAAAGACTAGTGGGGTTGAGTTTCAGGAATCAGATAGTATTGAAATTAATATTTCCATTTAGTAGATATTTAGGGTCTAATTATGGTGTCGATGTCTGTTGGGGTCTCAGGACCGACCTGCCTCCGGTCGGCAGTCCCAACTACGTGATTACAATGCAACCACACATGGTGCAGTCGCATAATCCCATTTGTCTATGGGAGCTTGTGCTGCGACCGTAAACCGGCCATAGCACAGGCTCCAATAGACAAATGGGAGAATCTGTTCACTCCTGCACTGTGTGGCAGGCGCCTCAGGGTGCCCGCCACACAGTGCAGTACAGGGATTAGCAGGGGGCACCTTAGGTGCTCCCTCTGCCCCCAACCAGAGGCCACAGGGAGAAAGGTGCCCTGCTAGGAGCCTCAGTGTCACTTTCCAACAGACTTTCCATGTCAGAAAGCCCGACATGGAAAGCCAGTCAGAAACCGGCATCGTAATCCCTATGGTGGAAACACCATCCATAGGGATTACAAGCAGGCCTCCGACTGGCCAATGGGCTCTTTGCGGTTGAAACAAAAACTGCAATGAGACTCAGAAAGCCTCTGACCTGAGGTTGGAGGCTTTCTGACTCTCATCGTAATTAGACCCTTTTGTGTGTAGTGTCACTGCCACATCTTCCTAACACATGCATTCACTTAGGTGCCCACTCACAACGATATTTTTCAGCAAAAATATATATGTAGGGATAAAAATACCTCCATTTATGACTGCCAGGGATTCATACAAGAATTTATTTAGGAGGTAATGGATTTACTAGTGCAGATTTCCCATCAGGATACTGAGAAATTCGCAGTCATAAATCCCATGCAAAGGGGGATCAGGGGGCACTCTAAAAGGTGGTTTGACATGTACCTTTGTGGGAATTCTTAAACTCCGTTTTGACACTGTCCCACTTTGGACACGTCATAAAATTACTCCAGGTGAACAGATCATATCTACATCTGGTGCGGTTGTAGGGAAAGTGTTTTATCCACATGAAAAAACGTTTTCCCTGCTGAGAAAAAAAGGTGTGTGTTTACAAAAGTAGCTTTATTACCCCTAAATAGAATTCTGCCGAAGGAGTATAGGACCCCAGGGGAGATATCACATGACATTCCAGAAGCTCTGCTGAAAAACTGCACCAGGCAGAGCTTTCCAGGTATTGTTTTGGGTTTTTTTGTGGCTAGATAAAAAACTAAAACGATATTTACCCCTCCTTTTACTTTTTTCGTGCATTGCCATTTGAATGTATGCATATGTACACCTGAGCAAAGATTGCAAAATCTACCTCCAGATCTGAGCACTTAGGTAAAAAATAACTGCCTTTGTCTGTATGTGCCCTGACACCACAAGTAGACGTACTGCTGTAAATAGTTGATGTGTGTTAATTTGCTTAAATTACATATGAAAAGACTCTAGGGGGGATTTTCTCAAGAACGTGTGATAATTATCACAAAATTAGCTTAACGCAGTACATCGCGGGAAAATAACGCTGTTTTAACGTTGTATTCTCAACACGGCAGTACCATGCGATAGTCTCACGATAACGCATCAAATGACCGCGCTAAAATTAATGCGACGCCACAGAAATGCGAAACAGGAACGCAAATAAAGCTGCGATGTCACAAACCGCGAGACAAAAATCATCGATAACCAGTGACAGGCCTGCAATTCACACGCGTCATGCGTGAAAATGCACCACAAAAGCTGAGAAAAAAACAGTGAGATGACAATGTACGAGTAGAACCTCACATCCGTGATGTAGAACAAATATCCATTGTACCGCAACAAATAGGCATCTCCTCACAAACAGTCACAATGTACATTGACATGCAGTCTGTATGTAAACTGCGCCAATGCGTAAACATTCATGGAACACACTGTGAAACTGCATCTCCCATTCACATTGCAGAGGGTTAATCAACACCTCCTGCACACAGACGTGACATGTCTATGATCAATCAAGTATGAAAGCATGGACGAATGTAGGGGCAGTGACTCCCCCTTGCGTACATGTAGCACATGTTGGGGGACTTGAATCACAGGGTGCATCCCTGCATCATGGTGGTACACATTTGACCCCAAAAGAAGCCCTGTTGTCACTTGTAGGTCACAATTGAGAGCCCATATGTAATGATGTGCGACACATGTGAAACACTGAAGAGTGGGATTCTGTACTATCTGTGACACACAGAACTGGCATTTCGAACACGTGACACCCTAAACAGCCTCTCTGTACACAGGTGGCACACCCAACTATTTTTAAATCATGACATTTCTAGCACTACAGATGGACCTACACTCGTCTGAATGATGTGCTTGTACAGATGAGTGACATGCATGCAGGGAATGTGTTTTGGAATGCATTTATTTGCAAATGCTGTGCCTGTGGTCATTTTGTAATGTCCCATGATTGCTAAGGACTGTCACAATGTGATGTGCTCACATGAAGAAATTGTCATTGATTGGGTTCCTACAGGCCATTCTTGCTGTAGCTGCAGTGGGGTGTGGTCCACCTGCCTCATTGTCCTCATCATCGTCCGGTGCATCTGGCACTTGTATCCATGGGGCATTGGTGTGTACACATATGTTGTGCAACACACAACATGCAACAATCCTCTTACACACGATGTCTGGGTTGTACAGGAGCCTTGCACCTGTGATGTCCAGGCACCTGCAACGTGACTTCAACATGCCAAATGTTTGTTCAACGATGCCCCTGGTGTGTTTGTGGGCTACATTGTACTAGCTCTGGGCATGGGTGGTCAGGCTCGGAGGGGTATCATCATCCAAGCACAAAGTGCATATCCTTGATCACCTGTGACAGCGCACACAGACATGAGTCAATAGTTGGTCATGCCTGACTTGTTGGCAGGCTCACTTATTCAATGGTGTGTGTGATATGTGTCACTTAGTGATTCATGTTTGACATGTACTGCTTATAGCAAATGAGCGGCATCAAGGTGTATTACGTAGCCTCATTGCTGCTCCTCTATCCCCCCAGGCCTATTTACTAGTGTGCGTAGCACGGTTGCATCACTTACACACCTACGGCATACCATTATCATGCCTGTCAGCGCATGTCCACACGCCTGACAACGACACAGTGATGTTGTGCACTAAAGGTGGATGGCCATGTGTGTGTAGGCCTATGGTAAGGATAGGGTGGACACAGATGTGAACTTCATGGCTGGCTGCACTCGCCATGCGGTTGAGGGTAGACTTTTGGCTTATGCTGTGTTAATAGCAACACACAACAGTTGGCTTGTATGATCCCGGACCATGAGCGAGATTGCGCTACCTCATCCACCCCTTAGACCGAGCCCGCACTCCGGGGGCATACTACATTCCAAAATTGTTCGTTGCGGGACAGGTGGCACCTACACTACAACAGAGACACACGCATTAGTTACCTCCTTGGCAAGGCCAACACTTAACCACGCCCAGAGCCCCGGGTTGATGAACCGCACCCCAACGCTGGACTGGTGTACGCATGTCCACTCCGCTTACACTCACAGGGGGTATGACACAGCTACATGGCCCAGGTCTACCCCACTGCCTGAGGTGACATGGTTGCGTCTGCTGTACACAGCACAATGTAATGTGGTAGGGTCTGGGGCCCTCATTCATATATACTGACCACACGGACACACTTAGATAGATTGTGGGACTGGCTACGTGCACGTGAGCCTGTCCCCTTTCATTGCCAGGGTCACATTACCAGCG
Organism: Lissotriton vulgaris; assembly: GCF_964263255.1. Taxonomy (NCBI): domain Eukaryota; kingdom Metazoa; phylum Chordata; class Amphibia; order Caudata; family Salamandridae; genus Lissotriton; species Lissotriton vulgaris. The sequence continues at coordinate 1,258,251,014 of NC_141696.1, forward strand.
ACGACTGTGCTGGATGGGTATGGGGTGAGTGTAAAAGCAACAGTTGATGGACAGAATGCAGAACAATGTCATACATTCACCCCAGTACAGAGATCTGGGCCTAAATCCATCTTTTTTTTGCACTCCACACCACCCCAGTTCAGACATGGCCATATGCAAATCAGGCTTGACCCTGTGCCTCATGGGAACAGTCCAGCCCGAACTGCCAAGCCATGTCTTTCCTGGACCGGAATCAAGCATCCGAGGACCAGTTTCTGGCTGCCAGCCGTCTTCAGCCAGGATAGCTTGACTCCAGTGGTGTGGAGAGCATGGGACTCACGTCTAAGCATACCCATCCCACTCGGGGTGACAAATGCAAAAACCAACAGTTGATGGACAGAATGCAGAACAATGTCATACATTCACCCCAGTACAGAGATCTGGGCCTAAATCCATAATTTTTTTGCACTCCACACCACCCCAGTTCAGAGTGTAAGCCAGCCCTCAGGGAGTGATTGGTGCTGGCAAAAACTACACAAGTGATCAGACAATAAAAAGTTCAAAGTTCAAACAGCAAGGGTCCATGACTTGAGCTGCACAGAGTTAATGGCCCTGGATGCACTGCGGCCGGCACAGGCACACCACCACGTGACGGTGACTTCTAGTGCACTGAGGTAGGTGCACGCAAGCTGAGTGGGTCCTCATCGATGTCCAAGGTGAATGTCGCGGAGAGTTGTGGGTGACAGTGGAAGGTGTTCTTCCAGAGCATGATGCAGAGGGCAGAACAAAGCAGAAACAGCAATATGGAGGAGATGAATGCTACAGAACCATTTTGACCACCAAGTCAGTATCAGCTACATGATGGTGAGGACAACCCCCAGGCCATATACTCAGACGCCACTGAAGTTCAACCAGTGAGTGTCCATGAATGTCGGGGAAGAGACTTAGTTCAAGTTCAGAAATTTGTATAGCGCACTACTCACCCAGAGGGTCTCAAGGCGCTTGAGGGAGGAAGGTACTTTACTTATCGAATATCCAAGTTTTTAGTTGCTTTCTGAAGGAGAGGTGGTTCTGTGTAAGGAGGAGGTGGGTGGGGAGGGAGTTCCAGGTTTTGGCCGCTAAGTAGGAGAAGGATCTTCCCCCCATGGTGGATCTATGGAAGCGCGGGATTGCGGCGAGGGCTTGATTGGACGATCATAGTTTGCGGGTGGGGGTGTAAAAGGACAGGCGCGAGTTGAGGCATTCGGGTCCTAGATCGTAGAGGACTTTGTGTGCGTGGGTGAGGAGACGGAACATTATTCTCTTGTTGACGGGGAGCCAGTGGAGGTCTTTCAGGTGATCAGAAATGTGAGCTTGGCGGGGGATGTTTAGTATGAGTCTGGCTGAGGCGTTTTGGATGCGTTGGAGTTTTTTCTGTAGTTTGGCTGTGGTTCCGGCGTACAGGGTGTTTCCGTAATCCAGTCGGCTTGTGACCAGTGCGTGGGTGATCGTCTTTCTTGTTTCGGTGGGGATCCAACGGAAGATTTTCTTGAGCATGCGTAGGATGTTGAAGCATGAAGATGAGACGGCGTTGACTTGTCTGGTCATCGAGAGGGAGGAGTCCAGGATGAAGCCCAGGTTACGTGCATGGTCCATAGGTATGGGTGCGGTTCCCAGGGCCGGTAGCCACCATGAGTCGTCCCAGGCAGATGGGGAGGATCCTAAGACGAGGACTTCCATTTTATCCGAGTTCAGTTTTAAACGGCTGTTCTTCATCCTCTCGGCTACTTCTTTCATCCCTTCGTGTAGGTTGGTTTTGGCGGTGTTTGGGTCTTTGGTGAGGGAGAGGATCAGCTGGGTGTCATCTGCGTAGGAGATGATGTTGAGGTTGTGTTGGCGAGCGATGGATGCGAGGGGACTTATGTATACGTTGAAGAGGGTGGGACTGAGTGAAGATCCTTGTGGTACGCCGCAGAAGACTTCGGTGGCCTCTGATCTAAAAGGGGGGAGGCGGACTCTCTGGGTTCTTCCGGCGAGGAACGAGATGATCCAGTCCAATGCTTTTCCTTGTATTCCGACGTTGCTGAGGCGTTGTATGAGGGTGCTATGACAGACTGTGTCGAAGGCTGCGGAGAGGTCAAGTAGGATCAGGGCAACTGTTTCTCCGTTGTCCAGTAGTGTTCGAATGTCGTCTGTTGCTGCGATGAGGGCGGTTTCGGTGCTCTGTTTGGCTCGGAAGCCGGACTGTGAGGAGTCGAGGGATTTGTTGGATTCGAGGAAGTCGGCGAACTGACTGTTGACGGCTTTCTCAATGACTTTGGCAGGGAATGGGAGGAGCGAGATGGGGCGGTAGTTCTTAAGTTCAGTGGGGTCTGCTGTAGGTTTCTTCAGGAGGGCGCTGAGTTCGGCATGTTTCCAGCTTTCCGGGAAGGTGGCGGAGTTGAGAGAGCAGTTGATGACGTCTCGGAGATGAGGTGCGATAATGGAGTCTGCTTTGTTGAAAATGTGGTGGGGACATGGGTCGGTTGGCGATCCTGAGTGGATGGAGTTCTTTAGGTGGATGGTGTCTTCGGTGGTGATTGGGTTCCAGGCGCAAAGGTTGTTAGAGGGGGGTTTTGGTTTAGAGGTGGGTGGGGTGGACTGGTCTCCGGGCTGGTTTTCAAAGCTGTTATGTATGTCGGCGATTTTGTTGTGGAAGTATGAGGCTAGGGAGTCGCAGAGGTCTTGAGAGGGGGTGATGTCGTTGGTGCCGGCGGTTGGGTTGGTAAATTCTTTGACGATGTTGAATAATTCCTTGCTGTTGTGGGCGTTGTTGTCAAGTCAATCCTTGAATGCTGATTTCTTGGTGGATCCGATCAGTTGGTGGTGTTTGCGGGTGGCGTTCTTGAAGGTGGCCAGGTTGTCAGTGGTTGGGTTTTTTCTCCAGGCTTTCTCGAGGGTGCGACAGAGCTTCTTGGATTTTTTAAGATCATCGTTGAACCAGGGGGCTTTTTTGATACCTTGCTTGATATGATAGTTTTTCAAGGGTGCTAGTTCGTCGGCGCTGTGGGTGATCCATTCTGTGAGGTTGGTGGCTGCTTTAGTTTGGGTCCGAAGATTTGGCGGGAGGGTTATGGTGAAGCAATGTGAAAAGCTGGTCGGTGGTGATTTTGTTCCAGTTCTCTCGAGGGATTGGTTGTGGGAGGTTGTGGGTCGTGGTCTTTTTGTAGTTGAAGTGAACGCAGCTGTGGTCCGTCCAATGGAGAGTTGTGGTGTGATTGAAGGAGATGTGCTTGCTGGAGGTGAAGATTGGGTCGAGCGTGTGCCCGGCATAGTGAGTGGGGGTATCAACAAGTTGTTGGAGTCCGAGGTTGTCCAGGTTGTCCAGAAGGATGGTGGTGTTGCTGTCGTTTTTCTTTTCCAGGTGGGAGTTGAAGTCTCCCAATAGAATGTAGTCCTCGGAGGGGAGGGCATGTGGGCTGATGAAGTCAGTGATGTCTTCGCTGAATTGTGTGCGGGGTCCTGGTGGCCTGTAGATGAGGGTGCCTCTGAGTGTGGTCTTGGGGTCGGTGTGGATCTGGAAGTGAAGGTGTTCGGCGGATTAGTGGCACCGGAGCTGAAAGGGTATGCAGTCTGCGATGAGGCCTGTACAATGATATAAACTCTGCCATAAATAAATCAAGACTCAGTTCCAAATGTGTGTCCTACTCGACCGCAGTGTATGCCGTAGGCAGTGGACAGCAGGGGCCCACAGCCACTTATTGTTGGCTGTGATGCACTGAGTTAGTGACACCAGAGCAGTAATGATGATCCTTTTTCCCTCCGGACTTTACCGCGTCTTCCTCTCACACCTCTCCTTGTGTACAATGATATGAACTCTGCCATTGAGAAATCAAGACTCAGTTCCAAATGTGTGACCTACTGGACCACAGTGTGGGCTGAAGGCAGTAGTCAGCAAGGGACCACAGACATGTGTGAATGGAATGCAATGCACAGAGTTGGTGGCACCACATCGAAGGGAGTACAGTGACATCAAACGTCCCATGAACATTTGAACTCGGCCATCAGGATATCAAGACTCAGTTCCAAAAGTGTGACCTACTTGACCGTTGCATAGGCCGGAGACAGCAGTGGAGTACGTCAACAAGAAAGGAGTACTGCGGGCCTGTGTCGCAGCAGCTGTGATGGTCTGAGGAGGCTGCCAAGGTCGCGGGCCTCGGACTTGGAGCTTGCCCCGGCACGTGGTGGGCCCTCTTTGACACACGCCGGTGTCGGCAGGTGAGCAGTGAGACCTGGGTCCGCAGGGGCAGGCACAATAGGTTCAGAGACCAGCGGCCCGGGGTGCAGCTGGCACGCAGGATCGCAGGCAACACCGCTCATGGCGATGGCGTCGGCCTCGTGGTGGGGTGAGAGAGAAGCCCTGGCAGACGCGTTGGGCATTCCGGAAGAGAACCACGCCCAGAGCTATGTGCTTTTTAATCACACCCCTACGCTAGCATGGTGTATGCCGGGCCAGCCCACTTCACTCATGCTTACAAGCTACATTTCCGCGATCTCCCCCACTGGTTGGGGTAACATAGTTGCATCCACTATCCACTATGCTCCAAACACCAGCAGTGTATGTCAACATGGATATGTCTGTGGTCTGCATACTGCAGTCTGGCCACAACATCCACACCACACTTAGCATTGTGTACATTCTCATTCATGGGTCACTTGCCTCCTTTGCACATGTCTGGATACCACCTCTTCCGACATTCTGCTATTGTGTGGCTGAGGTGCCATGCTGTTGATGGCTCATCTACATGGCTAGCCCAGGTTACCACAGTAAGTTGTGCTGTTGTGTCTGGTGGGTGGGCAAGATGTTTGGCATGATGTATGTGAGTTTGGAACCTGTGCATTCCCAGAGTTGTGTGTTGCATGATTGTGGAGTTGGGGTGTGTGGTGTATTCATTTGGTACTTACCAATGCAGTGCATTTCCGTAGGTGCCATCCTTGAAGCGCTGGTTGATGATAGACTGTCAGGAGATGTAGGAATCATGCACACTGTCTGGGTAATTGGCAACGACATTAGTGAAGAGTCCCCAGTGGTCCACTATTGCCTGCACATTGATGGAATGCATGTGCTTTCTGTTGCAGTAATTCTATGCAGTGTCGGCAGGGGGCACAAGTAGGACATGTGTGCAGTCGATTGCCCCCAACACGTGCAGGAAGCCAGCTATGGCATAGAAGCCTTGCTTGGTCTCCAGCTGCTCCTGCGCAGTGTGGAGAAAGTGGAGCTACTGGGGTACCAACCTGATGACAGCATCCAAGACAGTTGTGAGGAACTTTGATAGGGCTGTCTGTGAGACTCCTCCGACTCTGGCAGTTGTTGGTTGGAAGGTACAAGAGGCCTACATATGCAGCACAGGAAGCAGCTTTGTCTGCGGAGGGATGTTGGTTGTCCGCTGTGGGTACTGTCAGCCTGTGGGCAATGATGGTCAGGATGCAGAGGATGGTTGTCCTTTTGAGTCTGTAGTTGGCAATGACATCCTCTGGTGTTAGCTCTGTGAGGCTGGTTCATTTTCAGAAGGTCTGCTGTCTTTGTCTGCACTGCCTCTGTGGTAGTCCGAGGGGGCCAGGTGGAGTCTGGGGGGCGCGGGCCTGGGGGTGGTGGCGGTGGGTGTTGGGGTCCTCTTGGGGCTCCAAGCTGCATGATCAGTAGCTCCATGGCATCTGGTGTGGCTCTGGGCTGGGCTTTATGGTGCAGGTTGTCTTCTGACTTTACACCAGGTAAGAGCAGGTGTTAAATCCATGCTACTAACGCTCCTTATCGCATGTTTTGCGATCATATCGCCGATCTGGCTGGTCATTGAGAATGTTGCGGAGTGGTGTTTTCTCTGCTTTTTACACGGGAACGCCTACTCTGCATATCATTAGCGTTCGTTGCCAGGGTGGTCAGTGGATATGTTTTCGGCTGCTGCTATCGCAGGTAAACCGGTGATATCGGCTATTAGCACCAGCTTGTGAATGGGGCGATAAATTTATCGCAACTTTGGCTGTGATGAAGTGCCAATAACTCTGCGATAAGTCCTTGAGAATATGAGCCTACGTTTATTAGGATGGAATTCTTTGAGCAATGATCGGTTATGTTAGCATCATTCTCATTAAATTTAAAGGACAATATTATTTTAATTTTAGTACTTTCTTGTTTTAAAGCAAACCAAATATGAATTCTGATAAATCTCTACTTCATTTTTTTCCACTATAAACACAAGAGAACATTGTTGGTGCATATTAAATGAAGAACGTATCAAAACAAATGTTTGACATAAGCTTATCAATCAAGGCTACAAAAGCAAAGGGGCTGGTAAGCGTCACAGCCTACATGAGTGAATTTGAATCTCCACAGACCAATAGTGGCCTTGCCCTTGGTGCAAAAGATTGCTAAAAAAAAGTGCATATCTCGTAGTTTTCTAGTCTCTAGCAAATCAAAGTTCCAGAAATGAATAGCACATAAAAAAAATCTTTATTTAGAGTTCTTAATGCTGGAATTTGTAGGATTAAGGTGCAGCAGAATTCTGTTGCCCAGGTCACACGTCATCCGTGATGGACATTTTTTAAGGGAGTGAGACAAATGGCTTTGTGGATTAATCAGTAAGTTTTGAAGCTAGACTGAATGTCATCAAGAGCCAGTACAAAAAGATCAGGACAGGTGTCACGTGGTCATCAGGGCGCGGTTGCCCTATATAACATGCAACCCTGGCTGTTGATTGGCTTTGAGTGGAGCATCTCTGCTCTTTGTAAGGCCTGAGGGCACTGAGCTGCTAGAATCCCATTTTTACAGAAATAGTGTCAGTTCTGCTTAGTGGAGGTTGTTATGTCGTCTGCACTAACATTGTCACGCGTAAGTATTAAGGTAAGTATTAGGTCAGGCTAGGGCTTGGGTTCAGAGCAGGGCTAGGGCTAGGGTTAGTTGCATTATTGGAGTCCAGGCCAGGTTTTGGCCTGGGACTAGGCCCGCTCTGGTGTTTTCAATATGTTAAATGTAATTTACTATTATATTTTCTACAGTTTGATGGAATAAATGTAGCAAAACGATATTATGGCACACAATATAAATGTAGATGATAGTATTGTAAAAAACCCAAGCTATACTAAAAAACATCGTATAACAAGGCTAATAAGGAGCACAACTTTGTGATACTAGAGAATGTGTCACACAACCGTTCTATTTGAGGTGAGAGTGTGAGCCAGCTCAGAAAAAAAACGTTTTGAAGGGGTAACTAAAATAAATAGACATTTACAAATGTGTAAATTTCACACAGCATTCTGTAACATCTTCATAAAAGGGGGTAGTAAATGTAAGGGCCAGCCAGTATAGCTCTTAGGGATTCATAGTAAAAATTTGTACCAATATTCTTCTCTGTCCTAAATACATTATACAGTGACATATTTTAGTCTTTGATTTCCTATAAATATCGTAATTGCCACTTTGTATTTCCCACCTTTACTATGAGCAGCACATCCACTAACACTGAGATTTATTGATTTAATGTATGTCCTGTATATAGAACAAGCATTTGCAATGCAATAGTTCTCGAATTGCCAGAGTTTAAGCTATTTTCATTGTAAATGACAATGCAGAGGTGTAGCTAGCGTTTGTGGCACCCGGGGCTATCCCTCAGATTGCGCCCCTGGTGGGGGGTGGAGGGGGGGTACTAGGGAAAAAGGACGGCGAGCACTTGAAAGAGGTCCGAGAGTCGCATAGTATCGCCGCTAATAGTTACCTCAATCATGCGAGTTACATGCACATAAATTTCATGGTCCAAGGCTACACAGTTAATACACCGGTGACTGGCAGTACAAAAGAGAACACACAGACTGCATGACCTATCTGAGGACTCAGAAAAGCCACATGTGACATCCATCAGAGAGCTGCGTGAACAATTACATGGTAATCCCCTCAGCACAATGCAAACATGCACATACATGACACTGTTCAGGGATCCCTCATCTACAGCTGACAATAAATGACCATTCATCATGGTCCCCCCATTAAAGCGGTGCACTTTGTGATCTGCATGGTACATGTTCTTTGCAGCAGGCCCATTAACCCTCTGTGCTACCTTTCCGGGAGACAACCCTTCCACTAGACAAAACTCTGATCTCTCTCTAGGAAGAACATTAATCACCGAAGTTATCATGACATTTTTATTGTTTCTGAAAATTTCTGGAGGCCAGGAAGGAGGCAGCTAGTTGTTTTTTAAACCATAATATACTTGCAAACACTACGCACCCACCCGAAATATGTACCCAGTGCAGTCACACCGTTCGCACCGCCCTAACCTGCTCAAGGTTCATGTGACCTAAGTGACAGAGTCACAGTGAATGGATCACTGTTGCTCTACGGTGTGCTGCTTCGTAGGCCTGCCCGCAAGACTTAAGATGAACTTCAGAATGGATTGTGGTGGATAGGCCTTCAAGGTTAACCCACAATTGACACCACTAGGGTATACCTGCTTGTGCTAAGACATCAGGCCTTCTAAGGTCTAGTGGGGCCTTCTAAGGTCTAGCATGGGAATATGCTCCCTCAGTAGAGTGGTCTGGTGGACTGGTCATGGACGCTGAACCCGGTTCCCCAGGTCCAAATTCGACAGCTCTGGCTATAGTGCCACATCCTCTCCCCCACTGAACACCATACTGCCCCACTGAGATAAACTTGCACTGCCTTCAGCTACAACCTAATTATGCCCACTGTAAACACTTGGATGTGGCTCAATTCAACTTATGCACTTGATAAGAGTAATATGCTGCCTAAAAAAAAGTAAAAGCAAACAGTCATAGGGAACGCAAGATTAGGTAAAGCATGTGAAATGTAAGCAGAAACAACATGGTTACCTTAACGATCTCTCACTCACTACTCAGAAATCAGTGAGTGGTTTTACCTGAAAAGTTAAGGACATGACTACCGGGCCCTGAAGGGAACCGTTTCAATGTCCATTTCTTATATCCTTACAAAATGTAAGCAGTAGGTTTTAAAAAGACCACATCCATAAACACAGAGCCATGGTACACATGTTTTTTTCCAATCCACAGACCATCAACCAGGTATTGCAGTACCTCCAGGAATGGTACCCTTCCCCACCTGGGGACAACAATGCTGTTCAAAGAAATACGAGAAAACAAAAGTAGCGCTTCACTGGCAAACTCTGTAAAGTGAGGCTGATGTATTTGGATGTGAATAAAACTAATCTGGCCACTTTGCAACCACTCTGTCTTGCTTTATTTAGTTATGTACTTATTTTTCATATTTAAAACCTTATATTATACCTTATATGAAAGAAGGAAAGAGAGGTTGTGAACCGTTTCTTCAAGTCACGGTTTTCAGTAAGTGAGGAGCAAGACAGAAGGAGAGGGAACAATGGGAAGGGGGAGGGGCAGCTGCCAGCACAAAAAAGAAGGGGACATTGTCTGAGTCCTATTCCTTCTCTGCCCGTCCCTGAACATCCACGAAAGCAAGCCGAGCCTTATCTGAATTCCTTTGTCTGCCCCCAAAATAGTGCCGCCTGGGGCTCACTGCCCCTACCGCACTCCCTAGCTACGCCACTGTGACAATGCCTTTTATTTATCTTTTTTGATAATTAACACAAAAATAAAAGGCATTGTCATTTACAATGCCAATAGCTCAAACTCTTGTAAATGCGAGACCTATTTAATTTCAAAGAAGCGGCCGCCATTGTCCCGGGGTGTTTAGAAAGTGAAAGCTTGCATGGCGTGCTGAATTTTGCAGGAAAGGATGTCATGCCTGCAGTAGGGGAAACTCATTAAAGAAAATAGTGCTTACAGACTAAATACGATGTACTGTGTAACAACTGAAGCAAAAGGACCAGTCCTCATGGGAGGTTACAAATGAATACAAGGCGGTACTAAGGAGGGAATCACAAGCCTATTAACGACTCAGAAGGCAGCATTTAAGAAGGACAATGACACAAGCCAATGACATATATGGGTGGAGAGTTGGCGGGGCTTCAAGTCCATACTCGAATACAGCATGCCTCGCAGAGCAGCATATGCGCTGCCCAGGCTCTACCTAAAAATGAAACGCTGAGACACCTTGGTGCAGTGTAAAGACTTTTGGGCACATGCATCAATCTCGGCATTTGCGATTCCTTAATTGCGATTTTTAAGGAATCGCAATTAAGGAATCGCAAATGCCTATGCATTAAGAAATCGCTAAATAAATTAAGAAATCGCTAAATAAATTGCGATTTCTTAAAATTCCTTAATTGCGATTAGGATTTTGCGAATCGCAATTAAGGAATCCCTTCCCATTCATTCCTATGGGCCTAGAGGCCCATAGGAATGAATGGGAAGACAATCTTAATTTGCGATTCGCAATTAGCGAATCGCAAATTGAGATTGCGATTTCAAGGGTGCAGGGGTGTCCAAAGGACACCCTGTTGCACCCCTGAAATCAAACAATGCACATATGTTGTATAGGGCATGTGTGTGCACAACATGAAAGTAAAAAAAATGCACAAAATTGCATATTTCTAACATTTCGCAAAATTACCATGAGGTCCAACCTCATGGTAATTTTTTCTCTCTAATTGCGAAATCGCAATTTTTTTCAGTTTCATGCATTGCTTTTAAGGAATCGCAAAATTGCGATTCCTTAAAAGCAATCGCACTTTACAAAATCGCAAAAATAGCGATTTCTTCACTTTTAGGATAATGCATCCCAAATAGTGATTTAGGAATCGCAAACGGCCGAATTTTGCGATTCGCACCGTTTGCGATTCCTAAATCGCTTGATGCATGTGCCTGTTTGATCTCAAAAAAGCCTCAAGATTTTTCATTGGATGTGTTTTGTGTTTTTTCTACAGGAATCAAAAATGTCGACAAGTAAACCAGCCAGATTAGTAACAAAACTGCCACCAGTAGAGCCACGTCCCTGGTTTTAGATTTGTTTTTACTTTCACAAATTTCACTGTCACGTTGCATTGTGCACGATCAGCCATGCCAGAAACTTTTTGCAGAAGCCTGTCAAGCTTCTACATAGCAGGGTTCAAAAGGGTCCCTTAAAAAGTAAAAAATAACTGCCTGTAGGCATCAGACCACAAGATAAAGAGCATGTGCGGTGCATGCCAGATCAGCGTTTGCATCCATTCCGTAGTGCTTATACTAATCAAAGAAGAGGATGGAACTGCACCTTAGCATGCCTACACCTGGTCTGTCAACCTTGCACACATTTGACCTTCACAGAAGTCAATTGGGGCATCTGCAAAAAAACAAAAGAAGAACCCACTTAGCACAAGATCCACCAATTGCTCCTTTTATACAACGGAAGCTGTTGAAAATGTTGGCTCTTGGGCTCCTTCCATTTCTTTTGATGGAAGGAAATGAGTTACTTAATTTTTCAAAGGGATCGTTTACCCAAGATGGAAGCTTCTGAGTCTGAGCTTTCCACAGAGCTACGCAAGCAGCAATGGAGGCAGCAGTGTGCACCATTAAACTAACAATGAGCATGCGGAATAGCAGCCAGGCTTTAACTTAGTATGCATCACTGCTCATTGAGCTACATTAAAGATGCTTGAGTAAAGGGCAACCACCACCAACTAAGCCCAGCAGGGCATTCGTCAGAATGTACTCATTGCAATTTTCAGCATGGGGAAGGCTTTCAGAATTGACAATACCGTCCCTTTCCTTAGTCAACCTGAGGTCAACACTGTATCTGCTCTGAATAACAGGGCAGATCACATATGGCGCCTATCTGATTTTGATTTAGGCAATAACCTGGAAAGGCATATCTGGAGTAAGAGGAGAGTAAGAGAGAGATAGGGAACCAAGCATACACAACAATTAAAGTCTCCCACAGCAGCTCCAGGTCCACTAAATCAAAGGCTGCGCGGAAGTCCACGAAGCAGCAGAACAAACTTTCTCTCTGCTCAATTGTCTTCCACACAATGGACCAGAGAGCGAAGCAGTGGTCGACCGTAGAATGTCCTGATTTAAAACCCCCAATAATACTTTCGCAAAGACTTTTTCCCCTATATCCAGGAGATGTATTAACCTGTAGTTCTTTGGCTCTTTTACATCACCCTTCATGTGGATTGGTCTTATGATGGCTCCTCTCCAGTTTACTGGTTAAATCCCTGACTCTAGGATCTCCTGAAACATCTTTGCGAAAAACTCTGCCCACCACTCAGGTCATGTTTTTATCATCACTGCCGGCAGATTGTCTGGGCCTTCGGCACGAGTAAGGTTCAGACTTGTTATAATTTTCATAATGTTGCTGGAGGCAAAATGTTCTTTTATATCATCCCTCACTCGTACCCATGCTATTGTACTTGCCTTGTCTAGTGTTGGCCATTTCCCATAAATTTCTCCCGGGTAGCTCATCCAATCATCTTCAGGGACCATACAATCTAGGGATCCTATTTTCCTACCAGCACTCTCTTGGACCAGCTTCCAAAACCCTTTCACATCTTTAGATTCAATTACAGCGTTTGGCAGTTGTTAAAGAAACATCTTGTGAGATGAATAGGTTAGAGCCAGACCATGTGAGTTGTTTTTTGGCTTTAGCAGAGTTTAAAACTTGTAGAAGGTCAGTAAACTTCAAAAAGAAGGAAGATCACTCCCCTTGGTTTTGAAGAAGCTGACGAAGAAGTTAAACAGGGACCCAGCCTGTGCTCGCTGGATACTTCAGTTTGTATATGGAGGAAGGTCCAGAAGCTTTGGGAGAAAGGTGGAGAAAAAATTCACAGGATTATTACCTTCCAAGCCTTCCGAGAGTCCATATAAATGAAGATTATTGTGTCTGTTTCTGTCTCAAGATCTCTTCAACTGGAGCACCTCCGTCTCTAGGATAACAACCGTGACAGACATTTTGCGTATCTCTTCAACATGTTGTTCCACCGTAGAAATACGAGATTCCATGGATGTCCATTTAGTGTCTAAGACTTGCAGATGAGAATTTGTTTCCTCAATAAATGGACGTAGGGCACGTATTTCATCTAGCACTCACTGTGTCTAAGGAAACAGGAGAGGCAGACTTGGGTGGAGAAGGAGGGTCCTGTTTAAGACGTTTGGTGGCAGAGGATGGAGTTTGCAATTTATTGAAGAAGCTGGCAAAGCCACTTGTCTCGAGGAGTTAGATTGTGCCATCTTGCGGGTAGTTTGTATTGAGGAAGTAGTATGAGGAGAGCAGGAGTCAGAAGCACTAGTCGTAACCTTTTTATTGATCAGAACCAATTTCTTACTCCATCCTATAAGTAACTGACAAAGGTAGAGCCAGAAAAATGTGTGGGCTTAAGAGTATAATGTTCCAGTAAAAAGAAGATTTGTTGAAATAGTGTGTTTTAATAATGAAAAAGGCACAGGTAAACGTTGAATGTGCTGCTTGCATGAAAATTGCCCAAATCAAGCTGCCAAAATATTCAACTGGACAAAAGAGTCAGAGAAAATGCAAGACAAACCATGTCATATATCTGAGGGAACATGGTATGTATAATTATAGTAAACTCCTCTTCAAGCACAATTCGCTTGAAGAGAAAAACAAGATACTAAGAGACAAAATGGTGGTCAAGACCTGAGGAGAGATGTTTCATTACAATATCTACATGTAAAAGCTGAAAAAAGCCACATTAGTATCCACAGATTGTGCAAGGGGTCTTCCGACCAATGAGGTGCACCATTTCACTCTAAAATGGGGGCTGGAATTGCAGGAATCACCGCAGCCTCTCCCGTCACGGACCAGAGCTCCGTACTAGGCGGCCTTCTTGTTTTGTGGCGCACGTCGCTCTCCTGCAGAGGCACTCTTAAGCTGATAATACTACAAGTTCTTCAAATATTTTGTCAACCGGAATTATGCTGACACCTTCACTGTAGTTTGGGGACCTGAAAAGGTGGATCAAAGACAGCTAGAATACACTGAATTAGTTTTAAACTAAACAGCAAGTATTTGTTGGTCCTAAGGTCCAAAAGTTCTAAATGAAAGAACATAAACTTAGAGAACTATACAAATTATAGGGGGTAAGGCTTCTGTTAATATAGATGGAGGAAACATTTTGGGCTTGATTGCAACCGTCTTCAAAGGCTTTCTGCACATCCACAACCAGGAAACAACCAGGCAAGAAGCAAAAACTGAAAGAAAGAAATAAGTGGGCAACAGGGCTCTTGTAAAAGAACTTCCAGCAGCCATCATGTAGTTGTAATATACAATTATTCAAGTCATCTTTGATTACAGATGGTGCTCCTTCTCCTGCCAGCAGACAACTGACTCCACGGAGAACCCACCTAAATCATAGTGCATAAAAACACTAGAACCTTAAGAACCAACACTCCAGGTTTAAAGACACAAACACCATTAACTAAAGCTATGAACACTAAAAGTACAACAAGGGCTTCCCCACCCATGCATCAAGTATCTAGGCTTATGGCTGAAAATACTTTTGTGAATGAGACACGTTGTGTTGTCACAGTTTTGAATGAAGCCGTAAGGGAAACCCTAGTGATGGCCCATGCAGAGCAAGAGGTCAGAATAGAGAAGATGAAAGGTGGATGAGTTTCTTTATAAACGTACTAGCAGCCCGTCCCAACGTTTTGAATTGCTGCCGGCCAGTAGTATATTGTTTTGTAGGATTTCGTTTTGATAACATTTCTTATCTGTGACAGGCCTGTGAAACACTCCGATTCACTGTGCACTGCTGATGCACTTAAGAGTGCGCATTCAGTAGTGTGTGAACTCGAGTTTCCCTACTTTATTTTTCCTTGCAATATTAGATAGCGCGAACTCGACAACATGGCATGAGCACAATTTACATTACAGAAGAACACATTCATTTGTGGTAGGAACGGGGAGACAAAGCGATTTGCCTGGAATCACAGGATGTTGAGCTGATGCCGAGATTCGAACGTAGCTCCCCAGCTCTAAAGTTCGCAATTCTAGAACTTGTGGCGGGAGGTGTGTCTAAAAGTGTATGTCGGTGCTGGCCATCAATGAGAGAGACCTGTGTATTTTTCAAATCGGTGGTGAAAAAATATGAGTATGTTGCTGGAGATGTGGGCCGCCGTGCCACCAATGTACTTACCGGGGGAGGTTAAACACCCATTATTCCGCAACTTTCTTTCCGCATACATCACTCCGCATACTTTCATTACGAAAGTACCATGACTCTGCAATGCCATTATAACGCATTGCATTACATTTTATATGCTTTTACCACGCAGACATTTACAACGAAATTTGTTGTAAGTGCATGAATGGTAAAAGCATGTTTTTTTTTAATGTTTGGATAAGGTACGTATGGGTATAGGGGTATATGTTTTAGGGTACTGAGGTATATGTTTTGGGGTGTTTGGGTATTTTAAGGGTTCAGGGCTAGGTTTGGGTTTCAGGGTATAGGGGTATTTTTAGGGTTCAGGGGTAGGTTTGGGCTTTGGGGTATAGGGGTATTTTTAGGGTTCAGGGGTAGGTTTGGGTTTTGGGGTACAGGGGTATTTTAAGGGTTAAGGGCTAGGTTTGGGTTTTGGGGTACCAGGATATTTTTAGGGTTCAGGGCTAGGTTTGGATTTTGGAGTACAGGGGTATTTTATGGTTCAGGGATTTTTATTTATTTATTTATTTATTTCAGGGGTATTTTAGGGTTCAGGGGTATTTTTAGGGTTTTGGGGTACAGGGGTATTTTTAGGGTTCAGGGCTAGGTTTGGGTTTTGAGGTACAGGGTATTATAGGGTTCAGGGGTAGGTTTGGGTTATGGGGTGCAGGGTTATTTTTAGGGTTTAGGGATAGGTTTGGGTTTTGGGGTTCAGGGTATATTTATAGGGTTAAGATGGGTTAGTGTTTAAGGGTGTTGGGGTATTTTAAGGAGTAAGGGTGGGTTATGATTATGGGGTGCAGGGGTATTTAAAGGGAGCAGGGTGGACACCCGGAGCTGGAATGTACAGAACCTGGGAAGAAAAAACAATGAAATATTGGGCACAACGCTCGCTTTTTTTCCGTAATCCCGCGCCCCGCACACGCCCACGCCCTCAGCACACGACCACAGCACACAATATGAAACATGGCATGAAGGGAGGAACGTACAACACGCCCCCAGCACACGCCCACAGCACAACGCAGACACGCCCACAAGGGACTACTTTGATGGCAAGGTTCTTTTACCTTTTAAATGTATATGGTGGGTGTCTGCATAGCCTATGTCCTTCTGCTGCAACTGCCCTTTCCAACACTGTAGTGGGTATTGTGATTGGTGCTGTGGTTCCTGAGATTACCCGCCTCAAATGTTTGGGCTCTCTCTTTATTATATTAGTATAGATTGTTTAAGTCTCACTTTAAGCCCTTTGTTCACTTGAATAGATGCTGGCACCTTAATGTAAAGGACTTTAAACTAAGCCGTGGGGCCACAAAATATTAGCTGCTTCATTTTCGAACATGGTATATTTTTTACCTTCAAAATATTGTTCTCTTGAGATCTTGCACATACAATACAATGGAAAGTCAGCCAAAGATTCCAACAAAGGAATTTATCATCCTTAGAAATATAATTCCCTTGCGGCCTTATTTTGATGCCTCCACTATGCCAACATATGCCTCAAAGTGCTTCTGAAGTTTTAGCATAGAATGTATTATTCATCTTCTCTCTTGTTTATGCAAGTCTAATAGACCAATGGATTACAGTTGGCTTTTACATTTGAAGACTGGCACCGGTTGCATTGTTTGTGTGACTTCTACCATGCATTAGGTTGATTTGGAAAGATAGAGGATTACAGAAAAATTATTATCTTGTGAACTGCATGCGTTACTAAGAACAATACTTATGGCCGCTTTTGGCCGCCATAAGTCAGGCAGGGTATGCTCAGACGTGAGTCCCTTGCTCACTTTGCCACTGGATTCAAGGAAGCATGGCTGAAGACAGCTGGGGTGGCAGAGTGGGCTAAAGAACTGCGATGGATTAAACCCAGATCTTTTGACTGGGTGTGAGTGTTTGATTGATTCAGATGCTCCGTCCATCACCACCCCCTTTTGTACCACTAAGCACAATGGCATGTTTTGTTGATTAATTACTGTCCTCTACTTAGGGTATTAACATCAGATCAAAAGTCTGTGCTGAGGGCACTGGCTACTATTAATTGCCTGCCTTGCATGAGCATTAGTTAGGTAGCTAGGCATAGCCATTGCTAATCACCCTCCCCGCTTTCCTTTTTAACCCCTTGGCCGTGGCGGTAATTACGCCGCGGCGCTGGGGGAGAGGGGGGCCATGCGGCGCTCCCATGCTCGTGATGGAACCGCTCAGGCGCGCTGTGCTTGTGAAGGAGCGGTTCCGTCACGGCCCCGCCTGCTCAATAAAACGCGCCGTACAGGCGCGAAATCAGCACTGCACAGGCGCGCCGAGCGGGCCGTGACGGAACCGCTCCGTCACCAGCACAGCGCGACCGAGGCTGGTGACGGAGCGGTTCCGTCACCAGCATGGAAGGAGTTAAATCACTGACTTAATATTTGGAGTTTCCTTTCCTTTACTATCCCCCTAGTACCTCATCAACATATTAGATGGTGTTGACAGGTTGTATTTGACAGGTTGTTGACATGCTAGGGGTGGAATTATGGGCCTGACCTGTGTTGTCATTAGCCATTAAATAATGTATGACAGCAGATTTGCTACTCCTGGCCAGTGAGAAGCTTTTCAGGGGCCCAGGACAAAAACTAGATTAGGGTCACTAACCCAGAGAACCTGGTTTCAATCCAGCTTGACCAAATTGTGAAAACTTGGGCAACTACTTTTTTCACTGTTCCTCCTTCTCCATGATCATCACATTTGAGTGCTGCCTCACTTTGGATCCTCTGAAGTTCTAGATACTGATGTGCAATGTATTGTTGCTTACCGTGTAACTAATCTGGTGCAGGGATGGGATTATGGGTAGGGGACAGGGCGGTTATTATTTGGGGTTGTTTTACTGTAGGCAGTATTGAGTGTTTTTTTTGGTCAAATCTGTTTATTAGCATTTTATGGTTTTCAAAGTACAGTACAAAGAACGATCAGGTTATCATGACATTCCGGTCTTGCCGGTCCAACATTCAAGCATCTCAGATCGATACAGAGTGAAATCATGGAGCCGTGCTAACAGTGTCTCATAAGTGAAGAGTATGTGCTCAGAACTGACTAGCACGTGGAATTGACTGATTGTCTACTATTTGTAAATACATCAATAAAAACCATTGAAAATTTAATACCATATTGATGCTCCATCAATAACAATAATAAAGGCTTTGCATAGGAGACACAAAGCAACTCACTTGCCTTTTCGGTCACTAATAAAATTAGCACAAGGGGGAAAGAATGTGATACCTATCTAGTGGCTGAATTGTACAATGTGTAATCATGAAAGCTGCTTCTGCTTCCAGCTTCTAAGCTATACCAAAATGTGTGTTCTTTACTGTGCCTCTTTTTCCGTGATCATCACATTTGAGACACCTTGAACTAATTAAGTTCAATATATACACAAAAATTGAGCCTCCCAGATTCCATACTGTCCTCTGTCATCTTCAACCTCTACACAGAGCCAATTTGTGCTCTATTCACAGACAAGAGCATCAAGATTCACTAATATGCCAATAATACGCACCTCTACTTGACAGTCTCCTCTGCTTCAGACATCCAATACCTCAAACACTACTTGCACATTATCCAGACATGGATGTCCAGCGCTTATCGGAAGCTCAACCCAACCAAGGCAAAATTCCTGTTATTTGCCAAAAACAACAAACAAGATACAGTGCAAACTTGATTTGTTAACATGAGAATTGACAGCTTCAAACCCCAACTTTTGCTGAATGCCAAATCACTTGGATTCACCATCAACATCAACCTCACAGTCAAAAAACACATTGCCGAATAAACAAACACAGCCTGGTACCAACTCTCTCTTCTAAAGAAAGTCGAAGTGTTTCTTCCAGAAAGCAACTACAGATTATACTAGGAGACTTTAATCTTAGGGAGGATGGGAATTTTAGCAGCCATCTGAGAGATTTGAGGCACACATGGGCAAATTTCAATCTTTCACAGTTGGTGGAACATTCCACCCATCAAGGGGGGCACACTCTTGACTTACTGTTCGCCAATCAATCTATAACTAAGGTACTAAATATAATACCTCAGAATTGGACTGAACATCATCTAATTTATTTTAAAATTAGGCTGCCCTGCCCAGAGGACTGCATTAGTCAGCAAAGGTCTGTTTCATAGGAGAGGCAGGGAATGGGCGAAATTAGGTAAGACCAGAAACCATGTGTCTGCCCCAGAGGCCAATCATTTCATAACCACGGCGACAGTTGAGGAAAATTATAAAATCTATACTAGCTATATACCTGATATTTTGGATCAGGTAATTCCATTAAAGAAGCTTAAAAACAGGAACAAAACCATGGCTCCCTGGTATAATGAAGATCTGAAACAACTGCGTATGATCCGCAAGAAGGCAGAAAGGAAGTGGAGAAAGAGCTACCTTGAGGAAGATAAAAAAGACCCGAGATTAGCACAGCTGAAATACAAGGAGCTTATCCTTAAATCCTAGGCGGACTTCTACGCTACTTCGATTATACAAGCGCCCATTGGGACAAAAGCTCTCTTTAAAATCGTTAAGGAGCTTTCCTCCCCAATTTGTCTGAATAAGAAAGTGACAGCATCACAAAAACTATGTGATGAGATTGCCTTTTACTTCCAAGACAAGATTGCCAAAATTGTCAGTACTCTCCACCCTAATAATACCAATGGTTAAGATAATTCGGATCAAATGATGGATGAAGACCCACAACAGTGAATGACCCTGGATAACTTTCAGACCCTCACTGAATCTGCTTTTAATAGTCTGGCGCACAGTGTGTCCTCGGGCTCTACCCTTGACCCCTTCCCCCATAAAATATGGAAGTTATTTGGCCGAGAAACCTTCCCCTGGCTGAGGCAGATTTACAATCAGTCTTTAGAAGAAGGAATTATCCCAGAATGCTGGAAGCAAGCGGTGGTGGCTCCACTGATTAAAAAGCCCTCCCTGGACCCATTAATTCCGGCAAGTTTTAGACCCATCTCTCTCCTGCCATATCCGGTTAAAATCTTGGAAAAAGTAGTTAGTAGGACACTATTGTGCTTTTTAGAGGGTAATCACTTGCTTGATATAGATCAATTCGGGTTCCGCCCAGGCCATGGGACCGAGACGACTCTGGCCACCATGCTGGATATCTTGCGCATGCGAGCCGACAACGGGAATGCCACTGTTTTAGTGCTTCTCGATATGTCGGCCGCATTCAACACGGTGAGCCACCCAATCTTAGTGAAGAGACTTAAGAAGATAGGATTGAAAGGACGGGCATTGCAATGGCTTCAGTCCTATCTGAAAGGAAGACAGCAGGTAGTAACCTTGGCACCGTTTTCCTCCAGCAAATCCCCGGTAGTCTATGGGGTGCCACTGGGCTTTGCGATCAGTCCTATTCTTTTTAAAGTGTATCTGCAGCCCCTGCTCCCCATTATTAAATCCTATCGAGTCAGCCTAGTCAATTATGCCGACGATACACAAGTGGCATTCTCCTTAGAAGGAGAACATGCAGTATCTCTGGACATGTTCCAGCAATGTATGCGTCGGACGGCTGACTGGCTCAGAAGAAACTATCTACAATTTAACGGTGGGAAGACTGAGGTGGTGTACTGTTCCTTTGCCAGGATGTCTAAACATCTACAATTTGAGTTTAAACTTACTCCTGAGGAGGAACCACTAACTCCGGTCAGCTAGGTATGCAATCTGAGGGTTCTGATTGACGACAATATTCAGATGGAGTCACAGGCAAACAAGACTGCCAGCGTGTGCTTCTCTTTAATGTGCATGTTAGGTAAGATACTCCAGTTACTACCAAAAGAGTCCCGCTCATTGGTGGTAAGAAGCTCAGTGATAAACAGGCTGGACTACTGCAGTTCACGGTATTTGGGGGCTCCACAATATATCATTCAGGGATTGCAGAGAGTCCAGTCTGCAGCAGCAAAACTGGTGCTCATCTACCACCCTGGCCCTGAGAGACTTACATTGACTGCCTATTAAGGAAAGGGTCCACTTTAAGTCTCTTTGCCTGGTATTTAGAACGGTGCATGAGTTGGGTCCAGTCCCACTGCAGGAAAAATGTACATGGTACCAGCCCAAGAGGCAGCTTCGCTCCTCAAGTGCCAGCCTATGGAAGGTTCCCAGGTTCAAACGCTCTAGGTCGGGAGGGCGGGCATTTAATGTGGCTGGTGCTCGCCTTTGGAACGAGCTACCCCAGAACCTCAGACACATTTATTTTTTGACAGAGTTTCGTAAGAGTCTAAAAACCTGGCTCTTTCCTAGGGTTTAACCTCTTTTTCCTTGTCTTTCCGCTCTGACCTATTCCATTCTGGTCAATTCTTCCTAGTCTGAACCGCCAGGATACCCGTAGGGTGACAGTATGTGCTATATAAGCACTATAATCAATCATCAATCAATTGTTGTTCAAGTGCTCATACTCTAACATCTGGATGGGGATAATGCCCATACCGTAGCTTCCCAGACTCACAATTGACACCGCTTAGGGGCATCCTACACAATACAGCAAGTTTCATCCAGGCCCTGAAGAAATATGATTGCATAGCTCCCACCCTGAAGGAACTCCATTGGCTCCCTTTGCCAGCCCACACCATCTTTAAAACCAGTTGCATCATTTGCAAAGAAGCCATCACGGCCAGAACTCCTGCTTATCTGGTAAATAAGCTCACCATCTTGGTTGCTTCTTGGCACACCCACAGCCAGGACACCCTCATTCTGCAGACCAAGAAGAGAAAAAAAAGAAAAAAACAGGATCTGGTACAGCATCCCTATATCCATTAGGACCACCTCCAATCCTGCTCCAATTTAGAAAAGAGTTGAAGAAGCACCTCATTACAGAACACTAAATCACATGCAATATTTCTCTATAACCCAGCTTCCTCTCCTATTACTCTCTGACCTATGCTTGTCTTTACAGTGCTCCGCTGCCTTTTGAGTAGGATTGTGCTCTAGAAATACCACATATTTATATACATACATAAATGAAATCGGCAGAGAAGAAAGTGTGTGGTTTACTAATTCTAATAAAGGCCACTCATCACAGTGGTATAATTTACTTTGAAGATGGGGGTCTAGCAGAGTGGGGGGGATGGGCAAGGTGACGGGGGGCGGGTTCCCCTTTACTTATTGAGGAGTCGGACATGGAGGAGGAGGGAGGCAAAGGGGGGAGATGGGGGTTCGGGGGTGGGGAGAGCGACCTGGATTGGGGGTCGTCGTCAGGGGAGGGGGCGAGCGTGGTGGGCCAGAGCAGTTCTCCATCGCCGGGGAGGGTGCAGGGGGGGAGGGGGGGGCAGCAGAGGGTGGTGAACTGGGGCCTGGGTGTGGCGGGGGAGGTGGCAGGGGAAGGGGGTAGGGGGGGAAGCAGACGGGGTGAATGGGGGCTGGATGGGGGAGGTGGGTCCGGGCCGGGGGAACGAAGGGTGGGGAGGGGGAGTGGGAACACAGTGGGCGGCATGGGGGGAGGGGATGGGGTGGGGGGCAGGGGGAGCGGGCGGGGGTATGGGGCGGCCGGCGCAGAGGGGGGCCACTAGGCGGGGTGGGGACGGGGTACACGGATGGGGTGAGACGGGGGTAGCTCTTGGGGAGGGGATGGGGGGCATTTTGACCCTGGCATGCTGGACTCCACCTTTTTTCTTTGGCAGGACAGGTTGGCGAGGCGCTCGGGTGAGCAGCTTGCGGCTCCGCTCTACCGAGGGGATGGGCCGGCTCTGCCTGGTACGGGCGGTCGCGCTCCACCGTGGGACATGCCATGGGACAACTTGGGGCGGCAACGGGAAGTGTCGCCGCCAGCCCACCCCCAAAGGGTCGCGCCGGCCGCCGGGGGGAGGGTAGTGCCTACGGTTCCTGTTAATTCAATGCTTGGTGCGAATGTGGCAGTGGAGGAGAGGGAGTGCGTGGACCTGGTGGATTTGATGTGGGTGTGCAGGGAGAAGGCGGGGTTGAGCCGGCTGGAGTCCATGGACAGCCGGGGTGTGCGGGATGTTGGAGCGGGGGAGTCGGAGGAGGAGGGGGAGATACAGGAGGGGGAGGGGGGATTGAGTAATCTTGTTGGCAGTGTTTACAGGTACGGCCGCAGCAGAACACGCCCAGAGTGACGGCCCCCTCAGCTCCACTGGCGGCGGGATCCAGTTGGGACGCCAACCTTGACGCCAGGTAAGGTTGGAGGCGGAGTGGGGAGTGGCGCGAGCAAGCGGCGCTGTGTGCAGGTCTTGGTGGGGATGGATGCTGGAGGGGATGAAGGAGGGCGTTTGGTTAAATTCTGTTACATGCGGGACAACGGGGTGGGTACGGATGGCGTGAGCGGCGTCGGCGGGGCGACAGCGGCGGGAGGTGCGGAGGCAGGCATGGGAGAAAACGCGGGTATGGGGGATGCGACGGCGGGCGGGCGCGGCCGGAGGGAAGGAGAGTTGTTTTGGTGCCGGTGTGCAAGCTTCCGTACATGGGGGTGACCAAGCCGCTGGGGGCGCACCTGTCAGCGGGGCCGAAGGAGAAGATCTGGAAGGGGGAGTATATCGATATCTTGAAGTTGTTGCACAGGGAGTTGACATCGAAGGAGGTGTCCAAGGAGGAAGAGCAGGAGTTGGCGTGGCGCGGCGCCCTAAGGTCCCTTTGACGATTGACAATTGGTCGTGGTTTCCGGATCGGTCCATTGCGCTTTTAAAATACATGGACGTGGTGCGGATGGCACAGGTGACGTATGGTGGGTACGCCTGGTCCCACTACGACGAGGAATTCCAGGCGCCTATGGCGTCCGATCCGGAGGAAAAGTGAGGGGAACTAGATTCGGAACTGTACCAGCAAACGATGGGTGGGGCTAAGTTCGGGCGGACGGTGTATACGGCCAGCGGTCTGCCGCTCGCGCCAGCCCCCTTTTCGGCTCGCCCCACCCGAGGTGGGGTGGGGCAGGGTGAGTCCACTGGGCAGACCCCGGTTGGGGCCTGCTGGGATTTCAATAAAGGGGCGTGTGGTCACCAAACGTGCCATTTCAGGCACGAGTGCTCCAACTGCGGGCGGCGGCATCCAGTGGTGCGCTGCTGGGGTGTCGTTGGACCGCCGGGACAACAGCACATGCCGGGAGGAACGCAGAGCGGAGGTCCACAGGGTGGGGGAAGGGGGGGTATACGGGGGGGTCTGGGACTATGGGGAAAGGCTCGTACGCCGGGTAGACTGGCACGGATGGAACCCTGGCTTGTTGAGTACCAGCGGGCGGAAGATGCGGCCGGGTGGCTTCAGGGGTTCCGGGAGGGGTTTCAGCTGGGCTATGAGGGCCCACGGATTGCGCGCTGGGCGGACAATCTAAAATCTGTGAATGCACGCAAGGGTGTGGTGTGGGAGAATCTGTGGAAGGAGGTCAAGGATGGCCGCATGGTGGGCCCGGTTGTGGAACCGTCGCTGCCTGATTTTATTATATCCCCGATTGGGGTGGTGCCCAAGAAGGAGCCGGGGCAGTTCCAACTGATTCAACACCTGTCATGGCCGGCAGGGGGGTCGGTCTACGATTTCATATCAGCGGAGGTGGAGTCGGTGTCTTACTCATCGGTGGCGCGGAGGCTCGTGGCAGGAGTGGGACGGGGCGCTATGATGGCAAAGTGTGACATTAAGTCGGCGTTCCGTTCGCTCCCAGTCCACCCGGATGACCACCAGTTACTGGGGATTCAGTTTGACGGTGGCTTTTTTGTGGACAAGGCATTTGCGATGGGTTGCTCAGTCTCCTGCGCATTGTTCGAGCGGTTCAGTTCCTTTCTGCAGTGGGCTTCTTCCAGGCGCACAGGCTCTGAGGTGGTGACGCATCACCTGGATGACTTCTTCCTGGTGGGGCGGCCGGGTGCAACGGACTGACAGTGGCTGCTGGACAGTTTGGAGGGGATGATGTAGGAATTTGGGGTTCCCTTGGCGCCAGAGAAGACACACGGTCCCAGTACGGTGTTGTCCTTTCTCGGTATAGAGCTCGACTCAGCTGCCATGGAAGCATGCCTGCCGGAGGACAAGAGGCGGTCATGTTGGCGTTGGTGGACGACATGCTGGGCAAGCAGAAGGTGTTGGTACGGGACATCTAGGTCCTCTTGGGGCATCTCAACTTCGCTTGTCGGGTGGTGCGTACGGGTCGTACTTTCTGTAGGAGGTTGGGCTTGGCGTTGTCGGGTTTGACCCTTCCCCATCACCACGTGCACCTGTCGGCAGGGGTGAAGGAGGACTTGCGGATGTGGCGGGCTTTCCTAGAACGGTTCAATGGAGTGCCGATGGCACCGGTGGAGGACTGGGAGTGGGACGCGACGCTGTACTCCGATGCGACGGGTGTCGGCGGTTTTGGCCTGTATTGGGACCGGCGGTGGTGCCGCGGAGCAATGGCCGGCACATTGGCAGGCAGGGGGCCGTAGCATCGCTTCTTGGAGTTGTTTCTGTTGATGGTGGCAGTCACGGTGTGGGCACAAGAGGGTGTTGTTCAGAGTGGACAACATGGCGGGGGGACACGTGGTGAACAGGCAGCCTGTGCGGGACCCGCAGGTTTTGAAGCTGATGAGAGTTTTTGTGCTGCGCTGTTTGGAGAATGACATTATGTTTCATGCGCGCCACGTTCCGGGAGTGGCCAATGACATTGCGGATGCTTAGTCTTGTTCACAGTGGCAGAGGATCCATTACCTAGCCACGGCAGCAGAGACGGTCAAGACATCGGTCCCGAGGGAGCTCTGGTCGGTAGAAGACGCCGGGTTGTTCAGCTGGTGAAGGTGTCAGTGGCCGCGTCCATGTGGAAGGCGTACGCGCAGGCGTGGGAGGAGTTCCGGCACTCGGTGCGGTGAGGTACAGGGATCCATGGCAGTGGGAGGAGCAGGTGGTACGGTTCATGTTGAGTCTGATGCGTTGCGTTTGCGGCGCTCGAAGACGGATCTGAGGGGGTTGGGGGCGTGGGTGGGGTTGGGACGCAGTTTGTCTGGCGGCGTGGGGCCGGCGGTTGGTGGCGGAGAGGAATGCGGCGGACGACGTGGCTTTCGGGCGAAGGGATGGCGGCAGGGTGACAGCGGCTCAGGCTTTGTGGGTTCTGCGGCACGCCCTGCGGAATATGGGTGAGGACCCGAAGGCATTTGGGACACACTTGTTTCGTATCGGGGCGGCGACGGAGGCAGCGCGGTGTGGTTGGGGGAAGGAAGAGATCATGCGTTTGGGGCGGTGGAAGTCCGATTGCTATCGGCGAAACGTCAGGATGCCGGGGGTAGAAGAGGTGCTCTGAGTTTGTTGGTTCGCCCTCTGATATGTGTGTCTTTGCAGGTGTTGTGGTGGGGCCGGAGGTGGACAGCCTGAACATTTACATTGTGGGACACTCATTTGTCAAGCGGGCAGAGACGGCTGAATGGGACAGGCACCGGAAGCTCAATTTGGATTTGGATGATACTTTGTTTAGATGTCACTGGTGGGGAAATGGAATAATGCGTTGGCACGAGTGGATGCCTTTGCTGAACAATGTGGTCCGGGGGGGGTGTGCCCAGATGTGGTAGTTATACATGTGGGCAAAAATGACCTGGTGCAGTGTAAGGGTTTGGCACTGGTCAAACAGATGAAGAGGGACTTGTTGGAGATTAAGAGGAGTTTGGCAGGTTACCACTTGATCTGGTCAGAATTTATTCCTACGAGATTATGGAGGGGGGCGGAGCGCCCTGGGGCAATTGACAGGACAAGGCGGAAGATCAACCGGGAGATGAGGAATTTCTGTGCCAGGGAGGGGATAGGCAGGGTGGAACACCCTGAGCTTAGGTATGGGGCAGTGTACTTTTTTAGGGAGGATGGAGTGCATCTCTCAAGTTACGGGATGGAGTTATGCATCGTGCAGTCGAAGGAAGCGCTAGATGGGGCCCTAGGGGTGCGCAGATATCCGAGGAGGTTGGAGTCCTATGGGGGTCGAAAGTCGCTAATGCGCCTTTCGAGTGGTGTTTCTCCTAGTTCAGAAAGGGGGATAGTTGGGGGTAGTTGAGGAGTCCTGGGCTGTTTATGTAGGTGGTGGGGGATACTGAGGTCATTTTTAAAGTTGGTAGGCAGGGGGGGTATTGTTGCGGACAGGATGTGGTAGGATGTGGCAATGTTGGGGATCCGCTTAGGGGTGGGGGTGGGGGTTGTCAGGCATTCACATATTTAGCTAGGCCTAGTTTTGTTCGGCACAGACCAAGGTTGGGGTGCAGGCAGGGTGCACCTGATTCCAATAAAGCGGCCGTTATCACACTATTCCTGTGTCTGTGGTCAGTGCCCCCCCCTACTGGTGGGCCCCAAAAACGCACATCATTACCAGAATCCACTAGCGCTAGGACGCCTGCGGGTAACTATTGCGCTTTATAAAAACCTACTCCAATCCAATCCAATCCAATTCAAAACAATCGCAGAATTCCAGTGTGTGGTCCAATACACTTGAACAAGAAGAGAGCAATTTACCTCTTATTGTGACAAAAATAGTACAATCCCTGTGTAAAGCCAAGTTACAATCTTCGTGAGAGGCACCATCCAGTTACTCCAATACTAATATTCTTCTTCTTACCCGTGGTCAAAACAGAAGAAATCTTAACAAGTCTTCGCATATTTAACCAGAACCTAATGTGTGTGAGCTCGGTCTGGCTGTTAATATGTTTGTGTTCAAAGCACATAATGAAAAAATATAACAACAAAGGAAAAAGAATATTTACCGCTGGAAAACAGTCATGCTGGATTAAAAAAAAACATTAAAGAAAGCCTGTGGGCTGCCAGCTGCAGTAACATCAGAGAGAGAGATTTGTGGAGCTTAAACACGAATGAACCGCCGCCATTTCTATTTAAGAATAGACCATTAAGCAGTTCTGAGTGGAGAAAAACAAACATGCAAGGATGTTGTTAAACCAGACAGCACCATTTTACATTTCGGAATCGCTGTGCATATAATCCTGTAATCAAGTTGTCAGCAAGTTAAAACATATTTGGGCTGAGTTTAAACTGTGGAAACACTTTAAACGCCTACTTAATCTGCACTATTATCTGAAGTGAAGTCATTTACTGTATGTCTTACGTATCGTATCGTATATTTGCCATAATTTAAGAGGGTATTATTTTAAAGGAATGAAATATTCCACACATGATGCGCGCTTCAAATAAAATCCAGTATTTTAACAATGTAACAATCTAAGCGATTTTGCATAGAGTGCATCTTTTCTTTCAGACCGCACTTCAGTGGTTTTGTGAATTGGCATTTCCCCACTTATGTGGCAAACCAGTCTGTTCTTTGTTGCACAGCCAATGACCCACAAACTTCCAAACATCTGGCGACGCGGAGGGCAGTCGCCAGCGCAGTTTGTACAGTGTGTTGTCCTTTGGTCTGTATTTGCTAAAGTTAAAAGATTCTTGCTAGCAGATGTGAGACAAATGCTTTTGTTATATATAGGGAGTCCAGGAATTTCTTTGTTCCACCACCAAAGCAAAAGAGAGACACACATTTCCATCTGCTGGAGGTGTGACCAGTTCCTCATCCGGCCTCTTTTTCCATTGTTCTTCATGTCTCGTGTCTTCCTTAAGCACCGAGGACACTGTTTTGGTATTTGGAGGTGGAATGTTTCCTGGCTTAGTCAGCACTCACATATCAATTTCTAATTTATGAGTGTTGGAGGCCAAGGGATAACATGTGTGCACTCCCTTGTTCTAGATCAAACAGTATTCCTGGACCTAGGGCCGGACTGGCCATTCTGCCACACTGGCGTTTTCCAGATGGGCTGCAGACAAGGGGCTGCTATGAAACTGGATAGGCTCCTATGACCCAGTCTTGAAAGACCCCCATTGCTCCATTTGATGTGAGGCTGACTTGAACATTGGGCAATGGTGCCTGTGCTGATGTTGGTCATCTGTGCCGGAAATGTGGCGCATTGCTGGAGTTGCGTCGCAAGCGCGACGCAGCTCCAGCAATGCTCTGGGGGGGCCCATTCTTTCAATGCTGCCTCAAGCCTTACGCCTGCTTCAAGCAGGCGCAGGGTTTTGACGCAGCATTGCCCTGAAAGTGACTGAGTGAAATCTCATAGATTTCACTCAGCCACTTTCAAGAGGCGTTCCTGCGCAGGAACGCCCCCCCCTGCGCAGGAACGCCTCCTCATGGCGCAGTGCTGTACAACGTGACGCATCTCCTAGATGCGTCACGTTGTAAATGGGGCGCAGGGATGCGCCACGTTTCCGCGCCGTTGCGTCACGCAACGGCGGCGTAAACGTGGCGCAAGCCCTTCATAAATCTGCCCCCTGGTGTTTGACTGATGCCGCACCTGGATAGAGCATAGTAGACAAGAACAAGACGAAATTGATGATTGTGAAATATAAATACCGTAATGACATTGAACTACAAAGTCATATAAATATTGTCTGTCTGAATAAAGTATGCAGACTCAGTATCCTCTCACACCACAGACTGGTGTGTGTGTGCCTAAATGTCCACCGCCGACATTTTGGGATTCCTTATGCAATGGCACACTGGTTGTCATGTATCACCCCCTAGTAACGTAGTGGAGTAGAACAAATGTCTGGTAACTTTTGTATAAGATTTTTTCTGTTTTTCTTTTGACAGTTTACCACATTACATACACCACCTGCAGAAATGACCAGCCAGTGTTCCTTAATGCACGCCTGCTAGGAATGTTCACAAAAACTGAGGATGTGAAATTGACAGGCGGTAACAAAAATATTACCAGTTATTCCCAAAATGAATGGTATCCTCTGAAATAAAATGCCTGCTAGTAAGGCTAATGCTGCTGTATCCATGTAGATAGTAGTTAAACATGCATACTTGCCTACATATACCCTACATACTCATTACCTACTGAAATGTAGTGATAACGTGTATAGCAATGACAATAACATGCCTGGAGCTAACTCTGCGCTAACTCTATTAATGCAACTCCTTCGGAAGCGTCCCATAACTTAAACGAGGAAACATACCGAATCTCTTTTTAATGAATGAAAGTGTTGATTAAATGCGGATTCTATAAATGCAAAACGTCTGTCTGTCTACTAATAAGCTAATTAACGAACATGAATATTCATTGCAATAGTTAGGTCGCTGCTTTCACTGCCAGGATTTCTAGAAAGTTAGATGTATTTAGCTGTGCTCTATTTAAAGGGAACATTACAAAAAAGAAACATTTCTCCCTAGATGGAACTCGGGGCCGCAGGAACGCAGAGGCCTGGCTATGTGTCTGCAACGCATATAGCGCCTTGTAATATTTCATTGTTAGTAGTTTGCTGTGCTATCCTTATAGACAAACCCCAGCATTGACTCTTGGACGCACAAGTGGTAATGTTTTCAAGATGGACGCCCAGCGCCGGAAGTCAAGCTGCTCGGTTCCCACCACTCGGATCTGGTTTCGTTTTCTTACATTATATGCACATACTCAGGCTCCATACACAATTAGCAAGAATTTGGCAATGTAATAAAACAAACACGACAGGCAGACCCGTATAATTTAGACGCTGATTCTTAAACGAGCGTGCTGATTGAGAACCGCTCAGGGTCGTGTTTTCCAACATGTGTCTTGGAGTGCTGCCTATTGATAACAATCTGGCAGGCAAGAATGTTTTATGAGCAAATAAAGTCAGCAGATTGTGACTTGGTGGTTAAAGAACACGTTGTACCATTCTCGTACACTCGACCCTACTAATTTTACCGTCTGCCCCATTCTTAAATTGGAAATAATTAAGGTTTGAAACAACGCCAAAGGTCAAGTCGTAGAGAACAGTATTTTGAGGTCAACAAGTGTTTTTCAGCCTGTAGTAATTATTGCAGGGACCTGTGCAACCATTGGAGATGGGGGCAGCGTGATTTCCCTGATGTATCCGAAGGATGGGACTAGTGGCATGCACCTCTGTTAGGTGCAGGCATCCGCTCACCTCCAGGCTCTCACTGTGAGACCCTCGGTAAAAACACACCAGTAGTACCATAATAACCTACACAATCCTCTGGGTAAGTAATTCCAGAGCTCGGTATTACTGCAGTAGTAGACACAGACCGCCTAGGGATTACAGAGGAACTGGTAATGAGGACAACAGCATAAGCGGATGCCAGTGGGTATCCATTCTCTCTTAATAGGGATTTTAAACAGGTTAGCAGCAGCAGAGGAGAGTTTTACCTTCGCACCACAACAGACACTGGTACTGGACCACTCCCAGTCTGGTCAATAAATATTGTGTAGCTGTTTCTTGTAAAAAGCAGTAATACCCATAGATGCTAGAGGACTATAACATGTTACATAAATGAATAAATGTTAAACTGTCTGGCGAGTACAATACGGCCAGAGAGTAGAATATGCTTCTGGTGTGGGGGGTGAGAGTTTGCTCATAATATCAAACAGCTGTGGCCACCTCTGCTATGTCGGAGGAGCGCTGCAACCCTACTTAGTTTTTATAGGAGAAAACAATGGTTTTTGGTGGCCTCAAAAGGTCCTGATAGAGTAGGGTATTGCTATGGTACTAGAATCAATCCTGGGAGAGAGTTTTGTAGGGTAACATACAACTAGAATACTTTATTTATGTTTTATAGTACAAATGTTTTTTTCAGGTGCTCACACAAGTGACAAAGTGCTTATAGTGACTGAGTGAAAATCTTAAAATAAAACTATATACAAAGTGTCACAAACAAGGGTATTCCCCGCAAAAATATATACAGTAGGGTAGGGGAGTTTCCTTGAATGGGTCGATGGCGTTTCGATCTAAACAACTCTAGATCATCATCAGGACGTGGTGATGCCGAAGCAGCGAGGCAGGGATAGCTGAATCGCGGATCGCGGTGATCAACACCCGCCGGGAAGCTGTACCGCTACTATTATCTGACAGTGTTGAAAACGCTACACCCAGACAAAATTGAAAACTATACCGAGACTAAATCGGTCTAGCCTTGATAATAGTATACCTAGCCGTTGGAATCTTTCACAAAAAGCCTGAGAATCTTGATTTCATATACCTGATGGAAATTAATTCAACCATCTTTCAAAGAAAGCTCACCACGTCCTGATGATGATCTAGAGTTGTTTAGATCGAAACACCATCGACCCATTCAAGGAAACTCCCCTACCCTACTGTATATATTTTTGTGGGGAATACCCTTGTTTGTGACACTTTGTATATAGTTTTATTTTAAGCTTTTCACTAAGTCACTATAAGCACTTTGTCACTTGTGTGAGCACCTGAAAAAAACATTTGTACTATAAAACATAAATAAAGTATTCTAGTTGTATGTTACCCTACAAAACTCTCTCCCAGGATTGATTCTAGTACCATAGTAATACCCTACTCTATCAGGACCTTTTGAGGCCACCAAAAACCATTGTTTTCTCCTATAAATACTTCAACCCCAGGATTTACTAATGGGGTACCCTTGTTCTCCATGGCAACCCTACATAGAACCAGCTGAGGGAAACAGTATGAGGCCAGCCTAACCGTCATGCGCACTTAGGTTTCTCTAATCCAGCATTGTTGGAGAAACAGCACAGGTTCCCATCACTGTCTGAGTGGCAAACCAAGCTGCTATTGAGAGCAGCGCCGGGATTGCGTGGGTAGCCTGTGCTGGTGTCCTAGGGACTGCTAGGACACCATCAGGAGAGAAGAGGACCACTGAGATGGCTGGTCAGCGTCGGAACATATACGCTTTTTGAATCTTAATTATTTCCCTAATTGCCCCTCTGCCCCCTCCCCACTTGATTTTTGCAGAGGCCGCCACTGATGCACTGGTGCACTTCAGAGTTTGTCATTTTTACAACACAAAACTAAATACCATTTAATGCTACCGATGTAATAAAGTGGTGCTCCTTCATTGAAAAACTTAATAACACCTCTGCAATGCACTCTGCAATGCAGTCTGCAACACACTCTTCAAAACACACGAATTGGCAAAGCCAATAGGTCTAGATCAGTGATCTTCAAACTTTTTAATTTAGCACCTACCTTGTGGAAAAAAAGGTCATCAGCATCCCAGAATAATAAACATACTTTTCACAATCATTCTAGGATATTTGCAGCTCTAAACATATGTGATTGTTTAACATTGCCTTTATATTCAGTTATCATTTTTTAAAATGCAATCAAATACGTGATTGACATGGTATGGGCAGGGTGTTCCCTAAAGTGTAAAAGTTTCTACAGATTGATCCTTTATCAGAAATGGGCATATGAACTTTGAGCACTTTTTGGAGACCCTCACACCCTTTCACACCTGCTCCCAGTCAGGACCTGACTGGCACAAAAGTTATGGTGAACTAAAAAAGTATCTTACTGCCGCTCTGTTTGTTTCTCACAAAAAAAGTAGCATTGTTTTTAGCATGATATTCCTCTTGGCTGGATCTGCTACCTCCTGTGATCCATTCAGGACCCATCAGAGGGCAGCTTGCCCCACAGTTTAAAGACCTCTGGTTTAAGGTGAATGTGCTGATGCATTGTAACACAGGGATACACATTTCAAGTTGTGCCTGCCTCTGTTTGCATGTTAAAACTAGACATTTTAAGTTTGCCAATACTTATCATATAGCAAAAAACAAGATATCTGTTACATTGATTCAGAGTGCTGAGGCCATTTTGTAATAAAAAACACAATGTCACGGTATGTACAAAGCTGATCCTAGATGGCCACCAGTTTGTTTATACAGCTCAGAACCAGCATGGAACAGTAAAACAATCATACACTATTTGCAATGCAATGCCCAAATGGCAGACAATTTCAGAATAAGTTATTGCCTGGGTTGGGGAGTTTTAAATTAGAGTGGTCACAAAAGTACCTACAATATTTTAAAAGAGGGTTGTTTTATGAAAAAATGCATGTGTGACATAGCTACTTGAATGCGACAAAAACTTAGATGATTGACCTTACTTTTCAGCTGTACAATAATCTCTCATGCATCCCAATGGAGTTCGAAAGATACACACAAACAACCAACAGAAATGTACAAGACTAAAGTGCTCCTGTTGGCTGATTCAAGATGTGATTGACAAAATCTCAAGCTGATGGTTGAAGAATCCTGAGACAAAGAAGCCCAAAGACTGAAGCTGGCTGACCTAAGTTCCATATAGACATTGTTGCAAAGTCATTCTGTGCCTTGGGCACCCCCCAACTTTCTGCTGACTGATACTGGTGGTAACTGACTCTGACTGACCCTGGGCTCTGCCTAACCAGGCCAGGCCAGTGCTATGCTGAAAGAGACACATTAGAATACAGTTAAAACATCTGCATACACTAGGCTGCACAATGGTATGGTGGGGTACCCCTGTGATTGGCATGACCTACCCTATAGGCCCCTAGAATATAATAGGGCAGGGAGATCGAAACTACCTAGAAGTACCTAATACCCTAGGCATGGCAGTTTAGAGGCCAGCAGCTCTTTTTGCACTTGCATGTGTGCACTGCTGAATCCTGAGGTCAGTTGAAAAGCAGCC
This sequence comes from Lissotriton vulgaris, assembly GCF_964263255.1. Classification (NCBI taxonomy): domain Eukaryota; kingdom Metazoa; phylum Chordata; class Amphibia; order Caudata; family Salamandridae; genus Lissotriton; species Lissotriton vulgaris. Next base: position 1,258,285,436 of record NC_141696.1, read on the forward strand.
CTGCTGGGTGCCAAGACTGCTTTTAAAAAGTAAATTGTGCCCAAACTCGACTTTGGGGTTTGGGGAACTTTAAAATGGATAACCTATCATGTTTTGGCATATTAGCAACCACCAGAGTCTCCCCTAGGTGTCTCAGGGGTGGGGGGTTTGGGGGGAGGGGGGTCAGATATGTACAAGGTACACCCTTATAAAAATGAGTTTTATATGCCCTGGGTTACATGAAATTTCACATTTCACTCCCCACATTGTGGTAAAGTTATGTTCAAATTCGACGTTGATGCTAGGAGTACTGTGGAGGGAGGATCTGCAATATTTCTACAGATTCAGAACCCCTACGGTTTTCCCTAGTTGCACATGGGTTGGGGTTCCTGTAGATATAAGACAAGTACTTATAACAGATGTTTTTGTAAGTCCTGGTGCTGAAAAAATGGCCTAAGTCATTTTCCCATTGCAAATCCCCTGTTACATAGGTTAACATGGTAGGAAGTTATTGATTAATAACTCTTGGTAGGAGAGGGCTAGAAATACCATTCAAAGACTTCCCAGAACGGTATTAATAAATCCAACAATATTATAATGTTGAATTTCTCTTAAAGTGTACATACAATAGCTGTGTCTGGTGGCTCAGTGGACTAATGCATCCACTGCAGGGGCCTGTGTTCGACCTCATGGTCACAGGTTCAAACCCCGGCGGGTCCAAGGAAGACTGCCCATCTGAAACTACAGCCCTGTGGATTATCTTGCTGAAAAATAACTAAATAGTGGACTCTCTAAAAGCTACAGGTTAAAAGAGCTCATCTGGAACATCACCAACTAAATCTACACCTTGGAGAACTACCAGTGGATTTGTAAGGGTTTTTACCAGTGGATTGTGGGAACTAAAGTCCTCAACTTTCAAGGACCATCTTGGAGCTTCCAGACCCTTGGAGTGAGTTTGAGACACTTTGTGGCCTCTTGAGGAACTTAAGGAAGAAGTTCAAGAAGTTTGGAGAACTTTGGAGCAACTTTGGAAAAAAGCTCCATAGAGGGACCGGCTTAACCTGGTCAGCCAGGCCGCCTGCCTTCAACAGCGAGCCGGACAAGCCATCCAGGTTCATCCCGCTAAAAGCGCCACAATCCAACTTCCAGCTTCCAGAGTTTGACCGGGACTAGAAGAAAACTGACACCGGCGAACCCTCACCGGATCTGGCTACATGAGGAGCATCGAGAGACCCCGCAAGAAAAAGCTCCAGAAAAGTTTCTAAGTGCGCTGGTAGAAAAGGTGACCGGGAGCAACCGTGAGAGCCAAGCGCTTGTTTTCCATCGCGTGCCGGCCTGGATTCCTGTGTTGCCCCACTGAAGCGTTAAAGGACAATTTTCTAAGTCCGCTCCAGGGAAGTTGACCGTGAGCTCGTCGAAAGGCAATCCAGCGAGTCCTGACGGATCCAGACTGTCTGGGAGCTTTGAGGGCCCTAGGGAAGAAAAGCTCCAGAAAAGTTTCTAAGTGTGACGGTAGAACTTTAGACAGGGACCTGCCGTAAGCTGTAGCCGCTCAGGGCTCCATCGCACCCGGCCTGAAACTTTGACTTTGGCCCGGTCTATCGCTAACAGGTATCAGAATATGGTGCTATAATCTTCTAAGTGCTATATTTTGCTAAATCTTTAAAAAATATTGTGTCTGGTTCCCTACATTGGATTTTTGTTGTTTGGTGTCATTATAAAGATAACAAATATTTCCTATTTTTTATAAATTGGTATTGGATTTTATTATGTGTTGTGTCTTAATTATTTACTTAATTGTTGTTTTTAAATGTTTTACACACCTGTCTTTGAAGTTAAGGCTGCCTGCTCGCAGCAAAGCTACCAAGGGTTGAGCATAGGAACAATTTTCTAAAATCTATGCTGAGTCCTACCATGTGTTAGTGGCCTTATTGCCAGTGGCAGACCTACATTTGCCCCTACCAATAACCCACTTCCCAACAGACATATATATATATATATATATATATATATATATATTATTTCTTTGCTCCATAAAGAAAGGCAATTGGGACTCTGCAAACGTGTTTTAATCCCAAAGGTGCTGAAAGATAAAAAGCTTGAACGCATTTCGCCATGTGCAAAGTAAAATTAACTTGGCCTTAGTGAGTAAATGAAGATTTTCATTGATCAACACTGAGGAGCAGGAAGGTTTTGGTTACATTCTTGTGGAAATACAACATGCGGACTACAAAACTAAAGACAATTTAAAGGGCTCAGTTGACTTATTACAGTACTGCATCAGCATGCTGTTTGACAGGGTGGCTGCCTCTAGATCTCAACATGAACAACTCTGATATTTTAGTTGTTAGAACTGGGGGTTTCTAGTTGGCGGAGGTAGGTACCTTAGTCCAAAGAGTGACCCTTGTTTCTAAGTCAGGGAAAGTAAGGACACCTTCTCAGATAGGCCCTGCTCACCCCCTCGGTAGCTTGGCACGAGCAACCAGGCTTATCTTCAAGGCAAATGTGTAACGTATTTGCAACCACTCTCTCAGCAACCCAATGATGACACCACAAATGGACTCCACACGAGTTTCATAAAAAAACAATTATATGCTTATAAAAGAAAAGATATACGATGAGACAACACAATAAAAATCCAACATATGCATATTTGTAATATTTCGCCTGGTCGGTTATTAGGCCAGCAAGCCCTTGTAGTTTCTTGCAGTATTAATGAGCAATTCTCTATGATCCAATGCAGTTCTAATGCAATGCTATGCAGTTTCATAATGCAAGAATCAGGCACTTGGTAACGTCAAAATAATGCAGTTCATTATGCAACAAACAGGCAGTTTGTAATGCCAAAATATTGCAATTCATAATGCAACAATCAGGCAGTTCGGAATGCAAAAATAATGCAATGTGTAATGCAACTATCAGGCAGTTCGTAATGCAACAATTATACAATGCGTAATACAACAAACAGGTAGTGCGTAATGCAGAACTAATGCAATGCGTAATGCAACAATCAGGCAGTTTGTAATAAGAGAATAATGCAATGCGTAATGCAACAATAATGTAATCCGGCACCGATCACGGTGCTCTGGACAGTCTCTATACCACACTTACTGATTCGCAGTTAGCTTCTGCCAAAATGAGCCCCCGGCACGGATAAGTTGGCACCACACTCCGGACCCGGTACTGCCACTCCTCGGCAAGTACTGGCCGTGATACAAGCTTGAGCAGATGCTCGTGCTGCGAGAACGGGAAAGGCCCTGAGCGTTTCTCTCCGAGCCCGTACCCCGCCTCAGGCGGCGACTCCTGTGCTGGCTAAGTGTTACCTGAGGGGTGCAACCTCGCTCTCCTCTCCTCGCAACTTGGGCCTCCGATGCGACTTCGTGGATTTTGGGCAGTGGAACTCGGGCCCCCCGATGGGGATGGTTCGAGGTCCCTCCTTAGCAAAGGCAGGTTTGAGCCAGTGCCACAGCTCCTCTGGGAATGCTGGTCCGGGCGTATGGCAATGACGAAGATCTCAGGCTGCAACAGAGCACACGCACACAGCGTTGCTGGGACTCACTTGAGCTCCATCCTCACGAAGGTCTCAGGCTGCACGAAGCACACACACCCATTGTCACTGAGACTACCTTGAGTTCCGGGTGCACACAATCACAGGGAAATCCTCACGAAGGTCACCCTGCACAAAGCACATGCACACAGTGTCGCTGAGACTCACTTGGATTCTGGGTGTGCATGATCACAGGATGATCCATCCTCACGAAGGTCTCAGGCTGCACGAAGCACACACACCCATTGTCACTGAGACTACCTTGAGTTCCGGGTGCACACAATCACAGGGAAATCCTCACGAAGGTCTCCCTGCACAAAGCACATGCACACAGTGTCGCTGAGACTCACCTGGATTCCTGGTGCCCACGATCACAGGGCAATTCATGTGAGGATCTCAGGCTGCAAAAAGCACATGAACACAGCGTTGCTGAGACACACTTGAGTTACGGGTGCACACGATCACAGGGCAATCCTCACAAAGGTCTCAGGCTGCACCAAGCACACACACAGCGTTGCTGAGACTCACTTGGATTCCAGGTGCACACAATCACAGGACGATTCTCACAAAGGTCTCAGGCTTCACAAAGCATACGCGCACAGTGTCGCTGAGACTTACTTGGATTCCGGGGGCCAACGACCACAGGACAATTCTTGCGAGGGTCTCCGGCTGCAAAAAGCACACACACACAGCGTTGCTGAGACACACCTGGAAACTTTTGTGTTCCTGAGATTCTACAACAGGAAGCCAGCTCTCCTCAGGCCCTTGGGGATAAGTTACTTCAGGACACAGCACACAGCAAAGTCCATTCAAGCAGGGGGGCACAGCACACAACAAAGTCCCTTTATCCTCTCCTTGGTGAAATCAGAAAACTGCAGGCCAGCCCCAGAACACACATCAAGGGTCAGTCCTTTCCTTCAGTCTATTCAGATGCTTCTTCCTTGGCAGAGGTTCCTCTTGCCCACAAAGTAGTTTCAATCCTTTACAGTCTTGATCAGTTTCATTCCAACATTCAGGAGTTTCAGCTCTCATAGTTATACCGCTAAATGTCTTTGAAGTATTTGTGTTCAGGGGGGCACTGACCCTTGCCCAAACCAGTTCTGAGTGTCTCCCTGCCAGTGACAACTTCTTCCTTTAAAAGGGGGGGGTCTGGATCCTCAATCACTCTGCAGGAGATGGAGCCATTGTTTTATGGCAGCAGCCCAGGCCTCTTCACATTCAGGGGCTACTCCTCCCTCCTACACGCCAGATGCAGGACAGCCGGTTGCTGTCTCACCTCCTCTCCTGGGGCAAGACATTTCCCAGAACTTATCACATTCAAATCCAGACAATCAATCCACAACCAGGCTGAGACACACAGAAATGTTAAAACACAAACAACCAGCCACTTCTAAAAGAGTGGTTCTAAACACACAATGCAAACACCACCTGCACAAAGAGATGTGTTATTAAATTGTGAGTTCAGGTGCACTAAACTTCACCTTCTCCATCTTAAGCCTATGGGAAGATAGGCTGGAAACATATTACACAACCTCCCCATTCTGTCATATGGGCAAGATGGCCTTACAACAGTGAAAAACGAAATGGAGAGTATTTTACTATCAGGACATGGTACACACTTTAGTACATGTCCTACCTTTCACATACACTGCACCCTGTCCAGCGGGGTACCTTAGACCTACCATAGGGGTGTCTTATGTGCATAAAAAGGGAAGGGTAAGGCCCGGCAAGTGGGTGCACTTGTCAGGACAACATGGCAGTTTAACATACTGCGCGCAGGCACTGCAGAGGTAGGCTTGAGATCTCTCTTTAGGGCTACTTGTGTGGATGGCACAATTAGTGATGCAGGTCCACTAGTAGCATTTGCATTACCAGCCCTGGCACACATTGTGCACTTTACTAGGGACTTTACTAGTAAGGTAAACATATCAATCATGGACAACCAATTACCATAACCCTTTATACAGGGAGCACTTACACTTTGACACTGATCAGCAGTGGCAAAGTGCCCAAAGCATCTATGTCAGTCAACCGCAATCCATCACAGCATCAAAAATAGAAGAGGTAGATGCAAAAAGTCAAGGGTAATCACGCCAAGAGATGCCAGGTCTAACACTAGTACAGTGAAAACAATTTATAAAATTCTTTGTCTGGTCTGAGCGATCAAAGCAAACACAAGGAGATGATGGACGGAGTGCTGAAACTTTTCAAACACTCACCCCCGTTTACAGATCTAGATTGATTCCATCATCGTTCTTTAGCTCACTTCGCCACCTCTAGTTCAGACCCAGCTATTTGCAAATAAGTCTTGACGCTGTGCCTTCAAGGGAACAGTATAGCCCGAACTGCCAAGCCAGGTCTTTCCTGGACCAGAAACAAGCATCCTGGGCACGGTTTCGGGGTAACACTCCTCATCAGCCAGGCTAGCTTGCATCCAGTGGTAAATTGAGCAAGGGACCAACGTTTGGGCATTCCCTGCCAACTTAGGGCGAACAGAGCAAACACAAAGAGATGATGGACGGAGTGCTGAAACTTTTCAGACACTCACCCCCAGTCACAGATCTGGGTTTAATCCATGATCGTTCTTTAGCTCACTTCACCACCCCAGTTCAGACCCAGCTATATGCAAATCAGCCTTAACCCTGTGCCTCATGGGAACAGTCCAGCCCGAACTGCCAAGCCAGGCCTTCCCTGGACCAGAATCAAGCATCCGGTGTGATAGCTGCTGGGAGCGGAGGTGGTGGAGGAGTGCTCAAGTTAATTTTGTGACTTTAAGGGTTTGCCCTCTTAATTGGGATACAATCAAATAACAAAGGAAACCAAGAACATGAGAAATTCATTGAACAAAGAGATCAATTAGAGGACAAAAATCACATAATAGAACGGGACCATTTAGTTATAATAAGACATGGCGAGAACAATAGAGTTATACACACAGCGGAGCATAAAATGGAAAACAACCAAGTAAGGGAACTGCCTGTTGTGGGGTTGGAACAACTAATCTTTAAACCTGTATATGCGTCCCGAGGGCAGCAAGACACATTGAACAGAGGTAATCTTCTGTGCCTCTTCAAATCGATTCCATCATTAGCCAACGTGGCATGTAGCGACATTGAATGTGTTGGCTTCACACAAAATCCAGAAGGTGCACAGCCATTAACACTAATAACAGTAACATCCCCCTCTATTTTGGAACAAATCATGAACAAACTAGAAATCTTCCGCAGTTGGGGAATAATAATTAACAAAGTTATTCCAACGGAATATCCCACTCCAATTTTAAAAGCCGAAAATCCGCCATTAAGTGAAAAAGGAAAAAGCGGCACTCAGGTCTTCTCTGTATTAAAAAATCAGTTAGGAAAAACTAATATTGAAGTAGAAAAGTAACTGGTGGATAAAAAGATAGAGAAGCCAAGAGGGATAAATGAGAAATGGTTAACAATGGCCTTGCATGGGAATGATAAACAATGACAAAACAAACAACAAAAGACACATAGAAAATTAATGAGTGAAAATGAGACAATAACAATCTGCTCATGGAACATCAACGGAATAAGTAAGAAGTTAGATAACACCAATCAAACTTTGATATTTAATACGTATCAGATCATTCTACTGCAAGAGACTTGGGCAATGGACCCTTTTATTCTACATGGATATAAAGGATACTTTGAACCTGCGATTAAGCAAAACAAACACAGTCGCCTTTGCTGAGGCTTAGCAATATTTATATCAATAGACTTGAAAGCAGAACATAAGCAGTTGGTTACGAACAATTGTAATCTCCAAACGGTAATGTTAAAATACAAAAACCAGGGTTATGAAAAAATCTTAAAATTGGTTAATACTTATATTCCCCCGACAGCGATCTCAAGAAAGACTAAGTGCGCTATACTTACAAGTTATTTACTCAAACAAATGGTGGATGATGCCTTTGCGGACTTTATAGTTACGGCAGACTTGAATTTAAATCTGCTAGTACCATTCATAAGAGATGTCACACAGTTGCAAGACCAACAATGGCTTATACCTGAGCAAGCAACGGACACTAAAACAAAATATAAGCAAACAAAAATAGGCCTAAACTTTGTGAAAGACATAGAGGCTTTGGGGTTACGAATATTAAATGGAAGATTCCTGACGGACTCGCCCCCAGCATGGTCATTTCACACTCAAACTGCGAAATCAAGAATTGATTACACGATGGCATCATTAGGCATATTTAACAACTTTACTTTGTTTTATTTAAGGAAGCTCCCTGAGAGCGATCACTTTCAACAAATAATTACTACTGCACTAAAAACCATGAAACCACAATCGTATTTGTCAATGCAAGGTCAGATTGGAACCATAAATTACAGGAAATTAATTTGGAAGCCAAATACTAAAGATCGCACCAATGAATTAGCTCAAGAACTGGTTACCGAATGCTTTCAAGAAAATACTTCTGAGTCCGCAATTGACCAATGGGTAAGATTCACACGCAAAATAGTGGATTCACATGACCCCTCAAATGGAATTAGGAATAAAAAAATATAGCGGAAAGAAAAAAGGGAAACAAAAATGAACTTGACATATACGGTCCGAAAAATGAAACAGTCTCGAAATAAACTCAGGAAAGAGTTAATCAAGCTCCCTAACAATAAATATATAATAGCCAGCATAAAAACACTAAATCAAAATCTGAGGAAATTAATCTGGAATGAAAAAACCAAAGCCAATCATGAACTTTAGACGAAAAAAATGTTCGCTAGTAATCAAGCAAACTCGAGGGAGTTTTGGAAAATGATTAACAGCCTAACAAGACCTGATAAAACTGTTGTATCTTCTACATTAACTGAGACTGAATGGGTTAATGTTTTGGTGAACCATCTAAACCCGGACTGCAAAACAACTAAAAGCGGATATGACCCCAAAAGGAAGAAAGCATCGAACCCCGAATTGGATATTGAAATCAAAATATCATATGATCAAGTGCATAAAATAAAAAAAAAGACGGGGCACCAGGTCCAAGCGGTATCCCATTTGCCCTGTACAAGGAGGACCCAGCCGTATGGGCAGAACACCTAGCTAAGGTCTGCAACGACATAGTACGGAGAGGGGCGATCCCTGAATCCTGGAGAGGGTCTCTAATATCGCCTATCTTTAAAAAAGGAAATTGGGCCAGGCCAGAGAATTTTCGTTTAATTACATTACAAGACACTGACGCAAAACTGTTCGCAGGGATTCTGCTGTCAAGTTTATCAGACTGGGTAAAGGACATTAACATTATCCTGCCAAACCAAACAGGTTTTATCAGAGGCCTAGGAACAGCAACTAATATCTTAGCCCTATCGGTATTAATGGATAGAGCAATTTCAACAAAACAACCTTTGTATTTATGCTTTGTTGATTTTAAATCAGCTTTCGACTGCGTGGATCGAGAACAACTGTTGGAAAAGTTACGACTGCAAGGGATCCCGCATTGACAGCCGCATTTAGGACCATCCAAAAATAAAATCAATCAGCCAATTGACTAATCGCCCATTTCTAAAAGTGATTTCTGCTAAACTGCTTCCCTCCTTAACATACGGCAGCGAGGCCTTAAATGGAAAAGATGCAGCTACTATCAACAATGCTACTTCAAAAATCTTTAAAATCCTTTTCCAATTGCCTATGACTGCATCACAAGCACAAGTCAGACTGGAATTCAGTCTAAATAACCAGCAGTATGCAGGAAAGGGACATGCAATTAAAGTCTGGAATAGAGTAAAAAATGACCAAGTCAACCTAATATCCCAGCTACTCTGGAAAGAAATTAATGGTAATAGCAAATCACCTGCCTGGAAATATCTGGATGCGGCTCTGGAAGAATTGGAGGTTAGATCGATTTGGGATTCTATCATAACTCAGGCGTCATTTAAGAAAATCATCAATAAGACAGTAGATCACATGTCATTGATAATTTGTAAAAAGAAAACATGCATGGCCTATAATAATGTTTTCTCAAAAAATACGGCACAGCAATACTTGAACACGCCATGGTCACTGAATAATAAACAAATCTTTATTAAAGCATGATTTGGAATATTGCCGGGACTATGCCATTTGCCACCGTGGAAAAAATATGAAAAGGATACTGTTTGTAGGCTGTGTAAATCTGGGGAGGAGAACATTATCCAGCTATTGTGTCTCTGCCCTGAAATGAGAAATGAAAGAGTTACTGTACTAAAGAGACTTTTTAATGAAAGAGGGGTACGAACATGTTGTCAGGATTGAGCAAGTTTGCCCTCATCGCACACACCAGGTTCCCATCTTTAGAGTCAGAAAAGGCTATTCTGTTTTACATTCTCCGTGGGGTTGGACACAGAGGGTTGCCAGGTCCTTTTGCTGATATTTCACCATCTAAATTGAACACTCTACCCTTCTTCCCTGTTGCCACGCTTTGCCGTTAGTTAGCGTTCTAGTCTTTTTCAGCTCTCCAGCTGTCAGCGGTTAGGTGGTGCGCGAGCGATTTGAAGGCTTCACACTTCAACCGTCGCGCTGACTGAGAAGCAGCCTTTCTTCAGTCTGCGTCCCTATCCTCTATTCAGAATCCTAGAGCTTCGTGGTTTCATTCGAAAATGTAGTCATTCCTTCGCTCGCATTCATTATATCCTGCGAGCAAGGTTCCGTTCCTGTTTCCTGTATCCTGAGTACTTCGACGTTCCTGTCCGAAGTTTGTTGCAACTTCCCTCATTTTCCCTTTATCCTTGGTGAGGAAGTCTACGACCCAGTAAAGTAGCTGTACCCTTCTTCTCTCTCATTCCAGTCAGCGAGAGAGTCGGGGTAAGAGCAGAACTTTTGTTTTCATTTATTATTCTCCAGATACTAAGCCCCATAGAGTGTCTGTTATCTAATGACATAGCGTTCTTTCATTCCTGGAGTTCTGGGTTCAGTACGTCATTGCTACAGACTTTATAACGCACATTAGCAAGCATCTGTACCTACTCCATCTTATCAGATAATTGAACTGTAGAGCTGAGAGCAGAATTCTTCTCCTGATGCTAGCATTGGAATATAGAACTATTCCTCCAGTCTTCAAGTAAATATAAATATATATATATATATATGTTTGTGCTTACCGCCTTTAGTGGATTATTCATCATTTGGCTATTTACAAGGAGCACGAGAGTAAAGAAGATTCTAAGACATTTATATTCACTCAGCTATATGTTCTTTTTCACATATGAGAGGCTAACTCCCGCACACATTCAGGTAGGAAAAGGTCTTGGGGAGTTTGGATAGAAACAGTCTTAGAATAGTTTGCTCATTGTTGCCTTGCTTTGCAGGAAGTCTACTACCAGAAGAATTCCGAAGACTTCAGTGTGTTGGGCAGTCTCTCTTGTTTGTCGTCCCATTCCCCTTTCCCCCGTATCTCAGTGTCCAGCTTAGACTGGGTCCTGTGGTGTAGGGAAATTGGGAGCTAGCATCTCATCTCCTTCGCTGAATCATTCCTGGGGAGCTACAATCCAGGTACTGCTTCTGACACATGTAGACAGGCGCTAATTTTATGTCTTTCTTCAGATCATATAATTATTAATTCTGCGTTGGTAACATTTTTAATTAAAGTCTGTAAAAAAATTAGAGGTCCAAGAAACAGCAAACTAAAAGCCCTATATTCTTTCCTGTTTTTTTAATCCATACTTATTTGCATTACTAACATTTTATTGTAATGAATTTTATCGAAATTATTTAGTCAAAAGATGTATAGAATGTTAAGGAATTGCTGCTAAACAAATTGTATATAATGGTTTATGTTGGACATGACCCTTCTGGCAGGTACACCCCTAATCTTTTTGCTTTTAATATGTGATCTGTGTTAGTGATTTTTGGTCTCTGCACACTTTTTCCCTGTGTCCCAGAGTAAAGTGCATGCGTGTAGTGAGGCTGGCCTGCCCTCCCATAGGAATGCATGGGGAATGTGTGTGTCCATGTTAATTCCTGATGTGTGGGGAGTGCAGGCTCGAGTTTGATATGTGCGAACTCGTGAGATTGAATGCTGCGCAATGATGTATGCAGCGATGTGCCCACGCGCAGCGTCCACGCGCTTCGGCCGCGCCGAAGGTGCGCCAAAGGTAAGCCCGTCTCGCCCGTCCGCGCCTGGACCGCGCCCAGCGCCAGACCCCCTGCCCCTCGCGCTGCCCAGCCCCCCCGCGTTACCTACGATGCCGCCACCCTCCTAGCCCTTAACCCCGGTCGCGCCCCCAACTGCGTCCAAGCCGCTCCTGGACGCACCCATGGACCGTTCTCCTGCTTCTCCTGCAAATTTAGCGGCACCGACAACATCTCCGCTACGACCACACCACAGATTCCCGACCCCAACCTCCTACAATGCATCCTTCTCAACACCCGCTCGGTCCACAGGCACGCCATTGACCTTTGGAACCTACTAGACACCATCTCTCCTGACGTCGCCTTCCTAACGGAAACATGGATGAACGCTTCCTCCGCCCCTGACATCGCCATCGCTATCCCTGATGACTATAAGATCACACGCAAGGACCGCACCGACCATACAGGAGGTGGAATCGCTATCGTCCATAAGAAAACAATCCGCATCTCAACCAGCTCTGATGCCAACCTCGCCAACTCCGAACACCTTCACTTCCAGATCCACATCGACCCCAAGACCACACTCAGAGGCACCCTCCTCTACAGACCACCAGGACCACGCGCAAAATTCAGTGAAGACATCACGGACTTCATCACCCCACACGCGCTCCCCTCCAAAGACTACATCCTTCTGGGAGACCTCAACTTCCACCTTGAAAAGATCAACGACCGCAACACCGCCACCCTCTTAGACAACCTCGCCAACCTCGGACTTAAACAACTGGTCACTTCCCCCACCCACATCGCAGGTCACACTCTCGACCCCATCTTCACCTCCAGCAACCATGTCTCCTTCAGCCACACTACAGATCTCCTCTGGACTGACCACAGCTGCGTTCACTTCACCTACAACAAGCCGAAACCCATCATCCACCTCCAACCAACTCTACAAAGAAACTGGAACAAAATCACCACAGAGCAGATCTCCACATCACTCCTTCAAACCTCCCCAGCCCTCTCTTCTAACGCCAACGAAGCCGCCTCCAACCTCACCCTTTGGTTATCCAACACCGCCGACACCTTAGCACCACTGAAAAAACGTCAACACAAACTTGGCATCAAGAAGGCCTCATGGTTCAACGACGACCTCAAGAAATCCAAGAAACTGTGCCGCTCCCTTGAAAAGACCTGGAAAAAAGACCCATCCACCAGCAACAAGGACGCCTTCAAAAGCGCCATCCGTACTCACCACCAACTGATCCGAAAAGCCAAGAAAACAGCATTCAAAGATCGACTTGACAACAACGCCCACAACAGCAAGGAACTTTTCAACATCGTCAAGGAATTTTCCAACCCCTCGGCCAACTCCAACGACATCACCCCCTCTCAAACCCTCTGCGATTCCCTAGCCTCTTTTTTCCACAACAAGATTGCTGACATCCACAACAGTTTTGACAACCAACCCGGAAGCCAACCCACCCTACCATCAGCTGACCACCTTCCCCCCGTTAACACCCTTAACGCCTGGAACCCAATCTCCACTGAGGACACCATCCGCCTGATGAATTCCATCCACTCTGGATCCCCCACAGACCCATGCCCCCACCACATCTTCAACAAAGCAGACTCCGTCATAGCTCCGCACCTCCGAGACGTCATCAACTGCTCCTTCAACTCCGCTACCTTCCCAGAAGATTGGAAACACGCTGAACTCACCGCCCTTCTGAAAAAACCAACAGCAGACCCCACCGAACTCAAAAACTACCGCCCCATCTCGCTTCTTCCATTCCCGGCCAAAGTCATCGAGAAAGCTGTCAACAACCAGCTCGCCGCCTTCCTCGAAGCCAACAATTCACTCGACCCCTCACAATCTGGCTTCCGAGCCAAACACAGCACTGAGACCGCCCTCATCGCAGCAACAGACGACATTCGAACTCTACTGGACAATGGAGACACAGTCGCCCTCATCCTCCTCGACCTCTCTGCAGCCTTCGACACAGTCTGCCACAGCACCCTTTTACAACGCCTCAGAAACATCGGAATCCAAGGAAAGGCACTGGAATGGATCACCTCGTTCCTCACCGGAAGAACCCAGAGAGTCCGCCTCCCACCATTCAAGTCCGAGGCCTCTGAAATCATCTGCGGAGTACCACAAGGATCCTCACTCAGTCCCACCCTCTTTAACGTATACATGAGCCCCCTCGCGGCCATCGCCCGCCAACACAACCTCAACATCATCTCTTACGCGGATGACACTCAACTGATCCTATCTCTCACCAAGGACCCCAGCACCGCTAAAACTAACCTACACGAAGGAATGAAAGAAGTCGCCGAATGGATGAAACAAAGCCGTCTGAAACTGAACTCAGACAAAACAGAAGTCCTCATCTTAGGTAAATCCCCCTCTGCATGGGACGACTCCTGGTGGCCGGAAGCCCTCGGAAATGCACCCAACCCGACAGACCACGCACGGAACCTTGGCGTCATCCTGGATTCTTCACTCTCAATGAACAGACAAGTCAGCGCCGTATCCTCTTCCTGCTTTAACATTCTTCGCATGCTCAGAAAAACATTTCGCTGGATCCCTTCCGAAACAAGGAAAACAGTCACCCACGCTCTAGTCACGAGCCGACTGGACTACGGAAACACCCTCTACGCAGGTACCACCGCTAAACTCCAGAAGAAACTACAACGAATCCAAAACGCCTCAACCAGGCTCATATTAGACATCCCACGCAACGAACACATCTCTGGTCACCTTAAAGACCTCCACTGGCTACCCGTCAATAAGAGGATCACTTTCCGACTGCTTACCCACGCACACAAATCCCTCTACGACATCGGACCAGATTGCCTCAACTCTCGACTATCCTTCTACACCCCCTCCCGCCAACTTCGCTCTTCCAGCCAAGCCTTCGCCACTGTACCTCGCATCAACAAGACCACCATGGGAGGCAGATCCTTCTCATACCTGGCTGCCAAAACATGGAACTCTCTCCCCGCTTACCTTCGCCTCACCCAGAATCACCTAGCGTTCAGAAAGCAGCTTAAAACGTGGATATTTGACAAATAATCCACCTCCCCTTCCTAAGCGCCTTGAAACCCTCTGGGTATGTAGTGCGCTATATAAATGTTATGACTTGACTTGACTTGACTGTGCAGTAAGGGTGCTGGCGTGTGATTCGCTGGAGCTGGCTGGTGAGCCTGGCTCCAGGAGTCTGGATGGGTCTGCCCGGTGGTGAGTGGAGAGATTAGCATGAGTGATGTGAGGGAGGGGTGCACCTGGGTCCTGAAAGGGCTGGGCTTTCCCCACACAATGCTGGCTCCGCCCCCTGTGGTGCGTCTAATGACCCTAGCCCTGCCAGTGAATAGAGTGAGGGGCTGAGCACATCAAGAGTGCTCACAAACCAGCTGCGACTGGTTTTTCCCCTCACCCTGAAGCCAGTCAAAGGATTTTACAGTATAAGAAGGGGCTGTGTCCCCTTACAATTTGTTCTCTTCCAGGACCCTGCCTGAGGGGGGCTGTTGCTGCTGCTGGGCACCAGGAGGACCGCCACTTGGACTGCCTCCCTGCCTGGAGGCCTAGTGAACTGGCTCTGGGCCCAGCCTTGCCCCCCCTGCCTGCCTCCAGACCTTGGCTGGAGCTTTATCTTGCTTGTAGCGCTTTATCCCTGCCCCGCTGGGGAGAGCTTTATTTTGCTTATAGCGCTGAGAGCGCTTTTCTTTGTCCCTAGCGCTTGAGAGCGCTTCACTTGCTCTTCGCCGGTGCCCACCCGGCATTTGGCCCGTTTTGGCCGATTTCGTACCCCTGGCAGGTGCCCACCCCGCCAGGGACCTGGTGCCGTTCTTGTGGGCCAGAGCGAGTGCCCACCTCGCCTTATATTTTAATTGAAGAGGGAGCCTACCCCTCGTGTGTCTCCCCGCATCACCGCCGCAGCCCGGGACAGCCGAAAATCCCCGCCCGGCCCGCGACCAGGAAGTCAGGCAGGCCGGAGGCGGGACCGAGGGACAACAGGAAGTCTCTGTGCTTCCTCCGGGGCTCCCAGGAGGAGGGAGAGCCCTGGAGTGCAGGAGCAGAGAGGCGGCCGCTAGCGAAGCTCCCGTTGGGAGGGGAGAGCCCAGCCCGCCACACCAAGCCCGAGGAGCAGCCCCAGAGAGGAGTCCTGCAGCGAGCCGGTGAGTGCGAGTGATCGCAGAGGAGAGGGGGGCATCTAGGCACATTGCCGGTGCCCGCTCCTCCCCTCCAAAGCAAAGGCCGCAGTTGTGTTCGAGCCCCGAGAGGCTCGCGGGGGCGCAGTAGTGTTTGAGCTCCCATTGTTGTGCAGAGCCCGAGAGGCTCCAGGCTCCGTTGTTGCTGAGAGCCCACAAGGGAGGGCTCCGGGGGCATACTTTGTTTCCGAGTCCCCAGAGGCGGGACTCCCCACAGAATTGGGCCATATTTATATTTACGAGCCTGCGAGGCTCGAGGGGGCATTCTTGTTCTCAGAGCCCACGAGGCTCCACGCCCGCATTTTGTAATTAGGAGCCCCGGGGCTCCAGGGCCCCATTGTTGTTTTAGAGCCCAGAGAGCCCACATTGTTTACGAGCCCACATTGTTTACGAGCCCTGAGAGGCTCTTGGGTGACATTGTATTTGTTTAGGGCCACGAGGCCCCAGCCTACAGTTAGTTGGTCAGAGACCCGAGGCTCCCACACTGTGCTTGGCCCCATTGTTGTTCTTGAGCCCACGAGGCTCCAACGTTGGCCTCATCAGTATTTTCAGCTGCCCAGCACTTAGTGGGCAGTTGCCACGTTTAGGTTTGTGTTCTTGGCTGCCTGCGCAGCCTGCCCTGACATTTTGGACTAAGGGCATTTCAGCCCTTGCGAGGCCAGTTGGCCTGAGGGACAGTTCTAGTGTTGTGCCATGTGCACCTTGCGCAAATTGTGATTTACTTGCTAATGTGATTTCTGTGCAATTTTTATTACCTACACCTCTGAATGTTGTTATGCTTCATGTGTTTTGCTTCTTTCCCTTTGCTATGCGCTTGCTAATTAGGTGATTGTTTTTCCGCCTATAGGTCCTGCTAGTAAGGTCCTGGTTCCCTGCGTGATTTTCCTAAGGTGGTTAGGGTGGCGTAGGAGGTATTTACCTTTACCAGTAATTACTGGTTGTGTGCTACATGTACTATTTTGATGCTACAGTTATTATAGGTTCTATGTGCTAAGTGTTATACCCACAAGTATTATTATTCCTACAAAGTGTTAATTACAACAAGTGCTAGTTCTACAAGTGAATACCCCTGACAGTGGTCCATGTGGCCCTGTCCTGTACATAATCCCCTGTAAATTCTGCCCGTGCCTGTTGGCACATTGTAAAGTGTGTGTTTTTATCTAATGTGTTTTACTATAATACAAAGGCTATTTTTTATATGACCTTGTGTGGAGTTTCCTTTGTGGTGGGCCTTGGGTGTTGTTGCTGGGTGCGCGCGCAAACGCTTTACACATCGCCTCCGAGATTAGCTTTGATGCTCGCATCACGTTACCTAGACGGTGAGCAGGGGTTATCTTGGTGTGTAACTCCCTTGCCCTGACTTGAGAATGGTGATCTCTGACTGACTTTGGCGTGAGCCTTGGCCAGCCGGGGACTCCGTTTCTAACAGTTTACTGTATGAATTTGTTTTATTGTAAGATTTCAATTAATCAAACAATAAAGGATATTACTTACTTAAGGGTTCACCCTCACAAGAGTTGTGATTATTCCTAGACCTGGGCAATTGCCCAGCCCAATTCATAATCTAATTTCTTACAGTTTTTCAACAAAGAGAGCTACCCATCCAAAACATTGCAAGAGTTTTCAATCTTGAAAATTCCTTTACCTGAATAGTCAAACTGGGGCATGCTCTCAGATTCAACACATTTGTATCATTCAAGCAAAATATCTGGGGTTCACTGAAGAAGTTCAATGGGTTTCCAGTCAATGGGGGCACAATTGAAATTAGAAAAGAATATGGTCTCGCTTACAACTTGAGAATCAGTTGAGGTATGAATTTCAAATTCACAGGGCGACACAGGCCTGTGTCTTTTAGAGGAAATATTGTCAGGTGTAAACAGGAAAATAGTGACTCAACCACTGCAACTCCAACTTCAGATAACCTGAAAATTAAAAATTTCCTAGCTATTGTAATGGAAAGTTTCAATTCTATTAAGGACTCTGAGTCGAGGATTATGCTATTCTTTCTTCACTTTATTGAATAGCAGCCATTCAAAGAACTTAACAAAACCACTATTCCCATAAACCATAGGGAATACGAAAGTCAAACAAGAGTGTCCCAGTACAGAGTCTCCACTCAGTCCAGCAATCACAGGTCTGGATGGCTATGATAGTCCCCTGTCATCTTCCATTCCTCCTCTTTCGTCACTCGACGTCAGCCCAGTGGAACATCTCAGGATTCCTGTTTAGTGGAATCCTCTGTCAGAAATAAACAACACCATTATATACCAGCAAAGGCTGAGGTTCTACCCTGTAGGGGAAAGGCAGAGCAAGAGAACACAATGAGAAATGCCAACTAGCACATCAGGACCAAGGTATATCATAGCAAACAGAATGCACAACAGCATATCAGAATCAAAAGAAACACTTTACTTACCCAATTACGAGGGTGGGAAAGTACGAAAAGTGTACCCTGGGTGGGATAATCTTCGCCCCGAGTCATTAATAGAATTGAAACTTTCCGTTACGATAGCTAGGACATTTTTCATTCTATGTCAGGACCGGAGGCGAGGATTTTGCTAGTTTAAAGCTTACAGACTACCAAGTGAGCCATATCAATCACCGGTTTGAAGTAAAACTGTTTGAAGGTTGAGTCTGAAAACCAGTCTGCTGCGCTCAGAATGTCTTCCAGACGAGTTCCCAGGGTTACAGCTTTAGAGGCCATGACCCCCCTAGTGGAACGAGCCACAAAGGCTCTGAGGTCAATACCAGCCTCCTGCATCACCCACCTCACCCAACGGGCGATGGTGGGGGAGGAAACCACCCTGTGGAGTTTGCGCAGTGCGATAAGCAACTGTCTTTACCCCGGAGGACGAAAATCCTCTGACATCTCCTTGTAAGCCTTGAGGCACAAGACCACACAAAGCTTGGGGGAATCCGGAAAAGCAGGGTAGGAGATGGACGTCATACCACACTTGGTTGGACGGCGAACATTAAAGGTAACCCCCAAGGGGGAAAAGATCCTGCCGATGACATCCAGGGCCCCAACATCCAAGACCCTCCTGCAAGAGATAAAGCAGAGAAGCATGGCGAACTTCGCCGACAGCTCTTTACGAGAGAGGAACCTGTTTGGCTGCCAAGACAAAAACAGATTCAACACCAGATTGACATCCCAGAGCTGTGAATAACGAGGCTTCGGAGGAAGAGGGAGGCGAATGCCCCGTAAGAGCCAGCACACCAAAGGATGCTCACCCACTGGGGAACCATCCACTGGCATGTGCCCCGCTGAAATGGCGGAACGGAAAGTATTAACACTCTTGCACGCCAGACCGCCTTCCACCAATTAAGCCAGAAAATTCGGGATCGAAGTCACATCTGTTGCCACAGGATTGAGACCCCTTCTCCAGGTGGACCTGTAACGCTTGACTGTACTGTCTGCCCAGGCCTTGGACATGAAACTCTCAGTCATTCCCGAAGGGCCTGGGACCGCCCATCGTCTCCTGTAATCCTCCACGCCATCAACGCCAAGGAGCCTTGGGCAATTAGAGGATGAGGAACATTGTCCTGACTGAGAAGGAGGGTGGGAAGACGGGTGAGTGAGATTGGAAAATCCCAAGAAAGTCCCAGAAGAACCGGAAACCACACTTGAGACCTCTAAATAGGCGAATGGGGGAAAAGCAAACCCTGTTTCGGACCGCCAATCCTGCAGAAAGGTGTCCGTCCGCACTGCCTGGGGATCCGATATCCAACTGATAAACCAGGGAAATTGGTGATGCAACCGGGAGGCAAACAGATCCTCCGAAAACGGACCCCAGATCCTCTGGAGGTCCGCAAAGACTCCGCGGTGCAGATTCCAAAGTCTTGAATAGCGAAAATTGCGAGAGTGGAAATCCGCCACCTGGTAGGCCTGACCTGGAAGGTACTTGGCTGTCACCGAAATGTGGTGATCCAGTTAGTACTGCCAAAAGTTCACTGCCAGATTCGACAGAGCTTTAAAACACATACCCCCGAGATGGTTGATGTAACTGACGGTCAAAACATTTTCCATCTTGAGTAGAACACAGGACCGGACCGAGTCTTTGGTCCAACATTGGATCGCAAAAGATTCCGACAGCAGTTCCAGACAGTTGATATGTAACTGTTGTTCTTGAGGAGACCACACACTGCCTGTGGTAAAGTCGCCACACCGAGCGCTCCATCCGGACCTGCTGGCGTCTGACTCTATAACAATATCCGTCACGGAACCGAAAATCGCACGCCCATTCCAGGTCTCTATATTGGAAAGCCAACACTGTAGCTTCTCTCTGGCCTCCGCCGAGAGGACTACCTTTTGAGAGTAGGTCAGGCCCCTGCGCAAATGATGGGCCTTGAGACATTGCAGGGCCCTGTAATGGAGCGGGCCCGGAAAAATGGCCTGGATCATGGCCGAAAGAAGGCCCACAATCCGGGCCAACTGTCTTAGAGAGAGCTGGGGCTGAATCAACACCCTCCTGAGCTCGTGATGGATCTTCGACGTTTTGCAAGCCGGGAGACTGAGGGTACACTCGACCGAGTAGACAGAAAAACCCAGGAACACTACTCTCTGGGCTGGGGAGAGAGTTGACTTCACCTCGTTGATCATGAAGCCCAAACCCTGAAGAAGGTCCACCGCCCTCTGCAACTGGCCAGCTAGGGCCCGAGGACACTGTGCCATCAGGAGCAGGTCGTCCAGGTAAACTATAAGTCTCATCCCTGAAGCCCTCAAACATTCGACCACCTGGGGCAGGACCTTGGTAAAGCACCAAGGGGCGGTGGACAGGCCAAAGGGGAGCTTTGTGAACTCGTAAGTCCTGTCTCGCCAGAGGAACTGAAGGAAACGCCGGTGCTGCGAAAAAATGGGGATTGCCAGGTCTGAGAATGTCGCACAGAAGCTGGATATCCTCCATCTAAAAATGGCAGTAAACCAGCCATTCGTTGAACTCGCGCAGGTTCATGAAGGGTCTCTTGCCACCATACGGCTTGTCTACCAAGAAAAGGTTGCTGACAAACCCGTTGGGGTGAAGAGAGGATTCCACTACAGCGCCCTTGGCGAGAAGGGAGTGGACCTCCTGGTCGACTAAGGCAGAGTCTGCCACCGGAAAGGCGAGAGGATGCGGCAAAACCGGTTACACAGGATGTCCGTAAAACTCGATATGGAAACCTTGCACGGTCTGTAGCACCCAAGAGTCCACCGTGACAGAAGTCCAAGCCTGGAAAAAATGTGCCAGACATCCCCCCACTTTCAGAAAAGAAGAAGGGAGAGTACTCACCGGAAGGGTTAGAGGTGCCACTGCTAGAGCGCGCAGTTCCCCCGGGTCACCCGAGTTACCAATTCTTTACACGCACTGGGCCCTTGGCGTGCAAAAACCTTTATTACCACACTAATTTGTTTGGGTGAACTGGGTGAGGATTTCTCCTCCTGCACGCTGCTAAGAGTAATTAAAGTTTGGATTTACCTCTGCTTACCATGTACCCGACTTACCACAGGCACAATTCTCACGACGGACCTAGAGCTATCAGGGAAAATAGTAGACAGGTCTAACATCAAATACTCTTTATAATCAGTAAAATACTTTCCACAATTCTGTAAAATGACCACAGACACCTGATGAAGTTTAAAACTTTATATAAGAATTCAAAGAGAAGATGCCAAGATAATAAGCGATACACAGAGTAATATATCAAACATTAAAATCAACACCAATAGGTAACTTTGCACCAAAAATATGACCATTAGGATATATGGGAAGACTAAAGGTAGGGTTTTTAGAACAAAGCTAGTCACTGCAATTTTATACTAGGACATAGGATGTGGATGAGACCTAGAACATGTACTTAACCTAAGTGTTTAAACTATTCTTGCTAGGTTCACTGCAATCCACTAAAGGAAAGGGAAAAACGGGAACATGCTATTACTTTTATAAAATCAATGAACTCCTAAAGGAGAGGGGGAGAGAAGGAACCAACTAAAATCAGACACATATATTTGATATTTCAACGGCAATAGAGCAATATCACAGGTAAGAATACTTTAATAGATCAGACAAGAAAGAGGGAGAAAGAGAGAGATAGAGATACGCAAACCCACAATCAATAATTACCTAGTTCAGATTGAAGACCAACCCTGGCCACGGGTCAGTTGGGAAGACGGGGACAGGGACCCTCAGAAAAGGAATGCCAGAATGCGAGCAGGTACAGCTCACGGACAGTAAGGACAGGATACCCCTCAGGTTCAGGTCAAAGGACTGGGCCTCCCAGGGTACGACCAACATCCACAGCTTCGGACAGCAACGCCTGCGTTACCCCCTCTTGCAAGTGATCCGCCAGAAACCCCGATTGGATTTTCGAATTTCCCCAGCAAAGTGCTTCGCCAGCACTTAGGATTTTCCACCCCTTAGGAAATTGTGGAAAGTATGGACAAAGTGCTCCGCAGCACTTTCAAAATGAGCACCTATTGAGATCGTAGGGTCAGTGACAGGTCTGCTACTCGGACAAGTCGGACAATTTTCCTAAGCTAAACTAGGGCAATTATACTGTTTTGGGGACCCTTAGACCACCCACCAATGTTGCAAGTGACAGTTTCCCACATTGTGATTGGTCAGGAGAGGTGGTGCGGTCATTACCACCTCCTAGAATTCAACTTTCCCATCAAGAAATTTAAATTTTCTTGTCCGCCCCTCAGGTTCACGTTCCCATCCATAGAATACAATAGAAAGTATGAGCGCACAGGACATTGCAACAAAGTCTGTTCATTTTCAAGGTGATTGTCCACATCTTGTGCTGGGTTCTCAGGCGCATTTGGCTTCAGGAGCCAGCTGGCTGGTTTCAGCTTCTGCGCAGTTAGGACTTTCCCTGGTCAGCTGACAGGGTTCAGAGGAGCCTCAGCATGGCGTCGCTCATGTATGCCCCAGCCCACAAAGACGCGGTACATGAAAAGTAAGCGAGAACAAATTAAAATCACACATAAAATGATCGCACTGTATACCATGGTAAAATCTAACCAACCCTTACTTTATAATGACTATAGCATTATGGATTAGTGCGAAAAGCCAGATAGGCTAAAGCAGCAGTAGCAAGCGGAGAGCGTGGTGAGAGACAAGCGGCCATGTTTGCATCAGTGCGCATGAGCACAGAATCCCTCCAGAATGCGAGTGCGTCACATCACATGGGTATGACCGACGCATGCGCAGACTGAATTTCAGCGAAGCAGCCATTTTTAGTGCAAGCTTCGTTTTAGTACGAGAAAGACAAACAAGCAAGCATCCTGGGGACACCCGCGTGTTGGGAAAACACTTTATAAATGACGAACAATGGTGTTAATATTATTATGCGGTTTAGACAAGGGTTTTGCATACGAGCAAGGCGCTTTACGTGCGAATCCTTGCTCCATCAATCCCCTCTTTGATGATATTTACTATCATCACTACATGAAGGAAACAGATGCCAACTTTTCTCATTCATCCACATCGTCCATTTCAATTTCAATAAACTTATTGTTTAGTTTTCTTTCAGCTTCCCTATGAGAGTGGTGATTTTTCGCCTTTTTGTAAATTGCACTCTTTAGCTCTTCTAGTTCTAGTTCATCAATGTTTCTTTTCACCCCCCTCTGATTTACTGTATATTTCTTTTTGCACTTTTGGCATTTGCAGCAGATAAAAATGATCAATACAATTACACCTATTATAACTATTGGCATCAGTATTTTCCACAAAAGATTTTTACCTAAGTTAGTAAACCAACTACCTATAGAGGAGAGACCTCCAGTCAGTCTCGTCCAGGCACTGTCAACCTCCAATGGTTTGAGTTCTTTTTCCAAATTAGTTATGTTCTTTACATATTGTTTTAATTCGATACTTTTATCAGGAATGTAAGTGCAGCAATGTTGCGCTTTCAGCATTCTACAGACTCCGCCCTCTTTTGCTAATAGGGTGTCAAGGGCAAGACGGTTTTGTAAAACCATTGATCTGATCGCAACCATTTCAGTATTGACCAGCAGGAAACCAGCAGCAGTGTCCGTTGATAACCGGTCCACTACTGTAGACAATTTGCAGATTCTATGGGTGTTCAGAACTACCCCCATTCCAGGTATCAGTGCACTAAAAATATCACCTATAATTTCACCTACACTTTCACGTCTACTACGCACTAAACCATTAGTTTCTTCATCGCTTCCAGCTGCATTATTCACATGGTATATTTTCGGGAAAACAATGCCAAAGTAGCAGCTTCCATACCAGTGATCCGGCAATTTGAAATAAGCCTTGTTCCCACATATATAATATATTCCGGGAAACACAGGTTCTGACCCATTTTTGAATCCCCAACCTCCAATTACCTTGTAATTATGTTCACACTCGCTGGAACCGATGAATACATTGTTATAGTACTCTGTCTTTTCCCTATGGATACAAAGTTTCCCCTTTCGTTCAAAATCCAGCAACAAGGCAGGACTAGCTTCGCCTTCCGAGGTGTTATCCATGTGCTCAGCCCACCTAGGGACTCTATCCTTCTCGTCATTTGCCTTCTTCTGAAACTTTTCTCTCCTTCTGTCTGCCATCTTTATAAACATCTTTTCCTGCTCTTGCAGTGAACAGGTCAGGTTATCTTCTCTTGCTTGATCTAAATCTATGTTACCCATAGTCAGGAAATATTCTCCCATATAGCGTGTCACGTCACTTGTAGTATGTACACGGTTCAAGTGTCCTCTAACAGGAAGTTCAGAAAATACTACGTCATCATTTGAATAATAGTACTGCAAGGTGCTTCTATAGAACAAGCTAGCTAATATACTACAGGAGATTCCATAGGTCAAAGGTAGATGGTGGTATGTCACGCCTTCAGCCACTGAGGTTGGTAGCTTCATGCAGACATAACAGTCCTCTATTTCCATAGCTTCTACATAATGCACTAACAAGTTAGCAAAAACATTTAGATGCGTCCTGTTTCTCATTTTGTGGAAATGTAGTCCATCCTCATCTGATGTTTCTAATTTTGGTCGTGTGTGTGTCAGTCCTACTCGTCTGTCGCGTCTCTCTAAACTTCGTGGTGTTTCTGCAGTCTGTACAACCCCTACGTCTACTGCTTCGGGTTCAGTAGGGGACAAGTTAGGATTTTTACTTATCATAAAAGGTAGAAAAACTGTTAGTCCTATCCATATTACTATTAACACGGCTACACTACACAAGCATATCTTACAACAGGTTTTAAGACACCCACACCGGGATCTCCCAGAGACATTCGGATCAGACATATTTAGCTTACAGGTGGCTTTTGCTACCCCTCTTCGTTTCTTGGCACCAAAGGCTCACTTCGGGGCTCTCTCAAGGAGGGTCTTCGTCCGAACTCCGATCAGCAATGGACTCGTCGTCACTGTTGCCACTGTGGTGTGGCTCGTCTATTTCCTCCAACACAAAGTACGTCCACTCAGGGCTCCGATACAGTCGGTTCTGTTTCTTTATCCTGTCGCTCTTTCTTAGCGATTTTCCTTGGGCTGCCTTTCTTTCGCTTTCAGCCCTTTTTCTGTCCTTTTGGTTTTCTTCGACTGTTTTTAGTCTGAGCCTCAGTCTCTTGACGTATCGGGGTGCACTTCTGCCTCCGTGCCTCCCAGTTGTTGAGGAAACTTGGCCTTCTTCGTGCACTCTTTTTACTTTTTGATGTGGCACTTCTGTTTCCCTGCCTGTCTGACTAGTTCCAGGTCTTTCATCTATTTCTTCTGCCTGGTCGCTAATCTGTCCCTGCTCAGATTCAAATCGCACTTTCTTTTTATTCTTGGTTACTGTTGCTTCCGTTGTCTGAGCACTTTGATCTAGTTCTATCTGTTCCTGTTCATGCTCTTCGATCTCTTCGCTTTCTTCTGCATGAACGTCAGCTCTAATTTCTAACTGTCCCTCTCCACTCTCAGGAGTTTCAGGAGGAGTTTCGATGTCCTGATCTGACCCTACTTGGCCTATGTCCTGATCAGGTGTGTTGTAGCTTTCGTTGACCTGACCTTCTTCTTCTATTTCTGACTCACCTGGACTATCCCACTCACTGTCTAAGTAGGAATATTTCCGGGTTCGTATTGGATCATGAACCGGTTTCGTCGGCGGGATACCATTCAACGTCTCGACTTGTGCTCGGCAGTTCGATGTCAGCTAGCTCCGGACTCTCTTCCTCGGAAGCCTCTTCAGCTGCGCTGCCTTCAGCTCCAGTCGCGTTTTCTCCAGATACCCGCTTTGTGTGGCTGGCGTGGATCCACTTCGGTACACCAGCACACTTCACAGCAGTGGTAGTGACGAGGATCACTTGTCGTGGCTTTCCCCACCTTGGCTTCAGGCAACTGCTCCGGGTGTGTTTCTTTAACACCACCCAGTCTCCTGGTTGCAGATTATGTGCTGGAGTCTTTGGCCACTCGTCTTCTGTCTCTCCAATCTGCTGAGAGAGAGAACGCACTTGGTCACCCAGCTGCTTGCAGTATTCTAGCACCATATCATCAGAAATGCTTAGCAGTTTGTGTCCGGGTACCCATGCCTGGCGCATCACTCTTCCCATCAACACTTCATGGGGACTCAGGCCAGTCTTTCGGTTTGGGATACTTCTCAAACTCATCAGTACCAGGGGTAAAGCCTCTATCCAGTTCATTTTTGTGGAATCACACATCTTTCCCAATCTGGACTTCAGGGTGCCATTTATTTGTTCCACTACCCCAGAAGCCTCTGGATGGTAGGCACAGTGCAATCTTTGCTTCATTTTGAATGCTTTACAGAGTTCTTCCAATACATCGTTGGCAAAATGCCCACCTTGGTCCGTTTCGAATGTTTCTGGGATCCCATACCTAGGTATCAACTCCCTGAGCAATAGTTTGGCTGTGGTGAGAGCGTCATTTTTCTTAGCTGGATATGCCTCCACCCACCTGGAGAATAGACAAACTATGACTAAGATATTTCTATATCCTTTGCATTTGGGCATGGTTATGAAGTCTGCCTGCATTCTAACGAAGGGACCTACTGCCTTTCCAATAGTACTCTGCTCCACTACAGTCTTCTTTCCTGCATTGAATTGCTGACACACTAGGCACCTCTGGCAAAGCCTTTCCGCCTGGTTCCTGAACTTTGAATTACAGAACACCTGTTCAAACACCCGACACATCGCGTCTCTTCCCATATGTGTTGGCTCATGTATCATTCTGATCATGGGGTCGATCAAGCTATCAGGCAGTACAGGCACCCCAGCCGGATTTACCACCACACCATCTTCTCTCAACTCGCATCCATTTGCGGCCCACCTGCCCTTTTCTTGCCTGTCTGTGGCTTGTTGCAACTCCTTTAATTCTTCCCACGTTGACACATTCTCAAACAACATAAGTTGGCAGCTGGTTCCATCCCACAGTGCAATTTGTAGGGACATATGGTGTCGGGCACAAAACTGTGCAATTTGGTCAGCGTACCTATTACCGGCAGTCACATCATCATTTCCAGATTTGTGAGCCGCACACTTGACCACAGCCAATTCTTTGGGTAATTGGATAGCTTCCAGTAAATCATGCACTACCTTCCCATTTCTGATAGGTGTGCCTGAGGAAGTCATGAATTCTCTTTGTAGCCACAACTGGCCGAAGTCATGAACGACCCCGAAACAATACTGGCTGTCTGTATAAACAGTTATTCTCTTGTTCTTACCCCTCTTACAGGCTCTGGTTAACGCGATGAGCTCTGCCACTTGTGCAGATTTCACCTCGCGCATGTAAGATGCTTCGATGGTTCCTGTCAGTGTAACCACAGCATAGGCAGCACTCAGACTCCCAGTCTCATGTCTCAAACACGAGCCATCCACGAACATTGTTTTATCCCCGTCAAGTAGCGCTATTTCACGGATGTCTGGACGGGGTTTTGTGCTAAATTCAGTTAGATCGATGCAATTATGTTCCCCGTCCTCTTCAGATTCTACATCCAGAGGGATAGGTAACAGTGTCGCAGGGTTTAGGACATTGCACCGGGAAATAGTTACATTTTCAGCACCAATCAAAATTCTCTCATACTTAGTCAGCCGACTAGGTGTGAGGTACTGGGTCTTAGTTCTAGTCAGTAGGATGACAACAGAGTGAGGAACATAGACAGTGACGGGATGTCCCATGACAATGTTCTCACTCTGTTCCAGACTGACGCAAGTAGCAGCAACGGCTTTTAAGCATCCAGGCAATCCAGCAGCCACCGGATCTAGGGTGGCCGAAAAGTAGGCTACTGGTCTTCTGACTAATCCGTGCTCCTGGGTCAGGACTGAAAGAGCACAATTCTCTCTCGTGTCACAGAACAGCTCAAAGGGCTTAGTGTACTCAGGCATACCCAATGCAGGTGCGGTACATAGACAGTTTCTCAGAGTTACCCAAGCATTCATGCTTACACTGTCCCAGTGGACGGGGTCTTCTACTCCTTTCTTTGTCATATTTATCAGGGGTCGGGCTAGAGCCGCAAATCCTACAATCCATTGTCTGCAGTAACCCACAACTCCCAAGAACATTCTCACTTCTTTCTGTGTTCTGGGCAGTTCCATTGCTTTAATTATTTTGATCCTTTCGGTAGTGACCTTCCTGATTCCTTTTTCTATCTGGTGCCCCAGATACTTTACTGAGTTTTTACAGAATTGTAACTTGTCAGGCGACACTTTATGTCCTCCTTTTCCTAAGTGATTCAGCAAGGCAATTGTGTCAGTGACACAGTCAGTCTGGGTTTTAGATGCCACTAACAGGTCATCTATGTACTGTACCAAAACAGACTCTCTTGGCAGCACTAGGGATTCAAGGCACTTTTTCAGTATCTGGTTGAAGATTGATGGACTTTCGGTGTACCCCTGGGGGACACGATTCCAGACATAGATATGGCTGTCAAATTCAAAACTGAAAAGGAATTTGCTTTCTGGATGCAATGGGATGGAAAAGAAAGCGTGGCATAGGTCAATGACAGTGAACCATTCTGCATTCCAGGGAATCTGATATAGAATTACTGCAGGGTTGGGCACAATAGGACAGCAAGGCACAACAATTTGGTTTACCTTGCGCAAATCTTGCACCACCCGGTACTTTCCACTAGGCTTTTTGATCCCAATGATAGGCGAATTACAGGGGCTGCTCATCACTTCCTCTATTATTTCTGCTTCGAGCAGCCTGGTAATTTCGGTCGCCACTCCTGCTTTTACTTCTGCACTCATTTTGTACTGTCTGGTTTTGGGGTATACAGCATTTGTTTTTATTGCTATTTTCACTGGGTCCACATTTGCCATCAGGCCTACATCTTTTCCTGTGAAATCCCACACTTCTGGTACTACTCTTAACTGGAGTTCTTCAGGTAAATCCTCAATGGTCAAAGGCTTGATGTCAGCATCTTGTCTGACTAACATCAGTTTGTACAGGCCATCTTCATCGGGGGTCTGAATTTCTACGCCATTTGGTGTGCAGAAAATGGTACAACGCATCTTGCACAACAAATCACGTCCTAGCAGGTTTACAGGACTGGAATCACAGACCACAAATCTATGCATTTCCTTGAAATTTCCTATAGAAATTTCCATTGGTTCAGTTACAGGGGTACTTATTATTTGATTTGAGACGCCCACTACTTGGATTGCTTCTCCCGAGAGGGGTAGGTTAGGAACATCCACTGTTCTTACAGTAGATCTGGTAGCACCAGTGTCCAACAGAAAGGTGACGTCTTTTCCTTCAACCTTTCCTTCAATGTATGGTCCAGTCTGGTCTACCGGTAAGGAGGCGCCAAGTACGCACTCCTCATCCTCCCCTCTCAGGCCCCGTCAATCTTGATCTTCACAAAGGAAGGTATCATTTAGCAAGTACTGTGGTATGACTGCGTTTCTTTCACTCTCAACCTCCCATACTTCCGCCCTCTCATTCTGCTGACCCTGACCTTTAAAATTCTGTCTAGGAGCACGAGGTACTGGAGGTAATTTTACCTGTTGCTGGGTTTTTCTTGTCCCCTCTTTCGGCACCTGTGGATTTAAACCATTTACAGGGGCATTACCGGCCTGTAGGTGTGGGCACTCGTCTCGCCAATGCCCCATCTGGCCGCACCCATGGCACGGAAACTTTTTCATGGCTTCCTCCCGACTCATTTTAGGTCTGGGCTTTCCTCCCCCCCCAGTAGTGGCTTTCAGAACATCATTATCAGAAGTCAATTTACTTAACTGTTTTTCTTGCTGTTCAGCTAATTTCACCTGTGCCCACATGACTTTCTCCTTGAGGGCCTTCTTTTTATTTTCGATTTCATCTTCGCAGTATTTTGCATATTTCAGGACATCATCTATGGGCTTTCCCTGCCAACTGATTTTGTTATCTCGAATCCATTGTGAGATTTCAGGCCTCA
Source organism: Lissotriton vulgaris (assembly GCF_964263255.1). Taxonomy (NCBI): domain Eukaryota; kingdom Metazoa; phylum Chordata; class Amphibia; order Caudata; family Salamandridae; genus Lissotriton; species Lissotriton vulgaris. The sequence goes on from NC_141696.1 coordinate 1,258,315,589, forward strand.
ATCCTAGCACAAATCTGTAGCTGAAATGGGTCATGTCTTTCATGTCTACATTATTGATACCACTGTAAGTTTTAAATACCTGCAGTAACCTTTCATAAAACGAATGCACCGTTTCATCACGTTCTTGGGTGGTTCTATCTATTCGGGTCCAATCTGTCTCTTTTGCTGGCACTTTTTTCTTAAGGTACTGTATGACCTGGTCATATTTCCTCATTACATCCGGTGAAGGGGCTCCCGTTTTCTCATCTCTGGGATATTCATCATTAGGCCAATCAATTTCTATCTTACATTCCGTCCACAGATCTACAGGGACCACAATGTCGAAAAACCCATCCAGGTCTTTCAGCAGACATTTCTGAACTTTTATGAAACGTTCTACCTGTCTGTACCAGTCAACTAGTTTCTCACGTAATTTCGGGAAGTCGTTTGTAAACGACACAATGTCTTGTCTGGACCAAGGGACATGGACATATTTTCCTCCCGGGACCTCTCTCATGGGGCACAATTTTTCTGTTGGGGTTACTTCCTTTAATACGAATTCTGAAGTTATTGACCCAGCCCTGCTGCCTTCCTTTTTCTTTGCCCACCTGGTTCTCCATTTCCCCACTTCGCCCCATTTCTGCAGAATTTTCAACAATTCTTTTACTTGGATCTGTTTTCCCATCACATTCAGGCTTTCTAAATCCTTGTCTGAAAAGTCCACTCTGTAGGGTTTCTGAAGAATTTTGGAGCGACTAACATCAACTCCCATTTCTGTGGCGGTATCCATTATCTTTTCATGGAGCACCCTAGCACTCCGGGTAAGACTTTTACTGATGAACAGTAACTCTTCTTCATTATACGAGCTTAGGCGCTCAACTCCTACGTTCCCAGCCATCATTTCTTCTATTTCTATTCTTAATTTATATATTTCCAATGCTTTAGGTTGGGGAGTGGTCTCCTTCTCTAGCTCCTTTGTCCATCTGTCCAATTCTTCAGGGGAAACTAAAGTGGCATTCCTAACTCCAGTTGCACTTTCAATCACCACCTCCTTTTGTCTGGGCTGACTTCTTGTCCCTGCTATACTAGCCCTCGATTCCCTAATGGGCAGATCCATCAGAACCACAGATTCACACTCACTTTCCTGATCCTCATCTATGAATACTTCCTTCCTCGGGGTCGGGATGCTAGGAGTAGGCAGTATTGGGGTGATAACAGGAGGATGGGGACTAGTCAGGTCATTTCTATACAGTGGAATAGCAGAACCAATAGTTACTGGAATAGTCAAGGAATCAGGATGGGGATGCATCTGGGCAATGGTTCGAACTAAATCCTCTCGCTGTTTAGTCAGGGCTTCTTTCTCTTTTTCCTGCAACCCCCTTTCTGCAGAATTTCCATGCAATACCTGAGGTACTAAGGACGGATAAATACTCGGGGCAGTCGGAGCAACCAATCGAGGTGGACTTTCTCCGAATGGCTGATAATTTGGGACTGTGGATTTAGGTCTGCAAAACCCATCCCTTTCACTGGTTTTACTGCCTGTAGCTGTTCCGTCTGTATCACTGTCCCTCCTACTTCTGGGATAATTTGTAAAGGGATTTTGAGAATGCACCGGTTCTAATTCTGCAACATAGGGAGGTGGATTCTTCATTAACAAATCTTCCAGGTGTTCATCTTCTATGTCCCCCATAGGTGCTAGGTGATGGGTCTTTTCTTTACATTTTCCTCTCTTCTCTTCTGATACCCCCATCATAGGGAACAGCCCTTCAGTCAACATAGATTGCCTCCACTGTTTCATTTTCTGCTCTTTGGTTGGCGTTGGAAGCCTGGGATACCATTTACTCACTCCCTTATCCATCCGGGGTTTATCTCGCTCTGCAGCCTCAATCTCCCATTCCTCCAAAGCTTCGTACTGGGTCAACCTAGGTCTAGGGTGTAATTCATTCATGCGGGTCCTTAGGTTAAACAGGATCCGACCATTAAATGTACCTTCAACAGGGAATGCTAGGACTCCGTCATCTACAGTATACTTTGCCCAATTTTCTAACCAGACACAAGTGTGATACCCTTTATCGAACAACATGAAAGAAGCAGGGGTATTTGGCGGGGGAATGAGTACGCCTTCCCTCGTTCTAATGGGCTTGTCAGTTTTGAAAAAATTCTTTACTTTATCGGAGAATGACAGTTTTCTCTTTATTCCATACATCATGTGCGGTCTACCTCGTAAAATCTGCTCCTTATGAAATCCTAGGTACTTGGGATTTGGTATGAAGTCTGGATACCACATACAACTCTCCAGACTTGCTTCTAGCTCGGCTGGATTAATTTTGTTTACCTTTGTGCTTCCAATGCTAGCGCGACTTTTATTTCGCACCACCCAATCAGGTCAGAAAATACAAATACTGTTAACCAATGGGTGCGCGGCCTTTTCACAAGACAGAGTCTCACGCTTCGGCACTCACCCCTCCTTTACAAATTCAGCTCCACTACCCACCCGCTGTTTTGACCAATACCAGCGCGGCGCGGAGTGACGTCAGAGCAGCTCTCCGACTGACTCCCTCCTTCACAAGGTAACGGAAACTTTTTACTCTCTCTAAAGTGCGTGTGCACGTTTTAGTTAACAACACACAACGTTTGCCACTATGTCTGAGTGTTCTAAAGAGAGAAAAGACTTTTCTTTCGCTACTAGTAAACCACTTCTGTCTACTTTTCATTCACTCTGGATAGACTTCGTTGCCTGTCCCTTCACACCAGTAACATAGAACCCGTTATTCTTCTGACTCATCCACCTTAGTCGGGGATATGTACTGAGCCAGGATTTCACCAGCGAACTATTTTACTTACCAGACAAGCCTCAGAGACCCTACTACTCCTTCCGTATGCGACCCTTACTAGGTGATATCGCAATGAAAGTTTTATAAAGGACTCGTAGCTACCATTCACTCCAGAAACAAAGGTCCTAATTAGTGCTTCCAGTTATCCTTAACCCTGCACTAATACCTCGAACTTAGTGACTTCAACAGCTAACCGGATTCTGCTCACCGTTAGCTATAATACTTCCCCGGGGATTCGGACTACACTGAACTTTCACAAACACTGGTTAATATAACATTTATAGCAGCAATGCAAAAATCATATATATTTACATATAAATCCTTAAAACATTTCAAAATTTTGAATCAATACAGTAGAAAATCAGCAGCACACTTAATCTTCACGGTTTGTTTATGACCTATCCTGTCTACCTAATCTAACTAGTCCAAACCATCCTCTGGCTGCCAGAAAATTACTGCTAGAGCGCGCAGTTCCCCCGGGTCACCCGAGTTACCAATTCTTTACACGCACTGGGCCCTTGGCGTGCAAAAACCTTTATTACCACACTAATTTGTTTGGGTGAACTGGGTGAGGATTTCTCCTCCTGCACGCTGCTAAGAGTAATTAAAGTTTGGATTTACCTCTGCTTACCATGTACCCGACTTACCACAGGCACAATTCTCACGACGGACCTAGAGCTATCAGGGAAAATAGTAGACAGGTCTAACATCAAATACTCTTTATAATCAGTAAAATACTTTCCACAATTCTGTAAAATGACCACAGACACCTGATGAAGTTTAAAACTTTATATAAGAATTCAAAGAGAAGATGCCAAGATAATAAGCGATACACAGAGTAATATATCAAACATTAAAATCAACACCAATAGGTAACTTTGCACCAAAAATATGACCATTAGGATATATGGGAAGACTAAAGGTAGGGTTTTTAGAACAAAGCTAGTCACTGCAATTTTATACTAGGACATAGGATGTGGATGAGACCTAGAACATGTACTTAACCTAAGTGTTTAAACTATTCTTGCTAGGTTCACTGCAATCCACTAAAGGAAAGGGAAAAACGGGAACATGCTATTACTTTTATAAAATCAATGAACTCCTAAAGGAGAGGGGGAGAGAAGGAACCAACTAAAATCAGACACATATATTTGATATTTCAACGGCAATAGAGCAATATCACAGGTAAGAATACTTTAATAGATCAGACAAGAAAGAGGGAGAAAGAGAGAGATAGAGATACGCAAACCCACAATCAATAATTACCTAGTTCAGATTGAAGACCAACCCTGGCCACGGGTCAGTTGGGAAGACGGGGACAGGGACCCTCAGAAAAGGAATGCCAGAATGCGAGCAGGTACAGCTCACGGACAGTAAGGACAGGATACCCCTCAGGTTCAGGTCAAAGGACTGGGCCTCCCAGGGTACGACCAACATCCACAGCTTCGGACAGCAACGCCTGCGTTACCCCCTCTTGCAAGTGATCCGCCAGAAACCCCGATTGGATTTTCGAATTTCCCCAGCAAAGTGCTTCGCCAGCACTTAGGATTTTCCACCCCTCAGGAGATTGTGGAAAGTATGGACAAAGTGCTCCGCAGCACTTTCAAAATGAGCACCTATTGAGATCGTAGGGTCAGTGACAGGTCTGCTACTCGGACAAGTCGGACAATTTTCCTAAGCTAAACTAGGGCAATTATACTGTTTTGGGGACCCTTAGACCACCCACCAATGTTGCAAGTGACAGTTTCCCACATTGTGATTGGTCAGGAGAGGTGGTGCGGTCATTACCACCTCCTAGAATTCAACTTTCCCATCAAGAAATTTAAATTTTCTTGTCCGCCCCTCAGGTTCACGTTCCCATCCATAGAATACAATAGAAAGTATGAGCGCACAGGACATTGCAACAAAGTCTGTTCATTTTCAAGGTGATTGTCCACATCTTGTGCTGGGTTCTCAGGCGCATTTGGCTTCAGGAGCCAGCTGGCTGGTTTCAGCTTCTGCGCAGTTAGGACTTTCCCTGGTCAGCTGACAGGGTTCAGAGGAGCCTCAGCATGGCGTCGCTCATGTATGCCCCAGCCCACAAAGACGCGGTACATGAAAAGTAAGCGAGAACAAATTAAAATCACACATAAAATGATCGCACTGTATACCATGGTAAAATCTAACCAACCCTTACTTTATAATGACTATAGCATTATGGATTAGTGCGAAAAGCCAGATAGGCTAAAGCAGCAGTAGCAAGCGGAGAGCGTGGTGAGAGACAAGCGGCCATGTTTGCATCAGTGCGCATGAGCACAGAATCCTTCCAGAATGCGAGTGCGTCACATCACATGGGTATGACCGACGCATGCGCAGACTGAATTTCAGCGAAGCAGCCATTTTTAGTGCAAGCTTCGTTTTAGTACGAGAAAGACAAACAAGCAAGCATCCTGGGGACACCCGCGTGTTGGGAAAACACTTTATAAATGACGAACAATGGTGTTAATATTATTATGCGGTTTAGACAAGGGTTTTGCATACGAGCAAGGCGCTTTACGTGCGAATCCTTGCTCCATCACCACCGCCTCTACTGCCTCTGTTCTTCCCAGGACGTCATCTTGTCGGATAGAAGTTTCCGAAACTGGCCTGATCCTGGTACTGCCCGCCATTGGAGCTTTGTCCTCTATTCTGATTTGGACGGCTGGACGAGCGGCCCCTGCCTCGCCCAGCCCCTCGGGAAACCCAGAGGCGAAACACCTTCTTTATGGAGGACTGAGCTTTATCCAAAGACTTAAAGGTGTTTACAAAAATCTTAGCTCTCTGAGAAAAGGTTCTCTGAAGAGACCCCCTTGGGCAATGGCGCCCGCCTCAGAGTCGGCAAGATCCCTGAGCTTGGGGTCAACCTTAATCAAAAGGGATCATCGGCGCTCTGCGTTGATAACACAGTTAGCGTTCCCAAGGAACACTATTATGCACTGGACCCACGCGGAGAGGTTGTCTGGGGAATAAGCGACCCGAAGACTTAGCCTCCTCCGCCATATCCAAGATCTTCATGGCGGGCCCCAAGACATCCAACATCTTGTTCTGACTAGCCCACCATGACCTGTCAATTCCCTTTTTAGGGTCCTTGACAAATTGCTGCAAAAACTTCACCATCCGTGCCAGGTGCAGGTGTTCAGTATAACTAATAAGAATATAGTTTCTTATGCACGTTAAGTAGAATTCTGTACTGGGGGAAATGAGTCTTCAGGGCAAATGCACCTATGTTCCATGGACAAGTCCTTTTCCATACACCTCCCAAAAATCTGGGAGTGACCAATTCCCATTCCCATTATGGAAAGGGAGTTATTCCAGCCATTCTTCAACTAGTTTCAGGTACTGGAAGTGGTCGGATCTGAGTTTGGGAATGTCCACAACCTTACATGTTTGTGGGTGTTCCCAAACCTTCAGGACAAATCACCCATTGGAAAGCCACTTCTCACCCCTTGAGTTGGATTTACTATAGATGTCTTCGTACTCGCAGCAGAAATATCCATGATGGTAAATCCATTTACTTTGATAGGAATCCCTTTGAGATTCCTAGCAGAATTAAATTAGGGTCTTTTCTACCATAAACATACATTCACTGCTAAAAATACCTATGTGAATAGGGTCTTTCTTTTCTAAAATGTAGGAGCATTGACTATTATAAAGCTGTGCTCTAGCAAAAGCACCACATTTTACTCTTTCTTTTCCTTACATTAACGTTCTTTTCTTTTTTTTGTGCTTTTATTTATATTAAGATCATCATGTGATGGGATAATTCCACATTAAAAAATTAAATAAAAATACTTAGTTTGCATGCATTTGGTACTATCCATCATCAAAATATGCCCTGAGTTTGACTTAACCCCTTGCATGCTTCTGTCGGCCAACGGACGTCGCACGCACTACCTTTGTAGTGCTGCGCACATCTGTTGGCCGACGCAGCCCCGCCCACTCCGCTAAACCGCCGCACTGCGGCAGAATTGCCACTGCGGTTAAGCTGTTAAATTGAATTGAATATGGAAATAAAATACATAAGATACTCATCTGGTCGATTGGCATGAACTCGTCAGCAGCATTCAATCTGCTTTTAATGCAGCTAATTCTTTCTACCAATTAGATGGCTGTAAATGCTCTTATAAACAAGCATTTACAATGCAATTGGTCTCGCCTTTGGGACCTTATTTGTATTTAGCTATGCAGCACATTAGCCTGGGTGCTGAAACATCTACTGTTCTTTAAAATTGAGGAAAAGTAACCACCAAACTGCATGACACGCCAGGTATGGGAACACATGGAGAGAAATATTGCCTTTCACCAGGAAATGTTTAGTCCAAAGCTCTGTTTTTATTGTAAAATCAGGGCCATCTGTGGCCATATCACTGAAAATAAAAGATTTAAAATAACATTATTGTCTATGGGTGCTCGTGGAAGACAATTAGTATGGACTGGAATCTAGAGAATTCGAAGTGATTCTGGTATTTTACTGACCTGTGCTGGTCGTTTTATATCAAGAAAGTTAAATAGAGGCAGTTGCCAGAATTTTTTTTTAAAGAAAGTCCCTGAGCAGAAAGAAATTCTGGTATTTTACTGACCTCTACTGGTCGTTTTCTATCAAGACAGTTAAATAGAGGCAGTTGAACAAGCAGAAAGAAATTCTGGTATTTTAGTGACCTCTACTGGTCGTTTTCTATCAAGACAGTTAAACAGAGGCAGTTGAACAATAAAAAAAAGTCCCTAAGCTGAAGCAGACAAGTCTTGGGGGATATCTCCAGAGCCCACAAAGTACATACACATATACGTATATACAAGAGGTCTCGGATGAGTGACCTAAATAGAAAGATGCAATGACTCAGGAATTAGCCTTCTTTCCTTGACTCTACATGGTAGACCCTCCACTACTAATCTGTTTACACGATTTTTCCAATAAATAACACATGGGCATGTGGACCTTCATTGCTGCTGCCTAAAATGCAGCCTCAATACCTAAATGGTAATTAGTGGGAATTTTTTTTTTGGAGACTCTACCAAACTTTCTGATCTCATTACACCTGCTCCACACCAAACTATGGTGCTCAACATGACACAGCATAAACAGCAGCAATAATCAACTTGTTGGCACAAAAGGTGCTTTTCATTGAAAGCTAACTCAGCAGAAGTGCAAAAAATGCTTTCTGCTGCATAGGCCCATGTCCCCGCTGATCTATGCAATGCTAAAGGGATGGTAATAATAGGGGATAGGCATTTCATTTAATGCAAGGCCAACCAACTAAAATAGGGTGGGAAGGGCTTGTGTGAAATTTTAATGCCAAGTGAAACCTGACGCAAACTATAAGCAAGAGCAATATCTTGTGATATTTCCATGTGCAACCAGATTCGGACTGGCCTATAAAGCAACTAGACAGTGCCCAATGGGCAGGTCTGACAGATGAGTGTATGAGCTGATATTTTTGCAGTTGGTGGACCTTTTTGTATGACCTGGTCAGCTAGTTCTAAAGTTGAGCATGCGACAGCGCGTGCGCTACATGAGCTCTTTCTTGCACAGCACGATTGTTAACAATCAGGGGTTTGGAGCCCACCCACTGCTTACCATTTCTTAGCTTCAGTATCGCTCCGCTTTGCAGCCTCCTAATTTGCCAACACAGGTGAAGTGTCACTTCCGTTCCTTTCTGTGTAGCACAGACCAAGAACAGAATGCTTTAAGTTAATTAGAGCCCATCTCCGGTTCATGCTGTTATTGAGGTACTATTCCTTCTTCCCCTTCCTACTCCCACTGCCCCATCTGGTACTACCTCCATCCTCCTCCACACTTCCCTCGTTTTATTTTCTCCATATCCCCTCCTCCCTCTATGTGGTACTGTTGCTCCTACCCCTCTTGTGTTGCTTCCCCCTGCCGTTTTCTTTTAACATATTGCACAGCCGCATGGCCTTGTGTGCAAAATTACTTTAAAAAGTGATATGACTGATAGAATTCAGTTTTCGATACCCTAATTACCCATTGATGATGTGTGAGTTAGCATCATATGGCTAACTGATGAAGTTCGTATATGCACCTATGCTGAATTATTTTACTTGCTCCTTACTTATATTCAAATGTACGTGTGACCATATTAGTTTCTTAGCTTAGCCTGTGTGCCACCATTTTGTGTATCCCTCTGTGCCTGCGGGCCCTGCTCGCTCATATGCCCCTCCCGCAGGAATACAGAAATTCACTAAGACAGCAGTTTTCGTTTCTCGGCTTGCTGTGGCCGAAACTAACAAGTCTCTTTATCAGTAATGTTCTCATGCCCAGAGACGCCGAAGCCTAGCTCCATGGCCTTGAGTAGAGATAGCGATGTATCCCTTGCAGGTGCAGATGCCTGCTGTATGATGGCATTGTTCACTGCTCCGAGTTTCGGTGATTTTCCATAAGGGGCGTACCCTTACTGCTTGTTCTGCATTATAATGTATTGCTGTGATGCGGAGAGTCAGTCCTCTCGTTCGCACTCCTAGGAGTGAGGTCGGACAGGGCCCTCTCATATGAGTGTTGTTTGGCCTAATAAAGACTTTTGTTCATTCTTCTCCACTGTCCGGCTGACTTCCTATATAGTGATTATAGGTGCGTGCGGTAAGTCACTCGGGTGGATTTGAGCCACGCTTATCAGATGGCGCCCGAATAGGGACCCCGCGATAAGGATCTTTCTCACCCGTAAGTGGGTAGCAGAAGACCGGGGACCCGCTGGTCGGCACGGTGGGCCCGGGTACCCATCTGATGCCGAGCTTGGTTCTCGCAGCGCTGCCCCACCCTGCTGATCGGGAGAGGTCCCGGTTCGGATCTTACGCCGGGGTCCAGAAGGCGGAACTTGAAGCTGACCGTGTTGGTCCTGGCAGCCGGAGGTGGAGAACGGTAGAGGTCGGTGCCGCCTACGGAAGGTGAGTGGTCCGCCTGTGATTGTTTCAGGAACGGGAGTGTTCCGGGAGACTAGAGTGTCTCCAGTGGTTTGAGGAGCCGGTGTGCTCCTGGGGCTAGTGTGCTCCGGGGAACTCAGAGTGCGAGCAGGCGCTCTGACAGACTTGACGAGGTTGGGGAAATATCTAGATGTATTGTTTGTAGAGATCCGACCGGGTGGTACTGTGGTGAAGGCGTGGCTCATCGCGGGTGGACTCCGGTGCTTGCCCTGAACTCCTAGAGTGGCGGTTCAGTGGAGGTGAGTCCTGGGTCTCCCGTGGTAAAGTGCGCAGTGATCCGTAGTGCCGCACGGGGAGCGGATTCGTTTCCCCATCCTCAGAACAGTTAGTGTACTGTTCGGTCTGCGGTAGAGTCCAGGTTCCCCAGGACTTGGTCGACGGGCCTTGTCCCATTTGGTAACACGTGTTTGAAGGTATTGTATACGTGCGTGTGTGGTTTTCTGATGTATGTCTATATGTGCGTGTGAACGAGCTCGAGCCAGCGATTCAAGGTAACGCGGTCTGTGGAGAAGTGTTTTCTTTCACACCGAAGTAGAGATGCCGTGTTTTAGTAAGTTGCGATGCTTTGGATGTTGTTGTCGACCCTCAGATACTAGACTGGCCGAGAGCCAACCTGCACCCCCTGAAGGCACTCCAAGCTTTGATATGTATGTCAAGCATGGATTGGTCCCGATTTTGTTTGGTACTTTGTGGCACCGGTACACTGCTGATAATGTGGATTTACAATGGCCTTTGACGGGTTCTTTTGATGAAGCTAAGTTGGATTATTTGCAAGACAAACTGTTTGCTAGGCGTAGCCGTCAGAGTATGTTTGATTTTTTGCGAGTGTGGCAGAAAGAGGCCAGGAAACGCAAGCTGAGAGACGAGAAAGAGGCTTATAAAAAGTCCACCCAGACTATGGCGCAGAAGGCGAGAGAACAGGTTGGAAATGAGAATGCGCTACGTATGGAGCGCTCAGATAGACTTTGTAGGTTGAAAGAAAATGAAAGTTATGTAGTGCGAGAGGACGACCCAGATGAGATGGAAGACATTTTGAATACCCGACCCCCTCCCCCTTATGCCCCACAGCCCTTGTATCCCTCCTTGCCAGTTCCAACCCCCAGTAGTGGAGTTCCAGGTCCTTCAGCAAGTGCCCCCCAACAATCCTCGCCCTCGACACCCCTTGTTTCATTACTCCGGACCACTTCACCCGCACCCTCCCAATTTTCTTTAGCACTCCCTACTGTTTCAGCTAGTACCACCCCCAGTCAGGAGATGCTAACGCCGAGTCGAGGCGCAGGTAGTGGATTACTCTCGCAGGTACGGAAGTTGCTTACGCGTTCTACGGTTGGTTTAGATGAGAAGAGTATGGTGGCTAATCAGGCATGTCAGTGGGCCAGGAATAATATTTATTCGTTTGAAGATATTTGGTCCACTATGAAGGATTTTGAGCCCTTGATGCAACAGCACGCTTTGTGGCATATGTCAAATGTACTGATACCGCTATGGGAACAGGGGTATGGAGGTGTGGCTCCAGCGGTTTTACGAGACATACAGGCCGGAGCCTATAGAACGAATACCGGGGTGAAAGAGGTGATGAGTAGTTTACGTGCCCTATTACAATACAGAAATGAATTACCCTCTACAGGCATGCCCCATTTCCCAGGTCTACATCCTATGCGCGAGGTGCACCCTATTTTCCATCCCGAGATTCCCGAGGTGGTAGATCCTATTACAAGGGCTGTCACTAGGGACAGGATAGATGCGCATTTCCAGGAGCAATGGGTGTATACGCCATGGAAGAGAAGTGAGGTACTATCATTGAAGGCTCAGCTACCAGATTCTAGAAAGAACCCGACTGCCTACTACAAAGAGCTAACAGAAGCCGCGTCTTCCACTGTAATGACTTTAGCTGATGTTGAGTTGTTTTTCGGGCTTTTGGTCCCAGTTGATGTGTGGCGGCAAGTGAAGGGTACTGATCATGCGGAAGAGTTAGGAGGTACGTGGCAGGAGTTGCAGGACTGGGATAAGGAGCGTAAGCCAGGGGAGAAGCCGAAGGCTGAGATTTTAGCTTTACCAGGGCGCATAATAAAATATATGCATTCTCTCATTCCCCCGAAAAAGGTAGATTGGGACAAGTTGACGGCCTGTAAGCAGAAAAAGGATGAGGCAGTCTCGGACTTCTTTACGAGGTGTGAGGAAACGTTCATAGATTTTAGTGGGCAAGATGTGTCACAAGATGGCGGGTACGGCTTTTTGTTAATAGGTTTGTCATGAACTTATTGCCTGAAATTTCAGCAAGACTGCAAGCGTCGGAGAGCACGTGGACAACGTCCTCTCCTTCGGGTATTCTCAGTATGGCACAGTATTATGAACACAGAGAAAATGAAAGTAAGGACAAGCAGGAAAAGAAGGCTAAGGATCTAAAGACAAGAGTTTTGTTGCAGCAAATGGCTAGAGGCAGAGGGAGGGGTGTAGCGCCAAGTCGAGGGGGCGGCTTTGGGAGAGGTGAGAGTAGGGAAAGGCTGGGACCGAATCAGTGCGCAAAGTGTAAGCAGGAGGGGCATTGGTGGAGGGATTGCCCACTGCTTCAGTCGAACGCTGGTCCAGGGAGGGGACGGGGAAGAGGTAGTGGCGATTTTGGGAGGCAGGCTGCACGGTCCGAAGGAGGCGGGAGACCGGGAGGAAATTACTTTGACAACGGTACAGACAGTCAACAGTTGTAGAGGGGTGGTGGTCAGTACTATAACGATGATTACTCAGTGGACGATTTGACAGGGTTCTCCCACAACTAGGACAGCGTAGGACAGAGCATGGGACCAGTACTTATGGAAGTTGATCAGAGGGGACCCTATGTCGAAGCAGACTTATTGGGGTCTCAACAAAAATTTCTAGTGGAAGAGACTGATTCGAACATATGTAACAGCCCTATTTTACCCATCCTCAAAAGACGATCACCTGAAGCTACTGATAATACTCCTGATGTTTATAGATTTGTGATTGATTTGCGACACGTAAATAGAGTAGTGGAGCCACAGTACCCGGTGGTCTCGGACATCACTACAATATTGACAATGATCCCCCCCTCTGCGAAATATTTCTCTGTCCTAGATTTGAAAAATGCTTTCTTCAGTATTCCAGTACATGAAGACAGCCGTTATCTCTTCGGATTCTCATTGGCTGGCCGAAGCTTCCGCTTTAAGAGAATTCCTCAGGGGTACACTGAGAGTCCGAGCATATATAGTCAAGCATTGAAGGCACAATTGGATGAACTGGAACTTCCACCTGGCAACGTCATGTTGCAGTATGTGGATGATATCCTGATAGCATCGGACGACGAGAAGGGTTGTCGGGATGCTACTGTGAAATTACTCCACCATTTGGCTAAAAGAGGGCATAAAGTGTCCCTTCCAAAGTTTCAATACTGTCGAACGGAGGTAACCTACCTCGGTCACCTCCTTTCGAAAGTGGGGAGGAGATTGACGCCAGAGCGCATAAAAGCTATTAATAACATGAAGGTACCTAACACGCAGCGAGAGGTGCGCGCGTTCTTGGGCATAACATCGTATTGTCGCCAGTGGATACCTAACTATGCGTTACTAACAAAACCCCTATTGTATCTGACTACCAAGGAAGTGCGCGAACCCCTACCCTGGACCCCCGCATGTCAAGAAGCGTTTGAGTCACTAAAAACGGCTTTATGTTCTGCGCCTGTTCTTGGAACACCTGATTACCAGAAGCCTTTTGTTCTTTACGTACATGAGGCGGAAGGTTGCGCGTTGTCTGTTTTAACTCAGTGTTACGGGGGGAAACAGAGACCCTGCGCTTACTTTTCTGCAATGCTTGACAATGTGGCGAGAGCGCTGCCGAGTTGCTTAAGAGCCACGGCGGCTGCTGCGGTCTCCATAAGACAATCGGCAGGGCTCGTATTGGGATCAGATCTCACAGTCATGGTACCGCATGCTGTGGACATTTTGTTGAACAGGACACAGACGCAGCACTTAACTAGTGCTCGTCTTACGGGTTATGAGATGACTCTTTTTGCACCCCATGTTACGATCAAAAAGTGCGCAACACTGAATCCGGCCACATTGTTACCTATCCCCACAGATACAAAAGACGATGATATACATGACTGTCTGTTTAGGACTGAAGAGGAGACAAAGGGGAGGGTGGATCTGACAGACAGGCCCTTGGACGAACCAGACGGGGAGTTGTATGTAGATGGGTCCTGTTTTAAATTGCCAGATGGTACATCGACAGCAGCATATGCAATAACAACATTACAGACGGTAGTGGAGACCTCTAGGATACCTTACAATTCGGCCCAAGCTGCTGAGATTATAGCCTTGCTGAGAGCATGTGAATTGAGTGAGGGACTAGATGTGAACATTTACACTGACAGCCAATACGCCTTTGGCGTGGCTCATAATTATGGGCGACTTTGGGCAGAACGGGGATTTCTGACTTCTCATGGACAACGCATACAACATGGCCCACTGATATTACGACTGCTGGCAGCATTGACACTACCCAAAAGACTGGCTGTGATAAAGTGTAGCGCACACAAGACAATAGTGGATGATGTAGGGCGAGGCAATGCCTTCGCCGACGAAACAGCAAAAGAGACTGCCAGGGAAAAATTACCACAAATGTTTTTGGCAGGACCAGCCAGATGGGTCCCAGATGTCCATATGTTTTCTGACACTGTACAGAGTGTAAAGAATATACAGGGAAAAGTGACAGAAGATGAATTGAGGGCATGGAAGGATGGACAGGGACGATTGGATGCGGATGAATGTTGGACAGATGTGACAGATAAGAGACGATGGTTACTCCCGAATGCATATGTTCTTCCAGTAGTGACAATGGCGCATGGGCCTGCACATGTTAGTGCAAAGGGAATTTGTAAATTGTTAGACCCAGTGTGGAGCAATAAGAATATCTCTAAAGTGGCCACTCACTTGGTTCGACAGTGCATGGTGTGTTTGAGGCATAATCCTGGTAAGGGTACCCCTGTCCCAACGGGAAACTTTGCACCTCCTTCATTCCCTTTTGAGGTGATTCAGATGGATTACATTGAAATGGAAAGGGTCAACAACTTAAAATATGTCCTTGTAGTCGTATGCGCCTTTAGTAGGTGGGTGGAGGCGTACGCAACGAAAGATTGCACGGCCATTTCTACTGCAAAAATGTTGATAAAGGAGTATTTTTCTCGCTTTGGATTACCTAGGGTGATCTGGAGTGATAATGGTACGTCCTTTAATGCAGAACTAGTCAAGCAAATATGTAAAGGCTTACAAATTTCCCAGAAATTTCATTCAGCTTTACACCCTCAGGCAGCAGGACTTGTGGAGCGATTTAACGGCACGCTCAAATTAAAAATGGCCAAAATATGTGAGAGTACAGGTCTCCGTTGGCCAGATGCCCTTCCCTTAGCCTTGCTTTCCACGAGAGTAACAGTGAACTCAAAAACGGGTGTCTCCCCCCATGAAGTGGTATTCGGCCGCCCGGCCAATATCTGGGGAGTGCCCAGGCCTAAATGTTTTTCAGAAGTACCATATCCTTTGTTGACAGACTATCTGTATGCTTTGACTAAAGATCTTCGTTCTATTCATCAGCAGGTAGCAGACACTCTGAAGCCGTTGCCGGAGGGGCCAGGACACTCCATCAACCCAGGGGACTGGGTTGTTGTCCGAAGATATCAGCGGAAGTCCTGTCTGGAGCCAAGGTGGTCGGAGCCGCGCCAGGTGCTCCTCACCACGCGTACGGCGCTTCGGGTGGAAGGAAGGAAGGCGTGGACCCACGCCTCACATGTGAAGAGGGTCCCGCTCCCGTTGCCCTATGACCAGTGGGTAAAGGACGGCATTGCTGACGAAGAGCATTGGAATATCCCAAGGTATGCTCCTTTCTCGGATGCTTCACTGATTGGAGAAGAGCGAAGCGGAATAGAGAATTCAGTGAGCTCTTCTACTCCTGTTGCTACTAGTGAAGAGACACCAGAGAGTCCAGCATCTGCCACAGATACACCTGCCTTGTTCACTGACCCCGAAGTGCCAGGGAGCACTCGATATAATTTGCGGCCCGAAGAAAATAAGTAACAGTGATGAATATAATGGACTAAACACTGGAAGAAGGGCTTAGTGAACTTTCTGAATACGAAGATTTAGTGGTAGGGATGGACTTGTAAGAGCCCTGGTGTTTAGCCGAAGGTTGCGTTTTATGAGACTATAGAGTGGTGTGGGGCCCGAATTAAGTGCTCCCCTGTTTTCAATTGTTAAAAAGCGACGTTGGAATAAGGTATGGACGGTAAAAGCCTGCCTGTGAGGCTTTGAAGGACACAGGGAGAAGATCCCTTTTAAGGGTTGAAGAACCCCTCTGGCCGGTTGAGGATTGTCTGGGACTATTTTTTTTGTAGAAGTGTTTTTCTTTTATTTTTCATTTTTTGTATATTTTGAACGTTCTTGAGAATGTACCCTTTTGGGCGCCCCATTCCTGATGAGGAGCAGCCCTTTGCGGCTCCTCCGAGACCTGTGCCTGATTCCCCCTGGTTGGCCCTTCCTCGAAAAGGAAAAATTGTAGTGATCATCATCATCCTAATTGCCTTTATAGTGACTCTTGGAATACTGTTCTTCTTGGATAAAGCCTACCCTGTTCATGTGTTTGCACCCACACCCACTGCCGTACCTGAACATAATATGATTACTGTGGATTATGGTGAAAGAATGTTGAGAAAAGGTTACAAAAAAAATGTTTTTATTAAGACTTTATACCATGCACATGCCACCACCAATTTGACAGATTGTTGGGTTTGTGGGCTCTTGCCTTCTGCTGCCTATAAGAAAGACAGATTTCTTGCCCTCCCTTTGATGCCTGTGAATAGTTGTGTGGGGTGGTATACTCTCATAGGTCTTGTTAAATATTTCCAGCAGCCAGATTCCTTGACTCCTCGACTGCAGAATAGGGGGTGGACAATGACTATGCGAGTACGCCCTCTACTTCCATCTTCCTTGGACGAATATATACTGACGGACGTTTTGACCAGAAATTTATAGAGACATGTGAGAAAAGGTTGGGCCGGTTTCTGATACCAAATGATACTGACAAAGTTAGGGAAAGTTTCATGAAATTGAATGCCTCTCTGTCTTACAGACACCCCCCGAAGGGTAACGATAGTGCCAAGTCTCTAATACCCCTGGCTGTGGTAGGTCCTTCTCCATATTTCTGTATAGAGGGAAGGGGGCCCATCAAAGTTGGTAATAGCTCCTGTAATGTGACTGCATCGATACGTTTGCCTCTCAGCCCCTCTTTGATTGCCCCACCCAGCATCTATTTCGTGTGCGGAGATAATGGATACTTATGATTGCCCGAGGGTTGGGGTGGGGTGTGTTACCTAGCCTACATGATTCCTCCTGTATATGTGGCTCCTTCTGATTATCACAAAACTCATCGTCGATTCCCCAGTCCACAAGAGCAGCCGCAAGAGCAGCGTAAAAGGAGGGAACTTCAGGTAGATGACGTTGATCAGACGGACACCTCGTACCAACAATGGACTGATTTTTCTAAGGGTTTGTTACCTTTCTGGGGTCCAATATTCAACAGCAGAGCTATTCGACGACTGTCTAGGGTAATGGAAAAGGTAGTTCTCACCGAAGCTGACATTACGACTAACATATCTGTCGAGATTCAGGCTATGAGATTATTTTTTTTATTTTTTTATTTTTGAAAACCTTTATTCAAAACAGAGCACACTGCTATTCAGCCTGACATCCCGGAGGCAAGGCAGCAGGGGCAACAGGAGAGAAATAGTGCCAAACGATTTAGACATAAACATCGAAGGTTATTTTTTATATTTAAGATGAAGTTCAACAAAAGGGCGCCCGAGGGCGCGAAAATGGCAATAGAGGTAATGTGAAGCTGGGCGTCAGGGATGGGTAGGGGATGAAGGCAGGGAAGTGAACATCAAGGATAAGATTCCAGAATGGGAAGGGGGAGGGGGGAGAAGAACCAGGAGAATGCAGTACATCAGAACTCAGTTGGCGTCACAGGTCAGGGGGACACATTATCATGCAGGCTGACTGATTCGGGCGGCAAGCACACGTCCCCCCTGTACTCATTCCATGCCCCCCAAATTTTATTCCAGGTTTGAGGTCTCCCTCTTGCCACATAGACTGTCTTCTCCCGGAACATGCACCAGTCCATGTTGGCTTTCCACTGTACCAGCAGGGGGGCCGCGGACGCACCCCACTTCTGAGCTATGTCCCTCTTGGCCACCATGTTCCCAAGGGTCACCCACCTAGTCTGCGCAGCGCTGTGGTCGGAAGGCTCCCATACGTTCAGGAGGCATCTACGAGTCTCCGCGTGGGCAGCCACGCCAGTAACCTCCTCCATGACTCGGTGCACTCTCCTCCAGTAGGAGGCTATCACTGGGCATTCCCAAAGGATGTGCAAGAAAGTGGCGAGAGCTCCGCAGCCTCTACGACAGAGACCGTCAGGCGAGAATCCCATGCGCATTAGTCGAGGCCCTGTCATATACACCCGGTGCAGGATCTTAAATTGCACGAGGCGAAGACGGGAGGAAATTGCAACCTCCTTAGGGGAGGAAACCGCACTCTGCCAATCTTCATCATCAAGTTCAAGGCCATCCGCCACCCACTGGTCCCGCAAGCTAAGGAGGAGATCCGTGCGCACGTTAATCAATTTTTTATATGAAAGGGAGATCGCGCTGTCCGGCATGTGCCCATCCAGTATCCTGTCCTCCAGAGGGGAACTCTCAGGAATGACGCCATCCGGCGGTGAGGCCGAGAGCAGCGCATGTCTCAGTTGAGCGTAACGGAAAAACTCCGTCGCGCCCAGCTGGTATTCGGTTTGTAACTGGGGGAAGGTATTAATTGAGCCTCTGGAGAGCATGTCTTCAACCCTGCTGATGCCGATGAGGTCCCACTTATCAAACCCCTTGGTGTGCCAAAGTCTACCCAGGATGTCCGAATCAAAGAGGGGAGTGAACCCTGTGAGTCTGCCTTGCCAACCTTGTGCCTTAGTGACCGCCCGCCAAGTGTGGACCGCCGTCCGAGTAGGTCCCGTCAACCACCGGTCGAAAGACTTCGAGTATAGGGCCCGATAATAGTTACCATCGCCCATCAGCCATCTGTCCATGGCATAACCGGGACTACCCACAGGGCCATAGAACCCGTGGTTGAGGGCAGCAAATTGAGAAGACCAATAGTAGCGGCGCACGTCTGGGAGAGCAATGCCACCATCGTACCAGGGGAGAGTGAGTTTGTGGATGGCAACGCGGGGTCGACCATCCCAGAGGAGGGTCCGAAGGAGGCCTTCAAGGTCTCGAAAGTAGCGCGCCGGGACAGGGTCCTGGGCGTTTTGCAGGGCGTACAAGAACCTGGGCAGGGACATCATCTTAAACAAAGCGGCACGGCCAAGGAGGGAGAGCGGTAGCTTACGCCAGCTGTCTACATCACGCTGCAGACGCTGGAGAGGAGGGAGTAAGTTGTGGTCGTATCGCAACTTGGGGTTACCAGAGATGTAGATGCCCAAGTACTAGAAGCCGCGTGTGGCAATCTGAATGTTGCAGCCTCTGGGAAGTCGAGGAGTATCTCCTTTAAGGACATATAAGGACGATTTGGCCCAGTTTATAATCAGACCAGAGTACCGTCCGAAAAGTCTGATCACATCACAGGCCACAATGAGGGACCTGCAGGGGGAAGTCAAATAAAGCAAGATATCATCGGCGTACAAGGATACCCTGTCTTCGAAGCCAGGGGCCCACGTAATGCCGCGTAGGTCAGGATGTACACGCAGTAGGGCTGCGAGCGGTTCAAGGGCCAAGGCGAACAAAAGGGGCGACAGGGGGCAGCCCTGTCTAGTACCCCGATGTAGGGGGAATGGCGTCGACAGGCGGCCGTTGACCGTGACATTAGCCATCGGATCCGCATACAGTAGCTTCACCCAGCCCACAAAAATCGGCCCAAATCCAAGTTTGGACAGACCTGCCCAGAGGTATGGCCACTCGAGAGAATCGAAAGCCATTGTGGCGTCGAGGGACGCGAGGACAGCCGGCTCTTCGAGGGTGTGGGCTCTAGCCATGACACCGTGGAGGCGACGTAGATTGAGAGCAGTGTTTCGGTGGGGGATGAATCCCGACTGGTCAGGGTGTACGAGGTCGCCAATAACACCAATCAGCCGGTTGGCGAGCAACTTGGCGAGGACCTTGGGTTCCACGTTAAGGAGAGAGATGGGACGGTACGATCGACAGACGTCACGTGGTTTACCCTCCTTGTGGATGACCACGATGGTAGCCAGCCGCTGATCCAGGGGGAGACAGCCCCTCTCAAAGGATTCCAGGAACATTTTCCGCAAGTGCGGAGATACCGCATCCGGGCGGATTTTATACAGTTCAACCGGTATGCCGTTAGGCCCAGAGGCCTTTCCGGTCCGTAGGGAGCGGATCGCCAAAGCAATCTCTTCAGCGGTGATGTCCCTATCCAAGTCCGCCCTCTCGTCCTCCGAAAGGCAGGGAAGGTCAATCTCCGCAAGGAAAGCCGACGAATCCGCCTCCGAAAAGTCCGAAGCAGACTCATAGACTCCCCGAAAATAACCAGCGAATGAGTCGACAACGGCACTCGGGTCCGTAAGGACCACACCGTCGTCTCCCAGGAGTTCAGGTACCACCCGACTGGCCATCTCCCTCCTGTCTAACCAAGCCAGCAACTTCCCAGCCGTATCGCCCACATCATACACGCGACCCTGCTGTTCCTTGGCCAGAGTGAGTGCGGCATTCGCGGCCAGATGGTGGTACTCCGCTTGTTTCAGCGAGAGGGTATGCAAGACAGAGGGGTCCGGCTCGGGCCCCAACTGGGACTCGAGACGCAGGACCTCCTGCTCAGCAAACAGCAGGTCAGAATCTCTAGTCCGGCGGGCCTCAGCGATGAGCGCCTGGGCCTCACCTCGGAGCACCGTCTTAAAGGCCTCCCACAACGTGATGGCCGACCTAACCGAGCCCACGTTTTCGGAAAAATAAAGATCAATGGCTTTGGCCAGGAGGGAGCGGGTCTTGATGTTACGAAAATACCACGGATTGACCGCGGCCGGTCGCTCCGACAAGACCACCCCAAAGTCGAAAGAGACCCATAGCGGGGAGTAATCAGAAATGCCCCGCGCCAAGAAGCGGGCTTCGGAAACGGCCAATGCGTCCGACGCCAATGTGAGGACATAATCGATGCGGGAAAGACTCCCATGTGCACCCGAAAGAAAGGAAAATTGACGGAGCGTAGGATGCAGAAGACGCCAGCCATCTACCAGGCCCATAGACTCGAGAAAGGAGGACAGCCACATCTGTGGGTTACGTAGGTCCCGGGGCGGTTGGCGATCAAGCAGACCAGAACATACCGAGTTAAAGTCACCCCCCACTATTAACCGGCCAGCCGGCATAGACAAGATGGCACCACCAAGGTCCTGAAAGGTACTGGATTGAAGCCCCGGGGGGACGTATACAGAAAACAACGTGAGGGAACGCCCCTCCCATCTACCAGCCACGGCAGCGTAACGCCCCCTGTCATCAATCAAGGTGACATCAATCTCTAGGGGAAGGGACGCGCGCAAGAGAATACCCGCCCCCCGGGAACCGGAAGAGAACCCCGAATGTGCCACCATTTTGTAGCCTTTGCGATTCAAAGCTTTACAAGCATTGCCCACCAGGTGTGTCTCTTGAAGGAGGACAACATCAGGCATGTGACGTTTGATCAGTTGTATCACCACCCCTCTCTTAATTCGGTCACCCAACCCGTTAACATTCCAACTGAGAATTCGTAACTTTCTACCCCCCATCCCCCCACTGCCCGCCCAACCTAGTCCCACAAGACACCCGTATCAAATACAGTTCAGGAGCACAAATGACCCATTGCCACACAAAAGAAAGAAAGGAAAAACCAACAAACAAGATAACTCTCCCCAACATACCCCCCACCCTGCATCAGACTAAAAAGCCCCCCCAACCAGCAGTGTGCCTGTCGCCCCATTAACTACTCTACGAAAGACCCAGAGGAGTAAGGAATCTCCATGAAAACGTCCCGCCACCCACCATGTAAATGAAGGAGAGACCGTTAATTAACGAGTCACAGTTCCGGCAGTCATTCGAGGCAGGGGTAGCATCAGCTCCTTGCTCAGTCTCGCCGTTCCGCTCCGCCCGAGGCGCCCCCAACTTCATCCTCCTGTTCATCCCGATGTGGCGAAATCGTGTCCAACCATTCACTGACATTTTCAGGATAGTCAAAGAAAAGGGCACGTCCCTTATGTTCAACACGGAGTTTCGCGGGGAACATCATTGAATACTTGAGACCCAAGTCCCTGAGGCGCCTCTTCACTCCCGCGTAGCTCAAGCGTTGGCGCTGTACCAGCCTGGTGAAGTCCGGATAAAAGTGCACCTCCGCATTCTGGTATTGGAGTGGCCCATGCGATCTGGAAGCTTGAAGGATCGCATCGCGGTCCCTGAAGTTGAGGAGGCGCGCCACAATCGGTCGCGGCGTCGCTCCCGTTTTCGGCGGGTCACCCGGTACCCGGTGGGCACGTTCCACTGAGAAAAAGTTGCTCAGTCCAGAGGGCGCCAAATGGGTTTTAACCAAGTCCTCCACAAAGAGGTCCGCCGCGGCATTCTCGGACCCCTCCGGTACACCAACTATGCGAACGTTCTGCCGCCTGGCTCGCCCCTCAAAGTCCTCCAGCCGCCTCGAGAATAGATCAGTGGTCATCCGCAGGTTGCGGACCTCAGTCTGTAACTCGGAAACGTCAGAGGTTAGGCTGGAGGTCTTGATGTCGAGAGCCTTCACACGCTCGTTGGTCTTGCCCAAGTCGGCCCTTATAAGGGTAATATCAACGGCCATAGAGTCTACTTTGTGGTTCAGGGTCTCGTGCTGTTGCTGCATGTCGGCCCGGAGGCTCGTGATGGCACCCATGATGTCCACGAGGGTGGGGTCCGAACCATCCGGCGGGCTCGTCGATGGGGTCCCTTTAGAAACGGCCCCCGATGTAGGTGGCGACTTGAGATTCACATATCGCTCAATGCGATTCTGCTGCGTTTGCGACTTGCCCCGGCCACCCTTGTTCGATGTCCTGTCCGGGTCACCTCTGCCCGCCATGATGGGCACGAGAGAACAAAGGCAAGGTGTCCACAAGTCCGGGTCCGCAGCCGGAAGGCAGGTGGGGCCAAAGAGGCAAGACCAGGGTGTAGAAGGCACAAGCAGGAAAACAATCACTCCACCAACGAGGGCGGCAGGCGGGCACTACGCAGTCCGATCGTGCGAAGTGGCGAAGTCCGGAGGGACAATGGCACCGTCACGGAGCGGAGTTCAGCTCAACGTAACTTTGTACAGGAACCACCGATTTGGAAGCCGATTGCAGTCCTCGCCTCAGCAGGCCACCAGCAATACAATGCCACCAACGTGGATCAGGATTTCAGGCAGGATATTTGCGGTGGGTCGGACGGTCCACGGAGCTCCGAGCTTACGCGGCCATCTTGGTCGCCCGCGAAGCTCCTCCCCCCAGGCTATGAGATTATTTACGATCCAGAACAGGATGGTGCTTGACGTCATACTGGCTGATAGGGGCGGGGCCTGTCGCGTCATCGGGACGTCTTGTTGCGTTTATATACCTGACTCAGCCCCGACTGTTAACTTGGCAGTACAGAAATTACATAGATTAGCGACTGAACTACATCAGGATAATGGGACATGGTCCTTACAGGGGTGGCTCTGGGGTGCCTTCTCTTCCTGGGGTTGGAAAATATTGATGGGTTTGGTTGGTGTGGTGAGTGTAATTCTGACTTGCTGCCTTTGCATATATTGCCTCCCTCCATGTTGCTCTATGTGTGCTACGAATTTACGACCGAAAAAGAAGTTACCTGGTCAATACACAACTTCTATGATTACTGAAATTCCTGCTGATGCAAGTTGGTTGATGTTTATTGCAGAGGATGTTCTAGACTAAAGAAATAAATAAGGGTGTAGAAAAGGTCCTGCCCCTAGAATGGATGTCGGCACTACCTTTTGGCAAATAAATGAGGCCATAGTTAGCCAATGATGCTAAAAGGAGGGTCTGATAGAATTCAGTTTTCGATACCCTAATTACCCATTGATGATGTGTGAGTTAGCATCATATGGCTAACTGATGAAGTTCGTATATGCACCTATGCTGAATTATTTTACTTGCTCCTTACTTATATTCAAATGTACGTGTGACCATATTAGTTTCTTAGCTTAGCGTGTGTGCCACCATTTTGTGTATCCCTCTGTGCCTGCGGGCCCTGCTCGCTCATATGCCCCTCCCGCAGGAATACAGAAATTCACTAAGACAGCAGTTTTCGTTTCTCGGCTTGCTGTGGCCGAAACTAACAAGTCTCTTTATCAGTAATGTTCTCATGCCCAGAGACGCCGAAGCCTAGCTCCATGGCCTTGAGTAGAGATAGCGATGTATCCCTTGCAGGTGCAGATGCCTGCTGTATGATGGCATTGTTCACTGCTCCGAGTTTCGGTGATTTTCCATAAGGGGCGTACCCTTACTGCTTGTTCTGCATTATAATGTATTGCTGTGATGCGGAGAGTCAGTCCTCTCGTTCGCACTCCTAGGAGTGAGGTCGGACAGGGCCCTCTCATATGAGTGTTGTTTGGCCTAATAAAGACTTTTGTTCATTCTTCTCCACTGTCCGGCTGACTTCCTATATAGTGATTATAGGTGAGTGCGGTAAGTCACTCGGGTGGATTTGAGCCACGCTTATCATGACGATGTCAACGCTGACCACATCATAGCGCTTTATTTCTTTTTCTCGTTGCAGTGCCGTGCAGCGTGTTTATTAAAAATATTGATGAAGTCAAAAGATCACGCATAGGTGGGATATTCGCTTTGCTAATGCTTATAACCGTAGATTGCCCCGATATTACCACAAACATTGCCCGAAGCAAACACAAGTGTATGTAGTCTATCATACCTTGAAAAATACCCATGCAACGTGTCTTTACAAGTACAAAACTAGGCTGATTTGCAAAGGTGGGCAATTTTTTAGCTATCTGATTTGCTAACCAGAACCACTTTCATTTTGGTGTCCAGCCTATTTTTTGTCCCTGACCGTGCAGTGCCGTAGCTAGAACTACTGCCACCGATAGCGGTCCCTGAGTTTGCCACCTGGTGCAGGTAAGAGTGGGGGGGGGTGGCATTTAACACGGTATACAACGTTTAGCACGCATTTTTTACCACGCACTACCATTACAACGCAGGCATTACCACGCATACCATTACAACGCATTGCGCTGGGGGGCGCTCTAAGATAGGGAATAAGTTTAATTTCATATCCAACACCTTCCCTAGTGTCCACGGGGACAGGAGTTGGAATATAAAATTATACTTACCACTATCCAGCACCTCAAAGCGCTATGCGTTGTAACGGCATTCGTTGTAAATACCGCGTTGTAAAGGTATGCGTGGTAATAGTATGCGTGCTAACGTCATACATCCGTTCAACACACAACTTGTTTCTAATTGTGGGCGCTCAACACACTTGTTCTCGGAGGGGGATGGTAGTCGACAGACACAACTTGCTTACCTCCACCGCCACCAAAAAGAGTGCCAGCTGGGATGGACCTCACCACCCGCCCCACCCCAGCTACGCCACTTGCACAGTGTGTGTAGGGTGACCAACCGTCCGTAAATTTCACGGACCATCCGTAAATTGGGCCTCACGTCCGGTGTCCTTGAGGATTCCTTTTATGGACGCCTTTTGTCCGTAATTATGGCCTTGCAGGGAGCAGCACTGCTCCCCTGCCCCATGGGGCCGCCTCGCACTCCTCCAAGAGTGCACAAAAGCAGCCCCACCCCGCCCATTGTCATTCTGTATTGGGCTGATGATTGCCACATACAGAATGACAATAGGGCAATCTGGGCTGTTGTGGTGGCCTCCTCCTGCCTCAGTGTACAGCAGGGCATTCTGTAAGATAGATAAAAGGTAAAACGCCCATGCTACAACGTGAGAATACAGTTAACATAAAGAAGCCTGTGAAACAAGTAAAATCAATATTATATTCAATAAAGCCATGGTTGCTGCTTTTTTATTTTAAGCAACTAACAACCATTGACAAAGTTAATAGTCCTGGCTTGTTGTTGTTGTAACAAAACTTGCTGTATTATATATCTGGATGCAATGACCGAAACAGCATATTTCCAATAGGGTCTTTTCTACCATAAACATACATTCACTGCTAAAAATACCTATGTGAATAGGGTCTTTCTTTTCTAAAATGTAGGAGCATTGACTATTATAAAGCTGTGCTCTAGCAAAAGCACCACATTTTACTCTTTCTTTTCCTTACATTAACTTTCTTTTCTTTTTTTTGTGCTTTTATTTATATTAAGATCATCATGTGATGGGATAATTCCACATTAAAAAATTAAATAAAAATACTTAGTTTGCATGCATTTGGTACTATCCATCATCAAAATATGCCCTGAGTTTGACTTAACCCCTTGCGTGCTTCTGTCGGCCAACGGACGTCGCACGCACTACCTTTGTAGTGCTGCGCACATCTGTTGGCCGACGCAGCCCCGCCCACTCCGCTAAACCGCCGCACTGCGGCAGAATTGCTACCGCGGTTAAGCTGTTAAATTGAATTGAATATGGAAATAAAATACATAAGATACTCATCTGGTCGATTGGCATGAACTCGTCAGCAGCATTCAATCTGCTTTTAATGCAGCTAATTCTTTCTACCAATTAGATGGCTGTAAATGCTCTTATAAACAAGCATTTACAATGCAATCGGTCTCGCCTTTGGGACCTTATTTGTATTTAGCTATGCAGCACATTAGCCTGGGTGCTGAAACATCTACTGTTCTTTAACATTGAGGAAAAGTAACCACCAAACTGCATGACACGCCAGGTATGGGAACACATGGAGAGAAATATTGCCTTTCACCAGGAAATGTTTAGTCCAAAGCTCTGTTTTTATTGTAAAATCAGGGCCATCTGTGGCCATATCACTGAAAATAAAAGATTTAAAATAACATTATTGTCTATGGGTGCTCGTGGAAGACAATTAGTATGGACTGGAATCTAGAGAATTCGAAGTGATTCTGGTATTTTACTGACCTGTGCTGGTCGTTTTATATCAAGAAAGTTAAATAGAGGCAGTTGCCAGAATTTTTTTTTAAAGAAAGTCCCTGAGCAGAAAGAAATTCTGGTATTTTACTGACCTCTACTGGTCGTTTTCTATCAAGACAGTTAAATAGAGGCAGTTGAACAAGCAGAAAGAAATTCTGGTATTTTAGTGACTTCTACTGGTCGTTTTCTATCAAGACAGTTAAACAGAGGCAGTTGAACAATAAAAAAAAGTCCCTAAGCTGAAGCAGACAAGTCTTGGGGGATATCTCCAGAGCCCACAAAGTACATACACATATACGTATATACAAGAGGTCTCGGATGAGTGACCTAAATAGAAAGATGCAATGACTCAGGAATTAGCCTTCTTTCCTTGACTCTACATGGTAGACCCTCCACTACTAATCTGTTTACACGATTTTTCCAATAAATAACACATGGGCATGTGGACCTTCATTGCTGCTGCCTAAAATGCAGCCTCAATACCTAAATGGTAATTAGTGGGCATTTTTTTTTTGGAGACTCTACCAAACTTTCTGATCTCATTACACCTGCTCCACACCAAACTATGGTGCTCAACATGACACAGCATAAACAGCAGCAATAATCAACTTGTTGGCACAAAAGGTGCTTTTCATTGAAAGCTAACTCAGCAGAAGTGCAAAAAATGCTTTCTGCTGCATAGGCCCATGTCCCCGCTGATCTATGCAATGCTAAAGGGATGGTAATAATAGGGGATAGGCATTTCATTTAATGCAAGGCCAACCAACTAAAATAGGGTGGGAAGGGCTTGTGTGAAATTTTAATGCCAAGTGAAACCTGACGCAAACTATAAGCAAGAGCAATATCTTGTGATATTTCCATGTGCAACCAGATTCGGACTGGCCTATAGAGCAACTAGACAGTGCCCAATGGGCAGGTCTGACAGATGAGTGTATGAGCTGATATTTTTGCAGTTGGTGGACCTTTTTGTATGACCTGGTCAGCTAGTTCTAAAGTTGAGCATGCGACAGCGCGTGCGCTACATGAGCTCTTTCTTGCACAGCACGATTGTTCACAATCAGGGGTTTGGAGCCCACCCACTGCTTACCATTTCTTAGCTTCAGTATCGCTCCGCTTTGCAGCCTCCTAATTTGCCAACACAGGTGAAGTGTCACTTCCGTTCCTTTCTGTGTAGCACAGACCAAGAACAGAATGCTTTAAGTTAATTAGAGCCCATCTGCGGTTCATGCTGTTATTGAGGTACTATTCCTTCTTCCCCTTCCTACTCCCACTGCCCCATCTGGTACTACCTCCATCCTCCTCCACACTTCCCTCGTTTTATTTTCTCCATATCCCCTCCTCCCTCTATGTGGTACTGTTGCTCCTACCCCTCTTGTGTTGCTTCCCCCTGCCGTTTTCTTTTAACATATTGCACAGCCGCATGGTCTTGTGTGCAAAATTACTTTAAAAAGTGATATGACTGATAGAATTCAGTTTTCGATACCCAAATTACCCATTGATGATGTGTGAGTTAGCATCATATGGCTAACTGATGAAGTTCGTATATGCACCTATGCTGAATTATTTTACTTGCTCCTTACTTATATTCAAATGTACGTGTGACCATATTAGTTTCTTAGCTTAGCCTGTGTGCCACCAATTTGTGTATCCCTCTGTGCCTGCGGGCCCTGCTCGCTCATATGCCCCTCCCGCAGGAATACAGAAATTCACTAAGACATCAGTTTTCGTTTCTCGGCTTGCTGTGGCCGAAACTAACAAGTCTCTTTATCAGTAATGTTCTCATGCCCAGAGACGCCGAAGCCTAGCTCCATGGCCTTGAGTAGAGATAGCGATGTATCCCTTGCAGGTGCAGATGCCTGCTGTATGATGGCATTGTTCACTGCTCCGAGTTTCGGTGATTTTCCATAAGGGGCGTACCCTTACTGCTTGTTCTGCATTATAATGTATTGCTGTGATGCGGAGAGTCAGTCCTCTCGTTCGCACTCCTAGGAGTGAGGTCGGACAGGGCCTTCTCATATGAGTGTTGTTTGGCCTAATAAAGACTTTTGTTCATTCTTCTCCACTGTCCGGCTGACTTCCTATATAGTGATTATAGGTGAGTGCGGTAAGTCACTCGGGTGGATTTGAGCCACGCTTATCATGACGATGTCAATGCTGACCACATCATAGCGCTTTATTTCTTTTTCTCGTTGCAGTGCCGTGCAGCGTGTTTATTAAAAATATTGATGAAGCCAAAAGATCACGCATAGGTGGGATATTCGCTTTGCTAATGCTTATAACCGTAGATTGCCCCGATATTACCACAAACATTGCCCGAAGCAAACACAAGTGTATGTAGTCTATCATACCTTGAAAAATACCCATGCAACGTGTCTTTACAAGTACAAAACTAGGCTGATTTGCAAAGGTGGGCAATTTTTTAGCTATCTGATTTGCTAACCAGAACCACTTTCATTTTGGTGTCCAGCCTATTTTTTGTCCCTGACCGTGCAGTGCCGTAGCTAGAACTACTGCCACCGATAGCGGTCCCTGAGTTTGCCACCTGGTGCAGGTAAGAGTGGGGGGGGTGGCGTTTAACACGGTAGACAACGTTTAGCACGCATTTTTTACCACGCACTACCATTACAACGCAGGCATTACCACGCATACCATTACAACGCATTGCGCTGGGGGCGTTTAAGATAGGGAATTAGTTTAATTTCATATCCAACACCTTCCCTAGTGTCCACGGGGACTGGAGTTGGAATATAAAATTATACTTACCACTATCCAGCACCTCAAGGTGCTATGCGTTGTAACGGTATTAGTTGTAAATACCGCGTTGTAAAGGTATGCGTGGTAATAGTATGCGTGCTAACGTCATACATCCGTTCAACACACAACTTGTTTCTAATTGTGGGCGCTGAACACACTTGTTCTCGGAGGGGGATGGTAGTCGACAGACACAACTTGCTTACCTCCGCCGCCACCAAAAAGAGTGCCAGCTGGGATGGACCTCACCCCCCGCCCCACCCCAGCTACGCCACTTACACAGTGTGTGTAGGGTGACCAACCGTCCGTAAATTTCACGGACCATCCGTAAATTGGGCCTCACGTCCGGTGTCCTTGAGGATTCCTTTTATGGACGCCTTTTGTCCGTAATTATGGCCTTGCAGGGAGCAGCACTGCTCCCCTGCCCCATGGGGCCGCCTCGCACTCCTCCAAGAGTGCACAAAAGCAGCCCCGTCCATTGTCATTCAGTATTGGGCTGATGATTGCCACATACAGAATGACAATAGGGCAATCTGGGCTGTTGTGGTGGCCTCCTCCTGCCTCAGTGTACAGCAGGGCATTCTGTAAGATAGATAAAAGGTAAAACGCCCATGCTGCAACGTGAGAATACAGTTAATATAAAGAAGCCTGTGAAACAAGTAAAATCAATATTATATTCAATAAAGCCATGGTTGCTGCTTTTTTATTTTAAGCAACTAACAACCATTGACAAAGTTAATAGTCCTGGCTTGTTGTTGTTGTAACAAAACTTACTGTATTATATATCTGGATGCAATGACCGAAACAGCATAGTTCCAATCGGGCGGAACACAATGCTAAGCATAGATTTTTAGCCTAGGTATTTTAAGCCATGCCCTTAATTACATCGAGCAACCCCTTTAAAGAGACCCCCAAGTTTTTTATACCCCACTTAAAGTCCTGGAAACACCACTGTGTCACAGTCACCCCACGTCCTGAGAGTTTGCATCATACATAACTCATGAGTGCCTAGTTTTCAGGTTGCCTATGTGCAGGGGCATAGTAAACCCTTAACCACTGCACTCCACCCCTTGCTTTCCGAACTATAGCATGCGTGAAGTTCTTGATGAGCCTCTACTGTCTGCAACTCTGCAGACAAAGGCTCAGCTCATAATGTAAAAAGGTGGGTGAGTAAATACGTGAAGGAATGGGTGAGTGGCTGGATGGATTAGTGAAAGGATGAATGGATGAATGAAAGGGTGAATGGATAAATAATGAAAAAGGATGGATGGATGAGAGAAAAGGTAAATAGATGGATGAATGGGTGGAAGGGTGGGTGAGTGAGTGAAAGGATGGCTGGATGAGTGAAAGGGTAGATAGATGAGTGAATGGGTGGATGGATGAGTGAAAGGATGGATGGATTGATGGATGAGTGAAAGGATGGATGGATTGATGAATTGGTAAGTGAAAAGGTGAATGAATGGATGGATGAGTGAAAGAGTGGATGTAAGGATTGATGAGTGAGTGAAAGGGGGTAGACAGACAAAGGGATGGATAGATGGGTGAAGAAGTGAAAGGGTGGACGGATGAGAGAACGGATGGATGGATGGATGAATGAAAGGGTAGATGAGTAATAGGGTCAATAGATGGATTCATGAATGGATAAGTAGATGGGTGGGTGGAAGGAAGGATGGATGGATAAGTGAAAGGGGGATGGAGAGAGAAAGGGAGGATGAATGACTGAAAGGGTGAATGGGTGGAAGGACAAGTGACTGGTTGGACAGATGAGTAAGTGAAAGAGCGGCTGGATGGGTGAAAGGGTAAATGGCTGGATGGATGAGTGAATAGATGGATGGGTGGAAGAGTGGATGGATGGATGGGGTGAAAGGGTAGATAGATGAATACTGGAGAGATGAGTGAAAGGGTGGATGGAGGGATGGATGAATGTAATGATGGATGGAAGGATACATAGTGGATAGGTTTGCAAATGTTTGAATATGTTTGGATATAGATGGGCACAAAGATGGAAGGACAGAATGAATGGTGAAAGACTGAATGATAGATGAAAGAATTACACCTTGTAGCACCCATTATCTTAAGTAACATTTCCTATACATAGACTTTCATATTTATGTGAGTGATTGTCTCTATATAATGTGTGTGTGTGTGATGTATCGCACTCCGACACCCTGCCCTACATACTTGGGATGAGTAACACTATAAAAGAAATTAAATACACATGAGAGACAGTCTAGGTGAAGATGAGGGGTACCATTGGAGGGTGGTGGCAAGGACGGACCGGGGATCGGGTGTTTCCCTTGGAGGCTGGAGAGGGGGGTGGGGCAGTTTAGTTACTTGGGGCTGGCACTGCAAAGTTCCTTGTATATCCAGAAATTTTCAATCAACAATAAAAGCGGCCTCACTTATATTCAGGTGTGGTTCACCATTGTCTGATGACTAATGTACCTGCTGGAGCGAGATGCGAGCTTTGAATCGTCTAAGGTAGCAAGCTGCGGGCATACTGAAAAACTGTGAAGTGCACGATTGTCTCAACCTTAACTTAAGTGGTTGTCTATCTACTTACCTTTATACCATTGCGCGACCTCCTCTGGTGTGTTTTTAAAACTTACCTTTTGTCCTGAAGTTTTGTCCTGAATTTTGACCTACTATCCTGAGGTTTTGTCCTGAATTTTGACCTTTTGTCCTGAATTTTTACACTCATCGTCCTGAATTTGCACCCATGTCAGTTGGTCACCCTAAGTGTGTGCAACATGTTATTTACATGAAATTACATATATTTCAAGCCTTACTGTAGTCGTGTGGGAATTAGTACTCAATAGAGCGCCTCGAGTACATGTTTCACGCCAAGGACTTCTGCCTTGCCTTTCTTGCTAGCAATTTTTTCACAGGCAGATATAATTCCCCGTTCGTGCATCGCAGCCCTGCAGATTTTCACGCAGTTATTGCTGGTCTTGAAGAATGACATAATGGGAGGACATCAATCTTCAAACTGCAAGGGAGCCGCCAGATGTTAAATTGGAAGTTAGACATAAGCCTGCATCCAAGTCACAGCAGGGGTGAAGTACTGTTTATGAGAAACGAAGAACAAATGATGAAATATAAATACGGCACCAAAAATACAAGAAAGGCTCTTAAAACATGCCAAAAAACACAAAACCATCTAGATTGCACTTTGTAGGGCAATCACCCCACTTTTGTGCAACATTGAACGAGAAGCCTAGGAAGTCAACTCCTCAGAAAATCGCCAGTGCAGCACACAAATGATGCTCACTGTATTCAGGAGGAAATAGGTGGCAGCAACACAGCAGATCAGGGCACAAGAATATGGGCAAAGGCAAGCATGGCATTGTTATCAACGTAGAAAACAAGGAAACCAGCTTCGCGCGGATATTCCATAACTGGGCACACTCATGGGTCAGGTGGAATAAATGCACCTTAAGGAAAATGGGGGCATATTACCAAGGAATAGCGATATTTATCGCAAAATGCGCTTTGCGCATTTTTTTTATTGCTGCCTATAACTGGATATGTTAGCGGAAAAAACATGTTATTAGCAACGTTTTTCTCCTTTGTGCTAAAATATCCAGCGCTAGCGGGGAAATGCGTGAATATCGCTGAGAATACAGCGATATTCACGCATTAGCAACAAAATGCTCTTAGCCATGTTATCCACCTCCCATTGGATAACATGGCTAAGAACTGGTCTGGGCAGGTGTTAGTATTTGGAGATATTCACGCTTAGCGTGAATATTTCCATCGCTACGCCTGCCTTGCTAATAGGCGATAGCGACCTTAGCAACTGCTTTCAGTCGCTAACTGGTTGGGTACGCCCACTTTGCATGTCATTAATGATAAACATCGCTGACATGCAAAGCGGGCCCCAAACTGCTCGCTATCGCCTAAAAGCTGTCGCTAACATCAGTTAGCGACAGCTTTCTAATAGGGCGATAGAATTATCGTTGCTTAGCGGCCTAAAGCGGCGATAATTGCCTATCGCCCTGCTTGATAATATGCCCCTGAGACCACACATGTTTGTGTTAGAGAAAGCTGTGTGACAGTTTTATTACGCAAGTTGTCGTGTTAACTTGAGATCCAAGAGCAGCAATTTATGATGAGACTCATGCTGGTCGCTTGTCTGATTAGCCAGCAAATGTCAGGATCACACTGCGTCCCGTGCTGTGCCTTGTGCAGTTCAGCCCATCTCAGGACACCTTAGTCTAGAAAACTGAACTCAGCATAGGGTGGAGCGTCACTTTCATCCTGGGATTCTGCCATAAGGAGTCCTGTGGTATTGGCATGAAGCACCTCGAAGGGCTTCTTTGTGTGAATGCTTTCTGCAACAAAGGCCTTTAGGTCACCTCATAACTCAACGCTTTCAACAAAATCCAAACAGGATGGCGCCAGCTGGTAACAGGCATATGAAGTCCACCTACTGGTGACACAATTGGAAACTCTAACTGTTACCACCGATATCTGAACTCCCCAGCCCTAAGGGATATGAAGGGTGGGGGGTGTCGGGGGGCAGGGGGGGGGGGGGGGGGGGGTTGATCGGTCAAAGAATTACAGCACCAAACTGCTGCCTGCAGAGAAGTCTCTGTGCGTGCACCGAGAACAGCCATAGAAAACGTACCCAACTCAGTTGAGGTTAATCTTCAAAATGTATTTTAGGATAAAAATCACAGTTGACTAACTAAATAAAATAGAATGCGTTTTATTCGATTACACTCTGTGGGGCATATTACCAACAACTAGCGATATTTATCACTAAGTGGGCTTAGCAAGTTTTTTTTTATCGCCAAGCATCGCCGGATATTATCGCAGAGATAACGTGCTATTAGCAACGTTTATCTCTAAAGAGATAAAATATCCAGCGATATCGGGGAAATGCATGAATATCGCTGAGAATACAGCGATATTCCCGCATTAACGCCAATAGGGTCTTAGCCATAATATCCACCTCCCATTGGATATAATGGCTAAGAACTGGTCTGAGCAGGCGTTAGCTTTTGGAGATCTCTACGCCTGCCTTAATAATAGGCGAAAGTGACGTTAGCGACTGCTTTTAGTTGCTAACAGGTTGGGTACGCCCACTTTGCATGTCATTAGTGATAAATATCGCTGACCTGCAAAGCGGGCCCCAAACCGCTCGCTATCGCCTACAAGCTGTCGCTAACTGCTGTTAGCGACAGCTTGCTAATAGGGCAATATAATTATCACTGCTTAGCGGCCGTAAACGGCCGCTAAAGAGGCGATAATCTAATATTGCCAGGCTTGGTAATATGCCCCTGTGTGCCCCACTCGTCAGATGAGTATTATAGCCTGTGGAGGATGTGCTGGCATGAGTGCAGCTCAGGATCAGGCTGACACAGGCCATTGCAAAAAGATGCTGTGATTCCACAGCAACAACACCAACAGGTGCAGCTGATGGGGTACAGGTCTCCGTGTCACCTCTTGATGACACTCGGGCATAAGTATGTGCATGGGCAGGTGAACACATGGGGTTCTCAGATGAAGTCCACAGTGCTCTCCCCTCCGAGGCGAGCAACAGGAAAAGTCCTAACTAGTCCAGAGGCGTAGTCTCAGCTAGAAAGAATAGCATGTAATAGTTGCTTCGTCCTAAAGGCCCCTCCCCAGGCTGGTGGGGAACGGGGGTGGGGGGGGTGATAGGCCCTTATTCATAAAAGAGAAGGGCAAACTAGGAAGAAGCTTGAGGATGGGTGGCAACCGTTCAATAGGTAACATGCAATCTACCTGTCCTGCCCACTTTGGGTCCTCTTGTAATTCCAGCAGGTCTTGTTGTTTACGGCATATCTATTCAGTCTGAACCCCTCTCATCTCATTTCATATCTAAATGTCTTATAATAATGATAAAAACATGACACAGCAAGTGTTCATAACAAAGAGGGACAAGTTTACTAAGAAGCCTTGCAACACAATGGAGCAACCAAAGTTACACCTTGCACCATAGTGGTTGTGTGATGTCTAGCATAGGTTTTGTACTGGAAATGTACCATACTAATACAAAAAACTATCCTTTGGCATACTTCACAACTTTGCCCACCTTGTATGTTTGCTGCTTAATGCAGCACACCTAAAATGTGAACAGTTTGTAGACATTTAAACAATGCTTCTACATTACATTCAGGGCCTGACTGGTCGTAGCAGGCACTGAGCGATTCCCCAGTGGGCTGCCAAGGTGGGGGCCAGTTTTAGACCCATGGTGGGTCATTTTTGTCACAGAGGGTCGGTTTAGCAGCATAGCTGCAATTTCGAACTCCAGCAACAAAAGCGGCAAGCTTTCCACTAGCACCCCCATCGGGCCAGGCCGAGCTCTTTGCCAGGGCCTGGTTTTGGTTCCATAGTCAAGCAATGAATACATCTGCCTCAAGGAGGAGAATTATTTTGGTGCAAATCCCTTTCTAACAATGTTAGTAGATAGTGATGGGGTGGTTGCATGGGAACGCCCACGTACCATTTATGGCACACCCCATTGACGCAAAGTAGCGCAAATCTCTATTTTGCACTACTCTGGGAATACTTGTCAGTGGAAATTAAGTTTTGCACTGGAAAGTAAATCCCAAAATAACTCTTTGTGGCACTTTAGGTGACACTGCACTGGCACCAAGTGTAAGTAAATCTAGGCCACAGAGAATCAGTAACAAGCGGAAGGGATTCTGGCCAAGACACAGTGAATATTCACATTGAGCTAAATGTATTTTTAATAGTTTCATGAACATTAAAAGAAACAAAAGCACATGCTTAAGGGTACTTGTTTTTGTAGGTTTCAGTTGATCCCATCGATGCTAAGAAACTTGACTGCTAGATTTTTACTATGTTAATTACCTTTTTTCTTCCATCTTCACTGTTCTTACACTTCGGCTCAAGTTTTAAGAATGTTCTTTTTCATAATTGGCGAAAATGGGGGTTTTTCTTTTGGTGCTGCTGATGGTTCAGCAAAGAGATAAATGCACAGCACGACCCTTCGGTTTTAAGAACAAAATATGGCCTCTCATCATGTCCTCGGATTAGTTCATCCATCTGCCGTGACTTCTTATAACAATACATAATACATTAGTATAATATCACTTAAAATATTGTCTTTGCTAAGGTGTGGAGTGAAGAATAAATTTGCCTCACAGAGCATGTGTCACTGCCCTACTTAAGGTCTGATTTAGATTTGGGTGGTAATGGAAAACCGATTTCTGGAAGAAGTGCAAAATCAGGTCAAAAATCCACCTAAGGAATTTACTTCACTTTAGGGACAGCGCAATAGAGATACTTCTTCCTGTGAATTCTTTGGATTGAGGATATCCCCAGAAACCAGAGGGGTTTTTACTACCAACTAGCAATACATCCTGCCCTAAGTATCCTTCTGTGGGGCTCCTGGTGGTAACTGCTCACCCTGTAAATACCGCATGTGGCGGTATTTAGTGGCTGTGCATTCCCCGCACCATTCCGAGGGGCATATTACCAAGGGCCTTATCGCCCTATTACCTAGCTGTCGCTAACACCAATTAGCAACAGCTAGTAGGAGATAGCGACCATCTTGGGGCCCGCTTTGCATGTCAGTGATATTTATCGCTAATGGCATGCAAAGTAGGCGTGCCAAGATGTTAGCGACTGGAAACAGTCGCTAACATCGCTATCTCCTATTACCAACTTTTGGAGATATTTGCGCTAAGCGTGAATATCTCCAAAAGCTAACGCCTGCCCAGAGCAGTTCTTAGCCATGTTATCCAACGGTAGGTGGATAACATGGCTAAGAGCATTAGCTCGGTAATGCATGAATATCGCGGACTTTTCAGCGATATTCATGCATTTCGGCCGATTTTTATCGCTTAGGAGATAAACCTTGATAATAGCAGGTTTCTAAGCGATAAAAATAGGCGAAGCACGGCGATAAAATTATAGCCGCTAACCAAGCTTAGCGATAATTATCGCTTATTCTTGGTAATATGCCCCCAAGTTTCTGTCCTCAGAATGAGGAGTAATACCGAGCGGAACACACTCGAAAAGTGCGGGGTTTGTTCAAATAAATTGAATAGGGTTTACATGCAACATATTATGCGGGTAAAATCCTGTGGGTGCGGGATCACGTCAACAGTTGGAATTCACTCATTCTACGTTCCAATCAGGATGCACATATTTTGGCCTGTCTTCATCTCATGTTTCAGCCTCAGGGATGAAACAAGAGGCCTGTTGTTGGCAGCGTAGATGCCTTCTGCGTGTTTGCTTTGCGTGGTGGCATCCAAGAGTACTGGCTGCCTTGGCCGGCAGAGGGTACATGTGCCAGGCGTCTGTCCCCTTCCCATCCGTGGGAAACAGAATGATGCAGGAGTCTGAGGCATGCAATAACAAACGATGGAGTGTGCGTCTCATTCCAAGGTTTCTTCATCTCTCCCCTGCAGCACGTTTCCGTCGCCCAATGAACAGCTATTGCATTCTTGAGCCGCATCTGTTCAATCAAGGAACGGTTTCAATACTCAACATCCGTGGTCCAGGGTTTTCCGGGTTCATGGCCGCTGTTAGAACGTCTTTTCTACTCATCCCAGCCCTTTGGAAAAGCAGCCCTTTCTGCCAGGTTATACAGCTTTTTGCATCTTTGAAAAGGTTAACGCTTCTCAAGATTTTATGATTTAAGTGCCCTACAATTTGCATACATTTATAATTTGCTGATTGAAGTTAATTAGCCTGATGAGTATGAATCAGCGCAGAGCAGTGCTCATATGAAAAGCTTTTTTGAGCATTTATCGAGGTGGGGAGACTCATATTTCTTTGCCGCGCTTGTCCATCAATGTGATATTATTGCACGAGTGCACACAGGTCTGCATAGGTCATCGTATAACGGAATGAGACATTTTTGGTCATGGCTTGGCAGTTTTTCTATAGACCCTTGGGGCCTCATTT
Organism: Lissotriton vulgaris; assembly: GCF_964263255.1. Taxonomy (NCBI): domain Eukaryota; kingdom Metazoa; phylum Chordata; class Amphibia; order Caudata; family Salamandridae; genus Lissotriton; species Lissotriton vulgaris. The sequence continues at coordinate 1,258,354,145 of NC_141696.1, forward strand.
ATGAGCCCATGCGTCACTTTTTGTGACACACCAGTGGCGTAAAAAAATGCGCCTTGTTGCGTCATACTTACAAAGTGACGCATCTAGGTAGATGCGTCACTTTGTAAACCCCTGCGCCACATTATACCTGCGCCAGGTATAATGTATGCAAGGGGGGCCTATTGACGCAAGGAAGGGTCGTAGAAGTTACGCAGTGAAATCTATGAGATTTCACTGCGTTACTTTTAGGACACCGTTGCGTCAAAATCCTGCGCCTGCCTCACAGCAGGCGCAAGACTGACGCAGGCCCTTTCACATGGGGCTTGCCCCATGTGAAAGGACGCAGTGCTGGAGTTGCGTCACCTTTGTGACACACTCCAGCAATGCGTCACTTTTGCGCTTACAGATACGTCAGAAATACTGACGTATCTGTAACTCCATGCGACATGATGCGTCATATATTCCAATCCAATCCAAAAATTCTTTATTTCGGTCATTTAGACCATAAAAGATACAATACATATTCACAGTTAAAACTTGACTATTATAAAAACACATTACATACAATTACTTCCCATAATAATCCAGGCATAAATGAGGGTTAAAAAGCAGTTCATAGCGTTGTCCGTACATTCAGTGATTTTTTTCTTATCTGCCACATGGCCATTAAGAATTTAGCAACTGCAAAAACTATATGGGGCAGAGTACTAGTTTTCAGTATTCTGTACGCATACAGGTGACTCCTAAATCCCAAGTTCCTGCATAACGGCACCAGCCAGTATTTTCTGGGACTATTGTATGCTGGGCAGAAAAACAAGAGATGAGTTTCATCTTCGTCTTGGTTATTACAGCCTGGACAAATGTTGTCATCCCCCCCTTTACAAATGATAGGTGTACGCAAGGATTTGCTAATAAACAAACACAAATCCAATATTCGTACCAAGCATGAAAAATCAAATGTTGCTATGCACTTCCATGAACATCAACATACCATAGCACAACTGCAATTCACAGTTCTGGAGACTGTTGCTCGCACTGAAGGCATAGACAATCGTAAACTTTTACTCCAAAAAGAACTTGAATGGATATATCGTCTGCAGATACTCAAACCTCATGGTTTGAATGATCGTGTTGAATATAGTTGTTATCTCTAATTGTCACATTGTCTAGCCCGAAATGCATTGGAGGAGTTGACGTTTTACCATGTACACGTTACATCGTGTTTTCAACATCGTGATATGACGAAAATATCATTGAAACTTTCACCTTTATGAAAAACTTTTGATCAATAAATCTTTACATTTGAACCTTGGAATCATTTCGATGAACCTTTATGGAGTGCCTCCCATAGGGGATGTATTAGCAAATCCTTGCGTACACCTATCATTTGTTTATCTCTAGGCGCCAGACGGAAACGCCACCCTGGAGTGCACCCATCCTTTTCTGAAATTAGCATTCAACATCATTTTCAACAGTGCAGTGCACCTCCCACCTTTCCATTTTTGTCATCCCCCTTCAGCCATTTACAAGTAAAGGTTTTAATGGGCAAGGTGCCTAACCTCCATTATATGAACAATTTTCTTGCTAAAATGGGAAAAATAATATCCATAAAACCTTCAAATTGGTAGGAATTTTTGGATTCCAGAAAACGATCAGTTAGGGTGCCATTGTTCGGTGCAGACAACAGAAGTGCTAATCTTTTCTCCTTATGAATTTGCACCAGTCTTTTGCGGGAAACCCTTTGGCAGCCTTGTTCAGGACCCTCCCAAAGCTCAGACAGTTTCATGCGATAAAATTCTTTCTTTACAAAAGCCAGCCAGGGGATTCTATCGCGATGGTTCAGGTTCATAACATGAATAAGGTCTTGCCTGTAGTGCGCGAGGTCACTGGTAGACCAGAGCCTATGCCAGAACCTTAATGGCTTTGACTCGAGCTCCTCAGCAATAGAGGGGAGACCCATGTCAAGTCTTAAGGGGAGCAGCAGTGTGCCTCGAGGGAGGGCCAAAAGGCGTCTAAGGAAATTGTTTTCCACTCTGGCAAGTTCTTGCCCTGCTTTATACCCCCAAAGTTCGCTACCATAGGTTACGGCCGCCTTTGCTTGGGTTTTGTACATTTCTACTGCCGGGCTGATGGGTTTAAAGGTTGAGGTGTTTACAACCTTAAAAATTGCGCCTGACAATTGGGACAGTTTTAGCCGGGATCTTGCTATCTGGGGGTCCCAGGATAAGTTTTCATGTAGTGTTACCCCCAGATACTGAAAAGTTGTTACCCTTTCGAGGCTAGCTAGACCCAATGTAGGGTTAGGTCTAGTTTTAGGGGATGGATTAAAGATCATGAATTTGGTCTTTTCTGTATTGATCTCTAGACCATGTTGTCTACAGAAAAGGCCAAATCTAAAATTCGTTGGATCCCCATCGGGGATTTGGGGAGCAGGAGGGTATCATCAGCAAACATAATAGCCGGCACCCTCCTGCCTGCCAAACAGGGGGCGTCATTGTCCCTAACATTGTCAAGATGGGATATGACACTGTTAACAAAGAGGCAGAACAGGGTTGGTGCCAGGACACAACCCTGCCTTACCCCTCTGAGAACAGGGAACCTTGATGACAATGCGCCATCCCTCCCGCACCTAACCTGCGCATAATTTCTATTGTGCAGCCTAATTATAACATGCAGTAGTTGGGCAGGTACACCCAGCTTCTTCAGGACCTCCCACAATTTCTTGCGTGGGACCAAGTCAAAGGCTGACCTCAGGTCCACGAACACCATGTACAGCCTCCCCCCCTCAATCCTCACCGTTTTCCAATACAGCAGGACGAGGCGGAAAATCTGGTCCATGGTGGACGTGTTTTTCCTGAAGCCAGCCTGAAGGGGACTCAGAATTTCATTGGCCTCCATCCAATCTAAAAGGTGGTCCAGGAGAAGGCGAGAGAATAATTTTTGGGGGACATCTATAAGGCTGATCGGCCTGTAGTTGGCTGGGAGAAGAGGAGAACCCTTCTTAAAAATAGGGACTATCTCCGCCCCCAGCCAAGTACAGGGGATCTCCATACCTCCTAAGATGGCATTAAAAAGAATAAGGCGCTACGGGCCCCAGATCTCGGGGTGGTGTCTAAAAATATCACCGGGCAGTCTATCAAGACCTGGGGCCTTCCCCATTGCCAGTCTCTCTATTGCACTGACCACCTCACCGAGGGTGAATTCCAAACCAGCTACAGGGATAGATATAGCCTCGGGGGCCACATCATTGGCAAATAGAGTAGTATCTTGATACAATTTGCCAAAGTGGGCCTCCCAAGCAGAGGAAGCAGTGTTGGGCTCCACTGCCGCTTTGGCTTCTCCTGTGCCAGTATTTACCAGGGACCAACATTTTCTAGAGTCCTTTGCTTCTAGTGCAGAGGAGAGGTCCTGCCATCGGTTCCAATCCCACTCCGACCTAGCCAGTGCCATGGCCGCCTTGTAGTCCCGCCTAAGTTCAGCAACCTTAACCTTATTTGAACCTGCTTTGATTGTGGCAATTAGCTCTGACTTAATCTTCTTACAAGAAGAATTTTACCAGGTTGGAGTTCGGGTCTTTTTGCTACGTGATGAGGGTGGTGGCGTGAGGGCAGAAGAGTGGTAGAGTGAGGGCGGTACAGTGAAAGCATGAGGGCGGTAGAGTGGTTGAGTGAGGACAGTCGAGTGAGGGCGGTTGAGAGAGCGCAATTTGAATGAACATATGTCCGTACCATATTTATAAGCCTATAGCATAAAGTTAGAACTTGTAGCGTAAGGTTAGCACATGTAACTTTAGTAATAAGAAATGTATCTGTATTTACTCCAGAATGTGCAGTAGAATTAGAAAGGCCCGTATACATAGGTTGGGCTAATATAGAAATGTGAAAATGCTTAAGAACAGTAGAACGTGCTAAACAGAGTTCATGTACGTATGTAATTAATTAAACGGAGAAGAGATGAAATGTAAATTGAAGAAATGTGCAGACTATATAGCACTGTGTAAGAACGAGAGTATAATGTTGTATTTTTATGTAACATGGATTCGATTATAATCAATGATTTGCTAATTCGATTATATATATATATGTGTGTTAAAAGTCATACCGTGTAGAAGAGTTTGTAGGAATTTTAGAATGGTGTGATCATATGCTATTTTAACCTAACGGACCAAGGGTTCGCAAGAGTGTAGTCCACTGCATATAATTTAGTGGCCTCTCAGGAATAGGGGGATAGCTTTGATCTGTACGTGCGAGCCAAGAGTCAAAGGTCTTGTTAAATTAAAGTGACAATACTGGACGAAGTTTATGGCCTAGTGAGATAAGGGACGCTTGGAATTTGGGGTCCTGTTTCGAAGTGTCTGTTTTCGAGGTGACCAAGGGGGTTATAATCACAACTGTAATGAATAGAGCTCTGTTGAAGGGATAGACTTTGGTCTGAAAGTGTCAACTGGAATGTCATGAGGTTACCAGCACGATGACGAAGACGGCGCCTGAGAAGCAAGGTCAACTTAACAGACGACTCGAAGAGACGTAACGATGGAAAAACCCAGAAGCGGGACTACGTGAAATGTGTACATGGTGGGCGTCTCAAAGGGGCGTTCCATCCATACTGTGATTTTGTATTTAGGGACAGCACCCCGGGGAGAAGAAAGAGAAGGGAGCAGATGGCCTGAGCAGAAGGGAACAGAAGGAGAGCAGTAGGCCGAGGACCCTTAGAGAGCGGATGGGTAGGCAGAAAGGGTACTGCTTCTCGCCATAGGTTTCCATCAGAGATTAAGAGAGTTTGAACTTCTTTGGAAGTCAAACTGCTGACACCTTTTTAGGTAAAGGACTTTCTGAGTAGGGATGTCATCTAGCATAGAGTAGGGACAGATTTAACTTGTTTATTCTTTTTATGTAAATGACGCATCATATTCATTTTGTGTCTATGCTATTCAATTTGCTGATTCTAGAATTGATTTTGATTGTATTCTTTTGTAGACTGAGATTCCTTAGGGAATTTATGTTCCTTTTAGTTCCTGTATACTTGTTGAATCTTATCTTGAGAGGATTGTATTTGCAATTAACGTTGGGTTTATATTAAACTTTTTAAACTTTACCGGTCGTAAGTGGTTCTTCAGAGTTGCGTAAGTCTATGGGGTTGATTTAACTTATGTGGGTTTGCCTTTTACTCAATGACAGTCAATAATCGATCCAAAAAGGAAGAATGAGATAGGTATCTAGGTGATCAGATAAGATATCAAAATCTCATTCCCCGCAGTTGGTAGCAGAGAAAGATGGTTGGCTTCTTGAGGAAGGCAACCTAGGTTAGGTCTAGATTACCCCAAGGTCCCTAGTCATCGACGACCAGAAGAAGAATACCTGCCGAAGAAGGTGCTGACGGTGCGAGAGAGAAAAGCAGCAGAATCGGTCGAGAGTGAGTATAAGGGTCATGCGTTGCCAGATTGCGGTGTTTTGTGTTGTACCTGTGTCGTAATGTCAAGCGGAGTTGAATGCCTGTAGTGTGATTGTGGGAAGGTTGTGAGCGCGCGCAACCGGTTAAAAATCTTAAGTCCAGAGAAGGGCTTAAGTGGTTCGGGTGTATCGAACACCCAGAGTAATTGTCTACCATTGTAAAGGGGGTCATGAGGTACCATTGATCGCCCGCAGGACCGAGATAGGGGGAATGTCTGAGTGAGTGTGTGAGTAACGGACGCTGGTCGGACGTTTACTTTGTGTAAGTAACCTATCAGATAAGGCGAGCGTCTGAACGTGAGAGGAAAGACGTCTCGTCAGTTGAGGTGACAATTACAGTTAGACTGTGGACGTACAGTCAAGAAAAGTGATCGCTTGGTCGGAAGTAGTCATTTTTCGGCGTATGAATGAAAACGCATGCAAGACCGTGAGACGAGCTGAGAAAGGAGGGGAACTGCTGCAGAGGGGGCGAGTGACGTCAGCGTAAGAGCCGCGCTGGGATTGGCTGGTTAGCGTAGAGTCGCGCTGGGATAGGCTGGTCAGCGAGAGCCGCGCAGGGATTGGTGGTTTGTCATCGGGAAGTAAATAAGGAAGAGAATTAAGGAAAATCGTAGATTCTTGAAAATGAAGTGTTTTAAACGTTTAAGGGCGATCTTTAAGAGAGATGGAGGAAACTTGTATGCAGGGGAAGAAGCCCCACCGGAGGGCACACCAGCTTATTATATGGCTGTGAATGTAGGGTTACACTCAATACTATGGATATCCGAGTGGAGTAAGCTAACAGAAGGAAATAAGGAACTGACGTTCCCGAAATACGGGACGTTTAGGTTAGAAGCATTGAATCAGCTGAAAGCGGTAATGCTCGCAACGAGACCTCTACCGAGGCCAACACAGTTCGAAGCCCTCAGTGCATGGTTCAGGGCGGCAAACGACAGGAGCTTGAATAGACGCCAAGAAAGAGTGAGACGATCGGTAAGAGCAGTGCAGGATGCTAAATGGGATGATGAAGCCAAAAAGTGGAGGGTGCAAAGAATAGAAGCAGACAAACTGTACCCAATGCTAGAGGCTACGGGAGAAAAGAAACCTCCAGAAGAGTATGAGGAGAGCGAGACGGAGGAGGATCTGATAGATAGGCTATTATTGGACAGACCACCTCCGTACAACAGAGAAGCCGAAAGTCCCGAACTACAGCAGGGGGACGGGGCTAGGAAGGGGGAATATAGACCGCTCCCGGTAACAGAGTGGGAACCCAAGAAAGGGGAGGAAGTACCTCAATCTAGTCCCGTACAGAGAGTAGTAGGAAGATTTGTGGTCCAGAAGGTGCCAGAAACGGAGTGTGCAAGGTCGTATCAACTGCCGGATGCTCTACAAGTACCTGTTACCATAGGTCCTATAGTGTCAATCTATAACCCGGAGGGAGCCCAGCAGGAGGCACAGGCACGGTGGGACAGGGAAAGGGCAGAGATGGAAAGTAGGAACAATACGATCAATTCCCAAAGGCAGTTGCTAGGACCAAGGAGTCGGAGTACCCCATTGGGTCCAGTAACGGATCCCTGGATAGAACAGGGGGGTCAGAGAGGACAGATGGATCTGAGGGGACCAAAACCGAAATCCTTTAAGGAGTTAAGAGAATACTTGAAAGAATGGGATGCTGCCGTAGAGACTCAGAATAAAAGAATAGAAACAGAAACAGAATGGAGAGATCAAGATAACAGGATCCTCTCTCACTGCGGAGCTGGCGAAAGCAGCCCGGAGTGGGAGGGAGGGAGTCAAGGAAGCAAAGGGGATACTTGCCATACCATCGGTGGCAATAGACAATTGTGTGAAGACAAGAGTACAGGATGTGGGGGGATGCCTCGCCCCATCTTTAGTGAGGGAGAACGAAGGACACAGGAGTACCGAGATAGTTTCAGGTGCACTCACCATGCCCCGGACGAAAATGTGCGACATTGGAGTCACGAGGGTATGGGGAGTCGCGAAGGGTCTCGCCATGCATCCGGTGATCACGGACGGGATCGCGGGAACATGGAGGGCCGTGAGGGACCTTTCCGTTTGTTGAGTGACACCAGACAGCAAGGGAATAGCAGTGATTTAGAACAGAATGGAGGATCCTATCTTGCATCTAGAGAGACCGAGCCAAAAAGACAGAATGCAGTGATGGGGAATAGAACGTTGTTCCACCATACCCCTAGGGAAGATGGGAAAGCTTGGGACCTAGAGAGGTGGGAACAAAGAGAAGCAAGGAGGACTCCTCATAACTCACCTGTGCCTAGACGTAGGACTCGTAGTGGGTGTGAGAGGGATGTAAACGAACCACCTAGGAGTGAGGTACTGAGAGCTGAGATAAAAGCAAAACGGCTCGATGTAACCAGTTTGAAATCAGATTTGGATGAAATAATAGACGGCACATTGCCGATGGAAAGGATCGATCTGTATGAACAGGATGAAATACTGTTCATGTCTAAGGATGTTACTCGGAAAAGCGAGGTCAGTTCATGAAAAAGTATCTGAGTTGGCAAACAGGTATATGATAGACTTATCACGAACTAAAGCTTTACAGGGTAACCATAGGTTAAACTGCACGGATCAGGATCTAGATGAGCGTAGGACGATTGGGCTGAAAATACACATAAAGGAACTGATCTTGAGTATCAGATTGTGGAGGAATTTGGATAAATGGGAGGAAAGATGGTCCAAGAGGGGATCCGTCAGAAGGAGTACACTTGCGGGGTCCCCGGAGGGAGGGCTAATGCGAATGGAAGCTTTCCCTTTGCGAGAAATCGCGAACGGAAACTACGTGCATGTGCCCTGGAGTAGGGGGGATCTAGCGGCATTTACCAATTCTTTCCCAAAGCTAAGGGAGAATCCCGTCGAATGGTACAAACAGGTAGAGAGGTTCGTGAAGATCTCTAAGGTGCTGTGGGTCGACTTGAACACCCTGTTTGATATTGTAGTACCCGGAGATTTGTGGACGGCATGTAAGCTCAGTGTCGAATGGCCCATTTGTGAACCAGATAGGGATGCCCAGATGAATGGGCCATCAGAGAAAGTCATGGAAAAGTACGAGAGGGTAATGGCATGGTTGAAAGAGAAGGTGCCGTTGCAGGACATAGACTGGGTTAAGATAGATCGAACCACTCAGGAACCTAAAGAGACCGTTCACGAGTACTATGAGAGATTGCTGAAAGCATTCAAACAGTACAGTGGATTGGACGTGATGGATCTCAAAGACATAGGACAGTTTGTGTCGAAGTTCGTCCTGGGATTGAGATCAGACATAAGCCTAGTGATTCAACAGCATTTGATCTGTTGGCAAAACAAACCTTTAGATGAGATCCTGAGGTATGCGAGGTATTGTAGCGATGAAATAGATTCGAAAGCAAAGAAACTTAAGGAGAAGCTGATGTTGGTGCAGATGCAGTCAGCTGGAAAGGGTGGACAGCGGCAACAGGGAACAGGAACCCTAGGGAAGAAACAGATTAATCAAACCAGGGATGAGGAGGAAAAACCGAGACCTAGGGTAGATATTGCGACACTGAAAAAGACAACGAGGTGCCATCAGTGTAACGAGGTGGGACATTGGAGACGCGAGTGTCCCTATAATGTCGAGACGGGGGAATTAGAACAGGAGGAGGATGAGGTTCAGAACAGCCTGGTAAAAGGAACAGCGGTCCTGAAGGGAAAGTTTATCAAAGGGGGGACTCAGACTCCTCGACCTCAGTTCCCTCAACCGCCTCGCATTGCAAATGGAGGGAAAACCTATAGGCAACTACCACTGTTCGTAGGAGGAGAAGAATGCTACTACGTTGATCCCCTTACAGGACAGCGAGTGAATAGGGAAGAAGACTGTACCCTAGGGGCAGCCCTAGAGGTAGACCAGAGGGGACCATACCTGGAGGCTGAGGTGGCTGGATGTCCTACGACCTTTTTGGTGGATACGGGGGCCACTCGATCCACTTTGAGATCGGCGGTAGTCCCAGGTCTGCCAATGTCGGGAGAAACGATCCAGGTGGTAGGAGTCGCAAATAGGAGAATGACGAATCCTCTGACAGAACCAGTATCAGTGAAGATAGGGAAATACAGTGATGAACACCAGTTTGTGATTTGTGACTCAAGCCCTGTGTGTCTGCTAGGAAGAGATCTGTTGTGTAAACTAAACTGCACCATATATTGCACACCTGAAGGAGTAGAAGTGCAGACTAACGATGATGATGCCGATTTTAAGGTTGTAAACTCGCAGGGATGCGTGGAACTATATCCTACCCTAACGGTTGAGGAGCTTCCACAGGACTTGAAGGAGACAGTGTCAGCTGAGGTGTGGGATTTTACTGGAGAAGAAATAGGACTGATTAAAGGGGTAGAACCGGTAAAGATCATGGTAAAACCCAATGCCGACTATCCAAGAACACCACAATATAAGTTGACACCAGAGACGATTGCAGGAATAAAGCCTGTGATCGAATCCATGATTAAACAGGGAATACTGAAGGAGATCGTGGGAAGTCCATGTAACTCCCCGATTATGGGTTTGCAGAAGCCTAGTGGGAAATACAGAATAGTGCAGGATCTTCGAAAGATTAATAATATTGTTGTTTCATGTTGTCCAGTGGTACCGAATGATATTGTTTCAGATACCGTTCCAAGCTGAATGGTTCACAGTGATAGATTTGTGCCAGGCTTTCTTTTCAATCCCTCTAGATGAGGAAAGCCAATATTTGTTCGCTTTTAAGCTGGAAAATCGCGTTCTAACATGGTGTCGTATTCCCCAGGGGTATACAGAAAGCCCATCGATTTTTAACCAGCTGCTGAAGAAAAATCTTGAGAGTCTAGTACTGCCCATGAACTCGGTTCTGGTCCAGTACATAGACGACCTACTTGTGGCGTCAGAAACTGAGGAAGCTTGCAAAGTAGACACCATCACCTTACTAAATCACTTGGCCGAGAACGGACACAAGGTGTCTCCAAGTAAATTGCAGTATTGTCTGACTGAAGTGCAATTCTTGGGCCATAGGATTGAAAAGGGAAAGCGGAAGGTGTCTCCAGACAGAATAGAGGCGATCATGAAAATGAGCGCGCCCAAAACTCAAAGGGAAGTCAGGATGTTTCTAGGCATGGTTGGTTATTGTCGGCAGTGGATAGCCAACTTTTCACTGAAGGCAAAACCTTTACAAAAACTGACGCACAAGGGGGTGAGTGATCCGGTACCATGGGACAAGGATTGTTTGATGGCGTTTTTACAGCTGCGGGAGGACTTGTGTCGTGCCCCGGCTTTGGGAATGCCAGATTACGAGAAACCATTCTTGCTTTACTGTTGTGAAAGGGAAGGTTGTGCCTTAGCAGTTTTGGCCCAGATACACGGAAATGCCCGTAGACCAGTTGCATACTTTTCGGCTACCTTAGATCCAGTAGCCGCAGCGTTGCCCGGATGTCTCAAATCCGTTGCTGCAACGGGTGTCAGCATTGAAAGGTGTGAAAATGTGGTTATGGGACATCAGTTAGTGGTGTACGTGCCGCATTCTGTGGAATTGTTAATGACTAGGACCAAGACTCAGCATCTGACGAATAGCAGGCTCACACGCTATGAGCAAGTCATATTGGCTGCTGAGAATGTGACCCTAAAAAGATGCTCTGTCTTGAATCCTGCTACTTTGATGCCACTTCCTAATGATATTGATGATGAAATTTGTACAGATCATGACTGCCTTGATGTGACTGAACTATGCACCAAACCAAGACCAGATATCGTAGATGAGCCATTGACTGACCCTGATGAAATATTCTTTGTTGATGGTTCATGCGTAAGAGACGATATCGGTCAGCTGAGAGCAGCATATGCAGTTTGTACCATTACCGGAGTAGTGGAAGCCGCCTGCCTGGAAGGAGTACACTCCGCTCAGGTAGCTGAAATCATTGCTTTGACCCGTTCCTGTTTGGCAGGCAACAAAATTCGAGTCACCATATACACCGATAGCCAGTATGGTTTCGGGGTAGTTCACGACTATGGGCAGTTGTGGTCTCAAAGAGGTTACATGACCTCCTCGGGTTCTCCCATTAGGAATGGAGAATTCGTGAGATTATTGTTAGAGGCATTGCAAGGTCCAGCAGCTATAGCGGTTGTTAAATGTGCCGCGCACACAAAGAATACAGATTTTGTGTCGCAAGGTAACCGATATGCAGATGAAGTCGCACGTTACTGTGCGGAACAGGGGTATTCTCTCACAGAGGTAGAAGTGGGGGGAATACAGGAAAGAACTGATTTGACTATGTTGCTAGATACTGTAGACACGTGGGATGAATTGAAGTGCGTCCAGGAGAATGCACCTGATTTTGAGAAAAAGGCATGGGAAACAGCTGGTTGTACCAAAAGTGAGATGGATTTTTGGATCTCCGCAGATGGGAGAGCAGTTTTACCAAACGAACTTGTTAGTCTAATGGCAAGGAGATTGCATGGACCAGCACACATAGGTAGAGATGCCATGGTGAGAGTATTCAGACAAACGTGGTACAATCCGAAGTTTAGAGTAGCGGCAGAAGCAGTATGTCAGCGTTGTGTGATCTGTCAGCAGCTAAACGTAGGAAAGAGAACACCAGTCACACTGAGTCACATAGGGAGGTCTGGGGGGCCTTTCAATAGAATGCAGCTAGATTTTATTGAAATGCCCAAGTGCAATCGACTCAGATACGTCTTAGTGATTGTCTGTATATTTTCCAGATGGGTTGAAGCTTACCCTACACGTAGGTGCGACACACTTACAGTAGCAAAATTGTTGCTTAGAGAGCTGATACCGAGGTTTGGGGTGCCATCCTCTTTGGAATCGGACAGAGGAACACATTTCAACAGTGAAATAGTGAAGATGCTATGTTCAGCCTTAAGTATTGACCAGAAGCTCCACTGTAGTTATCGACCAGAAGCTTCGGGGATTGTAGAGCAAATCAACAGCACCATAAAATCCAGACTTGCCAAAGTTTGTTCATCGACGTCCTTGAGCTGGCCTGATGCACTTCCATTGGTTCTTATGAGTATACGTAGCACGCCAGATAGAAGAACAGGTCTCTCCCCACACGAGGTGCTAATGGGGAGAGCTATGAGACTGCCATCGGTTCCGACTGCAGCACTATTGAACATCACAGACGATTTGATCCTGGACTATTGCAAGGGACTATCTGACGCCATTCATTCTGTGTCCCTCCAGGTGCAGGCTGCAGAGGTTCCATCAGCTCAAGACCTGTGCCATGACCTGTGTCCTGGTGACTGGGTCCTGGTGAAGAAACATGTCAGGAAGAACTGTCTAGACGTGCGCTGGCGTGGACCATTTCAAGTCATACTAGTTACGAACACTGCAGTAAAGTGTGGAGGCTTGCCCAACTGGATACACGCCTCACACACCCGAAGAGTTCCAGCACCTCTGGAAGAAACAGCTCCTCTCTCGGATGAAAATCCAGCGGAAAGCGGAGAAGCCACAGAGAGGGAAAGTCAAGCTGTAGAGGTGATCGAAGAGGCTGAGCCTGTGTCGGAACAGGCTGATGACGGTCAGGACACCAGTGAGACCGAAGTTGCCTCAGAAGAGGAAAGTAGCTGGGAGTTCGGATCAGACACCGAACAAGCTGTAAGTGGTCAAGAAACGAGTCCAAGAACAAGGAGCGGGAGGACAAGGAATGGAGAAGCTAGTTGGCCGGAAAGAAGGAGAAGGTCAAGCTTGAGAGCGAATCCAGAGAGAACCCTTGTCCCGATCTCTGAAGATTCAGATCTAGACGAAGGAGCTACGGACTCAGGCTCTGAGAGTCCGAGAAGATCAAGGAGGGTACGTGTGCCCTGCAGAAGATACGCCACCCCTGAGTGGACTTATCTAGCAGCAGATGTCTTGGGGACAGAGATCTGGGAGAGTGAGAGAGATGCAAGTGACCAATCTCGATTCAACTGTGACGGTGGAGATATGGATGTTGACGCCTGGAATCGAGACTGAGGGGTTACTGACCTTCACACTTCCCGTTCCCCTTACCTAAGTCGGATCAAAGGCCTAATGCTGAATCGATTAGAGGTTCCAACTTTGGGTCATCCAGTACCAGCACAGGAAGAAAAAGTCATTTGTTAGAACTGTTGGAATATGCCATTAGAGCTGCAGGTACTAGAATCATTGTAGATGCATAAAAACTTTTGTGATTAAGCTATAAAGAAGAAGAAGATAACCTAGCGCCGAGTGGAAAGAAGAATAACATTTGGGATTACATTTAGAGGACGGAGAAGGGTTAGGGTTGTCTGTGGCTGAAGTAAAAGGACATTGTTGTGAAAAAGAGACTTTTGTTGGTTAAGAGTGCTTCACAGACTGAGAAATCAAATAAAGCAAGTAAAGACCTGAAAGAGAAAACTTTTCCTCGAAAAAGAAAGGAGCCACGTTGTTTGATAACATGGAGAATGGCAACCCAAACCGAAAGGTCAAATGCATAATAGGTACACTAATAGCAGTAGTAATTTTTCTCATTATTACAGTAGTTACCATATCATACATAATAGGAAATGCAAGTGTAAAGGAGACAACAGATGTAAAGCCTGTAACGACTTTGAAACCTGCTCTTGTTGGGAAGAAGGGGGAGAGCAATGAAATCCGTGAAAAGGCGTTACTGGCAGATGAAGCTCGTAGGTTACACGTAGACGAGTCGCAGGGAAATTTTAGATCAAACGCATATGCCAAGTTATTATACGAGTACATTGATGCCATGGAGGCCAAAGATTGTTATGTTTGCATGCAATTGCCGGCTTCTGTAGATGAAGGCATCAGATATCATCAACTCCCAATGACATATGGGATAACATGTAGTTTATTGCTTAGTATATTTTATGGTCGTGAAGGGTTTGAGTACTACTTTTCAAATTATGATTCGGTACTGCCTGAAGTCCCGAATTATAAACAAATGAATAAGTGGGACTATCACAAAAAGGAAGATAGATTAGCAAAATTCTTTCTTCCTTGGGATACATTAGATACTTCATATGCACGCCGAAATAATCTAACTTGCAAAGTGTCAGAGATCGAGAAGAAGTTTATTGGACAAGTTGACGACAGGTACAGGAGGCAGAAGATTCTAAAAATGTCAGGACAATGGAAAACAGATTGGACTGAAGAGGAAAAGGCACATAAAAAGAAGGGTAGTAATGGTCCAATAGCTTTGGATAGAACGCAGAAAGGAAAGTTATGTTTAACTCGAAGCAAGACATATTATGAGAGTGTATTTGTAGGTGAAGTTAGTTGTGAACATGCTTTTCGGTTGGAATATTACACGAAAGATTTCATGAAAGGGATGCAAGCGATTCCTAATGTATATTTTGTATGTGGAAGAAATGCCTATGTAAAATTGCCTGACAATTGGTATGTTTCATGTTATTTGGCAATTGTCTTCCCCAAAATATATCATGCAAAGGATTTAGAGATCATAGAGGGAAAGGCTTCGACAAGAGGGAAAAGGGAAGTAGGAGATGTTGAGGTAGTTGGAGACGTATTCGGAGCAATGTTTCCTCTTTTAGGTTTGATACTTAATGATGTTAAGATCAGGAGACTAGCTACAGTTGTGGATAGATTGTCTGCTAGTACTGCAAGGTCATTGATGCTAGTAGAAGGAGAGATGCAGTCGATTAGGGCAATGGTTCTTCAGAACCGTCTTGCTTTAGATGTTCTGTTAGCAAAAGAGGGCGGAGTTTGCAAGGCTTTGAAGGTCCAAGAATGTTGTACTTACATTCCAGACAATTCAAAACCACTTGAGAAGGTTATACAGAACATTACTGAGATACATCAAGAAATCGAAGATTTGACAAAAGTAAATGTGTGGGAAAAAGTAGGTCATGGAATGGGAAAAGTTGGAGGTTGGTTTGCCAACCTTGGTAAAAGTGTTGTTTGGTACATTTTGAAACCTGTCTTAATAATATTGATTTGCATAATCACATTGTGGGGTTTAGTGAGACTGTACAAATGGTATAGGTCAAACCGGTTACAAAGGTCCATGAGAGAGCAAGAAAGAAGATTAGCTGCTTTGCAAGATCAGCAGTATAGAAGTTTAAGAGCTCTCGAGACGATAAAAAGAGGGAGCCTTGTAACTAGTTCTGTGTAAAGCGACATTCAAATTGAGGTGTTAGTGATGACCCCTAGAGGTCATCAAAGGGGGGAACTGAGAGAGCGCAATTTGAATGAACAAATGTCCGTACCATATTTATAAGCCTATAGCATAAAGTTAGAACTTGTAGCGTAAGGTTAGCACATGTAACTTTAGTAATAAGAAATGTATCTGTATTTACTCCAGAATGTGCATTAGAATTAGAAAGGCCCGTATACATAGGTTGGGCTAATATAGAAATGTGAAAATGCTTAAGAACAGTAGAACGTGCTAAACAGAGTTCATGTACGTATGTAATTAATTAAACGGAGAAGAGATGAAATGTAAATTGAAGAAATGTGCAGACTATATAGCACTGTGTAAGAATGAGAGTATAATGTTGTATTTTTATGTAACATGGATTCGATTATAATCAATGATTTGCTAATTCGATTATATATATATATGTGTGTTAAAAGTCATACCGTGTAGAAGAGTTTGTAGGAATTTTAGAATGGTGTGATCATATGCTATTTTAACCTAACGGACCAAGGGTTCGCAAGAGTGTAGTCCACTGCATATAATTTAGTGGCCTCTCAGGAATAGGGGGATAGCTTTGATCTGTACGTGCGAGCCAAGAGTCAATGGTCTTGTTAAATTAAAGTGACAATACTGGACGAAGTTTATGGCCTAGTGAGATAAGGGACGCTTGGAATTTGGGGTCCTGTTTCGAAGTGTCTGTTTTCGAGGTGACCAAGGGGGTTATAATCACAACTGTAATGAATAGAGCTCTGTTGAAGTGATAGACTTTGGTCTGAAAGTGTCAACTGGAATGTCATGAGGTTACCAGCACGATGACGAAGACGGCGCCTGAGAAGCAAGGTCAACTTAACAGACGACTCGAAGAGACGTAACGATGGAAAAACCCAGAAGCGGGACTACGTGAAATGTGTACATGGTGGGCGTCTCAAAGGGGCGTTCCATCCATACTGTGATTTTGTATTTAGGGACAGCACCCCGGGGAGAAGAAAGAGAAGGGAGCAGATGGCCTGAGCAGAAGGGAACAGAAGGAGAGCAGTAGGCCGAGGACCCTTAGAGAGCGGATGGGTAGGCAGAAAGGGTACTGCTTCTCGACATAGGTTTCCATCAGAGATTAAGAGAGTTTGAACTTCTTTGGAAGTCAAACTGCTGACACCTTTTTAGGTAAAGGACTTTCTGAGTAGGGATGTCATCTAGCATAGAGTAGGGACAGATTTAACTTGTTTATTCTTTTTATGTAAATGACGCATCATATTCATTTTGTGTCTATGCTATTCAATTTGCTGATTCTAGAATTGATTTTGATTGTATTCTTTTGTAGACTGAGATTCCTTAGGGAATTTATGTTCCTTTTAGTTCCTGTATACTTGTTGAATCTTATCTTGAGAGGATTGTATTTGCAATTAACGTTGGGTTTATATTAAACTTTTTAAACTTTACCGGTCGTAAGTGGTTCTTCAGAGTTGCGTAAGTCTATGGGGTTGATTTAACTTATGTGGGTTTGCCTTTTACTCAATGACAGTCAATAATCGATCCAAAAAGGAAGAATGAGATAGGTATCTAGGTGATCAGATAAGATATCAAAATCTCATTCCCCGCACGGTCAAGTAGTAGAGTGAGAGTGGTAGAGTGAGGGCGGTCGAGTGAGGGCGGTCGAGTGGTCGAGTGAGGGCAGTAGAGTGAGGGCGGTAGAGTGAGGGCGGTAGAGTAAGGGCGGTAGAGTGGTAGAGTGAGGGCGGTAGAGTGGTAGAGTAATAGTGTGAAGGCGGTAGAGTGAGTGCGTGAGGGCAGTAGAGTGAGGGCGTGATGGGTTTGAGTGGTAGATAGAGGGTGGTAGAGTGAGGGCGGTGGGAGTGGTAGCGTGAGGGCGGTAGAGTGAGGGTGGTAGAGTGGGGGTGTGAGGGTGGTAGAGTGGGGGCGTGAGGGTGGTAGAGTGGGGGCGTGAGGGTGGTAGAGTGAGGGCGGTAGAGTGGTAGAGTGAGGGGGGTAGAGTGGTAGAGAGGGCGGTAGAGTGAGGGCGGTAGAGTGGTAGAGTGAGGGCGGTAGAGTGGTAGAGTGAGGGCGGTAGAGAGGTAGAGTGAGGACGGTAGAGTGGTAGAGTGAGGGCAGTAGAGTGAGGGCAGTAGAGTGAGGGCGGTAGAGTGAGGGCGGTAGAGTGAGGGTGGTAGAGTGAGGGTGGTAGAGTGAGGGCGGTAGAGTGATGTAAACCTTGAGCCACTCAGTTTATTGCAATAAGCTAGTCATCCAGTTTGCCAAGTCATTCCTCTACACCCCAATGCATAAAGGCATGTTCCACCTCCCGACCACAAACTCCAATAGGTAACTTCATGATGGTGTACTTTGTACCAGAGGTTCTATTTGACATGAGTGCACATGTTGGGTAGCAACTGCTCTTTTTTCTATGCACCCTCCATTTTGTACTTTAAACAGATCTGGATAACAGTTCTACTCTGGTATGCGCAATATCTTTTATTAACAATAGACAGTTTGTAAAAAATAAAAAAGGCCACTTAAATGACAGACCCCCTGGCTACAGTTAGAAACACCTTTTTTGCAAACCTGGGTCGAGAAAAAAATAAACTGAGCATTGAACCACTAGTCAACATTATTGAAGGTCCAATTCCATGACGCTGAGCACACAATGTCTGTCTGGGTTAACTTTACAAGCAAGCATGAGATGAGGTTAGAGAAAAACAACTGAAAGGGAAACCAATAAAACATGTCTTTTTTTCAGAACATATTAGCAATAATTTGCCAAATTGATAGAACAACACAACAGGTATGAAAACCTGATTCTTCTGACAGCAATTTAAAAAACTCATTAAAATTAAGATTGGTATACAGCTGCCGGATAAAGACTTTCAGGTGGGGGCGTTAAATATTAGACTGCAGAAAATAAATTCCAACTAAATGTTCGCGCCCTTATGAAGATGAAAGGCGTGGAAGCCCTTGAGACACTCTCCTAAGTGTTACGTTCAAATAATGAGCCGTTCCTCCTTATCTGCAACGTAACTGGAGAATGTGAAGTGACTCAATACCGTGAAACCCACCTCTGAGAATAAATGAACATACGGTGGTATTGAAAAAAACCAATTCGTCATATCAATGTTCTTTATGAGGTTTTGCTTACCTAGGAAACGATCATTAATGTGCGAATGGGTAGAATGGATAACTGACAGGAAGGCCCAGCACCCGCTGCAGGTAAGTGCAATAACGCAAAGCGAAAGTGCTTGAAAATCAACAAAATTGGTCAACGCCATTCAGCAAAGTAGGATAATGCATTGAAAGCCAAAGATTCCTGAAATATTGTTTTGCTTTTAAAAGCGGAGACCTGGTGAGTATTTCTCGCACTGTGCCCCTTTAGAATGATGCTTAGGTGTACCGAGCCCTCCTGGGGTTTGGGTGAACAGAGAGCTCTGTGGAAGGTAATGGGCACAGGCGACGGAAATATTTTATTATTCTCAGTCTGAGTACTAAGAATGCCGGACTCACTGTGAGAACAGCCAAGGCAGCATCTGTGATTCATTTGGACAGCGGCTGTCATGAAGCTCTGCAAATGGCTGGGGTAGTCTTAGTCAGCAGGCCTTGGGATACCTGTTAGAGACAGACACTCTCAAGTGACACATATATATATATATATATATATATATATATATATATATATATATATATATATATATATATATATATATATATATATATAACCGGTAGGTGTGATCACTGGGTGAGCACAGACTGGACATTGTGAGCTCAGCGAAAGATGGCATTGCCAGGATCAGTGTGGTATTTGCAAAGACACTAGGGAGATTGGCAGCCATGTGAGTTTTACTGTGACAACCCACGCACATGCATCAGCAATGGTGAGGTATGTGGCCGGCAGCAGTGTCGCTACAACTCCCAGGGGAGTCTCACATTTGTTTTAACAGGAACAGCTTGCTTAAACTGGAAGCCTCCAAACTATGCATGTAGTTCAAGGAGTTCTGATTCCAATATTAATAATAAAAGCCTCTCATTACAACTGTCACAGATTGAGAGGCATTAGAAACGAGGGGCGACAGAAAATATTTATACCGGAGAACCTAAATTTACATACAGTATGTACTCAAAGATCCAGAAGAGGCAGGGCGGCGTTATACAAAAATTCCGGGGAGTATCTTTGTTTGCACAGCAGCGTGGTCTGGGAACAAAATGAATTTCATTGGTCAAAGCTTAAGCATGAACCTTTCAGGAGATGAAGTAAAGCACAAGTGACAAGGTGCAATGTCGACTTGGATTTAATGTTTGTCGTGTTGATAAGCGTGGCTCAAATCCACTGGAGTGACTTACAGCACTCACCTATAATTACCTTATAGGAAGTCAGCCGGACAGTGGAGAAGTATAAACAAAAGTCTTTATTAGGCCAAACAACACTCATATGAGAGGGCCCTGTCCGACCTCACTCCAAGGAGTGCGAACGAGAGGACTGACTCTCTGCATCACAGCAATACATTATAATGCAATACAGTAAATGGGGTACGCCCCTTGTGGAAAGTTACCGAGCCTCAAGTTAGTGGACAATGCTCTCATACAGCAGGCATCTGCACCTGCAAGGGATACATTATTATCTCTGCTCAAGGCCAGGGAGCCAGGCTTCGGCGTCTCTGGGCATGAGAACATTACTGATAACGAAACTTGCTAGTTTCGACCACAGTAAGCCGAGAAACGAAAACTGCTGTCTTAGTATAATTCTGTATTCCTGCGGGAGGGGCATGAGCGAGTAGAGCCCGCAGGCACAGAGAGTTACACAAAATGGTGGCACACAGGCTAAGCTAAGAAGCTAATATGGTCACGCATACATTTGAATATAAGCGATAAGTAAGAATATGTATTCAGCATAGGTGTATATACGAAATGCATTAGTTAGTCATATGATGCTAACTCACACGTCATCATAGGGTAATTAGAGCGTCGAAAAGTGAATTCTATCAGACCCTCCTTTTAGCATCATTGGCTAACTATAGCCTCATTTATTTGCCAAAGGTAGTGCCGACATCCATTCTAGGGGCAGGACTTTACTACTTCAGTCTAGAACATCTTCTGCAATAAACATTAACCAACTTGCATCAGCAGGAATTTCAGTAATCATAGAAGTCGTATATTGACCTGGTAACTTCTTTTTCGGACGAATATTTGCAGCACACATTGAACAACATGGAGGAAGGCAATATATGCAAAGGCAGCATGACAGTATTACACTAACCACTCCAACCAAACCCATCAGTATTTTCCAGCCCCAGGAAGAAAAGGCACCCCAGAGCCACCCTTGGAGAGACCAAGTTCCATTATCTTGGTGCAGTTCAGTCGCTAATCTATGCAATTTTTGCACTGCCAAGTTAACAGTCGGGGCGGAGTCAGGGATATAAACGCAGCAAGAGGTCCCGATGACGCGGCAGGCCCCGCCCCTATCAGCTAGTATGACGTCAAGGACCATCCTATTCTGGATCGTAAATAATCTCATAGCCTGAACCTCAACAGAGATGTTAGTCGTAATGTCAGCCTCAACCAGAACCACCTTTTCCATTACCCTAGAGAGTCGTCTGATAGCTCTACTATTGAATATAGGACCCCAGAAAGGAAGCAGACCCTTAGAAAAATCAGTCCATTGCTGATACGAGGTATCTGTCTGATCAACGTCCTCTACCTGAAGGTCCCTCCTTTTACGCTGCCCCTGCGGCTGCTCTGGAGTATTGGGGAATCGTCGATGAGTTCTGTGGTAATCAGAGGGAGCCACATACACGGGAGGAATCAGATAAGCCAGGTAGCACACCCCACCCCAACCCTCGGGCAACCATAAGTATCCATTTTCACCGCATACAAAATAGACACTGGGTGGGGCAATCAATGAGGGGCTAACGGGCAGGCGTATTGAAGCAGTCACGTTACAAGAGCTATTTCCAACCTTGATGGGACCCCTTCCCTCTATACAGAAAAATGGAGGAGGACCCACCACAGCCAAGGGTATCAAACTTTTGGAGCTGTCGTTACTCCTAGGGGGATGCCTATAAGACAAGGTGGCGTTCAATTTCATGAAACTATCCCTTAGCCTATCAGTATCATTTGGTGTCAAGAAGCGACCCAACTTTTTCTCACATGTCTGTATAAAAGTCTGGTCAAAACGTCCGTCAGTGTATATCCGTCCAAGGGAAGCTGAAGGCAAAGGTCGCACTCGCATTGTCATTGTCCACCCCCTATTCTGTAGTCGGGGTGTGAGGGAATCTGGCTGTTGGAAATATTTAACTAGACCTATAAGGGTGTACCATCCCACACAACTATTCACCGGAGTCAAAGGAAGAGCAAGGAATCTATCTTTCTTATAGGCTGCAGAAGGCAAAAGCCCACAAACCCAGCAATCTGTCATGTTGGTAGTGGCATGTGCATGATGCAGTGTTTTAATAAAAACATTATCTTTATAATTTGCACGTATCATTCTTTCACCATATTCAACAGTTAACATTGCATGTTCCGGAACAGCAGTAGGTGTGGGTGCAAATGTGTGCACAGGATAGTATTTATCAACGAAAAACAGTATGCCAAGAGTCACCAAAAAGGCAATTAAAAATATAATTAGCACTCCAATTTTTCCTTTTCGGGAAAGGGCCAACCAGGGGGAATGAGGCTCACGTCTCGGGGGGCTGCAAAAGGCAGCTCCTCATCAGTAATTGGCCGCCCAAAGGGATACATTCTGTATACTTATCAACACCAAAATCAAAAATAAAAATAAAAATCACACTACTACTAAAAAAAATAGTCCCAGACAATCCTCAACCGGCCAGAGGGGTTCTTCAACCCTTAAAAAGGGATCTTCTCCCTGTGTCCTTCAAAGCCTCACAGGCAGGCTTTTACCGTTCATACCTACTCCCACGTCGTTCATCAATACTTTGAAATAAGGGAAGCACTTAATTCGGGCCCCGCACCACGCTTTCAGTCTCAGAGAACACAATCTTCGGCTAAACACCAGGGC
The DNA here is from genome assembly GCF_964263255.1 of Lissotriton vulgaris. Classification (NCBI taxonomy): domain Eukaryota; kingdom Metazoa; phylum Chordata; class Amphibia; order Caudata; family Salamandridae; genus Lissotriton; species Lissotriton vulgaris. The sequence goes on from NC_141696.1 coordinate 1,258,376,696, forward strand.
TCTTACAAGTCCATCCCTACCACTAAATCTTCTTTTTCAAAATGTCCACTAAGCCCTTCTTCCAGTATTTAATCCATCATATTCCAGCACTGTACTTATTTTCTTCGGGGCCGGAAATTATAACGAGTGCTCCCTGGCACTTCGGGGTCGGAGAACAAAGCAGGTGTCTCCGTGGCAGATGGGTCGGAGAACAAAGCAGGTGTCTCCGTGGCAGATGCTGAACTTTCCGGTATCTCTTTGCTAGCAACAAGAGGAGTGGTAGAGCTCACAGAATTTTCAATGCCGCTTCGCTCTTCTCCAATCAGTGAAGCATCCGAGAAAGGAACATACCTCGGGATATGTTCACACTCTTGGTCAGCGATGCCGTCTTGCACCCATTGATCATAGGGCAACGGAAGCGGGACCCTCTTCACATGAGAGGCATGGGTCCACGCCTTTCTGCCGTCGATCCGCAGCGCCGTGCGCGTGGTGAGGAGCACCTGACGAGGCTCTGACCAACTGGGCTCCAAGCAAGACTTCCGCTGGTATCGTCGCACCACGACCCAATCCCCTGGGTGGATGGTGTGTCCGGGCCCCTCCGGCAACGGCTTCAGAGTGTCTGCTACCTGCTGATGAATAGAACGAAGATCTTTAGTCAAAGCATACAGATAATCTGTCAACAGAGGGTAAGGTACTTCTGAAAAACATTTTGGACGGGGCACTCCCCAGATATTGGCCGGGCGGCCAAATACCACCTCGTGCGGGGAGACGCCCATTTTGGCATTTACAGTGACTCTTGTGGAAAGCAACGCTAAGGGAAGTGCATCTGGCCAACGGAGACCTGTACTCTCACATATCTTGGCCATTTTTAACTTGAGTGTGCCGTTAAACCGTTCCACCAGTCCTGCTGCCTGAGGATGCAAGGCTGAGTGGAACTTCTGGGTGATATGTAGGCCTTTGCATATATTCTTCACCAACTCAGCATTAAAGGACGTGCCATTATCACTCCAGATCACCCTAGGTAATCCGAAGCGGGAGAAATACTCCTTTATCAACATTTTAGCAGTAGACATAGCCGTGCAGTCCTTGGTTGGGAACGCCTCCACCCACCTACTAAAGGCACATACGACTACAAGGACGTACTTCAAGTTGTTGACTCTTTCCATTTCGATGTAATCCATCTGAATCACCTCAAAAGGGAAAGAGGGGGGTGCAAAATTTCCAGCTGGAACAGGGGTACCCTTTCCAGGATTGTGTCTCAAACACACCATACATTGACGAACCAAATTGGTGGCCATCTTAGAGATATTTTTATTGCTCCACACCGGGTCTAATAGTTTGCAGATACCCTTCGCACTCACGTGAGCAGGCCCGTGTGCCATCGTCACTACTGGAAGGACATACGCATTCGGTAACATCCATCGTCTCTTGTCTGTCACATCTGTCCAACATTCATCCGCATCCAGTCGTCCCTGCCCATCCTTCCATGCTCTCAATTCCTCATCCGTCGCCTTGCCCTGTATGTTCTTGACACTCTGTACCGTGTCTGCGAACATATAATTATCTGGGACCCATCGTGCTGGCCCTGCCACAAACATTCGTGGTAATTTTTCTCTAGCAGTCTCTTTTGCTGTCTCGTCGGCAAAAGCGTTGCCTCGCCCGACATCGTCCACTATTGTCTTGTGTGCACTACATTTTATCACAGCCAATCTTTTGGGTAAAGTCAGTGCCGTTAGCAGTCGTAATATCAGTGGACCATGTTGGATGCGTTGTCCATGGGAGGTCAAGAATCCCCGTTCTGCCCAAAGTCGCCCATAATTATGAACCACGCCAAAGGCGTATTGGCTATCAGTGTAAATGTTGACATCCAACCCCTCACTCAACTCACATGCTCTCAGTAAAGCGATAATCTCAGCAGCCTGAGCAGAATTATAAGGTATTCTAGAAGTCTCTACCACCGTCTGTAATGTCGTTATTGCATATGCTGCTGTCGATGTCCCGTCTGGTAATTTAAAACAGGATCCATCAACATACAGTTCCCCATCTGGTTCTTCCATGGGCCTGTCTGTCAAATCCACCCTCCCCTTTGTCTCCTCCTCAGTCTTATACAAACAGTCGTGTATGTCATCATCATGTGTGTCACTATCTGTGGGGATAGGTAACAAGGTGGCGGGGTTCAATGTGGCACACCTTTTAATTGTCACATGGGGTGCAAAAAGAGTCATCTCGTAACCCGTCAGACGAGCGCTTGTTAAATGCTGCGTCTGTGTCCTGTTCAGTAAAATATCCACAGCATGCGGTACCATTACCGTGAGATCTGTTCCCAGCACGAGCCCTGCCGATTGTCTTATAGAAACCGCAGCAGCCGCCGTGGCTCTCAGACAGCTCGGCAGCGCTCTTGCCACATTATCGAGCACAGCAGAGAAATACGCACACGGTCTCTGCTTCCCCCCAAAACACTGAGTTAGGACAGACAACGCGCAACCTTCCGCCTCGTGCACGTAAAGAACAAAAGGCTTCTGGTAATCAGGTGTTCCAAGAACTGGCGCAGAACACAGAGACTCTTTTAGTAACTCAAACGCTTCCTGACATGCGGGGGTCCAGGGTAGGGGTTCGCGCACTTCTTTGGTAGTCAGATACAATAGGGGTTTCGTTAGTAACGCATAGTTAGGTATCCACTGACGACAATACGATGTTATGCCTAGGAACGCGCGCACCTCTCGCTGCGTGTTAGGTACCTGCATGTTAGTGATCGCTTTTATGCGCTCCGGCGTCAATCTCCTCCCCACTTTCGAAAGGAGGTGACCGAGGTAGGTGACCTCCGTTCGACAGTATTGGAATTTCGGAAGGGACACTTTATGCCCCCTTTTAGCCAAATGGTGCAACAATTTCACAGTAGCATCTCGACAACCCTGTTCGTCATCCGATGCTATCAGGATATCATCCACGTACTGCAACATCACGTTGCCAGGTGGAAGTTCCAAATCATCCAATTGTGCCTTCAGAGCTTGACTGTATATACTAGGACTCTCAGTGTACCCCTGAGGAATTCTCTTGAAGCGAAAGCTACGGCCAGCCAATGAGAATCCGAAAAGGTACCTGCTATCTTCATGTACTGGAATACTGAAGAAAGCGTTTTTCAAATCAAGGACAGAGAAATATTTGGCCGAAGGTGGAATCATTGTCAATATCGTAGTGATGTCCGAGACCACCGGATACTGCGGCTCCACTACTCTATTCACCTGACGCAAATCAATCACAAATCTATAGACATCAGGAGTATTATCAGTGGCATCAGGTGACCGTCTTTTAAGTACAGGCAAAATAGGGCTGTTACATATATTCGAATCAGTCTCTTCCACTACTCCAGACTGTATTAAATCATGAATTATTTGTAACAATGCCTTCTCACCCCCCCTAGGTATTTTGTATTGCGGTATTCTGGGCAATTTGGCTCCCACCTTCACTCTAATTGACACCGGGGCAATGTCCATTCGTCCCACATCATTATCACTGACGGCCCACAAGCTGTCTGGTATGCCTCGAAACTCAGGTGGCAGCGGGTCGTCTTTTGAAAAGCACTGTAGTGGGCGGGCAACATTGGGTCCTAGAGTAAGGTACACGCCATCCGGGGAACAATAGATGGTAGCATGCAACCTCTTCAATAAGTCTAAACCCAACAAATTTTCACCACAATTTGATGTCAATAAAAACGGTGAATCAACAGTAAAAGGACCAATCGTTAGCGTGAGAGGTTTAGAAATGGGGCTAATCACCGGAGTTCCTGCGAAACCCACGGATATGTTATTCTTGCCAGACAGAGCCGCCCCTGGGACCCGAGAACGAGCCACTGAACTTTTCATTGCACCCGTATCCACTAGAAATTTCTGCTGAGACCCTAGTAAGTCGGCTTCGACATAAGGTCCCCTCTGATCAACTTCCATAAGTACTGGTCCCATGCTCTGTCCTACGCTGTCCTAGTTGTGGGAGAACCCTGTCAAATCATCAACTGAGTAATCATCATTGTAATACTGGCCCCCGCTCCTCTGCGACTGTTGTCTATCTGTCCCGTTGTCAAAGTAATTGCCTCCCTGTCTCCCGCCTCCTTCTGATCGCGCAGCCTGTCTCCCAAAATCACCGCCACCTCTTCCTCGTCCGCGCCCTACACCAGCGCTTGCCTGAAGCAGCGGGCAATCCCTCCACCAGTGCCCCTCCTGCTTGCACTTCGCACACTGATTCGGTCCCAGCCTGTCTCTGCTCTCACCTCTTCCAAATCCACCTCCGCGGCTCGGCCCTGCACCCCTTCCTCTGCCTCTTGCCACCTGCTGCAATAAAACCCTCGTCTTCAAATCTTTAGCCTTCTTCTCCTGCTTGTCCTTATTTTCATTTTCCCTGTGCTCGTAATATTGCGCCATACTTAATATTCCCGAAGGAGAGGACGTTGTCCACGTGCTCTCCGATGCTTGCAGTCTGGCCGATATCTCAGGCAATAAGTTTGTGACAAACCTGTTGACGAAGAGCCGTAACCCTCCATCCTGTGACACATCCTGTCCACTAAAATCCATATACGTTTCCTCAAACCTCGTAAAGAAATCAGAGACCGCTTCATCCTTTTTCTGCTTGCAAGCCGTCAATTTGTCCCAATCTACCTTTTTCGGGGGGATGAGGGAATGCATATATTTTATAATACGCCCTGGCAAAGCCAATATCTCAGCCTTCGGCTTCTCCCCTGGCTTACGCTCCTTGTCCCAATCTTTCAACTCCTGCCATGTACCACCCAGCTCCTCCGTATGATCCGTACCTTTCACTTGTCGCCACACATCAACCGGGACCAAAAGCCCGAAAAACAATTCAACATCAGCCAACGTCATCACAGTAGAAGACGCCGCTTCCGTAAGCTCTTTGTAATAGGCGGTCGGATTCTTTCTAGAATCCGGCAGCTGAGCTTTCAATGACAGCACCTCACTTCTCTTCCATGGCGTATACACCCATTGCTCCTGAAAATGCGCATCAATTCTGTTCCTTGTTACAGCCCTCGTGAGTGGGTCTAACAGCTCGGGGACCTCAGGATGAAAAATAGGGTGCACCTCTCGCATTGGGTGGAGACCTGGGAAATGGGGTGTACCGGCAGAGGGCAATTCATTCCTGTATTGCAAAAGCGCGCGCAAACTACTCATCACTTCCTTCACCCCTGTGTTCGTTCTGTACGCTCCAGCCTGTATATCCCGCAAAACCGCCGGAGCCACACCTCCATAGCCCTGCTCCCATAACGGTATCAATACACTAGCCATGTGCCACAAAGCGTGCTGCTGCATTAATGGCTCAAAATCTTTCATGGTGGACCAGATATCATCAAACGAATAAATATTATTCCTGGCCCATTGACATGCCTGGTTAGCCACCAAACTTTTTTCATCCAAACCAACAGTAGAACGCGTAAGCAGCTTCCGTACCTGTGAGAGCAATCCGCTACCTGCGCCGCGACTCGGTGTTAGCATCTCCTGACTTGGGGTGGTGCTAGCTGAGACAGTAGGGAGTGCTAGGGAAAATGGCGAGGGGGCGGGTGAAGTGGGCTGAAGTTGAGAAACGAGGGGTGTCGAGGGCAGGGATTGTTGGGGGGCACTCGCTGAAGGACCTGGAATGGCGCTACTAGGGGCCGAAAGTGGCAATGAGGGGTACAATGGCTGCGGGGCATAAGGGGGAGGGGGTCGGGCATTCAAAATGTCCTCCATCTCATCTGGGTCGTCCTCTCTCACTACGTAACTTTTATTTTCCTTCAACCTACAAAGTCTATCTGCGCGCTCCATGCGTAATGCATTCTCATTCCCCACCTGTTCTCTCGCTTTCTGCGCCATAGTCTGGGTGGACTTTTTATACTCCTCTTTCTCCTCTCGCATCTTACGTTTCCTGACCTCTTTCTGCCATATTCGCAAAGAGTCGAACATACTCTGGCGACTACGCCTAGCAAACAATTTATCTTGCAAATAATCCAATTTAGCTTCATCAAAAGAACCCGTCAAAGGCCATTGTAAATCCACATTATCAGCAGTGTATCGATGCCACAAAGTGCCAAACAAAATCGGAACCAGTCCGTGTTTAACATACATATCAAAACTCGGTGTCCCTTCAGGGGGTGCGGGTTGGCTCTCGGCCAGTCTAGTATCTGAGGGTCGACAACAGCATCCAAAACATCGCAATTTGCTAAAACACGGCATTTTTGCTTTATCTCGAATCACAGCTCAAGTTCATTCACACATAAACATATAGACGAACCACGTACACATATACAATATCTCCAAAACACGTGTTACCAAATGGGACAAGGCCCGTCGACCAAGTCCTGGGGAACCTGGACTCTACCGCAGACCGAACAGTACACTAACTGTTCAGAGGAAGGGGAACGAGTCCGCCACCCGTGCGGCACTGCGGATCACTGCGCACTTTACCGCGGGAAACCCGGATCACACCTCCACTGAATCACCACACTAGGAGTTCAGGGTAAGCGCACCAGAGTCTACCCACAATGAGCCACGCCTTCACCACAGTACCATCCGGTCGGATCACTACACACAATTACCTCAAAATACGTCCCCAACCCCTTCAAGTCTGTCAGAGCACCAACTCGTACTCTGAGTTCCCCGGAGCACACTAGCCCCAGGAGCACACCGGCTCCTCAAACCATCGGAGACACTCTAGTCTCCCGGAACACTCCTGTTCCTGCAGCAATCACAGGTGGACCGCTCACCTTCCGTTGGCGGCACCGACCTCTACCGTTCTCCACCTCCGGCTGTCAGGACCAACACGGTCAGCTTCAAGTTCCGCCTTCTGGACCCCGGCGTAAGATCCGAACCGGGACCTCTCCCGATCAGCAGGGTGGGGCAGCGCTGCGAGAACCAAGCTCGGCATCAAATGGGATCCCGGGCCCACCGTGCCGACCAGCGGGTCCCCGGTCTTCTGCTGCCCACTTACGGGTGAGAAAGATCCTTATCGCGGGGTCCCTATTCGGGCGCCATCTGATAAGCGTGGCTCAAATCCACTGGAGTGACTTACAGCACTCACCTATAATTACCTTATAGGAAGTCAGCCGGACAGTGGAGAAGTATAAACAAAAGTCTTTATTAGGCCAAACAACACTCATATGAGAGGGCCCTGTCCGACCTCACTCCAAGGAGTGCGAACGAGAGGACTGACTCTCTGCATCACAGCAATACATTATAATGCAATACAGTAAATGGGGTACGCCCCTTGTGGAAAGTTACCGAGCCTCAAGTTAGTGGACAATGCTCTCATACAGCAGGCATCTGCACCTGCAAGGGATACATTATTATCTCTGCTCAAGGCCAGGGAGCCAGGCTTCGGCGTCTCTGGGCATGAGAACATTACTGATAACGAAACTTGCTAGTTTCGACCACAGTAAGCCGAGAAACGAAAACTGCTGTCTTAGTATAATTCTGTATTCCTGCGGGAGGGGCATGAGCGAGTAGAGCCCGCAGGCACAGAGAGTTACACAAAATGGTGGCACACAGGCTAAGCTAAGAAGCTAATATGGTCACGCATACATTTGAATATAAGCGATAAGTAAGAATATGTATTCAGCATAGGTGTATATACGAAATGCATTAGTTAGTCATATGATGCTAACTCACACGTCATCATAGGGTAATTAGAGCGTCGAAAAGTGAATTCTATCAGTGTGCTAAGTCTAATTTGGGGTGAAGAAAATAAAAGCTTGAGAAATTATGTACTCTGTACCTGGTGATTGGATCACGTGGTGTGGGCTGTCACAACAGTAATTGTGTCTGTTCATGCGTTGTTCATTTTCCTATTCTGCAGCCTTCTGAGATTGTGTGACTGGGTGTCTGCCTATGACAGACTCCTGTGACAGTGAATACATTTCCTGCAAGACAAATTTCTTTGGGATTGAAACTTATGAGCGGGTCTATCGATGTGCTGCCTGTGGCGAGTACAAACTACAATCAATTGGCACTGCTTAAAATAATATTTTTTAAAACATGATTTTATTATGCCAGTTTCAAAACAACTAGTAGTTTCATTTAACCTGCATTAACAGTAGCAAATGGAATATAGGTATTTTAACTCTTTGATGTCGAACATACGGCCTTGAGTTGGGAGATCAACAGCTGAACTATACATTTTCTGTTTTGCATGTAATCGTGTTATATCTAGGGAGACGGAGGGACGTGAAAGTTAAAGTGATCGGGGGAGGAGGAGGGGGGAGCACGAGAGTGGTGTATGTATGTGCCTAAGCGAGGCGTTTGGGAGAGCGAGGCTGACCAGGAGGGAGGGGGGAAAAAGGGAGGGGATATGGCAAGCAGAGGAGCCTGATTATGGCCACAGCTTGAAGTCTCCGCATGCTGGCAAATGGTGACCTGCAGAGCGCGTTATTGGGAAGAGCGGGCGGCCGTGGGAGGTGGGAGGTGAAGTAGGAGAGTGCTGGTGTACGTGAGCTGGAGCGGAGCCTTTGAAGTTTGATGTGAGGGACAGACAAATGGTGGTTTGTGACGTCGCTGGTTTGTGCGTGATCCGCCGTTGGCAAATATAAATAAGAAAGACGAGGAGGCGGACGGGGGTATAAGATGAGTAGAGATCCTCATGGTGATCATAAAGATGACCAGAAAAAAAAATTGTCGGCAACGTATGCCTTCAATAGTGCACCTCCACCCTTGTTTTCCGGCATCACTAAGGTGTCACCGATGAAAGTGTGCTTGTATGCAGCCATCTAAGATGATGTGTGCACCTCAATGGGCGGCGATGCTAGGTGTAAAAAATGCTGCAAATTCAGCAGAACGCACAGCACATCCTTCGGAGATGATTGGGTTCAGACACAGGTTTCGTAACTGCGATCTTCAAAGGCCCCTGTGTTGGAACGGACAGAAAACTCAGCTCAGCATTCTAGCGTATAGAAATAAAAAGATATAAGCAAAGCACGAACACTTCTGCAATCGAGGCTGTAACTGCCCATTTGTATTAAAGGGCGGAAAAACAAACAGTACTAAGTTTAGCGTTCTAAGAATACCACAAACACAAACCCCTTTTAAAAAAAAGCCCCAAACCCGCTGAAAGCTAGCAGAGTCCTAAACACACCTGAATCCCAAACCAAAGGCATGCACATAACCATGCCGGTGAAGAAAGATGACGACCTGAAGCGAGCGCCTTGCAGATAAAATGAAAGCAGAGTGACCTCCCAAATTATACCCAAAAAGTTTTTGCAGTTCAAACACGGCACACACACTGCCTGCTGATTTAGTAAATTAATTACGAGCTGCAATGGGCACCGACTAGCAGGAAACGCAGCAGGAGGTGGTGGGGGATGGCACGTAGAGTCGCAACGAAAAACAAGCCCTTTACCGCTAATGTAATTAAAGCAGGGGATGGGGGAGCGGATCCCTTTGCAGCACTACCTCGCGGCCATCAAAGAAGTAAACAGCAGGGATGTAATTAGGGGGGAAGAGAAGTCGCGCTTGGGTGAATGCCTGAGGCCAAGCTGCCCGTGGGAGGGAGGCTGATGGCTGTGATAGAAGCGCGGTCACGAGCACGTGCACTTCTACAAATCCGGATCGTAAAAGTCAGCTTTGTGGATGGATGGATGCGAGACCTAAAAAAGCATACGGCTCACAAAAGCCTTGGACGTCATTTGGGGGGCGGTCAGCAAGGGTAGATCCCTGGCTTGCCCCTTGCAGCCCCTGGCACGGCTTTTGCAACCGCATGGCGTCAGATATAGCAATTTTTAAAATACTGTGGGTGAGAATGTGAGTGTGCAAGAGAGAGTAAGTTTGTGAGCCTGTGTCTGTAAGTTTGGGTGTGCGTGAAAGTGAGTGAGAGTCAGTTGCTGGTACTGAGGGAGAGTCAGTGACAGGTAGTGAGTGAAAATAAGTAAGAATGAGTTGAGTGAGTTTGACTGAGTCAGAATGATTGATGATAAAAGTGAGTGGGCGTGAGTCATAAAGTATGAGTGAGTGAGAGTTAGAGTGAATGTGAGTGAGAGTGAGTGTGAATGAAGGAGAATGAGTGAGAGTGTTTGAAAATAAGTGAGCAGTAGTATAAAATATAGTTAGTGCAAGTGAGTATGATTGTGCCAGAGAAAAATGAATGAGAGTGAGTAAGTATAAATGCAAGAAAGTGAGAATAAATTAGTGAAAGGGACAATGGCATGATGGAGTGTAAGTATATCACTGTGAGAGAGTTAATGTAAGTGAGTGTGAGTGAAAATGTGGTGTTATTTGCTTATAGAGGCACCCATTGGAAAATAATGTTGCTGGTATACTAGAAGCAATTGCTAGAATGACTGGCACCTGTGAAAAATACTGGTATTGGCATGTTGGAAGTAATTCTTGGCATAATGTGCACCCATGGAAAAATGCTAGCACTGGCACACTTAAGGACATTTTTGGCTTTGCGGGCACCCACGGCATAATGCTGACGGTAGGTCACTGGGGATATTTCTTGGCATTTGGGAGGAAAACCCTGATATATGGGAGAGGGATTCCTATGGCAAAATACTGGCCCTGATGTACTAAAGATAATTTGAGATAAGAGTAACCCAATGTATGTGAAGACACTAATTGCAAAATTCTAACACAGGGATAATGTAGGTATTTTTTGCATAAGGAGAACACCCCTAACAAAATGCTGGTCATAACACAATGAAGGTGATTTTTTACATAAATGGGCATCCACAGTAAATTCAAAACAATGAGGTGAACTCCTCGTGGGTGTCAGGTTTCATTGGCTTGGTGCACCTTAAAAGGCCAGGTTTTTTTTAGCATATGTATGTGAAAGTCATGCTTTTTAATACACTATTTGCCCCATTATTTCAAAAATGTCCTTGGTGGGAGAACCCACCCTTGAGCACCCCTAGAAGAGGTCTGGCTCACTACAATTAAGGGTAAGTATTACATTCCACAGCTTTCAAAGATCATGTAAGCACCCTAATATAGGTGGTTTCGAAAATTGTAATTTGCCTGTCGTGTTACACTAATCATGCAGCTATTACTGAACTTCAAAAGTGTCAATTATTCCGATGTCTTCAGGGTTAAGGTCATGTGATATCACTTCCTGGGGACATGTAGGGTCAAAGGTCATAGGATGTCACTTTCTGTGTTGTCATCAAGGCCAAAGGGTGTGTGATATCACTTCCACTACCCCTGGCATTTTGGTGAATCGACGCCCATGCCAAGACTTAATAGTTTTTCTTGGTGTTCCGCTAGGTATTGAAACTGGCTGTCTAGAGAGGCCTGGTGATATATTTCTGACACCAGATTCTAGGTATGACTTGTACTTGCATTTCCTCAGTGGTACGCAATTTAAAGCAGATCTTCAAATTGCCTTCTGCTAGCTAAACTGAGACACATTGTCTGTTTCACACCGTATATTCCAAAACGCTTATGTCTATTATTCAGCCAGATCTATAAAATTGCAACCACAGCCTCCACCACAGGTGAGCTCAACAATTCTTCAATCTAGAATGATACTAAAGGTCCCTCAAAATAGATTCAGATCACACCCATTCCATTGCCTTCGTCCATCCGCTGAGCATCAAGTAAAGCACTGGTATCTCCTCAAATAATCTTTTGAGTGTTACCTTTAATTATGGGCTGCTTCTACTAAGTAAATGCTTCAAAAGGAGACATAGCTTTCTCTTGACTTTGATCACACTTCCAAATTCCAAGGCCTTTTATAGCATTATCACATCTTTAGTCGAAATTTCCTCCACTGCAGCTTATGTGTGTTTTCACAGACAGCGTCTCCCTTTTGCTGTTAATCTGCATTGGTAGTTCTTATGAGCGCACTGGCTGCTGCCTGCAGTATAGTGATGCATGTTATCATAATGTTATTTCATCTAGAAGAGCAAATCGAAAGCTGATCGAGCAGACTAAGGAAAGAACAAGATAAAGGTGGTGGTGCTTGGGGTACCAGGCAAGATCAGCACTGTATGAACAGACATGTCTTCGGGTCCTTCAGAAGCTCAAATGTTCATTGACTAATCTAATCGTAAACTGTTCCTGTAGTGTATCGCCAGGGTGGGGAAGGTTTTGTCCCCATTACTGGGCAGTTCTAACCTGAGCAATAGTCATAGCTTTACAGGCAGCCTCAGGAAAAAGCATAGGGCCAGATGCAGGTGTCCAAATACCGGTCGGAAACGGCCGAAAATACCGATCGATTTTTGGCCGTTTCCGACCGGTATTTGGACATTGGTATGTAGGGGTAGCAAAAACATACAGATTCGGTAAATGTACCGAATTGGTAAAATTACCGAATCTGTAATTTCTTATGTAGGTAGCACTTTAAACAGTGCTACAGGGCCTTTAGAATTCGTTATTTACCACCTAATACCATTGGGTGGTAAATAATGAATTCCTGTGGACATGCACATCTGTGCATGTACACCTGTGCCATGTGACACACATACATGCACACACATACATGCCCTTAGGGCATGTATGTGTGCCACATGGCACACAAGCCAGAAACAGGGGTGTAACAGGGTGTCAAAGTGACACCCTTTCCCCCTTGTCAATTCGGTATTTTTACCGATTCGGTAATTACTGGATCGGTATTTGCTATTGATTCCTATAGGCTTCAAGGCCCATAGGAATCAATGGCAAATACTGATTCGGTAATTACCGAATCGGTAAATAACGAATCCTACCGATTCGGTAAAAATTAACGAATTTTTACCTACATCTTATTTACTGATTCATAAATACCGAATCGGTAAAATTCAGTATTTATGAATCGGTAAATAAGATTTACCTACATCTAGCCCATAGTGAATATCCATCCACTTTCATGCAATTTAACATGATATTTGTGTATTTAGATATAAATGGTGTTATCAGGATTGATTTGGAATTCAAAATCGGCCCGGGCAGCTAAAAAAAAATGGCCCACTGTTTCATATTTCCTTCACGCAAAACACTGCCTCTGCGAATTTTATATTAATAGTGGGGTGGGGGGGGGGGCGGGGGGAGGGGGTGGAAGGGCGTTTACAAAAATGCACGGATTAGTTTACACTGGTGAAACACACCTGAAAACAAATGAGGGCCCTTTTGCTCAGGCCCACTGCCCCCGCTCAATATGCACTCATTAATGGGCCGGCCCAGAGAGAGAAAGGGAGTGACACTTCCGCCCGTTGAGAAAAGGGAGGTAATGGACGCCAATCTGCCTCCAGAAAGGCCACTCAGGCACCCACTGGGCCGCTGGCGGTATTCGAACACAGACACCACCCAAAGCAGACCCCAGGCTGCCCAAAAAAGCAGCCCACAGCTAGAAGTCTGATACCAGCCCCTCTGCCATTGCCCGAGTGCCCGCGTTACCAATCCGACGCTGGGTGTTATCACATCAAGATACCCAGGGCTTTAAAAAAAACAGGTGTCTCTTAAGGGGGCCTACCCAATGTAATTAGGGTGTGGCTTGAAACGAAAGCTAAAAATCTGGGCTTAGCATAGTGTGCCGCCCGAGAGGTAATTTGCTGCTTCTGTCATTGCATCCAGATATATAATAGAAAAAGCAACCTTGTACCTACAGCAAGCCATAACGATTGGCATTGTTAATGGTTGTTTAGTTGCACAAGCAACAGCTATGGCTTCGTAGTATAGCATATTGAAAATACTTTAGTTCTGAAATAATGAGACTATGAAAGACCTACGAGTCTCTTTGAAGTTAAATCAGACAGTGAAAAAATGAACTGCTGCAGAATTTAGTTTTTTTTTTCTCATCCTGAGGGTGCGATCAAAAATGGAGAGCCCGATAGGGACCTGTCTCAGTACATGCTTTTCGGAACTGCCAGTGCTGAGCACAGCAGGACCCGGCCCACTTAAATCCCTGAAGATACCACATCTCTGCATGAGAAATCTGTGACTTTAAGCACCAGTCCCTTTAAATGCGGATAAATATGTGGAAACACAAAAGCATATCACTCCCCATTTAATATTGAATTTTCTGTCGCAAATGCCGGTTGAGGGACAGCTAATACTGAAACAGTGGTATTAGCGTGAATGGCCCAACGATTTCTAAATGAGGGCCATATACTCTCCACCTCTTTGCCATTTTACTGTTGCCTGTCAAAGGATGTTATTAAGAGCACCAACACATCCCCCTCCCACCTCCCCCTGGAAAAATTATTATATCTCTCATAACACATGAGACAGCTTGCTGAGTTCAAGCCAGCAAACCACCCCAACATTTCTTTCTGAAAATTAGCTCATGAATCCCAAACATATACGACTTACACAATGTGACGCAGTGTTCCCTTAAAGTCTGAGGGGCAGATTTACAAGCTCCTTATGCCACATTTGCGCCGCCGTTGCGTCACTTTTGTGACTCAGTGGCGGCGCAAAGGCAGCGCCATGCTGCGGGGTATTTACAACGTGACACATCTATGGAGATGCGTCACGTTGTAAAGCCCTGCGCCACATGTGGGCGTGCCAGCACGGGGGGGGGGGGCGTTCCAGCACAGGAACGCCTCGCAAAAGTGACTGAGTGAAATCTACAAGATTTCACTCACTCACTTTTACGGCCATGCTGCGTCAAAACACTGCGCCTGCTTGAAGCAGGCGTAAGGATTGACGCAGCATGTTAGGGATTGGGGCACCCCGAGCCTTGCTGGAGCTGCGTCGCGCTTTCGACGCAACACCAGCAATGCACCGCCTTTCCCCGGGGGATGCGAAACGCACCTGTCTATCAGTGCACCTTGGTGCGCTGCTTTGTAAATGCGGCGCATCAGTGGTGGTACACGGGTGGGCAGATGCGTCGCAACTCTTCTGGCGCATCCCTGCTCATTAGCAGGGATGCGCCAGAAGTAGTAAATCTGCCCCAAAATATGTTCATGAGCTACTAACACAAGTAGATCAGTCATTTCAGGTATTGTTTGTTTTTAGCTATGTAATGTAGACTGGTAAACAGCGTAAACATTCTGAGCTAAGAATCACCACACAAGCAAATGTAAAAGTTCCCTGCCTCATCCCCACCTTCCAGCTAGAATTTCCCCTGCCACAAACTCACTAGGTCCATCAGAAACCACCGCTTTCCCATGTAGAATATTTTATTACATCTTCTCCACATGCTGGGATGATATTGTGTGATCCTCTGCCACAGCAGTTGAAAAATTCGTAAACATTTGGTGGGCAGGTACATTTGGAAACTGAAAACCATCCGTCCCCTGCTGCAGCATTTGTAATTTGGCTCAAAAGCATATTGTGCATATTTTATCATTCTTCTAACACAAGAAAAAAACTGCCCATACAAAAATAAAATCCAAGTTCAGTGTATAAAAATATAAATATGTCTATGCCTCCAGGTGCAGTCATTCAATCAAGAGGATGATTTCACTTTAGATGACAGGGCCTGTTTGAAGCGTCGTTTGAGGTCCTGCATGTTGGGAGACTTTGGCCGTGATATGACAGATGTCCTTCTCTTCTCCCCATTGCCGCCATTTTGTAGCTTACTGACCTCTTTACACAGATGCTGAAAAACATCACTGACATCCTGACAGTTTTCACTGGTTGAAATTTCCAGAAACAAGGTGCCCAGGTCTTGCGCCAGCTGCAGGCCTTCCTCCGTCTGCACCTGCCGCGCGTGGACAAGGTCCCCTTTATTGGCAACTATAATAACTGGGCACTTGGCATCAGGGTGCATCTTCCGGATGTGCTGGTAGAGAGGCCGAATGGATTGGTAACTGCTATAGTCTGTGATAGAGTAAACGAGAAGAAAGCCGTCAGCCCACTGCACACACCTGGAAATCAAGTCCCCGTCTTGCGTGAAGTCCTCTTGCGCCTGTGAAAAAATACAGCAATTAAAACACAGAGCAATGGATACAAACAGGTCTTTCCAGAACAGATACAAGAAAAAACACAAAACAAAACAATCACCCTAGGATAAAGTGTGCCAATGTTTCAAATCTCTAGCTAGCTCTGCATAACAGCTAATCACAATTTTTCTACACAACAGATCCCTGTTACTGAGATCGGTGCCTTGCTACACATAGGGCTTCGAACTCCTAAAGAACTGCAAAGCAAGCAATCAAGCATTAATTGTAGTTCTCAATTAAGAACGAAGCCCGACCAATGTACTCGGGACCAAACAACTATAAAAAATTTCAGAAAAAGCATCTTCATTATTGTGAACATAAGCATTGTTGCCTATAAATGCAGACATATTGCTCGCTCTTTCTCCTCTATAAGCATTGCCCTTTAATTTCTAAAAGCCCGGTCTAGTAATGCAAGCAGGTTTTGTATTTTTTAGTGGTACTTTTTGAATGAAAGAAAGGGATCCCTGGGCAACATGATAGTTCTATGATGTATATTGATATATTTAATAGAGCATAAATGCCCTATCAAAACTCCACTTTACTAATCTTTGCCACAATCCCAATTAAGAATGTTTTTACAACTCATTGTGGGTAAAGAGGGCCCATGTGCCATGCTTGCATTAAGGCGCATGTCACCATTGCTACACCGCTGTCTGAGGTGGATTTTATTATTGAGCACAACTTAGCATCCTCACAGCTGAGTCTTGATACACTGTGCTTCTTATTTAAACCATCAATGCTAGAAGTGCACAGATATTTATTTTCATGGGTGAGGTTTTGTAAAGTACGTGTTTTTCTTGCTTTTGTAAAGTTTGCAACGCTTCCTGTTTTTCTTCCCCTTGAAGCACACAAACTTTTTCTGCTCAATACAAGATAACAATCCGTTAAATTGATTCCAGCCAAGACAGAAAATCTATGTTGACTTCTCTCTGCAAGTTTATCTTTTGCAGAGAGCAAATGTATGCAAACTTTTTCTCTCAAAGTTTTTTTTGCAACATAAATGTTTAAAAAGATCAAATTGTCACACAAATGTAGCAAACTGTCATACTTTGCAACATTAAAAAAGTTCACACAGAACTTTGGGACGGTTCTAAAAGAGAAAAAAAATTACAATTTCACAGCATCACCCCACGCACACCCCATTTCCCAACCTTTCAACCAGAATTCAGAATGTTCTTTTACTTTATTAGGAATGGTGCATTTTTCACATATTTTTACACAGTCGGTTGAGGGCGCTTGCACTGGAAGAGTAAAGTGGAAAGTTTGTGCTCATGTTCCTGAATCCTGATATAGGATACTACCACTAGGCATCTTTAGAGCTAGTCTTTTTAAAAAACACACCTTTAGCAAGAAAGGGCCTCCTTTTCCTGTGACACCAACAGTAAGGATACTGACTCAGCTGCCAGCCAGGCCAGTTACTTTCATAATCGTAACATTCACTACATGTACAGCCCAACACAACCTTAACCACCTCTTGTAGCTTGATATGTATAATTCAAGCGTCCATGTCTTATCAACATTAGAAGGACGATAGGCTATCTGAGGCATGCAGGTTCAAAGGATTTTTTGCAGCAAACACCCTCTAGCCTGTTTTGAAGACTGGTGATGACAATAGGCAGGAATGCGGAACAGTTTCTACATGGAACATTTTGCACAAAGGCCCCTTAGAGCCACAGAAATACTATTTGCAGCCCTACCCTTGGTGTATTTGCTGATAGGGTTCCTTTACCTGAGCACAGCCTGGCGTGTCCTGGATCTGCAGAGAGACCTGCTCCCCCTCCACGTGAACAAGCCTGGAGTACAGGTTACCTGAGGAAACAAGCCCACAAGAGTTAATTGCTTGCTTTAAGAGGAGCTCACTAGACAGCATCTGCCCACTACGAGAGAGCACAAATGTATATCCCACCTGTATTGGACTCATAATCCCCAATGAACCGCCGGGTCAGGAAGCGCACAATCATAGCTGCGGAGAAAGAAGAATAGGTTACAACAGGAAGCAAATCCAGTCAAGTACTACACAGCAGGACCAAAGATCTGAGATCCACCCAATCACTGACCATTTAGGAAACCTCTGACAACTGAACTATTGAGACTGGCTTTCAACTGAACAGTATGAGTGGTTGTGAATGAATTACATCAAACATATATATATATATATTTTTTTTTTTAATGTAGTTGTAATGAGAGGGAGCCCAGCATGATGGGTTAGGGCTTATGGGTGACGTCACTGCCAAAAATAACACCAGAACATTCACGCAATATCCACAGCATTAAAACAAGCCCTCTAGTCAGACATCAGGTAAGTCAATTTATTCTTTAGGCAGACAAAGCATAACACGTTTCGACCCCAAGTGGGTCTTAGTCATATGCTGATACGAGGGTCAGTTACACCTGGATTTAAATGTGCTATGGTCTTCAACACTGAAGAAGGACTACGAGTGCAAAACATATCTTTGACAACACTAATAAAGAATGATTTTTTTCACCATCAAGGGCCAGGTAACATTTTTCATGCTCAGTACTCTTTAAAATACATGGCTAATGCCCTCTATTTAATATTGTTCGAGTTTGTTAAGTCCTGGCTCAAATTCCTTTCATTCATCGGACTACACTGTCCATAATACTTTGCAACTGGATTCAAAGCATCGTAAAGTACTTAATCTTCAAACCTCGACCTTCATGCCTTGATAAGTCTAAATGAAACAAAAGAAGCCACGTTCTTGCCTCAGAAGGAAAAATTCCATGTTGTGCTAAGTGGCAATAAATCTTCATTTACCTCCAAGACACTGCACCTTGTGTGCTCGTTATGATTCTCTATGTAGCTTCCAGTAAATTAATTATCTTTGTGGGACAGTGCAAGAGTTTATATATATAGATACAAGATACTAAGTGTTGGTACACATACAAGTCCTTCACTGGCACAATCAAAGCTAAGGTATAGAATGCTCAAAACAGGCACCCGTACCTCGTCCCCCTTAGCCCCTTAAGCGCTGCCGTCGGCCAGCGGTCGTCGCGAGCACTACCTTGCCAGTGCTGCGCACGACCGTTGGCCGACCGGCCAGCGCTCGTTATTCGAACGTTCAGCACTGGGTGCTGAACGTTCGACGCAGCTAAGAGGTTAAAGACCACCCAAATGCCCATGCAGACAACTTTTGACATCTGCTCTACACAGTGAGAGATAGGGGATCACTTTTAAGTAATGTGGGGTGCAGGGTGGGAGCGACTCAAGATGCATACAATTTGAAGGTGATAGGGAAGTGAGAGAGCACTGTTTCGGGGGCTTATCTTAGACCTGAGGAGTTGTGAAGGCCTAATCGATGATTGACATAGTAGTTCGTTTCACAGCTCCCAACACTTCCTCTGGAAAGAAACTTTTAATATAAACACACTCAGGGGCGGCTCTAGGCTCATGGCGGCCCTGGGCAGGGAACGTAGGTAGGGGGCCCGGAAGAGGGGGTCCGGGTGGGATGGAGCGCGGAGGCCAGTGAAGAGGGGGGGGTCAGGGTGTTTGGAAGTGGAACAGAACCGGAGACTGCCAAATCCCTGCCAGGGGCCGCCACACAAATATGTATCCATTCTCAGAGGATTATTATATTAAGGATATATATTGGCGTGGAGGCCCCTGGGGTTTGGTGGCCCTGTGCAGGTGCACAGCTTGCACATGCCTAAGGCCACCCCAGACACAATAAACAGTTGTATTACTCTCTGTAACTGGTCAGGCTGTGCTCCCAGGCATTTCAGTGGGTGCAGGGAACCTGGCTCTTAAGAAACAAAATGGGATCTGTCGGAAGCCACTTAAATGCAAGTGCCATATAATGTTCAGGTTGCGAACATGGTCGAAATCAACCCTGGCAAGCTATTCAAATCCGCCTCACACTGGAAGGGGTAGCGACTAGAATGGTGTCATAAAGTCTTTCATGGGTGGGTCATGGCAGCCCAACTTGCTCTGAAAACAGCCGGGGAGCCTACAGCCGCTCACTGACAGAATGGTCAGTCAAGACTGGTTGTGAGGAGGCCCTAAGGAGATACGCAGACATGCATGGAGGCGGCAACATACGTATGGAACACAAGAAGCAGAGAGGGTATCGGTCATCTGACTGGAGTGGAACTAATGGAAAAAAATCTGAAAAGTGCTCTATTAGGCAAAAACATGTTTGCTGCAGTACATCGATATTTTCTTGGCATGCCGGACTATAATTGAAAACTCCCAAGTGGAAGATTTCTGCATTTGCTTTTGACCTCCTTTTGTTGGATTCCGTTTTTGTCTCCCACGTGCGCAGGGAAAGGTGCCAAGTAATGCATCAAACGTCAGCTTTGTTTAAAGTTTGTAATTCACAAAAGAAATAATTTGGAAGTGACCAAAACGTTTATGGGGCTAACAAAAATACGATACAGATGTTATAGGAACACACGCAAACAGCTGCCTGGGCGCGAGTAATATACTCGCCAGCACTGGAGGAACGATAGCAGGAAGACAATGCATTGGAAAGAGAGATAATTTAATCGCCAATGATTGAAATGATGGATATTTAGGGGCAGAAAGCGAAAACGTAGACTACCGTGCATGCCTAACACAGACCTCTTTAACACAGTTATGAGTTTGCGTGCGTGCAAAAACAAGGCGAACAAGTGTGGTGGGAGTGGGGGGATGGATAACCGTGTGCATGCAGCCCCGCCGCCTTCGGGGACACAGCAGGGGCTGCAGATAGCCGGCCACCCGCGCCTCCACGGCTCACTCACCGGTCTTTCCCACGCTGTTGCCTCCCAGGACCGTGAGCTTAATGTCCCTGGTGCTGATGAAGTAATCCGCGGACTCGGCGATCGGGGCGAGAAGAAAGTTGCTGGACATGTTCGGCAGACGCATGTGGAAGAAGAGGAGAGAGCTGATGCCAGGGCAAACCTAGACAGGACCAGGCATAGACCAGAGCGATGGCCAGCAGCGTCCCAGGAATCCCTCGCCGCGCGCTGAATAACTCCAGGTCCCCGCAGAGCAGCCTCGGTGCGGTGCTCCTTCCGCCCCTGCGCACGTCTCGCTCCAGCTGCTGCTGGGACTCGCGCGGGGAGTTTTATAAAGGCTGCGCCACAACATCCGCTCTGGAGCCACCCCCGTCGGTCCATGAAAGGCAGTGAGAGGAGGAGGCAGGCGCTGTCACAGTGCACGCACAGGGCCGCCGAGGAGTGACGCTCGGCGTCACCCACCCCAACGCGCGCACCGCTGCCATCACTGACCCTGCCGCACTGCTTGATGAGCGTGGAGGGGCGTGCCCAGGGAGACCCCAGGGAGACAAGAGAGAGGCATCTTCGGGGTAGAGAAGGACAACACCTAGCCAGGCGAGGTGCATCCCCGGATAGACCAGGCAGCGAGGCAGGCATTCCTGGGGAGACGCAGTCCCTGTGTATCCCTGAGTGCTTCATGCTTATGCACCAACAACAACACCTCCCAGACGTGCGAGTGGCCCCTGACCCCCCTCCCCCCCCCCGCCCCCTCCCTAGCCAACCTGCGCACCCTTCTTTCCTTCAAATACACTGGTGAACAACTTTTGGTGCAAGAGGTCGCAGTTTATTCACATCTTGTATAAAACATGGCTCTTCATAAAAACACTTTCAATGGTCATTTGTAACCATAAAGCATAATTGGTAAATATTTCACCAGTCCTTGTCCCCAACTAATCACTTTGACAGCATGTCTTGGTGTAGATCTGTGCAATGGCCCCATAGCAGGTGTCTAGTGTTCCTTTTTCTTTTGCATATGTCGCCCTAAGTGGGAAGGGTATGCCCAGACGTGAGTCCCGTGCTCGCTACACCACTGGATTCAAGCTAGCCAGGCTGATGAAGCGTGATGCCCTGAAACCGGTCCTAGGATGCTTGTTTCCGGTCCAGGGAGGACCTGGCTTGGCCGTTCGGGCTGGACTGTTCCTACAAGGAACAGGGTCAAGACTGATTTGCATATGGCTGGGTCCAAACTGGAGTGGTGTGGTGAGCAAGAGAATGATGGATTTAACCCAGATCCTTGTGACTAGGGGTGAATGTTTGCATTGTCCAGCATTCCATCCATCAATTGTTTCTTTTGCATACGCGGCTTCTAGGCTTCCCTTGCCACAGAGATTTGTGGGTGGCCATCAGGTCCAGTCCAGGCTGTAAGTGCTGTGTCCATCTGAACCTGACCCTTGCTGACCAATCTCCTGCTCCCAGTGCCCCTTCCATGAGGCATCCCAAGGACACTGTTTGAGGGAGTCTTTCTGCTGGGCTACTGTTCCTTTGTGACTGTCTTTGTGTGCTGCCTCCACTGCCCCTCCTCCCAATTCACCTGCGGCTGCGATGCCCGCAATCTGGTGTGAGTGGGTGGGATCAATTGAGAAGAGGGTCTTCATGCCCTCGCTTATGACCTCTTTAGCCTCCACGCTCCTGCTACCGCATTGGGTGATTTAAAGTATGCACGGCCGCACAGCCAGCTGCAAGTCTGCATTTTTGCAGGGTTTTTCTCCCACTCCTGCTGGCCCCTTTCAGTAAAGGCCCCCTTTGGTCAGTCTTCCCCTTCCATACCCGTGACCAAATCCATGGTTATTGGCAGTTCAGGTTTATAAATAAGCATTCACTTTTCTGAGAGCTGTGCATTTGTACATGGAACTGGCACAATTTAATATAATTTTTACTTCTTTATCTACATTAAAACTCCGCCCAGCATATTTCAAATTAGAATTAGTGCTTTTTTATGTCTCTCCAGACTCTGATTCACAGAATGCACTGTCCTTTGAAAGACATATTGTTATCTGCAATGGGTGTAGGGCCCTCCTATTGCTTACGCCTGGTTTGCTTCGTGGTCACTCGTTTGCTTGCTTCTAATTCATCAGCTGTATTAGGCTTCCCCGTTTTATGTTTGTCCCGCCACTGCAGCATGGGTGTATTACTATATCCTTCCACCAAGAATACTCTTTGGGATGAGCAAGCTGGACTACGCCTAGTGCACCGACATCCAGAGAGGTGCAGGAGCTGCCTTTAGTAGTCTCTTCTGACCTGGGCTCAAAGAAATGGGTTTTCAAATACTGTTTCTGAATGCTGATGGCACGGTGCCTGCATTTTGTGATATTTTTCCTTTTCATAGCACTCTTTAATCTTGCGCCCGTCATCTTCTTCCTACTCGTCCCAAATTTTCAACACACTGTAGGAAGGAGGCGCCAAACTTGGATTCACCCAGAGTGCTATCTGAGCAAAGGTCAGCACTGGCTACCACTGCTCTTTTTCAGGTGCTACCTTTTTTTCTTTTCGTTTAAACAGTGTACAAGAGAGCATGTCTCTCGTGATTGCCCTTCTCTCCTCCCTCATTGCACTCCCATTTCTTCTCTCTTGCATGTGTGCTTTCTCCCTCCATGTTGCTTCTGCCATACCTGCTTTAAAAAAGAACTCTTGTGCTTGTTTTATGTTAGTTGCTTATCCTACTAAAGTTTGTAACTAAAAAGAAAAAAAAGCAGTTGCGTAATTTCGTAGGCGGACACATGTGTGATGCATATGACCGCAAAATGACTTGGCTGGTGCTTCAAAAGCTTTCTTTTTATTCTTTAGCCATGGGCACAGTATCGGGCATACTGTGCCACATGGCTAAAGCCATAGGCAAAGCCAATAGTTCCCAAAGGAGAGACCTACTACCTTTGCAAATGCTTGTTTTCCCTTTGTCATCACAGTGGCACTCTTTCCAAACATGCAATGTTGGGTGGCCGACGTTTCCTATTGTTGCAAGGACTGGACTAGTTAAAAGGCAGGATGGCATGGCATAGTAATATTAATTCCTTCGTCGTCATAGTTTACACGTGGCACATCTTCAGGCGTATAACAAAACATTATAGCCAGGGCCACTGAAATTACACGGTGGGGGAGCATCAAATTATGCTGCAGGTTGACTAAATTATGCAGTAAAATAAGGCAAATTATGCAGCATAATGTGGTAAAAAATATATAGTATTGCTTCATTATTTTGTCATTTTTACACATGGTAATACTGTCTGAGCAAAGATTCCACCTCAATAGTACCAGTCTAACAATCAAATACAGAAATAAACAAATGAAAGGTGAACAGGTAACCTTTCCGCATGGCATTCTACTACACACAAACTTGTTGCTACCTTTTTAGTAACTTATGATCCACTTGAGCTAAAGACACATTTTTTCATTAACTAGGGCAGATTATGCACAAGATGATCGATTATGTTGCAAATGTGGCAAATCTATAATTATAAGAAAAAGCTGTAGCAGCGGAATCACATAATGCTAGTAGCCCTGGTTATGGCTATTTAACTGGCTAGCAACGCTACCTAAAACATGATTTGCTTAGGCTGAGCTATAGGCAACCATCCTTAGCAGGATCAAACCAAACCATTAGTAAACTAGCTAGTTAACAGATTTCTACTAACCATACTCAGCCTCACAACAGTACACAACTGTTCCATGGAAATCTCAGAAAGTGGTACTCAGATTAAGTTAAGTAAGATGGAGAAGTGTGGCTCACGGTGTAGAGCAGACAGACCCGGAAGCTGAGGTCAGACCCGGGACCAGGGTTCAATTCCTGACGCGGCAAGGTCTTGAGCTCAAATGTCCACGGACTCGATAATTCTCGCTTCGGTGCCTGCTCTAATCATGGGTTCTCACTCTGCAACTCTGGGCATTAAGCTTGCTTAATCTCCACAACGGCCCCCTGTGGCGGGATGCCTGGCTTTCACCTTGGGGATGCCCTGTAGGGGCTATCTCACAGGGAAAAGCCAGGACGGGTTCCCAAGGCAAGCGCCGGGAAACCTCCGGGTAGCTGTGCGCTCAATAAATGCAATAATAATAATAATAATAATAATCACTTTGCCGAACTTACAGTAGAAGGAATTTTACATATGTGTATTAAGACAACATAACATAGCAGGCACATTTCACGGTATGGGTCGCTGAAAGAAGAGTGATGTATACTTTTTTCCCCCGAGAACTATTGTTCACTCAATAAAGGCATTCCTTTATTCACAATTATTATCTGTCTTCCATCACATTAACACTATTATTTTGCATGGCTTTACTGCTGCAAGGGCACAAACAAGGATTACTATTACAAAAACTGCTTTATTTTCACACACATTTTGTGCATTGCCTAGAAAACTGTTTGCCTCAACTTCATAACTCCTTTTTAAAAACCATTGTACAGGAACATGTTAACATAGGGGACATGTTATTTAGCTCCGTGAAGGAAAACAATGCAATTTTCAACATCATATGCACCAAATAGATTTTTTCCATTTTTCATTCATTCAACAGTTCATCCATCACTGTCCATTTATGCGTTCACGCCCATCCATCCATTCATTCATGTACCCGTCCACATTCATGAATCCACCCATACACTGGCCTACACAATCCTGCATTCATCTATCCAACTTTGTGGCAATGTGACAATTTTCAATCTTGACAGGTTGAGAACTTGTGGTGTACTTCCACAGCTCCTCTGTCATGGATCAATGAATGAATCAGGTAGTGGAATTTCCCAAACCTATTCCATGGAGTGGGAAGGTGGCACTAGAAGTCTATAGCATCAATATTTTAACATTCCACATACACGATTAGGAGACATTTCTGTCATGCACGACTAAAAAGATTTCCTGTTACAAAAAATCAGAGAAATTCTGCATACACAAAAATAACACATTCATAAATAAAAGGCAGTACTTAGGCTCCAGAGTTTCATCACTGGCAAATATATTGAAAACATTCCCTAAAAACATAGTTGAGTGTCATTCCTGATATAGATTTTTGATAATCATTCCCGACACACAAGACTAAGAGGAATTCTTCTCACAGAAATGAGGCATCGCTCACACAAATGAATGAAAGACCGCTCTTTCACTGCTTAGCATCATACCCCATAAGCAATAATGAATTCCTCACAAAAATTGTTGAGAACAGTTTCCCCGACATATGTTGAGAAGCACTCCTCCAACACATGATTGACAGTTGCCCCTTTGAAAACTAGAGTTAGGAGCTACATTTTATATCCATAGTTGAGTGACGTTATCATTTTACAAGGCACTTCTAATGCACACTATTCAAGGCATATGTTACAAGCACAATGCAAACCATTAATCATTTGACTTAGAGACAGTCTTCAAATGCATTATAAGGAACCGTGTATTTATTTATTTATTTATTTATTTGCTGGTTTTTATAGCGCTTGAATCAACTCCAGATGGAGTATCTCTGCGCTTATGGTGCCGGCTAAACAGAAGATGTGAATTGGAGCAGATGCTAGATCTCATTTTTAAATAAGACGGTTTTCAGTTGCCTTCTGAATTTTAAGTGCTCAGTACACTGTCTTAGGGACAGAGGGAGTCTGTTCCATAATGTGGGTCCTGCAATTGACAACGCTTTATTCCCATGCCTCGCTTTCTTGGCGCGGGGCACCACTAGGAGCAGATTATTGCTTGATCTTAGTGTTCGAGATGGAATGTAGGGAATAAATTTGTTTTCAAGATATGCAGGCCCTTGTCCATGGAGACATTTGTGTATCAGGCAGGCTATCTTGAACTTTGTTCTTTGCCGGATCGAGAGCCAATGTAGTTGCTCAAGGAGGGGTTTAGATGGAGTTCTTGGCGGAGCATTCAGAACTAGGCGGGCCGCTGTGTTTTGAATGACCTGGAGCCTAGCCAACACGCCTTCATTGGCAGAAAGCAGCAGGCCATTACAATAGTCGATCCGACTTAGCACGAGTGCCTGTACTAGCGTCCTCCTAAAGGAATCTGGCAGTAAAGGGAAGACCTTGCGCAGCAGGCTGATGGTATGGAAACAAGAACCCGAGATGAAGTTGGAATGCTGTTTTAGTGATAGTTCTTGATCCAGACGGACCCCCAGATTTTTCACTATCTGCTTGGGTTCTGGGGCTGCTCCCAAGTCCTGTGGCCACCAATCCGGGGCCCATAGCATCCTGGCTTCTCCAAACAGCATGACTTCCGTCTTGCTGACGTTGCACTGAAGGCAGTTTGAGGACATCCAGTGCGCCACTGCCTTCATGCCTGATGAGAAGGAGTTTCTTACTTCAGCGGAGAGGGTTTTAAAGGGGAAGAGGAGCTGGGTGTCATCAGCGTAGGATACTGGGGTAAACCCGTACCTACGCATCACTCTAGCCAGGGGTGCCACATAAATGTTTGACACATTTGACACATTTTTGAGAGACACATACTATAAATGTGCTTGAGATATTTACTTTACATGTCTGGTGAATGATCATTTCTCCAGCTTTAACCTTTGTTCACTGGTTGCAGGGTATTTCGTGTACCCACCTCAAAATGTCGTCACGTGTAGAATTGATGGCCATTCTGCCTGGCAGTTAACTGAGAACGAGCGAAAGACATGCTCATGCTTGACTGAGTGACAATTTTCAAGCAGAGAGAAATGTCATCAGTATTTCACCATTTTAAAAACGTTCTTTTTTTATTTCAAAGTATTTAATTAAGAATTGTTCACATACACTAACGTGGATTAAATCGAGAACCAGTCTCGATTGGGAGATCCTAATTCACGCAAAACTGACTATGTAAATACTTTTAGATACAAGTGCTACA
Organism: Lissotriton vulgaris; assembly: GCF_964263255.1. Classification (NCBI taxonomy): domain Eukaryota; kingdom Metazoa; phylum Chordata; class Amphibia; order Caudata; family Salamandridae; genus Lissotriton; species Lissotriton vulgaris. The sequence continues at coordinate 1,258,404,086 of NC_141696.1, forward strand.
GCTTAACATTAACATGAATTGAAGAGTAACACACATGCAAGAATGTATTATTGATTAAATGAGCCAAATTTCAGAAGCAGTGTAAAAAAAATTTAAGGGACCATCAAGTGTAGAGGAAAAGGCATTTCTCTACCCACACCTGCATGTCTAACAATCGCCAACAACAGGCTTTCCAGAATGCTTGTCTATTGATGCCACCTTGGGTTGTGAGATGCATCGCGATATCACTCACTGGATATCGCTTGCAACTCGGTGTAAGGAAATCGTTCATTGAAAATAAAATATACAGTTTGACAGCAGCCCTTCTCTCCTTCATTTCAGAAAACGCACCTAAGAGCTACTGGGCGGAGAGATGCGTACAGCAAGTCACTGCAGTGCAGCGCTGAGGTGCACGGAGGCGTGCAGGAATGCGTCCCTCCACCCCCGCCACAATTAACGTAGAGCAGCGCAAGCATGCGGCGCGACGTGCGACCTCACTTACGTGGGGGTATAGGGAGAAGCTACAGCACGCGGACAGGAAGTGGGCGCTAATAATCCGAAACAAACGCCTGTGGAAGTCAGAGCTTTTAAAAGCACTTTTATTTGACTGCACTCCAGATGTGTAGTGCCTATCTTACCGCTTGGTTTTAGCCTGGCGTAATTGACATTATCTTGAAGGGCGTGCACACAGGAGCATAGGATCGGATTAGAAGATCGATGGCGCGCGTAGTATTCGCTCTCTCCAGCTGGTACACTGTGTCCTTTTGCTGGCCTAATTGACTCCCACAAACAAATTAGCCAGCGTCGCTCATTTCCAGTGACACTTCTCGTGAACGCATCATCCCTTGGTCTAAAGCCATGTCGCGTGAAAGCAACCCAGACGGCTGATGTGACTCATTCATGGATTTGGAACAGCAGCCGAAGCACATTGCTACCAGGGGAGCAATAAAATGTGGGCACTGTGACTGTATTGTGGGCTGACCTCACAACTGTGCCTAGTTCAAGTGCGGCCAGCTACTGTTTACAGCATCATCACTTTTGACCAATGAGACCTGAATAGTGAGGCAAAGAAAGGCGACTTTAAAATGGCAGCTCTGCATTTACAAACACTGCTGCATTTGCCATGCGCCTTACAAACGACCACTAATGGTGTACAAATAAAATAAAAATGTGTAACTGGTGGGACGGGAATGTCCCCTGCATGACGTACAGTTGAGTCCTCTGCCTGTACTCCAAACATGTGATCCAGTTGTTTTGCCTGTGTACGTGCGTGCATTAACCTAATCCCAGTCTGATAATGATGCTAAATTCTGGGTGGGACGCACTAAGCACATCCTTATGGCGACAGAAGATTACTGTCCCTGTAACAGATTTCATGCATGGAACACGGTGGAGGCAGCATACAGTGTTAGTCAATTATAATGACAGGGTTTTTATTGGTGATATATGAATGTGAGCCTACTGGCCCAATCATCTAAAGTTCCATTACTCACGATAAACATGCAATCCTAAACGCGTCACCCCATGTGTTGTGCCTGCATGCTACAAGCAGTATTGTGCCATGCAGCATGTAGTGTGTGTGCATGTGTGTTAGAAGAAATAATTCGCCTTGCAGGAGTTTTGTAAGCATGTGAGTTCCATTTTGGAAGCCCACAGCCTAGACCAGAGTATGTGGTGTCCAGAGTACAAGATAGGAAAGAGGTTTCTTTTTCCAGACAACATGTATGTATCGCAGGCATCTCCCGGTTGAAAAGGGGAGCACCAGACATTAAGATGAGGAAAGAGGAGACAGGCTTTCTTAAGAAGTGTCCGGGCCCTTCATGTTAAAAATGACTCTGATTGCAGATGTTATTTGGTGGATGCCAGGGGTTACAAAGTGAGAGGCCTGCAGTAACTCCTGATAGGGAAAGGAGTCCTTTGAAGGGGCACAGATTCTTGTCTCTTTTCTTGATCTCTGTGAAGAAAGACGTAAATAAATGGGTGCAGCCTGGTCTCACCTGTGTGTACTTTTGTCGTGGGCGCTTCATCGTGAGATTGTCCTGATGGGCAGAGCATATATGCAGATAGAGGCCAAGCTTGGAAAGTGGCCTGACCAGGACACGTGAAAGGGGAATCGCCCCAAACTGGTTCAAAGGAGCAGACCTGGAATACACATCCTCTATCAGTGAAAGCTGCATAAAGATGGGAGCTCAAGACCCTTTATTGTTCTTTGGTATGGTCTCTTCTACTAAGTAGGGGGTACTTCACAGAGTAGTCTGGGACTATGAAGCAGTCAAAGGTTGATGTTGCACTGACAACCATCTCCTGATCATCTCCTGGTGTCCGATTTGAATGAGGAATTACTGTCTTGAGTACCAACATATGCTGCTCTGAGCAAGGGAAGGAAGTTCCAACTCCTCAGGAAGAGAAGATCATGGACGGGATTGCTTTAATGGACCTTAGCGTTGTATCAGTCCGACAGAGATTCGAGAAGCAAGAGCCCCAAAGGTATAGCAGTATGTTAGGGTCAGGCAGTGCGACCGTCGTGACGTATCCCCATCAGAGCACCCACTGGAGTGTTGAGCCTGTGTGGTGGGCACAACTGAAGCTGTGATGAGCTCCTGCTGGTGGCCCATGTGCCCTGTAAGTGGACTGTGTGACCGCAACACTGACACCAGTAGCCCACCATTTACCTGGAAGTAGCTCTCTTGTGTGCAGCCCTGTCTACTTAACTAGACGCTTTTGCTTTGTTTATTTGATATATGTATAACAGCATTGAGAGTGGGTATTCAGGACTAAAATAAGTGCATCTTCAGAACTCATCAGGTGAGGTTTGGAGAAAAATGTCTGAATGTCCAAAATATACTAAACAAATATTAAAATGATAAATCATGTTGCATTGGAGAGGCGTATTATTAATATTAGTTTCCTGGAGTCAGGGGCATTGGAGCTATGGCTTTTCTGTATTACTCTTGGAGAGGAATTCCAAACTGACAAACACTTGTATAAATTCCTGCTGGCAACCCTGACTGATGCACTTAGATGATCACAACTAGTAATCTTGCATAATGTGGTCACTACTTTAATCTTGTCTGATGCGGTCACTATTACAATACTAATAATATTAGTAGCTCGGGATGATTTTCTTTGAACATAAGTAGCTCTTATTGCAGAAAATGTTGGCGGTCCCTGCGATAGAGGTACCCTGGGGGTGCCTTGTTAAGATTTGAGGATGTCACCTCAAAGCACTGTGTGCTGATGATAGTACCTGGTACCTGCTGCACCGAACAACCATCATTTGTGGTTGAGTGAGTGGCCGGCGCACCCAAGAAGAATCACTATGTACTAAATATAGGACTGGGGCAAGCTGTGATCTACAGTCAATGCCCGGAAGAGGGCCACCGTCAGAAGCCTCTACGCCTGCTGTACCCCTGCAAGCTATGAGCTGTGCAGGTGGATGCCATGCCACTCCACCCATAGAGGAATGCTGCATGTTGCTAGAGTGCTCCTGTCTGCCAGAGGTGAGAACTCACTGCCGTGGGAAGAGTGAATGCAGCCTCAACCATCTGCAGGCTTCTGTCGCTCCTTGTCAAGAGCCCACTGCCTCGGGATAGCCTAACTTAGCCCCATACTGCAACCTCAGACAAGTGCGAGATTGAGAGGTCGAAGTGAAGCCCGAAGCTGCTATCCTGACCTTGGTGAGAGAATGATAGGGCCTACATCCAGAGGACTGTGCTAAGGTGGATACAAGATGGAAAAAAGAGTGCGCTGCATCCACCAGTTTACCCCTCTTTGGGTATATCCACACTCTTTTCTCTTAGTAACTATACTGCTTTCATGTTCTCATCTGAATTCAGGTCCTGCAATTCGTTTTTGCCACAAACGCACCCTCGTTTTCAAACCACAGCTACCACCCCCTGCCAACTGGTCTAGTGTGTTCTTTTTGTACCCCCCCATATTGGAGACTTGGGATCTAATAATAGTTTTGGTACTTGGCCAAAACGTTGCCATTCTGGACAAATCTCATTTTGTGCCCCAAATTGTAAATATGTTTCTTGTAAATATGTGTAATGCGAAAAGTACATGTAATGCATTGAGTATTTTGCTAGTTAAAGTGAACAAATGTCCAGCTTTTATTAAGAACAACAAGATGACTATGAGGTTTCCTCTTATCATCCTTTAGTCATTGCAAGAGAAATTGTACCTGCCATGATTTTAGGGGAAAATATGAGTCAATGAAACTTTCAGATTGTGAACAAATGCCTGTCGGCAGATACCATGGACCTCTACTTTTCAGTTTACAAAACATCTTTTCTGGTCATGTTCCAACAAGGAGATGCCTGTAATTAAGAGCAGCAGTCCCAGTTCATAAGGACGAAGACCATGCCCCAGGACTGAGTCAGAGAAATCATACTGCTGCCGACGTTCCTCCTGCTGAAAGAAAATCCATATGTTAGATTTTATACACACAGAAGGGTACTGTTTACGTCAGCATTTAATAAAACCAGCTAATTCTGTCAATTTAGCTTGATAAATCCACATTTTATAGTGGGATCAGTGGCTCTATTTTTCTGCTTTAAAGCGTATGCTCAAGCATTGCAGCATGAACACCAGCTAGTAAAACCATCTTCTGAACTTGTTCACTAGTTGGCACCCTCGAGGATGTGTGCTAGATACGTTTTAAAGTGTGATCTGTAACAAATAAACCAAAAATCCCTGGACTAAAAAATATTAGATGCCGTGGCCGTGGCACCCAAAGCTGAGGACATGTTTATACCTCCTTAGCCCTTGACCCACCTCTCCCCACAAACTAGCATGGATGAGAAAACTGGGTAATGTGGCTTCTTGAAAAAAAGCAGCAGCTGGGAGGATAACATTGAATGCAGGTTCAACACATGCACCTCGTACATATTGCGACAGAGCACAATGCATAGGTCCAGCAGAGCATGGGAATCAGGAAAATCTACCTGTGATGCCATTGTTTTAATAAATATATGGATTGTAAAATGAACCTAAAAGAAGGAAACCTTCTACTTGTAATATACAGTGCACTACCAAGAGCTGTTGCAAAGGGAAATTAGGTTAAGGAACATACTTTTAGCAAAGAAAGTTTTGAGGCTTTGGATTATCAGGCATGGTATAAAAAAAAACAAGCACCTTTTTACATTCCACAGTAGTCAATATCTCAGCAGACTGGGTCAAAAGACTCAAAATGTTCTAAGGAGATATATAACCAAAGCGTGATCCCCTACTTAATGAGACCTTACTTGTTAATTGCCTTTAGAAAATTGATCACGCCATGTCGATTAACCATTAAGATTTTCATTGACTAATGAGTGAGAAAACATACAACTTTTACAAAGGCAGCTGAAGTGGGAAGGAGATACTGTGTCATACACCTGCTAACCCAGGCAGCTCAGCCTGGTTTTCAATATTTTCTTTTCCTTGGACCCTAAGCTTCCCCGAGGTGCATGCAAGCTGAGACCAAAAGCTTTGGGGCTTCTCAACAGTACTCGAACTTCTCCTAAATACTATCACTTGCTTGCGATGGGTGGGTGAGTATTAGTTAGCGTACGCCTTAACAGGAGCAGGTGGGCCAGTATTTAAGACCTTTAGTTGTGCTGGGAAAGAGGTTTGTGCTTGCCAGAGTGCAGAGATCTTTAATATGTAGTAATTGAGATATTCTTTAAAGGGAGGAAAGTTATGTAATAAAGCCCATGACCCATCTTTTTTTGCATATATTTTTATTGTTGTTAAGTTATGCAAAGGTAGCAATACAAATAAAGACACCAAAACCCACATACATATTTGTTACATGGTATGTCAGACATGCAGAAAAACGGTTCGGGAAAGCAATCGCTCAGCAGCGAGTTAATTGCTTAGCAACAAACGTATTTCTTAAGCAATAGGTTCATAGATATTTCTCTATAGCCTGTCAAAGAAGCTGGAAGTCCTACAAAACATTCTGAACGTCTGTGAATTTACTTTCTCAATGAGACATTTACCTCAGAGCAGCCTTCCCTCCCCTCAAATGTGAAAGACACCAGTGTAGTGCCACATCTACATCTGTCTATATCAATTGTTATTAACGTAAGGATGTCCCACTTTCTTTGCATGTGGGGCAACCGGTCGGGGGATCTATGGAGGTCTGGTATCATTCCCCGGGCAAAGGCACGTTATTGGATTGAGACCCTATATGCTGCTCTACGATGTCCTGAGCGCATAGAACAACAGCCCGTAGGATTCCCTGGTCATATAGGGACCGATTACAGAGATACATATTGCGACTGGATTAAATCGTCTAATCTAGGCTAGTAGAGATTTGAAAAATAATAAAACGTGATAATCTACTGACCAGACCAACTTGCCGATGTTCATTTCATAAGACCCAGGGACTCTTTGCATTTTATCTTCAAAAACCTTTGTAACTGAAAGCAACCGTTAAAGAGTACCCAGACATAACAATAGTGAAAGTTGAAACGGTGTCCTGATGAAGGCAACTTGCCGAAACACGCGTAGTACCATCTACCGCCGACCCTCCTTCCTGTCCATATATGATCTGGGCCCTGTCACAAATATAAGAGAAAATATTATATCATAAGGCAATGGTATCACTATGTTTTAATCTCCTAGTCTCTTGATTATGTCTCAGATGTCATAATATGTGTTGATGCATTGCGATTTTTAAACATTTAGAATTATATTATATTTTTTTATACACTTGAAAAAATGACAAAATATCATGTAAAACAATACAAATAAAAATATATTTTGTGATAATATTCAAGCACTGTGTCGTTTGATTATATGTACTATGTCCTATTTTAATTTTTCTTTAAACATTTATGCTTGCGATTAGCTTGTCCTTTTCCCCTTTACTTAGTTCCACATCTACATCTGTCTATACCAATCGTTTTTAACGTAAGGATGTCCCACTTTTATTGCATGTGGGGCAACCGGTCGGGGGGATCTACGGAGGTCTGGTATCATCCTTGTTTTGAATGTTGAGCAAATACACTTCTCATTCATCACACCATTGCCTGGGTTTAGCGTTAGAGGCCAGCATAGCCAGAGCTGCGCTTTTCGCCGCCACCCACCTGCGCAAGTCTGCATACGAACCCTGTTTTGGGGGAGCCATGTCCTTCTTAAACCACATTGCTATTTGCCTGTTGGCCAGCACTATGGCCAAGTCAGAAAATGTAAACTTTGTCGTTTGTATGGCCAATCTTGGTGAGAGGCCCAGCATGCAGACCAAGCTATTTGACCTTACATCCTTGTTGTGGTATACTCCAAACATTTTACATTCACTCCCTGATTTTGCTAAACTCGATTTTGGTAGCATAAGGACTGTGCTTTTTACTCTTGCTAAAGTGTTTGTGCTCTCGCCTTCAAACATGGTAGCATTGGACTCGCTAATTGGCACATTTAATTTACTTGTAAGTCTCTAGTAAATAGTAATATGTGAACCCAGGGCCTGTAAACGGAATGCATTTAGTGGTCAGCAACACTCATTGTACGACCACTAAAGTAGCATTTTAAAACGTGTCTCAGGCCTGCCACTGCAGCCTGTAGTGCAGTTTTAAACTGCCATTTCGACCTAGCAAAATAAACCCTTCAGAAACATTTTTATAATGCACTCAACTGTGATTTGACAAAATAATCCAAATGATAAACAATTCAGACAATTGTGCAGTTCTGGAGCTAGTCTTGCCTGTACTTGTGATAAATTTCTGTAAGCTCGTTCACCAAATGGCAATCTAGACCCACAATGCACAACTGTGAGCGCTAGGGATCGATATCTAACAATCCTTATTTACATTTTAACAGTATACAAGAACTTTTAGAAAAAGAATTGATAATGCTGTTATACACAGTTTATTCAAAACAATTTGATTTCAAGCTTTCAATGCAGATACAAATGTTGCTCCACACTTGTAGATGAAAGTTGGTGAGGTATCATTATCAGAAATTGAAGATTTACATTTTTTGTGTTGTAGCCCAATGCATTTAGGGTGTAACACCCTTCATCTGGAGTAACTATGAATCAAGAAAAAAGGTTTGGAATAAACATCATGAAGGTCGGGTAAAAAGCAGTATACGATAAAACAGCAGTAAATGCAGAAGAAGAAGAAGGAAAGAAAGAAAGGAAGAAAACCGTCTGTACAGAAGGAGATACAAGAAGTCACACTCTGTGACTGCAATCCGCATCATGGTGCTATCGAAGACCATACTGGAAGCTAAAGTGTCCATGTGAAACATGACCAGTGAGCCATGCAGTAAGCCTCACTTTGTAATGCTAACAGGTCGTGCCATTCACACTTTACATGTTTCAATACTGAACTGAATGTGAGTGATAAGCATAAAAGCAAGCAGTTGACTGATGTACAAACAGATGCCTGGTGCTCAGTAGAACTACATTACCCATCATACATCTCAATAGAGACGAGTGTATGGCAGTAATTATACTTACTTTCAACACGGGTACTGGATTTAAAAGAAATCCTTCCAAAGTAATGAAGCAAAATAGTTCAAGGGGGAGGGAGAAAACTGCCTCTTATCCAAAGCACAGTTCACCCATTGCATTCTGGCAAATGTAGTACGCTTACTTCAAAGTTGCTGTAGTTTTAACCAAAGTTGGTGCAGGTAGTGCTGTTATCTCCAGACATGTGTTTCTGGGTTTAGTCCTTCATCAGTAGAGAGCAGAAGTAGTAGAGAGCAGAAAAAAGTCCTCTGGGGTTGCTGCCAAAGTATTCACAAGTCACAGTATCACTCCACAGGTTCACAGGTGCATCCCAGGTAAGCTTGTAAGCTTGCTGGCTCAAGGGAGTCTTTTAAACACAAGGAGTGTGCACACTGCCTCTCATCCCAGCACAGTTTATCCTATTGTATTCTGGTAAATACAGTACGCTTACTTCAAAGTTGCTGTCGTTTTTCACCAAAGTTGGTGCAGGCACTGCTGGTATCGCTAGACATGTATTTCTGGGTTTAGTCCTTCATCAGTAGAGAGCAGAAGTAGTAAAGAGCAGTGAAAAAGTCATCTGGGGTTGCTGAAATGCTGCCCAAATCTTCACAGGTCACAGTACCACTCCATACATACAGGTGCATCACAGGTCAGCTGGTTGGCTCAAGGGAGCCTTTTAAACACAAAGGAGGAGGGTGCACACTGCCTCTCATCCCGCGCAGTTCACCCCATTGCATTTTGGTAAATGAAGTACACTTCAAAGACCATGTAGTTTTTCACCAAAGTTGGTGCAGTTAGCGCTGTTATTTCTAGACAGCCTTTCATCAGTAGAGAGACAAAGTAGTAGAGAGCAGGGAAAGTTATCTGGGGTTGCTGAAATGCTGCCCAAGTCTTCACAGGTTACAGTACCACTCATCAGGAGCACAGGTTCATCCCAGGTGAGTTTTTCAGCTCGTTGCCAGGGAGACCTTCAAACACAAGGGGTGAGGGAGCACACTGCCTCTCATCCCTGCACAGTCCACCCCATTGGATTCTGGTAAATGCAGCATGCTTACTTCAAAGTTGCTGTCATTTTTCACCAAAGTAGGTGCTGATGAAGGGCTAAACCCAGAAACACATGTCTAGAGATAACAGCGCTACATGCACCAACTCTGGTGAAAAACAAAAGCAACTTTGAAATAAGCATACTGCATTTACTAGAATGCAACGGGGTGAACTGTGCTGGGATGGGAGGCAGTGTGCTCTCCCCCCCCCTGGTGTTTAGAAGGCTCCCTTGAGCAAACAAGCTGATAAGTTTACCTGGGATGCAACTGTATGCCTGTGAAGTGGTACTGTGACCTGTGAAGACGTGGGCTGCAATTCAGCAACCCCAAAGGACTTTTCTCTGCTCTCTACCACTTCCGCTCTATACTGATGAAGGGGTAAACCCAGAAACACGAGTCTAGAGATAACAGCACAAACTGTACCAAATAAGGTCAAAAACTAGAGAAACTTTGAAGAAAGAGTACTGCATTCACCAGAATGCAATAGGGTGAACTGTGCTGGGATGAGAGACAGTGTGTGCCCTCCTCATCACTTGAAATACTGCGCTTCATTTACTTTAGAAGGATTTAAAAAAAATCTAGTAACAGTGTTGCAAATAAGTATAATTTATGCCATTCACTCAACTCCATTAAGATGTATGCTGAGTAATTAAGCACAAGCCGGGGAGTACAAGTAAACGTAGGTTTCCAGCAGGGAAGGACCTTTGCTGAATGTGTGACTAGAAGGCCTCCCTCCTGAGCTCCCTTGAGAATCATTAACCCTGAGTTGCTGGGGAAATTCTTCATCCAGATCGATGGTAAGTATTAGGCTTGGTATTATTTTTTATTTTTATTTTTGTAGTGCAGGAGGCAAATGGTACATTCGCACCCACGTCTTTGGGGGAAGTAACCTCATGTACCCGGTGTGCAGGCTAAATCTAGTTTTTATTATCAACTACAGAATATCGACATGGCAGTAATATCGAGGTAAGTAATATTGATGTTAATGTTATCGATTTTTAAGTGTTTAAAAAAATATCGAAGTATAAAATATCGAGTAGTTTATATCGACTGTAGAAAATATCGAATGTCAAAATATAGAGTGTTAGAATATCGAAAGAGAAAATATTGAGTGTTAGAATATCGATTTGTGAAATATAGAATGTTTATAATGTTGTAGTTTGAACATTTTTTTGTAAAATATTGTTTATGTCTGTTATTTCATGTAATAAAATATATAAATAATTTAAATAAAAATAAATGTATATGTAGTTAAAAAATAATAAAAAATTTTAGGAGCAGGTTGTGGGTTTTTAGGGGAATAGGGAGGGAAGTGTTTTAAAATATATAAAAATAAATTATAAAAAATGTTTTATAATTGTAAAATTTTGTAAAAATTTATGTTTTAGTAGCGGGTTGTGGGTTTTTAGGGGAATAGGGTGGGAAGTGTTTTAAAATATTTACAAGTTAAATTTGAAATTAATTTTGAATTATTTATTTGAATTTAGATATTTATTTGAGATTAATTTCGAAATTATTTTGAAATTATTTATTTAAATTTAGATATTTATTTAAAAGTAATTTCGACATTAATTTGAAATTATTAATTTAGTTTTAGATATTTATTTGAAATTAATTTCGAAATTAATTTGAAATTATTTAATTAAATTTAGATATTTATTTGAAATTAATTTCGAAATTAATTTGAAATAATTTATTTAAATTTAGATATTTATTTAAAAATAATTTGGAAATTAATTTTAAATTATTTATTTAAATTTAGAAATGTATTTGAAATTAATTTGGACAAGAAATTTAAATTATTTATATTTTTAATTTTATTTAACATTTTTAGTGTATTAAATATTTGTATTTTAGGATTGTGTAGTGTAATTTGTGGGAGATAAATTTCGAATTTTTGTGGAAAATTTAAATATTAAATTGCAATAATTATGTTAAGTCATATATTTTAAATGACAAGTTTATTACAAATTTATTTGTGTTTGAAATGTTAGTGTTTTAGGATTGGGCAGTGTAATTTTTGGGTAATAATGTTGGAATATTTGGGAAAAAAAATAAATTTACATTTAGAAATATATTAAAAAATATTTTTTTAAATTTAGAAATGTTATAGAAATTTTTAATTTTATTACATAATTTAGTTTAGGACTGGGTTGTGGTTTTTTGGGGGATTAGGCTAGGAATTTAAAAAAAAAATGAAATTAAATGTAGAAATTAAATTAAAATATTAAAGGTAAATTTGTATTAATTTTTTAAATGTAATATTGTATAAAATATTTTATTTATTAGGAGTGTGTTGTTGAATTTTTGTAACTTATATGGCGTTAGTGTCCAGTATCTTCAATGAGTTTATACTTGGTGGAGTAGGAATAGTAATTCATATGGGTTTACTGTCCAGCATCTTCCCTGAGTTTATACATGGTGGAGTGGAAATAGTAATTTATATGGGTTGAATGTCCAGCACCTTCCCTGACTTTATACTTGGTGGAGTGGGATTAATAATAATTTTTATGGGGTTCCTGTCCAGCACCTTCACTGAGTTTATACTTGGTGGAGTGGGAATAGTAATTTATATGGGTTTAATGTCCAGCACCTTCTCTGAGTTTATACTTGGTGGAGTAGGAATAGTAATTTACATGGGTTTACTGCCCAGCACCTTCCCTGAGTTTATACTTGGTGGAGTGGGAACATTAATTTATATGGGTTGAATGTCCAGCACCTTCCCTGACTTTATACTTGGTGGAGTGGGAATAGTAATTTATATGGGTTGAATGTCCAGCAACTTCCCTGAGTTTATACTTGGTGGAGTGGGAATAGTAATTTATTTGGGTTTACTGTCCAGCACCTTCGCTTAGTTTATACTTGGTGTAGTGGAAATAGTAAATCATAAGTATCGAATGTCCAGCACCTTCCCTGAGTTTTTACTTGGTGGAGTGGGAATAGTAATTTATATGGGTTTACTGTCCAGCACCTTCCATGAGTTTATACTTGGTGGAGTTGGAATAGTAATTTATTTGGGTTTACTGTCCAGCACCTTCCCTGAGTTTATACTTGGTGGAGTGGGAATAGTAATTTATATGGGTTGAATGTCCAGCACCTTCCCTGAGTTTATAGTTGGTGGAGTGGGAATAATAATTTATATGGGTTTACTGTCCAGCACCTTCCCTGAGTTTATACTTGGTGCAGTGGGAATAGTAATTTATATGGGTTTATTGTCAAGCACCTTCCCATAGTTTATACTTGGCGGAGTGGGAATAGTAATTTATATGGGTTTACTGTCCACCACCTTCCCTGAGTTTATACTTGGTGGAGTGGGAATAGTAATTTATTTGGGTTTACTGTCCAGCACCTTCCCTGAGTTTATACTTGGTGGAGTGGAAAAAGTAATTTATATGGGTTGAATGTCCAGCACCTTCCCTGAGTTTATACTTGGTGGAGTGGGAATAGTAATTTTATGGGTTTACTGTCCAGCACCTTCCCTGAGTTTATACTTGGTGGAGTGGGAATAGTAATTTTTATGGGTTTACTGTCCAGCACCTTCCCTGAGTTTATACTTGGTGGAGTGGGAATAGTAATTTATATGGGTTTACTGTCCACCACCTTCCCTGAGTTTATACTTGGTGGAGTGGGAATAGTAATTTATTTGGGTTTACTGTCCAGCACCTTCCCTGAGTTTATACTTGGTGGAGTGGAAAAAGTAATTTATATGGGTTGAATGTCCAGCACCTTCCCTGAGTTTATACTTGGTGGAGTGGGAATAGTAATTTTATGGGTTTACTGTCCAGCACCTTCCCTGAGTTTATACTTGGTGGAGTGGGAATAGTAATTTTTATGGGTTTACTGTCCAGCACCTTCCCTGAGTTTATACTTGGTGGAGTGGGAATAGTAATTTATATGGGTTTACTGTCCAGCACCTTCCCTGAGTTCATACTTGGTGGAGTGGGAATAGTAATTTATAAGGGTTGAATGTCCAGCACCTTCACTGAGTTTATAGTTGGTGGAGTGGGAATAGCAAACACATTGTAGAGATATACATTTTAGTTGGTAGAATATTAGAATTAATATTTGTATGTAAATATATTAACTATAGTAGACATTTTATTTATTGTTATATTAGTAATACATTGATAAAGAAATCACAATTTGTATGATTTAAAAAAACATAAATAATAAAGAATTAAAAAATGTTTACATTATATTTTATTTAGAAAATTAAGAAAGGAGACACACACATGGTTGAGTGAAAATATTTACAAACAGTTTATTAAGATGTAAAAAGAAATGGGGAGTAGAGGAAAAGTTTTTATTTGCAGTATAATTTTGAAAGTGAATAGTTTAAAAAAAATGTAATAGCAAGTAAATATTTGAATATTAAAAATATTCATAAATTGCAGTGAGATAATTTTTATGTTAATTCACATATATTGGAAAGGTAAATTTTCATAACAAATATAATTACATAGTGTACAATTTATTTCATAACAATTACTTTAAATCATATACAAAATAGAAATATTTTAATAGTAAACATGTTGAAAATAATTGTTATATTTCTTGTACATACAATTTTTAGTATTTTATAGTACAAATCATTGATAGATACATTTCTTACAGATTTCAAAATAGTAACATTTTTGTTGGTTACAAAATGATAATATTTATTTTATAAATTAATAAAATTAATATTGAAAATATTAATAATATAAATTTTTACAAAAGTAAATAATGAGAAATAATTTCTAAACTGTAGATACATTTTATAATCACATTAACATATTTATAGGCATAAGGTTTAACAGAAAGTGAATGATAAAAGTAATTTCAACATTTTATTTAATTACAAAGTGTACATATAAATAATGTTTTCTTTTTCATAGTTCATTAAATAATATTGTAAATAATTGTTTTAAATAAGTATATATTTATAATTATTTAAACAAATTATTGGGAGAAATAATATATAATGTAAGCCTATATTTAACATTTTTAAGTGTAAGAAAATATGAAAGAAATAGGCTTTTCAGTTATACAGGGACTATTTTTTAACCGCGTAATGTTATTTTGTTTTATTTGGTACTGGAACAGCTCTCGGTTGGATGCTGCGTCGCGTTGGAGAGGGTACGTTTGTTTTTGTTGTATTTTATAAGTAACAAAATTTAATTTAAGTGTATGTGTGGTGTATTTAGGTTGCGTAGCATTGTAATATCGATCGTACATTGTGTTTTAGGCGTTAGCTCGAGTGTTCGATATTAAGGGGTCCATTATGATGGCTGGTGGATTGTCCCCGCCAGGCTGGCGGTGGCCACCGCCAGCCTGGCGGGGGCAATCCACCCGCCATCATCCCTCGTTTTCCCCCTACCATATTAGTATGGCGAGGGGACCTCGGCGGACGGAAAGACCGTCCTCCGCTTTTCCGCCCCGGTCGCCTTGCGGCCGGGGCAGAAAATGAACAATATGGTGGCGGTGTCTATCAGACGCCGCCAGCCATATTATTATGGGCATTTTACAATGCCTTTCCGTGGCGGCAATGCTGCCACTGAAAAGCAGGCGGACTTCACTCTGGGGACCCCCTGCGGGCCCCCAGAGTGAAGCACAGTAGGGGGGTGCACACGGGGGGTACTGCCCGCGTGCCTGCTGCTTTCATTATGCAAATGCTGCAGTGCATTTTTAGCATTGTGGCGGGCGGTGCAGAGAGCACCACCCGCCATAATGCTAAAAGTACAGGATGTGCCTGCAACTGTGTCGGGCACATCCTAATGCCATCCCCGGGACCCCCGCCCTTGAGGCAGACAGTCCCGTTTACTACTAGGGTGGCGGGTGGGCAAAGCCCGACCACCATCCTAATCAGGCCCTGAGTGTTTATCGCGTTTTAGTGCTAGGTGTGTGAGGTATGTTTATATGTTTAAATGTTAGTAAATGCTTATGTTGATAGTATAAATATGTATTTTTATATATGTATGGGTGTATTTGTGTGGGTAGGTATGTCTTTTTTCTATTTTTAGGTTGTCGTCGCCCTTTTAGTTTTTGGAGGAGCTCCGTTTTCTTTAAGTAGTTTGACGAGTATTATATACTCGGATTTTTACACACATACTTTGTTTTGTTGGGTTTTCCTGGAGCGTTTATTTTTTTAAATTACTATTTTCGGGTTTTGAAGGGTTTACTCTGTGGATTACATTGGAGAGGAGTCGCCATGGATTTGCTTGTATTTTTTCATTTTGTTTGGGACTTCCTTGAATTGTACGGAGGTTGTGGATTTTTTGGTATGGATTTTTCAACATTGGATTACTTTTGAAGAAGCGACAGAAACTGTAAGTATATAAAGAAATGTTTTTGGGTGGGAAATCTGTTTTAATTTGTTGTATTGCTATGTTATATGTAATAGTTTGAAAGTAAATTATCATAATAAATTTAATAAATGTGTTTGAAATTTATTTGATAATTTAATTACAATTAAATGGGCACCCCCCATGTGAAATACCCCCCTCCTTCACTCTGGGGGCCCGCATGGGGCCCCCAGAGTGAAGACCACATGCGCCGCCATGGAAAGGCATCACCCTAAGCCCTTCATAATATGGCTGGCGGTGTCTGCTTGACACCGCCACCATATCAATCATTTTCCGCCCCACCACAATGCGACGGGGGCGTAAAAGTGGCGGGTGATGTTTTGCTCCGCCGTGGTCCCCCCCACCATTCTAATATGGCGGGGGGAATACAGGGAAGGAGGGTGGGCTCTGCCCGCCCTCCTAATGGACCTATTGAAGTAGATTTCTGTAGATGTCGCCATATACATTGATTAAAATGATAATAGCAACCTTGTATTGCTGTGTGTGGGTATATTTTAAGGATACTGTTTATAATTGCTTTTTCGAAATCAATGATAATTTTTTGTGGGAAATAGTCATTAGTTTGTTGTTTGACTTTGGTTAGGATTTCTTGGTAGGTAGATTGTTGTTTGTTTGGTAGGAGGGCATATAGGAATGGAATATTAGCATTTTGGAAATGACCATGGATAGTGTACAATTGGTAAAAAGGTTTAGGACATACTGCAAAAGTACCATCCATCATCCAAATTTGGCATTGGTTTAGTTTAGTCATGTTGTCAGCAGTGGCAAACAGTATTATTCTTTTATCTTTTGAGTTGTTGTCATATAGTATAAATGGTGTAGCTGTTTTTTGGAAGAAGTCAATCCGTTCTCTTTCAGCAAACTGGCAGAGTTTCTCCTTCCTTTTTTTAGGTGTTTTAGTTTGCTATTTTAGCAGGTGTAATCCTTCTTTTTATAGGATGTGTTAAATTGTTTCAGAAAGTTTATTGGTTATCCACTTTGATAGCTTGTTCTTATTGGTTTATTTGAATTTTTTAACTTATTTTGGTAATTGTTTTCCTTAAATGGGTGACGCCAATTAATGTTTTTTTATGGGTAAAGCAATTTTTTTCAATGGTTAATGGCGTTTTTTAAGATTTAAAGTGAAAGAATATTTATTATGTGCATTAAGCAATGTTTTATTATTTGCAATGTTGTATATGTATTATACATTGTTTATTTGATGTAAATGTTTCTTTTAATTGTTAGAAATGTTTATTGTATGTTGTATTATTTTAAAAAAATATATTATGTATATTTGTGATGTGTAAAATAGGTTTTTTCTTTAGAAAGCACATTTTTGATGTATTTTGTAAATTCGATACTATTTATTTTTCGATATTATAGTATTCTATATAGTGATGGTCGATATTTTGACTGTGTTTTATGTTAAGGATTGCTGGTCGATATTTTTTACATGCGATAATATTGATGGTCGATAATGTTGTAGTCGATTTTATTTTTTATCGATATTGTGGTTTCAATATATTTGTTATTTCTTGTTTAAGTATTAGAGGTCGATATTTTTGTAGTCGATAATTTGTCATCGATATTTTGTCTAGTCGATATTCGGTCTGTCAAGGTTATGTCAGTGATTCTTACATCCCACCCTGATGAAAGCCCAGGACTTATTTAGGCCGGTTAAGAAGGGCTGAATATGTTGGTGTTGTGTTTAGGGTCATAGGACCATCACATCTTTTATACCCGTTTTTGTACTTTAATCTTTCCTCCCACTCCACTATTAAAGATTTCTTTAGGAGTGGGTGAGGAATTTTATCTTTAATGGTACGCCCCATTACAAAATAGCTCTAAGTGCACCCTGAAACATGGTTGAGCACACCCGACCTGTAGGAGTCAGGATGGCCCTATGATGAAGCATGTCAGTTTCAAAGTGCTTTATTTCGAGTATTACTCATAAAAGCAGACAAACATACATATAATAAAAAACAATTAAATTTACAACGTCATATTAGACTTAAGCACACAATTAATATTTAGAAAGACACAATACATGAAAGAATTATCATAAGCAGGATAAATATGAAAAAGTGCCAAAATAGTGATCATAAATAAGCAATTTTTAAAAAAGACAATATATCATAAAATTTCTAACCGATGATACATTAAAATTGAATATGTTATAAAAGGTGAAAGATGAATACAAGTCTAGCAGTCTCTGACCAAATAATCATTTTTCCAGAGAATAGACTAAAGCCTAGCAGTCTCTGAGTATATCATAACTTGTTACAGAGAATAGACGTGTACTAACAATCCTGTAAACAACAGATTGAGTTATTGCCCTCTAATCGTTCTCTGTCTTAAAACCCAAGCCCACCCCAGGTACTTTGCAATGGCAATAATAATCCAATTAGCAGATGTAGTTCTTAAAATCCGCAGTGCTACCATGCTATTTTTTGTTCCTAGGTTCCTACTCATTGGGGCCAACCAAACTCTCCTAGGAATAGAGTACCTTGAACATGAGAACAGAAAGTGACCAAGGGTCTCATTGCCTACCCCACAGGCAGGACAGGTTGTCGCGCACCCTGCTTTCCATTTAGATGTTAAGTTGGATAAAGGCAAGGAACCAACCCTCAGTTGAAAAAGCAGTTTCCTGTCCATGGGCTTTAATATGTAATCCCAATACATTTCATAATTTGGGTACAACTTGGTCTCTAAGTAGCTAGTGGTCATGGACCCACTGTTTAAACTAAGCATACTTTTATTAACAACATGTTCCCAGTAGATACTTTTTATAGTAGACTTAGAAGGGAATAGGGCCCCGGCTGGGTCAACCCAAAGAGCATTAAGTCCTATATCGAACAAGGCAATCTTCAATGATTTAAACCATTTAATTTTGTTGTAGCAATCTCTAGTGACAACATCTTTAAACCCATTCGCATAGTGAGAGAGCTCTGGCGTGGTCCAAAGCCTACGCCAATATAAAATCGGGCGTAGTTTGGCCTTGTCAGAAATTGCTCTCCTGCCTAATTCATATCTTAGAGGCAATTGCGGGCTGCTCTGGGGGACGCCTATCAGATTCCTGTAAAATTTATTTTCTGAGGTTTGGAGCTCCTGAAGGTTTTCATACCCCCATAGTTCCGCACCATACAGGGCAGACCCTATTGCTTTTGCCTCGTAGATTATCAGGGGTGGTTTGATGGGCTTAGTAAACGATTTCCTTTGCTCTTTAATGATTGTGCCAGCTATTTGCTTGTGCCTTAATATAGAAATATTAAGGTGAGACTGCCACCTGTTATCGTTGGAAATATGTATCCCTAGGTAGGTGAAGGATTTAACAACCTCCAGGGTACGACCACTCAACAAAATATTAGATTTAAAATTTCTGTGAGGGTTGAAGGCCATGAGTTTTGTCTTGGACCCATTTACCTCCAGTCCATGAGCTACACAGAAATCATCAAATATTGCCAGTGCTTTTTGCAACCCTGCTGGTGTTTTTGATAAAATTAAAGTATCATCGGCGAACATTAAAATTGGAACTTTTTCACCTGCAAGGGAAGGAGCATCAACTGCCTGGGACTGCATGGAAGAAACCACACCGTTAATAAAAAGGGTGAACAGGGTAGGCGCCATTGAACAACCCTGCCTAACCCCACGCTCAACTGGGAATTCGACGGTGTCATTACCATACCCACCCCAGCGAATTTTGGCATAATTGCCCTCATGCAGCCGCATGATTAGGGACAACAATTCCCCGGGGACCCCAAGTGTCACAAGAACTTCCCACAGTTTTGACCTTGGTACCAGGTCGAAGGCAGCCCGCAGATCAACAAATGCTGCATACAGGCTGCCTCCGCCTAGCACCACGGTCCTCCACTGAATCAGCTGGAGGCGGAAGACTTGGTCGACAGTGCTGGTTGCCCTGCGAAAGCCAGCCTGGAAGGGGGATAAGATGTTATTATCCTCAGCCCAATCAAGCAGCCTATTTACAATTACTCGACCGACTATCTTTTGGACAGTATCGATCAGACTGATCGGACGGTAATTACTAGGCAGAGCACGATCCCCTTTCTTGTATATCGGGATGATGACGGCACCCCTCCATGTCACAGGGATATCTGCACCTCTGGCGATGTGGTTGATTAGCAGATGGATGTATTTAGACCACCTTGCAGTATCGTTTAAAAAAACGTCTGCAGGTACACCGTCGATGCCAGGAGCACGACCTTGATGGACAGATTTAAGTGCCATCATTATTTCATGCTGCGTAAAGGTGTCAGCTTCCATCGTTTCATGGGGTACACAAACGCTATCCGTAGCCAGGTTGCTCGATGCGTATTGTTCACTAAAAAATTTAACCCAAGCATCCTGGGGGACATTATTTGTAGAGGCATCTTCAATCCTGTCATGGCCCCATTTAACTATATGCCAAAATAACCTAGAGTTATTTTGGTCGCTGGCACTCTGTAACATATTCCAATGAGCTTCGTCCCAAACTTTTTTAGCCTTAATTATTGAAGATTTATATTGTACCCTAGCCATCCTAATGGCCTCCTTGTTTTTATCTTTAATCGCGGCCCATAAACGGGCCCTGGCCCCCTTACAGTCTTGGTTATACCATTTGGCTGGCCTAAGTTTCCCTGGCTTTTTGTTATTAGTCGATTTTAAAAAATGGCGTTGTATTTCTTTGAAAAGGTCATTGTGGACCTGAGTAACTATGTTCTGGGTAGATGGTAACCCGACCACACCCTCAAGGGCCACAATGGCCCTATCAGTTGCCATATTTATTTTTCCCAAAGCCAGCAGGTCAGATTTAACACTGGTCCACCTCAGCCTGTGCATATCATTAGTGGGTATAATCAAAGGCGGGAGGGGTTCAGCACAGGTATTTAAAACGGCATCGGACTTCCACCAGTTATGAAGGACACATAAAGGGTCGTGATCGCTCTCTAACCTTTCCAACACAGCCATATCAATGACCTTTGGCCATAGAGACATACTACATATTACGTAGTCAATACGGCTCTTGTTTCTTCCATTGTTAAAGGTCATGGCTGGTATTCTGTCAGACTTTGTTCGGCCATTCAAGGCCCTTAACCCATGTTCAAAACACATAGCGTTTAGGCCAAGAATGTCCTCAGTCCAACGAGTTATTGGGACTGCATTGAGAGCGGGGATATCCCATAGGGTGTCTTCTTCCATACCCAATTGTACATCGCCAGTGTCTAAAGGCTCAAAAGTGCGATTTAGGTCGCCGGCTATTAATATGTTATTTCCTGATGAATGAGTTTCTAATAGATTGTACAAAGACAAAAGGACCTCAGATTTGCTTGCATTTCCCCCCCTGGCATATACATTGTAGATATCCATGGATGTAGATGAGCTACCCTTTAATCGAATGAGCTGAATGTCTTTTAGATGAAGCTCAATGTTTCTCACATCAACCATGAGAGCCTGGCGCACCCATATCGTAAGTCCCCCCATCGGTCGCCCTTTAGGACCCTTCGTGGCTGGTATGTAGAAATTCAGATAACCAAGTGCAAATACAGGATCTACAGCCCAAGTTTCTTGGAAAATGCAGACATCATATTGGCTGACAAAACCAGACCATACACCACAATCCATTTTAGAACATAGGCCCGCAATATTCCAAGACAATAAATTCCCAGTTGTGTTTGCTGTTATAGAACAAGTGCAATAATCCAACCCTGATGACAACAGATCAACATTGCCAGTTTCATTAGGATTTGCAATAACTACACCAGCTCTAGATACAGTCGTGTCTATCACATCCTGTACAGATTGAGGACAACTCGAAACCACTGTATAGTTAGCAGCCATAGGAACTTGCAGCACGGTGGTAGGGGTGCATGATAGTCAATCACAAGCGTCTAGGTTGGAGAGTGCAGCGAATCTATTTTCCACTCCTAGACCCCACTCAGCAAGATAAGAGTTCTTGCTGCCCCTCTTAGTTACAACGTTCCATTTTGTTCTAAGAGTGCTGCAATTAGGACCTCTGCCTTTTCTAGGATAAAAGAAATCTAAAGTCAGAGGAACAATAGGGGTAAATCTTTTCTGGGGCGGGTGGAGGTTTGGTAAAATATTAGGCAGGACCTCGGGGTCAGTAAAGTTAAGTACAACGCAATCCCCCTTAAATTTTTTTGCCCTGTTCCCAATCCACTCGACCCTTCGTGCATTCACCAGTTCTTCCGCAAGTTGCTCCTTGCCCCAGGGTGTTATGGCCATGTTATTAGTTAGCCATGACAATGATTTGTTGAGTAATGACGCAGTCGACTCAACATCACCGGGGGCTAATTTGGGTACATTAGCAAGAACGAGAACTAATGGTGAGGCTTCAACGACGAGCTCTGATGCTCCATTCGTGGTATTTGATTCCCCATAAGGTAAAGCAGATGAAACATCTCCGGGAGGCCTGTCAGATAAGTTTGCCAGTAAGGGCAACGGGGGATTTTGTGTAACAACAGGAGTCGGACCATCAGAGTGGGTAGATTTAATTTCTGACAACAGAGGCTGGACACATGTTGAAATGGCTTCTGGTAGTTTTCTCACCTCCCCCAAGGTTTTTCCCAATAGACCTTCCAGTTTGCTTACCTCAGCAGTTAATTTGTCGATTTTACTGATTAGGGGTTTTACCATCCCTTTAATTTTTGTATCCATCAGACAACAAAGTTTTTGCAATAAATCGTCGGAAAGAGTCACATAAGTTTCCCCAGTCAAGTCCTCCTCCTCATCATCGGTAGATTTCCTTGGTGGCGACGCAACTTTGTTTTTAGATGACCTTAAGCCTCCTCTCTTTTGTATGGCTTTCCTTTTACCCCCTGAAACCCTAGGTGCGGGGATGGGGGGAGCGGTAGAAATAGCAAACTCGCTATTTACGGAAAGCACAGTTGGTGCATCTATGTCACTATTTTCTTCTCTATTAGCAACAATGCCGCTAGGCTGAATACAATTTGAATCCTGGAGGGAGGCATGTGCCCCACCGAGGAGGCTATTGTTTAACAAGGCGAATGAGTCCTCGTTCTCTATATCTACTAATGGTGATTGTAGTGGTAAATCCAGACCCAGTGAGGCCCTTCTATCAGTGTTGATTTTTGTCACAACCTGTACGAGATAGTTCTCCATAGTGTTAGAAGGTGTGGGTTGCTTTTTTGCAGGCATTTGGCAACAGAAATCCACTTGGGACTAAAACACGTACTACAAATAGTAAGGTTACTGATTACCTGGAGCTTAGTGAGCCTGGACTGCCTTGTACGCTATGGATGGAGTAATTGGAGCAAAGTCCCTGGCCCAACCCAACCGTGGCCAACCTCGGACGGCCTCAGACGGCCCGGCCTTTGTCCGGGCTTCGTCCGGGCGTCCCGCGAAGCGGGTATCAGCGCCGCTTTTGTGCGCCTCCTGGCGCCCTCGCGTCACTGTGAAGCGCGCCGCCGCGTAGGCTGCCGGGAATTGAAGTCCCGGAGCGGCGACGCGTGCAGTCTGTGCAAAAGATGACTCTCGGCGGTGGCGGCTTGTCTCCAGTGCCCCTGCAGCCAGGAAAGAAAGGTCCGGTCTGTGGCAGCGTCAGCAGGTTAGTGTAAGGCTCTGAAGCATGTCACTATTAGAGTGAGTGAGGGCAATTAAAAGAAAAAGGGTTCTTTCTCCCTTTCCACCCACAGCAGCGGGTTGATTCCATATATATTCTCTTGATCCTCTGAGTAACACTAGACTAGAGAGAGTCACCATTATACATATTGGAAGCCTACACCCATTTTTGGTTTGTTTTCTTTGTCCCCCCCCATCCTTGGCGGGTTATAACAAAGAAATAACGGGAAGGATACCCTATTTTGTTAAAGTATAAAAAAGAGGGAGGATGTGCCCTTTCTACCCTCATGACCGAGGACTTCTCTACCCATCCTGGACATATGTGATTCTTGGAATTTGTGACATAGAGAAATGTAGTTCTACTTAGCACCAGGCATCAGTTTGTACATCAGTCAGTTGCTTGCTTTTATGCTTATGACTAACACTCAGGTCAGTATTACAACGTATTTATGTACGGTGTGAGTGGTGCAACTCATTGGCCTGATAAAGTGAGGCTTCCCTTTCGGTTCAATAGTGGCATTTCACATATGCACTTTATGGTTTAATTCTTTTTATTGCTGTTTTCAGATAGAAACAAAAAAGGGAAACAAAAAAACTGCCAATAGATGACCTGGCACAAATTTGGGCTACACAGAGCCCTGCTATAACATTAAAGTATGCAACCTGCAGCAGAAAAAGGAACAAACCCCCTAACCCGCCCTAGCCTGCACAACCCCCACCCTTCCTCCATTAAACCCTGTTCTAGAAGTAGTTAAAATTTCCGTGCACCGTTGCTACTCCAAGGCTGGTGGCACCCCGTCTTCTGGTAACCGTAGCAAGCGCAGATACTTGGCACGTGAGTTCACGGAACACGTGCGTCAATAGGGACAGAAAGGGGAGCCATACCTTACGAAAGTCTGTGCCGTTTACGGCAAGTGTAAGAGTTATTTTTTCTATTCCCAAGATGTGCCATAGACGTGTTAGCCAGCCTGTATGTGTAGTAATTTGGTGGGTTCCCCAATGTGCAAGGATGTTTTGCAAGGCAGAACCCAATGCTATAGCTATCAAGCCCCACCTTGTAGACTTCAGTGGGTAGGCCAACGGATCTGGTACTCCCAACAGAGTTTGTGCTGGAAATCTAAGTAGTTAAGTCTCAAGATGTTTGTCAATTTCATCCAATAACTGGGTCCAGTAGTTTCGAATTTGCAGACATTTCCATAGTAGATGTACCAGTGTGCCTACCATCCCACAGTTTCTCCAGCAATCTGCGCTAGCTGATGGGTTGATCATGTGCACTCTCTATGTGCAGTACCAATAAGTTACCACTTTCGTGAGCATGTGCGTCAGGGCCATGTTACTAGCCATGTGTCGTGCTCAGTGACAGATGCCTTCCCACTCCTTCCCACTTCTTCCCACTCTTTGTTGCTTAGGGGTCCCCCTATGTCTTTTTCCCATCTATCTCATCCTGCATTATATGTAGATGTGTTTCGTGTATTCAGAAGCTTGTATAGGTCGGAGATCATTCTCTTGTCTGAAGACTTTGACAGTAGCCATCTCTCATAGAGAGTAAGGAGTCGTTGTGCGTCCTCTCTATTTTGTTGCTGCATAACCCAATGTCTAAGTTGTAAGTACCTCTAACGCTCTGTTTTTGGGATGCTGTAGTCTGCTTTGATTTATTGAAACAGAAGTACCCCCTAAACATTAAAAAAATGACCCATGGCGCAACGCTTGGAGTTGCGCCATAACAAACTTTTTCTCCCCCACTCCTGGCTCGAAGTCTGGGTTGTCAAATAATGGGGTCAGAGGTGATGGGAACATCATGAGGTTATGTTTATTATTGGTCTGGTCCCATGTCGTCAATGTTGTCTGTGTGATGTTGGACACATAAAGGCTCCACGGTCTGTGGGTCTTCTTTAAAAAAGGAATTTTCATTAATGACGTACTCGCTATTGCCCTATCCTGGAATAGCCAGTGTTTTTCTTACTGTTTGATTCCATTACACTAAATGCCTTAACTGAGCTGCTTGATAATACAGCTGGAGGTCGGGGATTCCCAGCCCGCCCTCGCCAGGTGGTAGAAAGCTGGGGCTCTTTTTCATTCTGGGCTTACTACCCTGCCACATGAATTGCATGATCTCCGTTTGCAGTTTGGGAATCATGCTCAATGGTGGATGAAGTGGAAGTGTCTGAAACAAATATAAAATTTTGTTGAGGATCATCATCTTAATAGCCGCTATTCTGCCCAACCAGGAGATCGGTGGTGTTTCCATCTACGTATATTGGTATAGACTTGTCTGAGTTGGTTGGTGTAGTTGGCTGTGACGGTAGTGTGTGTGGACTCAGCTATTTGAATTCCCAGGTAAGGAATTGTGTCAAGGGATCATTGAAATGGATGTTTACCCTGAAGTTGTTCCACCACCTCAGGGGAGAGAGAGAGAGGTTAAGAGCCACAGATTTCCCCACATTGACTTTGAAACCGGCTACTCTGCCAAACGTTTCTAATTCTGTGAGGAATGCCTTCAGTCATGTATCAGGTTTGTTAAGGGTCACTAAGACATCATCCGTATAGAGACATATAGTATGTGTGTCCCCACAAACGGGGACTCCAAGTATCTGTGGATGTGTCCGCACTCTATTTGAAAAAGGATCCATACATAGTGAAAATATCAGTGGTGATAGAAGGCATCCCAGTCTTGTGCCTTGGGCAATCTGGAGAGGGGCTTACCTATGACCATTAACTCTCATAGTTACTGTAGGAAAGTGATAACAGTTTGAGATCTGAGTGCAAAATAATTCTCCAAAATGGCACAGGACTTGTTCCTGATAGGACCAGTGTACTCTGTCGAATGCTTTTTCAGCATCTATTATCACCATCATATAACTTCCTGGGAATCTAGAAGCCTGGGCTAGTATATGTAGTACCCTCCTGGTGTTATCACTGGTCTGCCTCTGGGGGATAAAGCCGGCTTTATCGGGGTCAACTAAGGCTGGCATGTATCGACTCAGTCTGTGTGCCAGTATAACTGCATATAGCTTTAGGACTATATTGAGCAACGAGATGGGCCGCAGTGTGTTTTATCTTTCCCTAGTTTGTGGATGACCATTATAACAGCCTCCAGCATGGAGGCCGGAATTGCACTTGGTGTAGAGAAGGAATTAAAAAGCCTAGTCAGTAAAGGAGCAATCTCTGGGCAATTGTTTTTATAAAAGGCAGTTGAGAAGCCAGCATAGCCTGGGGATTTGGTCAGCTTTAACCAGGATATTGCCGAAACTACTTCCTCAATGCGGATTTCCTCCTCTAAGGTTGCGGTTTGACCAGAAGTCAGTTAAGGTGTTTGCACATCTTGGAGGTATCTAGTGCTTTCTGAATTGTCTAGCGTTTATGCCGCATGCTCTGCATGGCTCAACTATCGCAGCGCAGTCTGTCACCAGGTCTCCCTCTCAGGTGCTAATCATTTGGATACTCTGCTGCTACCGGCTTTCCCAAAGCCTGTTTGCCAATCATCACACGCATTTATACCCCCACATAAAAGGAGTGGCACAGTCGGAGGGCTGCATGCTGTGCTCTGTCCAAATCTAATGCCGCAAATTGAGCATGTACTGCTGTGAGTTGTCACCACACCCTTGGAGCCCCGGTCCTCTGATGTATGCATTCTAGTTCCCTGACCTGTTGGGATAAGCTCTCTCTCTTCTCCCTCCCCACCTTATTGTCTGCTGCCAAAATCGCTATAAATTCACCGCTTACCACTGTTTTGAGTGCCCCCCATAGGGTGGATATGTCGATCTCTGGGGTCTCGTTGTGAGCAAAATAGACCTCCATTGTATGCTTAATTTGATCCACTACCTCTTTGCACTTGAGTAGAGTATCTCTCAGTCGCCACTGTCTGCAGGGATGAGTTTAGGGCGGGAGCGACAGATCTGTCACCATCGCCGCATGATCTGAGAGAGTAGCGGTGAGTATTTCCATGTGGGCAGCTAAAGTATGTATTTCTCTAGAACCCAGTATATAGCCCAACCTGGTATATGTTTTGCGGGTGTCAGAATAGTAGGAGTATTCCCTTGCTTTAGGGTAAGACTCCCTCCAGAGAGCAATTAGACTAGTTCCTGCTAACGAACATGCCCCTCCTTGGACAGTGCGTGTACTTGTCCCTGTTGTTGTGCTGACCTATCACCTGTGATATTAAATACTAAGTTAAGGTCCCCTGCCAGTAGTATATTAAGTTCATCCGTGGCAAAAACCTCTGACAGGGCGGTGTGGAAGAAACCCTCCTGACCTCATTAGGGGCATAAATCGAACCTACTGTTAGTCCCCGGCCTCTGACTATAAAGCAATAAGAAAGCAGTCTGCCTTTGATCTCAGCTTCTTTCTGAACCACCCTACCCTTGAAAGCCTGTGGTACCAAGATAGCAACCCCGCCGTTTTAGTAAGTTAGACGAGAACAGCTGGATGGGAAATGCCCGTGCTTTAAGCCTATAACAGTCCCTGGCTAAAAGGTGGGTTTCCTGTAACAGGCAGATATCCGCCTCCGTCTGTTCCAAATATGATAGCACTGCACGGCGTTTAATCAAGTTATTGAGTCCCCTCACGTTAAGTGAGAGAATCTTGAGTTTAGAGGTTTGCATACTTAGGGGGTCATTAGGATGTCGGGCGGATTGCCTCCGCCAGGCTGGCGGTAGCCACCGCCGGCCTGGCGGAGGCAATCCACCCGACATCCACTGCCCAATTCCCCCCGCCATATTAGGATGGCGGGGTGACCGCGGCGGTGTAAAACATCGCCCGCCTGTTTTCCGCCCCGGTCGCCTTGCTGCCGGGGCGAAAATTGTTTAATATGGTGGTGGTGTCTGTTAGACACCGCCAGCCATATTACAATGGGCAAATTGACATGCCTTTTCGTGGCGTCAATGCCGCCACGGAAAGGCAGGCGGCCTTCACTCTGGGGGCCCCTTGCAGGCCCCCAGAGTGAAGGAGAATGGGGGGGTGCACACGGTGGTACCTGTGGTACCCCCCCACATTTACATAATCAAAGCGGCAGGCACCGCGCGGTGCCTGCCGCTTTGGTTATGCAAATGCTGCATGTCATTTTCAGTATTGTGGCAGGCGGTGCAGAAAGCACCGCCCGCCACAATACTGAAAATACAGGATGTGCCCGCCACTGTGGGGGGCACATCCTAATTCCCCCTACGGGACCCCAGCACTTATGGCGGGCGGTCCCGTTCTCCGTCAGGGTGGCGGGCGGACAAAGTCCGCCCGCCATCCTAATGAGCCCCTTAGTGTTCAAACTTGCCCTTAGCATGTACCTTCTTCTCCCCACCGATTTCAACTAGCCTGCGACTGCGACCCTTGTGATCTCGAGTGTGTGTGCAGTATGCCTTGCAGTTACATTGCAGGGTAAATGGAGGTCCCCAACATTGTCCCAGGACAGAAGAAATAACAAGAACAGAGAACATAATAAGAGTCCCATAATAACATGAACTGTTTTTCCCAGCTCGGAGTTTGATGTTAGTCCAGTGAACATACAAGGCCACTCAGAGAAGAATTTGGGGTCCATGTTGTGGCCAAGTTCTCGCCACTCCCCCGCCACCCGCTATGTAGAACTCCACGAGGAAACCCCCACTGGATGCATTCAATTATCCTCAGCTTTCACCAGTAAGGACGGGATGGATTCTAGGGCTTTCTGCTGTCCCTTCAAAATTTCATCCGGGTCTGGTTTATTTGAACTCCGGCGGTGACCCTGTCTTCGCCAGCGCGGTTGCTTCTCCCCCCTGGCTGGCGATCCCCGATCTCTGTCTCCATGTTCTCCAGGGTGTTCCAGCCCCAGCAGCCGGCATGCTTCCGTCAGCGAATGCAGCTGCCGGAGCCTACCCTCTCAATGGAAAATAATTCTAAAGGGGTGGACCCAAGAATATGCAATGTTCTAGTTCCGCTGGTAAGTAGTCACTGGGGGAAAGTCTCTTTGCTTTTGCAATGTTAGCGAGGCCAGGTCTTGGAATAGTGTGGGGGTTTGGTCCCAGAATGAAATAGGATGCATCGCCCATGATTTACGTAATATTTGGTTTGAAAGTCATGCATACAGACTAGAATGTCCACCGGAGAAGCTTTGTCCATTGTCCGAGTGGGGAGCACCCACTCTGTGTGCTCCGTCCATTTTGAGAATAGTGTCCTGGAGATTACCAAGTATGTGGTTGAAGAGGTCTCTCACAAACCCAAAGAGATCATTTCCCTCAGCTTTCGACACCACTCCTCGGATCCGAACGTTGTTCCTTCGGTAACGATTCTCAAGATTCTCCAGATGTGATTGTAAGTCAATGTGTTGTTCTTGGAGACGGATGATCTCTTGTTTCATGGCCTCTGTCTCTTCCTCCCGGTTGTCCCCTTTATCTTCCAACGCTGCCACCCTGTCTCCAAGTGTGTCCGTGTCCCTTCTGAGCTCCTTAGTTTCTGATGTCAGGTCCTTCTTGACTGTCTGGAGATCCTCTCATATCGTCAGAAAGAAAGATTCCAAAAACTCCTGGGTCACCGGTTCTTCCGTCGTCACCGGGTTGTGCAGCGATTCTTTCGCGGGCTGCTGTTCTGCCATTGCACCACCCGTGGGCCGCATCAACATATCCTTAAGGGAGCGGTCTTTCTTCACCCTGCTGGTGGTCATTGTTATGCAAGTTCACCCGCTTCAGGCCAAGTCAGGGTCTCGTTCCTTCACCTCCCGTGCCTTAACCTTGGCAGGGACTCCTGATTCTGTCACACTCTCCTCAGCAGTGGCAGTGAAATGGCAAGGTGGGTTAATTAGGCCCTGCCACTTGTGCCGTTCGCCCCCTTCCGGAAACCGGTCCGTCTTTGTCGTAGCCTCCGGTTACCAGCGCAGATCTGCCACGGCTTAAAGGGCCTCCTATTCATCTCTACTGGAGCCACCTTGGGTATGCCCGGTGAGTCCAGGCCCCGCCTGCAGTCTCGGGCCAGATATGCCTAGTTATGGCATGGTTTATGTGCCCGGCGGGGTGCCTCCGCAGTCCCTCCACTGGCTGGCTTATTGGCACGCTCTCCCTTGCCTTCGGTCCTCACCTGATTGCTCCTCTCTGGGTGAGGCGTAGATCTCCCGACTGCCCAAAATGGACTCCCAGTGCTCCAGGCCTTGCTAGGCCTCTGCCGCCTCAGCCCCTCAGCCTCTCTTGTTCTCTCCTACGCAGGCAGCAACGGCCACCTGGAGACCCCACCAATATTATGCTCACCTTGGTTTAAGCCAGGCGTTGTTTCATTGAGCCAGGGCCACAGGAGAGTCTCACAAGTCCTGTGCCAATCAGGCGGCTTCTCAGTCCCGCAGCTGGGCTCCACTCTGTACTGCGGCAGTGCTTCCTTTGGGCTACTCCGCCGTTCTGGTTTTCCAGACGTGGTTCACAGGGACCTGCCGCCCATATCTTGTTGCCTCTTTCACAAGCTCCTCCATGTGGCGCCCCCTACGTCTGCCGAGATCTCTGGTGTAGGGCATGGCCTCCGGTAAATCTGTTTCTGCTGCCTCACGGCCCGTGGTCCGCTGCTGTCGATCTTAGTGCCGCTGGCCACCATCTCCGTGAGGTGCACCGGGGCTTATCTTTCTTTTCGGTGTATCAGGGGCTGGATAACCCGGAGGAAGTACTGTAGTTTGGCGGCAGGTAGAAGAGACAGCGAGGAGCTTCATACCTGGCTGCCATCTTGGCCATGCCCACACATATGCACGTTAGTTTTCAGTGTGGTCTGCAGTGGCACCATGAGGCGGACTGAAGTCACAGAGTGAGATTCCTTGTAGCTCCTTTTTCTTTCTTTTTTACTTCTTCCTCTTCTGTATTTATTGTTGTTTTTACTTTATAGTGCTTTTTACCTGACCTCCATGATGTTTATTCCAAACCTTTTTCTTGATTCATAATTACCGGTGACAAAGGGTGTTACACCCTAAATGCTTCAGGTTACAACACCAAAAATGTCAATCTTAAATTTCTGATAATGATACCTCAGCCACTTTCATCTAGAAGTGTGGAGCAACACTTGTATCTGCATTGAAGGCTTGAAATCAACTTGTTTTTAATAAACTGTGTATAGCAGAATTATCAATACTTTTTCTAGAAGGTCTTGTATGTTGTTAAAATGTCATTAAGGATTGTTTGATATCGAAGCCCCAGGGTACACAGTTGTATCTTCTGGGTCTAGTTCACCTTTTTGTGAACTAGCTTACAGCAAAATAAACCCTTTGCCAGGCCTAAACCTTCCTTTTTAGTACTTTAAATCACTCCCTAAGGTAGACCGTAACTGCTCATAGGGCAGGTTGTATGGTGTTTAAAAAGTAGAACATGTGTATTTTTGTTTTACATGTCCTGACAGTGAAAAACTGGTAAAATAATTTTTCACTGTTGTTTTCACATAGGCTAACACTGGGTTACCTTATTATACCTATTAAGTGCTAACTTCAGCTTGGTAGCAGATAGAGAAATGATGTTTACACTCAAATGAATTGTATTTTAAATTCCTCTGTAATGATAATTTCGGATTTTAGGTTATCATTTTGGAAATACCACTTTTAGGAAGTTGTTATTTTCCTGCTCAAGCTTTCTGGAACCTTTCTATGGGTTTCCAGTGGCCCGAGTCTATTAATCGTTCCCCCATCAAGGATGTGTATTGGGCCTGTACAATAAACAATGGGTCCTGGGCATAGCTGGAAGAGGTCCTTCCTAGTAGGATGACTGGGAAGGAGCTGTATCCTGTCCTGATTACATTTCAAAAGACCTTGCCCCATCACACACAAAGGAACATGGCACCAGTCCTGCCTTTGTCTCCCTACACAGTCTGGAGCCAAAACAAGAGCAAGGGGAAGAATTGATGATAAACAGTTTTGGAGGTAGGTCAGGGATTTCCCCCACACATAGAATTGCATCAGGTGTAAACAGAGGACCTTCAGAACCACTCATCAGAACACTCCTGGGCCTGAGGAACATTCAGAAGAAGGACTGCCCTGCTGGCTGAAGAAGGAAGATTGGATCTGCTTGCCTTTATCCCAAGCTACCAAAGTGATCGATGGGTCAGTTGGCTGACCTCCATTGTGAGCTACAGGGATAAACCAAGCGTCCAGATGCCTCCCTGCAACTGCTCAGCTGACCAGAACCGGCTGGACCTGCCTTGACATACATGAGCCCTGCTGCTGGCCTCTGTTGAAGGGAGTCCTGATCCCCAACAGATGCTCCCCAGGTTCTGGACCCTTCAGATCTCCTCCACAATAAAATGAGGAAAACCCTGAAGTTTGGGCTCTTCATGACCGCAAACAGACCACTCATACCAAAACTCTGCTGCCTGCAATGACTACCAATGCAAAGCTCTGGTGAGACCTGCTATTTGGGCTGACAGCTTTCCACAATGACAGGCAATGTGAGACCTGCACTTAATTCTACAGCAACAGCAACTTGAAGCTCCACCAATGACTGGCTCTTTGTGCTACAGCAACAACCGTCCACGATGCTCAACCTGCACCTCCTCCTCGCAGCCTCCTCCAATGTAAACAGAAGTGTTCTCATCAAGAATTGAGAAGGTAACTTTTCAGTGGGACTAACCTGGTTCCTGTATTTGACCCACGCTGCACTGCACCGTGGTTGGCCCGATTGTGTGATTTTTCCCAGTCAAGCTTGACCAAATAACCGCGAATGGTGCTTTCTGCTTCTTGAAGGTATTTTCACTCAACTTTTAAAATTCCATATCTCTGGTGCTACTGGTGCTGGAGAATGGGGTGAGTCCTGGGAGGCTCACAAGGGCATAAAATGGAGGCCATGTGGCTCCGGTGCTGAGAGCTGGGCCTAGATCAAGATGGGCAGCTGGGAAAGTGGCCTGGGTGCCTGGAGAAGCTCCTAGCAACAGTAGCCCCCCTTCCCCTTCCTGTAGAGATGTGGGTGCCCAAGGGAACTTGAAGCCAGGGTCCTCAGGAAGGGGAGACAGTATGGATTCACCAGGCTGCAGCAGTACGGCTAGCCCTGGACCGCACAGTCACCCACAACTGAGAAGAGCTGGACATGGGGGAGAAACCTCATGCTCTTGTGCGGTTGCACCTGGCGCTTGAGTGGTTTTATGTGGGTAGCAGTGTGTGCTTGTGGCCCTCCGGCACTGTAAAGACTGTGACTGCTTGTGCCGCCCTCCCCACGTCAGTGGTATCTGGCGGGCCTCCTGGTGGCCTTCCCATGGCCCTGCACGCCCAGCACCTGAATCGTTGCTGGGGGATATGCATCATCCTAACACGGTGACTGCGACAAGTGTGTTGGGGAGAAGACAAACCTGCCGTGGAGGGGGGACTCTCCTCAGCGTCCGCCCGCCAGTGGCCTGGAGGTCAGTGTCTGGAGGCTGGAACATGGCTGCACGTGCTGCCCACTCTTGTAGGGGTATTGAGGTTCAGCAGGCCGCTCTCAGCATGCTGTTTCCCCGAGGTAAGAACATCCGAAAAGGAGCCACTTGCTACTCCGTTCAAGCTGCACAGCCGTTTTCACCGAATTAATCTAATCAATCGAATGTAAAAATAAACTTTTATGTAATCCACTTTTACTCCGTTATTTTACTCCATTATTTTTGTTCCTGTGTTTATCCATAATTTTCTTTAATTCATTATACTCATTCTTTTGTGTGCTTTTCCATACAGACACAGGAGAGTTAAAATGTTTCAGTGTCACAATTTATTTGAGAACCCAATGCATTTCGGGAAAGTCCCTTCATCAGGGGTATCTAGAAAAAATAAATTAACATCAATTTGCTGAAATATATATAAAATAATGTACAGATTATGAGAAGAATTAAACTAAACAACTCCATACTATTCCATCCTATTTACAATCACTCTGTAGCGAAAACCCACATTAATACCTACACATTATGCATATATCCAATCTAAACCTCCAGTGTTGTTAGAGAACCTGGAACCTTTGCTTTTTACGCAAATGTAAGAGCCCAAAAGGTACACTCATACCCTCTTGTTTGCAACTAAATACATTTACTAGCTGTTTTTTATGAACGCTATGATTCATCGCTTACCGTGACATGTATACTTAAAATTTCTGAAAACCTTCATTATCGCTTCTTATCAGGGTTTTACCGTGCCATCACTCTGTTCACCGGTAATGTGCCCGCACATCTTAAGTTTCTGGTATTAGCTGTTGTGCAATGCTCATAGCCTTCTCTCACTTATGGCGCCATTGCCGACCCCTCCCCCATGTGATCCATCACGTGTCGTGGTGTTTCACCTAAACTATGGACCAGGATTTGTCTCTTTCGCTATGATCCTCCGTTTGAACTATTCTTTATGTGGCCATATCCTCACTAGTGTAAGCTGAATTTCCACTGTGGCATAATGACACCCGCTCACCATACTTTTCTCGTCGTACTCAGTGTCCTAATCTACCCTGTAACTTTCGACTCCTACATCTCTACTTCCGCACCCAGGTAAACCGCTAGCATTTTCCTAAGTCAACATGCATAATTAGTAAGGGTGGGCGTAGTGCGTATGAGATTGCAAAAGAAAACGCTGGAGTTGTTGGGTCCTATTCTCATAAATGCACATAGCGACATCCACATTGTGAGGGGAACTTTAAAGGCGTCATGGATGGGTACCTGAACAGACACTCACCCTAACAGACATCTCCTGCTCCTCCTTCGAGATTGCAGCGTTTTGCCGATGCATTGGGACTTAGTGATGCCAGGCCGAACTTGCACCCCAACAAAAGACAGTACTAATTTTTCTCCAGACACATGGTTCTCTGTAGAGATTTGACTATGTGTTCCTCCTGCGACAAGAGTTTCCATGTGTAATGGGAGCAGAATACCTGGCACGGGGTATATCTGATCCCTCTCACTTCCTGGTCACACTGGGTGGTCCTGCCATTCAACAAATTCCTTATTCCTAGGGATTGGACTTGTGTGTTCTATATAGAGGTGGCTGAGCACCTTAGAGTTGCCTCCCAAAGGAATTTTGATGAGACCATGGTAAGAGTATCCAGCCCGATTACTTTGTAAGAGGCCTGTAGGGCAGTGTTCTGAGAAAGGACCCAGAATATAATAGTAAGAATGAAACATCGTAGAGATGAGGAGATGTTACTCCTGGAGTAGCGTCTCTTGCAGCTGGAGTTGGCATGGGAGACCACAGGAGATGAACCCTACCACTAGATCCTGCAGATGATGAAGACCCGATACCACTACCATGTAACACAGGTGGCACAGCAACACTACCTAGAGATTCAACATCGACTTTATGATATGGGCTACAAAGCATGGCTGAGTAGGAGGGAGGAGGCATGTTGGGTGGCTGAGATAACGACTGATTAGAGGGACTGGACTTGGTTTGCTATGACCTAGAGATTGCCCATGCTTTTGCTGCTTATTAGAAGGGGTTATACACAGCTGGTGCGACCTTGTGGCCCATGAGGTTGCCAAACTTTTGCCAGAGATGCTTCTCCCGGGCCCTCAATGATCTAAGCCTTTACTCCAGCCCCCTCAGCATAACACCCATTGAATCAAAAACAATGCTACATGGTTGTCCTTTGACATCTACACAGAAGAAACGATAGGCAAGATGCACTGTACCCTGAAACTCTCTAATCACCTCACGGACCCCCTACCTGCAAACGCTGTAAAGGACTTCATCCCACTGCTTCTCCCACTTTGGACCAAAATTATTAACAGCTCACTTCAACAAGGACTCATCCCCGATTCCCTCAAAGTGGGACAAGTTTCGCCCATACTTAAGAAACCCACAGCAGACCCTACGGACCTAAACAACTACCGTCCTATTTCCAATATTCCTACCCTGGCCAAATTGCTGGAAAAATATGTACACTTCCAACTGATAAAACAAATCGATCAGTTTGACCTCCTCAACTCACACCAATCAGCCTTCCGAACAGGACACAGCACGGAATCAGCCATGACACTCATAATTGATGACGCACTTCAAATCTTATACCTGCCTCCTCATCCTACTCGACCTCTCATCAGCCTTTGACACCGTCAAACACGAGAACTTTCTCGAGCTGCTGAATATCAGAATGGGTCTATCAGTACTGTACTCAAGTGGTTTACCTCCTTTCTGTATTACCGGACTCAGAAATTCAAGATCAACAACACGATGTCCTCGCCCGTTCCTGTAACACTAGGTGTCCCACAAGGATCCTCCCTATCCCCAACATTGTTCAGTCTAGTATTGGAACCACTCACCGCTCTGCTGCAAGCATCTAATGTACAATTTCAGATGTACCCAGACAACACCCAACTCTACCTCAAAATGCAATCCCCTGAAGACATAAAACTACTCAACACAACTCTTAGGAACACACAGACTTGGCTGGCCGAGAATCATCTCAAACTTAACGCTCTAAAAACGGAATTCCTTCTAATAGCACCTCCCGCTAAAATCCCCATCACTCAGGCTTGGCTTAAACACCTAACTGCACTCAACGTCCAACCTACCATCGTGGACTCAGCGAAATCTTTAGGCATAACCCTAAACGCCAATCTCAATATGCAACATCATATCAGCAAGGCAACTAAGGGAGCTAATTTCCAAATCAATACTTTGAGGAAGCTTAAACCCATCCTCCCAGCCAAGGACTTCCAGAACGCAGTCCAAGCCCTAGTTATTCATCGGATAGACTATGGAAGTGTCGCCCTCTGTGGTCTCCCCATATCAACAATCGCACCACGAAGAGCCTCTATGAACGCTGCAGCGAGACTTATCACTGGATCAAAAAAGCGCTCGCACATTTCCCCTGACTTAAAATCCCTGAACTGGCTGCTTTACGAAGCTAGAATCCATCTGAAAATCGCTTGCAAGGCTATACACCACAACTCACCCAGCTACCTCACTCAGAAATTGACAATTTCAGGTGGTTCAAGAGCCACAAGAAGCACAGAAAATCTTCTTCTGAAACCACAAAGATTCCACAAGGAAAAAACGTATAAACGCTCCTTCTCAGGGATGGCACCCAGGATCTGGAATGCCCTCCCTCCAGAAACCAGACTTATCTCCTCCACGGCATCTTTCAAAAAAGAAGTAAAATCGATCCTCATGGCTAAATTCACATGAATATAAGATATGGAACTCTCGAGACTCATCATCTATCCTTTTACTACATTGTCTGGACTGGCCAACTATGTACCTTGTTTACCTTACCTTACTTTGCTCTCCACTGATAACCTTCTGCTCCTCTGTGCACAAAATGTCTGTTAATCACTCTTTTGTTTTTCTGATCCCATATATGTGTAAAGTGCTCCGATATCTGCAAGGATCTTGTTCGCGCTATATAAAACTTTCAAATAAGACTTTTCGGCTGACTTAACAATCGTAGAATTTAATGACGCGGTTCAGGCTATGCACTCCAGGAAAAACGCCAGCCATCAATGGCCTCCCTGCAGAACTCTATAAACCTTATGCAGCTCTGCTTTACCCCCACCTCCTGAATTTAATCAAGCAGCGAATGAGGAGGGGGCCCTACCCCCGGACCTCAATCATGCCATTATTGTGGTCAACCAGAAAAGGGCAAGCCTCCTGCTCTTTGTTCTTCGCGGTTGGTATTCCGGCTCTTTTGTTATTCATAACCACTCATCTCCCTACTCAACACAGGAAACACAACTCTGGCAAAGATCCTCATGTCCAGACTGGCCGTAGTGATAGATGACATGGTCCATGCTGACAAAACGGCTTCATGCCGTGGTGGTTCACGAGGCTCAACCTTCGCAGACTGTTTTTATGGCTAGACAGAAACAAAGTGGATCCCGCTCCATGGGCCATACTATCAAATTCTGAAAAAGCGTTCTACTCTTTTGACTGGTGTTACTTGTTTGAGACCCTGAAACACATTGGCCCTAAGTTCTGCAGATGGGTAGCACTCCTGTACTTGGCACCCACGGCGACAGTAAAGGTCAATGGTGTGGTCTCTAAGCAGTTTACGGTTGGGAGGGGAACAGGGCAGGGCTGTCCGCTGTCGCCTCTCCTGTTCACCCTCTTCATGTAGCCGCTGGCGTGCTGGGAGAGCAGCAGGGCAGAGAGTCTAGGGTTCCCACCAGTTTGGGGTTAACCAGAAAAGATCTCGCTGGATGTGGATGAAGCCCTGGTTCCCTTGACTGATCCGGAGTGGTCACCCTGTCATTGTTGTCTGTGCTTCTCTCTTTTGAAACATATTCTGGGTTCTATGTTAATCGTGTTAAATCTATTGTTTTTCAGTTGTGTTGCTGGGAAGGTCTGGATCCCACAGCGTGGGGTCTCTGAGTTGCAACGGCTAGCTTTAGATATCTTGCTATTCAGACTACTTTGGACCTCATGCGGTTTCAGGAGCGGAACATCCAGCAGGTCAGGACAGAGTTCCACATGAATATGGAGCACTGGCACACTCTCCCTTTGAATTAAATGTATTAGAAGAAGTGAGGTTGAGTAGTGAGTTAGAGCAGTTAAAAAAGTATGATCACATTCTTACAAATTAGAAGCAATGAAAGTAGAACTTTGGTGGGGAAGATCCTGAAAAGCTATTTGATTCAGTTTCGAAGTTGTCCATTACATCATGGTCAACATATGTAGACAAGTTTAAAAGTAAATTCAATTTGAAAAGGGTGGATATAAAGCTTTAAGTTTATGGGTGTAAATCCATTAAAATGAACTGATATATTCTACTTTGTACTGCATTTCAAGCAAAGCTTTCAATGTGAAGGCATGACTCTAATTCCCCAATAAAGATCAATGAAATTGCTGAAATTAAATTTGATTTCAACAAAGGGTTTCCAGAACTGTTTACAGATGAAATAGGATGTCTTAATAATTACATCCATAAGATTAAGTGGAAAGAGGGAGCTAGTCCTGTAGTTAGTAAAGTGTGCAACATACCTATACGTATGAGAGAAGCAGTAGAGAAGGAGTTAGTATAACTCGAGGGCCAATGCTACTCAACCAATTGAAGCCACCGAATTGTTGGCACAAGTGGTTGTTGTAAAACAAAGTGCTAATGACCCTGACACCCTGAGGATTTTCTCCGTGGGGTGTGAGTCATTTTTCTTTTCTTTTCTGTGCAAGGCCGCCAGGCTTTCCCTGTCCATCCGCTCTAAATTGGGCAGAGAGTCTCATGTCCTTAATTGATGGCCCTAAGTCCATTGACCAATCGGTGTACGGCTTCTGCAGGCGAAGCCAGAGGAGTGCCGCAGGCAGTAACACTGCAGCTCACCTGCCTCTAAAATAAAGCAGGCAGAACATGGCTTTGGAAGAACGGATACTGTGCCACGAAGGTACCTGCTAAATGCTAACTAACCCCCTACGTTCGTAGTTATGTGTCCTGGTCAAAAATGGTGCTGAAACTGAACATAGTTCCCTCTTTTGGTTTATAAAGCCTTTCACCTCCTGTCCTGTGACCATTCTAGCAATGGTGAAAAAAGCCACTGTGCTGCTTTGATTTCCTTTGACATAACTCGACAGGATTAACTTTACAGGGTTTTGTATACAGGGCCCTAAAGGAAATCTAGAGGTAAGACTGGAATGAAGGAGTTTCGCACGCACATGATTCTGACTCTGAGAGGTTTACGCCACTGAGAAAGTAGATGAAGTCTCTAGATCGGCTCCATCAGAAAAGGTTTCTGAATAAACTTGATTTGAATAGTGAACCTCAGATCGTGCAGGGTGATACTGTGGTTTGGAGAAAGATTGGGAGTGGTGTGAAATTGTACCCTCAATCAATTTGACGGAAGGCGAAGTGCCAATAATGCATAAGATAAGAATAATTCCTAATGGTTTAAGGGACCCTGTGTGGATTTATGTGAAATGTGGCTGTGAATATATTTCAATTTCCTATGATAGAAGAAATGGTCATACTGGTCTGGGAAGGCAAAGTAGGACAAAGTATTTACTTCTCAAGGTATGCTTCCTTCCTATAACCACACTGGGATGCATCATGATTCCAGGAGACACACTACATTTATCACTCTGGAGTGCCCTTGCAGGTTGTGTTAGATGTTGCTTAAGGTGGTTCCAGTGATCAAAGTCCTCCAGAGATTCATACACAATCTATTTAGTAAAATGTATGGGCCACATGTCATATTTTAGTGTAAGAGTGTGGTGTATGTGAACACAGTTTACAATTAACATGGCCTATAAAAAACATATCAAAAAACATTTTGAAGATAAAAAAAGAAAATTCCACATTCTAAATGAAGAGCATTGAGTATCTGGACCATGTTTTTGATGTGGATTGGGTAAAACCTAAAAAAGAATAATAGAGCCATTGTAGGTTTACAAGTACTTACAGACAGAGCGCAGTCATGTGAATGTAAGATGTGTTTCAAGGGCATAAAGAGAGTTGCTACAGGCTCAAGTGCTGGGGTTGTCTAGTCCGGATGCTGTAAATATTATTACTAAAAGTAGCAGCATGTATGACATAGACACAGCATTGTCACACGAGGATAAAAATAAAGAGATTACTTTTGCATTTCTGGTGCAGTTGTTGAAGTGTTTTGATATTAAGCAACAGTATAAATGAATTGGAAGCTTGACTGTGTATTTAGCTATACAGGCATTTGTGCAGGAGTAGGTTTCTGGTTACAATGGTCCATAAAGCTTTGAGACGGGCTTGAGGAGAATATGCCAGTGCATCATGTCAAATACAGATCCAGTAGTAAAAAACTGTGCAAAGATAAGTGGCAGGCACAACAATGATCATGTTTAGTACTGGCCAAAATGGTAGGAGGTGATACATCTCACAGTGCTAACACATTTTGCCACATTTCAGTTAGGGTATGTCTGCAGCTGGGGACATAGGGATTCACTCACACTTGGAATATAGCATCAGAGAGAACAAATAAAAGAACAACCATTAGAAATGCAGATCGAACAGCACAGGTCCAATCATAAGGTGGGTTGCTTCCCCTGGTAATATGTCTCACAAAGGTTATCAGTGGCGTACCACATGCACCGTGGCTTACAATGATTATAGGCATCTTCAGCTACATCGAGTCCATGCCCATAGGGGACTTGACTAGTGTGAAGAGAGAAAGGCATGTTCTGGTCCTACTACCACAAACTGTAGAAGCACAGAATGACACACATATGGCAATATAATCAACGCATAACTGTGAACAGGCCCAATGGATTAATTAAACTCCCATCCTATCAGAGTGCAATCAGGCTTGGATTCAGAGTTCATATTCCCTATGTGCCAAACATCTCCAGGAATAGGCTATGTCTACTTTGTACCTTGTAACAGCATCACATACTTGCAGATGTCACAACTCAGAAATGCCTAAATAGGGGATGACATGGTGAAGGTACCTATGACAGAGCAATACATAGAGCTAAGTGATTGATCCATACCTTGTTAACCAGATACAGTGCAATTATCTAGTACATAGCAGCTTGCCAAAAATATGATACATCCATCACTAATTTTCAAGCTAACAGATGTCAAGATCAAGCTCCACAAACATCATGTTCACTGGGTGTTCAAAATCTGTACTTACCAAACATTTATCCAGCAACAATCTCCTGACATAACAACAACTGCTGTCACTTACACAGGCTAAGTAATTCAAACACACATCGTACTTACACTCATGAAAAGAAGTTGTGGATGACCCATTGACGCATTTCATCTCCTCCCTCTACACTATTATCAACTTCATTAGGCATTTCTGGTATCTCACCTGGTGACATCTGCTTGACTCCTCCTCTTCTATAAGAGGGATGTTGCATTAAAGTGCAAGGTTGTGGAGCATATATCATGCAACTGTGATCTGACACACCTTCCCAGGTGAGTAAAGGAAGGCCGCCCAGTCCTGTCCAGACATCTGAACCTTGCCTTCAGGAGCCCAAATGTCCTCTCCACTGCTCGCCTTGTTCTTCCATGGGCATCATTGAAGCGGACTTCCCCAGTGTTGGAGTTGGGATATGCTGAGTCTCCTAGATGGAAGACATATCGGAGTGCAATAAATGTGTTACACTTTATTTCATCATGCAACATGGCATCAGTTGCACACACAAATGTTGGACAAGTCATACTCACCAACAAGCCCGGCCTTCTCCGGTAGTAGTCATGACATCATTTGGAGGATGGTGCTGTTACGCAATACAAAGGAGGCATGGGCAGAACCAGGGAATCTTGCACAGACATTTGATATATATAAATCTGCTAAGCAAATCACTTGCACATTGACGGAATGGGTGTGCTTCATGTTCCGGTACACCTTTTCATTGACTTGTAGTGCCACCAAGCCGACATGTTTGCCAGCTATTGATCTAATCGCATGGGGACACTGAGCCAATCCATAAAAGTCTGACTTCACGTTGGCCAAATATTGACACCTTGGAAACTGGATATAGCTGTCCAGGTGTTTCAACTTGGCTGCAAGTACATCACATAGTACACGACTAAACATAGGTTGTAACATTCCTCCCAATGTGGCCACAGTGTACTTAAAGGAACCTGTAGCAAAAAAATGTAGTGCTGCCATTACTTTCACTATTGGTGTAAGAGCCATGGGATAGTTTCTATTAGCACGTACATCAATCTACTACTGTGCACACAGATCCTCTATTGTCTGAGTATCAAGAAGGAGCTTCATAATTATATCTCGTTCTTGCATAGTTTGGAGGTCTGGGGAAGGTCGATATACTGCAGGCTGTTGTCTCCTACCTCTGCCACAGAACCTATGTGGAATGGAGATACATGGATAAACCTCACAATGTCCATGTTTACATTCACCAAGAGACACACACACACACAAAGGATGGGAATTCTCAATGAATCACAAGTTAATATGTGAACTGCTCTTCACATCATGGACTATAGATTACTTTCATGGATGGCTCCTGTAAGTTAGATGTAAGTGACTGTGATGCATTACACCAATACAAACTTCAACATTTGCCACCTGTGCCACTCACTACATACAGACAAAGCTATCAATTTCAATTTGGAATCGAGTAAATGGATGTGATTATGTCTACACTGACAATGAAGATGCCAAGTTTTAATACAGTACATGCAACCGCTGCTGATTTGAACCACGAGTTAGGCATGTCTGAACAATTTGGTCACAGCCATTGAATCAAATTGTAAAATGCGAACGCCGTGTTCAGATGTAATGCTTTGTCTGAAATTGCGGACCGCCTAAGGTGAGGCATTTGTATACTAATAGGATATGCCCATTTGTCGTCCGCTAGCTGATTTGAACCGTGCAGTAGGCATGTACAACCAATGCGGTCACAGCCATCGGATCAAGTTGTAAAATGCGACTGCTATGGCCCAATGTCCTTGGTCGTCTACAGTAAAGACAGCCTTTGTTTTGTATATAAAGGTTGCTGATGCTAACATTTCCCACTTGGCTCAAGACACTGCTGCTAAAGTAACCATCCACACTTGTAGCTGCAGTTTGCCATCTCTGTGAGCTAACATGTCACAGTGTACAGGGCAGAGGGCCCATCCCTTCACTCCAGAGGAGCTAGGAAGACTGGTAGAAGGGGTCCTTCCACTGCTGCCAGTTCTGTAGCACACCAGAGGAGCAGGTGAGTACAGCTTAACCTTATTTATACAAAATCTTTTGACTATAACACGCCACAAATTGTGGTTCAAATGTACATGGTGAATATGATTGCGACATATATTAGGTGTTGGTCACAACATGGGAATGTGACAGTCATGGCATATGTGGCACAGATACATTTTGTTGGGACTGATTAAAGGTGATGGTCCTATACTACAGGCTCAAACATCAGTTGTCTGCACATAGCTTTGCATTTATAGACCAATTGTGTGAAAATACTGAATTGCCACATAATGTGATGGCAGTTATGGCAAGCTATGTTGTCTCATGTGAAAACTTGATGATGTGTCCTGTGAGTGGA
Organism: Lissotriton vulgaris; assembly: GCF_964263255.1. NCBI lineage: Eukaryota > Metazoa > Chordata > Amphibia > Caudata > Salamandridae > Lissotriton > Lissotriton vulgaris. The sequence continues at coordinate 1,258,448,306 of NC_141696.1, forward strand.
GTGTAATTGTATTTTGATCTTATTAGACATTACCACCAAGTGCTCAGCACACAAGGCATAAGCATACTTGCCTTCTGTCAGGTGGCAAGACCTCACACACACCATCACCGCCACACAGTACGCTACATTCACATATATGATGTGCAGGTGAACTGTGGTTGTTAATGGGATCTGAGAGCATGTGATGCTATTGTGTGCACATCATATATAAATTAGACAACATTATGGATATGCAAATGCCATTTGCCATGGTCCTGGCTTGATCACTGTATATCCCCCATATCCCTTTGGGGGATATACAGTGATCAAGCCAGGACTATGGTCTCAGGACTCCCCTGTGGACCTGAAGATGTGGGCAGAAATAGTGTCACAGGAACAGTAATTTGCACCAGTGCACCTAGTGAAAATACAATGAGTATGGTGAATGTTGTTAAACACACATCTGAGACTACTGGTGATGAGTGAAAAGGGGTCAGTGTTTGTAATTGCTTTAGCACAGGCCTTTAACACCAACATGCTTCAGATTTCAAATGACTATGGGTTTTACCTACAAATATACAGGAAAATGTACATGTAAACAATACATTTACATCTGAGAGTTTGGCTATTCTGATTTGCATTTTAAAACAGTATCTCCACCGGTGTCAGATTGTGCAACTGTGCTGCATTTCTAATGCCATGTCGTTGTCATGCCAAATAAAACCTTGCCACACATGGCATACAGAGTAACCCTGGTTCTGAACAATGTACACACACACACACATGCAGAGATTATCAGTGGCTCACTTCAGGAAGCTTCATATCCACTTACTTTTATATTTAGCTGCATGGTAGGCCTATTGTGTTCCTGCAATCAAAGAAGTGGCATCTACTAAGTGCAATGTTGAGTTTGATCTTTTGCCCACATGTGTAGGAAATCATGTATGTACACTGTGCATTTGTCTGTCCCTAGGAGCTATACATGTGTAGCGTCCTCGAGGTCACATTAGACATTCATCAAATTAACCTTGCATGACACATGTGTAGATGGCCATGCTTATGTGATGTCAGGGCTGTGGTGTGGTGCGTTTCGACATTCTTGAGATTGATGGTAGTACACAGAAGGAGTTATATAGTTTAAAGTAATGCGCTGTCAGTATTTCTGCTTTGGAAATTCATAGATTTAATGTATCCAATGTTGGGTATTCTTAATGGTAGCTGTTTAGTAGCACTGTGTCACCATAGCTGATGACTTTATAAGTGGCATGTTCGCTCAGTTTCTACATCTGGTGCCACCATACAGGTCAAGGCCCATCCTAAGGTGAAGGTGTGGAAAGCCATTGTTCGTAAGATCCAGACCCTGGGGGTCACTTATTGGCGCAGTACTCACTGCAAGAAGAGATGGGAGGACCTTAGAAGATGGACTAGAAAAAAATCACTGCGGTCAAGCTGGGCCTGTCCTCAAACCCTGACCCCACTAATGGCCTGCATACTGGTGGTGACATACCCCAACCTTGATGGGCAGTGTCGAGCCCAACAGCAGCTAGGAGGGGGTGAGTATTTTCCTCAGTATGATGTCTTACATGGCCATATTTCTTTATTCACTTACAGGCAGCTACATAACATTTTAGGTGGAAGTATACTCGTGTTCCACTCAAGGAGGACATATCTGCTTGTGTATGTGTGGATGTAGAACCGTGTAGAAAATTTAAGACACTATACGTGTGACCATGATTTAGCATGCAGAAGTCTGACATGTCTGTCTGACTATTTTCAGACAATTACTACATCATCTTTGAAATTTTTTTTAATGTTCATGGGGGCGCACCAAATTAGTAGTCCAAAAGTAGTAAGTAGAAAAATGTTCTTTATTTATCTTTGTCCATTAAAAACACAAAACATCAATAGAGTATGCAACAAGTTCAGCCAACGCGTTTCACTCCCTACCCAGGAGTTTCTTCAGGGCTTTAATTCATGCAGTTTCTGTCTTCCCTTATGGTTGTCACGTTTTCAAAAGGCTTGATGTTTCTTGCCCTTAAGTCAGTTCAGGTGGTCCACTGTATGTCCATCCCTGGCCTTATTAATGCAAATTTGTTGCAATACTGCAGTAGCAGACGTTCGGTTTCGGCGTCTCGGCTTGGCTGGTTCCATCTTTGTTAGGAATTCCTAAGAATGATCCCAGAAAGTTCACTTATCAGCCTTGAGTCTGGAGTCTTGCTGTCACACTACTGTGTGTCTTTTGAATGTGGACCCCTCTCTTATGGCATGCAATACACTGTGTATGCAGACATCTTGGGAAGAGGCCAATCTTGGGTACCAAGATGTGGCCCAAACAGTATATGTATGTCTATATGTTGTTGCTAAAATGCTGGAATGTGTGAAGTCCTACGTTGCACTGAAATATGTACCACTGCTCCATACATGGTGGAGAGGATGCCCACACCGTCCTGACAATTTTCAACATTTTATCATGTGTTTATCAATGTGTACATGGCAATGTGAATAAATGAAGGGTATACAGAGTATGTGTCAGCAAGTACTGTAGCATGCATACAAGTACTTGTGAGTCACACATCAACATTGACTTCCATCATTACCCAGGTCTTATGTGGAAGCAGTGACACACATGCTTCTAAAAATGTTAAACTATGATCCATTGCAGAACATTGTAAAGCGTATGCAGTCAAGATGTATGCACATGTGCATCTGTGTATGGCCGTGGGTATGTTACTGTTACATCGCAACTTTTACATCGGAGTGCTGTTACAACGCAGCTTTTACAACGCTGGTTCCATTACATCGGATGCCATTACAACGCAGGACATTACATAGCAGATGCTATTACAACGCATACCATTACACCGTAAGTATTGGTAAGTATATAATTTTTAAAAAATTTTATTTATTATTATTTAATTAATTTAATTAATATTAATTATAAATAAATATATTTATTTATGTTTTTAATATTATAAATTAAATATATTAATTTAAGTAATTTTTAAAATAAGTATGAGTATAGGAGTATATGTTTTGGGGTACTGAGGTATATGTTTTGGGGTGTTTGGGTATTTTTAGGTTTTAGGGCTGGGTTTAGGTTTTGGGGTACAGGGGTATTTTTAGGTTTTAGGGCTGGTTTGGGTTTTGGGGTACAGGGGTATTTTTAGGTTTTAGGGCTGGGTTTGGGTTTTGGAGTACAGGGGTATTTTTAAGTTTTAGGGCTGGGTTTGGGTTTTGGGGTACAGGGGTATTTTTAGGTTTTAGGGCTGGGTTTGGGTTTTGGGGTACAGGGGTATTTTTAGGTTTTAGGGCTGGGTTTAGGTTTTGGGGTACAGGGGTATTTTTAGGTTTTAGGGCTGGGTTTGGGTTTTGGGGTACAGGGGTATTTTTAAGTTTTAGGGCTGGGTTTGGGTTTTGGGGTACAGGGGTATTTTTAAGTTTTAGGGCTGGGTTTGGGTTTTGGGGTACAGGGGTATTTTTAGGTTTTAGGGCTGGGTTTGGGGTTTGGGGTACAGGGGTATTTTAGGTTTTAGGGCTGGGTTTGGGTTTTGGGGTACAGGGGTATTTTTAGGTTTTAGGGCAGGGTTTGGGTTTTGGGGTACAGGGGTATTTTTAGGTTTTAGGGCAGGGTTTGGGTTTTGGGGTACAGGGGTATTTTTAGGTTTTAGGGCTGGGTTTGGGTTTTGGGGTACATGGGTATTTTTAGGTTTTAGGGCAGGGTTTGGGTTTTGGGGTACAGGGGTGTTTTTAGGGTTTATTATTCTTAAAGTACGACTTTAATTAAATTAAATTAATTAAATTAATTGAATTTAATTTAATTTATTAAATTATATTAATTACAATTTTAAGTTTTATTCAATTATATTAATTAAATTAAATAAATTAAATTAAAATAATTACAATTATAAATTTAATTTAATTAAATTAATTAAATTATATTAAAATAATTAAATTACATTAATTCCATTTTTAAATTTAATTAAACTAAATTAAATAAATTAAATTAATTACAATTTTAAAATTAATTTCATTATATTAGTTAAATTAAATTAATTAAATTAACTTAATTACATTTTTTTTAAAAAGATATACTTACCTATACTTACGATGCAATGGTATGCGTTGTAATAGCATCTGCTATGTAATGTCCTGCGTTGTAATGGCATCCGATGTAATGGAACCTGCGTTGTAAAAGTTGCGATGTTACAGCATGCGTTGTAAAATAACGCGTTGTAACATCATAGATCCATGGCCAATATGTAGCTGATGAGGTACCTCAGGGAGTGGTATGCTTACATGTTGTGCTCATGTTTGTACCGTGCTTCCCTGCTACATAGCTATATGTGTTAGCTGTCCATTACTTATCAAGTTAATAGACTCCCTAATTCGACATGAGTTCTCCTGCTTTGTGAAGTCAACATCAAACAACCCTCATGAATTACAAACTTGCAGATGTCATTTGGACGTTTATCAATGTTGTTACGTTCATAGGCACACAGCTGTCAACATGGACACAGTATGTTGTAATACTGACTAAAGCAAAATGGACATTTACCCTGCTTAAAAACAACAAAAGCTCATGGCAGGTCTATATTATGATCTTATGTATTGCATTTTGCCCTTCAATTGTCTACTCTGGGGAATCTATCAATGGGGTCATCTGTCTTTGAATCTGATTTAAAGTGTCACATGTGAAGTGCCAACCATGTATAATGTGCACTTCACAGTGATGTTAATTCAGTTACTCTGAAGATACAGCCACTGCTCTGTAGTAGGGCCCCATCTCTTGTACATGTAGTGTGTCACTGAAACCTGAGCCGAAGCTGATTACAGGCCCTCATAACAATGTGAAGTGTAGGTTTCAATTGCTGCATCACATTAGAAGAGATTTCTTACCACTGGTATGAGATAAGTACCTAGGCCTACAGCTTGAGGACAACATTTGTATCACAAATGTGGCTGGCAAATGGATGTGATGACACAACAGAGGTGACAGTGGTGATGACACATTTATTTGGGTTTGTGCACAGCTCAATATTCATTTATCTATGTCCTCATGGCACTGTGGGGGCAAATTAAATATATCTTGACAATCTTCTTTACCAGCTAATGGGTGAATTGTTGTGTAATGCAATGTTTGAGCAGTGTGGTCAGGCTATTTCAACTTACACTTTTCTCTTCTTGTTTCAGCATCAACTTAGGACAGTGAAAGAGACAGGGGCAAGACAGGTGGGGACGCAGCTGACCACAGTGGTCCCATATTACCAAGTGACACCTTGGGACCCAGTGACCAGAGGATGGTAGTAGTGTCACAGAGGAGCTACAGGATGACTCATCAACATCTTCATCTGGTACATCTGTATCCACCATCCCTCTACCATCTCCCTCCTCCCTGCTGCTCCCCAACCAGCTGTCAGGCCCGCTCCCTTAAGTAGGGAAGAGTTTCCTTCACCCCAGGCACCTTAACCTTCTGCCTCTGTCTCCCCTGCTTCCCTGAGTGTGGAGACTGTAGACCTCCTGAGACAGGTCTCTGTGGGCCAAACAGCAGTACTGAATGCTCTCCAGGTGCAGACGTCCCAGCAAAACTTGATGGTGTCGTACCTGGAGGGAATTCACACTGACATATCTGACGTACATAGATTATTTCAGGCTCTGGCTTCCACACTCATGGCAGACTTCCATCATTCCCATTTCCCCCCACCTTCTGCCCCTTCCTCAGACACTATCCCTCTCCTCCAACCTGTCCAAAGTACACACAAACGGCATTTAAGCACATCAGCAGTAATACCCAGCACAAGCAAGGACAAACATAAGTTGAGTAAGACCAGCACACCCACTCACCATGCAGTCACCACACTCACCAACACTTCCACGACTACACACACAGAGACAAAAGCCACAACACCAGCCGCAGAAACAACCACCATCAGCCAGACAGACACCACACCCACATCACCAGCCATTGACTCAGTGACAACACACACAGAGGCCAAAGCAACAACACCGGCCACAGACACTGCCACCATCAGCCACACAGACACCCAACCCACAACACTAGCCACAGACTCAGTGACAACATACACAAAGGCCACAGCTACAACACCAGCCACATACTCAGTGACAAAAACACATACATGGGCCACACCCACAACAGCCACAGACGCAACCACCATCAGCCACACACACACCACACCCACAACTACAGCCACAGACACAGTGACAACACACACAGAGGCTACAGCCACAACACCGGCCACAGACACTGCCACCATCAGCCACACACACACACCCAACCCACAACATTGCCACAGACTCAGTGACAACAACACACAGAGAGCACACGACCACAACACCAGCCACAGACACAACCACATTCAGCCAGACAGACACAACACCCACAACACCAGCCACACAGACTTCACACACTTCACACACTTCCAAACACAAGCCATGTTGCACCACAAAACATACATCTCACACCCAGGAACATACACTTACTGCACACACATCCACACCTCATTCCTCACATCACTCTACCTCCAAAACTCAAACCCCAGCCATTCCTCTTCCCTAGAGTCGAAAGCTCTTACCCTATGTTCCGTGACCTTTTCCCTGTCACAATTGCCCCATCACCCAAACCCCAGAAACCTGGATTCCGTCCCCTACCATAGCCTTCCACATCTACCAAAAGCACCTCCCTCCAAAACCAAGAAGCAACAAAAAACGTCCTGAGTCTAGTCCACCTACCCACCCAAAAGTTCCTCTTCCCCTACGTACCCCAGTTCATCTGCCACCCAAAAAATTAAAATTGTTTCCACTACTACTATTCTAATTAGTTCACTAAAGGGATACAAGATCCCTAAAAATACAGTACCCAGCCCTCCCAATCCTGATTTGCCCTCTCCCACGCCACAAACCACAGCACCCAATCCCAAGTCCATCACTCCCACCCACCTACTGCACCCTTCCTCAACCAAAACGAATCCTCCCCAAGCCCAAACCAGCCCCATCAAAACAAAACTCATCCCACCCCAATGACTCAGAGGTTCCTGGGCTGCCCATTGGATGCCCCTTTCCTCATGTTGGTTCCATGGCAGTGTTCTTGACGTCAAGTGTTGTGCATTAGCACGCAGCTATGCCACATGTTCATATTTGGACTGCCCATTAGCCTTTGATTTTTGACCTCGTCTGTCATTTGTTTAAATAAAGACAACAATTGATAACAACCTTCATCCTGCTTTTGGAACTCATGATAAAAATAATCATTTTGTGGGGTGTGACACCAAAAGTGTTGGTTTTGCTATCTCATCCACTGACCAATCGTGACTCTAGCAGGGGCGACCAGCACGACTCGCAGGTGGGGGGGGGGGGGAGGCGTTGGGGGGGGGGGGGGGTGCACGGGCTGCATTAAAAAAATAAAACAAAATAACACTTACCTTGCCGCCGCCAGGTCCCGCGTTGTCTCTCCTGCTCGCCTGTGTCCAACTCCAGGTCGGAACAGGAAGCAAACCGCCAGGCTCCAACCCCTAAGCCAATCACAACGCTGCAATGAAGCGTTGTATTGGTCTGAGTGCTGTGACACAGTGCTCAGCCAGGGGCTGGAGGGGTGTTGGCATGTACTCCATGCAGGCTGTAATGCAGCCTACGTGGAGAAAAGGGAAGTGCGCATGACTGTTTTGGGCAGTCCGAGAGGGCAGACAAGGCCTTGTGGTAGCACACTGCCATTACAGACAACACATTTGCAATTGAAATGATGATGCCATTTCTACCAAATGAGGCTTTACTGCAGACACACCATAATGTGTAAATTTCATCACATAGTGTATTGATAAGTTTTGATCTATTCAAATCTTTGTTTCCACCACACTTCAGCATTACAAAAAAAAGTGCTTTATTTGTACTAATTCTGATATATTCTGAAACATCAGCATTGTTCATTTTTTGGTTGTGTGCTAGAAAAAAACATCCTACACCCTCTCCTCTTACATGGATACTCAGCAGGATTGTCACATAAATTCTCTTGCTTTGAAGTCGGAGGAAAGTAGTAAACATCAAACTCGCTCAGAATAGACAGTTTGACATTTGACTTCTGTCTTTGAATGCACAGCAAATGTCACAAGATAATAAGAGTTAAAGTCCGGTTTACAGAAAATGAGTTTGTGGGAGAATACAGTAAACAAGTATTTAGGAAAGCGGGGAGGGGGTGAGGGGGGGGGGGGCGAGAAAAAATCGAGCTGGAAAGTCTAAAGCAAATAAAGCCAGCAAATAGAAAGCCAGAACATGTGAGTTACAAACCACAAAGTCAATGGTAAGCAACAGGCGAAATGCATTCCTAGGTCAGTTTTCTGAATGTCCCCAAGATGTCTTTAGTAAGACAGCTGCGCTGTCTGGTAGACCTCGACCTAAAAATAGCTATTTTTGTCCCCTTTTCACAAGTAACCGAAGATATATTCTTGTGGTTTAGTCAGTAAATGCATTTCTGAACTTTAAAAGCTTTCAAAATAGTTTAAGGATTACAAATAATTGGTTTATAAGTTACTCCGCTGTCACACTTTTATTGTGACTTTGCACTATAAAACAGCCTTTCCTGTGGGACTAGGCATTCCTTCCATAATCAACAATACAAAATAGTAAACACGTTGTTTAAGTCTTGTTGTCTACCATTCAGTAATGTTGCCTAACAACTTAAAAGAACCCAGAAACGTAATGTTTCCATGCACTCGAAGGGCCTCCTTCACAGTCAGCTCCTCAGAACATAACAAAACATCTCCCTGGGCCAGACCTGCTGGGTGTTGGGAGTCTTTTTTTGTATCCGTGAGGAACATTTTGGGGGTCTGACAACGTTCTATAGCCCACAATGAAAATGATCACTTTGACAGCAGCCCTGTCCCGCCTGAGTGTAGAGTAAATATCCACAGAAATCTTGATGATAAAAGTAAGTTTATTGGTAGATAAAGAAGCACTCCCTGAACACATCTGAAGGCTCCAAGCAGTCAGCGGTAACTGACTTAACAGTAACAGTTAAGGCATAGAATACAACATGAACAAACTGTGCAGGGTAGCGAGGCACACACATTCAAGTAATAACATATCACGAGATATACTCAAAAGGAAACATAAGCGCGAGTCACGCACAGTGAATGTACACTTGAAAGAAAACACAAGCGCGAGTCACAAAGAGTGAATGCGCGAGCGTTTACGCGTGCATTGAATACACAACACACCTTCCCCCCTTATAAAATGAAACAAAAAGAAGAGAAAAAAAAACTGAAATTAAACTTTTCCTGTCATGTAAGCAACAAAATCTGACAACCACTTGGGTTTTCTTGTAGTTCTTTTGGGTAAAGAAACACTATGTTGGACACCCACATCTTGATTGGTATTACAACTACTTGAACAATAGGGTATTGCAGCTGTATCTTGATTGGTATTACAACTACTTGAACAACAGGGTATTGCAGCTGTATCATCACAAGCTACACCTTCACTCAAATCCTCATCCAAATATGATAGATCAGAATGTTTAGAAATAGGTTCTTTACAATAAACATTCTTATCAGCCTTGAGAATAGCAATCCTACTGAGATTCCAAACTTTATTGTTTGACAATCTCACTGAATTTTTTAATACCTCTAAAACTTCAAAAGGGCCCATAAACGAACTTTCACCTTTCTTGACCTTCCACGTTTTTTAACCTTAACCATCATACCAACTTCTACTGTCGGATCCTTCTTTGAACCAAATTTCTCATCAAAGTACTTTTTATTTGTGCAATGGGTGCGAATAAGGTTTTCTTTAACTTTACCCAAATCCACGTTTGAAGAAGTAGATTTGACCAACCACGACGGATTCACCTTAGTTCTAGGAATTCTTCCCCTCATGATTTCAAAAGGAGAATACCCAGTCATGGAATTCATGGTTGTTCTGTACATCCAGACTTTTTAAAAAATTTCAACTTCCCATTTCTTGTCATCATTACCAGTAGACTGTATGGCACCCTTCAGAACCCTATTGAATCTCTCTATTATTCCATTCCCACTAGGGTTATATAAAGAAGTAGTAGAATGGGCAATGCCAAGTCTTGAAAAATAATCATTGGCTTTCTTAGAATTGAATTGTACCCCATTATCAGAAATAATCCTTACTGGTAGTCCTTCTTCAATGAAAACTTTATCTAGAAAACATAGCACGGAATCAGTATCTACTTTTTGAACAATTTTGATAATTGGCCATTTAGAGAAAATGTCAATGGCTGCAATGACATACTTAGATTCACAACCAATGGGACCCATAATGTCTATCGCGATAGTCTCCCATGGATTGTTAGGAATGGTATGCGCAGCCATATTTGGTTTAAGAGTAACTAAAGACTTATCAGAATTTGCACACACAACACAATTCCTAACTAATCGTTCAATAAACATATCCATCCCTGGCCACCAAAATAAATGCTTAACTTGTTGTTTGGTTCTAACCATGCCACTATGACCTTCATGGCCTTGTAAAACTATAACTTTCCTCACACCCACTGGTGGAACAATACGTTCACCTCTTTTAATGATGTTCTCACAACATGAAAGCTCTGATCTTACTTCCCAGAAACTTTTCAACTCTGAATCTAAACACTTTTTGTCAGGCCAAGCACTAGTGATGTAATTAGCTACATTCTTTAAAATCTCATCGTCCTCAAATTTCTCCCTCCACAGAGTCTGATCAATAGAAATAGGACCCTCATCATGAATCATGGCAATCTGGAAATCATCCCATTCATTGTGCAAATCCTCCTGAATGGGTAAGGGCATCCTAGATAAAAAATCAGCAGAAACATTTTCCTTACCAGGTACATATTGTATATTATAAATAAAGTCTTGTAAACGCATGGACATGCGTGCAATGCGGGCTGAGGCTCTCAACATACCTTCTGTAGTGAGAAGCCGTACTAGAGGTTTGTGATCACTCCTCAGTATACATTCCTTACCCCAGACAAACACCCTGAAATGTTCCAAAGCCCAAATGCATGCTAAAGTCTCCCTTTCTATTGTGGAATACTTTTCTTCAGCAGGAGTAAGAGCCCTGGAAGCATGTGCAATAATGACTTCTTTTCCTTCATTCGTTTTTTGGGTAAACACAGCACCCAGTCCCTTCGAGCTAGCATCAGTAGTGATGATATTTTGCAAAGAAGGATCAAAACAAGAAAGCGCACTTGCTGAGCAAATAGCACTCTTTACATCACAAAACTCCTTCTCACATTCATTTGTCCATTCAAAAACAACTCTATTCTTAATTAACTGTCTGATATTATACGTTCTACACGAAAAATCAGGCACATATCTGGTGTAGAACTCGACTAAACCTAAAAAGGATCTTACATCATCTTTAGACTGAGGATGAGGAGCAGACTCAATGGCTTCTAAAAGAGAAGGTTTTGGTTTGATCCCTTCTTCACAGAGTTCATGGCCTAAGTAATTTACAGAATGAACACCAAATTTACATTTCTCATACTTAATGGTAAGGCCATGTACATTGAGTGCACTTAAAACTTCTTCTAGAGCAGCAATGTGCTTATCTTTGTCATCATTGAATACTAAAATGTCATCTTGAAAACAGATCGCATTTTTACAATCCCTTAGAATGTCCTGCATAACTCTCTGAAAGATTGCTGCTGCGGACGCCAAACCAAATGGCATCCTGTTGAATCTGAAGCACCCAAAAGGTGTAATAAATGCAGTCAGGTCTTTACTTTTCTCATTTAACTCTATCTGATGGTAAGCAGCAGATAAATCGATGGTTGAAAAAAACTTTGACCCCCTAACAACAGATAACATTTCAGAAATGCGGGGAAGAGGAAACTGATCTACAACAATATTATTGTTGAGATGGCGAAGGTCAATACAGAGTCTTACCTTGCCATTGGCCCGTCTAGCCACCACTATGGGCGAAACCCATTCAGACGATTCAATCCTCTCTATTATGCCCCCTTCCAATAACCATATCACATAATGGTTTTTTCTTACCACTAGTATCATTTACATTCAAAATCATGGACTCTTTTATATTTAACACAAAGGAACAATTGTTAGAATCATTTGTGAAAGCTTCATCATCACTATTGTCACTTTGTTCAATACATTTCACTTTTTGGTTAACTTTACCCCTTCTACAAGCCGAAGTAAAATGTCCCATCAAGCTACAGTTTGAACATTTCTGTTTTAAGCCAGGGCAAATTTTGTTATTTGCTAAGTGTGATTTGCTGTTGCACCTGAAACACTTTAAATTATTTTTAAAATCTTCAGGGTTTCCTTTGTGAAAAATAGTTTGTTTCTTTTTTGAAGGGTCTCTGTTCTTACTGTCATATTTTGGATTAATTTTTGAAACAACATCTTTACTAACTGAAACATCTTTTCCTTTAACCTGTTGGTCACTCCTACAGGAAAGTTCAGCTTTTCTTACAATGGATACTACAAAATCTAAATTTTCATCCCCATTTATCCATAGCCTTTCTTGTATAGTTTCATTACTGGAGTGCATAACCACCTGATCCCTAATAAGATCTTCCTGTAAATTACCAAATTTACAATCTAATGCCAGAGTTTTTAGAGAAGAGACAAAATTGTCAACAGATTCTTCACTTAACTGTTTCCTCTGAAAAAACTTATACCTAGAAATTCCTATGCATACTTTAGGAGAACAGTATTTATCAAAATCATATACAGCCTTATCGAAGACATTCATATCACCACTTGCTTGTGATGTAGGTAGTTGATTGAAGGCTTTTAATCCTTCAGGCTCCAAGCAGTCAGCGGTAACTGACTTAACAGTAACAGTTAAGGCATAGAATACAACATGAACAAACTGTGCAGGGTAGCGAGGCACACACATTCAAGTACTAACATATCACGAGATATACTCAAAAGGAAACATAAGCGCGAGTCACGCACAGTAAATGTACACTTGAAAGAAAACACAAGCGCGAGTCACAAAGAGTGAATGCACGAGCGTTTACGCGTGCATTGAATACACAACACTGAGGCACACAAGAGCAATAAGTAAATTTGTTGTTGCCCACGGTGGGGCATATAGAGCAGTGTGCGGTGCCAGTGTGAGACCCTTTAATGCAGCAGCCAGGGGCCAAACAAATTCTCCTTTTGTGCTTTTTAAAGCATCTGCTGGTGACTACACACAGATGAAGGCGAACACACAGCAGCTCGTCAGCAGCACAGTCACAGACAGCTTCCACCTGCCTCCTCTTGGTGAATGAGCTGTGGGACTGTGCTGCGCAGCTTCCTTCAGATACAGGGGTGCAAGTGGGGAACTGAGTTCAGCAGTGGTTACGAGTCCTAAGGATAACCAGGACATTGCTTTAGGGCAGTGCGACCGGAGCGGCCGCTGACCTGTGGAGGGGGCGCCGGCCTTGAGGGGGCGCTCTGTTTAGCAATATCTTATGACTGGAGAGAGGAGAGGCACTTGTGCCTGTGGTAGTGAGAGAATCTGAGGAGGCGGTCACAGGGTGTGGGGGGCACCAAAAGTGATTGTCGCACCAGGCGCCCCCAGCGCTAAAGCCGGTCCTGAGGACAACCCATTAAAAGGACAGGCAAAGGCTCCTCAGGCAGGGGTAATCTGTCAGCACTATCCCGCACCTCTAAGGAGACACTTTTCAATTGGTGATGCAAAGCAACAGCCTGCCCGGTGCTTTAGTGGAACCAACAGGCCAAGGGGTCCCCAGGGTGATATAACTATCCTGTTTGTAATCAAACATACTGCTGCGGTGCCTCGACCCACAGGGCACCGCTGTAGTTTAAAAAAATGCCAGCTCATGAGCTAATTGTTTAACAAATATCTTTCACCCGAGAATCAAATGCCCAAGGTGTTTGTGCTTCTTTTTCCTGATGATGCAATCCAGCAACCAGGGATGCTTTTTGGGGATGGGAATTCTTGACCCTGAAATTTATTTTTGGTGATGGGACATACTTTTTACAGTCTCTCCACACTGCTCCTTTAACCTCCTGGCATTAGGGTGGCTAGAAATGGCTTTGACCCTGCCCTCTCTGTCCTCGCAATTGGTAGTTTCCTGGTTTGATTTCTTTTAGATGCAGCTGCCCATGATCCACGTGCAGGCAACTCTCCCTCCCTGCCTGCACTCTCAAAACACCCAGGCAATCCAGGATTTGCATGGTGCCTTTATGTCCAGCAGAAGTGTGTGGTGCCCCGCCTAGGCCACCCATAACCAGGACCATTCCACGGTAAGGGAACCTCCTTCCTTAAGTAAATCTCTTCTGGTCCCATGAGGGAAAAGGAGAGTTAGTGCCACTAGCTCTGGAGACAAAGTCCAACACAAGTCCGGCAGTACCAATCCAGAGTGACACTTCACTCCAGAGTTCATCCATGTAGTGGGTCAGTCATTTTCTGTGTTTCCTCTCTTCACAAAAGCTCTTGCCTTATGCGGGATATTAAAACTGGAGGTGGAGAGTTTTAGAATTGGGAAATCCATACCCAACGACCCCTGCAACCCTGATTGTGTTATATCCACGCCCAGAACTTACCAAAGACTATGAGCGCTCAGAGGAAGACGCCCGCTTACCATGTAGTCAGCCAGCTTGTAGCAGGATGCCATGTGCCGGGTGTGGCTGGGTATCCTTGCCGCCTAGACTCCACCTCGAGTCTGCTGGCACTTCCATGGTCCAATTCGGCTGTGTTCCCCATCAGAAAAAAGATGACAAACTTGAATTTCTTCCTCGTGTGCCGGATGACAACATGAGTAAGAGTAAAAGGATATGACCAAACCTTATTAATTGCGCTTCAGATGGCAGCCTGTTCAGAGAATTCTGCCTCAGATTTTAAACCCAAGATAAAACAAAGCCTATTCCCTTGATGTCCCTTCCTATTTGAATCGCCTATCAAGAAGGAATTCATGAACAATGGATGCATCACAATACATTCATTTTCTTATTTTTCATTCCATTCATTTCCCATTTGCTACTATTTATGTCCATAATGTTTTGCTCCTTAAAATCTGAATTTCCTTTGGATCTTTTACTGGGCATTCTTGCTTAGCTCTTTCCCCTTCCCTTTTCTTCTGCATTAGTCTTCATCTACAATTAAGAGCTCCAAGATTGCCAAGAAGGTTTTTGCCCTTTGTGGCTTATTCCTCCTAACTGAGACCTCCTGAAAGAGACACTTGACACCGTTCACATGTACTAAGAGCAGGGCGGCACCAGGACCACTGCGGGGAGTTGCCCTTTCTTCAGGCAATCATGAAGGAAACTTGACAGACTTTTGTAAGTGCCCAGTCCTTCACAGACTGACACTTCGAGGAAGCAGCCCCTTGGCTGGGTAGCCCCAGGCATACCATTATTGGAATTGTTATGATGGCAGATTGAAACAAGATCTGAAAATATCCCTCTGTCTGAACCAAATTCCTTCTACACTGGTTTGATTTATCCCCTTCAAGCTTCAAATGGAACCCAAGTAAGGACTGCCTTCAGAGGTCTACCTGCCCTGCACTTGTATAATGTCGGAGCATGCTGCACACGCTTCTCAGCGAGAGACTACTGACCACTTATGGAGATTTCTCCCCCACCATTTATTTCTCTCAGGAAAAGGCTAATCCTTTCAGATGTGTCTGTTGTTCAGTGGGAGGCTTTGAGCTGCCAGTCAGCTAGCAAGCATATTACTTAGCCCAGCAGAGTAGTTCAAATAATGAATCCCATTAGGGCTGGCTCAGGAAATTTGGCAAATTTTAAAGTACAAAAACAAATGCATATAGGACAAAACTGATTTTAAATATGCATTTGGGTCACAGGAAAATGCAGGAAGTGTTGACTCTGTAGCCTTCCCCTATTGTGCAGATCAAAAGTTGCACATTAGGCACAGGGATTAAGTTAACCACCAGCTGCCAGATGCCGAGGCTATGGGGGCCAAGCTCAAAGACTTTGAAGGCTGCTCCACAAGAAATAACATCTGAGTTGTTGTGGGTCCATGACACCTAAAAGGGTTTTCTAAGTTCTTCTAGAGTGAACATGCCCATAGTGCCCAAATCCTACTGCCCCGACTGAGAGCCCCTCCCAAGATTGTTATTGCTCACATCTTCAACCACCGGGAACGAGATGGAATCCTGATAGCCGCCCGACAAAACCCACCTTTAAAACATGAAAAACCCAACATTAATTGCTTCACAGACATTACACTACATTAGCAGCAGGATATATTTCGTTTTGATGGGGTTACAGAAGTATTGAGAGAGAAATATCTCAAATTCATGATGATGATGTTTCATGCAAGACTACAAGTTCTGGCAGAGAGAAAGACATGGCACTTTATGAACCAGGATGAGAACTGGGACTGGATAGCGGGATGGAGGCCAGGGTACAGCTGGCCACCATATCATGGAGGGCCTATATTGAAAAATAAAACTCTCACGACATTGGAGGAACCCAATGACGAAAGCGAAAACCTGCAGACATTATCAGGGAAAGGAGCGGAATCGCCAACCTCAGAGATTGGAGGAGATTGCAATGCAAATGACATTACAGAGCCCAACCAAATAGACAAGTATTCACCTGGACTAGTTGGCTACCTCAACTTTGGATTTGAATTCCCAGAGAACACACTTCTCTATAATGCAGCCTGGTTCATGGCTAGGAACACCATGCACCAACTGGGGGTGTTCTGAGTTGTTTAACCTGAGGGCCATGGCCAGGCCATCTGTTAGATTTACACCTTTTTGGCCCAACAGCGCTGTGTAATGTTGGGGTAGTGGGCAGTTCTAAGCCTGCTGTGCAGGGTTGCTGGAAGAGTGCGTTACACAATGTTAGACCTGACAGCCTTGGGGTGGGCTTGACCTCATTGTCACTGGCCTTAACACTCTGTGCACTTTGCCACTGCTAACCAGGGCTAAAGTGCTTGTGCTTTCTCCTCTAAACATGATAACTTTGGCTTATACCCAACTGTCATATTTAATTTTCTTAAAAGTCCCTAGTAAAGTGGCACTATCTGTGCCCAGGGTCTGTAGGTCACATGCTATTAGTAGGTCTACAGCAAAAGGAACAATTGATGGACGGAATGTTGAATAATGCAAACATTCACCCTCAGTCACACAGATCTGGGTTTAATCCATTGTTCTTTTTCTCACCACGCCACCCCAGTTTAGACCCAGCCATAAGCAAATCATTCTTGACCCTGTTCCTTGTGGGAACAATCCAGGCCAAACTGCCAAGCCATGATGCCCTGAAACTGGTCCTAGGATGCTTGTTTCTGGTCCAGAGGGGATCAGTTCGGGCTGGACTGTTCCAATGAGGAGCAGGGTCAATACTGATTTGCATATGGCTAGGTCCAAACTGGGGTGGCATGGTGAGCAAAAGAATGATGGATTAAACCCAGATCCTTGTGACAGGGGGGGGAGGGGAATGTTTGCATTGCTCAGCATTCCCTCCATCATTGTTTCTTTTTCACTAGTTGGTCCACAGCTCTGATTGTGTCACCCACTTATGTAGCCCTTTAAACATTACTTTAAACATTACTCAGGCCTGCCATTGCAGAGTCTGTGTGTGCAGTTTTAGACTGCCATTTCAACATGACCATGTGAACCTTTTGCCAGGCTCAAATCTTCCTTTTTAATAAAGATATAGATAAAACTAACCACCATGAAGCAATCAAAAAATATAAAGCCGAGATTAGATGTACAAAATCTTCTTTCTTTGAAGAAAAAATCACTACTGCTTCCAACTCACTGTAGTGACCGGGTTTTTGGCTCTACTTCGGAGTGATGGTGACTTTAAGCTTGCTGCCATCCTGAATCTCTATTCTTGCCTTGTGTTGGTCCTTTTAAGGCCTTTTTCCAGACCTAGAAGCATAAACTAGAGGATAGCTGCTTTATATGATGATAGATCCCTTATTCTTGACTCTAATCCATCTATTGCCTATTGGCTTTGACATAATTATGTGTCCTTTCATCATCCTACCTATAGTAGAGGGTGGATCCTGTAGTCCTGACTTTATATTACATATTGGTATGGTTTGTGTAGGTACTCTGACAGAGGTAAGTGTTATTTCATCCTTCTTAGGCCTACAAGGCCCAGAACTAGAGAGACTCCATTTTGCTTTCTGTCCCTGCAGAACTGAGATGCTTGCAGGGTAAAGGTAATGTTTTAGTTATGAGCTGTTGTTCGCTAGGGGAAAACCAGCCGAGACTGGTTCTTATCGGAAGAATGTGTTTGTCTCTTGGGCCCAGACGTAACATGCAGATGCGCACTGCGGTTGCGCGGGGAGCTCTGGAGCTGGCACAGGAATTCGGTGGGAGGCAGCCCTCTGTTGGAAATTTCCATGAGGGGAGAGGATTCCATATTAGCGAAGTGCAGGAGAGGAGGTGTGTCAGTTTGGTTCTCGGAGAGAGAGAAGTAAGATGGTTGCTGGAGCTGAAGAGAACAGCTCAGTTCAATTGGTTTTCTGGAATGGAGAGAGAAGGCAGATAATTGCTGAAGCTGGAGAGAGCAGTCAGATGAACGAAGTTGGAACTGTCAGCTGGAGCTGCCAGTTTATCAGTATGCATTAAAGCAGTTACCAGTCAGATGGAGGAGTTGAAGCTGCCAGCTGGAGCAGTTGAGCCAGAGGAGTGAAGCTGTGGTGACGGAGGGAGAGAGAGAGCCCTGATTCCACTAGAGAGAGAGAGAAACATTACTTCTAATAGGGTGAGGTATTCTAAACTAGTTTGCTTTACACTTACACCTTAATCTTGTCTTTTATTTCCTAGGCTAAAGTCCCTATTGTATTGCTAATCCTTTTTCTTTCAGCGGTGTGCAGTCTATTTACAGTCCCTGTTAGTTACATGTGGATGTGGTCAGTCTATTTACAGTCCCTGTTAGTCACATGTGGATGTAGTATAGTAATAAAGTTTTACAGAGACCCCACAGATCTGTGTATGTGTCTATTCCCATTTTACTTTTCAGGCTATGTGTTATAGTATGGTGCTATGTTATTGTAATAAAGATACCCCAGTTCTTAGTGAACCAGCGTATATCTTATTTTTATACAGTGAAGGTAACCTTTTCTTCTAGTCAGGTGTTACAGCTGGAACAGATGCTACCCCTGATCAGGTAAGTAACAACTGAATAATTAGGGAGAGAGGAGCCCTTGAGCTAAGAGAATAAGTTGTACACCGTGTAATTTGGCCATTCCATAATATTATTGTAGTAGTGAACCTCTAGTGAATAGTGAGAGAAACTTCCCAACATAGAGAGAGAGAGAGCTGAAGGTATTCATAGGAAAGTGATCGTCGTTGGGATGTGGCGTTATACCCACAGGATTGTGGCTTGTTAATGAGAGCACCAGGGAGGACACTGGTGTGTAATGAGATCGTCTCTAGAGAAAGAGGCGTTAATGAGAGCACTGACTGAGGTTAGTGTGTATACCCACAGGATTGTGGCTTGAGGGAGCACTGGTTGTGGCCAGTGTGTAATGGTATATAATCAGAACTGCCCCAGGGTAGATTAGTCTGGGCCCATGTGGTCACAAGACTATATTGTATGAGTGTGGTGTAGGGCATGGACGTCCTTAGTAATCAGTGAGTATTCCTAGTAATCCCTATAGATTTAGTGGTGTTTCTGATGATATGAGCTTGTATATTGCGAGTTCCCCATCCTCAGGTAGGTAGCCAGGTGCCTGGATAGATGGGTCCTGAGGAGGGAGGTGGTTGCGTTTCGGCTGGGTTGGTGGTGCTCTGTTGAGCTGATTCTATCTGGTCTGAAAATCCGGTCGTCACACTCACCTAGAGAAATTTTTAAAATAGCAAAATTCCTTATCGACACTCCTCCTATTCCCCTCGACCCCAGCAAAGCTCAGACTCGTTGTGATAATCAGGCTGAATATTTCTATAAGAAAATACAGAATATTTCCTCTGCATTTGACTCACCCAATTTGGTATATGATGAAGGAATCACCTCACCGCACACTACGCCCCACAAACTGGACGAGTTCCCTCTGCTAAAAGAGGATTCTCTTGACCTCCTCATGCGGAAAGTCAAATCTGGGTCACCCACTGATCCCGCCCCCCCTTGCCACCTAGCAAAGATTACTGACACTATCAGACCTGTCATCCTCAATATCTTAAACACCTCCATCACCACAGGCTTAGTCCCCTCTGCGTGGAAATGTGCCCAAGTTAGAGCGCTATTGAAAAAACCCACATTGGACCCAGATAACATGGCCAATTATCGACCAATTTCATTACTTCCTTGGGTTAGCAAACTATTAGAAAAACATATCAATGCCTCCATTACACAATTTCTGGAAAACAATCATCTGCTCCACGACTCCCAAGCAGGTTTTCGTCCTAAGTTAGGAACTGAGGCTGCCCTTTTGACGGTGACTGAGTTGGCTAGGAAACAGATGGACCAAGGCGGCACCACAGCAATTATGTTGCTCGACCTCAGTGCCGCCTTTGACACTGTTAACACCAGTATCCTTCTCCACCGCCTACGCCAAATAGGAATTTCAGGGAAGGCCATTCACTGGCTTCAGTCCTTTCTGGAGAATCGTTCCTTTGAGGTAGTAGAGGGCACCACCCACTCAAAAATCTGGCCCCTTGACCAAGGCGTGCCCCAGGGCTCCGCCCTGAGCCCTACCCTTTTTAATATTTATATGCAACCTCTTGCTGACATTGTGCATTCGTTCGGTCTAGACATTGTGACCTATGCCGACGATACACAATTGGTAGTATCCATGAATCAGTCCAATACCTCCCCCCCAATCTCAGTAATTGCCTGGTAGCGGTCACCCAGTGGATGGCCACCTCGCACCTGAAGCTCAACGGCGAGAAAACGGAGCTCATGATTTTGGGTAATTCAATTATTCCCAGCCCTCTGCCGGACTGGCCCCCATGCATGGGCATCCCGCCCCAACCTAAAACCCAAATAAAGATCTTGGGCATTTGGCTGGACGCAAATTTAAACTTCACACAGCAAGCAACCATTTTGTCCGCCACTTGCTTTGACCTTATGCGCATGCTTAGGAAAGTGCTGCCACTCCTCCCTTCTCAAGCCCGTAGAATAATGGTGCAAGCCATTATCTTGTCCCGCCTGGACTACGGGAACTCCTTATACCTCGGGGCTCCTGCCTCTACAACAAGGAAGCTCCAGGTTACCCAAAATGCGGCAGCCTGGGCCTTAACCGGCGGGAATCAGGCACAGCGGCTCTGAAGAAACTTCACTGGCTTCCCATCAAGGCCAGAGTATTGTTCAAATCTATGTGCATTATGCACAAGGCCATGTGGAAGACCGCACCAGCAATGATCTGTTCTTTAGCGACCCCCTACCTCCCCCATAGATCACTGCGATCTAGCACAGCGTTCCTGGCTACCATGAACAAAATCAAACGTACCAGGTGGGGCGGGCGCTCTTTCTCTTGGAACGCCGCCTAGGCTTGCAACTCCTTGCCTGCTACCCTTCTCAGCGAACCTAACCTTCTGAAATTCCGGAAGGAACTGAAAACTCTTCTTTTTATCTAATCCTGGTCTTTTCAGCTCACATTAGGCAGACTATACTCAGCGCTACGAGGCCTCCGGGTTGTTTGCGCTTAACAAAACACAATTAATAATAATAATAATAATAATAATAATAATAATAATAATACATATGTTACCTCTAGGGTAGGCCCTCGGCAGCCCAGGGTGCAATGTATTTAAAAAGTTGGATATGTACTGTTTTCACTATTGCAAGGCCTAGCTACCCCACAGGATAATAAAGGAGTTGCCTTATTACATTTTATAAGTGTAAATTCCAAATTGGGAGTATATAAACAGTTCATGTTTGTGTCTCTGAGGTCTCAATTTAAAATCCTAACTTATGGTGGAGTTGGATTTTAAATTGCAATTCTGAAAATGCCAGTTTTAGAAATGTGGAATTTTCTTGCTTTAGCCATTTAATGACTGTAGTCTGTCTCTGATCACATGACTGGGTGTAGCTGATAGTTGGGCTTGGTGTATTCCTCCTAGACAGCCACACACAATAGGTATGAATGGATTGGCCATCACTGGCAGGATGGGAGGGAGGAGCTGGGCCCAGCCACACTTGTAAGGATGGGAGGGAGGAGCTGGGCCCAGCCACACTTGTACCTGAATAGGCTGTGTCCTACCTTCACACAAAACCCCTGTAGTTAGTCTGGAGCCAGGTCAGGTAAGGGATAATGCCTGGGGACTTCAAAGAAAAACCTCTAGAAGCTTCTACCCCACTTCAAAGGCACAACTGGGTATACATACTGAACCTAAGACACCAACTCCTTAGTACATTTCTGAACCTGTGAATACTCTGCCAGGAAGAAGACCTATTGTACTGCTAAAAGGACTGCTACTCTGCTGGACTGCTCATCTGAAGAAACTGCTGCCCTGCTGACCTGCTGCTGCTCTCTTACCTTGGTTAGAAGAACTGTACCTGCATCTCTTGAACCCCGAGTGACTCCAAGGGCTAGTTGACTGGCCTCCTGGTCTGAAGCCTCAGGGACAAAACAGGCTATGATGGAGCAAGGTGGAAAACAAAATTTTGTATACCCCTTGTGAAGTTAATACTCCATAACACTGACAAGTACTAAAATCTGTGGTTTTGAAAATTAATCAACCTAGAGTAAACTGCATACACCAATACACGTGGGATACTAATTTGCATGTATTGCATAAGCAAATAATCTATTAATTGTTTGAGTATTGTGTAATAAATGTACGCATATGTTATGAACTAAAAGAAAATTGCATGAATGTGCTTTCGTTTGGTTACTTGTGGCATAAAACATGAAGATTGGTAAGTCAAATTATGCATAATTATTGCTTAAAGCTAGGTAAATACTAACTGGGTTATCATTAGTAGGAGGGAGGTAAACAGAAAAGGCTTTATTTCGTAAATTTACATCTATTTGTGTTTGTTTTCGTGATAGTTCCTAAATTAAGGCCTAAATGGGTACACAAAATAAAAAGAAAATGGAGTCGGAGATGCAAGCTACCTGTGACTGAACAGTGTGGGTCAAGGACAGCGTGGCCATTTTATGGGGCCTAAGCCAAAGATGACAGCGAGGCGAAAGTCCTACCCGTGGGAAAGAAGAGACAACTAACAATTTAAAGGACACTTCAAAGGAAGTCATACTTCACACAAAGAAACCCCAGTTACAGCAAAGTGATGATGACTTGCAGGAAATTTGAATAAAGAATGATGAGGTTATGCTCATCCGACTCCAAATTGACCAATCACAGACATTACAGAACTTAAAAGTTACGAATTTAGATAGATAAGTTAGTAAAAAAGGGTATAAAAAAAATGAACTTTTCGGACATTGAGGAGAGCTTGCTTTCAATCTGATTTTTGCACCCTGAGATGCTGTCGGTCTGCGCAATTTTTGCTTTGAGGCGCAGAGACTTAGAACATTTCTCTTTTTGACTTTAACTTTTGAATGGGTGTTTTCACGTCGTCCCCACAATAATGAGGCAAGACGACATGCTTTATTTAACAAGCTTTATTTAACGTGACCCTTCCTCTACTATCCCTACTCTATTCTGCCCCTTTCCTTTCGCCTCCGCTCCTCTCTTTCCTGTCCCTCCCACATCTCCTTCCACCAACTACTAGACTGCTAAATCACGTTCTTACATCTCCCCTCTTCTTGAACAAATGCAACAGTCAATCATGCTGATAACAGCTTGCTACTTCAGTGAGGTTGTGGACATATTTACAGTTCTTCAATCAGCAATGCATATTTTCGAATGGTTCGTTGTGATTTCCGATAAGCTTCTGAGTTCTTGCCTTCAGACTCAACGAGACTATCGGATCTCGGCCGAACATTACCAGCTATGTCACTCTCACTACCAGGGTCCTCGACGGATTGGCAAGGGCGTCTTTGACTGCGGATGGGCACTTTTAGAAACGTGACACGTTTCTCGCGATCCACTCATTTTCAGACTCTGATACGATTATAGTTCCCTCTTGTTGGGTGACTATTAATGGCCCAGCTCGATAGCGGCAGTCTGTCTTCCTTTGTAGCTCTTGTTCAACTGACACTCAATCTCCTTCATGAGTGGATGGGGTTCTGGATTTCTTCTGAGCATCCGCATGTAATTTCACTTCTTTTTGTATTTTCCGGTCAGGGGCAGCAATGTCCTCATGTTCAAAGTCATGCATATCAGATGGTAAGGCATTATCTGAAATGGGTGTCCTGATTCGGTTCTTGGACTCATTTGCTGGCTCTGTTTGTCTCACCCACTCCCACTCGCGTTTGGGAATGTTGAACTCTTTGACCATCCGGGCTTGTGCATGTTCTCTCTCATCCCTTTTTTTTGAGAATGATCTAGCTCTGTCAACCCATTTTGCCTTCCTTGCAGAGTGATGAGACAGTCCTTTCCTAACATGGTGGGTAATGTCCCATATATTCGTTTTCCTCCTGCAAGCCCTTTGAGTCAGCCTCGCTGACCCCATCTGGGGTGACGGTATATTATTCATGAAGACAACTATTATTATTCATGTCTTGATATAACTGTGACTGACATGACATGTTGCGTGGCAGGGTGATCAAATATTCTGAGTCATCAGCATCAGATATGTTGCTCTGGACGGGGAGAACATTCTCTGTTTCCATTGTGTATTCGGGTGATCGATGCCATGGGCGTTTTCGTGACCTTGATTCTGTTGACCCGAGTGATTGTACAGACATGCCTTCTGAATCGGAGGAGTCTTTTACTGATTTCCTTTGAGAACGTTCTTTTGGGTGTGTCTTGACTGGTACGTTTCTGAGCTGGTAGGCTGTGACGTACTGCTCTTGGAGTCAGAGCTATCTTTGGGACATTTCTTTGGGTACATCTCTCGAAGGGTCTTCTGTGTTATTGCAGAGGAGAGATTGTTTGATACCCACGCGTTTATTTCTTTTGTTTGATCCCAGGGCATTTTGTCTCTGCCTCTCTCATATGATGTTAGTTGTCTCCTCTCAGTTTCCTCGTTGTCACGGGTGTCTTGAGTGTATTTGCCTACCCCTTTCCGGTGTCTGAGTGAATCACCCCGTCTTATTTTGTTTTTTTTTTCTTCTCGCTTGTTGGGTGCACTGACGTCTGTGCCATGGGTGTGATGTCTCCCACTGCTTGATGCATCTTTGGACTAGTCTACGAAGTTTGATGAACAGTGGGTTGCTCTGGTGTGTTTGTGTACCGGTTTCCAGGGTTGGCATGACTGGTCCAGTTTTCTGTAGTTTGTCTTTCCTTCACACTTGTTGAGCAGGCTGTCATCTGTTCCATTTGTGTGGTCTGTCCCACTTGATGCTTCTTCAGAATAGTTTGTAACGTTTGTTGAATGACTCCTTGAAGTTGAATGACTCCTTGAGGTTATATCAGTGAGGCTGTCATAATCCTGGATCGTCCCGGTCTTTTGTTTGCCATTCTCCACTGTCTTTTGTATTGTTGAATCAGAGTATTTCATGTCACTTTGTCTCTCCTGCTGTCTTATCTCTAGTCTGCCTTTGCCCTCTCTCTTTCTGGTTTTGTTTGTTTCTTGGGCTTTATTCACAGACATGAGAGATATCTCCTTTCTTTTATCTTCCTTTCTTGCATTAAGGTGCAATTCTCTTGATAATTCTCTTGCTTTGGCCCGCTCTCCAGCTTCGGCCCTCCTGATGATTTCCTTTAGCGAGAACTGCCTTTGCAGCATCTTGCGCTTTGTGTCAGGTATTGAACAGCCCTCGATTACCCAGAATCGAATTGCTTCCTCGTTTGTGAATGTATTGAAATGGCAGTATTGCACCAGACTTTGTAACCTTGTTATGAAGTTTGGTAATGATTCCCCGGGTTCCTGCCGTGCTGCGTTGAAGATGATGCGTCCATGATCCACGTCTTCCTTTGTGTTGAAATGAGCGCATAGCGTCTCTTTGAGTTTTTCATATGTCTCTGTGTCCTTTGCTGAAAATGTTCTGATTAGGCGTCGGCCTTCGTGACCCACCAGCTGAAGTAGTAGTAGCAGACGTTTCCCATCTCTTCGCTCACCGGTTGTTACAAGAAATTCATCCAGTGACTCCAGCCATCGGTTCCATTTGGGACCCAAATTCTGAATGCCGGTCTGTGTCACTGGGGGTGGCACTTCAATGCAGGGGTTAGATTTTTGTGTTTCTTTTCCCACCAACATGATGGAGGAAAGTTCTAGTATGATAATGTCACAGGACTGCTCACTTTGCTTTCTGTATTATTTGCTGGCCCTCTTCTGTCGAGATCTTGCGTATCGTTGTTTTCCTTTGATTTTGGGAAAACTCACTCATAGGTGACCACTGTGTTTTGTCCGCCAGTTTCACCTTTCCTTATAGAGATGTTTCAGCTTTTATGTCGGTCTCAGTAGGCTTCAGTAAGTTAGGCTTGGATTGCCTGAGTTCAAAATAGTCGCCACTCAGCTGCAGGTGATTTATGCTTCCTCAGCACTGGTACTTGGCGATGTCGAAATCTTGTTCTTTTTCTCAAGGCTTATGCGGGTTACTAGCCACTTTGGTTGATGGGAGAAAGCTTCCCTGATACTCGTTTACTCGTGTTTCTAGATCATTTATTTTCTTTCTTCCTTTAGTTTCAGTTACTTATCTTCACTTGGTGCTGAAAATTTGCCTTGCTCGTGCTTGTTATGCTCGGGACTTACATTTGCTTGCGCTTGTTGCATTTGAGATTTGCATTTGCTTGTGCTTGATATATTCGGGACTCGTACTTGCTGGTGCTTGTTGTATCCAGGACTTGCATCTGTTTGTGCTTATTGCAGTCAAAACCTGCATGTGCTTGTGCTTGTTGCATTCGAGACTTGTATGTACTCGTGCTTGTTGCATTCAGGACTTGCATTTGCTTGTGCTTATGGCAGTCGAGATTTGTATTTACTCGTGCTTGTTGCATTCAGGACTTGCATTTGCTTGGGCTTGTTGCGTTTGACACTTGCATTTGCTTGTGCTTGTTGTATTCACAACTTGCATCTACTTTTGCTTGTTGTATTAAGGACTTGCATTTGCTTGTGCTTATCGCGTTCGAGACTTGTATTTACCCGTGCTTGTTGCATTCAGGACTTGTATTTGCTCGTCCTTGTTACATTCGGGATTTGCATTTGCTCATGCTTGTTATATTGAGATTTGCATTTGCTCATGCTTGTTGTATTTGAGGTTTGCATTTGCTTGGGCTTTTTACATCAAAAATTTGCACTTGCTTGTGCTTGTTATATTCAGAATTTGCATTTGCTTATGCTTTTTGAATTCGGGGCTTGCATTTGCTTGTGCTTATCGTAAAATTCACAGTCGCCTGACTTTAAAATGGCCGCTCCCTATCCCTGACAGGGGATAGGTGGAGTTGCCTGACTCCAAAATGGCCGCTGTCCTCGGGATCTCGTTTTTCACGAGATTTGGCTCCCTTTCAGTCTCCAGTTGCAGTTGGGCACTCACCGGGTGTGTAAACACCACGCTGGATGTTGGGACCTTCCCAGGGCTTCCAGTGTCCACTTCATTCGGCAGGGGGACTCCACACTGCAGGTACGACCGGGGTGGGCTCCCGACATCACTACCTTCGCTTCGCGCGCACCACCACACGCATCTGGGGTGAGCACCCAGTCTTCAGCGCACGATAGCGCTCTTGAAGATGCGCGCCACGCGGCTTGCAGGCCACGGAGCTTCGGCGCAGGTAATGTGAGGCCGTCGGCTTCAGTTTCCGCCGCGTTGCTCGCTCGGGGCACGTTTGTCGCGACGGCGACTTCTAACACGCACCTCACAGGGACAGGGTCACACAGCTTCAGGGATCCGCGCAGTTGCACAGCGCGATCAATCCAACTCTCGTCGCCAGTTGTCACTTCGTCCCCACAATGATGAGGCAAGACGACATGCTTTATTTAACAAGCCTTATTTAACGTGATCCTTCCTCTACTATCCCTACTCTATTCTGCCCCTTTCCTTTCGCCTCCGCTCCTCTCTTTCCTGTTCCTCCCACATCTCCTCCCACCAACTACTAGACTGCTAAATCACGTTCTTACAGGTGTGACATTCAGAGAGGGAGAGAGAGGCAAAGAGGTTTCAATTTGGGATTATTGCATTCTGTAATGATGTCTGCGTCTCTCCATTTAGGTAATATTTTCGTTGCTTATTTCCTTTCACTGTCATTTGGTAATAAATGAATGTTATTGAAAAGGAAATCATTCCTTCCAGGGTTTTATTGCAAATTGAGTTTTTCCTTTTAGCCTTATTAAAACATAGAGATCATGCTAGAAAACTTGAAATTTTGAGAAAAATTAAAATTAAATAAATGAAGAATTAAACTGGTTTCATACTTCCTACAGTCAACTTTTACTAGCAGATCCGATTTTAAATAGTGGGATGATATTTGTTTTCCTTATTTGAAATAAAAGCCATGGTTCTTATAAATTAAAGTGCAGTTGTAAATAATGTATACACTATAGTTTAGGCATTCCACTATAGCACCATGACTCCCTTATTGAACCCATACTGAATCCTCTGAACGGATTAAATGTGCGTATGAATGATTAGAGTGATGGCCCAAATTTGTAAGTTGCTGTAAGAGGTTCCGTGGGTTTATTTGTGGTGATTTATGAAGAATTTTTCGAGCCGCGCTGCACCAGTAATACTTGGTAGCAGAGCATTGGTTGCTATAGGTTGACTAGGATATATGATGTGTAGAGCAGAATATATAGGATTGTGATGTACAGAATTTTCGGACTAACATCTGTTGAGTTCGTATCGCGTTATGTGTAGTCTAAAAGAGGCTTCCGGATAGTGTGGGAAGCTGGTTACTCTGTCTGCAGGCAGAGGAAGTGTGGCAAGTGAAGTCACATATCGCATAGTCTGTTTCAAAAGGTATTGGTATCGTTGTATATCACGGTGGTGTCGTCGTACATCACAAGTTTAGGGACCTTACGTGTAAAAGTGGTGAATGTATAGTGAGGGCAACCTGTGAAATCTTGGGTCTGAGAACAGGAATCATTGCGTATTCTGGCTAAAACTCTACCCGGGGAGAGTAATAACGTTTAACCCAAGCTTGGAAGAAGGGTAAGGTAGAGGGAAGTACTATCTTATCGGCGAAAAATAAAATTCTGTGGTAGAGAAGAGGTAAGCGCCGTCTACCAGAAAAACAGAATTCGTGTGTGATTGAATAAACTATCCTTTTGGTTTTAGTGAAACAGGTCAATTGAGTTGTTTTATGTGGTTACTAACCGATTCAGTTGTATAAAAGTGTAAATACGGCTTCTCGATATTTTTTGTAAAGGAGGGGTCAGTCGAAGCTGCAGAAGCCGGAGCAGGGCTGATGTCAAAAGTGTTGCGCAGGTATTGGTCCTCGTGACCAAGATAGAGTAAGAGCTGATTGGTGCATCAGTGAAAGCAGCAAAGTAATTGGTTAAACGCTAGTCAACCGTATCTTGTTCTAATTGGTACGATAGTGTGAACCGTGCTGCGATAGGCTGGTGTTACGAAGCAGTACACGGAAGAGTGCGCAATCTTTTGAAAAACAGGAAATATACGGAATAGAGAAAGAGAAACCTTCATGGTTTAAAAAACTGAAACATGCTTTCAAAAAGGAGAAGAAAACGCCAGCATCATATATGATGACAAAATATGGCTACCATACATGTTTATGGTTAGAGAATTGGGCGAGGTACACTAAAAATGATGGTGCATTAGCTTTTCCTGAAGAAGGATCTTTTAGTCTTGCAGTGTTGAGGAATCTGAGAGAAACAATGATGAAGCTTGAACAGATATCTAGACCAACACAGTTTGAGGCTTTGGCTGAGTGGGAAGATGAAATGCATGAATTAGAATATGACAGGTTTGGAGACTATTTAGGACCACTGAATAGAGGTCGTAGATTCTGGAAAGGAACACATGAGACAAGAATGCAGAAATGGAGAAATGCAAACATGTGTGATGGGATGTATCCAGTTAGATTGGTAGACGAAGAAAGAGGGCGAAAATGTACAGAGAAGAGAAATAATATAGAGGGGGGAAAAAGAGGTTATGAGGATTGTGGATCTGAGGATGCAGTATTGGAAGAAATCCTAAATAGAGGATCACCACCTTATCGATCAAACTCTATAAGTACAACGTCAAGTGCACCACAGTTAGAGGATAGGTTGTCAGAAACCCCAAAACGATTTTCACATTTTAGAGACCTTCAAACAAAAGTAGAAATGAGATATGAACCAAATGTTCCAACAACAAGAACAAGATATAAAGGGACACCTAAACAGGGAAATGAAATAGAGAATAAGGAAAATAGAGTAGAACAACAAGTTGAAGCACAACAGAGTACTGCTGAGTATATACGTTCAACAAATGAATTGGCAAAAAAATACAAGAGCTAACTAAAAATATAGAGGCTGTAACTATTCCAGTAACAATAGGTTGAGTGATTCCAGTATTTGAAGATCAGAAAATAAAAGAGCCATCTTTGACTGTTCCTTTAAATTAAAGTTTGCAGAAAGTAAGAGAAAAGGTTTATCCAGATTTATCAGGGATTGCATGCACTAACCAAATGACACCACCAGATTTGACATTTAATCAGAGTCTTCCGTATAAATTCCCAACAGAAGCAGAATCAGATTCTGTAACCCCTGAGAAAATTGTAGAAAGGATTGACTTAACCCAAACTCCAATAGGGCCAACTGAGCAAGTTAAGTGATTGGATAAAAACCTTAAAACTAAAAGAGACTGAGCCAAAATTGTTAGACGTTGCAAGATTAAAGGTTAATATGGAAGAATTAATAATTGGAACAATTAGTACAGATAAACTGAAAAATTAACAGGATGATGGAGTCACTTTTATGTGTAAAAGTATTACATGGCCAACAAAAAGTATGCCTGAAAGAATTGAAAACTTAGCAATTGAAATGGATGTAGATTGTACTAAATACAAAAGCTTGCAGAAACCGTATAGGGTGGATTTTACTGACAAAGATACAGACAATATGAATACGACAGGGAGAATTACTCAAATAACAGAGTTAGTTGTGCTACTGAGAAAATGGGGAGATATAGACAAATGAAAAATTATATGTTCCAAGAAAAAAGAGGAAAGCAATGATAAGTCTACATTGGCATTTCCAGTAATTGAAGGGAAAGAAGTAGTAAAAGAGTTTCCAATGAGGGGAATACCTGGAGGAGGATATGTACATGTACCTTGGAGCAGACAGGATATCTTATCATTTACAAATGATTTTCCCAGATTGAGAGAGAAACCAGTGGAATGGTATATACAAGTAGATCGATTTGTAAAAGTCTCAAACGTTCTATGGGAAGATTTAGATGGGCAATTTGACATAGTCAGTCAGTCATTAACCACATCAAGGCTACAGCATTTCCCCCTCTGTGCTGAGAGTCATTGACTCCCATGGTTCATGACGATCTCAGCTCGTCATGAGCACACAAGCAGTGTACTGCATGACGAGCTGAGCTCGTCATGAGCATGGAAGGGGTTAAGTCTTTATTTCGATTTTTCATCATAAAAGATAGTGTGTAATCAAATTAATACAATACAAGTTAAAATACACCATATTCAAAGTTCTAAAAAATATTTCTAAATTCCATCTATAGCAATTAATAAATAAATACATATAGATTTACATTTTAAAACCATTTCTAAAAAAGGATGAAATATGTAAACAGGCAAAAGACTTAATACATGTATTAAATATAAAAAGGACAAAAGTGTGGACACTCCAATCATGAGATAATTACCAACACCAGCCCGTACTTCCAATGGCCGCAACTTTGATATTTCATGGCTACTATGCCCCCCCCTTTTTTATTATGAAGAACCCATGCCCAACTCAAAAACGTTGCTACTCCAATTACAACAAGGTTGGAAGTATCGGTTTTCTATATTCTACTTGTGATCTTCGCTGATCTTGTTCCCATGAGCGAACATACTGGTTTCAGCCAGATGCGCCTCGGTTGACGGTACACAGGGCATGCGAATAAAAAGTGATCAATGCTTTCAGTGAGATCTAGGCAAAATGCACACTTATCACTACCAGCAGAGTTCCATCTACTAGATAACCATCGTAGGGATAGTGTGCCTACTCTGAACTGGTGGTAATGTTTACGATCAGATTGCTTCGTAATAAGGTCCCAGTAGTCTTCCTGGTGGGGTTCATCGTTGGTGTCAAGGAAGACTGTTGTCAATGACCTACTGATATGGGAGGAGAATCTCTTAACTTTAATCATCTCCCAGTACACAGCACTGTAAACTTTTTTTGACGGAAACTCAGTTGTGTCTGGATGATCCCAGAGTTCCCCCATCCCCATATTAGTCAGCAGTGACTTAATTGCAGACAACCAGAGGATCTTATATGAACGACTTAACCCCCTTACTTCCAACAGGGCTTTGGCATACAAGGAGAGCTCAGGAGTTGTCCAGAGACGCCTCCAGAATGCCAAAGGTCTGAAGCGTGCTACATCCTCAAGAGCCTGGCATCCGAGGTCTAGAAGCAGGGGAATTCGTAGTGAAGATTGGGGCAAGCCTACTGTAGATCTCATAAATTTGTTCTAAGCAGAAATTAGTGGGGACAGATTACTAAAGCCCCATATTTCAGCACCATACATATTCGCAGGCAAGATTTTGGTAGTATATATTTTAACAATGGGGCAATGGGCTTGGTTAAGGACAACCTGTGCTCTTTAGTCAGGGCACCAGCTAACTGGGTGTGCTTCAGTGCTAGCATTTCAATTTGGGGCTTCCAGCTCAGTTTGTCACTATATGTGACCCCCAGGTAGGTAAAAACATCTGTCTGCTCCAGTGGATCACCATCCATATAAACACGTGCTCTAACATACTTCGACCCATGGAGCACCATAAACTTAGTTTTCCCTATGTTGTCCAGCAGCTCATGTTCGCGACAAAACACCTCAAAACGAGACAGTGCCAGTTGTAGTCCCTGTCTCGTTTTGGACATAAGCAGGGTGTCGTCCGCGAACATGAGCAGGGGAACTTTCATGCCGGCTAATATTGGTGCATCAGTCGGGAAATTTACAAAATACTGGACCACCCCATTTATAAATAAAACAGGGTGGGAGCCAGCACACACCCCTGTCTAACGCCCTTACACACCTCAAACCTGTCTGTGACCTCACCTGGTTTGCCCCAACGAACCTGTGCATAAGTATATTCATGGAGTTTAACAAAGATAGCAACCAGCTCATTAGGCATCCCCAATTCCGATAATACTTTCCACAGTTTTGCCCTTGGCACAAGATCGAAAGCGGATCTTAGATCCAGAAAAGCCGCAAAAAGCATGTCCCCACCTAAAAGCACCTCCTTCCAGTACAGAAGTACAAATCTGAAGGCCTGAACCAGGGTCCCTATATGCGACCGAAACCCCGCCTGTAGAGGTGTTAAAATATCAGCTTCAGTCATCCATCCCTGAATCCTTCCTAGCACTAATCTTGCTATGATCTTCTGAACAGCATTGATTAGACTAATCAGTCTCTAATTGGCCGGAGCAGAGCGATCAACTTTCTTATAGATCGTTAAAATCTCAGCTCTGGACCAGGATTCTGGGACTGGACTCCACTAGCTATAACATTTGCTAGTAGGGTTATGTATGAAACCCATAGATCTTGGTCGTGCTTAAACAAATCTGCAGGAATACAGTCAGGCCCCGGTGCTCTACCACTCTGGATCACTTTCAGCACAGACTCTACCTCTTTATGTGTAAACTTCAGTGGTTCATCAAAACAGAAGGACGGAACAACTTGTATATTACTATGTGCTACCTTAAATTGTTCTTCAAAATATGACACCCACTGCTGTGGCTCAACATGATTGCTCGGGTCTGTGATTGCGGGCAGTTCCCCCACTTTAATAGATGCCAGAATTGGGTCATAATGCGACCATTGCAGGCCTGTAACAACTCCTTCCAACGATCTTCATCCCAAGCTTTCTTAGCTTGTCTCTGTGAGGCTTTGCAAGTGACCCTACATTTCTTAATATTATCCTGGGGCCTAGATGTAATAGCTTCTACCAAAGCTTTGTGGGCCTGTCTGCAGCTATTATTGTACCACAAACTTGGCCTCAGCGGTTTAGCCTTTTTGCAGGGGTTTTCATTAATAAAATACTTTTTAAGGCCCTTAAAAAGTTCACTGTGAATACCTAATAGATTAGCATTAAGCACCTCGTTTGATTCACAACCCCAAAGCTTCGACAGGGAACTTGAAACCATATCCCTAATATCTGCAAGGGTCCTCACGTTAGTAGCTACCCTAGGCCACCGTACCCTTCTTTGATCATTGGTGATAGTTACCATTACCTGGTCAATAACACCTTCCCTCCTAATGGATCTACTAAAACTACTATCATTCATTGTCAAGACCAGGGGTTATGGTCACTTTCTGGCCTGCTCTGAACCTCCATATCTAGAATAGTAGGCCACAGCTCCACATGAACTAATTTATAGTCAATGCGGCTGCAAGATCTACCATTATTGAACGTCATCACGCCCTGCCTATCTGACTGTGTCCTACCATTGACCGCCCTCAAAACCTTTTCCAGGCACAAGCCCTTCAATTGGAGCGTGGCCTCAGACCATTTCCTTATGGGTTGTAGGTCCAGGTGAGGAACACCCCACAATACATCCACATCCTCAGTGAGCCAACCATCATCCAAGTCTAGGGGTTCAAAACATGTATTAAAATCACCAGCAATGATCTGGTTACTATTTTTTACCCTCCTGATTCAGATGTCTTTCCAGGATTGTAACAACTTTGGAACTCCTACCACCCGGTTGGCCCCTCGAGTATACGTTATATATAATCACATCGAGGTGACTTTGATGAGCTAACCCGGATGGCCATGATGTCCGGGCTGTCAATAAAAACCTCATCCACCTTTATCCCCTCGAGTTGCCGCACCCAACTAGTCAGCCCACCAACTGGTCTGCCCCTCCGTCCCTTGGCCGCTGCTTTAAAAAATGTAAATAACCCACATAAAAAAACTCCTTCCACAGACCAGGTCTCTTGGAAGGCCCATACATCCATGCTCTCTATGTAAGTTGACCAGTCTGTGGAAAGTAATTTTGATTCTAAACCCACAGTGTTCCACGAAGATAAAGTTATGGATGGTATCGTGGAGCTAGGGCCTACATTAGCTATATTGGCCATACACACTGATGTATACACACTAGTTGCAGCGGGCTGACCTAAGCTACTAGCACTCATGGGAGGGTGTACCTCTAGATCAGCTGGAATATCCCACAGGTTTTATCTGATTAACCAGAGGGGAAATACTCCCACTACCCAGCTCCATATGGGTACAAGATGTATTCCTGTCAGCCATCTCTTTGACCCCATGCCCTACGACCCTCAATGAGGTGTCACACCCACTCAGTCAATCAATATCTTCTAGCATGGATAGTAACTCAAAACGATTACTGGTCTGAATGGGGTAATCAACCAAATTGTGAGCCCTGTGAGGAACCCATGCTTCCTTATATCTTGACATCTTACGTGGGTTATAAAAAAAACCCTAAGGGAAGTAATCTATTTTCAGCAGCAGCAGGGGATAGTGGGCAGCCGTCTCAAAAATATGTTTTACAAAAGAGGGTGACCTAAAACTCAATACCAGACAATCGCCCATCAAGGATTTATGTGAGTGGCCAACCCAGTTGATTTGCCGCACCATTTTAAATTCATCAAATAATGCATTGCTATTACCAATCTTTTTTCTCAAAAAATAGAGAGCATTGCTTTTAAGGGTTGACCAGTGTTCACGAGTACCCGATGGGAGTGGGAGCACATTTGCTAGGATAACTGTATAAGGTGTGGCTTTGGGGGGGGAGATGGAGGCTAGGAAGAATATTGGAGCCCCCTTCTAACCCGTCTTTGTCCCGCCTCATATTACCTTCTACCTCGCTACGCTGAACCAATGGGGCCGCGTTACCACTGTTTGGTTTTAACGGAGCAGGGCATGCAGGACTTAACACCTGTTGAACCCGATCAGTACATGGTTGGGCGTTTGGAATATTACCAGATTGCACAATGGTTACTACCCCTGATGTTTTACAATGGGCCCCCCCATTATCATGTAAGGTATGTTGGGTGGGATTCCTTTGCTTGCTACAGGATAGGCATTGTTCAATTTTATTGAGCCTCTCATCTACTGAATCAAGTCTTTTAAGAATGGAGGCGATAAGGGCGGCTAACTGGTCTTTTAGTAGTGTGCACAGATCTTCATGATTGATCTGAGTTTTAGTGCCAACAGCAGAGATAGCTTCTGAAGCATTAACACCTTGGTTCCCAAAAACATATACCCCGCTAGTTTCATTGATGGCCACCGATGAAGTTTGTTCAGCTGGGCAGCGATCTTTCCTTTTTTTTGTAGGCGGTTCAATCCCTAACCCCCCTGTTGCTTTCTTCCCCCTGGTCTAAACCATAGACGTACTCTGTGTACTACACTGGGGTAACAAAGTACCCAAAATAGGGGGCATAGACACCTCACATATCGAACTAGTTGGTGTTGTGTCACAAGAAGGATCCACTTCAATACTCGTCAGTGAAAGGGGTATCTGGGCACTGGGCAAGGAGCCTCCCCTGGATGGAGCTGGTTCCAGCGAGAGCCTACGTTCAGTTGCCTGGATCTCGTGGAATAAAACTGATTCTGCTCTGTTTAAAAAGGCATTGTGTTCCCACCACCCTGTCCCCAACCTTCCTTTTACTCATATTGGACTGGACACAAAGTTAAGGGGACACACAATGTTGCACCCAGGCAAGTTTCCAAAATAAAAGAAAACAGGTTATAATAACCCAATAAAGGAGTTGCAGGCTTACAGTTCCTCACAGAAGATATGGCCCAGCCCGGCCTATTCTGGGCTCTGACGGGCGCGGATGGGCCCGCCCTTGGCCCGGGCTTTGCCCGGGCAGCGCCGGCGCGCTTCCCGCGCCGCGTGAGGGCTCCGGTGTTTTTGAGCACCCTGTGGCGCTCTCAATGATGCATTAGTCCTGCGCCCAGGAAGGTTCTGGGTAATGTAGTCCCGGTAACAGAAAAGATAGCAAGAGTGGGGTAGCCGCCTTGGCAGCAGCAGTCTCCTTAGGGGCAACAGCGGTCTCCTCTAGGACAGCAGCAGCAGGTCCAGTAAGTGGCAGCAAGTGTGATTAAGACAACGCGTCCCGCGCCGCGTGAGGGCTCCGGTGTTTTTGAGCACCTCCTGGCGCTCTCAATGACGCACTAGTCTTGCGCCCAGGAGGGTTCTGGGTAATGTAGTCCCGGTAACAGAAAAGATGGCAAGAGCGGCGTAGCCGCGTTGGCAGCAGCGGTCTCCTTTGGGGCAACATCGGTCTCCTCTAGGGCAGCAGCAGCAGGTCCAGTAAGTGGCAGCAAGTGTGATTCAGACAACGCGTCCAACAGATTTATGGTCAGAATGTAAAATCACAGTGGATTAGCCAAAGCAAGAATATCCACGAGATAAGGTGACAGGTGCTCCTGGACCTGAAGTGATGCGGAAATATGATCAAGTCATTGTATTTTTGAAAAATAAAATACCACCGAAAGAGACAGACTGGGTAAAAATAGACAGAACAATACAAGAGGCTAAGGAGTCAGTTCACGCATTTTATGAAAGGCTACTATTAGTATTTAAACAGTACAGTGGTTATGAGGAATTAAATGAAAAGGATATGAGTCATTTTGTATATCGTTTTGTGTTCGGATTGAGACCAGATATAGGAGATATGATTAAGCATAATTTGATGGGATGGCAATCCTGTTCAGTGGATGAGGTTCTGAGACATGCAAAGTATTGTAGTGATGAAATTTAAGTTAAATAAAGAAAGCTCAAAGAAAAGGCGATGTGGGCGCAAGTGATAGTTGCTGAACATCAAGCAGCTCAGTTAGGAAAAATAAAAGCACAGAAGGATACTAGTCTAAAATAAAGGGAAATCCTGGAAAACCAAAGTTGAATATAGAAGAATTGAAAAAGAAATATCCATGTCATAATTGCAGCAGGTTGGGGCATTGGAAGAAAGAGTGTAAGTATCCACCAAGAGTTAATTCGGCTAATACATCACTGAATCCACAGGTGCAGAGTGAGATAATTCAGCAACCGTCGCCACAGCAGCAGGCAGTTAATCCACAGAGTCAGGTGCCACAAACTCCACTTCCTCACAATGTAAACCTACAAAGATACAGTACAGAGACAGGATTCTGCGCAGGAGATCAGGTAACAAGAAACAATAGAGTGCATGTGAGTCCGCGGTATTGGCTGAAAGAGGATGGGAGTGAATCGGATGATAGTTTCTGATGGTGCCAGAGAGAGGGAGAAGAGTGCGTGCTTGGCGCTACTCTAGAGGTAGATCAGTCTGGTCCATATGTGAATGGGAAAGTGAACGATGTAGACATAACTTTTCTAGTGGACACAGGTGCTACCTGTTCTACTGTCAGATAAGTGGAAATCCAAAATCTTCCTCTCTCAGGTGATCACATCCAAGTGGTAGGTGTAGCAAATCAGCAGATCAAAACGTCCTTAACAAAACCAATTGAAATTGAAATTGGAAATTTTAAAGACATGCATCGATCCGTTGTATGTGACAGTAGTCCTGTAAATCTTCTTGGAAGAGACATACTGTGCAAAATGAACTGTGCCATTTATTGCTCACCGGATGGTATAGTCCTCCAGACTCCAGATGAGGATAGTCTGTATAAAATGACAATGACACTAATAGAAGCAGAGAAGAATAAGATGTTTCCTGTGTTTGAGCGAGAAAGAATACCAGAGGAACTGAAAGAGGTAGTCAAAGATCAGGTGTGGAATTTTAAAGGAGAAGATATTGGCTTGATGAAAAATGTAGATCCCGTAAAGATTTCTGTAAAAGAAGGAGTGAGTTACCCGAATATTCCTCAATACAAAATGACAGCTGAGATAATTGAGGGAATAACACCATTGATAGAGAAAATGATTGAACAAGGAATTTTGAGAGAAATAGAGAGCAGTCCTTGTAATTCACTGATAATGGGACTGAAAAGCACAACGGAACATTTAGAATAGTACAGGACTTGAGAAAGGTTAACAAAATTGTTGTTCCATGTTGTCCGGTTGTGCCAAACCCAGCAGTAATTTAATAACAGACCATGATGCAGAATGGTATACAGTCATTGATTTATGTAATGCGTTCTTCACTGTTCCATTACATCCAGAAAGTCAGCCAATTTTTGCATTCCGATTTAAAAATCGTATTCTAGCATGGTGTCGAATTTCTCAGGGGTATCCTGAGAGTCCTTCGATTTTTAATCAATTATTGAAGAAATCACTAGAAGACCTAAGCCTACCTAGAGAAATAAATTTTAGTCCAGTACATTGATTACCTGTTGTTGGCATCAAAAACAAGAGATTCATGTGTTACAGATACTGTTACACTGTTAAATCATTTGGCAGATGAAGGACATAAAGTGTCACCATCAAAATTACAGTTTTATCAAAAGGAGGTGCAATACCTGGGACACAAGATTGCAAAGGGAATTAGACAGGTTACACTTAAAAGGATCAAAATTATACAGGGAATGAAACCTCCAAAAACACAGAGACAGGTGAGAATGTTCCTTGGGATGGTCGAATGATGTCGACAATGGATTAGTAGTTTCTCACTAATAGCAAAACCTTTACAAAGATTGACAAAATCAGACATAAAAGACCCCATAACTCTGAACAAGACAGAATTGAAAGCTTTTGAGCAGTTAAAAACGAATTTATGTGAAGCACCAGCTCTGGGAATGCCAGAT
The DNA here is from genome assembly GCF_964263255.1 of Lissotriton vulgaris. NCBI lineage: Eukaryota > Metazoa > Chordata > Amphibia > Caudata > Salamandridae > Lissotriton > Lissotriton vulgaris. The sequence continues at coordinate 1,258,488,012 of NC_141696.1, forward strand.
TATGAAAAAGAATTTGAGCTGTATTGTAGTGAAAGGGAAGAATGTGCATTGTCAGTTCTAATACAGAGACATGGAAAACTTAGAAAACCAATTGCATATTTTTCTGCTGTTTTGAATCCCGTTGCAAAGGCATTGCTGGGATGTTTAAAAGCAGTAGCAGCTACAAGTGTGAGTATTGAACAAAGTGAAGGCATATTGATGGGATTTCCATTGAGGATATATGTACCTCACTCAGTGGAGATTCTCCTTACTAGGAGTAAGACACAGTATCTCACCAACAATAGGATGACCAAGTATGAAAAGACAATTTTAGGTACAGACAATGTTACAATTTCTAGGTGTGTAAATGTGAAGCCGTCAACCTTATTGCCTGATGCTATGAATGCGGAGGTAAGAGATGAAGTATATCACAAATGCTTGGATGTACTAGAATATTGCACCAAACCAATATCTGACATTAAAGATGTTCCTTTACCTGAATCCGATTATGTGATGTTCGTGGATGGATCATGTTTGAGGACAGATGAGGGTGTATTAAGGGTTCCATGATGAAATATCGATTACAAAAACATCGTCCTACAAATATATCATCACAAATATATCGTCTACGAAAATATCGTCGTCCTATACTTAAACAAGGATTGACACAAATATCGATATTTTTTTATCGACTACTCTAATATCGTTAACACTTTTATCAACTACTTAAATATCGACTACTAGATTATCGACATTCTTTAAAATAACATTACCTTCTACAATAATATCGACAACACTAACATCGACTACCTCTCTACTTATATAAATATACAAATAATATCGTCCAATTCTTAACAACCAAATATACACAATACCTTTATTTTATTCACAATATCATAATATTTTAATGAAAAAAAATACTTTTCGCACATATATTTATATACAAAACCTATAATTTATTTATATATATAAATACAAAATACTTTAGTAATAAATACATTAACAAACACTATCATACACTCTTATTGGCTAACTTTAAAGCACATTTCACTAATTTTTGCATTTTAATAAATTCATTCCATTAACATAAAACACATATAAAACATTTTACAATATAAATTCGCAAACAATTATTGATGCAACAAACTCTTTACAAAATAACGGCTTTTAAATTCAAAATAATGTTCTCAACCAATGAATTCAAATTATATTTAATTAAACCAATCAAATGCTACCATTAATTAACTCACTACTATAAATACAATTACAAACTTAACTTAATTTACCTTTTTTGGCCCAAACTTGGAGAAAAACGGTTACCTTGCTGAAGAGAAGAGAATACACACCTACTACAACGACTACAACACTGCATACTACAATTCAAGTAAGTGAAATCCCATTTTATTTATCATTCAAACCTGTCGAAAACTACCTGAACTCCCTAATGTAAAAACCTGGTCTTCTTTTCTGTTAAAATATAACTACAAAAACCTATCAACCACCACCACAAATTAATAAGTAAAGGAATTTATGAACTGCCTTATCCATGTCTACTCAGAAAGCTTTAAAATATTTCATAAATTAGCAAACTAAACTTGCAAAAGACTGCATATGTTATTAACTACTATTATCCTAATACAATAAATAACACAAATACATTTTTTTAACAGATTATACAAACTTAATCTACCAATCTACAACTACACTACCAACATCTTCTAATACATTAAGTAAATATACTCACTGTGTCTATTAAAAATCAGAAAGTAAAAACAAACAACTATAACACTAATTCATTTTTTGTATTATTCTTTACCCCAACTGCAAAACATTAAAGAGAGAAACTCAAGAAAGAAAAACAAGAATAATATAATTAGCAGGAAAACAACATTGTAAGTAAGTTTTTGCACTTTTTCCTTCTCCTATACACATCTCAAAAATGTTTTTCACTTTTAATAAAAATACATATAAATGTCTCCACAGATCTACCTTAGACATGGCAACTGGAGCTACTTTTATTACTTCTCAAAAAGAGAAAATAATGCTAAGCTACATGGGTTACACCGACACCCAAGAAAGAATCAAAGGGAATAAGACCCATTGGAAATGTAGTAAATATTACTCAAGTGCATGCTATGGTAGAGCTCCTACTGTTGATAACAATGTTGTGAATGTACGTGAGCATAACCACCCACCGAATGTAACAAAAGTCGAAGTAAGAGAAGCACTAGAGACATTGAGAGATGCTAGTAAAGGCTCACAAGAAACAAGCACTAGTATTTTGAAAAATGTTTTAAGCAAAGTGCCAGAACATGTAACGGGACAGTTACCTTCAATCCCCAACTTGAAAAGATTAATAGCTAAAACAAAACGTGCTTCTGATCCAACTCCACCAGCCCCTGAAACTTTTCAAGACATAAAAATATATCCTGAATATACTATTACACACAATGAAGATACATTTTTAATGTATGATAACCACAGTCATGACAAAAGAATTTTACTTTTTGCAACAAATAGCAATTTGCAAAAACTAAAATCATGTGAAACCTGGATGATGGACGGAACTTTTAAAGTATGTCCCAAACCTTTCTATCAACTTTACACCATCCATGGTGAATACCAAGAAACAAATATCCCTTTAATTTATACTCTGCTGCCAAATAAAACAAATGGTACCTACGTTGAAATTTTAACAACTATCAAATAATTTACAGATAATTACTATCCACAAAGAATAATAATTGACTTTGAAATAGCCATGATTCAAGCTATCCTAAAAATATATCCCCACACCTCAATACAAGGGTTTTATTATCATTACAACCAAAGTATATGGAGGCACTTACAAAAATCTGCTTTAACCATTGAATATTCAACAAACAGTAACTCTGCTTATCAGATTAAAAAGTTAATTGCATTGGCATATTTGCCAACAACAGAAGTAGCTAACTACTACAATTTACTACTTGACAGCCCTTTCTACCGCACCAATGAGAAAAAATTAACTCCCTTCTTAGACTATTTTGAAGATACCTGGGTGGGAAGATTACATCGTTCAGGCCACCGCAGACAACCTAAATTTCAAATTCCATGGTGGAATGTATATGCTAGTACTATAGCACAGAAAGCAAAAACTAACAACGCAGTCGAAGGATGGCATAATGCCTTCCAAGCCACTTTAGGAAGAACACAACCCACACTTCATAAACTAATCCAAAGCATAAAAAAAGAACAAAGCTACCAAGAACTCAGAATAGAGCAATCTCTATCTAAAATCGGCCCTAAACTAAGTAAACAAACATTAAATATGTATGAATACTTACAGCAAAAAACCAGAATGTACCCAAGTATCGAAGGTCTAGAATACTTAGACCTAATAGCAAAATCCATCCTTTAACGAGCAATACCTAAAAACGTTGCAAATAATAAATAAAGCAAACATTTTTTTTCAATGTAGTTAAATTATGTCATGTAAAAATAAATGTGATATATAATTACAAGACATAATAAAATGAAATTAAACAAAAATGTACAATATAGCACAATCCACCCCAAAATTAAAAATAATAATAACTTACGGTTCTGCTGCTGTAGAATATATTCCAAGAAGATTGTTTCCACAGGAACAGATCCAAAATCAATCCATATAGTTTAAAAAAATCCCCACAAAATGCAAAAATACAACTGTTTTATAAGGGTCCCATGTCAAAATCCTCTGAAGAATGGAACCATGAAAAACCTGAAAAATAATCACGACAAAAAATCTACAAAATCCCGAAAAATCAAGAAATGTAATTAAACATTTACCTGTATTTAAAAAAAACCGAGATAAAATCCATCTGCTCACCAAAACGAACACCTGTAAATAAATACAAACAAAACCCACCCACAATACATACGAAAGACACAAAGCCTAAACATAACATATAAACATAGGAAAACACCTGAAGTAATTCATTAATACAATACATAAACCTTAGTTTCATGAGAAATACCTAACAAAGTACGTTATCAATAACGACCTGAAATAACACGTACTTATCACATAAACTGTAATTCACAACACATATCGACACGTACACACTACAACTAGCTCTAAAATACCTTAAAATGTAGTTAAAATTATTGTAAAATAAACTTACCTTCACCAACACGAAGCAGCTCCCAACCACGAGGTTCCGTTTTCTGAAATGACCCAAACAACGATGTCGATAGACTAAAAAGTGAAGTTCCAAAAAGAAAATGGCAGCAGAATAAAAACAAAAATAGGACTAAATACTCATGTTAAAAGAAAAAAATTGTGAGAAATAGCATTTTTTTCCCATGTTTACTAATTATTTTCTTATTATTCTGCAAAAACATATGATTAATGTAAAATATACAATAATATTTTTAATATAATTATGTATTAATTAATTATTGTATATTAAAATATGAATCTGATTGTTACATTTTTATTTGTAATGTACAAAAAGATGCAGTATTTTATGTACATATTTTTGGAAAATACAATTACATGTAAATTAATTAACATATTGAATTTCAATAAATAAGTTTAAAATTTAATATACTAATTAATGTAATATAAAAAAGTATATATGGCAAAAATTGCAATGTAAATTGTAAACAAATAATGGAAAAAGATGTATTGAAAGTATATAAATGTTTGCATCAACAAATAAAAGTATGAATAAAAAATTATTGTACAAAACTAAATAACTATTTTACTTAATAAATGTTGAAACTTGTGATATGTATGTAAAAATGTTGAAAAAATTATTAATTGTTTATTTTTTAAAATAACATTACAACATGACATACAATTATTATTATTATAACTTTAAATGAAAATGTTTAGAATAAATATATTTATAAATTAAAATAAAATCATATAAAATAAAATACATATCAAACATAAGTCATTGAAAATACTTCAGAGTAATCAACAATAAATCACTATTTTAACTCCAATCCAACATAAATCAGGGAAAGTGCTGGACAGTAAACCACAATAATTTACTATTCTAACTCCAATCCAACATAAGTCAGGGAAAATGATGGACAGTAAACCATAATAATTTACTATTCTAACTCCAATGCAACATAAGTCAGGGAAAGTGCTGGACAGTAAACCATAAGAATTTACTATTCTAACTGCAAATATGACATTACTCAGGGAAAGTGCAGGATAGTAAACCATAATAATTAACTATTCTAACTCCAATCCAACATAAGTCAGGGAAAGTGCTGGACAGTAAACCATAATAATTTACTATTCTAATTCCAATCCAACATAAGTCAAGGAAAGTGCTGGACAGTAAACCATAATAATTTACTATTCTAACTCCAAATATAACATTACTCAGGGAAAGTGCTGGACAGTAAACCATAATAATTTACTATTCTAACTCCAATCCAACATATGTCAAGGAAAGTGCTGGACAGTAAACCATAATAATTTTCTATTCTAACTCCAAATATAACATTACTCAGGGGAAGTGCAGGATAGTAAACCCTAATAATTTACTATTCTAACTCCAATCCAACATAAATCAGGGAAAGTGCTGGATAGTAAACCATAATAATTTACTATTCTAACTCCAATCCAACATAAGTCAGGGAAAGTGCTGGACAGTAAACCATAATAATTTACTATTCTAACTCCAAACCAACATAAGTCAGGGAAAGTGCAGCACAGTAAACCATAATAATTTACTATTCTTACTCCAAATATAACATCACTCAGGGAAAGTGCTGGACAGTAAACCATAATAATTTAATATTCTAACTCCAAATATAACATTACTCAGGGAAAGTGCTGGATAGTAAACCATAATAATTTACTATTCTAACTCCAATCCAACATAAGTCAGGGAAAGTGCTGGACTGTAAACAATAATATTTTACTATTGTAACTCCAATGAAACATAAGTCAGGAAAATGCTGGACAGTACAAAGAAACATTTATACTATTCTAATAAAACTATATTACTAACAACTATTATCAATGATACTACACAATGAACTATTACATTCCAACTATACAATATTCTATTTTTATAATAACAATAACAAATATTTTTTACATAATTTTTGTTTAAATTTCGACAATAAAATTTATTTTTCATAAATGTAAAATGTTTAATTATTTTTCAAACGTTTGTTTTTTTTTCATAATTTTTATCATATATTATAACAAAAACAGATTAATATAATAATAAACAAACACTTATTTACATATTATTAATGGAATTAATTTCGATTAGAAAAAAAAAATTCAAAATTTAAATATTTAATCTTCGCATTTCGTTATTTTTCTAAAATTTAAATTTTTTTACATTATATTACATTTATCACACACTTTATCAGAAAAGTATTACATAATACATAAAAAGGAAATCCAAGAAAACTAAAAATTTCGTTTTCTAATTTTTTACATTTTAATTTGCATTTCATATCACTTATTATTATATACTAGCCACTTTATCCCCTATATCAACAACAACCCGCTACAATTTTTTTTTTTTATTAAATTAAAATTCGATGTTTTTTTTTTTTTAATTAAATTTAGCATTTCAAATTTGAAATTTTTTAATATTTCAATATTGTTACTATTCTATACAAATTATTTACACTACTTTTTCAAATGACTACCCACCCTTATCCCCTATAATACCAATAACCCGCTCCTATAATTTTTACTAATATTATATTTTTTTATATTTTTCAACCATATAATAATAATAATATACATTTTTTAATAATTATTTAAACATAAAACATACTTTTAAACATTTATATAACACATTCTTTTATTTTGTCGATATTATATACAACGATATTTTCCTTAACGATATTCTATACAACGATATTTTATTTTGACGATATTTTTGTCATTCTAAAAAATCGATATTTACAACAACGATATTTACAACTACGATATTTTTGAAAGACAATATTCTTACCTCGATATTTATGCTAGTCGATATTCTCCCGTCGATATTCCTGCTTTATACCGTGTTAAGTGCTGCCCATACTGTGTGCACAGTAGCAGATGTGTTGGAAGCATCTTGTCTGAAAGGAATCCGGTCAGCTCAGATTGCTGAATTGATTGCTTTGATTCGAGCATTTGAGTTGGGAAAAGAAATCAGGATTACCATAGTGACTGATAGTCAGTATGGATTTGGCGGTGTTAATGATTATGGACAACTGTGGTCCCAAAGAGGTTATATGACTTCGGCAGGATCCCCCATCAGAAATGCTGAATTTGTAAAGATGTTGATTGACGCCATTCAGTTACCACACAAATTGGCAGTAGTCAAATGTGCTGCCCATAAGAAAGGAAATGACTATATAACAAGAGGCAACAAATATGTTGCCTCAATTGCAAAATATTGTGCTAAAAATCAAGCATCCATTAATCGAGATAGACACACTGAACATGTTTCAAGTCCTTTGATGCTAACCACCATAGTAGAGACTTGGCAGGAAGTAAAACAAATGCAGGAAGAGGCCAGTGAAGAAGAGAAATATAACTGGTTAAAGGCAGGATGTAGACAAAGACAAGAGGATGAAATCTGGGTTTACAAAGATGAGAGACCAGTTATGCCAGATAACATGATTTCAAATATGGCCCGAATGTACCATGGTCAAGACCATATTGGAAGAGATGCCATGATTAAGTTGTTTAGACAGACGTGGTACAATCCGAAGTTTAGGATGATTGCTGAAAGTTTGTGTCAACGGTGCCTTGTCTGTCAACAACTGAATCCAAGAAGTAAAACTGTTGTAAGTCTGGGAACCATAGCGCGGGAGGGAGGTCCATTCACTAGGATGCAATTGGACTTTATCGAGCTTCCACCATGTAACAGACTTAGGTATGTCCTTGTAATTATTTGTTTATTCTCACGATGGGTTGAAACATTCCCCACAAGAAGGAATGATGGAGTAACTGTTGCCAAACTTTTGTTACGAGAGATTATACCACGTTATGGTTTTCCAGTAACAATTGAAACAGATGGTGGAAGCCATTTCCACAATGAACTAAAGCAAATGATTTGTGAAGCACTGGATATTCAACAAAAAATGCACTGTGCTTATAGACCAGAAGCCTCAGGGGTGGTTGAGCAAGTAAATGGAACAATAAAAAACAGAATTACCAAGATGTGTCTGGCCACAGGACTAAAATGGGCTGACGCCCTGCCACTTGTTCTGATGACTTTAAGAAGCACTCCTGATAAAAGAACAGGATTAAGTCCACATGAGATTTTGATGGGAAGAGTAATGAGACAAGCATATGTGCCAGTTGATAAACTATTGAGCATAAATGATGATATCATACTGGATTACTGCAAAAATCTGTCTGACGTAGTAACTTCTGTGTTTCATCAGGTGGGAACTGATTCACAAACGAAGGAAAAACATCCAGCTCATGATCTAGTACCTGGACATTGGGTGCCGATAAAAGTTCACAGGAGAAGAAATTGTTTGTTGCCTCGATGGCAAAGGCCAAGACAAGTAATTCTTGTTAGTACTACTGCAGTAAAATGTGCTAGACTCAAAAGATGGGTGCAAGCTAGCCACACTATTCGTGTGCCAGAGCCAGAAAATCTGCTGGAGGAAAGTGAAAGCACCACTGATTCAGATGCTGAAGGTGAACCAGAAAAAGATCCAGATACTGAAGCTCAACCTGTTCGTCAACATCTGGAAATATCAGATGCTAGTTCTGCATCAAAAGGAGAAAATGAAAGTCTAGAAATACTAAATATTGAAGATCTGAACAGTCTGAAAGCTCTGAAAGCAGGAACAGAAATCTCAAAACTGGTGAAAAGGAAATACTTCACGATGAGGATGAGCTTCCCGGTACCAGCTATGGCGAACTTCCTAACAGGGTGAAAGAACTGACTGGAAACATTTTGAATTCTGAAAAGGAATTAACTCCTGTGAAAGTCATTATAAATGAGACTATAGAAGGATCTGAGACTGAAACTGATGACAGTGATGACGACACTGAATTACGGAGAAGTTCCAGAAAACAAACCTGGAAAGTAGAGCAAAGTGCTACTGAACCAGACATAAAGAAAGTGAGAAAGGAGATAATTGGCCTAAAGATTGAGAATTAAACTGGTCAGTAAAGCAAAGGTTCAAGAAGATCAAGTGAACGAAATAACCAGTCAAAAGGAATTGTTGTGAGTGAGAAGACCAAATCAAAAATACAAATCACCTTAATGGATTTACAAGGTACTACCTCCAATAAGAGAGGTAAATAGCAGTCAAGAGAGTTTGTATAACCAAGGTGCTGAAAAAGAAAGTGAATAGACTGTAACCAAAAGAAAACCTTCCTGAAATGTCACAGTGAAAAAAGGGGATATATGTATATGTCCAAAAAGGGTTGTATTTGAAAAATTGAAAGAATTTAATAGGTGAAACAAGGTTGTGCAGAGATAAACAAAGTTCAAAAGTTTTGTAAAAATAAAAAAATGGCTACTAATAAAATGACTAAATCAAAATGTTAAATTTTTAGAAAATAGTGTAGAATGTGTTTAATTTGTATTGGGATATTAATGATGTTATGGTGGATTCTTGTTATTTTTATCCCTTTTGCTCCTGACATTGAAAAATTGAAAACAAATGAGAGTCTGAAAGATAAAAATAGTGATTCAAAAGATGAGAAATTACATGTATACAGGCCTGAAATTCATCAAGACAATTCTGTGCGTGATTTCTCTAGAAATACTTTTTCAAAATTGTTGTCAGAATATGTGAGGACAATGGATGCCAGCGATTGTTACGTTTGTGTAAAGTTGCCTGCATCAGTGTCCGAGGGTGTGACTTATCACCATTTGCCGTTGACATATGGTGTGACGTATAGTGTTTTAACAAGTTTATTTTATAGATCTGGTAAATTAGAGTATTATTATTCTGACTCAGATGATGTATTTGCGAAGCTAAAAATCATAGCAGAATTAAACAAAATTAAGCATCCAAAGGTTTTTGGAGAATATTTTTTGGAAACACAAGAATTGTCGCATGACTATGCATTTAAACATAATTTAACTTGTAAAATGAGAAATGAGGAAAAGCTTTTTTGAATATGGTTGAAGAAAGACGACAACATTATAATAGACGAGAAAAAGTAAAACAAACTAAGTCTAATAAATGAGAATTTTAAGATGGTAATATTGAGGAACATAATGTAAATGTGGCGATAAGTATTGATGCAGGGGGGCGGAGCTTGCCGGCGTCCATGAAAGACGTGTGAGCGCTGAGCTCCTCGCCTGAGCCCCTTTAATATTCGACAAATCTATCCTTTTGGCGCCTAGCTAGCCCTGAAATCTGCGGTGGACTCTCCACCTACCCCCCGGCCTAGTGGGGGGCCTTTCCCCAGTTGAATTCGGTGGTGGTTTCGCTCCGCTGGTCGACGGAGGGCGGAGTGGCGGACCAGGCCGTAATCCGTGGTCTATCCTGAGGGGCTGCCCGAGCTGCATCATGCTGCGTGCGGCCAGTGGTACCGGAGTGGAGTCGGTCCGCCCGCTTGGTGATTACACTACAGTTCCTGCTGGGTGTTCTCGAGTTGTGTTCCCGGGAGCGGCTGTGGTGGACCTGCCCACGGTGGTGCATTTAATGGAGAAAGACTACTGAGGCTTTGAGGCGCACTGGCAGGGTGCGGGAGACCCTCGGTGGATAGCTGTCACCTTGCGGAGAGTTTCGTCGGCAGTTGCCTGCCCCTGGGGCACCTCGGAGACCGCTGTGGTGCAGTGGTTTGGGAGTGCACTGGAGTGTGGGGACCCAGTTTGCTTGACATCGGTGGGGCCTGGCCTCGTGTGAGTACCTAGTGGCGTGCTTCTCTGGCTCCTGGGCCTACTCGTGTCTCGGGGCCCACGGCCGCCATTTTGACTGCATTTCTTGCTGCGCAACAACTCGCCCCACGGGGCTCGCTCCCCAGCGCCCCCTCTTCGCCCCACCAGCACTGGCTGGCGACATTTTTGCTGGCAGTAGGGCGCTTTGCTGAAGGTCCAGCGGGAACGCTATGGGGAAAGGTGATAAGAATCAACCGAAACTGTCGTTTGATCAGCGGAAGCCAAAAGGTGCGGAGGGGCCGGCTCCGGATGCCTCACCGCGGCCCACGGCTGCCGACAGTTCATTGTGTGCGGACATCCGTGAAATGCTGGGTGCCATGGAAAAGGGCTTACAAGACAGTATGGCGGCGATTGGCACGAAAATCGACGCTTTGTCCTTCAGGATGGACCGCATGTCTGAGAGGGTGGATAAACATGCTGAGCGGCTAGATATGGCGGAACGGCGGTTAACGGAAGCTGAGGAAGCCCAAACGGAGTGGGATAAAGATCGCAAGCAGTTCGGTCGCCTACTCCAAGTCATACAGGACAAGACAGAGGACTTGGAAGCACGCTCACGGCATTCCAACGTCCGCATTACTGGGGTGGCGGAATCTACCAACACTGGCAAAATGGAGTTGTTTGTGGAGAAGTTGCTCCGGACACTGCTGGGGGAGGAGGTCTTCTCCCCTATGTTCATCGTTGAGAGGGCTCATCGCACCCTGGGGCCGAAGCCGCAACCTGGGCTTCCGCCGCGGCCGATTATTGCCAAACTTTTGAACTATAGGGATCGAGACTTGGCGCTCCGGCTGGCAAGGGAAAAGGGTAATTTGCAATTCGAGGGCATGAACATCTCCCTCTATCCGGACTTCACGGCGAGAGTGCAAGAGGAGAGGAAGCGCTTTGCCCCGTATAAGAAGCACATGAGAGACTTGGGGCTGGACTACGCCATGTTGTACCCAGCGAGACTCAGAATCAACAAACAAGGGCACTCGCACTTTTTCACAGACCCAGCGGACCTGAAAAAATCACTGAAGGAGTGGGCCAAGGAACAACGCAACAGCCCGAGGGGTCAGTGTGAGGACGCGGAGGAGGCCGCTTCCATGGACGGCCAGGGATAATCTACCTTGTGGCCTTTTAGCCAGCTTGGCTGGGTCTCATCTATTCGTTTATCTCGGCTGCAGGTCCTATGAACCTACTTAATTGACAATGTGGGGTGTGATTTTGCTGTTCGTGGATTGCAATGGGGCTGTGGCATCAACATGGTTTACAGCTCGATGTTAGCTTTGGGGGAGGCTCTCCTCCGAGTGGGGGATCTGTTATTTGACGATATTCTTTTTCTTGGGCTGGTGAGGGTGCCGAATGACACTAGGGGGCAGGGAGGTGGAGCCAACGAGGTCTGTGGTCCTTGTCCTGATTGTATTGCTGTCTAGCTGGGAACCTCTGCCCCCGCGCTTTCGGCTTTTGGCTCCCCGGAGGGCCTTTGGGTTTGTAGTGTGTTTCATTGGGGAGGGTCGATGGTGGGTGGTGGCGAGTCCTGTCTGACCGGGTTGGGGTTGGTCGGCTGTGGGTGGGTGGGCGTTTGCTCTATACTTCTTTTGTTGATCATGATATGTGGGTTGTTCGGGGACTGTTGGGGGGAGGGTTTGGTTGGGCCAGCTACTGAATTGTGTCTACTGTACCATCTGTGCTACTCTGATTTGTTCCCTGTTCTACAATGGCGAATGTTGAGTCCCTAGGGCCGGAAGCGGGCCCCAACTCTCTGATACTGCTATCATGGAATGTGAGGGGGCTGAATGATTTTCGTAAACTTAGGAAGGTTTTAGCCTATTTGCAGCGGCACCGGGTTGATCTCGCCTTGCTACAAGAAACCCACCTGCCTCTGACCAGTCCTATATTACAGACCAGGGGTCTTGGGAGTGCTTGTGTTACTGCAGGGTTCACTACGCATGCAAGAGGTGTGATTACGTGGGCTAATCCCAAATCTCAGTTATCACTGCAGCAGGTCGCGGTGGACCCGGAGGGTCGGTATGCGGTTGCCCGGTGTGTGGGGAAAGGCCACGATTTGTTGGTTGTGAATGTGTATGGCCCCAACTACGATACTCCCGCTTTCTATACCTCGCTGGCGGACCTCTGTAGACAGTATGTGGGCTCTAGGCTGATATGGGGGGGAGACTTCAATTTTGTGTTGAACCCGGAGTTGGATAGATCGGCTGGTGCCCCTAGGACCCCGGCGGCCTCGGCATTGCTTATGCATGCGGAACTAGTGAAACTCGATCTGCTTGACGTGTGGCGCCATAGGCACCCGGGGAAGGGTGGGTTCACTCATTACTCAGCCTACCACAATGTCCACACGAGGATTGATTATTGGTTTGTCTCCCGATCCCTCCTTGACTCTGTGAAGGGGTGTGCTGTGTTGCCTCGCACACTATCTGACCACTCGCCACTGCTTTTGCTACTAGATGCCCCGGCTAGGAAGATACCCGGGTTTACTTGGAGGTTCCCCCCGTATTCACTTCTAGACGAGGCCTTCAGAGGGGAACTGGCTGAGGACATAGACACGTACTTTTCAACTAATGTGGGGTCGGTGGATAGTGTCCAGGTGCTCTGGGATGCATTTAAGGTGTACATCCGGGGGATGACGATGGCCAAACACTCAGGGGTGCTTAAGGCTATCAGGCAACGGTTGAAATTTCTGGAAACACAGCTGTCTGATCTGGAACGGCAGGCGGGAGGTGCTGGAGCCGCGGACATAACTGACAGGCTTAAGCCCCTGCTAACGGAATTCCATGAGGAGGCGGACAGGGAGATAAGACATATGGGTAAATATGCTACTGCGCGCACGTATGGGGAACGGGACCGCCCTGGCTCCCTGCTTGCTAAACTGATGCGTAACAGCAGGCCGCCCCTGGTGATCGAGGAATTGTTAACAGCTAATGGTGATGTGGTGACGGGGGAGCAGGATATCCTGTCGGAATTCCATACTTATTATACGGCGCTGTACACGTCGAAATCGAGCCACCTAGAGGAGGAAATAGACGACTACTTGAGTTACATCCAGATGCCCTTCTTAGCTGACTGGCAAAGGGAATTTCTGATGGCCCCGTTTCAGAAAGAGGAGATCACGGATGCGCTAGACGGGATGAGGTCGGGCAGCGCTCCTGGGTCGGACGGCCTTACTGTTGCCTTCTATAAGGCCTTTCAAGATAAGCTGGTCCCCTACTTGATGCTCCTTTTTGATGACATTTGTCAACAAGGTAGCATGACGAAGTCTATGAGGGAGGCGCTCCTCATCACCATCCCGAAGCCAGGTAAACCCCCCAACGAATGTGGCTCATATAGGCCGCTTTCGCTGATTAACGTAGATGCTAAATTGTATGCAAAGGTTTTGGCGACGCGGTTGGCACTTCTGGTCCCGGACATGGTTGCCCCGGAGCAGGCTGGATTTGTCCCCGCCCGGAATTTGACTTATAACATTCGCACGGTGCTGGGCACTATTCAGCATGTCCGGCAAGAGAATAAGGCTGTGGCTATTTTCCTGGATATGGAAAAGGCCTTTGACTCAGTAGAGTGGTCATTTATGCTCAGAGTCCTCCGTAAGTATGGGCTTGGCGAACCCTTCCTTCAGATGCTAGGAGCCCTATACTACAAGCCAACTGCGCGGCTAAAGATAGGGAACTCGGTCACTGCCCCGATTGAGATCAGCAGGGGCACTCGGCAGGGCTGCCTCCTCTCCCCACTTTTGTATGCACTGGTGGCGGAGCCCCTGGCCTGCGCTATAAGAGAATACCACGGGTTTGAGGGGATCAACTTCCCTTCTTATCAGATTGGCATCTCGATGTACGCAGACGACACTTTGTTGTACGTCCGGGACCCGGAGGTGAATCTATCGGCAGTCTTGCGGGAGGTGGTGAGGTTCGGGGCCCTTTCGGGCCTTCGGGTCAATTGGAATAAGTCTGTGGCGTTGCCTTTGACTCCAGTGACTCTCCCATTCGACTCTGAATACCCGCTGCAATGGACCACGGACTCCATACGTTATTTGGGGATCCGTCTTCACACCGATCCCGAGATCCTGATACGTGAGAACTATGGGGATGCCTACTCCAAGCTGGTGGATGACGTTGAGGTGTGGTGCAGGCTCCCGCTGTCCCTAATGGGTAGGATTGCAATTATGAAGATGGTGGTTCTCCCCAGATTCCTCTTTCTCTTTACTAACATACCTGTCGTACTCTCCAAGGCCTTTTTTCGTCAGCTTACTCAAACGCTTCTTAGACTTGCGTGGGGGGGCAAACAGCCGAGGGTTCAATGGCAAACTCTCCTGCTTCCCTATGAGCGCGGGGGTCTGGGGGCTCCGGACCTAGAAAGGTACTACAGGATTGCGCAGGGGGCTCATCTCCACACCTGGATCCATGGGGACCCTGGCATCCCGCACGTGAAGCTGGAGCGCCTCTTGCGGACCCCACTCCGCTTCCGGCCACAATATGCTGTCCTGTCGATTGCAGGGTCGGTAACTTGGACTCCATTGCTGCCACAAACCACGCTTGGCATGAGCTGGTCCGCTCCCGTGAGAGTGAGCTGTTGTACTCTCCCCTACTGCGAGTGGAATGGGCGGTGTGGTTGGCCCCGCTAACGGAGAAGGGTGTCCTGAAGGCGTTACGGGACTTGGGCATAGACAAGATGGGGGACCTCTTTTTGAATGGCATGGTGAAGACGTCGCAGCAGGCCCTCCAATCCCACCCTGGGGCGACGCTATTGCACGGCTTTCAATACCACCGGGTTCGCAGAGCGTTGCAGGAATTGCTGGGCCCGGAATTGGCGGAGCCGCAGGAAGTGCCTGAGCTTACGTACGTTATTAAGAACCCCTCTCCCCGTAAATTGGTAACTACTCTTAAGAAACTCGGAGATAGGCACCGGCAGTACCCTCCCTCCAAGGCCAGATTGGCCTGGCAGTGTGATCTTCAGTCGCCGATCTCGGATGAGATGTGGCTATACTGCTGTACGAACACTAGGAAGATTTCACTCAATAGTAGACATCGCCTGATCCACTTTAAGTACCTACAGCGGGTCTATTATACTCCGGACAGGTTACATAGATATGGACTGCGGGAGTCGGCGGAGTGTGAGCGTTGCCATTTTCCCACAGCTGATTTCCTACATATGTCCTGGACTTGCCCTAGTATCCATAATTTTTGGCGGGAGGTATTCGCGGAACTTAGCTCTATGCTGGGTACGGAGGTTCTGCCTTGCCCGGCGCTGGCGCTGCTGGGTTTTTCTAAACCGTTGCCTGTGGCGATGAGGCGACTCGCTGACATGGCTTTGCTGACGGCCAAGCGCCTGATTGCATTGTGCTGGATGAGGGGGCCGGTTCCTACTAAAAAGCGCTGGGAGACGGATTTGCTGTATTGCTGCACACAGTCTGAGGTGTATAATGAACTGCTTCCCCCAAAGAGTCGACCTAGGAACTTCTGGGGGTTATATAGGGAATACCAGTGCGCTAAAGGGGATAGTGAGTCAGACCCTGAAGGGGAGGAGTTGGATGAACTGCAGGAGGGCGGGGTGGCGCTGGCGGAGGTTGACATGATGTGTGGTTGATTGTTCCCCTGTTAGAGGTGGTTGATGGGTTCCATCCAGGTCTCAACTGAAAAGCAAAGTGTGTGAATCCCTGGGACGGCTGTGCTGGGAGGGTGACTTTAGTGGTCCTTTTTGAACTCTGCACCATTCCATCGGGCCCTCGGGTCCGTAGCTGTGGGTCCTACGTTCGTCTATAGACACGGTAGTTAGTGCAGGTGGGTGGGTGGACACGGGTATGGGTAGGCTGGCTTGTTTGTAGGGTGGGGGTTTGTTCTTAGCTGTGGGTTTATTGCACCCTTTCTTTTCCCCCCTTCTAGGAGATTTTATCTTCATGATTCTGAGACTTGGTTTAGCACCTGCGAACTAACTGCATTACCTTTGCACACCGAACTATGATCGGGAGTGTCAGCACCAGTATTAACTATCCTATCGTTTTGATATCAGTCACCAGCTGTTTCCACAACCCGATTTTTTTTTTTTTTTTTCTTCTTTATTTCCTATAAGTGCGCCGCCAGGTCCCCGGGATGCTGGCGTTACGGCTGTGTATATGACCTCTGCTCAGGGATCTGGGTGATATCTATTGTTGCCGCCGGCCTCCGGGTTGTAGGCGATGAGTGCTGTGTGCAAACTTCGAAGGTGTAATAAAATACAAATTTAACAAAAAAAAAGTATTGATGCACCAATGTTGGGAAAATTATGTATTCAGAGAGACAATACTGTGTATGACAATTATTTTGTGGGAGCAAGTCAATGTGAAGACACATACATTATCAAAGGGGGATGGGGATTTAAAGTTGGAAATGATCCAGTTTCCCCTGGGATTTACTTTCTGTGTGGGAACAAAGCTTATTATAGATTACGGAACCGTTGGTATGGTTCGTGCTATGTTAGGTTAGTTTTTCCGAAAATGTTCCGTGTTGACAGAGGCACAAATGAAATTCATGAAATAAGCAAACCTTTAAGACGTCGCAAAAGAGAAAGTGTAATTGAAATAAGAGGTGATTTTTTTGGGGCATTGATACCAGCAGTGGGTATATCATTTAATGCAAATAGAATAAGAAAATTGTCAACAATTGTAGATAAATTGTCAACGGATACAGCTGGAGGATATTTAATGGTCAATACTGAAATGTTTGCGATGAGAAGTATGGGGATGCAAAATCGGCTTGCTTTAGATATATTATTGGCCAAAGAGGGAGGAGTCTGTGAAATTTTAAAGGTCCAGCACTAATGCACCTATATTCCGGATAAAAGTCAGAACATTGAGAAATATATTACGAATATTACCCAATTGCATAAAGAAATAGAGCCACTAGAAGTGGAAGGTGTACTTGAGAAACTTGATAGAAGTTTAACTGCAGTTAGAAATTGGTTTTATGAAATAAGTAGATCTATAAGGTTTTTGAGGAAAAACCTCAAAACCTTCCTTTTCTCTCGTGCTTTTGCTGCCTAACTCTCCTCGTTTGCCATCCCCTCGCAATCTGAAGCGCCATGAAACCGCATGGTATAAGTGCGCTATATAAATGTTTTTAAATTCAAATTCAATTATAATAGGTAAAATACTAATACCAGTGACTATAATTATAATAGCAATTTTAGTTTTGAGACTTAGTTGTCAATGTATCCAAAGAAGAAATGTAAAAAGAGTTTTGAAGAAAAAGATTGAAGAGAAGCAAAACAGGGAAAGAGAAATAGGTGATATGGAGCAATATAAAGAGAGGGTGTACCAAGATACAAAGAAACTAGAGGAGACAGTGTTATAACAAGTACTAATTAAAAAAGTTTGAAACATGTTGAGTTATATAAAACATTTCAAAATTTTGGGAGATAATTTGGTGATAATATCACCAAAGGGGGAAGTTGATGGAGTAAGGTGGAAAACAAAATTTTGTATACCCCTTGTGAAGTTAATACTCCATAACACTGACAAGCACTAAAATCTGTGGTTTCGAAAATTAATCAACCTAGAGTAAACTGCATACACCAATACACGAGGGATACTAATTTGCATGTATTGCAGAAGCAAATAATCTATTAATTTGTTGAGTATTGTGTAACAAAATGTACGCATATGTTATATACTAAAAGAAAATTGCATGAATGTGCTTTCGTTTGTTTACTTGTGGCATAAAACATGAAGATTGGTAAGTCAAATTATGCATAATTGTTGCTTAAAGGTAGGTAAATACAAACTGGGTTATCATTAGTAGGAGGGAGGTAAACAGAAAAGGCTTTATTTCGTAAATTTACATCTATTTGTGTTTGTTTTCATGATAGTTCCTAAATTGAGGCCTAAATGGGCACACGAAATAAAAGAAAATGGAGTCTGTCTGAAAATCCGAGATGACGACAGAAGTACGCCAGAGTCGGAGATGTGAGCTGCCTGTGGCTGAACAGTGTGGGTCAAGGACAGTGTGGCCATTTTATCGGGCCTAAGCCAAAGATGACAGCGAGGCGAAAGTCCTACCCGTGGGAAGGAAGAGACAACTAACAATTTAAAGGACACTTCGAATGAAGTCATACTTTACGCAAAGAAACCCCAGTTACAGCAAAATGATGACGACTTGCAGGAAATTCGAATAAAGAGTGATGAGGTTATGCTCATCCGACTCCAAATTGACCAATCACAGACATTACAGAACTTAGGAGTTACGAATTTAGATAGATAAGTTAGTGAAAAAGGGACATTGAGGAGAGCTCGCTTTCAAAATGATTTTTGCAGCCCGAGATGCTGTCGGTCTGCGCAATTTTTGCTTTGAGGCGCAGAGACTTAGAAAATTTCTCTTATTGACTTTAACTTTCTAATGGGTGTGACATCCAGAGAGGGAGAGGGAGGCAGAGAGGTTTCCATTTGGGATTATTGCATTCTGTACTGATGGCTTTGTCTGTCCATTTAGGTAATATTTTCGTTGCTTATTTCCTTTCACTATCATTCGTTAATAAATGAATGTTATTGAAAATGTAATCTTTCCTTTCAGGGTTTTATTGCAAATTGAGTTTTTTCTCTTAGCCTTAAAACATAAAGATCATGCTAGAAAACTTGAAATTTTGAGAAAAATATAAATTAAATAAATGAAGAATTCAACTGGTTTGATACTTCCTACAGTCAACTTTTACTAGCAGATCCAAATTTAAATAGTGGGATGATATTTGTTTTCCTTATTTGAAATAAAAGCCATGGTTCTTTTAAATTAAACTGCAGTTGTAAAGAATGTATAAACAACAGTTTAGGCATTCCACTAGATTCCTTATTGAACCCATACTGAATCCTCGGAACGGATTAAATGTGTGTATGAATGATTAGAGTGATGGGCCCAAATCTGTAAGTTGCTGTAAGAGTTTCTGTGGGTTTATTTGTGGTGATTTATGAAGAATTGTTGGAGCTGCGCTGTACCAGCTACCAACAACCTGGCATCTGCACCTGGCCACTGCTACCTGTGAGTCTATCCTGTCAAGTGTGCCACCCCAGTATTGGACCCTTGGAAGTGAGCTTAAGGTGCTTTGCCATCCTCTGTGGATCCAATAGAACCAATGCATCTCCTCTGCTGCATGGATTGGATCCGTTGGGAAAGACCCACCTCGCATTGCAGCTCCTCGGGACCTTTGCATAGCCCTGACTTCGTGACTTATCCTCAGTGCAGGTGCTCGTTGATGGCAGCCTCAACAACAATGACGGTCTCAACATCGCAGCCCTTCGAAACTGATGCATCGCCTGACTAGGTGCTGCATCCTCAACCCCGGACTTTGCATCACAAGCTCCTTCGACGATATTCTCAATGACGATGCAGGCCCTCGCATCGCAACCTCGCCGGATCTCAGAACTAACGCATCGCTTTGGCTATGCAGGTGTACAGTCAAAATATCGAGTTTTTGATATCGAATTACATTAATATCGATTCAAAAATATAGAATGGACACAATATCGACTGGACAGAATATAGACTGCAAAAATATCGACTAGAATAGCATTAATATTGATTCCAAAATATAGAATGGACAAAATATCGAATGGACAGAATATAAACAACAAAAATATCGTATTAGAGGTAAGTAAGTTAATATCAATATTTTAGAGTGTTTTTTATGTTACCATATGTGTGAAAAGTGTATATTTATTTTATAATTTATTTTAATTAATTAATTTTATGGTATTTTATTTTTGCCTACTATAAATCAGTAGCGGGTTGTGGGTTTATAGGTGAATAGGGTGGGAAGTAATTTAATTATAATTAATTAAATATTTTCATTTATTTATTAGTATTTATTTTGAATTAATTGTTAATTATTTATGAATTGGTAAATAATTAAAATTAAATTGCTAATAAACTTTTAATTAATTGGTTAATTGATAATAATGTTAATTATATTAATTTATTTTATGTCGCGGGTTGTGAGTTTATAGGGGAAAAGGGTGGGAAGTAATTTAATTAAAATTAATTAAATATGTTAATTTATTTATTGGTATTTCTTTTTAATTAATTTGAAATTAATTATTAAATAATTAAAATGTAATTGGTAATTAATTGTAATTAATTGATTAATTGGTAATTCATTAAAATAAAATTGGTAATTCATTGTTAATTAATTAATAATTGGTAAGTAATTAAAATAAAATTGGTAATTAATTTTAATGAATTGTTTTAATGTTAATCATGTTAATTGTATTAATTTATTTTCAGTGGTGGGTTGTGGGTTTAAAGGGGAATAGGGGGGACGTAATTTAATTATAAATAATTAAATTTTTTAATTTATTTATTGGATATTTTAGTTGAAATTAATTAATTTATTATGAAAAACTAATAATTATTTTTAAAAAATGTAATTGGTATTAATATTTAATGAATTTTCATTCATATATGAAGTATTTACGTTCCCTACTGTTGCACTCTCTGGAGTGGGAATAGTCATTTTTATCCCTACGCTAGCCAATGCTTTCCCTACTGTTGCACTCTCTCGAGTGGGAATAGTAATTTTAACCCCTACGCTATCCAGCGCTTTCCCTACTGCTACACTCACTGGAGTGGGAATAGTAATTTTCACCCCTACGCTATCCAACGTTTTCCCTACTGTTGCACTCACTGGAGTGGGAATAGTAATTTTCACCCCTACGGTATCCAATGCTTTCCTTACTGTTGCACTCTCTGGAGTGGGAATAGTGATTTTTACCACTACGCTATCGACGTTTTCCCTACTGTTGCACTCATTGGAGTGGGAATAGTCATTTTTACTCTCCCGCTATCCAACGCTTTCGCTACTGTTGCACTCATTGGAGTCGGAATAGTAATTTTAACCTCTACGCTATCCAACGCTTTCCCTACTGTTGCACTCACTGGAGTGGGAATAGTAATTTTTTCTCCCGCTATCCAACGCTTTCCCTACTGTTGCACTCTCTGGAGTGGGAATGGCCATTTTTACCCTCCCGCTATCCAACGTTTTCCCTACTGTTGCACTCACTGGAGTGGGAATAGTAATTTTTATGCTTACACTATCCAACACTTTCCTTACTGTTGCACTCTGTGGAGTGGGAATAGTAATTGTTATCCCTACGCTATCCAACGCTTTCCCTACTGTTGCACTCTCTGGAGTGGGAATAGTAATTCTTACCCTCCCGCTATCCAACGCTTTCCCTACTGTTGCACTCATTGGAGTGAGAATAGTAATTTTTACCCTCCCGCTATCCAACGCTTTCCCTACTGTTGCACTCTCTGGAGTGGGAATAGTAATTTTTATGCCTACGCTATCCAAACCTTTCCTTACTGTTGCACTCTGTGGAGTGGGAATAGTAATTCTTACCCTCCCGCTATCCAACGCTTACCCTACTGTTGCACTCACTGGAGTGGGAATAGTAATTTTTACCCTCCCGCTATCCAACGCTTTTCCTACTGTTGCACTCTCTGGAGTGGGAATAGTAATTTTTACCCTCCCGCTATCCAATGTTTTCCCTACTGTTGCACTCACTAGAGTGGGAATAGTAATTTTTATGCCTACGTTATCCAACGCTTTCCCTACTGTTGCACTCTCTGGAGTGGGAATAGTAATTTTTACCCCTACACTATCCAACGCTTTCCCTACTGTTGCACTCTCTGGAGTGGGAATAGTAATTCTTACCCTCCCGCTATCCAACGCTTTCCCTACTGTTGCACTCACTGGAGTGGGAATAGTAATGTTTACTGCTACGCTATCCAATGTTTTTTCTATTGTTGCACTCACTGGAGTGGTAATAGTAAATTTAACCCTCTCGCTATCCTATGGTAAATATATTGTATATTATATTATTAATACTATGTATATATATATATATATGTGCCACGAACTTCGCCAAATCCCCCAAGTCAGACTCCAAAGGAAATAACGAAACCGGACCCAAGTGGATGTTTTGCAAGTTGATTTATTTCATCCTTAGTGCACGGAACACGCCGCCATGACGCGTTTCGGGACCTCAGTCCCTTGATCACATAACATGGTCGGTTACACCCCCATCATCTTTAAAGTTCCAGTACACAGTCAGCTGACCCCACAGCCTGTGGAAATAAAGAACATACTTCAGCCTGGTTACGTAGCGCTTACATTTGACAGTATGATTGTGCAATCAACACCTCAACCACACTTAAATGGTAGTTCACCATATTGAAAAAAATATATATAATAACAAACAAAACAGATTTAAAAGAGAATGTCCCTCTCGGCTCATCTGTTCAATTTGATGTTCCACTTAATTCATCGTGATTCATTCCCAATAAAAATATTGATTAAAATCTGTAACCAACAATTTTCTATACATCACATTAAAATCATGTACAAAAATATATTATTAATTTTATATATTTTCTTCTTTTTTGTGCAAATCCGCTATATATTGTGCAAAATTCGCTAAACGGGACACCATCACTGGCTGAATGGGAACAAATGGTTTGGTGTCAAATTTCCCAAAATTTCAAAATTGTGCCCAAGTGGGCATTTAACCGCTACACATAACCACTGCTTCCACACTGCTGTATCGAGGGTACACAAGCTGGTGCACTTTAAAAAGAATATCGCAAACATAATTATGATACATCATAAAAATGACTCTCTAATCAAGTGATAAAAATTGTTTTCGCTCCCTTCACCATAAATTGAAGTTAAAAACAGAAGGCAGACTGTTTACATGTTTGACTATGATACATATTGCCCCTCAATTACTCTGCAGTTAATGACAGATTTTGGTCCAACTGGTCTAAATATTAGATCCCTAATAAAGACAAGAGTGTAAGTCTTCCGTTTGATTTAGACCATTGGGGGCCTTGGAATTGAGTTCTAGAATGTATCGTGTTTCCAGAACTCTCAATCGGGCCTCCCTATCGCCACCCCTACGAAGTGGCGGGACCATGTCAATCGCATAATATTGCAAGCATCCTATGTCCCCCCCATGGCACATATTTACATGTCTGGCGACAGGGTAAGCCTCGTCCTTGTTGGTCACTGCTCTAAGGTGCTGAAGAATGCGCTTGTGCACCTGCAGCTTGGTGCTGCCCACGTAGCGCAGGCCACAAGCACATTCCAATACATAGACCACGAAGTCAGATTTGCAGGTAATTTTCTTTTTAATCGAGACCACCTCCTTATTGAAAGCTGTCACATAGGTGGTCCTGTTCTTTCCTATCCTGCATGCCTTGCAGACTGCACACTTTAGGAAGCCCTTACTCTTACCCAGCCAGTTGTCATCGGCTACTTCCGGGCTACTCTTAACTATCATGTCGCTCATAGACCTCGCTCTACTGTAAGTAATAGCTGGTCTCTCGGCAAGGGTCCCACCAATGACCGGGTCTCCCTTGACCACCTGCCAATTTCTGCGAATGATGTTGAATATTTCTTTGTGCTGTCTGCTGTATGCTGTTATTAGTCTAGGTTGACCTGACTCCTTCCCTGCGGTCCGTATGGGCCCAACATCTGTTATTGGACTGTGCCCTGATGTTAAGTTGGCACGTCTCATGGCACCCTCCACCATTTCTCGTGAGTAGCCTCTTTCAATGAATCTACTCCCGCTTGCTTTTTGTGCCTGTTCACAGCTCTCCTTTGTGCTACAGATCCTCCTGATCCTCAGCATCTCCCCATAGGGAATGCTTCGAATCAAGTGCGCCGGGTGGTGGCTGGTGGCGTGCAACACCGTATTTCCAGCAGTTGCCTTGCGATGCAGGTCAGTCACTATTCTGCCCTTGGCAATGCTCACTTCCACATCTAAGAAGGTGACCTGTGTTCTGCTGAGTTGAGCAGTGAAATGTAGATTAAGATCATTCTCATTAATGTTGGTTATGAACTTGTTAATCTCCTCTTCTGACCCCTTCCAAATGATGAAAAGGTCATCAATAAATCTGTACCAGGCTACGATGTTATTTGCCATGGTACCCTCATACGTTCTTGCTAGGACCTGCTCCTCCCAATGCCCCATATGCAGACAGGCATAGCTAGGGGAGAAGCAGGCCCCCATCGCAACTCCCCTTAGTTGTTGGAAAACCTGTTTTTGAAACAAGAAGAAGTTGCTTCTGAGGCAGATCTCAATCATCTCACTTATCATGCTGTTGTGCTGTATCATACAGGCAGGTCTACGCTCCAGATAGTGTTTTACTGCCCTTAATCCATCGTTGTGATTAATACTGGTGTATAAGGAAGTTACATCTAGTGTTAGTAAAAGGTAATCTTCCTGCCACTCTATGGTCCTGATTTTGTCCAAAAAATCACCCGTATCCCTGATATAGGAGGGAAGCGCTCTCACATGCTCCTGCAGGAAGTGATCAATATATTTAGAGGCATTCTCAAAAGGGCCCTGCCTGGCGGAAATTATAGGCCTCCCTGGGGGCTTGGTCAGATTTTTGTGGACTTTCGGGATCATATAAAACACAGGGATCACAGGATAATTGGATTTAAGGAATTTTTGTTCATCCCCACTGAGTAATCCCATGCCCTTCCACACATATAATCTGGTATTGAAAGCATCCCACGCCTGTCTAGCTGTACGCCAATCGCTCCTGCAGTAACAATTCCTGTCATTCAACTGCAGTAAAGCCTCCTCCATGTACAATTGTTTTGGCCACAGGACAATGTTGCCCCCCTTATCTGATTGTTTTACAATCACCGTATTCTCCCCCTGCAGTTTCTTCATTAGACTCCCATAGGCATTATTGCACCTATTCTTAGATCTAATGTCCTTTGTTCTGGAGGCCTGGTGCAACTCTTTAAGATCAGATATAACCAGATTATTAAATACTTCTATGTTGTCATAGACCGATATGGGGTTGAATGTTGATTTAGGTCTAAAGCTCGTAGCCCCCGGGGCATCTGTTCTTATATGTTCCTCTATGTCCACATCCACTGAGGTTCCCCCTTCCCTGTTCAAATCAACCAGGTCCATATATAACTCAACCTCTCCCGCCAGGCATGGACCCGGATCAAGCTCAGTTCTATTATTATCCTGAGTTGGTATGCGCGTTTTCAATTTATTCTGCAAGAATAGCTTTCTTAATTTCAGTTTGCGTATATATTTAAAAAAGTCCATTCTTGTTTGCGCATAATTGAATGTACAAGGGGGACAATAAGTCAAGCCTAATGATAATGTTTTAGTCTCTTTAACAGTTAAATGAACATCTGAGAGGTTAATCACAGATAGTTGGTCGCTTACTTGATTGTTCACTAGCGGTTCCATCGTTTTCGTCCCCGGCCCCTCACTGGTGGTTTCGTTGCGCCGGTTTGTTGCCCGGCTCCTCCTCCGCCATTTGCGCTTGAGGTTGCGTTTCCGCCTGATTTCTTGCCAGCGGTGTGAGATCTTAGGGTCTGCTTGCGGTCGCTG
Source organism: Lissotriton vulgaris (assembly GCF_964263255.1). Lineage (NCBI taxonomy): Eukaryota > Metazoa > Chordata > Amphibia > Caudata > Salamandridae > Lissotriton > Lissotriton vulgaris. Next base: position 1,258,514,223 of record NC_141696.1, read on the forward strand.
CATAGGCACTCCACTTCCTCTCCCAGCGACCGCTTGGTAAAACCCTCCGCTTCCTCATTATTGCGTTGGTCATTCTCTGACTCACTTCCTGGGATTGAACTCAGGTTTGACTCCGAGGTAGAGGGGCTGGGGCCCCTGTTGCTTGTTTGCCCTGTACCTTTGGAGCGAGGTCCGGTCGTCCCCTTTTGAAGATCGTACTTTTTTGTGAAGGTGAAAATACGACCGTTCTGGTAATCTAGTTTGTCCCTCTGAAATTTGAAGGTCTTTCTTTTTTTGATTACCTCCTCCTCCTTGGTGAGTCGTTGTTTCATTGCGTCGCGCAATCGTTTTTCCTGTTCCGCATCATTAAGCTTCTTATATATATATATATTTCTCACCACGTTCTTCTTTTCGAAAAAGTACGTAGACGACACACCAGGAGTTTGCTGTGATGTGGAAGTTTATTAGCAGCAAAAAAGCAAACAACGCGTTTCACCTCACGGCTTGTTCACGTTTGCTGAGGTTACAAAAACACAGTCTTTGGATAATGATCATGAGAACGATCTACCTATGCAAAACAATTCCTAAAAACAAGGTTATTTCTAGGGAGACAATTTGTAAAGATGATATAATTGTAATTCGTGTCGATTTGATAAAGTTATTTCAGTGTCTTTCAATATGTGATTCAGAAATCCAGCCCAAGTGGGCAAGGCCATTAGTCATATATGATCTCAATATGTACTTGCAGCGAATTCCACAAATAGTTGTCTTCAGACTTTTCCATCTCAGTTCTATAATACTTCTCCAAAATGGATTTCCAACATATCATAATGGTTTTGGTTATGATCGACAATCTTGTGCGTTAAGGTTCCAAAGTCCAGCATATATACAAACAATTCTGTGAATTAAAACATGGAAAAACTGTTTTTAAAAAAGACGACTTACAGTAAGCAGCTAAATATTTCTGAATATCTTTCAAACTCTTTCATATTTACATTCTTACAGTTTATATTGTTCTTTTATTGCTCAAGGTGTACCGATAATTCTTCATGGTTATTCAAACCCTGAGGGAACGTGGTTTCGAAATCAATAATGTACCTTGATTCCATCTTCCTAAGGCATGTTGTTCTGTCACCACCACGTACTCCTAAATCTATCTTGTCCAGCACCACCATTTTGAGCAGATTCTCATTTTGGAAATGGTGTTCAAAGAAATGCCTGGCCACAGGGTATTGTACGTTGTGATTTCGAATTGCCCTTAGGTGCTGCAACACTCTCTCTTTCGCCCTAAGTGTGGTGCTTCCTATATACCACTTATCACATGGGCAGATAAGTAGATATACACAATATGTGGTGTTACAATTTAGATTCTTGCGTATTGAGAGCAGCCTCCCTGTGCTGGGCACAGTTATCTCTTTGCAGTTGGTGCTGTTGCGACAAGCTTTACACGATCTGCAGCATCTAAACCCAAACGTGTCAATGGGTTTGTCCTTGCTAGTTACAGAATTCGGGCTGAGTTCATCCCTCAAGGATTTGCTCCTCCTGAATGTAACTTGTGGGTTAGCATTCAGATGTGATGTCAAATGTTGATCTGTCAAAAGTACATGCCAGTGTTTCATGAGAATCTTTTTCACATCTCTGGCTTGGCCTGAGAAGGTGGTGATAAATCTGATATTAGAATCAGTATCTTTGATTTTATTTGTGTCTAAGAGATCTTTTCTCTCCTTCATGTCCACCCTTTTAATAGCACCCTGTATAGTTTTTTCATTGTACCCACGATCTCTGAAGCGTTGAACCATAGTTTCCTGTTCTTTCTCAAACGCTTCTTTCGTGCTACAGTTACGTTTGGCACGTAGTAGTTCCCCATAGGGGATGCTGTCTCTGAGGTTTCTGGGATGCGCACTCCTGGCATTAAGGAGACTATTGCCTGCTGTAGTTTTTCTGTAGAGACTGGTGGTTATAGCAGTCCCTTGGATTTCTACACTTATGTCCAGGAACTCTATTCTGGATTTGTGTATGTGTTCAGTGAATCTGAGATTGATGGTATTGTTATTCAACTCGCACACAAAGCTTTTTACAGATTCTTCTGTGCCATCCCTGATCACAAAGATGTCATCGATATATCGAAGCCACAGGACAACATTGGTGTTAAAGTTGGCGATTTCGCTGGACAGCTGCTCCTCCCACCACCCCATGAAGAGGTTAGCGTAGCTAGGGGCGAAGCAGGTGCCCATCGCCGTGCCCTGTGACTGTCGGTATACCAGTTCATCAAAAATGAAAAAGTTATGGTGCAGACAAAAGTTCATAAATGCCACCAGCATTTTCGAATGTTCAAAGTATGCAATGGATCTTGATTTCAGAAAGTGTTCTACTGCTTTTATGCCTATAGTGTGTTTTATGCATGTATATAAGCTATTTACATCTAGGGTGACTAGAATGTAAGTAGGCTCCCAAACAATACCCTCAATTCTTTTTAGGAAATGAGTCGTATCCTTCAGATATGTGGGTAGGGCTACTACAAATGGTCTTAAGTGGTAATCGATGTATTCAGATGTTTTTTCCAATAATGAACCCAGTGACGAAACAATAGGTCTCCCTGGTGGATTAGTGGCATTTTTGTGTACCTTAGGGAGAAGGTATAGAATAGGGATTCTTGGATGATCACATTTGAGAAATACATATTCTTCCCAGGTTATTAGACCTTTTTCTTTATAGTCATACAACATATTTTCAAATGCAATTTTGGTTTCCCTGAATTCAACAAATGAACTTGCCTCATAACAATTCTTATCTTCAAGTTGTCTATGTCCTTCTGCCAAGTAATTACCTTTATCAAGAACAACCACATTGCCTCCCTTATCCGCGTGGCGGATAACAATATTAGTGTCTTCCTTGAGGCTAACCAATGCATTGTGTTGTTCAAAAGATAGGTTCTTTTTGTTATTGGGCATACGCACATGTCTTAATTTTTTCAGGTCTTGTAGAACACCTTTTTCAAATACCTCCACTGCCTCACATGTAATTTGGGGAATGAATTTAGATTTTACTTTAAAATTGCTCCCCGGATTCTCATAGGTGTTAACATCATTACTATTCAAAAAATCATCACTTTCAACAGTGCCAGAGGAAATAATTTCCATTAACTCCATGTCATTCAAATCCAAGTTACTTTCAAAGTTATTTTCTACCCTCGGTGGGGGTTTGGGTGGGTGGGTTTCAAACCACTTTTTAAGTTTAAGTTTTCGTGAGAAATAAAACAAGTCTATTCTTGTTTGAGCATAATCAAAGTTGTTGTTGGGGCAAAAAGACAATCCTAATGAGAGCACCTCATGTTCATGTACAGTTAACGGTCTATTAGATAAATTAATTACCATCATAGTTGGTTCTTGCTGCCCCTTGTTTCCATTCCCACGGGCTGTTTTGCGGCGTTGTTGCCTGATTTTTGCTTTTTTATTCCTTTCGGTCTTCCTCGAATCCCTTTGCCTCTTCCTTTTTGGTTCTGAATCACATATTGAAAGACACTGAAATAACTTTATCAAATCGACACAAATTACAATTATATCATCTTTACAAATTGTCTCCCTAGAAATAACCTTGTTTTTAGGAATTGTTTTGCATAGGTAGATCGTTCTCATGATCATTATCCAAAGACTATGGCCACTGGGGCTTTACTCCAACCATTTCTCATCAATCTATTAAATGACAGGTATAATCTGTTTCCTATCAGGGAAGTTGAAGGCATGGGTCATGATCAAATGACAAGTCCACGTCATGTCGGTAAAACAAACAATCTTTTTGCATTATTTCTGCAAACTGCTATGTCGATGATATTACTGTGATTAATAATAACAGTGCAGTCAGATCATTTATTTAAGTATTACTACCAGACTATGCCACTTGGGCGTTATCTCAGTTTTCCTTAAACAGTAAATTATACAATTCCAACAATATCACAGGCGGAATAGAATTAATTCAGAGAATTCAACTATTTTATTATTTTTTCCACAACTGTGACGTTATACCAAAAGGTTTATTTATTTTGGTTAATTTGGTTATTATTGTGAATGATATCGGACTCAAAGGTTGCTAATTCCCGTTCCAAAATGTCCCCCACACTGTGCACTATTGGTGTTTTTGGAGTAGTCCTTCCTCTATGTTGAGGGTTAAACAATGTAAAAGGACTGTGTTTTTGAAACCTCAGCAAACGTGAACAAGCCGTGAGGTGAAACGCGTTGTTTGCTTTTTTGCTGCTAATAAACTTCCACATCACAGCAAACTCCTGGTGTGTCGTCTACGTACTTTTTCGAAAAGAAGAACGTGGTGAGAAATAATTGGGCTTCCGGGACCCCAGAGACGACCCACTCGAGAGCGGGTACTAGCGTGTACCGGGATTCTGTGTCTGTATATATATATATATATATATATATATATATATATATATATATATATATATATATATATATATATATATATTGAAGCTCCAGGTTGCCCGCAGGTCCGGACGCACTCCGCCAGCGGCGAGCTTCAAGCTTTGAAAAGGTAGGACTGCCACTGCATTCCGATATGCTCTTGGCTGTGTCGATGTTGGCCTGACGCGTTTCTGAGCTTTCCGCTCTCATCAGAGGCTCGACAATTTCACGTGCCGCTTCTGACACGCCCTCTCAGTTGCCATTGGTAGGCCGCCTGTCGGTGTTTGCTGGGCCATGTAGTTCGTGTCAGAGATTCATTTCAAAACCCTGGATGGGCCTCGGAATGGGTGACAGTCTTGAATCCTGAAACCAGCTGGCTCACAATTCGAGCTCCTCATAATTCGAAGCCCTGTGACCCCCTCTGTTCCCGGGGTGGTGCAGTCCCTTACGGCCGGGCGGCCGCGTGTAATATTGAAGCTCCAGGTTGCCCGCAGGTCCGGACGCACTCCGCCAGCGGCGAGCTTCAAGCTTTGAAAAGGTAGGACTGCCACTGCATTCCGATATGCTCTTGGCTGTGTCGATGTTGGCCTGACGCTTGAAGCTCGCCGCTGGCGGAGTGCGTCCGGACCTGCGGGCAACCTGGAGCTTCAATATATATATATATATATATATATATATATATATATATATATATATATATATATATATATATATATATATATATATATATATATATATATATATATATATATATATTTATTTATTTAATTTTTTTAAACAAAGGACGCCGCACACAGCAACTTCTTTTTCACTGATTTATTTCAGTGCCCAGTCTAACACCAACGCGTTTCAGCCTGACGGCCTTGCTCACGGTAAGTGTCACTACTTTCTTGCAACTGTTTTATACTCCTTTTTTGATTTCTACTATTCCCATAGACTTCTGGGATATGTAGTCCATGTTAACATACAAGAATACACTTTTTGTTAGACATAGTTCACAATTCATATTATGGGATATTCTTATTGCAATGCATTTCATAAAGAACCCAGTGTGTATTAGGTCAGACATTTTGGCATGCAATAGTCTCTGTGGAAGAACACGAAAGAATGGGAGATCGGAAAAAGAAACTCCGACAGTTGGAATCAAAGTAGAATTTTGTGTGTGTTCTTCATTAACCACTTTTTTGCGTTATGAAGATTTTAACAGGATCTTGTCTCATCTTCTTTAAGGTTACAGATGCATGGAAAGATGTGATGAATTGGCTACATCTTTGAACATTTGCCCACTGGGGCAGTACCTTGACAGTCCCAAGGACAATCTAGACTTTTGCCCACATGGGCGTTATCTTTATGAGTTGATTGTTAAACATGAGTCTTTCTAATTATCTCTGGTTCCATGAACACTAAACCATGTTACTTGCATAGTTAAGCTTGTTAACTGTGAACAGTTCGAATGATGATATCACTTGAGTAATACTGCCACTTCCATGGCTGAGCTTAGTAATTGCGCGTAGCTCAATTGTTTAAACACTCACACGTAATTGACTTGTCTTTTGAGATGACGGGTTCGAATCTCACAAGCGTTGAAATTGTTTAAATTCTTATTTTGTGTTCAATAATGCGAGTAAACCACATTTATTTAATTACATGGACAAGAAATTTAGACTTTAACTTAAATAAGTAGAACCTTGTGTATTCATTTAAATCTGTCACACGGGAAGATACTATGTGTCATCACATGTTGAATAAGTACCTTTCAATTGGGACGTGAATAATGTTAAAACAATCCGTGTTTGCCACCCATGCGTTTACAACCATTTTAATAATATGTTAACATGAAACGCTCAGATGATGAAAATAATATGAAGCAGTATTTTGTTTATGTTCTTGTATCACGTGACACATTATTTTACTTTATTAACAATGATGAAATGCGCAAAGTTTGCCCGTGATGAAGGAGTAACCTTACTCCGAAACGCGTAGGACGTTGTGTGTGGAATAAACCTGCACTTGGACAGAGGCCACGGCTCCTGTGTGATTCCTTGTCTACTATCTAAGGAAGGATTGCGCTGGGTTTGAACGTGTAGGATATATATATATATATATATATATATATATATATATATATATATATATATATATATATATATATATATATATATATATATATGTATTCAATTATTATTAATTTTTTAATTATATTAATGATCTATTTGTTGTAATGTATTTAAGTGTTTTAAGTATTTTTAAGTTAGTTATATTTATTATTTTATTAATTTTAAATTACTTTTAACTATTTAAAAAAGTCTATATTTTGACTATCTATATTTTTTACATCAATATTTTTGATTCGATATTTTTGTACTTACCTGTTTGGAGATAGGAAGTCGATATTTTGCCATTCTATATTTTTAACTCTATGTTTTTGTATATCGATATTTTTGACATCGATATTGTGTCAGTGATCCAGCTACGCAATGCATCTTCGACAGGGATCCATGCAATGATCTGCAAAACAGGATTTAAGGTACTTAGTTAAGCAGGACTAACTGGGTCCCTATATATATAGTGCTCGGCTTGAACATGTGACTTTGTCCAGGTACAGCGCAATCAGATACCATCAGTTGGCGCTGTGTTTTTTAGCGCTATTTTTATTTAAATCTTTACAATTGAATATCTCCCGTTCTGCTGATTGGATGTTTGTCGTTTTGATCTTGTTTTAGTTATAAAAATTTTATCTATTTTCTAACCTGGTTCGGGAACTTTTCTGTGTGGTGTTTTCACTGCTTTATTGATTGAAGTGTTGCACAAATACTTTACACATTGCCTCTTAGTGCATTTTTACTGCTCTGTCCCAAACTACCAGTGGATTGAGCACATGTTAATTTGGGGTTTATTGTTCCTTACACTGACAAGGATTATGGTTGCTCCTTGAGAGGCAAAATCAAAAGAGAAGTGGTACTACAATTCTTAAACTCCATGCCCCTGACATAGTGACGCACATGATTGGAAATATTCACACAGCTCTAGATAGGTGGATCTACAAAATGCTGCCACAAGCAAGCTACACATCAGGATCCAGAGGGAAGGCATTGTTACCAAAAAAGCAATACCTTTAATCCCCTCAGCAGTCATGGGCGGATCCACAGGGGAGATATGTGGCTCTCTATGGACACTGGGAGGGAATGACATTGAATTTAGGGTCGGTATAGAAGCCTGCCAAATTTAATACACTGGCCTTAAAAGACAAGCGCTCCCTGACGCAACAACTCCCAGACTGCATCCTAATAATGGGAGGCGACTTCAACAGGGTATTGAGGGAGGACTAGGACAGACAAGCGACACAAAAATGCCAGAGAAAATGAGCTCCCTTTGAGATTGTTTAGCAGCAATGGGACTGGTGGACCTCTGAAGGACCCACAATTCCATGGAGAAAAAATATTCATTCTAATCAGGTGCACACAGAAGTCGATCTTTCATAGACTATCTACTCACTCAACACACACTGGCTCACTACTTCTCATATGTACAACACCTTGCCACGGTTTTGCAGACGACTTGCCATCATGGGCCAAAGTTCATAAAAACTGGACACAATGGGGAAGGTGTAGTCAATCAGTCCCTGGTACCTCAAGACCCAAGGAATTCTGGGTGGCTCTGAAAATGTACAGACCACTACTTCACTGAAAATGAGACCTCGTTCACCTCTGCCCTTACTATATGGGAGGCATATAAAACGGTGGTCAGAGGACAAACAAAGTCCCTGATTGCCAGTGCAAAAAAGGGGAAAAAAGACGAGGTTGGATGACTTGGAGAAGGATATAATGACCATGCAGCTTCTTCTCGCCTCCAGAATAAATATCTCCCTGACACATAAACTAAGCCTGGGTGAGACCAGACGAGCTAATCAGAGGATAAAACTGGGATGGCACCTGGGAAGGTAAAATATCCCTCAAAGCGGGTGATATATTGCTTCCTGTGACCACCCTGAACTGACAGTATTCAGAATAACATAAATACTCATAGATTTTGGCAAATACTCGGAATATGTTATCAACTGGCATGAGTCCCAGACATACCAATTTACAGATACGGTACCAAGGTTACCGCCAGACTGTAGGATGTTGTTTGGGGAGGAGGGAGTCCTATACTTTGGTATCGATTAAACCAAAGATGCCAGACTTTTCTTCATGGGAAACCTGTCCCCACTCCTGAAGAGACTGTAAGGTGATGTTCGTCACAGGCACACCCTGTTGCTCTCCCTGATGGGCAGGGCTGTACTATTCAAAATGATGTCTCAGTTTTAATAGCACTACAAAATGAACCCTATGAGGTTCTGAGGAAGTTCTTTAGTGTGATTGAGTTGGAAATGCGCCTACTACTCTGAGGCAGAGGTCCAGCAAGTGTTGCCCTGGCCAAACTGACCAAGGGTTGGTAGGATGGAGTGATTGCCCTGCTGGACTTTCATAAATATTACTGGGCCTCCAATGAGAACTGATTGGTCTTTTACAGTTCAGACAGAACCAGCTGGCCATTTGGACAGACATGATGGGTGGCAGAGTGTACCTAACACTACTGTATGGGAAAAAGACCTCTGACTCCACTGCCCTCACACACCACCACAGTAGTGAACATTTGGAAAGAAGTAACCTATTTATGGAGGTGCAGCACTAACACATCTATGGAAACCACAGGGTTTTGCAAAATGGTATTTAATAGGCATATCCAAATTGGGTGACATATGAGCCAGAGGAGATGTCATTCCCCTAAAAGGTTTGGCAAGAGACTTCCAATTGGTAGTCTCAAAAACATATTGTTATTCACAGGTTAGAAATCCCCTAGTCTAGTCCTCACCTCGGCTGCTAGTAGACCCCAAGCTAAAAAAAATCCACGCCCCTAATGTATATAAAATATGTTTTTTTTAATTACTCACTAAACACCATGCAACAGCAAAAGATGAGGTGGGAAGGGGATATAGAGATCATTCCAATTTAAAATGGGGAGGGCGACATTGAACCTTTGCTTGCAGGGCTGTGGGCAGGTGAGGACATTTTTCCATATCCTGAGTGCTTGCCCTGTGATACAGATATACTGGGCAGACCTCACAGACTATATGTCTCAGGTGGGAGGGAGTAGGACTGGATGATTCAGCTAAAAGGTATGTGTTGAATGTCTGGGTAGAGATGGAGGTTCCAAAATACCAGAAAACAGGAACAATTCTGGATCTGAGTTTCATGAAACAAAACATTGCCACAGCATGGGGCACCAAGGACTCTCCAGATATTGAAAGCTATAAAAAAAGACATGGACTGCTGTATGCTATCAGTAAAAGTAGTAAATGAAGAAAGGGGGTTTCCCACAAACGGGAGAAAATTTGGCATGACTGGAAATCATATTGTGGACTGGACTCTATGGGCTCTAACCTGGCACAGCGTAGTAGTGGTATTGGAGATATTTACGGGGGTGCTAGAATGAGTGGGGGAAATCAGGCGGAAGGGAGGGGTACAAGGCTATCAGAATTTTCCAATGGTGTGAACTTTTTTGCACAAGAGGGTGGAATTTTGTGTTCTTTGTTTGCAACATAACTAATATAAAGGTGAATTTTTTTAAGTGGCAAATTCATGAAAATATTTCAGTGCTTTTGCATTTAACTTGAGAGGAACACCTAGTAACAACCAGTAGAACTGCAGCTTCAAGAAAGAATTTCAATGCTTTTGTATTTGACCTGTGAGTGACACCTAGTAACAACTAGTGCAACTGCAGCTTGATGTAAGAATTTAAATGCTTTTGCATTTGACTTGTGAGGAAAACTCAGTAAAGACTAATAGAACCGCAGCCTTATGAGAGAATTTTTATGCTTTTGTATTTGACTTGTGAGGGACGCCTAGCTACCACCAGTGGAACTGCAGGTTTATGTATCAAGTTCAATGTTTTTGCAATTGACTTAAAAGGGACTCCTAGTAATAACTAGTGGGACTGAAGTTTCATATAACAATTTCAGTATTTTTGCATTTGACCTGACAGTAAGCGTGGGCGGAAAATCCGTTCTGCTCGCGGATTTTGCGGATTTTCGGGAAATCCGCAATCCGCGAGATTTGCGGATTTCCCGCAAAATCCGCAAATTCGCACGCAGCGGATTTTTTTGGCGGCGCGCGGCGTTGGTGATACAATTTTTGCGGCGCGCGGCGTTTATCATCGTTTGCCGAGTTGTTTTTTTCGATAGTTTGCGAGTGCTGCGCCATTTTGGATCTTGCTGTGTGATCCCGCGGGAATTGGCGAGCGCGATTACGTCATCGCGGCTTGCCAGCGATAGTTTGTCAACGCGAGTACGACGAGATCACGTCTCGCGGTACTTCGCAATTGCGAGATTTGAGATGCGGCGCGCGAAAATATAAATTTGCAATTCTGCACAAGAAATCCACCAGCAAGCAGCATAAACCTTCTAGAAATGATGATTTTTATGTGAATAACTCCTTAGTTTGACATTTGCCTGCACTTTTTTAGCGAGGAGTCCATTTTGGGGAGGGGGGCAGGGGGGTGGGAGGAAGGAAGTGCCCCATAGTCTTCAACTTCCTGTTCCTGTTCAGCAGGCTCCTCCCAGTGCTTTGTCCATCTCCTGGTCACTTTTCATTCGGATGTGGACCTGGAAGGATTACCTTTTGTGGATGCTGCTGGATCTTTGGATTTGAGGCCTTTTTGACTTTCTTTGGATCACTGTTGGATTAGAAATTTTACAAGTAAGTTTGTTTGGGGCATTACAGTTGCTGCAACAAAAATTTTGGGATTTTCGATTTTTGGGCTGTTTTGGGGCCTTTTCCCAGGGGTACTCAGTGGTGGGTGGACTGATTCTTTCTGTGGGTTGTCTTGAACTTAAACATCATGGAGGCCATAGATGAATTGGGATTGTGCTGATTTTTCTGTGTTTTTCGATTTTTTTTTGTTGTAAAATTTTGTGTTTTTCGATTTTTGACCTGTTGTTGGGGCCTTGACCAGGGGTAGTGAGTGGTGCATGGGCCTAGTCTTTCTGTGGGCTGTCTTGAATTTAAACATCATGGAGGCCATGGATGGAATGGGATTGTGCTGATTTTGCAGTGTTTTTCGATTTTTGGGGGTGTTCATGGGGAGGGACATGCCATGTGGCTGGTGGCCATTTTGAGTGCAGCTACAGGCACTGGCCATGTGCTGGCAGGCAAGTGGCCATTTTGAATGCAGGCTTTGTTGTTAGGCCTCCAACCATTTTGCCTACTTTTCAACCTTTATTTATGCCAGGGGTAGTGAGTCTTGCATGGGCCTAGTATTTCTGTGGGTTGTCTTGAATTTAAACATCATGGAGGCCATAGATGAATTGGGATTGTGCTGATTTTTCTGTGTTTTTCGATTTTTTTTTTTTGTAAAATTTTGTGTTTTTCGATTTTTGACCTGTTGTTGGGGCCTTGACCAGGGGTAGTGAGTGGTGCATGGGCCTAGTCTTTCTGTGGGCTGTCTTGAATTTAAACATCATGGAGGCCATGGATGGAATGGGATTGTGCTGATTTTGCAGTGTTTTTCGATTTTTGGGGGTGTTCATGGGGAGGGACATGCCATGTGGCTGGTGGCCATTTTGAGTGCAGCTACAGGCACTGGCCATGTGCTGGCAGGCAAGTGGCCATTTTGAATGCAGGCTTTGTTGTTAGGCCTCCAACCATTTTGCCTACTTTTCAACCTTTATTTATGCCAGGGGTAGTGAGTCTTGCATGGGCCTAGTATTTCTGTGGGTTGTCTTGAATTTAAACATCATGGAGGCCATGGATGGAATGGGATTGTGCTGATTTTGCAGTGTTTTTCGATTTTTGGGGGTGTTCATGGGGAGGGACATGCCATGTGGCTGGTGGCCATTTTGAGTGCAGCTACAGGCACTGGCCATGTGCTGGCAGGCAAGTGGCCATTTTGAATGCAGGCTTTGTTGTTAGGCCTCCAACCATTTTGCCTACTTTTCAACCTTTATTTATGCCAGGGGTAGTGAGTCTTGCATGGGCCTAGTATTTCTGTGGGTTGTCTTGAATTTAAACATCATGGAGGCCATGGATGGAATGGGATTGTGCTGATTTTGCAGTGTTTTTCGATTTTTGGGGGTGTTCATGGGGAGGGACATGCCATGTGGCTGGTGGCCATTTTGAGTGCAGCTACAGGCACTGGCCATGTGCTGGCAGGCAAGTGGCCATTTTGAATGCAGGCTTTGTTGTTAGGCCTCCAACCATTTTGCCTACTTTTCAACCTTTATTTATGCCAGGGGTAGTGAGTCTTGCATGGGCCTAGTATTTCTGTGGGTTGTCTTGAATTTAAACATCATGGAGGCCATAGATGAATTGGGATTGTGCTGATTTTTCTGTGTTTTTCGATTTTTTTTTTTTTTTAAATGTTGTGTTTTTCGATTTTTTACCTGTTGTTGGGGCCTTGACCAGGGGTAGTGAGTGGTGCATGGGCCTAGTCTTTCTGTGGGCTGTCTTGAATTTAAACATCATGGAGGCCATGGATGGAATGGGATTGTGCTGATTTTGCAGTGTTTTTCGATTTTTGGGGGTGTTCATGGGGAGGGACATGCCATGTGGCTGGTGGCCATTTTGAGTGCAGCTACAGGCACTGGCCATGTGCTGGCAGGCAAGTGGCCATTTTGAATGCAGGCTTTGTTGTTAGGCCTCCAACCATTTTGCCTACTTTTCAACCTTTATTTATGCCAGGGGTAGTGAGTCTTGCATGGGCCTAGTATTTCTGTGGGTTGTCTTGAATTTAAACATCATGGAGGCCATGGATGGAATGGGATTGTGCTGATTTTGCAGTGTTTTTCGATTTTTGGGGGTGTTCATGGGGAGGGACATGCCATGTGGCTGGTGGCCATTTTGAGTGCAGCTACAGGCACTGGCCATGTGCTGGCAGGCAAGTGGCCATTTTGAATGCAGGCTTTGTTGTTAGGCCTCCAACCATTTTGCCTACTTTTCAACCTTTATTTATGCCAGGGGTAGTGAGTCTTGCATGGGCCTAGTATTTCTGTGGGTTGTCTTGAATTTAAACATCATGGAGGCCATGGATTGAATGGGATTGTGATGATTTTGCAGTGTTTTTCGATTTTTGGGCCTGTACTTGTGGCCTTTTCACCAGGGGTATTTGAGTCTAGCATGGGCCTAGTCTTTCTGTGGGCTGTCTTGAATTTAAACATCATGGAGGCCATGGATGGAATGGGATTGTGCTGATTTTGCAGTGTTTTTCGATTTTTGGGGGTGTTCATGGGGAGGGACATGCCATGTGGCTGGTGGCCATTTTGAGTGCAGCTACAGGCACTGGCCATGTGCTAGCAGGCAAGTGGCCATTTTGAATGCAGGCTTTGTTGTTAGGCCTCCAACCATTTTGCCTACTTTTCAACCTTTATTTATGCCAGGGGTAGTGAGTCTTGCATGGGCCTAGTCTTTCTGTGGGTTGTCTTGAATTTAAACATTATGGAGGGCATGGATGGATTGGGATTGTGCTGATTTTGCAGTGTTTTTCGATTTTTTTGTGCTCTATAACTGAACTGATGTTCCTCTGTCTTCCATTTTTTTTAGGTGCACAAGACTCAAGAGAACCACCAGTGCCAGGAAGAAGTCCTGCAGCGGTGTGTGTGTGCAGCATAACGTCACGCGACGTCACGTCTGGCCTCAGACAACTCTACAATTCGTGCAACTGCGGCCTGCTGTCTGACCTGCTCTGAAGAAGATGGCCCCAAAGAAAGTTCTCCGTAGCTCCTCTAGCAAGAAAGTTGCTAGTAAGGAGCAGAAGAAGCAAGTTACCAAGGAGGCTGGTGTGCCACCCGCCACTTTTTTTGGGAGCAAAAAAAAAAGTACGCCTGCAGCAGCAGGATCTGCTGGGGACCAACCTGAGAGCAGCACCCCTGCTCCATTGGGTTCAGTGCCTCCACCACCACGCCAACTTAAGTCAAAGCCCTTGAGTGCTTCAGAGGCAGTCAGTGTACTTCTCCAATCACCATCGACCAGTGATGTTGGCTCATCGCAAGAAAGTAGCAGCAATGTCCCTGAATCAACACAGGTTGTTGTAACTCATCTGACAAGTGTTGAACAACCACAGCCGCAACAACAACACCATGTGCAAGTACACGCCCAAGTACATGTGGAAGGAGAGGCAGCAAAAGGAGATGCGCAAGCAAAGGTGCATGGACGTTCACAAGTGCCCACAATAGTTGTTCCTCCCGAAGTAGGGGCACATTTGGAAATCGACAATGAAGCTGAGGTATCATTGGAAGCCACTCCTCCTGATGATCATTCATTGTCTTCCACATCCCTAGCAAGGAAAAGATCAAGGGGGGTGTCTACATCTTCTTCAAGCCCACCTCGTTCTGGTGCAAGTGATCTGTCTTGGGAACCACAACTGCGGTCTGACAGTGAGGCAGAGGCACACCATGATCTGACACCGTTACCTAAGCGTAAAAGGAAGGTCGTCCAAAAACTCAAACCTATGGAGTGTGATGAGGCTCAACAAGAAGTGACAGATACTGCTGGTGATGAAGCCTCTCACGATGACGACGAGCCAGTCATCACAAAGGTCACTGCAGCCCCACCGGGCATGCAGCAAAGAGACATTTTGACCCTATCCCGAGAAGCTGCTGAGCGTGATGACGATGTCGGCGAGGAGGCAATGGAAATGGAATCATTAGATTTGGAGTTAAGTAGTACACCAAAACCTACCGCTTCCATATTTCTTCGCAAGAAGGTACCCACCTCGTCCTCGACCTCAATTCGTGGTGGTGAAAGTGCAAAACGTACTGAAGTTCGGCAATCCACATCCTCCACTTCATCTGTCATTAGCAGCAGGACCACCACCACCAGTATCGCCGCCTCCTCCGGCCCCCGAAGACATTTCAAGTCTCCAGTTTGGGACTTCTTTAGTGTTTGCCCAAAAAAGGAAAACATAGCCATTTGTAGCCTTTGTAAGCTTCGATTTAGTCGTGGTAAGCTTGGTTCTAACTATGGTACCGGAGGCCAGAGAGGTCATCTTGAGAGAAGGCACCCTGTCGAATGGTTTCCGCACCTAGAGGCGGTCAAGAAAGCCGGAATTGCACGTAATGAAAACGTTGATTTGTCATCTGCTGATGACGAGGTAGAAGACGATTCAAACACTTCACTTACACCCAGTTCCCATGTCAGCAGCACACCCCATGGGAGCCACACTAAGAGTGTGGGAGAGAGTGAGACATCAATGCGGAAAAGTTCATCAGCGAGCGTAACTGGGTCGAAGAGATCATCATCATCCCGTAAATCATTGGTCCAGGGCAACATTAAAAAGATGTTGTTTACAGAAGCGCAATATGAACGCAACCACCCAATGACCCGTCTGTATAACACTAAGCTGGCTAAAATGCTAGCTCTGGACCTTCTCCCTTTTTCTTTTGTAGAAGGGGTTGGTTTTCTAGAATTAGTGACAGCGCTCTGCCCTAAATGGAAGGTTCCTAGCCGGTTCTATTTTGCCCGAGTTGCGGTTCCAGCACTACATGAAGATGTTCTGAAGGTGATTGGGGCAGCTTTGCAGAAGAGTGCTGTTCACACTATACATCTGACAACAGACATGTGGACCAGTGGCGCAGGCGCTGATTACATGTGCATCACTGCACACTGGGTCTCTTTTTCAGGGGCTAAAGCAAAGCTAAACTCAGGTGTTGACACTAACATTGTTTTTAAAGGTGCTCGGAAACATGCAACACTAGCCATGTTTGGTTTGGAGAAACGTCACACAGCAGAAAACATTTTGGATGTCTTTAACACAAAGGTCCTTAACTGTCTGTCCCCACTAAAACGCAAGGTTGGTTATGTTTCCACAGACAATGGCTCCAATATAGTTAAGGCCATGAGGGACGGTTACTATTTCAGAGTGCCGTGTTTGGCGCACTGTATAAACCTGGTTGTCCAAAAATTCTTGGGTAATAAACGCAGTGCAGCGTACAGTGTATTGGAGAACTGCCGAAAAATATGCAAGCATTTCAGGCATTCTTTTAAGGCCCGCAAGCAGCTGAGGAGCATGCTATATCAAAGTCAAATGCCAGTGAAAGCACTCATCCAGGAGGTGGTAACACGTTGGAACTCAACCTTCTACATGCTTGAGCGTCTGTATGAGCAGTATACGCAACTCGATCAATATTTCTTGAAAGAGGGTATAGAGGAGCTGAGGATGGGTGGGCCGCAATGGAACATAGTTGAAAGCCTAACACGCATGCTTCGTCCTTTTGAGGTCTTCACACGTGCAGTCAGCAAGGAGGACTCTAATTTGGGAAAAGCTATCCCATTGTTGTACATGCTGGAGGACCAACTGAAGGAGGTGTGTTCTGTGTTTCGAAAAGATGACAAAAAGAAAGACTCTTTGCTTCTGGCTGAGAAATTATTAGAGCTCCTACAAGGTGATGAACGTCTTCAAAAGATCCACTCAGAACAGCATTACATTTGTGCTACTATTCTGGATCCACGCTACAAAAAGGCGCTGGCAGGCAGAGCATTCTTTCCTTTTGCTGATGAAGATGTTACAAAGTACAAACGTTGGCTAGCCTTGTCAGCCAAGAAGTTTGAAACAGAACGGCTGGAAATTGAAGGAAATGGCAGTACATCAGCAGGCCATCCCCAGTCAAAACAATCCACTTCTGCACCTGTGGCTGTGGCACAAGTGACCTCTCAGCCGTTAAAGACACCGGCAACCGCATCATCTGCACGAAAGACAGCAGAAACATTGGAGGCTGAAGAGGATTGGCTAGCTCTGCGTGGGTTTGGTTCTCAAAAGGTCAGAGGCACAGCAAGAGCTACGCAAAGTGGAGGAACCTTGGAGGAGGACCTTGAGTCGATGGTGAAGGACTATCTGAATGACTCCACAGAGGTCTATGTTAATTCTGACCCATTGGCGTATTGGCATGGGAAAAAAGAATTGTGGCCACAGCTCACCAACCTGGCTTTAAACTACTTGTCTTGCCCACTCGCAAGTGTGTCTTCTGAACGGGTTTTCAGTGCGGCTGGTGGGATTGTAACTCCCAAACGGAGCCGCCTCTCGCCCAAAAATGTGGAGAGGTTAACAATGATCAAGATGAATCAGCACCTCATACCACCAGATATAAGAGTACGAGAGAGCGTGCCGGATGAAGAGGAGGTGGCCAGCACCATAGATGAGGGAATTTCTACTCTGTCAGGTGGCACTGACCTCACCCGGGCTGAATTCGCAGAGTATGATGACGAAGCCTTATTCTTATTCCTGGACCGTGATTCCGACTTCGAGCCCTGAAAATGAGACAACGAATCAATAACTTTCTTTTTCATCCTTATTCACTTTTATTCCTGTGTGTCTGTCTTTCTTTGTTGTGCACAGTTAATATAATTCAAACTTTAATCAGATAATCACAAAGACAAGCCCATCAGCAGAACTGTCTTCACTTGTTTGCTAATTTATTTGAAGGTGCCGCAGTCTGCATTCCTCAGGTTCACAAGTTCAGAAGAACATGCTCCTCTATCCTCCTCCTCCAGACTCCTATTTCCATCAAAGCAGAGGGCTGGTTTACGCCCAATGAAGAAAGACTCAGCACTTGTGGGGGTGTTGTTCTACCTCTTTGCAGGTGAGTTGACGGGTCTGGGGCCATTGCTGGGAAGCACTAAAAGTGGTTTGTGCCAAATCCGAGGCGGAATTTTTTTTGTGTTTTTGATGACTTGCTTGCCTTTGAGGTGCTCTTAGGGGGGGTTCCGTCTGTTTGTGGGTGAGTTTCATGGTCTGAGAGCATTGCTGGGACACTCTAATCTTGATTGCATTTGCTTTTCAGGAAATCCGTCGTGCCAACCCCGACTTATGGCCTAGCTACGCAGCGCGTTTGGACCGAAGGCCCAGAAATATTGCAAGTATGAGATTTTGCTTTTGGCCTGTTTGGGGGTGTTATGCTTCTTGGCGGGTGGGTTGCCGGGTCTTGGGGCATTCCTGGGAAGGTCTAATACCGGGTAGAAGTGGTTGGGACTAAATCCAGGCCGATTTTTTTTTGGGCTATTTCTGACATTTTGCTCTATGTAGCGTTTTCGGGGGCCTGTTTGGGGGGCTTCCTGGTGTTTCTGGGTGAGTTTCGTGGTCTGGGAGCACTGCTGGGACACTCTAATCTTGATTGCATTTGCTTTTCAGGAAATCCGTCGTGCCAACCCCGACTTATGGCCTAGCTACGCAGCGCGTTTGGACCGAAGGCCCAGAAATATTGCAAGTATGAGATTTTGCTTTTGGCCTGTTTGGGGGTGTTATGCTTCTTGGCGGGTGGGTTGCCGGGTCTTGGGGCATTCCTGGGAAGGTCTAATACCGGGTAGAAGTGGTTGGGACTAAATCCAGGCCGATTTTTTTTTGGGCTATTTCTGACATTTTGCTCTATGTAGTGTTTTCGGGGGCCTGTTTGGGGGGCTTCCTGGTGTTTCTGGGTGAGTTTCGTGGTCTGGGAGCACTGCTGGCTATATCTACTTTACTTTGCAAGAGGTTTGAAGCAAATCCATGGTGGCAGAGGGGACTTAGGGCCTAGCTGCAGAGCGCGCGCGGAGTGATTTGGGAAATTTGTGAAAAATTGACTAAGTCCCCATTTTTGTACTTTTGCTCTTTGGCTGTTTGGGGGTCTTCTACTCGTTTTCTCCTGGGTTGACGGCTCTGGGGCCATTGCTGGGAAGCTCTAATACCGGATAAAAGTGTTTTGGACCAAATCCCAGGCGGAAATTTTTTTGTGTTTTTGATGACTTGCTTGCCTTTGAGGTGCTCTTAGGGGGGGTTCCGTCTGTTTGTGGGTGAGTTTCGTGGTCTGGGAGCATTGCTGGGACACTCTAATCTTGATTGCATTTGCTTTTCAGGAAATCCGTCGTGCCAACCCCGACTTATGGCCCAGCTACGCAGCGCGTTTGGACCGAAGGCCCAGAAATATTGCAAGTATGAGAGTTTGCTTTTGGCCTGTTTGGGGGTGTTATACTTCTTGGCGGGTGGGTTGCCGGGTCTTGGGGCATTCCTGGGAAGGTCTAATACCGGGTAGAAGTGGTTGGGACTAAATCCAGGCCGATTTTTTTTTGGGCTATTTCTGACATTTTGCTCTATGTAGCGTTTTCGGGGGCCTGTTTGGGGGGCTTCCTGGTGTTTCTGGGTGAGTTTCGTGGTCTGGGAGCACTGCTGGGACACTCTAATCTTGATTGCATTTGCTTTTCAGGAAATCCGTCGTGCCAACCCCGACTTATGGCCTAGCTACGCAGCGCGTTTGGACCGAAGGCCCAGAAATATTGCAAGTATGAGATTTTGCTTTTGGCCTGTTTGGGGGTGTTATGCTTCTTGGCGGGTGGGTTGCCGGGTCTTGGGGCATTCCTGGGAAGGTCTAATACCGGGTAGAAGTGGTTGGGACAAAATCCGCGCGGAAAAGCCTTTAGTTTTGGCACTTTTTGTAACTTAGGGTTCGTTAGGGTTAGCCCTAGCAGCAGGATTGCATGTGTATCGGGGTGTTCTAGATTTTTCAAACTGAGTTCTGGGGTCTTAGAGCACTCGTGAGAATGTGTAATTTTGGTTGCAAGTCATTTGAAGAAAATCCATGGTGGGAAAGGGGGGATTTGGCATAGTTAAAGAAAGCCTTTGCCACTATTCTTAACTTAGGGTTCGTTAGGGTTAGCAGTATTTCTATTGCATGTGTTTGAGTGGGGGGGATTTCGAGTCTTGGAGCGATGCTGGCTATGGCTACTTTTGCTTGGTTGCTTGCAAGTGGTTTGAATGCAATCCACGGGGGGTAATGGGTAATTAGGGTACTTCGGCCTACTTTTACTTTCAAAGTAAGTTTTGTCTCCAGTTTTCTGCTAGGCCTCGTTTTTTGGGTGGGAGCACTGCTAGGAAGATCTATTTTTGTTCTAAAACACAGTTTACAGTACACCTAGCTTGAGGGGCAAGATCCGCTACATTAATTTGCCCATACTTATTTATCCTTCAAAAGGTGACTCAGAGTACGCACTTTCAAAAACATTGTACTGTCTGTCTACTAGGAAAAACAAATTGTGACTTTTTGCACTCCACAGCCTACATACCTTATATTTATTTATCAGTGGTGTTGTAATATTATATCACTTCCTGTTTTTCGTTGAATAATTACAGGCCGGGTTTCAGTCTCTGCAATGGGGAAAAAAGGATGGAGTCAGGCTTCACAGTAGAGAGCCACAATTCAGCATCAGGCAGGCAGTGGACAGGGTGTCTTCTGGTGACCAACATCGGTGGACGAAGCGTCGGCTGCAATGGAGGAGTGCCGCTAATAGGAGGATTTTTTTTCTGCGGGCAACTTACTTACCACTTCCAACAGGACCACTACAACCACATAGATACAGTATCCCTTGCCTTTTTCTCTGACTGTGACTGCATTTCTTTGCTCTCTCTCTGCTTCTACATTGATCCCTTAACACATCACTTAGTCCACTCCACTATCTGCACCACACATAGTCATTTGTAAGTGCTCCTACGTAATTCGCAAGTCGCAGCACGCCCCAGGCCGTAGAGGACTGGGATGGCCCCAATGATGAAGCATGTCACCAAGGGGCAACCCTGGTGAGTGAGGGGACACCTAGAAAAAAAGCAATTTCTCCTTTTCTATCTACTATACCTTCTGTCAGGTTACGCAGCCCCTAAGCGCCTACCGTACTATGAAACTACATTTCCCATGAGTAGGCGGGAGACTTGCAGACTATTTAGTGAGACTATATGAGAGTACCCTTGTATGTTAGGACATCACTTCACTGATGCCTGTCTTGTCTTCTCTTACAGGTATCCTTTCCCTGCTGACCCTACCTTTACCCATCCCACATTTTTTATTTTAGTTTGTTATTTTTCTCCCTCGCCTAATGCCTCGAACACCCTGTGTTTACACTTCTGGGTGTTGGTGACATTTGGAGGTGGAACCATATTTGCATCGACTGGATCACGGGGAGTAAACGTGACACCTTCCAGACCAACCCCATTGAGTGTTGTTGTGAATGGATTTATAGTGACCAGCAAGGCTCTCGGGTATCTGGCTACAGAGACCTTATGTTGAATATAGTTATCAATAATTCCACACAGGCCCTGTACTGTCGCATTCTTTCTTTCCACAGTTGTCGATGATATATTCTTACTCTGCTTGACAAAGAACCATTGCTAATGTGAAAGAACTTCAACCGAATTAGTAGTTATACTTTACCATTTGTTAGGCTACAATGTGGCACTGCTCTACTGTACTTCTGTCACCTGCTATATTCTCAGTTGTACCGTTGAATTGCTCAGGAGGACAAACCAGATTTCATTTTCTTTTATTTCATAGGCATGCAACTGCCACTGTGTCACACCACTAGTACCACCGCTATGAGGAAATTTTATCCGACCAAGATTGCCAACGTTATTCGGTGTTTCCCGTGGAGCCAGCCCTGGGCCTAGCCCTACTTTCAAACACAAATTACAGGTAAGATAAGCGTTTGGTGGTTTGGGGGTATAATGGAGTATTAGTACGAGAGACGAGAGACTGAAGGTAGTACTACTAAAGTCCTAGGACTCTTGGATTCACTTCACTTAGTCTGTGAGAGGCACTTAGTGTTGAAAACATTTGGGCATTTACACTTAAAGGAAGAAAATGGAACTAAACTTTCAGGAAAACAGTCAACGTTAAACCCCCACCCACCAGGCAAGCAGTAAAAAACAGGTATGCTCAGATAAAGTTTGAAAAAGTATATTTATATCCCTAACAAAATAATCTCCCGCAAGACCCTCCCTAACCCCAACGATTGTCCTTCAAAAGTCCCCAAAAACCCAACTCCCAATTCCCACCCCCCAAAAGTCTCTAAAAAAGGGGCAAGGGACACTATGGGTGGATGCTGTTAACTTTTTGGGCCAGGGCATCATGCTCCTCGCGGAGCAAGGCGAGCTCCTGCTGAAGGCGGGACACCATCAGGGTAGTGCGGCGCAGGCGTGCCTTCACTGCCTTGCAGGTGCAAGGCCTGTGAGAAGCAGCTGTTGGCCTTGCTGCTCGGCGGTGGCGTTTGCCTTTGGCAGCCCGGCTCAGTCTCGGTGGACCACTGTGCTGGGTGGCAGCCGGTGGGGCCACGGAGGCCGATGCAGACGACGTTGTCGTTGTTGTCGACCGCACACTTTCCTCGTCCTCCAGGGCCACCAGCCGCCGATATTCCGCAACAGTGGCCTCGATTCTCCGTTGCCGGGCCGCTCTAGCCAGCTCCTTCCTCCTTGTTCGTTTGGAAGGAGAACCTATATGAAGAAAGAAAGACATAGTCTGTAACCAATGCTCTTTAAGATTAACTCAATCATTCAGCAGAAATGTGTGCTGCAGTACAACTAGCAACTTGCAAGTGCATTACATAACTATTGAGGCCAGTATCTATCTAACCTCACACTTCTTCATCCTTGCTCTAACATTAGTGGGAGTTTAAGGAACAAATTCTATGAGCACTGTGGACTTCCATTGGAGTCGACTATGAAAGTACACCAGTCTTATTCTTCTTCTTGTCTCTTGTTTTGGAAAATTGGTACGTTATTTTCTGCAAGCCGGCATAATGCCAGCGCGGTAAACTTGCACCCGAGAAAAAGAGACGCACGCCATGAGGAGTGACCTAGACTTGCGTTGCCGTTGCGTTACTGTACCCGTCCAGTACATGCAGGTGGTGAATCTCTTACTTTTCTATTACGGGTGGCACTGAGAATACTCTGTTACAACTCAAGGGCTACTGCTTAATTAATTTAACTTTCACCCTACAGTGGAAATGAGTACTAGAAATGGAAAATTGAAGAAGATAAATAATCTGATTATCTATCACTTCACATGGGATGTTTTTGCTTATATATGGGATGACTTTAGGTGCTTTGCTTTTTATTGAGTGACAGGCAGTGATACATCCACACATGAATGACTGAGTACTACTAAACTTATTAAGAGAGGTAGGGAGTGGCCACCATAATAACCGGATCTATGCAGTGCTTGCAATACAAACTACTGCTACTATTTATGGTAGTATTTGGACAAAATTAAAAGTTCTTTTCCTTGCCTTTCCTACACTGGAACGGACGTGCGGGTGCAGTGTTACATGCTCTTCAAAGTTACACTTAGTTCATCCACTGACCATCTACTCTCTCTAGATCATGGGTACTCACAAACTTTCTCTCAGGGGCTACATTTACAGTGTAGTTTGGGGCCGAGGGCCGCACTGGTGGGGGCGGAGTCAGAGGGGGCGGGGCTAAAGCAAAACGATAACTTGTGACCATGAGGTTGCACACAGGTCCCTGCAGCAGATGCCCTCATCCACTGAGCCACCAGACCCAGCATTTACATACATCTCTCTCCCTCCTGCTGTCCCTCCTGCCCTCCCTCCATCTCTCTCTCCCTCCTGCCCTCCCTCTCCCTCTGTCATCTCACTGTGTGTGTGTCTATCTGTGTCAGCCTTCAGCCCGGGTTGAGACCGCTTCCTCAACGCGCACACACAGACAACAACACCAAAGTACTTAACAGGTCTTTAAAAGACCATTAACATATTATTGAGGCTTTGTTTGTTTTAGCGCCCCTGCTTCTCCACCCTGACAATCACTGCTTGCCCGGCCCCACAGAGCAGAGGCTTTGTTCTATTTCACCTCTTTGTGGCCTTGCATCTCCACTCTGCTCTGTGGGGGCCGGGGGAGCAGTGATTGTCAGAGTGGAGATGCAGGGGCGCTAACAGGTGAAATACAAAAAAGCCTCTGCTCTGTGGGGGCCGGGGGAGCAGTGATTGTCTGCAAGGTCTGCGCACCGCCAAGGAAGGCTTGCCGGGCCACCACCGGCCCGCGGGCCGTACTATGAGTACCCCTGCTCTAGATACACATATGCTATCTAAGAGTGAGATAGTAGCATGATCCAGGTATATGGACACATACAGTTTCTGTGTCACCCACCCAGGCTGTTGTCCTTCCACCCATCATTGCTTCATCATTCACCCAGCCATGCATCTCATATTCTTGCCTTCCCAGCTAGTCTTCAATCTCAATAAGTAAGGAATATATAAGAGCTTACCTCTGGCCGCCACCACCGTCTCAACTCTCACAGCCGCCGCCGCCGCCTCCTCCCCTGATGAATTGCCCTCCGCCTCCGTGTCGAGCACCACCACCACACTGGCCCCGCCACCAGATGTTCCACCTACAAAGTACATTTAAGAATCTTAGAATAAAGCACTCACTAGTCACTAGTATTTGGTCTAGGAATGAAGACATGTGAAAACAATGTAATTTGTGACTGTCTACGTTAAAGTTAAAAAAAATGTCCCTTTTTCCAGGGAAGGTTGTCTTGCTGCACTTTTTGGCACAACTGATGAAGGCTGATTTTTTAACACGCACCATTTTTCTCCACACAGACAGAAGATGGACTTCTAACAACAAGATCAAGTTGAAACCAGGTGAGAGCTCGGCTCGACCACAAGAAATGTCTTCAATTAATCGTCAGCACTAACCACTTTTCCATTATCAGTTAAACGTTTAGTTTTATTATGACTTCATTTTAATAAATGTGTTTACTTTTAATAAAGCTTTTAAATTTAAATACAATCTGTGTTTTTTGGTCCTCCAGACTAGAGTGACTGAGCGAAAGGTTTTGCAATTTTTGCAAGCATGAGTCCAGATAGAACACTTCAAAAGACATTATGGACAATCCCAGAGGACTGCACTAAGTTGATAGAGCTATTGCTGACTAGAATCATGGGAGTTTCGCCAACCGTGCAATCTTAGTTAGCTACACAGACAGACTAATAAGAATAATCTAGTAATACCACAGGGAGTCATAGTAGAGGCAGGATAAGAATTTAGATACAGTCTACAAGAAGAGCAAAGACAATTTTGAAAAAATTCAAATGAGGAACGCTAGGAAAAATAGGTACTAGTCTAAAATGAAAACTTACTGGGGCCAGCAGAGGAGCCCTCGCCTGCCCGATCCTGGCCCTGTTGAACAGCATCCGCCGCCTGCTGCTCCTGTGTCCTCCTCTCGCCCCTGGGGGGAGCTGACGTACAACATGAAAGAAAGAACAGAAAACATGGATGATTGTTGCTTGTCAATGTCAACCAAATCAAACATTTCAAAAGAACAATAACAAAATATTTCCGCGAAATTATATTGATTATGGTTACTTTTTATTTATTTGCGGACCTGTGACTTCGAAAGTCACGTAACTCACTAAACAAAGTACTGAAACGTTCACCTAGGACTGGCAGGCAGCAGTCCGCAGGCAAGACGCAAAGTGACAGACAAACTCCATTGTGATTTCAGTCAGATCAGTGACAACACTAACAGTTGCCTGCTACATTACCAGTCATTTAAATAGTCAAACTATCAATCCACCGCCACTATTTTTCTTATTGTCAGGGTTACAAAGGAAGGGGCAGATTTAAGCCCTTGCGGCTCTTTTGCGCCGTTCTTGCGTGACTTTTGTGACGCAGCAGCTAAACAAAAAAGGGCGCCATGGTGCGGCGTATAATATTATAACAACGTGACGCATTTGGGAGATGCATCCCGTTATAAAGCCCTGCGCCATCAGGGGGCGTTCCGGCGCAAGGGAGGGCATTCCTGCGCTGGAACACATCCTAATAGTGGCTGAGGGAAATCTACAAAATATCAATCAGTCACCTTTAGGACAATGATGCGTCACACAAACCCTGCACCTGCTTGAAGCAGACGTACGGCTTGACCCAGCATTGGGGAGATAGGGTACCCCAGAGCATTGATGGAGCTGCGCCATCGTTGCGACGCAACTCCAGCAGTAAAGCTTCGGTGACGTTTTGGGCCCATGGGGCGCCGCATTGCAAATACGGCGCAC
Source organism: Lissotriton vulgaris (assembly GCF_964263255.1). Lineage (NCBI taxonomy): Eukaryota > Metazoa > Chordata > Amphibia > Caudata > Salamandridae > Lissotriton > Lissotriton vulgaris. The sequence goes on from NC_141696.1 coordinate 1,258,540,444, forward strand.
CATGTTTGGTGGTGGTAGCGGGCCGCACAATTAATGGCGCATCCCTGCTACTTTGCAGGGATGCGACGGTAATTGCAATTCTGCCCCTTAGGGGCATACTTACTTACGCGTTCTGGCGCATCTCCAGAGATGCGCCAGATCAAATGCGTCACGCAAAACTACCCTTGCGACACGGCAGATGTGCCTCATTTACAATGCGGCGCGCCCTGGCGCAAGGGTAGGCACTTGCGTGACGCATCTCGTCACGTAAGAGCGGCGCATCGCTGGAGTCACGTCGCCAACGCAATGCAACTCCAGTAATGCTCAGGGCCACCCAATACTTTACATGCTGTGTCAGTCCTTTCGCCTGCTTCGAGCAGACATAAGGAATTGAATTGACGTAGCAGCGTCGCAGAAGTGCCTGTGTTAAATCTTGTAGATTTCACGCAGGCAATTTTGCGAGGCGCACAGCCGCTGGACCGCCCACCCTGCGTACTAGGAACGCACCCATTGTGGTGCAGGCCCATGGCTTTATAACGTGACGCATCTCCCTAGATGCGTCATGCTGTAAATGACTTGCAGGGATGCGGCACGTTTACGCCGCTGTTGCGTCACGCAAGGCAACGTAAACGTGGCGCAAGGGGCTTGTAAATGTAATCTGCCCCCTAGTGTCTAGCATTACGCAGTTCTGTTAAGTACACTCATACATAATAGTTACTCAGGCCAATGAGACCACGAAATAGAAAACAAATAAGCATAGTAGCAACCCCACTGAGAAGGAGAGCAGTGCACCTGAAATGCACAGAAGATTTTGAAATATAATTTAACTACAATGTAATCGTCATGAGCGGCATTATTGGCTTGCTCCATGTAAAAAACAAATATTTGCAATACAACAACACAGAGCAGGAGAAAACATCATAGTAGTGAGTGATTAAATGCCAATGGCTACTACTACTCACCAAGCCCGGGGATCTCCAAGCCGAGCTGGTCCAGCAGGTCGCGCTCGCGGTCCAGGAGGTCCGTCCAGCGATGGGTGACCTGGCTGTAGGTGCGCTGGACCCCGTAGAGGTGGGATATGGCCCAGCACACCTTCTCCCACCGCTTCCGGCGCTCCCGCATGTTGTAGCCGCCGGCCGCGATCCTGCCGCCTCCCGCGATGGTCCTGGGCAGGCGGCGCTGGACGAAGTAGACCAGCGCGCCCACTTCCTCCGGGCTGAATATCTCCCGGCGCGTCACCTGCTCCCCCCTCGATCTCACGCCTGCTGTCCTGCCACTGGGTCCAGCACTACTCCCCGCCGCCGCTGCGGCCCTCAAGTGCCTGGGCAGCTTCACGGCGCCTGGCTTGACCATGGTCTGGGCAGGTAAGGTAGGAAGAAGTAGAAAATTAAGAAAGAATAGGATAGGGAAGAAGAAAAGAAAAGAGTTTACAAAAGTAGTTTAAAAGTAAAGAAAAATAGCAGAAAAGACAAAAATATACAGCTAGGAAAAGAGAGGGATAGATAAGAAGCAAAATCGTAAAAAAAAAACTGAAAACAAGCAAAGGATGGGAAAGATATCAAGAGGATTAAACACCATGCCCAGACACAGGAAATGAATGAAAAACAAGATGGCCGGCGCCCGTTTCCGAGCGCGAAAGTCAGTTCGCGCGAGATTTTCCTCGCGATCTCGTGCGAACCTCTAGATTTCCCGCGCGATCTCGTGCGAACCTCTACTCGCAATGCGCTTACTGCGCGAGATTATACATAGCGGGCGGAAACGGAAATACGTCACGCAAACAAAATGGCCGCGCCCGTACTCGACCTTGGGGTAAATTCGCGTGTTGCGCTGCAAGCGGCTCGCGAATACTGCAAAAAAACTCGCGAAACAACAAGCCGCAAAAAAATAAAATGCTCATTCGCACGAATTGGCGGCTTCCGCGGTCGGTTTCGCACGACGCCGCGCCCCGCGAATAGCGCGAAAAAAACCGCAAAACGATTTCAGCAAAAGCAAAAGCAATGAGCAGGTGCAAAAGGTCAACCTCATGATTTGTAACGATTCTTTGTATTGCTTCCTGAGGGGGCCCTCCAGAATTCGGTTGCCTGCTTGCAACTATTGTGTGACCCTGCTCTGACCTTAACTGTATGCCACAAAGGTCCTGATTTACAGCTAAAGGAGCAGACAAGCAGGTGCCAGGCTGGAACTTTAAATTCTTTCAGTGACACATTAATTAGCCCCTAATTCATTATTGTCAGTTGGGGCAGGGCAGGTGTTGTAACTAATTTTGCAACAATGAAAGCACTTAGCAAGTGCAAAAGATCACTAATCAGGGCGCACTAAGGAAGCAGGTGCCAGCTAAAAAAATATTCTGTGACACATTAATCAGCCCCAAATTAATTCAGGTCACTTGAGGCAGGGAAGGTGTGCTTTGCTTTGCCGAAAATAATGTACACTGGACAACCAGAGGGTGTGGTGATGAAACAGAGGGTGGCATGGGTGGGCCAGAGGGTGGCATGAGTAGTCAGAGAGTGGCAGTGGTGACAGAGAGTGGCAGTGATGAAGAAGAGTGTCCCAAACAGGCTGGACATGTAGAAACAACAAGTTCGCAAAACTTGCGACCCGACAGGTAAGTTCGCAAATTGCGAAATTGTAAAAACCCTCGCGAACTGGCAGAAACACGGGCGAACACAAAAAAAAAAAAAATCCGCAAATTCGCGGGAATTCGCGGATTTTGCGGATTGCGAATCCGCAAATCCGCAAAATTCGCGAACGCGAGATCCGCAAAATTCGCCCATGCTTACCTGACAGGGAAAACTAGTAACAACTAGTGGAACTGCAGCTTAATGTAATTTGACTTGTGAGGAACACCTAGTAAAAAGCAATTTAATTGCAGCTTGACATAAGCTTGTGCATCTGACTCGATAGGGACACATAGTAATGGTTAGTGGAACTGCAGCTTTATGTAAGAATGTAATGTTTTTACATTTGACTCAAGAGGGACACGACTTGAGGAACTGCAGCTTCATGAAAAAATTTCAAAACTTTTGCATCTGACTCAATGGGGACGCCTAGTAACGACTATGGGAACTGCAGCTAATGCAAGAATGTCAAGGTTTTTGTTTTTGACTTAAGATGCACTTCCAGTAATGACTTGTGGGACTGAAAATTAATGTAAGAATTTCAATGTTTTTTCAATTCAGTTGTCAGGGATATCTAGTAATGACAAGTGGAACAGCAGCTCCATGAAAAAATGTGAGTGCTTTTGCATTCGACTTTTGAGGGGCACCTTATAAAAACCAGTTTAATTGCAGATTCATATAAGAATTGTAATGCTTGATGTGGTGGCAGCCAATCAGATTTCTCCAAGAGGTCTTAAGGATCCACAGTTCCTCCTTGGAGTAATATATACAATTATATTTGCATTAATTGCTCAAAAACTACAGAACAGATTTACACCAAATCACACAAAGCACTCTTTCTGGACCAAGATCTAGTGTTCTGCCAAATTTGATGCAGATTCGCTCAGCAAGTTGGGCTGTAACTGTGTCTAAAGTACTAATGGAAAAATGAATGGGAAAAATGCATATGGGACACCCCTTTTTCTCAGCCCCTGCTTGTCATAGCATTTTCCCTGCCCGCAATGACCTGTATTTGCTCTCACTTAGCGGAAGCAATTTCAAAGCTTTAGCCAAGCGAGAGTAAATACAAAGTCCGCTCACAGATGGAGGAGCATTATGACATGGCCCGCCAGCTAGGAGGGAGCTTCAGATCAGCATCACTCTGGGCAGGGATACAGATCTGAATATTGCTCCTGCCTGCAAGAAGCAGTATTTTTAGCTGCTCTCCCGCAGGCAGGAGCAATGCCAGCGCCCACTTGATGCGGGGAGCCAACAGGAGCCACAGAGGCCTTGGGGCTCCCCCATGGTCCCCAAGCAGGATATGGTGGGTGCCCTGGGCAGGTGGAATCCCCTAGGCTGAAATCAGCCCGGGGAGGAGGGCTGCATGCCCCCCTATCCCATAAATATAATTGTGAACCCCAGGGATGGGGTTCCTGGGGCCAAAAGCAGCCTGGAGACCCTCTCCCCCAAAGAAATGCACATGCCCCAGGGGATGAGGTCCCTCGAGCCAAAAGCAGCCCAGGAAAGGGGGCCGCCAAGTTGGCTGCCTTTGCGGGGGTTGGCCGCCTGCATGCCATATGATGGAGCCCCTGCTGCACACGGCCGCCTAAGGCACAAGCCACCCCAAAGGCAGGCAACTTGCAGGACCTTGTTCTTCTTTGTCTTGAGTAAAACAAGATTAAATATTCTTGTTCCGAGAAAAAGAATATACTGCTGCTTCTCTGCTACAACCCCCACCGTAAACAAGGGTTTAACTATTGTTGACAAAGTAATAAACCTAACTCCCAAAAATACAATAGCCAGATTTCAATTTGTCAATTGTAGCACCAAGAAATCCATGAGGGTATGAGCACTTTATAAAACCAACCATTACATCAATTTGGTGGGTTTTCACTATCACCCTGACTTCTTAATATCTACCATTTCCCTTCTTAACCATTACTATAGGCGGTAAACTGTGTTTCATTGAGTTTCAGTCCCTTGCTGAATATACACAGCAAGGGCTCCATTCCGATTGCATGTTTAACTGGGTGCGGGAACGAACCTGGTAAAACCAAATACTCTTCTGTAAAGATTTTTCATCTGCTGAATATGCACAGGGCTCGGAATCAGGAATCACATGCAGAAATAGGTGTGGTAATCATGAACTCTGTGTGTTACTCGCCACTGCGAGTCTAAAAACATGTGATGGTGGGTAACTGGGATGGAAATACCAACTGGAATCATGTAACTCCAGGGTATCTCTGCTTCTATTTACCAGTTATCTTGGATTGAAGGCCTTATTCATGACTTTGGATGGTTCAACTAACCAGCAAGATAATCATTCCTTACTGAGTATCACACATTAAGGGGCCCATGCATCAAAATTCGGAAAAACAAGTCCTTATTAGCGATAAATAAGGAATCGCAAATAAGGATTCGTTTTCCGGGATGCATCAACAGATTTGGTATTTAATAGCGATTCGGTAAAAATCGTTAAGAAACACCGAAAACACTATAGCGAGCCCTAAAAATAAAGAATGGCAATTACTGAATTAGCTATTACCGAATTCGGTATTAGCGATTTCGGTATTAGCCAATTCGCAAAAAAGTGTCGCTTTGGAAGCAGGCTGATGACATCACAACCAGGAAGTCATCCAGCCCATGCTTCATTCAGTGCCCTGAGGAGCTCAGAAGAGGAGGCAGAGCACAGGAACTGAGCTGAGAGACTTCACCCTCACAACCCAGCCACACCACAGCTATCCAGGATGGACAAGAATGCATCCCAACCCTCAGACACGCCCAGAAAGAGGAAGAGAAAGTTCTCTAATAGACAACTATTACATGTGATAGAGGGGGTGAGCAGCAAGCATGACAAGCTTTTTGGAAAGCTGTCCCTCAAGGTGCCCGAAGCAGAGAAGCGCAAGATCCGCTGCGCATCAAGGAGAGGGTAAATGCGGTAGGAGTCATGCACCGCAGCATTGACAATCTTAAAAAGAGGTGGTATGACCTCAGGAAAAGGGCAAAGGAGTGCATTGCGGAAAGGGTGAACGAAGCAGCTGGCACAGGAGGGGGGCCATCTAGAGTACCTGCCAATGCAGCCCTGGAGGATCTCGTTGAGGGCGCTATTGAGCCAGAGGCAGTCGTGGGAGTCACCCAAATGGTCCCTTCCAGCGCGGTGACCATAGAACAAGGTAAGATGCATGCCTGTGCTGATACCCTGCATATTGTATAGCCATGCCCATCCCTCCAGGCTAATCACAGTGTTCAGGAAGAAGTGCATAACACATATACCCTCACAGAAGTGTTGCATCATGGGTGTTGTAGTCATGTCAGCCAAGTGTGCATGTATGATCACCAATGCGCAAGAAATTAGACCAGCAGCACAGGTCTAACAGTCTGTCTAAATATGGAATTTATCAAGTATGCGAAATGCCAAACAGATAAAGTAAAAAATAAAATAACAATGCACTGTTTCACACACAGATGCATCTCCGGTGGACTCTGATGACAGCGAACACCTTATCATATCCGAAACACCGGCCGACACCGATGGAGAGACTCCGTAGGGTCGTCAATCCACAACATCACCACCGCCACCCCGACATCAACACCATCACCAACACTACCGACAACACCACCAAGACACAGGGCACATGTCCCCTCCTTGCAGGTAATGGAGACGGAGCAGGCCCATGGGCAAACTTGCTGAGGGATCCAAACAGCCTACACACGTCTACGGTGGGGTAGAGTCCCAGATGCTGCGTGTTCAGCGCCTGCAGGGGAGACATATGGGAACAATGAACCTGAACATCTCCAAATTGGCAAAAAACATGTGCACAATGGCAGACGCTGTGCGTTAACTGACCACAGTTGTAGCAGAGGGTAATCGTGACATCAAGCAGTGTCTACAGGAGCTTACCCGTGCCATCCTAGCAGGACAACACAGCGAGCACAGGAGGCAATATCAGAACTTGCTCCCTTCTTCTGCATCGACTAGAGCCATCACCAAGCTCTGCAACAGCACTGCTGTATTGTCACGCAGATCAGTGTCACTGCAAATAGACCTTGGTCATTACTGCAGTGATGTAGCAAAGGCCTTAGGCCAGGTGACCACTGCAGTAGAACATCTGCAGTCTGGCACATTTAGTGCCAGCAACTTGGGAGGGGAGGAGGGAAGTGAGGCTGCCTCGAGTGTGAGCAGCGTCTATGTGCCTGGAGACCAGTAACAGGAGGCGCAGTTCACGCAGCTCTACAGCTACCGAGACACATTGTGGTGATGTAGAGGAGCCACGCGACAGGAGGCTGGGAGTATGTGGAAAGTGCTAATAGACATGTACTATCGGCTATTTGGCCATGGTGACGTAACCACGTACATATCGTGGTCGTACTCCTGTGATGCCAACGGATATGTATCTTTCACAGTGTGTTGAGTCACCGTCATGTTGACGTATTATTTATATTTACTTTGACAAGTGCTCATGTGAATTAAACATGTGTACCCCAGAATATATTGTGATGGCTCATTCTTACCTGCCTCTGAAGTGATGTTGTGTGATGTATGTCACCTCCTTTGACCTTCATCTGTGTTTGGCACGTGTTCCTGTCAGTGTTGTGCGGGGATTATTCATCACAAAAGTTGTCAACTCCGTTCACCTCTTTTGGTATCCCCCTTCTTATAGCAATGTTGTGCAGCATGGTACACACTGCTATTATCCTGCAGCAGGTTACAGGGTTATACTACAATGCACCTCCCATCTTGTGTAGGATCCTGAAGTGACTTTTAAGGATACCAAATGTTTGCTCAACCACATTCCTGGTACTGATATGTGCTGCATTGTAGCGCTGCTGCAGAGGTGTTGCTGGGTTGAGGTAGGGAGTGATGAGATATTCACGCAAGGCATATGTGCTGTCACCTACAGGGGGGGAGCAAAGGGTTAGTGGCATGAATACAATTACATATGTGATGATGGCGTAACGAATAGGTATATGTATGTACCAAGAAGGTGTCCCTCTCCGAATTCATCGTTGAGCAGACGCCTGTGGATACCACAGTGTCTGAATATGTAGGAGTCGAGTGTGCACCCGGGAAATTGCACTACAATGTGCGTAATGATTGTGCTTGGCATTACACACGACCTGCACATTTATCGAGTGATAGGACTTCTGGTTGCGGAATATGTACTCGTTGGCTGAGGGGGGACAGATGGGGACATGCGTGCAGTCAATGCATCCTATGACATGGGGAAATTGTGCCACCTGGTAGAAATCCTGTTTGGTCCGGTTCAACTGCTGTGGGGTTGTGGGGAAGGTGATGTAGGTATGTATCATTGTCAGCATGGCATCAATGAATTTGCTGAAGAAGCGGGAAAGTGTGCTTTGTGATACGCCTCTGGCAACAGTTACGACCCCCTGGAAACTTTCAGACGCCAGCAGGTGCAGGCTGCATAGGATCTGGAAGTGTGCAGGGATGGCATTGGTCCTACAGGTCTGGTGCTGCAGTAGTTGTTCCAGGTCAGCAATTAGGTGCATGATTATGGCACGATTCAGTCTGTACTTGTCATAGATTTCATTCTGATATTGGCTCAGCAATATGATGCGCACCCTGAATACCCTCTCCTGGATCCTCCTCCTGCGCTGTGCTGCTGCATTAATTCTCATCCTCCTTGCAAGCACATAGAGGGCATCCATTTTGGTTAACATATGGGGTCTCCAGTGGCATTTTTGAAGGGTTTCTTATTGTATTCACCTGTTTTGATCTTTTTTTTTTCTTTCATCAACTTTACCTCCTGGTTGAGATTCCCCTTATTCTGCTCAAGCTAAATAGCGAATTTGGGGATTTTTGGTATTTGTGTAGTTTGATGCATTCTGTTGGAATTATTTAATTGCTAATCGCTAGTTCCGAGAGCAATTGCATTTATCGGTATTTTCAAATCGCTATTTTATGTTTCGGTAATTTACCGCGTGGATTAATTTGTGATTCTTTAGTTTATTCAGTATTGGGGTTGATGCATTGGGAAATTATGTTTTGAGTTTGGTAACGGCCTGTTTTACTGATTCGCTATTTTACTTAGATCAATTTTGGTTGATGCATGTGCCAGTAAGTCTTCAATGTATAAGAACTAGCGCCAATTAAATGGGAAAATCAATGGTAACATTGGTTTCAGGGATTCATTAAAGAATAAAACATTTGAGACAGTGGTTCTAGCTTTTCATTGCCCAAAATGCACAAACAAATCCAGAAAAATTATAAGACACTTTAGAAAAAACTCATCACCATAAAGCATTAAGTAGAATATGTTTCAGAAACATTTTTGTAGCCTTGGCCCTAATTATTTTGACCTCATTAAAAACTATAGTTTTAGGATCTCTAGTTATTTCTGGAGTGGAAAATTCAAATGTATATTTAAACGTGACAGGGCAAATTTCATCCAGAAACTGTACAGTTCTCAAAATATAGGAGTTTGATACATTTCTTGTGGTCACCAGCAATCAAAAATTAAGAAAAGTATTGTTATTGATGGCTCGCGTTGCGAGCCAGTTGCAGGAATACCAAAGCTGGTTGTTTACTGCTATTATGTCACAGCAGTGGAAAACAAGAGTTGTTTTCCTCTGCTGGGACATGATCAGTTGAAGGACTTGTTTTTTAGGTCGAAGTCTACCAGACAGCCCAGCTGTCTGGTTTACTTACAACTTCTTGTGGTCATTCTGAAAGTTTACCTGGGAATGTATTTCACATATAGTTTACTTTTGGTCTTGCGGTTTGATGTTTGCTTGCTTTCTATTTGCTGGCTTTGTTTGTTTTGGACTGTGCAGCTTCAGTTTGTACCTCTCATGAGCATCTCTTATTTACTGTATCCTTCTGAGTATCCGCTTTCTGTAAACAGTAAACTTGTTCTTATCTTGTCACATTTGCTATGCATTCAAAGGACAGAGGTCGGATGTCAGGCTATGTATTCTGAGGGAGCATGGTGTTTACTTCTCTTTGACTACATTAAAGTAAGAGAATTTATGTGACAATCCGTTGTGCAGAGTACCCATGTGAGAGGAAAGGCTGCAGGGTGGTATTTTTTCTAGTGCACAACAAAAATGAACTCTGCGGATATTTCAGAATACATCAGAATTAGAAAGTAGAAATTAAGCACATTTGTTGTGTAATTCTGAAGTGTGGTGGAAACAAATAATTTAATGTGATCAAAACACATCAATACACTAGTGATGACATTTCCACACATTATTGTTTATGGGCAGTAAAACTGTATGTCTGCGCAAATGTACTGGTAATTTCAATTGGAAATGTGTTGTCTGTAATGGCAGTGCACTACCACACCAGGAATACTCCACACTACGCCACTCTACTCTACACCACTGCACTGTATGCTCTTCCACTCTACGCCACGGCACTCCATTTTACAACACTCCACTCTACGCCCCTCCATCTCTGACACTCTATAAAATGCCACGCCACTCCACTCCACTCTAAGACACTCCGCTCCCGCTCCTTCACTCTGCGCCCCTCCACTCTACACCTCTTACCCCACTCCACTCCAATCTATCTCAACCAAATCTACCCCACTCCACTTGCATCTACCCCATTCTACCCCACTGCTGAGGGAGATAGAGTTGAGTGGAGTGTGGTAGACTGTAATGGGGTGGATTGGGGTAGAGTGGAGTGTGGTATATTGGGATAGAGTGGAGTGGGGTATATAGAAGTGGAGTAGATTGGAGTGGGGCAGATTGGAGTGGAGTGTGGTAACAGCAGCCACACTGGTGTATAACAGTACTAAAACGCATTGCCCAAGCCAATAGCACTTGCATAGGCGAGACCTATTAGTTTTGCCAATGCTTGTTTCTCTTTTGCTACCCACCTCGCCCAGACTTTTAAAGCTGCACTGACATGAACCTAAAAGAGCCTGTCAGCACAGCGCTGTCTGTCTGCTCAATGGAGAGCAGAAAGCATGGGAGAGAAAGCTAATGCAGAGGGTGGGTGGCAGAACACCAGGTTGTGTACGGCTCTGGCATTACTCCTCTACTACTAGGCTTCTCTTCTCCACAAGGGAATAAGGTTTGGGCTGGCAGCAGCATACATAAAATAGTAAATGGGTTACCTGAGAATAGCATATTCCTGTTCTGCGCTACCTAAACATCCCAATAAATTAAAGTCAACTCCACTCCACTCCACTCCATCCCGGTCTACCCCATGCCACTCTACTCCAATCTACCCCATTACATTCCAAACTACCCATGTCACTCTACCCCACCCCACAGCACTCCAATCTACAGCAGTCCACCCCAATCTACCTCCTCGCACCCCAATCTGCCAGATTCCAAACTACCCTACTCCAATCTATCCAACTCCACTCTAATCTACCCTACTCCACTCCATTCGACCCCACTTCATTCCAATCTACCCTACTCTAATCCACCCAACTCCAATCTACCCACTCAACTCCAATATACCACACTCCACTCCAATCTGGCCCACTCCAATCTACTCCACTTCTATATACCCCACTCCACTCTACCCCAATATACCACACTCCACTCTACCCCAATCCACCCCATTACAGTCTACCACACTCCACTCAACTCTATCTCCCTCCACTCAGATCTATCCCACTTCACTCCAATTCACCCCACTCCAATCCACCCCACTCCTATCTACCCCACTCCAATATACCACACTCCCCCACTCCAATCCACCCCACTTTATTCAAATCTACCTCACTCCAATCTACCCCACTTAACTCCACTCCAGTTTAACCCACACAACTCCACTCCAATCTGCCCCACTCAAATCCACTACAATCTACCCCAATCTATCCTACGCCAGTCTACATTAGTATACCCCAGTACACCCCAGTACAATCTACCCAGTTCAATCTACCCCACTACAATCTACCCAATTCTACTCCACTCCAATCTACCCAAATCTATTCCACTCAACCCTAATCTGACCCACTCGGCGCTACTCCTATCGACCTCATTTCTCTACCTCAATCTACCCCACCCCACACCATGCCACTAACTTTCAGCCATGCTGAACAGCAGCCACACTGGTGTATAACAGTACTAAAACGCATTGCCCAAGCCAATAGCACTTGCACAGGCGAGACCTATTAGTGTTGCCAATGCTTGTTTCTCTTTTGCTACCCACCTCGCCCAGACTTTTAAAGCTGCACTGACATGACCCTAAAAGAGCCTGTCAGCACAGCGCTGCCTGTCTGCTCAATGGAGAGCAGAAAGCATGGGAGAGAAAGCTAATGCAGAGGGTGGGTGGCAGAACGCCAGGTTGTGTACGGCTCTGGCATTACTCCTCTACTACTAGGCTTCTCTTCTCCACACGGGAATAGGGTTTGGGCTGGCAGCGGCATACATAAAATTGTAGATGGGTTACCTGAGAATAGCATATTTCTGGTCTGCGCTACCTAAACATCCCAATAAATTAAAGATAACTTTTTAAAAAAACAAGACTGCCTACAAGAGGGTTGAGGGTAATTTTTTGACTACTTGTCCAAAGTTATATAAAAGACTTCCAGCAGTTACCTTCCTTAACATCAGTGAAGACATATTCTGAAAGATCATAAAGGCACATCTTTTACCTATGTCGCATCGGGGTTTTCCGCATTTTATTAGATTTTATTAGATTGGTTCTGAACAGCGTCAATGGAGACCTGCACTAATTCATAATTTTAAGTTCTTTCGTCCTCTACCAGATATCATAAGAGTCTCCAAATTGAGTTTTCATTGACAGTAATGCAACTGGAAACTTGACAATAGAATTGCGAGTTATCTTTCTGCACTGGCTTCTAAATGTCTCCTCAATTGTTACCCAACTTAACTTTATCACCGTCCAAAATTTAAAAGTGAATGTTTTAACCTGATAGATTTTAAAACTTCAGTTTAGAGCTTGTGCTAATTATTCGAGTCACCTAGAACTGCAATATTCTTTGTCCTGTTAGATAAGTTAATGTGGATTTCTTTTTTTATATTTGTTGGCTGTAATAGGAAAACACTGAACACTTTAAAAGAAAAATATAACTTACAATTCTTCCAATGGTGTATGAGCAAGATGAAGTTAATTATTCGCAAGCACCGTCCACAAGTATTTAGGGCATGCACATTTATTTGCTCACCTATTATGCTAAATGCTAAAATAAGCTTGACACATTACCAGCCTGAAAGGCAACGTGACAATAATTTCACGGTCTATTACCTTTTCCTAAGTGTTTTTCTCCATTCCATCATCGCCTTTAGTGTTAAAAATTCATCTAATTCTATTGTGGAGAAAGTAAGTGCAAGCCTTAAACTGAGAACAATTCAGAAAAGTTCTTGTAAAAAATACAACAGATATCCAAAAATCTGTTCTAATGCTTGCTCGATATTACATTCAGTAAATGCATTCACTTGCTCGGAGATCAACCCAGAATTTGAAAGTTCTGAGTGAAATACATTTCAACCATACAATATATATTTTTACAGTTTAGTTAGACATGAAGCTCAATATTGGATGATTCTGCAGACTCGTCAGTCACAAAATGTTGTGATTGTTCCAAAACGAAACATACAGAATTGACTAGCGACACCTGCAACACATTGAAAACAGAAGTCATTTATTTCCAAATATTCTGCTGATATCACGATTGGAAAATATACATACCCCAAACCACGTGCGATATTCCAAGATAATGGGCACATCACAAAGGTATAGAAATAGATGTGACAAGTGTGTGAAGGAACCTTTACACAAATGCAAAGACTTCAATCGGTTCCCTATCAGCAGCACTTTCCAGAGACATACCGACGCACGCTAGGACTAGATTTCGGGTGCGGTCATTGAACACACCTAAACATAACTTAAATTTAAGTTTTGTATCATAAAAATGCAAATTCCATCATACCCCTATTTCAGTATGTTTTACAGAATGGTTTTCCTTGGATAATGCAAGAAATCCATAGATCACCACCATTTTGTGAATTTCTGTTACATTTCAAATTGCATTGTAATTAAAGGTGGGTTTCTCGACACTAATAGGCATTGTTCCCCTGCTATGATATACCATGGCAATTTGCTGCAAGTAGGGCCCATTTGCCTTGTTTGGGAATTCCTTCGATTGTTTATTCTGAACAAAGCATCGTTTCAGGAATTTCAGAAGAGTTCCAAGACAAGGCTTTTCTCGGCATAGCGTAACATAAGCCTTTAATTTACAACAGTGCCAAGAAACCCCATGCGGACAGTTTGAAGCGCTTCAGAAATACCATTAAAACAAAACAAAAAAAAACATATATACTTATTGCCCCTAGCACCTCACTGCCCAGCCAGCCAGCTGTTTCCAAAAAAGTAAATATTTCTACTATATTCACATTGTACCAAATAGTGTGTGGAGGGCACAAACTGAATGACGCAGCATGCCCTTTGTTGCCAATCAAGTAGCCAGCTAAATATTTGCAGCCGACTGGAGTGGATGGATTAAATCCAAAAATGGACGGCTGCTTTTGCGAATGAACTTCCGTAGCCGTCTGTAATGCTCCAGTTCCTGCGTAATCCAATGGAATGCACTGTAAAAGGGATGCCATGCCTAAAAGTAGTTTGAGACCGTCTTTGTTCACTAAAGCCGGTGTTTGCATATGTCTGTCGGACTTAGGACTCATCCGATGGCACACCTAACAAACCTCTGCTTTGTTTCAGGTGAGCCTGGTATGTCCTTGGCATTTCATTCCCCTGCCAGGTCAGCATTTGAAACAATGATGCCACCGGCTAGCTCGAAACCACCTGGGGCATAGCGTGCAGTTTGGGATTTTACAATAATAACTTCGTGAGCAACAACTTTGTGAACCAATTGGCGAAAGCAGGACGCGCTGTGTGGAAATAGTAACCTGACCCACGAAGAATGCAGCTGCCAACCTGCGTGCCGCTGCTCGCTCCAGAGAGCAAAATGCTGTGGGAGTGAACATTAGAAAAGAGGTGGGACATGCAACCGCCTTTAGCCATTTGCATGCTTTCATTTTTGAAAGACACGCGCAAAAGCCAATCCAATGTGTTGGAGGAGTCAGCCCACACGGAGAAGCAGGAGAAGCCACAAGAAGCCTTGCAGAGCAGCACATGCGCACTTATAGGCTCAACCTAAAAAGTGGGTACCTCAGATTGGTTATGCCACAGGATGTCCTCGGTCACTTTGGGGGGGGGGGGGGGGGGGGTAGCAGTTAATTTCAGGAGGCTGCAGACCTGTCTGACCATTAAGGGGGCCGCCGTAGTCAAATGCGTCTAGGGGGCAGCCGCATCTTAAGGACAGCTGCTGGTGTTCCGTTTATGGTGGTGACGCCGCCTGTCCGCCAGTCTCCATCTCTTCGTTGCCTGGGCGTGGGGCGGGGCGCTGTTTTGTGACATGCTCTCTTTGTAGAGCAGCCGCAGATGTCTCACCGGTAGATGCAATATTCGTGAACACCAAGCCCCATCTCTTGTGGTCTGGGTGGGGCAAGGTTGGCATGCGTGGCCATGGGGGCAGAAACTTGCGTTTCTGCCTGTGGTGGAGGCACTCCCTAAGCAGCAAGGCCCACTACTTGCCGGTGCCTCCCGAGGTTGCATGCGTGCATGGGGCAGCCTGCTTGATTTCCGTTCGTGGCAGCGGCATTGTGGTTGGCGCTATATTCCCATGTGCCACGCCCACCTCTTGGTGTCTAAGGCAGGTTCCAGTGAGTGCAGCAAGACCCTCTGTGCATTTCCGCAACTTAGGCAGTCACTAGGGGTGCCCTTGGCTCCAGAGAAGACCCAGGGACCAACCGAATGTTTGACATTCTTGGGCATTGAAATTGATTCTACAGCAGGGTTGTGCAGACTGCCAAAAGATAAGGTTGAGGCCCTTCAAATCCTGAAGGTTCTGAGCACAAACAAAGCGATGATGGCCACAATTCAGAGCTTGCTGGGCAGGCTAAACTTTGTGGCTAGGATCATGCCAGCTGGGGGAATCTTTGCCAGGCAGCTGGCTAAGGTGACAGTGAAAGTAGAGAAAGACCATCACTTGGTGCACCTTAGTGGGGGACTGAAAGATGCCCTGCGCATGTGGCAGTACTTTCTGAATGAGTTCAATGGGGCTCTGTTGTGGCGCACACACTTCAGCTGTTCAATGTTGCGTCCGGGAGAGAGGGTTTTGGTGTCATTCTGTGCAGAGAGTGGTGTGCTGCAAAATGGCCTAATTCACGGAAGCATGGGCTTACAAAAAACATTACTGTTCTGGAAATGTTCCCAATTGTTTTGTCACTCCATCTATGGCCACAAGTGCTAGATAACAGACAAATCACATTCTGGTCAGACAATATGGCTGTGGTGCAGGTCGTTAACTGTCAATCTGGCAATTGCCTGGTCTTGGTGGGGCTGTTGAGGGAATTGGTGAGGGGATGCCTTTTGAGTAATATGGAATTTCGTGCAAAACATGTCCAGGTTGCGAAGAATGAGGCTGCTGATGCTCTTTCTCATTTTCAGTGGGCAAAATTTCGGCACTTGATTAGCAACTACCGCGCCACTCTCACGAATATGCAAATACGCAAATGACCGCTGCTTTGCCTTCGTAACCTCATAGTGGCCATTATCCCATGCCACACACTTCACAACGAGGCCACAAGCTCTTGACATAATTGATCCATGTTCCCACACACTAGGGGATAAATGCCACCCTGGGAATGTGTTCCGTTTCTAATTTACTTTAAATTGATGACCTGCTTCTGAATCACTAATATGTGAGCACGTGCAGTAGCGTATAGTGTATAATGGACTTGCTTTACTGTACCTTATACTGCCACATGACATGTACTTGCACTGAATTAGCTAGACTCACCTACGATTCAGCCAGGTAATATGGATACAAAACTCTTATAATTACCTCTTATTTTTCTGGTTGTTTCTCTGACCGTGTGCACCCTTTGACGGTCATGCTAAGATCTAAATCAGATACTTTGATACTCCAGATCCTGCTGCATGGCCACCAACTTCTTTGTAATACTTACAATTGTGCCATTTATTTAACACCTTTCCCTGGTTGTCCCTTTCTTTCCCTTTTTTGTACCCTTTTTTTGCATCCAAAGGTCTACAGAAGGCCCCAGTACACGTCTACTAGGGCTCCACTACCACCGCTGGTAATTCATGTCATTTTACTAAATACCAGGTGGTAGTGCACTCCTTTACTATCTACCGTTCCTGACGAATTGCCAATTGACCCGTTAAGGGCTAATCGGGCATGAAACATGTTGACCATTCACATTTATTTTGACCCTTAAGAAACACTAATTTCCACACAGGAATACACCCACTGTTTTTAGTTAGAGATACCGAGTTTATTAAAATTGACCCATTAGGATTGCTCTATACCTATTTTAATTATCTCACTCCCTTGTGCACTACCTAGCCCCCACACCCTCCTGCACCATACGGCTGCTTCTTCAAAAGATCCCTGCCAAAGAGCCCCGGTTTCAGGAGCCCGTCAGGCATTGCAGCACTGGCCTGACGAGGGGCAAACGCCCTATGATGAAGCATGACACGAAAAAAGATCTGTCTTCCCCACTCATCCTTTTAGGAACTGCACACTCCTTTATACTCCTTAGTCTTACACCGGAGCCTGTGTGCAGGACCTCCTACCCTGACTCTCTGTCCCTCTTATTTGATGGAAGCTTTATCATTCGCCCCTGGGACATGAGCCGGATACCAGGCGTGTTACAGCCCGTTTACGCCGGTCACCTGTTCCCTGGGATCAGGTGAGGGCCACCACCCTGTCGGAAGAGTGCATCAATTTGTGCTGTGGGCTAAAGACAACGGGAAATCACATGCATGGATTTCGAGACACCTAACGGCAATCGCCCACTTGGGCTAGGCAAGAAGGAGTGAAGTCCCCAGACCAGAGTTCACCCATTGATTTGAGCATGCTGAAGGGGTTTGGTGGGGGCACTCTGGGTCATCTGTAGTTCACGGTATGAGGTGCTACTATTCTTCACCACATTTTCCCTAGCCTTTTATGGAGCCTTCTGGGCATACGAGCTAGTGCTACAAGCAAAGAATGACTCAGCTTATAGGGGGTTAGAGTTGGATAAACTGGGGAAAAGCACAGTAGTCCGTTTCACCAGATTGGGGGTTGCCAAGTGATGCCCAATAGAACTGCTCGGGGCTTATATGGAATGTCGTTGCAAACAACCAGGTTACTTGCTGCTTCACCAAGACGGCCAGCCTCTCACCCAATTTCAATACAGAAGCATCCTCAGGCATGTGCTTGCAGATGCGGGGTACCAGGGACAGAGACGGTCAGCTCATTCCGCCAGAATTGGAGCTGCCTCAACGGCTTTTAAGGACAGTTTGCTACCTGGGGCGATTAAGCGCTTTGGAAGGTGGCAGTGAGGCAGATACAAGTTGTATGTCCAAACTGGAAACCATCAAGGATCTTTGTCGCAACCTCTGCAGTGTCAAAGTACACCATGACTTGTTGGGTCAAGGGGGAGCAGTAAATCCTCCAAAACTACTGTATAGCCAAAGCCTGCTTCTACCCTTGTTTAAGCAGTGACAGGCTATAGTGCCGAAGCATTGCTTGTGTGTAGTATGCTACTGCATCTCCTCTCTATGATACTTTCCCCACTCTGTAGGCTTACATTCTTGTATCCTCTTGCTTAGATCATTTGTAGAATGTGGTTATGTCATAGTACTACCCTTGTATCGAGATGTTTGTGTTTGAGGCCAGTGTCAGTTAATGCTGTAGCTTCTAGTTGTTGGATGAGATCTTCTTTCTGGATTAAACCTGCTTTAACAACCCAACTGCATCCAGCGTCTTACTTCAAGAATGCTACACTGGTGTAGTCGGCAGGCGCAAGAAAATCTCAACACAAAGACAAAGCCCCCTTTAAGAATATCTCAAATCCGGTGAGAGAGAACCTTTTTATTGACATTCAAAACGCTTTACATAGCGCCATTGAATCTAACGCGCTTGTGGTAAAGTGTCAAACTTTTACTGATGCTGTTCTTTATTGACTTTCACTAATTATAGCTTTCGTGTCTGCTTAATAGGTTTCTCAAAGAGACCATTGCCATGGCAAAAGCTTTGTCTTTGGAATGGAAAGGGGAAGTGCCCAAGAAAATTGAGGAATATAGAATGACTCTTTTTTGCACCACGGGGAAAACTCCTTTTCTATTATTCCGGATCAGAGTGCCTAACACTTGTCATGTACCTTCTTGGGTCAATAGATAAGAGTTGTCCAAGGTTAAGGAATGTGTTTGTGATGTCAAGGATGTGCAGCAGAGGGAGGAATAGAAGGCTGTTGAAAGGAAAAAGTATTTTGATAATAAAAGATCTGTAAAAAAAATGTATGTGAATGTAGGCGATTGGGTTTCAATCAAACGTCCTGGTCTCTTAGGTGGTTCTCCTACAAAGTATTTTAAACCTATGATGGTTATCAAAGTTTTTTAAAATGCTGTAAAAACTCAAGATCATCGTATATGGAATCTCAACAGCGTTGTGGTTGTAAAGGGTAAGTTCGATGGGAGGTGTGATGTGACTTTCCGCAATGACACCACTGCTCTTGGTATTCCCACGCTCAATACCGATGTGAGGTAATATGAATTTTTATGGTCAATTGTGTCCCCTAACGTAGACCCCAACGGCTCCATGTACGTGTTTCAAGTACATGTATGTTCCCTCCACAGCCAGTTATGAAGACGCAAATACATTTGCGTCCAACGTTAACATGTCCTCTTTCAGATCCACCATGAATGGGTCGAATATTCAGTTCCTAAGTATGACGTGCCACCGTCTTTACATGATGCACTTTCACGTGTTCCTGGCTCTAGCGAGTTAGGCCCTGATTCCTGCCATCGAGCCCTTTCTGCCTTCTGTTTCTGAAAGCTACAGTCTGCCGCTTCCATGACCCTTAACCTACTCCCTGCGCGGCTAGCGGTGCCCGGCTCTGCCTGCTTGCCTGCCAAGACTGTATTTCACCTTCAAGTTATCTGCTCTGCTCCTCGAAAATACATTATTGTCTAGAAGTTTAGGAAAACATCTCCCCAGCTGCAGAGCAAAGGGCCAGGCCAGGCCTTTCTGTCTCCATGCAAGTAATTCATTGCTCCTGTTACCATGGTAGGCCTATGCCCCCTCGCTTTACACGTAGACACGTAGTTACATATGCACGCACTAGCAGTCAGTATAGAATAGCCTCTGCCCGAGAGACCTTTCCTTCTAGATAATACAGTTCCTCAAACACAAGATATTAGATATGATTTGGGTTTAGGTTGTTCTGACACGCCAGACTTCTGTCTCCCCGTATAGTGCAAATGTCAAGTCCCCCTTCACCCTCCAGTTCCACGTCGATTACACGTCATGCTGCTGCAACTAGAAAAGGGATACTCGAGGAAGCTGTTCCCATCCCACCCAGGGACACTCCAGGATATTTTATGTACCACAAGCACGGCTTAGACGCTGTATTGTATCTCGATTTATGGGTGGATTACACCAAGGATCTAGCAGAGAATCAGAGATGGCCCGTTACAGGGACATGGGATGCCGAGTGCATCATGAGAGTAGAAGAAGCATTATAGAAAAGGAAAGCTAGACAGTCACAGAAAGATGCCATTGAACTATGGCGTAAAGAATCACACAGACGGACAGAGAAAGCACTCAGAAAAACAGAGAAAAGTAGAGAGGATTCTGAAAAAGCTAAAGAAAAAGAGCTACTAGAAGAAGGGGAACGAGTTAGAATGGAACAACACGATAGACGGAGTAACGCCATTATGACAGGATTGTATCCAGTCCTGGCCGAGGGCCTGCCTAAGGCGACCCCGGAAGTACCAAAAAATCTGCCCCCTCCATTGGTTCCGACTAAATTATGTCATAAGACCGCAGCAGATATTTTTCTTTCGTCCTATTTAGACGACGTAGCTCCCGAATATACTAATGTCCCACCTGCACCTATTCCACCCCCTAATAACCTTCCCCAACGGCAGACCACTCCCCCACCACTTCCTGCACCCCCCATTAACCCTATTAATCCGCATAATCCTTTTGGGCCTGACACGGCCCTACAGACAGATCATGCTCAAGCCTCCGCCTCAGGAGGCGCCTCAGGAGGTTACCATACCCCGCCACCAGCACAGCGACTAACTATTAGAGAACTAGCAAAGCAACGTACCCCGAGAGCAGTCCCAATTGAAAAGCCTAAAGAGTACCTTACAGACTGTAGATATGATCCAGTACCAAGCAAAGACAGTTGCATGATATTAGCCTCATTACGTATAAGAAGTGCTGCAAACTTTTTAATTTTATTTCCAGGAATGAAAAATAATCTAGACAGGATATATCGTTTTGTTTTAACTGGAGAGGGTCCGGAAAGTATTAAGGAAGCCATGGCACATCAGAAAGTAGACATCCAAAGTATGATTTTAAGATTCCTCATAAACTGTTTCATAAGAGAACGAGACCGGCCTGGTGTAGATAAAGATGAGATGGAGGTACTAACTACATGGGGTCAGAATATTGCAGACGGAAAACATGATAAACAGAAATGTATAGAGGCCATGTACAGAAAAATCCGTAAAGAAATAACAGAATTTCATGAAAGGGAAAAAGCTGAAAGTGAAGCAGATAATAACAAGAACGACTCCTCAGAGGAGGAGGAGCTAGAAATAGAAGTAGACAAAGGTACGATAGCATATGTAGGAAAGGGTAGATCTTTTAATAGAATGACACACCCAGAAAGCAAGAGAGTTTTTCACGCTGCTATGTCAAATCCGAAGACTCCTGAACATCTATTTCAGGCTACCGATAAAATACTTCAAGAACGAATGGGGTACCATGTACTCAATTCCATGGATGAGCAAGAATTAGCCAGGTCAGCAGTACAATGGGCTGACAATTCTGATAAATATAGTGATGACGCATTAGCGCAAACCTTTTTGAATCTTTCCCCAGACGAACAGCGACTAGCTGGTATATATATGATACAGCACCTCCTCATATTGTATAAAAGCCAACATTCCGATCCAGGTCCCTTACCTGATGTACTAATAGAGTTACTCATGAATAAGTGGAGAGGCCTGGGTACCGATTTAATTAAAGTAATTCTAGAACATCGACACAGATATAGTGCTTTCCTGAATCCACAGTTTGTTTCAGCTCCACCACCGGAAAGGAAAATGTTCTACATAGACAGACAGAATCCCTTGCGAGAAGTACATCCAGTCAGGAATAGTGATAACACCCTTACACGTGTGTATGTATACACGCCCATAACTAAAATGGAATTATTAGAAATGAAGAAAATAGTACCCAGTCACGATAAAGACCCTGCAGGTTTTCACCGTGAAATAAAAGACATGTTACTTATGGGTGATTACCCGTCAACAAAGGGAGAGACAGGGTTCAAGGGCACTCTTAGTCCCCAATCAGTAAGTACATAAACAAAGGAAGAGTGTCCGTCAGTATGGCGTTTTATATAGTGGAGATAGCACGTAAGAATATGAGGCCAGCTGTGGTTGGTCAAAGGACTGGACCAACTTTCAAGAAAAAATACATGATTTTTTCAGGAAACCCTCACTCACCCTAGTGGTGACATGCTTCATCATCGGGTCCACTGGGGAGATCGAGTACCTCCCCAGTGTGCTACGACGCCAGGAGACTGCGGAGCAGGTTTTGTGAGAGTGAAGAGTGAAAAAAAGTGTAGTTAAAAATGTCAGAGGTTGTCCCAAAAAATCATTTATTCGCTGGTCAACTTGACATAATAAAATTAAAGACTATGTGCAGGGAAACTATCCAAAAGAAATACTGGTGTTTCCCTGTTAGGGGAAGGTCAACATGTTTCTGCCCTTTAAGTGTGTGAATTTACAGGGCTTTCGTCAGGACCAGTAAGCGAGTGTTACCTCAGCAGGTATAGGCGCGCTAAGGCCTACCCTGCCGTAGGCAGTGAAAGTTAAAAAGTAGCACTATGTGTAAAAAGAGGTGCGTTTAAAAGTACAAACCAAAAGGCTGGGGGATTTGCCTCTATTGCGAGGAGCCCAGAAGTCTGTAAGTAGACAAACAGAAAACACACAAAACATAAAAACAAGAACAGATAGTCATTATTGATCAAGTTTTGTTGCCATTGGACTGTGGTGTGGCGTGATACGTGCTAACAAACCTATCAATGGCCGTGGCCGAGATGGATTGCATTGTAGACTAAAGGTTGTGCCCAAGAGCCATGGTGATGGGCCTCAACTAGAGCCAGAGTCAAGTGATCTGACACAAGGCGTTGCGCAATTAGTGAGGTAATGTAAATGGAGGCTTGCAGTGCTAAGTCCATCCGTGTGGGAAGCCAGGCGGCTGCCCGTATTTATAACATTACCTATAGTAAGGAGGCGGAGAAGTAATCCCCGTGGTGTAGCGTAGGAAACGGAGCTACGTAGTGGTTATGCGTAGCCCCGCTGGCCGTGAATTAGGGAGCTTTAAATCGGCACGCAAAATAGTGAAATAATGGAAATATAAGTGAAACAATCCTCACTTGTACTCAATGTGAACCACGCCCCATAGATTCAGGGGGGGGGGTGGGAGCGACAATGGCACACCCTATCAAGGTAAAAACACACAAACATACGGAGAGTTCAAGGAATCTGGCAGAATATCACACACAAACACTTAGCTTATTAAGATGTCCAAAAGGTTGGTCTTACGCCCGCAACGCTCGGCACCCACTCGGCACCTAGCTGTCCCCCGCTGGATCTCGTGGATCGCGAGCGAGGGGCGAGCCCGGCGCTAAGAGGGGGAGGCGTCGAGGCGTCTGCCAATAGGAGGCGTTTGTTCGAAGACGAGGCTTGGGAAGCAAGCCCCGCGTTACCGCGAGCGGAGCGCTCGCGTCTTTCTGCGTGAGAGTGAGGCTTGGAATACACGCATGGTGCGCATGCGCGCACAGTGATAGAGTCACAGGTTGTGTTTACAACGAGGCTTGGCACGCAAGCCTCCAAGGATCAGCTGATTCGTTCGTGAGCCTTGGGTCCGTTTTTGTAAAGCGGACTTTGGTATTAATGTACAAGTTCATGGCTCATTAGGCTGATTAACTAGCCCATAATTGGTCACATAAATGAGGCAATAACAGGGTAAACGTCCCCCATAGGTAGTGTATCCAAGGAGTTACTACTAGTAGTGCATCGTTTTTATATTGTTGGAGCTGCAACAAGAAGGTTCTTATTATCACAAGTTTAAGACAATGATCTAGGGTGGTGTCCCATCAGGAAAAAGAGTCATTACTGGTCAATATTACTGTTTCAGAACGCTGGCCCAAGGTATTTGATCATTTAGTCCTTGGATATGTGTATTGAGTCTATAGACCCAGCGTTGCTCCTTTTCAAACAGGATGTTCTCTCTGTTCCTGGGGTTATTGACCTGTTCTATTACTGTCCAGGTCATATCATTGGGAGTATGATTTGCCTGCAGAAAGTGTTCGCTGAGTTTGGTGGTTACTTTCTTACAGCGAACATTACTGCGATGTTCGCCAATGCGTGTCTTGACTTTCCGGGTTGTCATGCCCACATATCTCTTGGCACACAGGCAGGTAATCAAGTATATAACGTTCATGGAGTTACAGTTGGTATGGGATTTTTGGGTCCATACTTTGCCCGGTTCCAGATTTAACTGTTTAGTGTGGGTGGTTAAATGACAGACACTGCAGTCTGTGCATGGAAAATGGCCAGTAATGGGGGGTAAGTGCCATGGTTCAGTGACGGATCTGGTAAGTGATGATGGGCATTTTAAAGGCCTTGTGTGGACCAGGGCATCCTTGAGACTTCTGCCCTTTTTGAAGGAAAAAAGTGGTTTTTCCCAATCACCAATGCTACTGGTGATAATTCTCCAGTTCTTATTTATTGATTTTTTGACATTGTCTGAAAGCGTGCTATATGTAGTAACACAAGTTAATGGGACATCAGTGTCAATTTTCACATTCTCTTCAAGGAGGGCTTCCCGAGGCTGGTTACGGGCCCTGGTCTGTCCTTTATTGAGGATTCCTTAAGGGTAGCCTCTTTGTCTCAGTTTGACAGTTAGGTCCTTTGCCTGTGTCTTATAGTCTGTAGTGCTGCTGCAATTTCTTCTTAAGCGGAGGTATTGCCCATAGGGCAAGTTTTCACGCAGTGGCCTTGGATGGAAGCTGCTGAATTGCAGGAGGTTGTTCCTTGCCGTAGGTTTGTGATGGGTCACAGTGGTGAGAGATGTTCCCTCGATCTTTATCACTACGTCCAAGAAAACTATTCGTTCCTTGTTGTAATTATGAGTGAATTTTAGATAAGGGTCAAGGGTATTGACCCAGCTCAGGAATTCAATCAGATTGTTGTTAGTGCCCGTCCATAGTATAAGAATGTCATCAATGTACCTCCTCCATAATCCTATGGAGGAGGCAAAAGGGTTGGATGTGGGTAGGATATGCTTGGTCTCAAAATCGTATACGTACAACCCCGCTACGCTCGGAGCGAAGGTGCTGCCCATTGAGGTCCCCGTGCATTGAAGGTACAGTTGCCCTTTATACTCAAAGTAATTTTCTTTAAGTGCCATCCTTGCACATTGTAAGATGAAAGCCTTTGGCGTGACGTATTCCCAAGTCACTGTGTCCAGTGCTTGTGCCAGTACCCGTAGTGTTTCTTCCTGCGGGATACTGGTGTACAGACTCTCTATGTCCATTGTGACCAGAGTGACAGAGTCTGGTTCAAAAGAGATGTCATTCAATAGCCTGAGAAGGCTTTTTGTGTCCTTCAGGTAGGTGCTGGAGTTTTGCACTATTGGCTTTAGATAATGGTCGCAGAAGGTGGATAGGGGTTCCAATACTGAGCCAATACCAGACACTATGGGGCGTCCTGGTGGCGGTAATACATTTTTGTGTGTTTTTGGCAATGTATAGAAATACGGGATCGTTGGACCCCCTGCCATAAGGTATGCCGCCTCATGGGGTGAGATATGTTCATTCAGCTCAGCCTCTCGTACAAGTGTGGATATTCGTGCTTTCATTTCAGCAGTAGGGTCTGTGGTAAGAAGGGTATAGTTCGTTCTGTCATTCAGAAGAGTTAGGCAGACTTTGTCGTAATCCTCAGTATCCTGGATGACAATCCCACCACCCTTGTCAGCGGGTTTAATGACAATGTCTTTGTCATTTTTCAAGTTCTCAAGGGCTTTGTGTTCTGCCGCCGAGAAGTTGTTGAACCGTTTGGGATTTTCAAGGGCTTCCAGATCTTTTGTAACCGCCTGTTCAAAAGCCGTGATCGCTGCTGGTACAGTATGTGGTGGTGGCATGAAAGTTGATTTCGGTCTGAATGCTGTATCAAACTCCTGTTCGTTGATTTCAGACTGCTCTTTGGACTCAAAAAACGCCTTGAGTTTAAGTTTTCTAAAGAACTGTGCGAGCTCGCAATGGAGTCGAAATTTGTCCGGACGTGAAGTAGGGACAAAACCCAGACCTCTCTCCAGGACTTTCGTTTCGTCTGGTGTGAGAATTTTCTTTGAGAGGTTTGTTACAAGACTTAGACTGCACTCGTGCTGGCTGTTGCTGTCCGACTGCGGGTGTGTTTCCCCACTGCGTCTTCGTCCTCCCAGGTCACTTGTGTGTTCCCTCTGCTCCGTCCCCGTCCCCGCCCACCTCTCCCTAAAAAAGGCATGGGAGGGTGGTTTTGGGGAAAAAGGGGTTGCATATAGGGGTTCCAGTTCATCATCAGGAACTGGGGTTGTTGGTAAAACAAAGGTGGTGGACCATTGTTTGGTTGTCCATAATTCTGCCATCTCGGTTGTTGTGTAGGGTAATTAAATCTGCCTCTACCCCCTCTGCGTCCTCTTTGTTTTGGGCTCAGGTTGCTCGTAGTGCTCCCACTGGACGAGTGGCTGTCTGAGTCGTCAGATTTGTTAGTGTCCTTTTTTGGTGCACTATAGTTAGGATCAGAGTTGGGGTAAATACTTTCAAATTTAAATTTCTTTAGATCTTTTTGGAATTTCGTTAATTTTGCTTGCATCAGATTATCTTTGTATTCTACAAGGTCTCTATTAATTTCGTCCAACTTTTTTTTATATCCAGTTATCGTAGCTTTGAACTGAGCTTCTGTCTGTTGGATCTCGACCTGTAGAGTTTCTGATAGGCGGAGTGCTGTTTTTATAATCAGCACTAGCCAGTCTCTTGTGCAATGCCATGCAATCATGGCCCAATCCCTTCTGAAAGTGGCATCATTCAAAAATATCCTTGGAGCATTGGTGACCAATAGCCCTTTAGGGGCTGAGTTGGAGGTGAGATATTGTTTAAGAATTGTGCCATGTAAAATGGTTCTAATTCTATCACGCTTTAGTTCTGTCAATTGTTCCCATTCTGCTGTGTGTGACACTGCTTGTGCTATTGCTGGGTCTGCAAATATGTTTGGATCTGCCAGTAGTTCATCTATTTCCTCCGTAGTGAATGTTAATCCCAGATTTGGTGTTGCCATTTTGGTTTCTATAGATACCAGGTGTTAAAGGCGGATGGAGACGGTGGCAGAGTCTCCATACCGCTTGCTGGCCAAGGACTACTAGTAAGCTGTTGTAAATAGAGGTAGCGAGACACAGCGACACAGCGGGAATTGTACCGCATTTTAAAATTGAATGTAATAACATTTTGTGTGTTTTTAAATTGAGTGACAGAAAATTCCACACTTCCTCGCACTTGCATCGCATCAATCACTAGCTTTAGGATTCCTTCCTCGGCACAATTCAGGCGCTGGTATCCGCCTACCACCTCCCGTTCTGGCAAGGGGGAATCAGGCTTTTACACCACTTCCGGTTCCACTAGGAGCGGTTAGCGCTCTAGTGGTTCTACGCAGGGCTACTTAGCCCTCGCACCTCCCTGAGCGCGCAGCGATCGCGCGCAGCCCCGCCGAAGACCCGCCAAAGAGCTGCCCGTCTGCGACTGGACGGGGCCAGGGGCCTCCCTCCTTATTCTTGTCATCATGGATTGCGCTTCCCACACTCTTCATATCAGGTATGCTCCTCAAACACTCAGGGCTCTACAACCCCTACCACAATACCGCTGTAACAACAAAGCTCTCCCGTGTCCTGAGGGTCCTTTTGCTTGTATCAAATGCGGATTTCAAGCCTTGCCCTCCTATGTTATTTCTGAACGGCCTACAGATTATACTGATGACCATGGAAACTGGGATAGCTTTTTGCTAAATGTCAGATCACTCCCCAAGCATTGCATAGAACTGTGGGACACTATTTACAACACTCAGCCCAAGATGTGTTTCCTAACTGAAACATGGCTGAAACCTCACACTATCCCTACCATCACCCTAGGGATACCCATGGGATATAAAATCCTTCGCCTCGACCGCCCTGTGAAGGTGGGAGGTGGAATCGCTATTATACACAGAGACACCCTGAGTATTAGAGTCTTAGAACAGGTGATGCTCCCTACTATGGAAGTACTCATCTTTCACTTAAAAATCAACTCTAAAACACAGTGGAAAGGAGCCTTGGTTTATCGTCCACCTGGACCCAATGCTGGCTTTTCCCTTGCTCTCACTGAACTACTAGCTCCCTATCTGAAAGCTAAGGAAAACTTCCTTTTACTTGGAGACTTCAATTTTCATACTGACATTTCTGACCATCAGGATACCAATACATTTCTTTCTGACCTTGCTTTGCTAGGTTTACACCCCAGAAATAGTGGCCCCACTCATTCAGGTGGTCACACATTAGATCTGGTCCTCACTACCCAACCTAACGTTCACTGCCATCCCCCTAAGCATATTAATTGGTCGGACCATAAACGTATTGACTTCTCCATACCTCACCTATCTAATTCCACTAACCGCCCGGCCACCCACTCCATTAAACGTAGGCCATGGCACAAAATCACTCTTCCCAAACTCACTCAAATTTGGGAGCAGCCTTCATTTACCAATCTCGATAATATTGACACTGCTCTCTCCATGTTTAACACTACGCTGATAGCAGCTATTGACTCTCTTGCTCCACAGAAAAATGCCAAAAAACCTACTATAGCGAAAAGGGAAATATGGTATACGGAAGCTCTCAAAAGCGAAAAGAAGAAATGTAGAAAAATGGAAAAATTGTGGAGACGTACAGGTAATAGGGAAGACAAGAGATGCTACCTGGAGGCTATGTCCTCCTACTACAAAAATGTCAAAAAAGCTAGGAAAATGAGTCTGGCCACTCAAATCGCAGAAGCAGGTAACTCTACTAGAGAGTTATTTAAAATCGTTCAAACCTTCACCAGCCCTGAAGTATGTGAAAGTCCAGACACCTTCACCCAAGAACTATGCGATGACATATCTCAGTTCTTTGAGGAAAAAATTGAAGCTATATACAAAAAAATCACTACAGTCTCTGACACTTTGGGAACTGAGGCCCCTGAAACTGTTCCACAACTGACTTCTGGTGAAACTCTTCTGGACATTCCCAAAATTACTACTAAGGACCTGACTACTCTCATTAATCAAACTAAATCTGGCTCTCCCTCTGATCTGATACCAGCTAAATTCATCCCTCCGCTAATCGAGATATTAGGTCCTCATATTCAGAATCTACTTAATTTGTCTTTTGCCAAAGGCCAACTTCCATCTGCCTGGAAGGAAGCGGTAGTGAACCCTATTCGCAAAAATTCCACCATGCCCTGGTCTACTCTTTCCAACCTTCGCCCGATTTCTCTCCTCCCCTTCATCAGCAAACTGGCAGAGAAGCACGTCAACACCACCCTCTCCAGTTTCATCGAAGCGACAGGGGGCCTGGACCAATCCCAATCTGGATTCAGGCCCAACCACAGCACTGAATCAGCTCTCCTCTCTGTGACAGATCAGATCAAAATGTCACAAGATAGAGGGGGCTCTATGATTCTAGTGCTGTTGGACCTGTCCGCAGCCTTCGATACCGTGTCTCATAACACCCTATTGAATCGGCTGCAGAGAGTAGGAATCGGAGGCGTAGCACTATCTTGGTTGGAGAGTTTCCTGCCGGGAGATCACAATCTACCAGCCTGGGCCCCTTTCGTTCCATCTCAAGGGGGCTCACGAAGGGGGTGCCACAGGGCTCATGCCTTAGCCCTACATTGTTTAATGTCTATGTGGCCCCCCTTGCTGAGATTGTGCGGAAATACGGGTTCATACCGGTTTCCTACGCTGATGACACTCAGCTCCTCTACCCTTTCAGCTCCCTTGACCCTAAAATCAAGGGGAATTTTGCTGAGGGTATGAGAGCGGTGTCACACTGGATGGCAAGGAACTGCCTCCAGTGCAATGTAACAAAGACTGAGGTCTTGCTCTTTGGCAAAGCAAGTATCCTCTGGACCCCCGACTGGTGGCCACTCGACCTTGGCCCAGTACCGGTACCCAAAACACACGTTAAAAATCTTGGAGTGAAGTTTGATCAAAAACTGACCATGAAAGAACACACCAACTACATCGCGGGTCTGTGCTTTCACACCATTGGTTTACTCAGACGTGTCTTTCCTTTCCTTCCGGCCACATGCAGAAAGACACTTGTACAGGCCCTGGTAACCAGCCGCCTGGACTACTGTAACGGCCTGCTGACATTAGCTAGTACGGATGCAGTAGGCCGTTTGCAGGTGGTCCAGAATACGGCAGCCAGATTGGTCATGGGTGTACCTGCCAGGACTCCCTCCAAGCCCTTGCTGAAAGAACTGCATTGGCTTCCCATACGACAGCGCATCCACTTTAAGATCTGCTGTACGGTACACAAATGTCTGTATGGAGTAAGCCCCAAATACCTAGCCCAATCTCTTGAACTGTACCAGCCTAGCAGGTCCATGCGCTCCTGCAATCAAGCCCTGTTAAAACCTCCCATCACAAAGAAGACTAGACAGGGTGACCGTGCTTTCTCCGCTGTTGGTCCTGCCCTCTGGAACAACCTTCCCATTAATCTAAGAACTAC
The DNA here is from genome assembly GCF_964263255.1 of Lissotriton vulgaris. NCBI lineage: Eukaryota > Metazoa > Chordata > Amphibia > Caudata > Salamandridae > Lissotriton > Lissotriton vulgaris. The sequence continues at coordinate 1,258,570,898 of NC_141696.1, forward strand.
CATAAACCACCTGTCCTTCAGAAAGGAATTAAAAACCCTCCTCTTCCAAGAAGCATTTCCATCTACATAAACTTCAGGCTGCCCTACCTAAAAACTGTCTTAGCTGGCAAAGCGCGGAGATACCCCTCCGGGATTGATTCCTGCGCTTTATAAGAAATTAAAATAAATAAAATAAAAAATAAATCTATGAGAAACGTATTTTGACTTATCAATGAAAATGAAACTCTCACTGCTGTGTGCAGCTAAATATCCGTCAACAAAGGGAGAGACAGGGTTCAAGGGCACTCTTAGTCCCCAATCAGTAAGTACATAAACAAAGGAAGAGTGTCCGTCAGTATGGCGTTTTATATAGTGGAGATAGCACGTAAGAATATGAGGCCAGCTGTGGTTGGTCAAAGGACTGGACCAACTTTCAAGAAAAAATACATGATTTTTGCAGGAAACCCTCACTCACCCTAGTGGTGACATGCTTCATCATCGGGTCCACTGGGGAGATCGAGTACCTCCCCAGTGTGCTACGACGCCAGGAGACTGCGGAGCAGGTTTTGCGAGAGTGAAGAGTGAAAAAAAGTGTAGTTAAAAATGTCAGAGGTTGTCCCAAAAAATCATTTATTCGCTGGTCAACTTGACATAATAAAATTAAAGACTATGTGCAGGGAAACGATCCAAAAGAAATACTGGTGTTTCCCTGTTAGGGGAAGGTCAACATGTTTCTGCCCTTTAAGTGTGTGAATTTACAGGGCTTTCGTCAGGACCAGTAAGCGAGTGTTACCTCAGCAGGTATAGGCGCGCTAAGGCCTACCCTGCCGTAGGCAGTGAAAGTTAAAAAGTAGCACTATGTGTAAAAAGAGGTGCGTTTAAAAGTACAAACCAAAAGGCTGGGGGATTTGCCTCTATTGCGAGGAGCCCAGAAGTCTGTAAGTAGACAAACAGAAAACACACAAAACATAAAAACAAGAACAGATAGTCATTATTGATCAAGTTTTGTTGCCATTGGACTCTGGTGTGGCGTGATACGTGCTAACAAACCTATCAATGGCCGTGGCCGAGATGGATTGCATTGTAGACTAAAGGTTGTGCCCAAGAGCCATGGTGATGGGCCTCAACTAGAGCCAGAGTCAAGTGATCTGACACAAGGCGTTGCGCAATTAGTGAGGTAATGTAAATGGAGGCTTGCAGTGCTAAGTCCATCCGTGTGGGAAGCCAGGCGGCTGCCCGTATTTATAACATTACCTATAGTAAGGAGGCGGAGAAGTAATCCCCGTGGTGTAGCGTAGGAAACGGAGCTACGTAGTGGTTATGCGTAGCCCCGCTGGCCGTGAATTAGGGAGCTTTAAATCGGCACGCAAAATAGTGAAATAATGGAAATATAAGTGAAACAATCCTCACTTGTACTCAATGTGAACCACACCCCATAGATTCAGGGGGGGGGTGGGAGCGACAATGGCACACCCTATCAAGGTAAAAACACACAAACATACGGAGAGTTCAAGGAATCTGGCAGAATCTCACACACAAACACTTAGCTTATTAAGATGTCCAAAAGGTTGGTCTTACGCCCGCAACGCTCGGCACCCACTCGGCACCTAGCTGTCCCCGCTGGATCTCGTGGATCGCGAGCGAGGGGCGAGCCCGGCGCTAAGAGGGGGAGGCGTCGAGGCGTCTGCCAATAGGAGGCGTTTGTTCGAAGACGAGGCTTGGGAAGCAAGACCCGCGTTACCGCGAGCGGAGCGCTCGCGTCTTTCTGCGTGAGAGTGAGGCTTGGAATACACGCATGGTGCGCATGGGCGCACAGTGATAGAGTCACAGGTTGTGTTTACAACGAGGCTTGGCACGCAAGCCTCCAAGGATCAGCTGATTCGTTCGTGAGCCTTGGGTCCGTTTTTGTAAAGCGGACTTTGGTATTAATGTACAAGTTCATGGCTCATTAGGCTGATTAACTAGCCCATAATTGGTCACATAAATAAGGCAATAACAGGGTAAACGTCCCCCATAGGTAGTGTATCCAAGGAGTTACTACTAGTAGTGCATCGTTTTTATATTGTTGGAGCTGCAACAAGAAGGTTCTTATTATCACAAGTTTAAGACAATGATCTAGGGTGGTGTCCCATCAGGAAAAAGAGTCATTACTGGTCAATATTACTGTTTCAGAATGCTGGCCCAAGGTATTTGATCATTTAGTCCTTGGATATGTGTATTGAGTCTATAGACCCAGCGTTGCTCCTTTTCAAACAGGATGTTCTCTCTGTTCCTGGGGTTATTGACCTGTTCTATTACTGTCCAGGTCATATCATTGGGAGTATGATTTGCCTGCAGAAAGTGTTCGCTGAGTTTGGTGGTTACTTTCTTACAGCGAACATTACTGCGATGTTCGCCAATGCGTGTCTTGACTTTCCGGGTTGTCATGCCCACATATCTCTTGGCACACGGGCAGGTAATCAAGTATATAACGTTCATGGAGTTACAGTTGGTATGGGATTTTTGGGTCCATACTTTGCCCGGTTCCAGATTTAACTGTTTAGTGTGGGTGGTTAAATGACAGACACTGCAGTCTGTGCATGGAAAATGGCCAGTAATGGGGGGTAAGTGCCATGGTTCAGTGACGGATCTGGTAAGTGATGATGGGCATTTTAAAGGCCTTGTGTGGACCAGGGCATCCTTGAGACTTCTGCCCTTTTTGAAGGAAAAAAGTGGTTTTTCCCAATCACCAATGCTACTGGTGATAATTCTCCAGTTCTTATTTATTGATTTTTTGACATTGTCTGAAAGCGTGCTATATGTAGTAACACAAGTTAATGGGACATCAGTGTCAATTTTCACATTCTCTTCAAGGAGGGCTTCCCGAGGCTGGTTACGGGCCCTGGTCTGTCCTTTATTGAGGATTCCTTGAGGGTAGCCTCTTTGTCTCAGTTTGACAGTTAGGTCCTTTGCCTGTGTCTTATAGTCTGTAGTGCTGCTGCAATTTCTTCTTAAGCGGAGGTATTGCCATTGAATTCCTGAGCTGGGTCAATACCCTTGACCCTTATCTAAAATTCACTCATAATTACAACAAGGAACGAATAGTTTTCTTGGACGTAGTGATAAAGATCGAGGGAACATCTCTCACCACTGTGACCCATCACAAACCTACGGCAAGGAACAACCTCCTGCAATTCAGCAGCTTCCATCCAAGGCCACTGCGTGAAAACTTGCCCTATGGGCAATACCTCCGCTTAAGAAGAAATTGCAGCAGCACTACAGACTATAAGACACAGGCAAAGGACCTAACTGTCAAACTGAGACAAAGAGGCTACCCTTAAGGAATCCTCAATAAAGGACAGACCAGGGCCCGTAACCAGCCTCGGGAAGCCCTCCTTGAAGAGAATGTGAAAATTGACACTGATGTCCCATTAACTTGTGTTACTACATATAGCACGCTTTCAGACAATGTCAAAAAATCAATAAATAAGAACTGGCGAATTATCACCAGTAGCATTGGTGATTGGGAAAAACCACTTTTTTCCTTCAAAAAGGGCAGAAGTCTCAAGGATGCCCTGGTCCACACAAGGCCTTTAAAATGCCCATCATCACTTACCAGATCCGTCACTGAACCATGGCACTTACCCCCCATTACTGGCTATTTTCCATGCACAGACTGCAGTGTCTGTCATTTAACCACCCACACTAAACAGTTAAATCTGGAACCGGGCAAAGTATGGACCCAAAAATCCCATACCAACTGTAACTCCATGAACGTTATATACTTGATTACCTGCCCGTGTGCCAAGAGATATGTGGGCATGACAACCCGGAAAGTCAAGACACGCATTGGCGAACATCGCAGTAATGTTCGCTGTAAGAAAGTAACCACCAAACTCAGCGAACACTTTCTGCAGGCAAATCATACTCCCAATGATATGACCTGGACAGTAATAGAACAGGTCAATAACCCCAGGAACAGAGAGAACATCCTGTTTGAAAAGGAGCAACGCTGGGTCTATAGACTCAATACACATATCCAAGGACTAAATGATCAAATACCTTGGGCCAGCGTTCTGAAACAGTAATATTGACCAGTAATGACTCTTTTTCCTGATGGGACACCACCCTAGATCATTGTCTTAAACTTGTGATAATAAGAACCTTCTTGTTGCAGCTCCAACAATATAAAAACGATGCACTACTAGTAGTAACTCCTTGGATACACTACCTATGGGGGACGTTTACCCTGTTATTGCCTTATTTATGTGACCAATTATGGGCTAGTTAATCAGCCTAATGAGCCATGAACTTGTACATTAATACCAAAGTCCGCTTTACAAAAACGGACCCAAGGCTCACGAACGAATCAGCTGATCCTTGGAGGCTTGCGTGCCAAGCCTCGTTGTAAACACAACCTGTGACTCTATCACTGTGCGCGCATGCGCACCATGCGTGTATTCCAAGCCTCACTCTCACGCAGAAAGACGCGAGCGCTCCGCTCGCGGTAACGCGGGTCTTGCTTCCCAAGCCTCGTCTTCGAACAAACGCCTCCTATTGGCAGACGCCTCGACGCCTCCCCCTCTTAGCGCCGGGCTCGCCCCTCGCTCGCGATCCACGAGATCCAGCGGGGGACAGCTAGGTGCCGAGTGGGTGCCGAGCGTTGCGGGCGTAAGACCAACCTTTTGGACATCTTAATAAGCTAAGTGTTTGTGTGTGAGATTCTGCCAGATTCCTTGAACTCTCCGTATGTTTGTGTGTTTTTACCTTGATAGGGTGTGCCATTGTCGCTCCCACCCCCCCCCTGAATCTATGGGGCGTGGTTCCCATTGAGTACAAGTGAGGATTGTTTCACTTATATTTCCATTATTTCACTATTTTGCGTGCCGATTTAAAGCTCCCTAATTCACGGCCAGCGGGGCTATGCATAACCACTACGTAGCTCCGTTTCCTACGCTACACCACGGGGATTACTTCTCCGCCTCCTTACTATAGTTAATGTTATAAATACGGGCAGCCGCCTGGCTTCCCACACGGATGGACTTAGCACTGCAAGCCTCCATTTACATTACCTCACTAATTGCGCAACGCCTTGTGTCAGATCACTTGACTCTGGCTCTAGTTGAGGCCCATCACCATGGCTCTTGGGCACAACCTTTAGTCTACAATGCAATCCATCTCGGCCACGGCCATTGATAGGTTTGTTAGCACGTATCACGCCACACCACAGTCCAATGGCAACAAAACTTGACCAATAATGACTATCTGTTCTTGTTTTTATGTTTTGTGTGTTTTCTGTTTGTCTACTTACAGACTTCTGGGCTCCTCGCAATAGAGGCAAATCCCCCAGCCTTTTGGTTTGTACTTTTAAACGCACCTCTTTTTACACATAGTGCTACTTTTTAACTTTCACTGCCTACGGCAGGGTAGGCCTTAGCGCGCCTATACCTGCTGAGGTAACACTCGCTTACTGGTCCTGACGAAAGCCCTGTAAATTCACACACTTAAAGGGCAGAAACATGTTGACCTTCCCCTAACAGGGAAACACCAGTATTTCTTTTGGATAGTTTCCCTGCACATAGTCTTTAATTTTATTATGTCAAGTTGACCAGCGAATAAATGATTTTTTGGGACAACCTCTGACATTTTTAACTACACTTTTTTTCACTCTTCACTCTCACAAAACCTGCTCCGCAGTCTCCTGGCGTCGTAGCACACTGGGGAGGTACTCGATCTCCCCAGTGGACCCGATGATGAAGCATGTCACCACTAGGGTGAGTGAGGGTTTCCTGAAAAAATCATGTATTTTTTCTTGAAAGTTGGTCCAGTCCTTTGACCAACCACAGCTGGCCTCATATTCTTACGTACTATCTCCACTATATAAAACGCCATTATGGGTGATTACACCTATCCCGACATTATGAAAATATTGAAAGTACTATTGCCTGCCGGTATTTACGAGAAGCTCAAAGAAAAGGAATGGGAGGTGGGAGACCAAAAGATAGATTGGGCTGCATTGGAAACCGAAGAAAATGGTCGAACCCCAGGTTTAGGTCTTGGGGACAAAACTAAAGCATTACCAGGATTGTTAGTACAGGTCTTGCCACGATTGTTAGCAACTAAAAAAGAGGACTGGGATGCTATCTCAGTCTGCAAACAGAAACCCGATGAAGACACTAGTGATTTTTATTCCCGATTTGAGAAATGTTTTATTATTAATAGTGGCCTGAAAGCAAGTAGCGAGTCATATCCACACCTTTTTGTATCTAAACTAGTCGAGAATTCTCTGCCCCAAGTTAAGAATCGTGTACTGAAAGTCGAGAGCACATGGCAAGCAAATACGCCTTCCCAAATGTTACAAATGTTACAGTACCACCAGAACAGGATTAGAGAAGAACATGATCACGAACAAAGACGTATGAAGGACACGAAAATGAAAATGCTCGTTGCTCAGTCAGTTCCAGCTGACGGTCAGAAAAAGGGTATGCCACAGTCCAATAATTCAGCAGCTCCTGTTAAAGGGACATGCAACTATTGTAAACAGCCAGGTCACTATATAAACGAATGTGCAGTTTTGAAACATAATATAGCTACAGGTAAAACTAAGGAAAGACCGCGTCCTCCTAGACAGGACCAGGCCCAGGCCCAACAACACATTCCACAGAATGTGCAGCCTATGCATGCACCACAACAGGCAGTACAGACCGTAGCGGTACCACAGCCACAACCGATTGCCGCAACCCAACATGCAACACAGCAGATGTACCAGTATGCTCAAACTGATTATCCCGATTATCAACGATACACATGAAACAGCCTAGAGAGGGAGGTTGGCTTGCCTCTCATTGAGGTTCCTGTAGATCAAGAGGGTCCTTATGTACATAGTCAAGTATTAGGAAAAGATAGAAAGTTTTTGATTGACACAGGGGCAAGCAGGACAACAATTAGTCACAACGAGGTTCCAGGGGCACCCCTCTCAGGCTCACAGAATGTTTCCCTTGGTTTTTCAGGCAAGCCTATTGTAAATGAAGTATCGAAACCAGTACCACTTTCAGTTGGTCCATTGTCTCGCACTACAGATTTACTGCTCACGAAATCATGTCCAGAGAACTTGTTAGGTATCAAGACACTGAAAGCTCAAGGAGCTGTAATTTGCTGTTCTCCGGAAGGAGTACGATTGTTCTTGCGTGACTTTAAGGGTCACTATGTGTTGAGAGATATTGATTCCAGACTACAGAATGTTCCTGCACATTTATGGGCACAAGGCCCCACTGATGTAGGTTGTATGCACATCACTCCATATCGTGTCACACTCAAGCCAGGAGTAGTACTACCACGAATCCGACAATACAAGTTACCCCCAGATGCTGTAGTGGCTTTACTGAAAATCATTGACGAGCTCATTGCACAAGGAGTGGTTGTAGAAACCGATTCAAATCTATGTAATTCCCCTATCATTCCGATTCTTAAACGTACTGATCCAAATGCACCTCCTGTTTATCGATTAGTGATCGATTTACGAGAATTGAATAGATGCATTGTACCACAATATCCAGTGGTCCCAGATATTTCGTCCCTATTGACAGCTATCGATTCAGAGGCAACGTTCTTTACTGTAATTGATCTGAAGCACGCCTTCTTTAGTGTACCTATTGATCCGGAAAGCCAATATCTTTTCGGCTTCTGTTTAAATGGCCGAAGCTTCAAATTTGCACGTGCACCTCAAGGATTCACAGAAAGCCCCAGCATCTATAGCCAAGCACTAAAAAGACAACTTGACAGTATTCACATGCCTGACAACACTGCCTTACTGCAGTATGTCGATGATCTACTGATCACCGCTCGAAGTGAACAAGAATGTGAACAAGCGTCACTGACTGTTTTGTTTTTTTGGCTGACAAGGGACACAAGGTGTCTCCTTCGAAGCTGCAATTCTGTGTTCAGCAAGTGGTATACCTTGGGCACTTGCTGTCCAAAGGGGGGAGACAGCTAACACCTGACCGTATCCAGTTAATTGTAAATATGTCACAACCCAAGACACAAAAGGAGGTACGGGCTTTTATAGGCCTCACTTCTTACTGTAGACAATGGATTCCTCAGTATGGATTTCTAGCCAAACCACTCATACAGTTGACAACCCAGGAGGCAGCGATATCGACTGTCCTCCCTTGGACTCAGGAACATACACAAGCTTTTAACGATTTAAAGAAAGCCTTATGTCAAGCACCAGTTTTAGCGACACCATGTTACAGTAAGCCTTTTACACTTTTTGTCACAGAACGCGAAGGTACTGCATTATCAGTACTCACACAAGATCAAGCAGGTTCACACAAACCGTGTGCTTATTTTTCTAGTACATTAGATCCAGTAGCCCAGGCTCTGCCTGCGTGCTTGAAATCTGTTGCAGCAACAGCTCTAGCAATCAGACAAAGTGATTCCATAGTGTTAGGACACCAATTGACAGTACAAGTTCCACATTCCGTGGAAGTTCTTTTAAACCGAACACAGACCCAGCACTTGACTATAGCACGACTGACAGGTTATGAATTGACATTGTTTCAGCCACACATCGAAATCAGACGTTGCAATACATTGAACCCTGCTACACTCCTGCCATTAAGTGAGACAGATCCTTTGGCACATGATTGTATTGAAGTCATTACCATTACGACGAAACCTAGACAAGACTTGACAGACATTGCATTACTAGATCCAGACCTGACACTTTATGTGGATGGTTCATGTATGAGAACAAGTGCAGGAGAGTTAGTAGCCGCATATGCAGTCACGACAGAAACTGAAGTCATAGAAACGAATTGTATTGACACCCTGTCAGCCCAAGCAGCAGAGCTCATCGCTCTGACTCAAGCCTGTATTCGAGCAAAGAACAAGAGAGTTAACATATACACAGATTCACGTTATGCTTTTGGAGTCGTACACGACTTCGGTGTACTCTGGCGAGAGAGAGGGTTCTTGACCTCTCACGGGGCCAAAATCCAGCACGGTCCCCTCATTCAAGCTCTGTTAGACGCAATACATCTACCTACAGCGATATCCATTATGAAGTGCAAGGCACATACGAAAGTCACAGATACCATTTCCCAGGGTAACGACCTGGCAGACCGGACAGCCAAGCATACAGCTCAGACTCAGACCTATGTAACTGACTTGACAAAGACAATAGTCCCGACACCGATACATTGCATGACAGTTAGGGATCCCGCCCTAGATGTAATTGACATACAGACACATGCTACACCAGAAGAAATCAAGAAATGGACTGAACTAGGAGGGATCCAGACAGAACAAGGATGGATGACGAAGGGGAAAGCCACATGGTTTCTCCCTGACTCAATGGTTCAGGTTATCATTAACACAGTACACAGTCCTGCACATTTAGGTGAAAAAGCCATGTTAGACAGTATTCAAAACCTTTGGTTCAATAAACATTTACGAGCAGCAGCAAAACAGAAAGTGCGTACTTGCATGATCTGTTGTCAGTTCAACCCAGGTAAAGGCATTCCCGTAGAGCAAGGTGGATTTCATCCTCCCGATCACCCTTTTGAAGTCCTCCAGATGGATTATATCCAGATGGAACGTTGTCGAGGATTCAAGTATGTCCTCGTAATAGTATGTGCACTTTCCCGTTGGACAGAAGCATATCCAGTCCCAGATTACACTGCCAAGCAGCTGGTTCGTGAATTTTTCCCCAGGTATGGTTTGCCCCGTATCGTATACTCAGACAACGGTCAGCCATTCTCGTCCGAGCTTATGAAGCAGGTTTCACTCCTGCTAGGCTATCAATGGAAGTTCCACTGTGTCCGACACCCCGAAGCAGCAGGTCTCGTAGAGAGACATAATCAGACCCTGAAAACACGTCTCGCCAAAATCTGTAGAGAGAAAGGCGTTGACTGGATAGTAGCTTTACCAGTTGCACTATTTTACATGAGAATGATTGCACACTCAAGAACAGGGCTATCCCCGTATGAGGTGGTCTTTGGTAGGCCACCGAATATGTTGGGGACGCCTCTGCCTCGTAAAATCACTGATGTTGACTGTACTATGCTGACAGATTACCTTGCTTCCTTGATGTCTGCACTACAATCATGTCGTTCACAGGTAGCAGCAGCCTTTCCCGACAACACCGAGGTGAAGCCCCATGAGATTGTTCCCGGCGATCTGGTGTTCGTGAGGAACTTCGACAGAAGGAGTCCGCTGGAGCCCCGTTGGCAAGCCCCGAAGCTTGTGTTATTGACAACAAGGACTGCGATCAAGGTGGAGGGCCGTAAGGGCTGGCTTCACTCGAGTCACGTTAAGAAATGCCATGGACTGCCGCCAGACTTAGACTCCCAACCCTGCCCTCCTCCACAGACTGACTCAAAACTCCCCCTGGTAGAGAAAACTTCTTCTCAGGAGTATAAATTAAAGTTGAGGTCTAGCAAGTCAGACAGTTTAATTGTTTAAGTCCTCCCCTAGGTGAATCGGTTAGACACGTTTCTGACATGTATCCCCTAGACCCCAACAGAGAGAGAGATAGACAGAAACAGATCAAGAAACATGAATATTGTAAATCTCTTCGTAGTCACTGTATTGTGACATTATTGATTATGTTTTTTCTGAGTCTTATGATTATTGCTGCAAGCATCTTGTTACACATGTATTACCCTATTTTCGCACGTGCACATTCTTCTTCCAATGACATTGCCGAGCATACTTTCAGTGAATTGCCCCCGCACGAGTTATCTTACCGACTTGCGCTGCGCAACAATACATTCATCAGTATGTTACATCATTCCCATCAGACCAGCAATGCTACCAATTGTTGGATATGTGGCCGACTCCCTCCCTATCAGAAATACAAGGGAGTTCTGCCCCTCTTTCCGTACCCGTTCACACACAATGGTACCTGTGGTGCATGGTTCAGTTTAATGAACTCTTTAGACTCTGATTCCGTAGTTTACCAGGGTAATTGGGTATGGGGAAATCTGAATACAGTCCTGCATAAAGTATGTTTCCCTGGCAAGGAGGGTCTTCCCCAAAGGACAGGGACAGATCTAGAAAATGAAGTATATGGATTAGGTAACTTTACACTTAACCTCATGATTCTGAATGTCCAGTCCGAAACTGAAACAATCCTGCCCGCAATGTCAGTATTACCAGTCAAAGGTGAATTATGTGTCAGAAAGAATGGTTCAATACACTTGGGTCATAGTAGATGTACTACTGTAATTGACTTTAGTGATAAAGGCAAGTCTACATTTAGAGCTTCCCGTCATTCCTATTTCATTTGTGGACATACAGCATATATACGCTTACCTCTAGATTGGGATGGTACTTGTTACATTGCATTCCTTCTGCCGCCAGTTTTCCTAGCCCCTCCTGAATATCATAGGGATTCCCATCTAGTACATATTAGACCGAAGAGAGATCTCCCGATTGTCGACTACACTGAAACGGCATGGGAGCAGTATACAGACTTCAATAAAGGTTTCTTTCCCTATTTAGGTGCTGTTTTTAATAGTAAACTGATATGTAAGTTAACCAGAACCCTCGAAGCAGTAGTGAATGAGACTACTTCTGCCCTAGGCAACTTAACGGAGGAGCAGTCTGCTATGCGGATTGTTGTTCTTCAAAATCGTCTCGTCCTTGACGTCATCCTGGCCGATAGGGGCGGAGCTTGTAGAGTCATCGGATCGAGTTGCTGTGTTTTCATTCCAGAAAATGCACCTTCAGTATATAGAGCCATAACTCGTCTCCATAAGATTGCAAGTCAGATACATCAGAATCCAGGCACCTGGACTTGGTCCGGTTGGTTCTGGAGTGTGTTATCAGCCTGGGGATGGAAAGTCCTATCCTTCCTAGGAATAGCCCTTCTCATAGTATTCAGTTGTTGCCTATGTTTACAATGTGGGCCAGCGATTTGCGGCTTGTGCGCCACATCATGTATTCCCCATTCAAGTTCACGTTCGAAGTCCCGCCATAAGAAGGAAGAGCAAATGATGTTATATGAACATATTGATAGACTAATGAAGATCGATATATCATGAAGGGTCCGTAGGGGACAAGGAGGGAATGAGGTAATATGAATTTTTATGGTCAATTGTGTCCCCTAACGTAGACCCCAACGGCTCCATGTACGTGTTTCAAGTACATGTATGTTCCCTCCACAGCCAGTTATGAAGACGCAAATACATTTGCGTCCAACGTTAACATGTCCTCTTTCAGATCCACCATGAATGGGTCGAATATTCAGTTCCTAAGTATGACGTGCCACCGTCTTTACATGATGCACTTTCACGTGTTCCTGGCTCTAGCGAGTTAGGCCCTGATTCCTGCCATCGAGCCCTTTCTGCCTTCTGTTTCTGAAAGCTGCAGTCTGCCGCTTCCATGACCCTTAACCTACTCCCTGCGCGGCTAGCGGTGCCCGGCTCGGCCTGCTTGCCTGCCAAGACTGTATTTCACCTTCAAGTTATCTGCTCTGCTCCTCGAAAATACATTCTTGTCTAGAAGTTTAGGAAAACATCTCCCCAGCTGCAGAGCAAAGGGCCAGGCCTTTCTGTCTCCATGCAAGTAATTCATTGCTCCTGTTACCATGGTAGGCCTATGCCCCCTCGCTTTACACGTAGACACGTAGTTACATATGCACGCACTAGCAGTCAGTATAGAATAGCCTCTGCCCGAGAGACCTTTCCTTCTAGATAATACAGTTCCTCAAACACAAGATATTAGATATGATTTGGGTTTAGGTTGTTCTGACACGCCAGACTTCTGTCTCCCCGTATAGTGCAAATGTCAAGTCCCCCTTCACCCTCCAGTTCCACGTCGATTACACGTCATGCTGCTGCGCGCGCATCTCTGCCATATATTTCTGCTGACGCTGCAGGATTCGTCTATGGATCCACCCACTTGTGCCAATCTTATGTGACGTTTCTAGCACACACCTCTGTGTACGCCCTCGTGCACGCCTCCTGTTACGCACATGTGTTCTTATCTCTCCTCTCTCAGCTGTTAAGCCTTCTGCACCCATCACCACTATATGCATTGACTATATATATGACGTTCTGTTAATAAAGCATTGTACATGTTCATGTCTATCCCTTCCTGAACCCTCGTGGTGATGGAACATGATACCTGGTTCGAACCAATTCCTTTTTAAGGAATAAAACCCTTATAACTCAAATGCCACGGACTCTGCCTCTCATTTTTGATTGAGTTATTCTTATTGAACTTTACCGCATAAAATTCCGCATAGGTAAATTAGATTTACCACAGATGGAATGGAAAATATTAGACGTTCTTCCAGGGTGATTAAACGTCCTGGTTATCTTAATGATTATGCTTGACTTGCATGTGATAGTTTTCTATGCATAGTATGTATATAGTTTGTTAAGGAAGGGAGGTGTGTGGTATGCTACAGCGTCACCTCTCTATGATACTTTCCCCACTCTGTATGCTTACATTCTTGTATCCTCTTGCTTAGATCATTTGTAGAATGTGGCCATGTCATAGTCCTACCCCTGTATAGAGATGTTTGTGTTTGAGGCCAGTGTCAGTTAATGCTGTGGCCTCTAGTTGTTGGATGAGATCTTCTTTCTGGATTTAACCTGCTTTAACAACCCAACTGCATCCAGGGTCTTACTTCAAGAATGCTACATTGTGCCTTACTAATTGTATGACAGTATATTGAGTGACATCACAGATGTTAATAAAATATGTGGTAATGTTTACTTTTTTGTTTTATTTAGGATTTAAAACAGTGTGGGTGGTGGATCACTCTCTTGTGGCCTGAGCGGAACAGCAGGCGAGAGACAGGAGTTGGACCCATTGCCTCAGTAACATGATCTAGCATCTGACTATACAAATATGTCAAGGGAACAAGCAACTCCAGCGTTTTCAAAGAATCCGGATGCAATACCAAATATTGACAGAACTGCCTCTGGCTATTTTATCAACTTTGATAACTTTTCTGAGGATCCCAGTGAACCTGAAACTATGCCAGCTAACAAATCTTTCAAGGAAAAGGGAAAGGAACTTGGTTAAGAGCTTACAAATACATATCTGGTTTCACCATGGGTAGATCTTTGGATTGTGTTAGGTGTACTTTATCTCCTGCTATGGCTCATTCTTGTGTTACGTTTGGGAAAGCTGATAGATGGAAAACACATTAAAATGGACACAGCAAGTAAGAACATCAACTTGCTTCTGAAGCCACACAAATCATCTCATCGTGAACAACGAGGCCAGTCATCAGTGAACATCACAGCGGTCCCACTACCTGGGGGAATAGCATGGGATACAACTGAATATGACATTTATGGCCCTGTTGAGCTGCTGAAGATTCCACACCAATTTAAAGGTTCCTTGAGTGATTTTGTTTCACCCAGCACATTTTCTGATGATTGGGACTTTGAGACTTAGAAATGTCAGCAAAATTTACAAAACATGAATACTTAGAAGGTTCATCAAATTATGAAGAAATGTATTGTTTTAATCATTTTGGCCATCATTACTTGCATAAATCTGCAAACCCCGAAAATGTTTTAACTCATAATCAATGGAAACATTGTCCTACTCCTCATAAGGGTAGTTCTAAAACGTTTCTTAGAAAATTTCCATATTTTAAAGGTTTTAATTTCACAAACCCAGAAAGTTTTTACTTTAAGAATGTGAATAATACAGGCATAAAAAGTATGTTGACAAATACTAAACAAATGTATTCTGCTGCCTTTTATGCTCAATCGTCCGCCTTAGGCTTTGACTTTTGGAAAGACAACATTGAGACAAAAACAGTTTGGGGCACAAAAGACTGACAGGTACAAGGTTTAGAAACATTGTTCAGAGCCTGCAACATCCCAGAACAAATGATGTTCCTAAATGACACTGTTCAACAGACATCTTGTCTTGGCATTGCTAAGATAAAAGATTTAAACAAACCAGCCATACCTAAGCCCACACCTGATAGTAATTTAACTTCAGATGGGGTGGTAGACATAAATTATATTTTACAACAGAACAGATCACATCCTGAGTGGAAAAAATGGTTAATCTGGCCCACAGACACGAATAACTGTCAAGATAGATTCCTGAACAAGACACAAGGGTTCACAGTAACTCAGCCAGATTCAAGATATATCTAAAGACAATATCCAGGGATAATAACAACTTATAGTGTAGGAAAACTATGCCTTGAGTGGCTACAGAAATCCACACTCCCGGAAATAAAACAACACTTATCTTTGCTTTAAGATGACGTTGATTTACGAGAATTCTTACTTGGACATCTTAATCCACGTCATAAACGTTTCATATTCGGCGGTATATACGCTGCTTACAATGAAGCTTGGGAAGTCACGCAAATGGAAACAGCTGAAATAATACGAGAAATTAATCGTATTAATCTAGAGAAATCACTCTCTGTAGTTGACAATGGGTTAACAACTCTGTCGTCCAGAATTTATTCTTTGGACAGCATTGTATCATATGCCATAGACATAATGGAACAGGACTTGCTAATGTTACAGCATGGCCAGTCTCAATTACGCTCTATAATGCTACTAGGCTGGACGTTGCAAAACCTTCATTCTGGCTATGTGCCCTGGCGTTTAATCAACACTACGTCACTGTTTACTGTATTTAACCTTACAGATAAACAAATCTCGTTGGCACAGAGGGGAGCAGACTATACGGTGCTGAGCATAGAAAAACTGGAGAGATTACCATTGACCGTTTCTGAGAAACCATCAGTTGAATGGATAATACATGGCACCATCACGATACCAGTGACGACTTTCCAGTTTCAGTATTGCTTAAAACACATACCAGCAGGCCTGTATGAAAGGTTGGGTAAAGAATACATTAAATCGACCTGGGATTTACCGTACACACACAAATGTTGGAGTGGGAGAAAGGAAGTATTTCCTAGTGGTAAAAATTGTGAAAACTCACTAAGCGGTACACTATTGTTTCAAGGTATTAATTTACACAGAGCCTGCGAGGTTTCTTCCAATAACCTTTCTTGCCACCTGCAGGGTTCGCCCACAGCTGGGATAGATCCAATTTTCAGGCAGCTTTCAAATGGTAGGTACATTATGTTAAATGATCACAGCTGTTGTGGAATGATGCCAGGAATAAGATATCTCGTTTCTGTGTCAGCCAGGGTCACTTGCTGCATGCAAGTATTGTTTCATCAAACTAAGACAGACGGGGAGTCGCCACTATGGCCTTCACTGAACAGCTCTTCTATACGAATTGATACTTTAAGCAGAATGAAAGCCATTCTTTTGCAAAAAACTGTGCCACTGACCTCGTGCAAAGAGACGTATGATCTGCAAGTTGCAAGGTCCTCTTAAGAGATACATGCATTACTATCAACAAACTGCCCAGTACATTTCGCAGAAATGTTAGGTCGTATCTTCAACATGTCTGATACCAGCGGTATTGCACATGTATTTAAGATGATTTTTTCAGGACTGTTAGCACCCTTTGAAGCAGTCCTGGGCATTTTTCCTAACTTCGTCCACTCTGTGTTCGGAGGCCTGCCTCTTATTTTGGGACTCGTATCAGGGATCTTATTTTTATTCCTCCTGCTCCATTATGGCAAATCCGGCCACCAGAGATACCCAAGCCAGCATGGAAAATGCACTGCAGGCTATGAGGTACTGTGACAGAATAACACAGATCCTTGGCTTAGCTCGTTTGAGAGATCTGAATACCACATGGTTCCTGTCATTCAGACCAATCTGGCAAGATTGCATCTTACCTGTTCTACGATGCCTGCTTTGTGGAGAGGAATGCATCTTAGATGTCTGTCTAACACTACCATCGGTTATGCCAACGGATGCTGACTCATTACTGGGTCCGGTAACGGCTCATGTGTTGTGTTGCCCCCAGCGACTACCAATCCTGATGACGGCATTCATTGAGATCTCACCGGCAAATCCAACTGGAGGTGAGATACGCGGACCAACAGGCACACAGGTACCATCTGATATGAACATTGCTAACGCGGCTGACGCTGACGGCGATGCTTCGCTTCTGTGCACAATCGACCTTTTTAATGAAGTAGTCAAACTTTCATCTACTGTGGTAGACGATTTCTTTGCCAGCCTTGATGACTTAATGTTTTCACCTGACACCGAGAATAACTTTTGAAATTAGCACACAGCGTTATTTTGAACTCTGATATTCGACCTTCACTTTTTTCAAAACAAAAACGACCAAGTTCGAGACTCTATTTTTTTTCGGCAGATTTATTTGACTTTTTCCGAAAAACAAAATGAACTTTGGCGCAAAAAGTAATCTGCTTAAAGTAGAACTATTCTTAGAGAACAAGAATTCCTTGAACACTTCCTAGAAACAATATTAGCCTAATCCACAAACAAAAACAGTTTAGATATTCTGCTATGGGATGGTCTCGACCTTTTTCTTCTGTAACTAGGAGCCATTTCATAAATGTAATTTTCATGATTCATTTAGGTAGCATTGCTAATATCGTATCATATGCTTACAATTAAGTCATTTCCTTTAATCAAATCAAATCAAACAAGCTTTATTCGATTTCAAGTATCTAAATCATAAAAGCACAGCTATAAAAGAAGCACATTTTACAGTTTAAACAATCGGAAAAAAAGCCAGTTCAAAATATAGTTAGTGTCGGACAGATCACAGATAAGTATTTAGATTCATTGTATTTGTAATATAAAATAATCCCTTTTGAACTACGGAGTTCCTAAAAACAATTGGAATTTTAAAAACAATCTATAGATTTATAATTGTTACAACCATCACATTGTGTTCCGAAATTTTATCACAAGTTCTAGAAAACTGATAACTGCAAAAAGAACATATTCTTCCTCTAGTTGTTGCAGCTTAGTTAAGGCTAATAAACAAGTTCGAATCCCCCATCTTTTAAGGATGGGTAACAAGAATGCCCTTTGTGGTACCTGGTAACATTTACAAAAAATAACACAATGTATATTGGATTGATAGGAAGTATCATCACAGGGACATACAAGGTTATCCATGGACCAATTATTGCAAAGGGGAACGGTAAACAAGCGGAAAAAGGTGCCTAGCCTAAAGCGAGTCAGCAGCATACGGGCATAGGGGCTTGACACAGAGATAAGATACTTTTGAAGCCCCTCATGAGAGGTAATTTGCTGATATCTAAGAACAGTGTGTTTCCCTTTCTCAGAATTCCACCTCGCACCGACTAAATGGTCAAGGACCATTTTTTTCAGTGAACCTCTCAAAACCGTCTCCAAACTAGTTGGGTTAACAAAAAATTCTGGATGTCCCATCTCATTAAACATAGATCTAACATAGGACAACCATTTAATATTGGCTAGTCCGTCAAGAGAAAGGCAATCCTTTATTAGATCTCTATTCAGAGAGGTCTCATCTGTGACCCAAACCTTGTGCCATAGAAGTATGGGGCAAATCCTTATAGTATCTGAAATATGGGAGAGACCTGCTTCTATGTGTGTCATGTATGTAGAAGAAGTTTTGGGGACACCCAATAGGTCGCAAATAAGCTGGTTTGCACAGCTTTGTATCGCCTGAGCATTTTCTATCCCCCACACTCCTGCACCATTAATAGCTGTTGCTACATACTTGGCTTTATAAATATAAATTAGTTATTTTACCGGTTTTCCCCCTAGTTTGGACGAAAAATGTCCTAATGCTCCTATGGTCCGCGTAAACGCTAGTTGCCTAGCGTTTACTGCTGTATGCCAACTACCCCTCCTATCAAAAATCACGCCTAGGTAGGAGAACCTGTCCGTGGGTGCAATTCTCTCGCCATCAAGATAAATTGGACAGGGCACCTTCTTTGTCCCTTTCCCACAGGACATTGTGTAGGTTTTTGATATATTGACTCTTAAGCCTCTGTCGCTCATGAAACTATTAAATTTATCCACAGTCCTCTGTAGTCCTAACCTAGTTCGCGACATTAGTGCCGCATCGTCGGCATATAATAATATTGGTGTGGGGGTCCCGCCAATTACTGGGTAATCGTGCTGTGAGTCCCTGAGATAATGTCCTATTGAGTTGATGTTTAGGGTAAATAACAGGGGTGCTAAAATGCACCCCTGTCTGACCCCCCTCCTTATAGGGAAGTTCTCTGTACACTCCCCCATCCGGCCAAACCTCACCCTTGCCCCTGCGCCCCTATATTATTCTTTGATTAATAAGATAATTTGGCTATCAACTCCCATATCACTCAGTGTTCCCCATAGTAGCTCATGATTTACGCAGTCAAAAGCGGAGCTTAAATCGATAAAGGTAATGAAAAGATTTCCGCTCTTTGCCTGAGTGTATTTGGAGATAAGTAGTGCCAGATTTAAGCATTGCTCCACCATCCCTTTACCTGATCTGAACCCGTATTGCAGATTTGAGATCATTTGTTTCTCCTCCCCCCAGGTTTATATCCTGTTTAAAATAATGCGGCCTGCCACCTTCATCAATGCGTCCAACAGGGAAATTGGGCGGTAGCAGATGGGGTCGTTCCTGTCACCTTTTTTAAAAATAGGTACAACAACAGCGTCAGTCCAGGAAGATATAAAACCATGTAGATTAGCCTTATTTAAAACATTTGTTATCAAAGGTGCCCAGAGATCTTGCTCGGTCTTATAAACATCGATCGGGACACCATCCGGCCCCGGGGCCTTTCCTGATGAACTGTCTTTTATTGCTTTGATGACCTCCTGACAGCTGAAGGTTATATCTAATGGGAAAGAACTAAATTGATTACTATCAGGAGAGCCGACAGTCCTGTCACTAGGGGTATTTCCACTATCACAAGGAGTAGCCCTATCATAGAGATGTTTAAAGTGGGTCACCCAGGTTTCTCCAGATATTGCAATGTCTATCAGGTCCGTCTCTTTATTCTGTAAATAAGACGCGTTTATCACCTTCCAAAAGGCCGTGTTATCTCATTTCCTATAAATGTGTACTATACAAAATGCTCATTTTTTCGTGTGCAACGATTTCAAAATGCATTTTATATTATTTTTTGGGGGTTGTAAACACATGCTTTAGATTATATGTTTTAGTATTTACTCTTAGATGAACATAATAGCGTGGAGTGGGTGTTGTGTATCATTTTGGGACCCTATTGTAAGTTTCCCGATTCATGCCCTTATATAGGTATAAATCACAATATCCTTATATAGGCATAGAAATCATAACCATATTTAGGCATAGCTCATGCAGTCCAAATACGGCAGGGCTACTTCCACTAGTTCCGAAAATCCACAACGATTTCTTGGAAAAACCCGCCATCAGCAGTCAGGGACTTCCCCTTGCTTGAGTATTGATTTATCAAAGAACTAGTGGAGTTTTCAAAGAACTGAGACTCTTTGATGATGTTATTATGTCCAACTGTACGTCAAACTCGGCACCTTCAAGGTATAAATATGCCCACACTCGCCCAAGCAAACACACGGTGGTTTGGAGCAGTTTGACTATCTACTTGCCCAACGCGCCCTGCTACAGCAAGTGCCAAAGGAAGCCAACCCTCCAGCAGACGCACTGAGAGAGACGCTGTCTTTTCTCCTGCCGAGAAATCCAGCTCCAGTGTTTCCAAGCTACCCGTGCGGGTTGTTGGGAAATCGCGTCCCGAGACTGACCTTCTCCATTCTAAACTAAGGTACGGAGCTGATTAGACCCGTAGAGAAATATTGAGCAGATTCTTAACAAAAGAATACTACATTTATGCTACACCTCACTTACTTCTTCCCTCGTACTAAGCTTAGGTTATGTACACCGGAGTAGGCGTATTTTAGAAGCACCAGTTGAGTACTTTTAGCCTCTGTTATTTATGTATGTATTCATATAAGGTTTAGGAACCATACAATACTCTTACAGTATTATTTTATGCTACTATTTATACTGTACGCATTATATTTAAAAAACATTTTTTTACTATTGTAGCAGTTCATTTCTTATGCTTGAGAAAGAAGACTGTTCAATAAAACCTTTTATTGAAAACACCCGTCTTTCTACTTTCTCTGCACCGCTAGTGAAACAAAGCATGCACGATTGACTGAGTAAAATATCTATCTATTGTTTCCACAACTCTGAAGATACGTTTTATCTTGGGGAAACAAAGTTGTCATGTTTATGAGGTTGTCAGAGACTAATCCCTTCTTGTGAATTCGAGAAAGTTTCTAGTGACCTCTGAGCTAGCTGGCACACACAATTAAGTCTAGTATATTCGATAGAGACCTAGTCGACCTCAGTCCTACGTCTAATCTATAGGATATATTATTCCAATGCGCAGAGCCTTTTGGGAATATAGGAACTACACTACAGATCCCCCAAAGTATCTTGAGGATCAACAATGAACTCATCCATCTCTAAATC
Source organism: Lissotriton vulgaris (assembly GCF_964263255.1). NCBI lineage: Eukaryota > Metazoa > Chordata > Amphibia > Caudata > Salamandridae > Lissotriton > Lissotriton vulgaris. The sequence continues at coordinate 1,258,592,219 of NC_141696.1, forward strand.
CTCATAGTCCGGGGATTCGTGATGGGTATGTAAGGAACCATTAAAATCAATTGTACCGTAAAGGTTACCTCTTTCTATCATGCCGCTATGGGCAACTCTTCTCTCTGTCCCAAGGTTTTGGAATTTCTCTCTTGTGCTGCCATGAGCACCAACATCTATTGTAGCGTGAGGGCAATCAACATCAATTGCATGGGTAAATGCCTCCTTCATAAGTTTCTTTTTTTGGGGAACTTTACCCCCTTTTTTAGGTCCTGAGGTAGAGGGAGAGCCTCCATCTGAGAGAGAAAAGTAAATCTCCTCGACAATGTATACCCTCTTCCTTTTAGTTAGAGCGGTGTCAACTGCTTGCCTGATAGAAGACTTAAGTTCTTCGCCAATGAACCTCTACAAGCTTTCACCAAGGAGCTCCGTGGGGGGCTGTTGTGGGTTGTTGGTGTCAGGGTCCATCTCTTTTCTCAAGATGTCTTGAGATATAATATACAATTAAAAAAGAAATAAAGTGCCCTTTATAAGGCCTACTTACAGTTTGTGCAGGTATTGCACATCAAATCAGTATACAGACTTTAAAACGTCAGATTCCTTACTTTGGGGTTAAAATGTACTTGATAGTCAGAGCGCAGTGTACTTGGATGGTCACTGGGTGGCTATTGTGCTATTTAGCTCTGAATTTTAAGAGATGGGGGCGGAAAGAGGCTCCGGCTCGACCAGGCATCGTTACGCGCTCGAGACGAGGAGCTATAACCTAGGTAACCTGACGCCGAGCCAGAGGGGAGCGTCGCGTTACCAATGACGTAAGGAACATTGGCTCGCTCTCCAGTCTCCCAGCAGGTTGCAAGGAGATGTGGGAGTCAAAAGACCCAAACGCTGCTCCCATGACTTGTTTCCTCCCCTTATTATTTTATGCAATTTTTTTTATTCGATACCGTTTAACAAATGATCAGTCCCAATAAACAGTTATGAAGCCTACAAGTCGGGCTTAAGGCTTGGAATCGGTCCAAGAGGGGGAATCTCAAGCAGATGCCGTTGAGCGGCAAGGTGCAATTTTGAATTAAAAAAACACTTACCTGCGCCTTCCGACGATCGCAAAGCGATCGGAAGAAAATATGGACTAAAAGCCATTCCCAGCCATAAATTGGACAGGGGAGTGATGGCGTAGCTGTAAGGGAAAAGTTAATTACGTGAAATTGACAAGGCAAGGTAGGACGGAAGTGCGATACTATACTAAACCAATAAAGCTTACCATAATAACGTAATACAAAAACAGTATCAATAATCAAGATACAGTTAAAGACTGGTAATGCCACGAATGAAAAGGTGTGCTTAGCTGTGTCAGGAGCAGCAACAGAAGAGGAAGATGGGAGTGTGCACTGTCTTCTTATGTTATTGGTAATGTTTTATATATTGTGATGTATTAACATTTTTTAACGGGCTGCATGTTGGGCAGCAAATACAAGTATTTGCATAATGGTAGCCTCCAGTCTTGTAATGAAAACTCCCTACGCTTAACAGCATTTGATTGTTTTTCTGAATCAAACTCCTGGTCTATGAACTGATTTTACAAAAAGAAAAACAGACATGATGTTCATTCAGCATTCATCAATGCATTCAGTGCAGCAGAGGCAATAGCAGCTACACTAAGAGCACGGATATCACCTCTAGGAAGGCTTCTTCATAGCATTTATTACTCTAACTGATCCATGACGTGTAGAAAATTATACCACCAGACAGTACTTGCATTTCAATAATCACCTTATATTAGCCTCTAGAATAGATTATTTTTGAGTTTCATCTCCACTCAAACCAAGTGAGATGCACTTTATACCAAATAACTTTTCTGATCACACTGCCCTAGCTTGGGAATAGAAATTGCTAAAGAGATGAGCAATTCAAATAGATGGATCATGCATACAACTCTGTTAATAGACACGTAGATCATTAATCAGATTAAAACTAGAAGCATGCAACACTTCGAGCTAAACACAGATACATCAGTTCTAGAAACCAATTATGACACTTTTAAAGTTGCAATAAGAGGGGATCTTACTACACCCAAAATTTGTTAACAAACACTGAGCACATTAAAATAACAGAAATAAAATGAGATGTATTTGAGCTCACAAACTAGTGGAGCATATTTCTCCCAATGGCAGAGGGCCAAAAGGGAGCTTTCTGAAGCTTTGTGATTTTTTTTTACTAGGCAAAGAAATAACAAATTCAGAAACAATGGTCCAGCATTGAGATGAGCAGGGCAAATCAGCAGGCAACGTACTGGCTTGGTGTGCAAAGATGGCTACTATCAAAAATACCTTATTAAAGATATATGATATCAGGAAACAGACAATTACCAATAATCAGGAGGAAAAAGGTAAGATTTGATGAACTCACTTTAAAAACCTCCATCAATCTCCTGGCACAGCCCCACTGAAAAAGTCTAAACCTATCTGCTTAAATAAAAGATTCCAATACTTTTTAAGAGGAAATAAAAAAGTTGTCAGCACTCTATTAAATGACAAAACAACTGGGAAGACGATCTTGCTGCAGAATTGTATAAAACTTTATTAAGGAACTCAGGAAACCTCTGAGTTAACTCTTATTTAATTGCGCTTTAATCTCCTTCTGACAAGCGGGAAAATATCTGACTCTTTCCACAGGGGTGTGTTGATATGCTTCTTGAACAAGAGAAGAAATGATTCAGAACCTAATGCATATCGACTCATTGCATTACTTAACAGTGATTACAACATTCTTATTAAAATCTGAACTCTTTGATTTATGATAAACACCCCAGTATTAATACACAGGGATCAAAATGAGTTCATTTCTCAAATGCAATTATATACAAATATCCATTTGATCACAGAATCAATAGCGTACCTCTCATTTACACAAACCACCAGCTTGTAAAATGTTGGTAGATGCAAAAAGTCCTAAGACCATGACTGCTGGGGATTTCTATTTGAGGTCTTAACAAACATGTGAGTTATTCTCAAATAACACGACTGATCACATCATTATATAAAAGCTCTACATGGAAAATTATGATTAACAAGAAATGTACAAATCATATGATTATTACTCAAGGGTCACGATAGGGATGTCCTATGTTGCAAGTATTATTTGTTAAACCACTAGCTACTGCATTCAGAAAGGATATTAAATGAACTTTAATGTTTCGTTCTGCACCTAAAGTAAAATTATATTCAGATGACATGCTATTACTGCTACATGCACAGTGAAACAATATACAACTTGTGCTAGATATAACAACAGAATTCACTGAGCTAAGAGGGTATAACATAAATCCAACCAAAACTAAGGTACTATTGTTCAATGCTAGGAAGGAAGATCTACCTAGCCCACTATAAAGCAAGTATGACAAAAGTCCTAAGAGATATTTGGGTTTCAGGATCATTAAATACTATCAAGAGTTTTACGATTGAAACCAAGTCCCTTTTAGAAAAAAAAATCTATTGGATAGATGAAATGTATTGTCCATTACACTAATAGATAGAGTATCATTAATAAAATGTTTTTATATACCACCATTATACCTGTTCTCTTCTCCACCTTGCTATATATTTTTAATTAAAACCCATTCTAAAAACTAGATAACCTTATTAGCTCCGTTCTATAGAATAAAACACAACCAAGCATTAATATAAAAAAATAAGCCTGCCCATTTCCGGATTTTCTGAACTATTATATGACAAGCACCATCATAAATATGACTATACTTAGGGGCACAAGTCATCATGAGAATCTTTTATAAATCAACTTATTGATAATAAACCTATGGCCTTCATACTTTAGAAAAAGGAACCCCACAACCCAAAGGTGGTATGATATCACATTTTTAAATCCCTCTACACTCACACAAGGACCTACAAACCCTGCAAACATGGCAGAAACACCACTAGGTAATATACGCATTAATTTGGAAGATAAAGAGTTAAATCGTTGGTGCCAATACAGTAAGGAAACAATTGGCAATTGGCTGATAAATGGGAACTTAGTTCGAGAGATCAATAAGCTCCAAAGTACAAACACAACAAGGATGGTATAGATTTTCACGCATATAATGAACTGCACAGCTATGCGAATTACCAATTATAGAGAAAGAGAAATCATGCATCATTGTAGAGGCACTAATGTATGCCAAAATACAAATTAGGTTCAGAAAAGGGGGTGGTGATGAACAGAGTGTCTGAATTAAGCAGACCACTCTTACCCAGTCCAAAGATCAGAGCTTGATCCACTACCGTTTTTTAGCTCACTGCACCATCCCAGCTCAGAACTTGGCTATATGCAAATTAGTCTGACCCTGGCCCAGTGCATCATGGGAACAGGGCAGACCAAACTACCTAACCAATTCTTATACTGGGAAGGAAACAAGCTTCCGGGGACCGGTTTCTGGCATTTCAGCCGTCTTCGGCCCAGCTTGCTTGAATCCTGATGGTGCAATGAGCAAGGGACTCACATCTGAGTATACCCTTCCACGCTTATGGTGGACAAAAATGATTCAGAAAAGGGGGTGGTGATGAACAGAGTGTCTGAATTAAGCAGACCACTCTTACCCAGTCCAAAGATCAGGGCTTGATCCATCACCGTTTTTTAACTCACTGCACCATCCCAGCTCAGAACTTGGCTATATGCAAATTAGTCTGACCCTGGCCCAGTGCATCATGGGAACAGGGCAGACCAAACTACCAAGCCAATTCTTATACTGGGAAGGAAACAAGCTTCCGGGGACCGGTTTCTGGCATTTCAGCCGTCTTCGGCCCGGCTTGCTTGAATCCTGATGGTGCAATGAGCAAGAGACTCACATCTGAGTATACCCTTCCACGCTTATGGTGGACAAAAATGATTCAGAAAAGGGGGTGGTGATGAACAGAGTGTCTGAATTGAGCAGACCACTCTTACCCAGTCCAAAGATCAGGGCTTGATCCATCACCGTTTTTTAGCTCACTGCACCATCCCAGCTCAGAACTTGGCTATATGCAAATTAGTCTGACCCTGGCCCAGTGCCAGGGCAGACCAAACTACCAAGCCAATTCTTATACTGGGAAGGAAACAAGCTTCCGGGGACCGGTTTCTGGCATTTCAGCCTTCTTCGGCCCAGCTTGCTTGAATCCTGATGGTGCAATGAGCAAGGGGCTCACATCTGAGTATACCCTTCCACGCTTATGGTGGACAAAAATGATTCAGAAAAGGGGGTGGTGATGAACAGAGTGTCTGAATTAAGCAGACCACTCTTACCCAGTCCAAAGATCAGGGCTTGATCCATCACCGTTTTTTAGCTCACTGCACCATCCCAGCTCAGAACCTGGCTATATGCAAATTAGTCTGACCCAGGCCCAGTGCATCATGGGAACAGGGCAGACCAAACTACCAAGCCCTTTTCTGAATCGTTTTTGGCCACTATAGGTGTGGCAGGGTAACTCAGACATGAGTCCCTTGCTCACTGCACCATCAGGATTCAAGCAAGCCGGGCCGACGACGGCTGAAATGCCAGAAACCGGTCCCCGGAAGCTTGTCTCCTTTCCGGTGAAGAATTGGCTTGGTAGTTTGGTTTGCCCTGTTCCCATGATGCACTGGGCCAGGGACAGACTAATTTGCATATAGCCAGGTTCTGAGCTGGGATGGTAAAGTGAGCTAAATAACGGTGATGGATCAAGCCCTGATCCTTGGACTGGGTAAGAGTGGTCTGCTTAATTCAGACACTCTGTTCATCACCACCCCCTTTTTTGAATCGTTTTTGGCCACTATAGGTGTGGCAGGGTATACTCAGACATGAGTCCCTTGCTCACTGCACCATCAGGATTCAAGCAAGCCGGCCGACGACGGCTGAAATGCCAGAAACCGGTCCCCGGAAGCTTGTCTCCTTTCCGGTAAAGAATTGGCTTGGTAGTTTGGTCTGCACTGTTCCCATGATGCACTGGGCCAGGGAAAGACTAATTTGCATATAGCCAGGTTCTGAGCTGGGATGGTGCAGTGAGCTAAATAATGGTGATGGATCAAGCCCTGATCTTTGGACTGGGTAAGAGTGGTCTGCTTAATTCAGACACTCTGTTCATCACCACCCCCTTTTCTGAATCGTTTTTGGACACTATAGGCGTGGCAGGGTATACTCAGACATGAGTCCCTTGCTCACTGCACCATCAGGATTCAAGCAAGCCGGGCCGATGACGGCTGAAATGCCAGAAACCGGTCCCCGGAAGCTTGTCTCCTTTCCGGCGAAGAATTGGCTTGGTAGTTTGGTCTGCCCTGTTCCCATGATGCACTGGGGCTTGGGACAGACTAATTTGCATATAGCCAGGTTCTGAGCTGGGATGGTGCAGTGAGCTAAATAACGGTGATGGATCAAGCCCTGATCACCCCCTTTTCTGAATCAAAATACAAATTAGGGGCATGGGACAATGGGCAAGATAGATTTCTAGCATTGGGAATATGGAGGAGGAAATAATGCATGAAATATTAGATAAATAAAAAGCAAAGATTCCAGTAGAAGCATTGAGAATTGTAATGCACATTCAGGTACATACTTAAAGCATGGAGAGGAGCCCATTTGAAAATAATGCAGCTTTACTCTCAATAGCTCATATAATGTTAACATTCCTACTTTATTCTACAGATGAATTAATTTCAGAACATGGGATCACATGTTTTTAATCTACCCATCACTGTGACAATATTGGCAATCAATATTTGTTTGAATAAGTAAAATTCCCCAGAAACTCAAGAAAGAACCTCAGAGTTCATGGGAAGTTCTGCATGTGTAGGAAGAATAGAGAACAATTTAGTGAAATTACTTTTTATAGCTACGTTGATTGCACATTCTATCATAAGAGAACAATGGAAAGACAAAGAAGCTCCTCAGTTTGAAATGTGGATAAATATGATTAAAAAGATGAAATAAAAGTGCATTTTAAAAGAATTAACTTCTTCCATAGATATGATAAGAAATTGATGTCAACTTCTGGGCTTTTTTGAATACTTGAATACTTGCAAATCTGAATTTGTATTGTGATGAAAAGTTAGCATTAATGTACTTTTTTCTCTATCTTTGAAAGTCAATACAAAAGAACGAAATGCTGCTATCCATTAAAATGTATTAATTTGTATCAATGAATGTCACTGTGGGCTGCTGTGCAAAAAGTGAGCCTTGAATTGCTTGGCTTTGCTGGGGGAGGACTAGGGCAGGCAGCAGCACAAGAAAGAATTAAACAGGCCTGTCAAGAGCTGATTGATGAATCTTGGTCCTCAAAAACAAGTGCCAGTGTGGCCCACTGGCAATGACCAGTGCAAATTAAACATAGGGTGTGTTCTATTCACTGTGAAATTCACCTGTGGGGTGAAATGATAGGACTTCATTAAACAGGACCCCAAGGTTCCTTACTTCTTTATTCAGGGCGAGTCTTCTTTCTAGGATCAGGGTTACATGAACAGTAGAATGTAGCTGTTTCTGCCTTCAGTTTCTAGATCCTATTTTGTAAACTCATTTCAGAAAAAAAACTCTCTTATTCTCCAAAATGTACTTGTGTTCCGATCAGTATTGCTTCTGGGTACAATCTGGGGGCTTCTGAAAATGGAGACAGTGTTGATTGACGACTTTGACTACAGTGAACATGTTGAATGTGAGGAGGCAAGATGGCGGCCGTGGCATGGGCTGTGTGAGCAGCTCAGCCCTCTGCTCCGCGTTCCCTGGAGGAGATCACCGTATTGTCGAGTTTAGCCCAATCAACCTGAACGAGTGAAAGTGAGTGGGAGCGTGGATTACTTGTCCGCTGTGTTAATGGCCAAGTTCCACATCTTTGTGAATCCGGCACTTCTGGACGTTAGTTTCATCTCTGTCGCGGAAACCAACTGATTTGAAGGTGTGCTGCCGCCCTTACCTGTGATCGACAACAGAGCGACGAATGCTGTTTGATCTGCTCCTCCCCGGCGGCGTACTCCACTGTGGCGTTTCCCGGTGATCTTGGCTGGATTTCAGAGAGCTGTAGTGCGGGGCAGCGGGGGAGCCCGTAAGAAGAAAATGCCACTAAAGCTCCAGGCGAAGGCTCTTACCAGGGGCGGCAAAGCAAAGCAATTGACTTCTGAGGAACCATCAAATCAAGCTACGGTTACCGCGAACCTGGTAAATGCAGAAAGCTCTGAAGGTGAGACCGCTAACGGTGGTAACAAGGGGGGTGATCAATCCTCCAAAAAGACAGCGCTGCAACGTAAATTTAAACAAGGGACTCTGCTGTTTGAAAAAAAGACAACTAAACAGCCAATTTCTGAAATTCAAAAGGAAACAATACCGTTGCTAAACATGGCTGACCGCGCTACTGTATCTAGTTTGGAGGTTGTAGATACTTTGAATCCGGCTCAGCAAGATGAAATCCAGTTCACAGTAAATGATGTCAGGGGGATTATGGGGGATGAAGTCCAGAATGAACCACCATGTATCGCAGTTGTAGTAGACAGCCCTGGCCCCTCAAATCAAGAGCCACAGGTCGACACTGCAAATATCCCCACTGACACTGATATTAACTTCGGCCATGAAGCACTGGGTTTACAAGAAGCAGGGGAAAAAATGTTCTCCCTGTCTGATCATACCTCTGATGACAGCGCTAATCTGAGTAAAGACTGGGCTATTTATACCGCGGAAAGTAGTTCGGCGGTGAAGAGGTGTCGAGAGCCCAATCGATCTCACCTAATACCAGTGTGTCAACGGTAAGATGACGCAAAAAAAGAGGCTCACAGCGCTCTGTGACGAAAAATGGTGATGCATGTCAGGAGGATCCCAAAGTGAATGGTGAGATCATGTCAAACGCTGTGTTGGAGGAAGGTACTGGGACTATAACTGCAATGAGTCTTGAGGTTGTAGACAATGGGAACACTCTTGAAACAACTACAGAAGTCACTCTAACTACTATATATAATACAATGATGGCTCACCGTGCTGAGAGTAAATCAGAAAATTTGCGTACTCAAGCTGCCTGTTCGAAAATGAAGAAAGCCATCCGTCGAGCAATCAAAGTATGTACTGAAACAGCAGATAGAGTGACTGAGACTGAAGTGAGGATTCTGGCTCTGGAGGAAGAGTCGATCTCTCAGAAACAAGAACTTGAGACCGTTAGAGGTCACAGGGACGATCTTTCATATAAATTAACGGGCTTAGAAAACCAGTCCCGTAGAAACAACTTACGTTTCTTAGGCATACCTGAGAAAAAAGAGGGGGTCAATGTAAAGCAATTTATGGTTGAACTACTAACCGAGGCTTTCCCGGAGGTGACGTCATGGGACTGGGCGAAAGAAATACAAAGGGCACACCATTTCCCTTTTTCCATTAAGAAAACTCGGCAGGGGGGAGATGAATACCCCCGGGCAATCTTAGTGGGTCTTAATAATTTCCTTGCCAGGGAGGAGATTTACGCTTTAGCCAGACCCGAGAAAAAAGCAGTAGCCAAGCAATGCTCGTTTTTTATTAGACCGGACTTTTGTCAGGCAACAGTTGCCAAACGTTGGCATCTTCGACAGTTAATTCCTGAATTTCAGAAGAAAGGGGCCATTGTTTACCTGCAAAATCCGGCCAAACTTAAAGTTATTTGGAAAGGGCAGACCAAATTTTTCTGATCAGAAATAAAAGCTAAGGAATTTCTAGAATCTCTATGAGTGATGAGTATGAGTTAGAGCTAGAACGAGCATCAATTAGTAAAGGGGTATGGATAATGTAGGATTGTTACATATTAATTTTTAGTTGCCCGTCTAATATACAAGGCTTTTTTTTCTTCCCCGCTCAGGGTTCTGGGAGTTGGGGGGACACAGTACTCCATACTTTACAGGAACTGAGAGTTCCTGAGCCTCATGTGTTGGGGAGGGGGGTGGGAGGTGGGTCACTGACCAGGGGATGGTGGTGGTCTGGGTGGTGGTGGGGTCCAGGGTGTAAGACAGCGGTAGTTAATTTTGAACGTTCAGCAGCACAGATGAACTTGGTTTCTATATGTCAAAGGGGGAGTAAGAGCCAGAACACTGATGTTTTAGCCGTGGTAATGTTAAAAATTATAAAATGGACAAGAAAATAAAAATATGTACGCTAAATATTAATGGCTTGAATGATTATAAGAAGGTAGGGGCAGCCGCGGTGCATCCATTGGGGCTTAGGGGCGTAGCCCCACCAGCCCATGGACCCGCGGCTGCCAAGTAAAATAATTTAAATAAATGTTCCTGACTCCTCATGATATTTTTCCGAGCGCCGACGGGCAGCACCCGACTGAAACGGGAGTGCGCAGAGGGGCGGGCTGGTCTGACTCTGTGTGATTGACATGCGACGAGTCGAGACGAGACGAGTCCTCTCCTATAGAACGCGCAATACAGCTTGGGGCAGAAACTTGCCCGAGCATGCGCATATTAAGCTGCCCCACATTATAGTGACTAGGGGGGGGGTGCAGGTTTCAATCGTGCGGCAGCCCTGGCGTTAAAAGGGCGACAGGACGAGCAGTTAGTGTTTGAGTTTGAGTTTAAAATACTTATAAAGCGCGCGTACACCTCGCGGTTTCATGGCGCTGTAAAGTACAGAGTCCAGAGGGCCAGAAGGACAAGGAGAGTAGAGAGTAGCAGTTATGAAGAGAAGACTTGTGAAAAAAGAAAGGTTTTTAGCGCCTTACAGAAGGGTGTGTAATGGGCGCAGGATCGGAGGTGAGCCGGCAGAGAGTTCCAGAATGCAGGGGCAAGAGTAGAAAATGTCATGCCTCCCCACTTTTTACGTTTAAAACTGGGGACTATGAGCAGTTGTTGAGCTGAGGAGCGTAGTTCCCTGGCAGGGACGTAGGGGTTGATTTCTGCAGAGATAAATGCAGGGGCTGTGCCGATCCAGGCTTGAAAGGTGATGCAGCCCATCTTGAACTGGGCTCGTTCTCGGATGGGGAGCCAGTGTAGGGATTGGAGGAGGGGAGTGACATGATGTGATTTAGGCAAGTTGAAAACCAGGCGAGCCGCCTGGTTCTGAACCAGCTGGAGTCGTCTCACGCTATACGCGGGCATGCTGCAATAGAGGGCATTACCATAGTCCAGGCGGGAGATAACCATCGCCAGGTCTATGAGTTTAAGGGCGGGAAAAGAAAAATAAATGAGAGACTTTGCGGATAGTGCGGAGTGAGAGAAAAGAAGAGGACACCACCGAGCTGACTTGGGTATGCAGAGAAAGTTGGTCATTCAGTTTGAACCCGAGAGTTTTAATAGAGGAAGAAGGAGTGGGGGAGAGGGACCAAGGGAGGGGGGCCAAAAAAAGAGAGGACCAGGGACTGGAGCAACCACCTGTTAACACCAGCTCCGTTTTGTCGGGGTTTAGCTTCAGGTGGTTGTAATTCATCCAGTCCCGGATGAAAATCATAACAGACTGGAAATTGGACATAGACTCGGGGGATGAGGATAAAGAAAAAATAAGCTGGAGGTCATCCGCATAATTGTAGACGGAGACCTCCAATTGTTGAAGGGCAAAAATGAGGGGGCCAATGTACAAATTAAATAAAAGAGAGGAAAGGGAGGAACCCTGGGGGACCCCGCATTGAACTGCGTGGAAGTTCGCCGAATAGTCACCCAGGCGCACTGCCTGGGTGCGGTCTCTCAGGAAGGAGGACAGCCAGACCAGGGCCAAACCTCCAATCCCCGCCACCCTGACACGGGAAAGTAAGATGGTATGATCAACCGTGTCAAAGGCGGCGGAGAGATCGAGGAGGACCAAGGCCTGGGGGTGGTTGCTGTCCATACCCTCTCTGAGGTTGTCGAGGACCGATAGCACTACGGACTCCGTGGAGTGTGCGGGGCGGAACCCAGCCTGACGGTGGGCTAGTAACCTATTTTCCTCCACAAAGGTGCTGAGTGTTCTTGTCACATGGCGCTCCAGTACCTTTGCCAAAAAGGGCAAAAGTGAAATGGGGCGATAGTTGACAAGAACTGAGGGGTCAGCGCCAGGTTTTTTGAGGATGGGCAAGATGACGGCCGATTTGAGGGGTGGAATCACGATGCCCTGTGACAGAGAACTATTGAGGAAAGTGAGAGAGGGGAGCACACAGGATGAGTAGATCTGTTTCAAGATGTGTGCAGGACAAGGGTCTATGGGGGAACCTGATTTAACCAAGGGCAAAAGGGAGAGAAAAGATTGTTCTGTAAGAGTGGGGATGGAGTCAAGGCGAGCTGCGACAGACAGGCACTGAGGGTCGACAAAGGAAGAGGGGGGGGACTATTCGCTTTAATGTTAGTGATTTTGTCTAAAAAAAGGAGTTAAGGGAGACACATAAGTGCTGGGAAGGAGAGGGTTTAAGGGTCGCCCGATCAGAGTAGGCGAGATCATGCATAATGGAAAAGATTTCTCTGGGCTGATTTTCGGCCGTGAGAATTTTAGAGGAGAAATAAGCATTCTTGGTTGTCAAGATCGATTTTTTGTACAAGGCCAGGAGGGAGATGTACTGATTTTTAAGGTTCCGGCAGTAGTCCCGCCTCCAGGTTCGTTCCGCGCGGCGGACGTTGAGTTTTTGAGCCTTCAGTTCCTCGTTAAACTAGCGGTTTGCGTCGTTGGTGCGCCTAGATGACACCCGCCTTAAGGGAGCGACCGAGTCGCAGCCTGATCGAAGCCATGAGTTGATGGAGTCGGCTTGCGCAGAAGACGACAGCCCGTGGAGATCCGGGCTGGATGCGGAAAGTGTGGCAGACAGTGAGGCCACATCCACATGATTCCAGGAGCGTGCCCAGATGTTTTTGGGAAGAGAGGACTTGAGGGCTGGACTGAGAAGTAGGGAAAATGAGATCAGGAAGTGGTCGGACCAAGTGCAAGGGGAGATAACCAGAGAAGTAACTGAACAATTAAGGGACCAGATTTGGTCAAGAATGTGGCCCTGAATATGGGTGGGGAGTGAACGAGGGGGACGATGTAGAACATTCAGCCGGGTCAGAGGACCAAAAGTTAAAATCGCCTAGCACCAAGATGGAGGAGTTATTTACTGCTAGGGTAGCCACCAACTCTTGGAAGCTAGGGAGAAAGAGTTGAGACGGTGAGGGGGGGCGGTACATTAAAAGACAGGTGAGCGGGGTACTAAAAGAAAGTGAACGAGCAACTAGAAAGTCTGAAGAGCTGATAGAGGAGAAAGCTAGAGGTTGGAAGGAGATTTCTTTACGGGCAATCAGAGCGACGCCGCCGCCCGATTTACCAGGGGGTCGGTCGGCTCGTAAGGCATAATATGAGGCAGGGAGTGCAGCTAATAGCAAGGGGAGGGAGTTGTCGCAAAACCAAGTCTCTGTGAGGAATAAGAGATCAGGTTTATACAGGTCCAATAAGGTGAAAAGTTTGTGGCAGTGCTTGACTGCTGATCTGGTGTTGAGGTAGTAGGCCGATATAGCGGTGGGGGGAGGGCGAGCCGACAGGTCAGGACAGGGACAAATAGTGGGGGGGGGAGAGTGATGGAGGGGGGTGGGGGGAAAAGTCGGGGACAGTCAGTCCCAGCTTGTCGATTCGTGCGATCAGAGTATCTTCCAAAGGCCACGGGCCTTGGAGTTTCACCAGCTGCGCGGAGGAATATTGTATTGAATGGGCATAGTGGAGGGCGCCTGGCCCCAGTCGGACGCAGACGGGCGCAGACGGGCTTACCTTTGGAGCGCCTCTGGCGCGCAAACGTCGCGCCCGCTGCGCTCGTCCGCTGCGCGTCCGGAAAACGCACATGTTTTATGGTTATGTGGGTAGGGCGGCGGCCGGGGGGGCGTGGCCTCTGGGCGTGCCGGGATGGCGGCAGGGAGTGTGTGGCTTGAGGCGTCGTGACAGCGCTAAATCCGCTGCACGAACATCAAAGGGAGCGAGGAGGGTAAGTGATAAGCCAAGTCCAGAGCGAGTGGATTTTTAAAATAGCAATCAAGATACAAACAGTTTAAAAATAAGTTTTAGAACGCACTAGCTCCCGGCTTCCGCCTCAGGAGCACAATTACAATACAGTGAGGCGCTAGCATTCAGCATCTGCTTTGTAGAGATCGGCGGTGGGCGTGGCCTCCGAAAGGGGCGTGGCCTCCGGGCGTGCAGGGGTGGCGGCAGGGTGTGTGTGGCTTGAGGCGTCGTGACAGCGCTAAATCCGCTGCACGAACATCAAAGGGAGCGAGGAGGGTAAGTGATAAGCCAAGTCCAGAGCGAGTGGATTTTTAAAATAGCAATCAAGATACAAACAGTTTAAAAATAAGTTTAAGAAAGCACTAGCTCCCGGCTTCCGCCTCAGGAGCAAAATTACAATACAGTGAGGCGCTAGCATTCAGCGTCTGCTTTGTAGAGATCGGCGGTGGCGTGGCCTCCGAAAGGGGCTTGGCCTCCGGGCGTGCCGGGATGGTGGCAGGGAGTGTGTGGCTTGAGGAGTCGTGACAGCGCTAAATCCGCTGCACGAACATCAAAGGGAGCGAGGAGGGTAAGTGATAAGCCAAGTCCAGAGCGAGTGGATTTTTAAAATAGCAATCAAGATACAAACAGTTTAAAAAATAAGTTTAAGAAAGCACTAGCTCCCGGCTTCCTCCTCAGGAGCACAATTACAATACAGTGAGGCGCTAGCATTCAGCGTCTGCTTTGTAGAGATCGGCGGGGGGGCGTGGCCTCTGAAAGGGGCGTGGCCTCCGGGCGTGCCGGGATTGCGGCAGGGAGTGTGTGGCTTGAGGCATCGTGACAGCGCTAAATCCGCTGCACAAACATCAAAGGGAGCGAGGAGGGTAAGTGATAAGCCAAGTCCAGAGCGAGTGGATTTTTAAAATAGCAATCAAGATACAAACAGTTTAAAAATAAGTTTAAGAAAGCACTAGCTCCCGGCTTCCGCCTCAGGAGCACAATTACAATACAGTGAGGCGCTAGCATTCAGCGTCTGCTTTGTAGAGATCGGCGGGGGGGGCATGGCCTCCGAAAGGGGCGGGGCCTCCGGGCGTGCCGGGATGGCGGCAGGGAGTGTGTGGCTTGAGGCGTCGTGACAGCGCTAAATCCGCTGCACGAACATCAAAGGGAGTGAGGAGGGTAAGTGATAAGCCAAGTCCAGAGCGAGTGGATTTTTAAAATAGCAATCAAGATACAAACAGTTTAAAAATAAGTTTAAGAAAGTACTAGCTCCCGGCTTCCGCCTCAGGAGCACAATTACAATACAGTGAGACGCTAGTATTCAGCGTCTGCTTTGTAGAGATCGGCGGGGGCGTGGCCTCCGAAAGGGGCGTGGCCTCCAGGCGTGCCGGGATGGCGGCAGGGAGTGTGTGGCTTGAGGCATCGTGACAGTGCTAAATCCGCTGCACGAACATCAAAGGGAGCGAGGAGGGTAAGTGATAAGCCAAGTCCAGAGCGAGTGGATTTTTAAAATAGCAATCAAGATACAAACAGTTTAAAAATAAGTTTAAGACAGCACAAGCTCCCGGCTTCCGCCTCAGGAGCACAATTACAATACAGTGAGGCGCTAGCATTCAGCGTCTGCTTTGTAGAGATCGGCGGGGTGGGGCATTGCCTCCGAAAGGGGCATGGCCTCCGGGCGTGCCGGGATGGCGGCAGAGAGTGTGTGGCTTGAGGCGTCGTGACAGCGCTAAATCCGCTGCACGAACATCAAAGGGAGCGAGGAGGGTAAGTGATAAGCCAAGTCCAGAGCAAGTGGATTTTTAAAATAGCAATCAAGATACAAACAGTTTAAAAATAAGTTTAAGAAAGCACTAGCTCCCGGCTTCCGCCTCAGGAGCCCTCCAAGCCAATCCTGGTGCTGCATGCAGCGCCAGGATTGGCTGGTTACCGCGCCACAGAGCAGGGCCAATCCATATTGGATGCCGCGCGTGGGTGGCTCTGGCTCAGCCGCAGTGCACAAACAATGGCCAATCACTGTATCTGACTTCTTGTAGTCATGCAGTATTGGCCATTGGCGCGCGGCGCTGCTGTCGTAATACGTTGGAGATCCGGTAACGGTTGGGTTCACTCCGACTCGCCTCGTGGTTGTGTGTGGAGTCGACTCGTGTGGAGTGGAGACATTACTGTGTGCGTGGTGGTGCGTCTCTAGGTGCTGACAGTGACTGCGTCTCCGTGTGGTGCAGGGTTTCCTCGCTGGCCAGGTTTGTGTCTGTGGTCGGTGCAGGGTTGGTTCTGTTTTCGACAGTGTTTCCGTTAAGTTTATTGAAGGTTCTAAGCGGGAGGGATCGAAGCGGTTCTGTAGCGCCTCTTTTGTGTGACTGAAGTATGCGCGCTAGATGTTTTGGTACCTGTAGGGCGCGTGCACACTAATTCCAGACCACTTGCAAAGTGAGACGCACACATACTTTTTCTTGTAATAGAACTTTTAATGACCATAGTCCATGCTATTTATCGACAACTGGGGACTGAAAGGCTGATGTAGCCCCTCTCAAATTGGAGCATGCAACCTGTACTACCATTTTTCGAGCAGAAGATACTTGACAAGAAAAAATATAGTTGCTCTCTTTGCCGAGATTTTTGTGGTTAAATGCACACAGAGCTTTCAAATTTCATCTCCACTGATGTTAATCTATGACGCAAATACAGTGCTGAAAATCGTAAAACCGTTTTTTTTCTGGCATCCAAGTAGGGTGACCAACTGGCATTGGTGCAAATTCAGGACGGGGAGTGTAAAAATTCAGGACAAAGGGTCGAAATTCAGGACAAAACTTCAGGACAATTGGATACGTTTTACAGACACATCAGAGGTCGCGCATAGTATAGAAGTAAGCCTAGCCATATCCAAACATATTCAACAATTTGCAAACCTATCCATCATGTATCCTTCCATCTATCATTTCACTCATCCATCCCTTCATCCATCCTTTCACTCATCCATCCATTATCCATCCATCTACCCTTTCACCCTATCCATCTGTACACTCATCCATCCACTCTATCCATCTGTACACTCATCCATCCACTCTTCTACCTATCCATCCATTAACTCATCCATCCAGCCATTTACCCTTTCACCCATCCAGCCATCCTTTCACTTACTCATCCATCCACCCAGTCACTCATCCATCCATCCTCCCTTTCTCTCTCCATCGACCCAATCACTTAGCAATCCTTCCTTCCATCCATCCACCCACCCATCCATCTACTAATCCACTCATGAATCCATCCATTGACCCTATCACTCATCCATCCTTTCTCTTATCCATTTATCCTTTCACTCCTTCACTCATCTATTCATCCTTTTGTTCATCTACCCTCCCTTTCACACTCATCCATCCTTACATCCACCCTTTCACTCATTCGTCCATCCATTCAATCTTGCATTTATCAATTCATCAATCCATCAATCATTTCACTTATCCATCCACTCACTCACTCATCATCCACCACCTTTTCACTCATCTATCCTTCCACTCATCCATCCACCCGTTCACTCATCCAGCTACCCTTCCACCCATTTACCTTTTCTCTCTTCCATCCTTCCACTCACTCATCAATCCATCCATCTTCTCTCATTATCCATCTATTTAATCTTTTATTCATCCATTCACCCTTTCACTAATTCATCTAGCCATCCATTCATCCCATCAGTTACTCACTCACCCACCTTTTCATATTCATTTTGAGCAGAGCCTTTTTGACAAGAGGCCCATCAAGAACTTCACCCTCGCTGCATGAGCCATTCCAGGACTGGGACAGAAGCCACCCATGGCAGAGACAGGATCTACCACAGGAGGGGGACAGGAGCCATCACAGGCAGGGGGCAGGTAGGGGGACAGGAGCTATCTCTGGGGGCGGAGCAGGAGCCATCACAGGAGGGGGAACAGGATCCACCAGGGTGGGCATGCAGTATTCTAGTGTCATCTTGGTCTCTTCCAGGGTGGGGGAGGGCTCCTCGCCCCCTCCTGGACAAGACAACGAGAAGACAGGCTCTTTCCAAAATGTTAGTTTTGCCATCCCACCAGTCCCCCACTGTCATGTACAGCACTTAAAGGAGATACTCCAAGAGAGCTGATTTAACTGATTGTCCTCCATACTTTGTTAATTAGTGTGGGAGCGATTGTGCCATTTCTTAATTTTATTACATTAAGACTGCATGTTAGAAGAACCGAGGTTTGTTTACAATTTAGTGACAGTATTTAAGCTCTGTGAAGAGAACCAGTGCTGTGCCGTGTAATCAGGGCCGGTTCTAGGATGTTTGGGGCCCTGGCCAGAAATGAAATGTGTGAAGCCCTCCTAAATCGCAGAGACATGGTGCACTCGGCTGTTAGCATCTGAATAGATGCCCCTGCTCCTGAAGCTGCCGCCCCTCCCTCTCAGTCACTTTCAAGCACCTCTTAACAGCTCATCAAGGGCTGGAGGTGTGAGAGTTGCCATCCCGCTGTGCCTCGCCAATGCTGCTGGGTGTCTGAGCTTTGCATCCGAGTCAAGAAGGGAGGAGGGTGGAAGCTGTGCCGGCTTTAGGGTAGTGCGACCGGTGCCCGAGGGTAAAATTACGGACAAATGGCGTCCGTTAAAGAATCCTTCACGGACAACGGACAGACGGCCGAAATTACGGACTGTCCGTGAAATTTACGGACGGTTGGTCACCCTACATCCAAGTGCTAGTCCATCCTGCTTTCTCGGTTAAATATTTGCAGCCGTCGTCCACACACACCGCGTCACGTTACCACATTTCTCTAGGCCGTAGGGCTGCGCAGTTGTAGATTAAAATGTCCCAGTAAACTGAAGCACTGCTTTTAAGCCACAGTGTGTTGTTGTTTTTGCCTGCTTGCTTTTCAAGTATCTGCCTCATTGAACCTACCGTTGGAGGAGCTTTCCAGCTGGCAGAGGCCAACACAAATGACCAAACGTGCAATGCTCTTATCCTTAATGACCACAGAGCGCCCCGGCCATTGGGAAGTCGTCTGCTTGTGGACTATTTTAGGCCGGAGTTGGTTACAGTAACGATGATATAGGTTACATACATACCCTGTTGGTTCATTGGGCAGTTATGTCAGATCCCATGGCTCTTATATGTTGGTTATGAAAAGTTAAGACAGTTGCATGAGCGCGAGTATATTTATTGTGAAACCGTATGTTCAAGCATCAGAGGCTTTGAAGGACTGAGTAATTCCTCAGCTGGGAGAGGCTGGAGGCTCTGCCCATTCACGCCCGCAAGGTGTGAGACTGTAAGCACATTCGTGTGTTTCCTCCCAACCCTGTTTGTGTATAGAATTCAGGCACCAATAACTTCTTTCTCTGTGACTTTTTCGTGCCAAGTGATTCGAAAGAAAGGGCAGCATTTTGGGAAGTGTGAGAGATAAAACATGTGTACAACCACACTGGGAGAACCAGCGGCTTCCCAGGATTTATTTCCCCAGTTTCATAAAAGAATGTCGCTGCAGCCTTCCTTCTCTACTAGATTATGCCTTTATTACAACACTCTTTACCGAGCTAACATTTTGTTTTCTGTTGATCGGTCATGTTGCCTTTCATCAATTGATATTAAACAAATCCCTTATGTGAAAATGTAACTTTATTGGACTGCCAATTTCAAGTCATTTTTCTGTTCCAGTTTAGTTCCACTAGGGCCTCGTTGCAAATCGCCTGGATTTTTCCCACCCTGGGATCCTAAAAGCTCTCTTAGAAATGAGGAATTAAAGTGGGAATCGGTAATTCTGTGTCTGATTACCGTAGTAATTCCTGATCAACCCACCCCCCCCCCCCCCCCCCACCCCTATTTGCAACATAGATTTCGCCTGTTTTCAGCAGCTGAATTATGTGCATGACAATAAACAGACCTGCAGAAGCACCGCAGATTTAATAATTCTCACGTGGCATCATCGGAATGATGAGGCCGCTCATAATGCCCTGTATTTCACCTGCATGCGCTGCATTTTCATGTAAAAGACAGCACAAATACTACTTTTTTTCAGTACATAAACATAAATGAGCAAATCCAATTAGAAACAGCTTTTCACTCTCTCTTTTGTGCATTAGTTGCTGTGTTGTACCAGTCTTATATGGGTGAGTGAGACAATTGTGTTTTGTTCCTTCGGCAATTGACACTTGTCCTTAAGTTCTTTGTGTTACGGAAGGTTGCACTGCTGTTATTCCTGTTGTACCGTTATTGTATCGTAAAGATCTCTATAAACTTTCCATTACACTTAAGAAAAACAGAATTACATTGCTTATGCTTGTTTTAATGTATGGTGAGAGTGAGTGATCGCTGACAAAATATATGAGCAGAACTGACTTATAAATTTACATGTGAAATATATATTTTTTTTATGGAGTTGTCTTTGCAAAAACAGCTGACAAGGTGACATTGTAAAATTTTAAAATAAAGCTGACAAATAACCAATTCTGGATTTCAGTCAACTGCTCTTTGTATGCTGGTGTTTTAAGCTTATGGTGAAACTGTTAAAATCCGTCCTACAAGCCACACAGTGCAACATGGCATAAAATAAATAGTCGATGGTGTCCTATGCTATAGTGCCAAAATGTATAGTTGTGAAACATAAACTAGAATTTTGTTCCTGGCTTTCATATACCCCAGTTATGCATATACTGGGCTGCTGCGTGGAAGGCTCGTCCTTTGGATCCATCTCAAAAACACGGATCCGTCCAACCCTGGCCTGTACTAAGTCGAGACTCGAGAACAAAGGCCAAGGCCAAGGAGCAAGGTGACTGTGGCGGAGTGCAGATAACTGGCATTTCCTCATCCTCAGCATGTGCTGCCATAATTCCCACATGCATTACTCTCACATATCCTCTTTCGGTCCCCAGGGGCTTGGTGACAGTGGAGGATATTCTTAGTGAGTAGGTCTGACAGCCCACGTCTTCCACTCAGCTTCTAAGGGTCGTGTTGTGTGCTGCAGTGACCAAAACAGATAATGCATGCTGGCTAAATTCAGGGATCTTTTAAGGACTTGTGTGCACACATGTCACTTTTTCCTCCTGTAATCCACCGTGTGCAACCTCATGTATTTTGTTTGCTCACAATAGTCACTTTTGCCTCTTGTAACTTAACGTTTGCTTTTGTAATTTGTTTACTTGTAATTTCCTCCTCATGTTTCATTAGTGTTCATATTGTGAAGCGCTCTGACGCCTTTGGGTAAAGTCTGCGCTATATAAAAACGCATAAATAAATAGAAGACCCTGTCCGGCCCCGCCATTCCAGCCTCCTAGGCTAGTCCTGACCCGGGTGGTGCATTGTGCTTGCAGTTGCACACGGCCGACTGCTTGATTTATTGCTCAAGGCAGGGAGCAGGCCAGGCCTTTCCTTGAACTCGTCACTTCACTTGCAGGTGGTTCACTTCACAGTTAGTTCACTTCATACATATACTATGAACTGCTTTGGCTGATATATGCCTGCTTTGCTGGCCGGTCTTCATCCTGCTGCCTTATTGTCCATCTTGGCAGTGGCAGCTTTTATGTCCCTGTGCTTTTGGCTGTGGATTTGTGTTTCTGCTGACTTGTGATTTGTTATTTTGGTCATTCCCTCGGTTGGGGCCCTGCTTCTCTGGGTACACTGGCTGTGCCATTTCTCTTTTGGGTTTTTGGTCTGTTGGAGGTAAAATCGGTGTTATGGGGTTACCAGTTAGAAAATAGAGCATTCATGCTGCGCCTTTCTAGTCCCCACAAGGGAGTTAGGGCTATGTATCTGGTCACTCTCCAGGCCCTCAAGCAGTGTCTCTTTCAGTGCCTCCAGCAACCACTATGGCACAGAGAGGCAGGAGGCAGTACGGCTGTATTTAAGCAGTCATTCTGTAGGAAGGGGAGCTGTTGGAGATGTATTTGTATTTGTACTGAAATTTCATATTATTGCACTGCACCTTATACGTTGTACTTTGATTATTGTCAGGTTTCTTTAATATATATATATTGGTAAGGCCAGCAACACACCATCATGAATACAGTACAAGAGCTGATTGCAAGGTTATTCCAGTCACGGCCACTTGAACAAAAACTACAGATAAAGCAATCAGGACCTCATCAGCCTGAAATAAACCTACAGCAAACTTCCCAGGACAGAGGAAAAATGTCAAAACGTACATTCTCAAATGCCTGGTACACAAAAGCTGATTGGCTTACAGGGTGCCCTATAAAAAATTCTCTGTTCTGCTTCCCCTGCTTGCTGTTTGGCGGTGACTTTTCTTGGACACGGCAAGGCTTAGTTGACCTGAAGCACAACGCTGAAAAAATAAAGAAGCATGCGCTCACAAGAAATCATATGGAAAACCTGACAAGACTGGGAATGTTGGGGGAAGATGCACCAATTGAGCATCAGATAAATGATGAATATCGCAAATCCATTCAAAAACACAATGAAGCTGTTGATAAGAACAGACAAAATCTATCCAAGATCATTGATTGCATTCGTTTCTGTGATGCTTTCGAACTGGCATTGCGAGGCCATGACGAATCAGAAACTTCCCCAAAACCTGGGATCTTCCTAGGCCTAGTGGATTTAATGTCAACCATAGACCAGGATTTGGAAACACATTTAGCACGTGCTACAGTCTTTAAGGGCACCTCTAATACAATACAAAATGAACTCCTTGACTGTATGCTTGAAATTATAAGAAGCCATATTGTGCAAGAGTTGCAAAACACAGACTTTGTGGCTATTCAGGCTGATGACACCACTGATGTGGCCACTAAAACACAGTCTGTGTTAGTGTTTCGGTACTTTGACAGTGACAGAAACGTTGTGGAGAGGTTTTATGGCTTCACGCATTTAAGAGACTCTAGTGCAGCAACCATCACTGAAGCAATACTGTGTCAACTGGACTTAATTTTCCTGGACCTGCCTCAAAAACAAAAACTTATCGCACAAAGCTATGATGGTGCGTCCGTAATGAGTGGAAGCCTTAGTGGAGTACAGAAACGAATTAGAAATGTGTACCCTAATGCTCTTTTTGTGCACTGTTACATCCACCAACTCAATCTTATTATGCAACAGGCGGTATCAAAGATCAGAGAGACACGAGTTTTCTTTCAGGATATCGGAGGCATAGCAGCATTCTTCACACGTTCCCCCAAAAGAACAGAAGCCCTTCATGAGATTGTGGACAAAAGCGTACCAAGGGGATCCTCAACTCGTTGGAACTTTCACATTCGTACAGTCAACTTAATCTTTGAACAGAGGGAGGGCCTTGAGAAATGTTTTGTCGCCATAGCATCCAGAGAAGACTTTGATCACACAAGTCAAAATGAAGCCCATGGCTTTATTAGAACACTACAAAAGGAGTAGTTTCTTTTCTGTAACTCCAGTTCTGTAGTAGGGGTATCTCTGTTATAGTCATAATCTAGTGAATAGTCCCGCCCATGTGCGTGGACCCCGGAGCAATCAAAAATAATCTCTAAAGTGTCGAAAAAATGCAGAACTGCACAGACACTTAAGAGAGAATTTAAAGACATATAATGCAGCCTATAAAAGGCTACACTGTCCAGTACTTCAGCTAGACATTCCACCAAAAATCCACAAAAACAGCAAAGCCTGTCCAGATTTCCTTTGTCTTCAGTACAAACCTCTCTGGAATATAGAGAGGAAGGCATGGACAGACAAGCCCCATAGGCTGCCATTATGTGGCTCAGAATAGGATACTGTGCCTTTAAGAGAACTTTCCAGAACTTCACAGTATCCCAGAATGCCTTGCAGGTCTCCCTTACTTTCAGTTCTTTTTGAAGGCATAACACGCCCGACCTGTTGCATTCTTTACATGAACATCTCTCCACCGGGGAGGAGGGCGGGCGCTTATGACTATAACAGAGATACCCCTACTACAGAACTGGAGTTACAGAAAAGAAACTACTCCTTCTGCTGTAGGGGATCTCTGTGTATAGTCATAATCTAGTGAATAGAATGGCAAGCCCATCCCCACACCAAAACGGCGGTGGAGAAAAGAAACCAACACCACTATTGTGCGAACAAATTCCGCAGCGAAGCCTGTCCAACCTGAGCATCTGCTCTGGCATCAGCGTCCAGACAGTAATGCTTAGCAAAGGTATGAACCGACTTCCAAGTGGCGGCCATGCAAATTTCTGCAATCGGCACATTACGGAGCAAGGCTGTCGTGGCAGCCTTGCCCCTGGTGGAATGAGCCTTAGGCTTACCCCCTAAGGTCTTATTAGCTTTCTGGTAACATAGTTGTATGCAGGACACAATCCACCTAGAAATGGACTGCTTAGAGGCCGCAAGACCCGTCCTGACTGATCCGTAATTGATAAACAATTGGTCTGACCTACGAATATCTTTAGTCTTATCCAGATAAAATTTCAACACCCTCCGAACATCCAGGGAATGTAAGGACCTTTCCGCTGGATATGAAGGATTCTGAAAAAACGTAGGCAAAGTTATAGTTTGATTGACATGAAAGTCAGAAATAACCTTGGGAAGAAATTTAGGGTGAGTACGCATAACAACCTTAGCAGCATGAAATACAGTATAAGGTTCATTACAACACAACGCCTGAATTTCACTCACCCTGCGGGCCGATGTAATGGCCACGAGGAACGCCGCCTTCCAGGTGCTGCAACGAAGCCTTATGAATGGGTTCAAAAGGCTCCTTCATCAAACACATTCAATTCCCATGAAGGCGAAGGAAGCCTGACAGGAGGGAACACTTTCCTCAAGCCTTCCAAAAAGTCTTTGATCACAGGGATCTGAAAGAAGGAAGTCTGTGAAGGGCTTTTCCTGTAGGCAGTCAATGCAGCGAGATGAACCCTAATAGAGTGAACATTAAGGCCAGATCGCTCCAAATGTAGAAGGTAGGGAAGGATGACATCTTCCTTGCACGTCGTAGGATCGAGGTTCCTGGACACACACCAGATACAAAACCTCTTCCACTTGTAAGCATATGACGTCCGAGTGGAGGGCCTCTTAGACTCCTTCAGTATGTCCATGCAATCGTCTGGTAGATTCAAATGGCCATATTGCACTACCTCAGGAGCCATGCCGCCAAACTCAAGGATGAAAGGTTGGGGTGCACCATCTGCCCCCCGAACTTTGTGAGAAGGTCCGGCCTGCACGGCAACCGAATGTGTGGAAGGAGGGACCGATGCAGAAGGTCCGTGAACCACCACTGTCTGGGCCATTCCGGGGCAATCAGGATCATTCGTGCCCTGGACCGGGACAGCTTGATGAGCACCGCCGGAATCAGAGGGATGGGCGGAAAAGCGTAAACAAAGCTGTTCGACCAGTTGATCCAGAGTGCATTCCCCAGCGTCCCTTGCTGGTAGTACCTGGAGGCGAAGTCTCGGCATTTGCTGTTTTCGGCGGTGGCAAACAGATCTACGTCTGGGGTCCCCCACCTTGCGAAGACTTCTCCTAGCACGTCGTCGTTTATGACCCACTCGTGGTTTTCCTGAATCAGCCTGCTCAGTGCGTCCGCCTGAACATTCTGCACACCTGGCAGATGGGTAGCCGTGATCGTCAATCCTATTGCCAGAAGCTAGTGCCAGATCGTCTGCGCCTCCCGAGACAGGGTGCGCGATCTCGACCCCCCCTGCTTGTTGAGGTAATACATCGTGGTCGTATTGTCCGTCTGTACAAGCAGAGAGTTGGTCCGGAAGGACGGATGAAAGGCCTTCAACGCCAAGTGAACAGCTCTGAGTTCCAGGAAATTGATGTGATACGTGGACTCCGTCTGAGACCACGTGCCTTGGATCTGTAAGTCCCCCGAATGCGCTCCCCAGCCCTGGAGAGAAGCATCCGTCACGATCGTCTGAGTAGGAATGTCCTTGTGGAAGGGAACTCCTCTGAGGAGATTCTCCGCTGAACACCACCACTTCAGAGACTGAAGAGCATGCAGAGACAGTCGTACCTTGTCGTCCCAAGATCCTCTCCTCTGGTCCCATTAGTCCTCCAGGCACTCCTGCAGAGGTCTCATGTGTAGTCGTGCATGAGGAGTGAGGAAGATACAAGAGGCCATCGACCCCAGTAGAGAAGACACCGTCCTCACTGTTGTAGATGGAGCGGTCATAAGAGCCTGAGCCTTCCGAAGGATTGATCTCCGTCGCTCCTCCGAAGGAAACACGCTTGCTGACAGCGTATTGATGGTGGCCCCCAAGAATTGAATACATTGATGTGCAACCCCAACTTGTTCAAGAGAACGCACGTCTTCCGGAAGTCCGCTTGGGCTTCTGAGAAGGAGGAGGCCTTGATCAACCAATCGTCCAGGTACGGGTAGACAAACACCTTGCCTTTCCTTAGGTGTGCCGCTACCACTGCCATGCACTTCGAGAATGTCCTGGGTGGAGATTTCAGTCCGAAAGGCAGCACCGTGTATTGGTAATGATTGGTGCCGACTTGGAACCGCAGAAACTTCCTGTGCTTGTGCGCGATGGGCACGTGGAAGTACGCATCTTGAAGGTCTATGGCACAAAGCCAGTCCCCCTGTTGCAACTGAGGATAAATCTGATGCAACGACAGCATGCGAAACTTTTCTCTGCAAATCCACTTGTTTGCCTGCCGCAAGTCCAGAATGGGCCTGAACTCGTTCTTGTCCTTTTTGCGAACCAGAAAGAACCGGGAGTACAGACCTCGTCCTCTTTGAGACAGAGGTACGTCTTCTATCGCCCTTTTCCTTAACAGAATATCGGCCTCCGCCTGGAGCTCGCGCAGTTGATACTGCGAGCTGACCGGAGGGATCGCTGGAGGAGGGCTGATGAACCGAAGACTGTATCCATTGCAAACAATATTCAGCACCCACTTGTCCTGAGTCATTTTTCTCCACTCTGCCAGAAAAGATTGAACGCTTCCCCCCACCGGAGTGGGTAACGGATGACGGGGAAGTAACCGCTCAGGGTCGAGACCCGGCCGGGCCCTTGTTCGCGGTAGAGGGCTGCTGCCCACCTCTACCCCTCTGACGTTTTTGGAAAGGTCTTCGGAACTGCTGCTGTTGTTGCTGCTGCTGTTGTCCCGAAGACTGTCCTCTTCCTTTCCCTTGCGAGCCGAACCGCCGCTGGAACTGGCGGTAGGGTTTCTTGTCCTTGGGCTTCTCCAAGCCCACCGCCGTCAGGGTTTCTGCCTCGGCCTTCATCCGGGCCATTTCGTCATCTGCGTGTTTACCGAAGAGCGTGTCCCCGGAAAACGGCAGGTTGGCCACTCGCTGTTGCGCCTCAGGCTTGAGCGACGTAAGTCTGAGCCAGGCATGGCGGCGCTGGTTGATACCGTGGCAGTAGCCATGTGCAGCTAACAAGGAGATATCCGCCGCGGCACTGATGGCCTGGTTCGAGACCAGCATCCCCTCCTTGACAATTTCCATGAAGTCCTCCCTCCTGTCACGTGGCACAAGGTCCGCGAACTGCTCCATGGAATCCCAAAGCTCACGGTCATATCGTCCCAGTAATGCCGAGTCGCTGGAAGCCTTCATTGTGGTGGAAGAAGTCCCACATGCCTTCCTTCCCGCCGAATCAATCCAGCGGCTCTCCTTGTCTGGAGGCACGGTGGAGGACGGGGAGGTAGAATGCTGTTTTCTGGCCGCCGTAACTATTACTGAGTCGGGGACCGGGTCCATCCTCAGGAAGGCAGGGTCGGAGTCCGGCGCCCTGTACTTCTTCAAAAGTCTAGACGGGGCGGCCTTCACCACCGCCGGTGTAAGAAAGAGTTCTTGTGCCGGTTCAACCAGTCCCGGAACCAAGGGCAACAGAGGGCGAGACAGGTGCTTCTTGTGCAAAGTCTTGAATATCACGGACGTCGTAGGTGTAGGAGCCGTCACCGTGATACCCAACTTCGCGGCCCCCCTCAGGAGAACCTCCTGGAACGTACCGATGTCATCGATAGAAGACACCCTACTCTCCGGTGAATCGGACAAAGTAGGGGAATAGGAGCGGGTCCTAGAGGATGTATCGGTCATGGATCTGTGTCTCCTACGGTGCCGTCTGGAACAGGTGGAGGACCTGTGCCTACTCCTCGATCGTTCCCTCCGTCTGGAGCGAGACTTCGATCTCCTGGGCCTCGGCCGTTCCACCGGCTTCTCCGGGGTGGCCGACTTGGGCTTACGTGGTTCCTTAGACTTCTGAGTCTTCTTAGGAGGGGTCGGGAGATCGGGCAACGAGACCGACCTCGGCGGAACCGGTGGCGGCTTTTCAGGCAGAGGAGGCAAAGGAGGAGGGGTAGGAGTCCTCGGACACGGGCCTCTAGGCAGGGGAGGAGGAGGTGGAACAGACTTCTTTGGAGTATACACCTCCGAGTACACCGATCCCGGTGACCCACCATCCTTCCTGGGCTGAGGGGAGCCCCCCTCAGCCCTAGGCCGCGTAGTACGATCCTTCGACGCCACCGACCGGTGTTCAGGCGTCGACCGTCGGCCCCTCGACGTCGAGCGACCCTTCGGCATCGACCGTCTCCTCCTCTTCGGCGTCGAACGGCTGCCGTGTCTCGACATCGACCCGGACCACCTCGACGACGACCCTCTGCGTCTCGACGGCGATCTCTTGCGCCTCGACGGCGATCGCCTCAACGTCGCCTTGGAGCGTCTCGACGTCGACCTCGACCTCCTACGCCTCGACGGCGAACACCTCCGTCTCGCCGGCGAGTGCTTCTGCGTCGACGGCGGGCTCGACGACGAGGATCCCCTCGACGACGATGACGCCTTGTGTCTTGACGGCGATCGACGGTATCGCCTCGGCGGCGAGCGTCGACGCCGATCCTGTCGATACCGAGATCTCGACGTCGACGACGACGAAGACAGCGACGATGACAAAGTCTCTGTGTTCGACGGCGGCCTATGCAGGTCCCTCGACGTCGACGGGCGACGTTTTCTCGACCCAGAGCCCTGGGGAGATGGGGAGCCGGCCTTGGACTTCCCCCTCGACGTCTTGGTGGGTGCCACCGACCCAGACGGAGAATGGGGACGTGTGCTGGGCTTCCTGCCCCCGGGGAGCCCCCCAGGGGCCTCAGCATGGGCAGATGAAGCCCCTCCAGACCCACCTTGCGTCTTCTGTCTTCTTTCTTCTAGTCCCTGAAGCCTGATCTCCAGTCTGTCCTTCAGGGTCCTGCCAGAGAAGCCTTGGCAGATCTCACACTCCTCAGGGATGTGGGAAGAGGGAAGGCAGAGGATACAGACTAAGCATGGGCGGAAAATCCGTTTCGCTCGCGGATTTTGCGGATTTTCGGTAAATTCGCAATCCGCGAGATTCGCGAATCTCCCGCAAAATCCGCAAAATCCGCAAATCCGCGAGCAGCGGATTTTATGGCTTGCTCGCACTGTTCGCGTGAGTTCGCGGCTTCCCAGTACAACTTCGCGCCCCGCGAATAAGTACAAAATTGCAGAAATACGATCTTAGCAAAACTGAAACTACTTACCAGGTTCAAAAGTTCAGGCTCATCATTAGTAGCCATTTCCTGTAGTGCTTCCTGAGGGGCCCCTCCAGAGTTCAGTTGCCAGTTGCAACTATTATGTGACCCTGCTCTGAACCTCAGAATAGTTACACATATGCCACAAAGGTCCTGAATTACAGCTAAGGGAGACAAGCAGGAGCCAGGCTGGAAGTTAAAATCCATTAATCAGCCCCTAATTCATTATTGTCAGTTGGGGCAGGGCAGGTGTTGTAACTAATTTTGCAACAATGAAAGCACTTAGCAAGTGCAAAAGATCACTAATCAGGAAGCACTAAGGAAGCAGGTGCCAGCTAAAAAAATATTCTGTGACACATTAATCAGCCCCAAATTAATTCAGGTCACTTGAGGCAGGGAAGGTGTGCTTGCTTTGCCACAATAATGTACACTGACTGGACAACCAGAGGGTGCTGTGATGAAACAGAGGGTGGCATGGGTGGGCCAGAGGGTGGCATGAGTAGTCAGAGAGTGGCAGTGGTGACAGAGAGTGGCAGTGATGAAGAAGAGTGTCCCAAACAGGCTGGACACGTAGAAACAACAAGTTCGCGAAACTTGCGACCCGACAGGTAAGTTCGCGTGTTGCGAAATTGTACAAAACCCTTGCGAACTGGCAGAAACCCGCGCGAACACAAAAAAAAAATCCGCAAATTCGCGAGAATTCGCAGATTTTGCAGATTGCGAGTTCGCAAATCCGCAAAATTCGCGAACGCGAGATTCGCAAAATTCGCCCATGCTTAATACAGACCTCATGGGGGTCTGTCTTGGCCTTCTTCCTGGAGCACTCCGGGCATTTGTCAAATAATGCAGGCATTATGGACAACAAAAGGGTGCAAAAAACCAAGAAGAAAGTCACCAAAGTACTTTAAAAGTACACAAAATCGAATTTAGTGAAAAAACACCAACAAAACCCTTGAAAAGGGAGAGCTCAATGCTCCAGGGTCCTGCTTGCAGGAGCCGGAAAAAAGAACTGAAAGTAAGGGAGACCTGCAAGGCATTCTGGGATAATGTGAAGTTCTGGAAAGTTCTCTTAAAGGCACAGTACCCTATTCTGAGCCACATAATGGCAGCCTATGGGGCTTGTCTGTCCATGCCTTCCTCTCTATATTCCAGAGGGGTTTGTACTGAAGACAAAGGAAATCTGGACAGGCTTTGCTGTTTTTGTGGATTTTTGGTGGAATTTCTGGCTGAAGTACTGGACAGTGTAGCCTTTTATAGGCTGCATTATATGTCTTTAAATTCTCTCTTAAGTGTCTGTGCAGTTCTGCATTTTTTCGACACTTTAGAGATTATTTTTGATTGCTCCGGGGTCCACGCACATGGGCGGGACTATTCACTAGATTATGACTATACACAGAGATCCCCTACTACAGAACAAAGAGTTTCAGTTCTTACTGTTTTTATTTCATGACAAAATGTTTCATGTGGATATGTTATACGATCAGTTGCAAAGAAAAGACATAGATACTGTCTCTGTGAAAGCCAATAGATCTACATTTGTACAAAAGATTATGAAAGTGAGAGATGGGGTTGACGATTTAGAGAGCAAACTGCCGGAGCATTCTATTTTTGCAAACCGCAGACAAAACATCACCTCTCTGGTTCGAATTGGAAAGGGGATATGTGACATTGTAATTGTGCAGGCACAAGAACATTTTTCATTCACAAAACATTTGGTGAGTGCCACTTTATTGCAAAGTAAAGAGTTTGCACAATATGAAGATTCCTTCCCTGAGCGTGCTCTGAATCAGGCTGTGGAAGCATATCCTATGCACAAAAAAGAGCTGCTGAGAAGTGAGTTAACTGTACTCTACGGAATGCCTGTGTACCAGAAGGCCACAAGCGCCTTGACTTTGTTGAGTTTAATTCATAAACTGCATATGGAAAACTCACTTACAGAGACAGTGACTTTACTAAAAATTGTGATTACGACTCCAATGACAACAGTAGAAGCTGAACGATGTTTTTCAGCCTTAAAGCGCATAAAGACATTCCTCAGGAACACCATCCTAGAGGAAAGACTAAATGCTTTGGCGATGCTATCTGTAGAGAGCAAGCTAGTCCAAAAGATACCGGACTTCAACATGAAAGTAATTGACAAGTTTGCTACACTGAAAGACAGATGTGCTGATTTCATTTACAAAAAGTGAATGCTGCTACTTGTTTGTTGAATACAAAAAATTCTGATTGAGTTAAGAAATGCATTGTTATCTCTGTTTTTAAAAGTTTTGTAGTGTTTGTTCTATTTGGAGACTACACAGATTTGCTCACCTTTGTTCACTGGCCGGACCTGTCTCCCGCAGGGTGAACGATTCATTGTTTGGGTTGCCTATCAAACCTTTCCCCTTGGCAAATTGCAAAAACCTTTATACTATTTATGTTTGGGGTACTTGCGTGGACCTATGTGAAGTGTGTGTACAAAGCTCAGCTCAACCAGAATCACGGTAACAGCGCGTTGCGCTGCCTCTTTTATATTCAGTATATTGTAAGACTTTCATGTGACCTTTATGACCACTCTCTCCTGGCAGATTATTCTTTGAACGTATAACCTACAGAAGAATACGCACTCCTCTTACTCCTCTCTGGGAATAGAGTGGTGAGCCATACATACCTTATCATTGTATATACTGACATTGTGTTGGACCATAGTGCTCATAATCTTATCCTTCTGTTGCACAGGGGTACAACCTATGTTAACCATTTGTCTACTAGAACCAAGACTGAAAGCTGTGTAGGTTGTATATACAAGTGTGTGCTGGTTCATACTCTCTCTGGTATAGATAAGAATAGAGTGTAACATCTTCCTCTACAGCCTGCCAGTGCCTATTCTTCAAGAATTCACGAAGAGGTTCCCACGCTCAAGACCTGTTTTTCTTCCCCCGCATTTCCTTGTTTTGTTTCCCTGTTTTCCCCTTGCGTGCGATTCGTTACTCTAGAGTCTAATAGAGTCGGAAGGCCGTAGGGGAAGACTGTGGACTTTTCTTCAAGTTCCTGACGCTCCTGCGGAACGAGCCTGGCAACCATTACACTGCTGTGCAACTTCTTCTACTCTTAGAGCTGAGATTTCCATGAAAGTCTTATAGTCTGAATTCAGCACCTGAGCATAATAGGACGGAATGTATGAAGCTCTGTGGTTATACTGAATAAGCAGCTACCTATGTTATGCCATCTATTAATGTAATAACTGCACTTTCACAATTGCTTTATTGACCTTCCTGCTTTCTCAAATTTGCTTGAAAATGCACGATTTATCTTCTTTTTTTCCAAAATTTTCTTGGGGGGTAACCCCCCCAAACACCCCTGTTGGGGTTCGGGCTCGCTCACTGCGCTGACTCGCTACGGTGTTGTATGCAAATCACTTTGCGCCCACCACTTTAAAATCTCACCCACCGCCCCTGGGTAGGGGCACTATATAATCTAATTCAGCTGTTACAAATTGACATATTGTGTCTGCAAGAGACACATATCTCTTGGGATAAGCGGAATATATTGAAGAAATTGGGTTTGGAACTTTTAATCTGCTCTAAGCAGTCTGGTGTCAAGAGAGGAATTGCCATCCTTATGAAAGCAAAGCTTGGAAAATGTACAAGAACTCTAGCTGACAAATGGGGAAGATGGGGGCTAGCCGAAGTTGTTATAGAAGGCAGTAAGTTTACTGTTTGCTCTATATATGGTCCGAATCTAGACGATAGTGAAGCATTGAATGTAATTAATTTGGAGTTGGCCACCTGGCCTCAACCGATCATTGTCTGTGGCGATCTAAATATTCATATTGATGCAGATTTTGATATAAGGAATACATGGAACTACAAAGGCCGAAAGATTAAGAGTTTTAGAGTCCTCAGGGACCTAATATTAGGAAATGGGCTAATTGATGTGTGGAACAAATCAAGACCTACTGACCCTGGTTTTACGTTTTTTTCAGCTCCACACCGAAAGTCCGTACGTTTAGATTATTTTTTTATTCCTACTACTTTGCTGGAGAAAGTTAATATTGATATTTTACCACAGGTTGTTTCTGACCATAATCCTATGATATTAGAATTTTTGCTAACCCCAAAGGATAAATTTCGGAATAGGCAGTGGTCGTTCCAAAGGGATTTGCTGTTAAATCAAGACAATCTTTCTCATACGGCTAAAATTATTGATGAATTTTTTGTACATAATAATGAGACTGCCTCTATTCAGACTGTGTGGGATGTTTTTAAATCTGTAATAAGGGGGGAAACTATGAGCTATGCTAGTTTTTGAGGGAAAAGGAAACAGAATGAATTTAAGTTAGCACTAGAAAAGATAACACAGGCAGAATTAAAGCTAGCCGTCAGAATCAAATCTGGTCAGGGTATTGAGGAGGCAAAACGTCTTTTGATTATTGAACGTTCTACTGTATATTCATTTTTGACGGACCAGGTTGCACTTAAACACAAGCAATATAAAAGGAATGTTACGAACTGAATGAGCAAACAGGTAGAATTTTGGCGCAAAGGTTAAGGCAGAAAGCTGCTCTAAATGACATAACTAAAATTATTGATTTAGAAGGAGCAACCCAAGTATCTAGATCAGGTATATTGAATGCTTTTCGTGAATTTTATCAATTACTTTATAATAAGTCAAATGATGGTACTAATGTCGATAGAAATGCATCTAGTTATTTAACAAATCTTGACAACCTTCCCCTTACAGACATAGAAAAAGCTTTGTTAGCAGACCCGGTTACATGGGAAGAAATTGCAATGGCTATTCTTGGGTTAGCCTCGGGCAAGGCGATGGGATCCGATAATATTCCTTTGGAATTTTATCGGACTTTCCGGAATATGCTCAAACCGGAACTTCTCAAGATTTTTCAACAGGCATTTCAAGGTCATCCTCTTGCCTCCTGGTCGCTGGCGATTATAGGTGTATTCCAAAAGAAAGGAAAAGAAGCCACGAACTTAGGGTCCTATAGACCAATTTCTCTTATTACTGCAGACAGTAAGATATTTTCAAAGATCTTAGCAAACAGAATGAATGATATTATGCCTAAACTGGTCTCTAAAATTCAACACGGTTTTATTTAAAAAAGAGACACAACTGATCATGTAAGGAGAGTTATTACTCTCCTGGACTGGGCACAGGCCACGGGATCCCCAGTTGGAGTGGCCCTGTTGGATGCCGAAAAGGCATTCGACAGGGTCGACTGGGGGTTCCTATTGTCTGTGCTGGTCTGGAAGGGTTTTCCTACTGAATTTATTAAAGCAATACGTGGGATGTATACTAATCCTAAAGCCGCAATAAGGGTGGCTAATGAGACCTCTGCTTCTCTGTCGATCACAAGGGGGACAAGGCAAGGTTGTCCTTGTTCCCCCTTGTTGTTCGCACTATACATAGAACCGTATCTACAAAGACTTATAAAAGAAGTCGGCATTCCGCCTGTTAAAACCCATCAAGAAGCATACAAAATATTCGCATATGCCGACGACGTTGCGGTTGTAACGCCAGTCATAAAAATCGCACTTCCTAAAATTGTAGAATTAGCACACGATTTCGGGAAATTTTCTGGATATGAATTAAATATTTAGAAAACGCAAGTGATTCACTCTACTGCTGGCATACCGGATGGAGTGGCATTATCACCCACAGCTGTATATTTGGGAGTCAAACTATCCGCCAAGGTAGATGATATACTTGGGCCTAATCTAGATCCTCTGCTTGCCTCCACTAATAGGACTCTTGAAAGGCTAAATAATTTACACTTATCCTTATATGGTCATACCAATGCTGTGAAGATGATTATATTCCCCAATTTTTTTTACTTTTTTCGTACTATACCGTTATTGTTTCCCTCTAATTTTTTTACCGAATTAGATAGAATTGTCTCCAGATTTCTGTGGGGGTACAGGAGAGCTAGAAGATCCCTTAAGTGGTGTACTCTTCCTAGAATAAGGGGAGGCTGGGGGATGCCACATTTTCGGTTGTACTATTGGGCAGTATCGTTGAGATTAATGGGCATCTTACAGCCTGATTCATCATTCATATTTGCGCTCGCAAAGGGCCAGATTCTGAGAATCTGGCCCTTTGCGAGTGCAATTTTTGCATTTAGGATTCATCATCCCAAATGCAAAATTCGCTATTTAGAAACTCGCAAATTTGCGAGGAATAGCATTTAAGGAATCTCTATTAGAGATTCCTTAAATGCTATTCTTGAAACATTTTAAAATTGCAAATTCGCAAATTTCGGCCGCTATTTACTGCGAGGTCAAACCTCGTGGTAAATAGCGAAAACTTAGAAAAATGCTTTTATAAGCATTTTTCTAAGTTGCATGTTACACACACACATGTCCTTTGGACATGTGTGTGCGCAACACCTGTTGAAATGTGCATTTAAGGGGTGCTACAGGGTGTCCTTTGGACACCCCTGGCACCCTTCAAATCGCTATCTTATTTGCGATTAGCAAATTGCTAATCGCAAATAAGGAATACTCCCCATTCATTCCTATGGGCCTTTTGGCCCATAGGAATGAATGGGGAGTTATTCCTTATTTGCGATTAGCAATTTGCTAATCGCAAATAAGGAATCTTTAGGAATCGCATTTAATTTTGCGATTCCTACATGAATCCCGTTTTGCGAGTCTGTAATAGCGATTCCTTATGAATCGCTATTTCAGACTCGCAAAACGGGTCTTTCATGAATCTGGCCGTTAATCTTTCAAGATTTTGTAATAGATGACTCAATCTGTCCTTCAATTTATGAGATGGTTCTTGGGGCAGAAGCACGACAATGCTTAGTTAGGTTTATCGAACCAAGTTATTACAAAAAAACTAAATTTAAAATCATCTCTACGGTGTATCAAATCTGGAAACAATTTAAGAAGAGGTTTTGCTGCTATGAAGATTTAAACTATTATACTCCTCTATTTAAAAATCCAACGTTGCCAGCAATATTTAGAGACTCTGTTATGCAGCGGTGGCAAAGTTCTGAGTTGTGTTTATTAGGAGATCTTTATCAGGAAGAACATTTTGTTTCATATATACATCTGCAGCAAAAATATAAGTTCACTAAAGGAGACTTTTTTAAATATCTTCAAATTCACAGTTTTTTAGATAGTAAAAATCTATAAAATACCAGTAAAACAACTGAATTTGATGTATTGGAATGTTGTAGGAAAAAAATAGAATTGGGGTGATATATCAGACAATGTTAAATCGTATTGAAGATAATCTAGAAGTTTATGCAAACAAATGGCAAAAAGAATTAGGAATGAAGAATGTGGAAGTATCTAGGTCTTTATAACTGGCAAATTTGGTTTTGTGTAATGGATCACTAAAAAGTCAACATTTTATGAGTATTTTTGATTTGTATTACACCTCGGCCAAGCTACTGAAATGGAAAGCCCATAGGGGTACTAAATGTAACCAATGTGGGAATCTCGGCGCAGATTCAATTCACATGTTCTTTCATTGTATTAGATTAGCTCAATTTGTTGATGAAGTACAATTTTTTCTAAACAACATTCTAAGTACGTCACTTGTATTGTCTGTTGAATTAGTAATTTTGGGAATTCAATGTGATCAAATTGCCACCAAAACAGATGCTGAAGAAGGTTTTTTGTTTATTTCGATGTCAGTATTTAGATACTGCATAACTTCTCGCTGGCTAGACTCATACCCCCCCACGTTTCGTCAGTGGCAAACCAAATTATTAAGTATTTATCAATTGGAGAAAGCGATATATAATTTAAAGGGAAAGAGAAAGAAAGTATTTGGTCAAAAGCTCTGGGCTCCTATTTGTAATTGGATATAATATGTTTATTGTATCAATTTATATAAATGCTGTTCTGCTGATGTTCATTTATTTATCTATGCTGTACTATGCTGAATGAGACTTTGTTTAACTATTCGCTGTCATAAAACTCAATAAAAATAATTTTAAAAAAAGACTACAGTGAACATGTTTATGTTAAACAGTAGAGGTGACAGGAAGGAGCTGATGAATGACTACAGGTCACGTGTTTCTGTTAAAAAGTAGAGGTGACACGAAGGAGCCCTTTGGCGCCCTACAAGTTATCATTCTATATGCCTGGCTACAGACTGAGAATTTGAACAAGAAAATAAAGAACTATCTTTGCCATAATTGGGAGCTGTGGACTCATACAGTTGATATTAATATTACATACCTAGTTTTATTGAATAGAGTTTTATTGCCTCTCAGTACTTTGTTTAAACTATTGTCAGAACTGCTCTTTACCTATGGCACGGGGATTCAAAGGCAGCTGGCAAGAAGCACTGGAGCATGAGGGAAAGACAGAATGCAACTTAATGGTCAATGCTATGGGGAATGGAAACTGCATACATTGCTGAAAGCTCTTAGAACGGAGAGTACCGTTTAAGAGACATAAGAGGGTACCATGTGTGAGGTGAATCAACATTGTCTGGTTCTGCACGCCTAGGGGGCAGAAACAGAACCAATGAGTGCTGAAGGAAAACTGTACTACAGAGTACAAGAGCAGCAAGTTGAAGCTGGTTAACAAAGCACAAAACCAGAGTAATAGCGTGGTCAGCAGTAAAACAAATTATTTGATTGCCAGTGCTTTGGGCAAAGGAGTCATTTATAGTTAGTGATCATGTACCCTGGGCAAGAACGGCTACTTGCACGGCAACGCACATGCATAAATAAGTATTGTCTTAGAACTACGAATGTATCTTTATAACAAACGTTTGCTGATGCTCCCGTCCTTGGAATATCAGTCTGTTTTCCAGTGATTAAAGCTCTGCTAAAAAAAAAAACTTCCAAGCCTTCTTTCCCCCATTTGATTCTATTTGACTGTGTCTTCTGCTAGTTTTTTCATTTCATTCCCTCCTTGTTGTCATTCCTGCAATGCTTCCTCAGATGTTAACAGTTGTCCCCATCGGTCTTATCATTTACTTCAGACAACATTTCAAAATCTGATATTCGAGGAGGCTACCTTCATGCCAGCTTCTTTGGCCAATCATATTTTTTTCGTTTTTAGTCCAGTGATTCGCCAGGCTATTTCTGTCACCTTTGAACCATTTGCAACACTCTTTGACATATGCCCATTCTGTCAACATATTCTCCACTTTACTATGTAACAAACAGGAAGCCGGAACTAGGTGTCCAATGCGCCACGTTAACAAGCAAACAACAAGATGTTAACAATGTGTTCTTGCAATGTGATCGAACACAGGGCCATATTATCAAGAAAGGGCGATACATTATCGCCGCTTTTATTGGCAGGAAACTGGCGCTAAAGTGGCGATAATGGGCTTGATAATATGCCCTTGTGAATTCCCATAGCAGCCCAGGTTAACACCGGAACCTGGGCTGCTATGGGAATTCACAAGGACATATTATCAAGCCCATTATCGCCGCTTTAGCTGCAGTTTCCTGCCGATGAAAGCGGCGATAATGTATCGCCCTTTCTTGATAATATGGCCCTCAATCCTTAGGTAAACAAGTCATGGTTGCGCATATTTAGTCAGATGGTTTCATGAGGATTATGAAGCACTTTATGAGTGCTACAAGATGATGCAGTGCAGTGTGATGGATCATGTGTTTTTAGGAAGCACAGCTGCTAAATGTAATGAGTGCATGTAACTGGGTTGCACTCTTCTCTACCCCGACTCCCAGAAAACACCATGCTTGACAAAAAAGCACGAATGTAAAACAAAAAGACCACCACCTGTTCTCACACTGCTAATGCTATTTGCTATTTGCCTGTTTGTTGGTCATTGCAGTTTGGTTTAGTGATATCCATTTAGAACTTCAGTCTCATGGCGCTGATAATCTGTACTAGTATGGAATTTGTTTGTTACTTTCCTGTACACCCTCAAAATCAATCACATTTTTAGAAACGAGTAAACCTTTAAGAATCATCATTTCCGGAATAATGTAATGAGAGGCCCCCCCGCGCCTAGGGGAGGGGGGCATTTAGTGGCATTACGGGCAAGCAGTAGACGTGGTCAAGGGGAGAGGGAGGGGTTAGCAGGAAATGCGAGGAGGT
Source organism: Lissotriton vulgaris (assembly GCF_964263255.1). Lineage (NCBI taxonomy): Eukaryota > Metazoa > Chordata > Amphibia > Caudata > Salamandridae > Lissotriton > Lissotriton vulgaris. The sequence goes on from NC_141696.1 coordinate 1,258,631,478, forward strand.
AGGAAGAGCTCACAGGCGACCCTTCCCCGGCGACTCTCCGGCCATACATGAGATGCCGGTGCTTGGAAGAAGCAAATTGGGGGAGCTGGGGCGCAAGGAAAGACGCAAAGCAGTACCAGGTGGCTGCGTCTAGGGGGTAGATGACGGGTAGTTAACTGGAATGGATTGGAAGCAATGGAGGTGGGTTGTGGCCTGCTGGTACAACCCACATCCAGGGTGGGTCTGGAGATCCTGAATTGCAAATACAATTGTAACCTGTGGCGCAAACGAATACTGCACGACCCTATGTTTATCAATGTGTGTTGGATTGTTTTATTAAGTTGGTCTAATGTTGACAATGTATCAACAAATAAAGAGGGCGTTATCTGAGAGAATTATTGAAGACTACGCAATGAAGACCAGCCACTTTGTAAGGTACCTTTTGTGGGGGGCAAAAGGGGGGCAGAGTATGGTGAGACGAATTGCATGTTAAATGCCTACTATGTGAAGGGCCCCCCGCACCTAGGGGAGGGGGGCCTTTAGTGGCATTATGGGCAAGAGGCTGGGCCAGCAGTACACGTGGTCAAGGGGCCACGGGTAGCATCTAGAAGGAAGTTGCCCACCCACCCATCCCTGTTGCTAAAGGTAGAACTGGCAGGGTGGCGGGGTCCCGACCAAGAAAAATGTCGAGGTCTCCTTTTTTGGCAGGGACTGGCTCATCCTGGAACAAGGAGGGCAGTCAATGGGGCCTTCATGTGCTCGCTAGGTAACATAATTAACCATGTTGATTAGCAAAGGGGGAGGGTAACAGAATGGGTATCAATTCTTTAATTATTTGATGTCTTGTGTTTGTTTAATATTAGTTTCCAAGCTGAGGCCTAAAGGCCAATTCAGAAATATGGCTGACAGAGCTGCAGACACGAAAGCTTGTCCAGAGTGACTTTTCACACATGCCCAGCTGTGTAGGACTCTTCCTGCAGAGTTAAATAAAAGAACATTTCTTTGATGGTGAACGTGTCCACGGAGCCTAGCCAAGGACAGAATTATGAGATGTTTGCCAAGGTTAGGAAGTTGTCTTCGGAAGAGAAAAATTGTATCGAAATAAAGGAAGCAGAAAATACTGTAGAATCAAAAGGACAAGGTCAGGAGCCGTATGACCAAATGGTGGACTGACTTGGATCAGCCAATGAGGACTGAGATTTTCAAGAAGGAATGCAAAATGTAGAAAGATAAGCTAGTGAAAAAGGTATAAAGTCTGACAATGCGAATATGGAAAAAACTCTTGCTTTCCGATTCCTGAGACGGTGTTGTGCTGTTGGACTTTGGTGCACGTAAGGACAGCAGACTTGATTTTCTTCCCTTTTAGGTGAAGTGTGAGATAGACAGGGAAATAGTTTGAAGGAATGGAAACAATCTTTTTGCTAATGATTCATGTTTCTTTGCCTTCTTATGAATGTTAGTTCTAATGATGTTTCTCTATTAAAATGCTGCTTACCTATTTGCTTATGAAATAAAGATTTAAATAATTTAAAATGCCTTTCTTTTATGAGAATAAAGATAATAAAAATTAGATTTGAAGTGACAAGCTGGTCTTGTTTATTCATGGTCTAATTTCCATTAGTTGATCCATCCACCTTATGTGGCTTGATTTAAACTGCAGTATGTAAATATAAATGTAAATATTTTGTGAATAGTTCGTTAAATCAAACCACTTGATTCAGTCGCTCTAAATTGTCTCATTGGTGTTATGGGCCTGGATTTATGTGTTTAGAAATGTATGTTGAGTATTGAGGTGACAGATGGTGTTTGCGAGACAGTTTTTCTATAGGAGCGCTGGATCAATTTCTTGGTAGCAGAGTTATGGTTACTATGGTAACTGACATGCTACATGGTAGTTTCATAGGATTACATGTCTAAAACATGTTAAGTTTGTTTCGTAGTTGAAAGGTTATATGTAGTCGAAAGGTTTTTTCCAGTAGTGTGAACATCCCTAGTATGCCGGCATGAGTAGTGTGACAGGTGAAGTTACACAGTGTATTTGTTCTGTTTCAGAATAGTGGTATTTTTGTATATCACTAGTGTTGTGGTCGTACAGCACAAGTTTAGGGAACTTAGGTGTGAAAGGTAGAATGTGTAGTGAGGGTTGTCTATGAAATCGTAGCTTTCGAGTATAGGAATTACTTTTGTTCTGTTCTAAAACTCACTGTGAAGAGAGTAGTAGAATTTATCCGAGCTTGGGTGAAGGGTAAGGAAGTGTTGTCTACCTTACTGGCGAATGAGGATTTCTATTGGTAGGTTAGAGTCCTTTTAAAGATTCATGTATGTGTGGTTAGGGATTCTGTATGAAAGTGCGTAAATGATTTTGTAATATTCGATCAAGTGAAACTCTAAGTTGTCTCTAAGGAGGGGTAAAAATCTGTGAAGGTGCATTTGGAGAGAAATGAGTTCGATATTACCTGCTGGAAGGGTAGGGTAAGGTTACTTACTTTATCGGTGAATAAAATATTCTGTGAGAATAGTGTCGTCTATTTCACGCAAAGAATACCTGTGCGTTTGAGAAAACTATCACTTTATTTTAGCGAAACAGACAAATGGTTTGTTATTTGTGAAGTTATTAACTCAATTACATGGAAAGTTTTGTAAATATAGCGTTGTGAAATTTTTTTGTAAAGGAGGGGTCAGAGTAAGGAGCGGTAGCATACGTCATCAATGCCGCGCTGTGATTGGCTCAAGTGACTAAACAAGCTCGTAACTGATTGGTTCTTCCAGAAAAACAGTAAAATCTATTGGTTAAGCAAAGCAGTGACGAAGCTTAACCTGATTGGCTTGTTGGTGAGTTTCGCGCACGTATTGGTTGGTGTTGCGGAAATACAGCTTCCTTGTTACGATCTTTTCCGCAGTAAAGGAAAACGTTTAAAAACATGGAATATTATTATATGAAGCAGAAAAAGAAGCCTTCATGGTTTCAGAAAGTGAAAAATTAATTTAAATCTGACAAGAAAATTGAAACGCGAGGCGGAAAGTTGATTCATAAGTACAAAACACCTGCAGCTTATATGTTAGGTGAATATGGTTACCATACTTGTCTCTGGATGGAAAATTGGATGAGATATACAGAAAACGATGGCGTATTGGCATGGCCAGAAGATGGTTCATTTAATATGGCGGTTTTGAAAAACTTGAGAGAAAGAATGATGAATCTTGTACCAAGTCCTAGACCAACTCAATTTGAAGCCTTAGTTGAGCAGGAAGATGAAATGCATGAATTAGAACGAGAGAATAGGGGAATTCGGAAAAGAATAAATTCAGAAACACACCAGGATAGAATGCGTCGTTGGCAAAATGCAGATATGTGTGATGGCTTGTACCCAATGAGACTAATTGAAGAGGCTTCTGGAAAAAAGCATACCCAAAAGAAAAATAATACTAGAGAAGAGAGTGATTCAGAAGATGCAGTTTTAGAAGAGATTTACACTAAGAAACCATCACCTTATCGTCCAGCTTGTACATGGACTACCCCAACTGCCCCGACTTCCTCAAGTGCCCCACCCATAGAAATAATTGATGAACCATCTCCCGAAACAAATCAGGATAAAAGCAAAACTCCTGAAAGAGTAGAAACAGAATGAAACTCAAGTGTATCTCCAGTAAATAGTAATTTTTCTGAAACTCCTATTCAAAGAAATGAAACCCTGAGAAGTGAATTCAGAACAGAAAGGTGTGAGGGATTGCCGTTAACAAATGCTTCAGAATACATTTGTTCTGCAAATGAATTAATACAGCAGTTAACTAAAAGCATGGAAGCAGTTACAGTGCCAGTAACGATTGGACCTGTTCTTCCAGTGTTTGATCAAAAAGAAATTAGACATTCAGCTTTAACAGTCCCATTAAATACTGAAATTCAGAGAGTGACTGAAAGCTTTTATTCAGATTTAACAGAGTTACATCGAGAGAAAATGATGCCTGACTTGACTTTTAATCAAAGCCTGTCATGTAAAACCCCAATTGGTGCAGAATCTTATCCTGAAACCCCAGAAAAGAGTTTTCAAGAATGGAAATTACTTGATGTTGGAAAATTAAAAACAGATTTGGAAGAATTAATAATTGGTACAAGTGGAACTGACAGTCTGAGGGCATATCAGGATGATGAATTGTTATTTTTTTGTAAAAGCATAACATGGAAAACAAAAAACAGATATGAAAAATCAGAAGAAATTGCTTTTGAATTTGATGTAGATTTAAGTAAACAAAAGAATTTGCAGAAACATTACAGGGTGGATTTCTCTTATAAAGACATTGAATATTTGAACAAATCAGGAAGGATTACACATATAAAAGATGTAATTACAGTTTTGAGAAAATGGGGTGAAATAAGTAAATGGAGAGCAAAATGGACAAAGAAAAGAGATGAGGACAGAACAAGCTTAGCTTTTCCAGTCAGAGAAAAGGAAAAAGTGGCAAATGAATTTCCAATGAGAGAAATAGCTGGAAGTGGGTTTGTGCATGTCCCTTGGACAAGACAGGACATTCTGCTGTTCACAAATGATTTTCCCCGATTGAGAGAGAAACCTGTAGAATGGTATCGACAGGTAGAAAGATTTGTGAAGGTCTCAAAAGTTCTGTGGATAGATTTAGATGGATTATTTGGCATAATTGTTCAATCAGATCTCTGGACAGAATGTAAAACTGCTATAGATTGGCCTAGAGAGGAGCCTCAACAAGATAAAATAACAGGTGCTCCTTCAGAAGATGTGATGAGGAAATACGATCAGGTGATTGTGTTCCTGAAAAACAAGATTCCCCCAAAAGAAGTAGATTGGGTTAAAATTGATAGAACAATTCAAGAGACAAAAGAATCAGTGCATTCATGTTATGAAAGGTTACTGCTGGTATTTAAACAATACAGTGGTTATGAGCATCTGAGTGAGAAGGATATGAGCCATTTTATATACAGATTTTATATGGCTTGAGACCTGAAATTAGTGAAATGATAAGAACCGGAATAGTTGTTTGGCAATCGAATACAGTTGATGAAATTCTGAGAAAGGCAAAATACTGCAGTGATGAGATAGAAGCAAAACAAAAGAAGTTAAAAGAAAAAGCAATGTTGCACAGGTGAAAGTGGCTGAGCAACAAATGACAAATTTGGGACATAAAAATGTTGATCAGAATCAAGGGAAGTTTAAAGGTAATTATAAAAATTATGCCTGACTTGACTTTTAATCAAAGTTTAAAGGTAATTATAAAAATGAGGCCTGACTTGACTTTTAATCAAAGCCTGTCATGTAAAACCCCAATTGGTGCAGAATCTTATCCTGGAACCCCAGACTTGACTTTTAATCAAAGCCTGTCATGTAAAAAAGCAATGTTGCACAGGTGAAAGTGGCTGAGCAACAAATGACAAATTTGGAACATAAAAATGTTGATCAGAATCAAGGGAAGTTTAAAGGTAATTATAATAAGCCAACATTGATAGGGAATATAGAGGAGTTAAAACAGAAACTCCCATGTTTTAATTGTGGCGAAATTGGACACTGGAAGCGCGAATGTAAGAATCCGCCCAGAAATTTTGTTAAAAATCAATCATTAAATCCACAGATGCAGAATGAGATAAATCAGCAGCAACAGCTACAGCGACAGGTAGTGATTCAGCAAAGTCAGTTACCACAACAGATACCACAGCCGCCACTTCAAAACTGTGTAAATTTTCAGAGATACAATACAGAATCAGGATTCATTGGAGGTGAACAGGTAAACAGATCACAAAGAGTGAATGTGTCGAATGTTTCACAACAATTCTGGCTGAAAGAAGATGGAGGAAGTGAATCTGATGATTACTTATGACGGTGCCTGAGAGAGGAGGAAGAGTGTGTTATTGGAGCCACTCTTGAGGTAGATCAATCTGGTCCATTTGTAAAGTGAAGAATGTAGAAATTACTTTCCTAGTGGATACAGGTGCTACCCGTTCTACTGTTAGATCAGTGGAAATAGAAAACCTTCCTCTCTCTGGTGATAAGATCCAAGTAGTAGGTGTAGCTAATCAGCATATGAAAACAGATTTAACTGAACCAGTTGAAGCTGAAATTTTAATTTAAAGACATGCATAGATTTGTAGTTTGTGATAGCAGTCCTGTAAATCTGTTAGGCAGGGATATACTCTGTAAGATGAACTGCGCAATCTATTGCTCACCGGATGGTATAGAGCTGCAAACTTCAGAAGAAGATGGTTTTTACAAATTAACAATGTCAATGGTTGAGGCAGAAGAAAATCGATTGTTTCCTGTGTTTGATAAAAATAAATTGCCTGAAGAATTAAAAGACACAGTGAATATAAAAATTTGGGATTTCACTGGTGATGAAATGGCTTTGATGAAAAATGTAGACCCAGTACAAATTACAGTAAAACAAGGAGCAGATTACCCAAACATTCCACAGTATAAAATGAAAGCTGATGTGATTGTAGGAGTTATTCCTGTAATTGAGAAATTCATAAAACAAGGTGTCTAAAAGAAATCGAGAGTAGCCCATGTAATTCACCGATTATGGGAATCAAAAAGCCAAATGGAACTTACAGAATAGTTCAGGACCTGAGAAAAGTTAACAAAATTGTTGTTCCATGTTGCCCAGTTGTTCCAAACCCAGCGGTAATTCTATATCAGATTCCGCATGATGCAGAATGGTACACGGTTATTGATTTATGCAATGCATTCTTTACCATTCCATTACATCCAGAAAGCCAACACATTTTTGCGTTCAGATTCCAAAAGCGTATTCTAGCATGGTGTAGAATCCCTCAAGGGTAGACTGAAAGTCCATCTATTTTTAATCAGTTGTTAAAGAAATCATTGGAAAATTTGGATTTACCTGGAAAATCTACGTTAGTGCAGTATATTGATGATCTCCTTGTTGCTGCAAAAACGAGAGTTAATTGTGTAACAGATACCATTATTCTTTAAATCATCTGTCAGATGAGGGTCATAATGTATCACCTGCGAAATTACAGTTTTGCCAACAAGAAGTAAAATATCTTGGTCACAGAATTGCAAAAGGAACCAGACAAGTGACAACAGAAAGAATAAAAATGATCCAGACAATGCAACCCCCAAAAACACAGAGACAGGTCAGAATGTTTCTAGGAATGGTTGGCTATTGTCGCCAATCAATTCGTGGTTTTTCAGTAATTGTAAAACTATTGCAGAGACTAACAAAAAGCAGGCATAAAAGACCCAATTGTGCTAACAAAAACTGAATTGGAAGCTTTTGAGCAGTTAAAAAGAAGTTTGTGTAAAGCTCCAGTATTGGGAATGCCTGGTTATGAAAAAGAATTTGAACTGTATTGCAGTGAAAGAAAAGGTTGTGCATTGTCAGTCTTGATTCAAAGGCATGGAAGAATGAGAAAGTCAATAGCTTATTTCTCAGCAGTTCTTGACCCTGTTGCAAAAGAATTACCAGGTTGCTTAAAAGCAGTTGCTGCAACAAGTGTAAGTTTGGAACAAAGTGAAGGAATAATAATGGGATTTCCAGTAAAAATATATGTGCCCCATTAATATGGCTGAGATACCCGCCACCCCCTCTCAACACAAATCCCCAAGGATGGGAAACCGGAAACAATTCTGAAGTTTTTGGAAGTCGGGAGGGAGTGACCCTCCCGGCCGTATTTATTAAAATATGAAACAAAATTAAAACAAAATTAACAGTTTCATATTATGTACAATTTCATAACCACATTGCGATGTTTGGCTAACCTTAACATATTCTCTAATACAAAGGTCTTCCTAGCCGAACTAACATCCTACAAAACATTTACTTGAAATTTTGAAATTGTACATCCTAACGTTTAAGGGCCAACGGCAAGGTCGTAACCGGTGTCAAGATCCCTAACCCAGAAATATCCCCCTCACTTGTGAGGGGCGGCACAGAGGCGTACCTCAAGTGCAACTTACCAATTTCCCTTGACTTGACGGGGGCCCCCAATAAAACTCGACGCCACTTAAAGGTCGTACGAGGACTCGTGTGAGGTATCTAGAAGGTAGCGTAGACCCCCCCCCAAACCCCACACAACTTACCACATCTGCCGTCGCAGACGTCCTGGCCCCGGGAAATTCCCCAGGAGGGGGCTGTAACCCCTCCTACCCAGGAAGGGGTCTTGACCGCCTTTCCTTTCCTTTCGGCGAACCATCCTTAGAAGGGACCGCCTCCCCATTGAGGGGCCAATGGCCACCTCCCCTGCGCGCTCCCATCCGTAATGGGTGACGCCAACTCATAGGGATCTACCAATTAGTGCTCACCGATCATGACCTTACCGCCCGACCAAAATAAATACGACAATGCTAACTAAATTACAAATGACTAATTCTAAAGACAATAGCAACAACAACTTTATTAAATGCATGCTTACTCACGGACACCAAAGCAGAATTACTTTATTTTGCAAAACATAATACCAATCGACCGTTCTTTATTGCATACTCAAAGTCATTACGATAATACGACAACCTGTAAACGAAAAATTCGAATTAACATCAACTTTATCCAAAACCAATCGCTGTCTTCAGGGGCTGGTGGGTTGGGTCAAAAATGGCTCTTCGTTCCGTCTCGAGCTCACGTGCAGCGAGGAGGTGCAGCTTCAGAGCACAGGAACAAGAGGATGTCTTCTGGTCTTGCTTCTCCTTTTATCCGTCTTCAGGGCGGGCGTAAACCCGCCCCTGCCTGCCCAAGGGCGTGGCCAGCCGCATCCGTGTCTAGGCCAACCCACTCTAGGGCGGGAAAAGGCGCGCCCCGGCTACGCCGCTTCGGGCATACCAGCCGAGACTCGCCTCCCGCCCAAGATGGCTTCCCGGGGGGATCGTGGTACTCTGCCATACGTTCGGGGTAACCGAATGGTCGCCCCTTTCCATATGGCTGAGATACCCGCCACCCCCTCTCAACACAAATCCCCAAGGATGGGAAACCGGAAACAATTCTGAAGTTTTTGGATGTCGGGAGGGAGTGACCCTCCCGGCCGTATTTATTAAACTATGAAACAAAATTAAAACAAAATTAACAGTTTCATATTATGTACAATTTCATAACCACATTGCGATGTTTGGCTAACCTTAACATATTCTCTAATACAAAGGTCTTCCTAGCCGAACTAACATCCTACAAAACATTTACTTGAAATTTTGAAATTGTACATCCTAACGTTTAAGGGCCAACGGCAAGGTCGTAACCGGTGTCAAGATCCCTAACCCAGAAATATCCCCCTCACTTGTGAGGGGCGGCACAGAGGCGTACCTCAAGTGCAACTTACCAATTTCCCTTGACTTGACGGGGGCCCCCAATAAAACTCGACGCCACTTAAAGGTCGTACGAGGACTCGTGTGAGGTATCTAGAAGGTAGCGTAGACCCCCCCCCAAACCCCACACAACTTACCACATCTGCCGTCGCAGACGTCCTGGCCCCGGGAAATTCCCCAGGAGGGGGCTGTAACCCCTCCTACCCAGGAAGGGGTCTTGACCGCCTTTCCTTTCCTTTCGGTGACCCATCCTTAGAAGGGACCGCCTCCCCATTGAGGGGCCAATGGCCACCTCCCCTGCGCGCTCCCATCCGTAATGGGTGACGCCCACTCATAGGGATCTACCAATTAGTGCTCACCGATCATGACCTTACCGCCACAGGACCGGATAGTTGACCGGCTATCCGGACCCCCCACAACACTCCTACCTAAAGGTCATGTTTTAACGTTTTTAGCCAAGCTATGAAGTCTCCTATGAGTAACTCATTCCCCACCCGAGACAGATGCACACCATCACTCAAATACATACTGTCCCCATTAATACAACCATGCGAAATAGAATGCAGTGTACTGGAGCGGAACAACCTACTCACTTTGTTATTAATTTTTCTTACCGAATGATTCAAAGCTGAAACAGAAAAAGCCCCCCGCCACACTTTGCGTGGGATCATATGGGACCACGCAATCGTGCACCCTGGAACTCTCCTTGCTATCCAACTTACGGTGGAAAGCATTGCCTCCAGGAGAAGTCGTCTACCAGTGGTGACCAAATCATTGCCCCCAAGATGCACTATGATTACAGACGGCGGTGACCTCATCCGCCCTAGCAAACCCTCGAAAAACGATTGAAACTGGTCAATACAGAGACCGCCCCTTCCGTAGAAGGACACACTGTACCCGTATTCCCCAGCCACGTGAATCATGTCACCTGTCTTGAATACGTCCGCGGCACGCCTCACGTATGAGTGGCCCACGACCCACACCTCCTTTTTCTCAGCCGGTGATGTGTGACCGCTGGCCCGGTGTTGGGTCGACTGCAAAGTCCGCCCCGCCTCGTAGGCTTGCGTAACTGAAAACCAAACAAACAAGAAGCATGAGTACATCATTACAGCTTCACAACATGTGCAAACGCACATACCTCTTATAACAATTGGAGGACCAACGCCCCACCCGTTTAACTTGTTCCACATTCAGACCCCTGGCTGTAGCCTCTGTAGCAGCCCCTATCCGAAAGGAATGGGTCCCAAACTCGCCCGGGTTCAAGCCCGCAGCTGTAATCGACATCGCAAGCACCCGCTGAAACTGAAACCTTGTCAGTGGGGTGGCGTCAGCGTGTCTCAACAAGGTCCCCCCCCATGATGCCACCCTTCGTGTTAAATAATCCTCTAAACACATCACCGGGCACATGGAGGACCCGGGAATCCTGCGTATGATTATGCAGTCACCCATCCCACTCTGATCGGTCTTGGACCTTACAAACGAGACAGTCATTGTCTCCCCTCTGATCTGTATGTGTTCTGCGCACAGCCCTCCCGTCACATCCTGCTTGTTCCTCGCCACTAATTCGCTTACCCGCATAGCCCCATGAAATGCCAGCGTAAAAGCGGCCCGGAATAACACTGTCTCAAACTGAGATGAACAAGTTGCAGGGAGTCTGGATAAAAACTGGGCCAACCTATCCAAACCTATCGGGCGCCTTTCGTCTACTCTGCGACCCTCAAGGCGTTGCCACCCACGTAGCGCTTTTTGTACAACGAAAGACGCTGTCGGGTCCTGGATCCCATGAGCCCTAGCAACAAAGGAAATGGCAGCCCGATGCCTCTGGGCCGTGGCCACCGATTTCCCAGCCAGATGTAAAGACATCAGAAAGTTCACTACCCATTCCTCCTGACCCCAAAGCTCCTCTCTAGCAGTCCCCAAGAAGGCAAAATAGGACCGGAACGCCCCTTCATATGCCTTCCTCGTCCTGGGTGCTAAACTCTCTCCCACGAGGTTACGAAGTTCGGGGCACCGAGAGACCAGAGAGCTTCGGGAAAGGGTGCCGGCTCCGGGTCCGCTGTGGGACGAAAACCCCAGAAGGCCTGCATACGAAAACGAGAAAGGGCATCAGCCGCCTGGTTCATTACCCCAGGGACATGTCTTGCTTTGAATAGCACATTCAATTGCATACACAGTAATACGATTTCCTTGAGCAGCCTCAAAATCCATTTGCATCGTGCTGCCTGGCTATTGATACACTCAACCACGGTCATATTGTCAGACCAGAATACCACAGAGTGATCTCTGAACCCTTCAGGCCATGTTCTCAGGGCCACCAAAATGGGAAAAAGTTCCAGGAAAGCAATGTTACTTGTCAATCCACTGTCGTGCCACCATGCCGGCCACTTTTGTGCAGACCAATGAGTGCCAAAAATGGCACCAAAACCTATGCTCCCAGCCGAATCTGTCCACAGCCCCAGCTCTTCAGAGGACACGGCCGGTTTGCTCCAGACAACTCGACCATTGAAATCCGCCAGAAATGCCAACCAAATGCGCATGTCCTGGCGGACCTCTGCCGAGAGCCTTGTGCGATGATGGCCCTCCTTCAGGCCGACCATGGCTTGAGCGATCGAGCGGGAAAAGGGGCGGGCCATTGGTATAATTCTCAGGGCAAAATTCAACTGTCCCACTAACTGCTGTAATTGATGCAGCTTAACCTTCGATTCATTTATACACATTTGCAGGGATGCCCTGAACCTTAACACTTTGTCCCCTGGTAAACGGAAACAACCTTCTCCGGAGTCCAACTCGATCCCCAGAAACTCGAGGCAAGTCGAAGGACCAACAGTCTTACCTGGTGCCAATGGCACGCCAAACTGATTCATTAAGACACAAAATGCAGACAAAGCCTGCCCACATTCCCGATCCCCGGCTGCCCCCAGGAACAAAAAATCATCGAGATAATGCATCACATGTTGGAAACCCGTCTTCTTTGTGAAGACCCATTGTAGGAAACTACTGAATTTCTCGAAATAGGCACAAGATATAGAGCACCCCATCGGCATACACCTATCCATGTAATAATGACCCTGAAACATGAAACCTAGGAGACGCTGATCGTCTGGGTGTACCGGGAGCAACCGGAACGCTGACTCGATATCAGATTTCGCCATCAGCGCACCGGGCCCCAGGCGATTCAAAATGGCCACGGCCTCATCGAAGGATGCGTACCGTACTGAACACACTTCCGGGTCTATCGCTTCGTTTACGGAAGCACCACGTGGGGCTGATAAATTATGTATCAGCCGAAACTCCCCCGGGTCTTTCTTGGGGACCACCCCTAAAGGAGAACAAACAAAGTTAGCCACCGGGGGTACACTAAATGGACCGGCGACTCGACCTCGAGTAACTTCCTTCCGGATCTTTGCCTGTACCACGGTCGTATGCTGCAAGACCGATATCTGATTTTTACATTTCCCTATTCCCTGAAAGTCCCCCACTGGGATGCGGAAACCATATGAAAAACCGTTTCGTAACACCCCAGCGGAAGTACGATCCGGGTATTCGCTGAGCCAGGGAATCATTGCCAAGGTATCAATCGGGGTAGGTAAAGGCGCCCCTCGGACTATATTAGACCTGTTTGGCGCTTCCTCTACCCCCGTTATCACCCGTTTTGGCTCTGCACGTGGACTCAGGATGGGATGATTGCCCACACCCACTACATTCGTGTCTAAATTTGCACGACCCCTGGGGCCTAGTACATTTACCTCTGTTAAAGTTCCAACAGACCCCCCTTTTACCTGTATTGCCGGTAGGCCTCGAGTGACTGTCGGTACCCGTACCTGATCGAAAGGGCGTCCCCGCATATTGGCGGGAAGGTTCGCCAACGCTACTCCCTACCAATGGCAATTTCAACATACCAGTATCCTCCATTTTGGACCAGGACACAGAATCATAACAATCCCAAGTTAAATTCTTATCGTGTTCTTTTGCCTTTCTGAACAGATTATCATAGCAGAACCAATGATTACCCTCGTGTGATACAGAGTACCCCATGATTCGTGACTGATAAATCGGCAATTCGGGTAGCAATTCGGGCCTTCGTTCCCCCAAGATCGATGTAAAAATCCCCCACGCTTTGCCCCAATTGCCAATGTTTTCATTTACCTTAAAGGCGGCCATCTTTGCACGCCAAACACTCGGATGCATGAGGTCTTTCTGGCCCTTAACATGCTCCATCTCATAATGATCAGTAAGCAACGAGAAGATGTTTACATACTCCCCTGCCCATATCTTTTCCTTAATAGCTACCGGGACATGCTGCCCCAACTTTTCCCTTCGAGAGGGTGCTGACTCATCCCTCGCAATCGGCAATGGCCGCTTACCTGAACCGGACGCTGTCTCTGCGACTGAACCAGTCCCCGACTTCTCTACTACCGCAGCGGGCGTGGATACCTTCGCTGCTTCCCGAGTTTCACGCAGTTGCTTCATCAAGACCTGCGCGTCAGTAGCCGTGGCGCCCTCGCTCCCTTTACCCAACCACGCTGCTAATTGTGCTGCCAACTCGGGCGGCATATCTTCCCCGGACACGGGAGTGACCACTACGGGAATCGGGTTCCCTTCTTCCGGCACGGGAGTGGGTGCTACGAGCGGGGTACTGGGACCCGGGATGTCTCCCCCAGTTGCTCCCCTCCTGGGCCTCTTGCCGTTTTCCTCCCGGGGCTGCTCCCGCCAAAGGACGTTTCGGCCCCTCTTCCTCGTTTTTATCCATTCGCCTCTTTAGGTCGGTCATCTCTTTCATGAGAACGCGCAGCATCTGGTCGGTAGTCATTCGCTTTCCCACCTTCTTCGGCATTCTCCGACAGAGTATCTGAAAAACAAACAAGAACGATTACAACGCTCAAAAATGGCTCTTCGTTCCGTCTCGAGCTCACGTGCAGCGAGGAGGTGCAGCTTCAGAGCACAGGAACAAGAGGATGTCTTCTGGTCTTGCTTCTCCTTTTATCCGTCTTCAGGGCGGGCGTAAACCCGCCCCTGCCTGCCCAAGGGCGTGGCCAGCCGCATCCGTGTCTAGGCCAACCCACTCTAGGGCGGGAAAAGGCGCGCCCCGGCTACGCCGCTTCGGGCATACCAGCCGAGACTCGCCTCCCGCCCAAGATGGCTTCCCGGGGGGATCGTGGTACTCTGCCATACGTTCGGGGGGACCGAATGGTCGCCCCTTTCCAGTTGAAATTCTGCTTACCAGAAGCAAACCACAACATTTGACAAGCAACAGATCGACTAAATATGAAAAAATTATTCTTGGATCAGATAATGTTTCCATTGCAAGATGTGTAAATTTAAATCCTTCTACGTTGTTACCTGACACTTCTGAAACAGAAATGAGAGATGAAATTGTTGATCATGAATGCCTGGATGCATTAGAATATTGCACAAAACCAAGGCAGGACATTAAAGATGTTCTGTTGCCTGAATCAGATTATGTTCTGTTTGTTGATGGCTCATGCTTGAGAACGGATGAAGGTGTTTTATGTGCAGCATATTCTGTTTGCACAGTTGCAGATGTGGTTGAAGCTTCCAGTCTCAAAGGAATTCGTTCAGCTCAAGGAGCAGAATTAATTGCTTTGATTCGTGCATGTGAATTGGGAAAGGATAAAAAAATCACCATAGTGACTGATAGTCAGTATGGCTATGGCGTAGTGCATGGCTATGGCCAGCTTTGGTCTCAAAGAGGTTACTTAACTTCTGCGGGATCACCAATAAGAAATGCTAAACTGATCAAAAGACTGATTGATGGAATTCAATTACCAGAGCAAATTGCAGTGGTAAAATGCACAGCACACAGGAGAGGAGATGATTATGTGACAAAAGGAAACTCATATGCTGATGAAATAGCGACGTTTTGTGCAAGGCACAATGCAGCAGTCAATCGGGAAAAAGAAAATGAACATGTTTTGAACTCACTTATGCTAATATCTGTAGTTGAAACTTGGCAGGGAGTAAAACAGTTACAAGATGAGGCAAGTGAAGAGGAAAAAGACACTTGGTTAAAAGTAGGATGCAGACAGAGAGAAGAGGATGAAATCTGGGTTTACAAAGATGACAGAGCAGTTATGCCAGACAGCATGATTTCAGACATGGCACAGATGTACCATGGTCCAGGACACATAGGCAGAGATTCCATGATCAGATTATTTAGGCAAACATGGTACAACCCAAAATTCAGAATAATTGCAGAATCCTTTTGCCAGAGATGTTTGATCTGTCAGCAAATCAACCCAAACAGAAAAAGCTATGTAAGCATGGGAACCATAACGCGGGAGGGTGGTCCTTTTACCAGAATACAGATTGATTTCATTGACATGCCACGTCACAATGGACTCAGATATGTTTTGGTATTTATCTGTCTGTTTTCAGATGGGTGGAAGCGTTTCCAACTCGTCACAATGATTCAATCACTGTGGCAAAATTGCTATTGAGAGAGTTCATACCAAGATACGGATTTCCAGTGACGGTCGAGACAGATCGTGGCACACATTTTGAAAACAGACTGCTGAAACGTTAGGCATAAAACAAAAATTGCATTGTGCCTACAGACCAGAGGCATCAGGTGTTGTTGAGCAGGTAAATGGTACAATAAAAAACAGAATCAGCAAGATGTGTTTGGCAACTGGAATGAAATGGACAGATGCACTTCCACTTGTTTTGATGACTTTGTGAAGCATTCCAGATAGAAAAACAGGTTTGAGTCCTC
Organism: Lissotriton vulgaris; assembly: GCF_964263255.1. NCBI lineage: Eukaryota > Metazoa > Chordata > Amphibia > Caudata > Salamandridae > Lissotriton > Lissotriton vulgaris. The sequence goes on from NC_141696.1 coordinate 1,258,647,468, forward strand.
ATGAGATTTTAATGGGCAGGGTCATGAGGCAAGCATTTGTTCCAGTTGAAAAATTACTGAGTATTAATGATAGCATCATTATGGATTACTGCAAAAATCTATCTGATGTGGTGACTTCTGTGTTCCATCATGTAGGAACTGAAGTGCTCACAAAAGAGAAAGAACAAGCTCATGATCTGTTACCAGAAGATTGGGTCAGGACAAAAGTTCATTGAAGAAGAAATTGCCTAGTACCAAGGTGGCAAAAGGCAAGACAGGTGATCTTGGTCACTACAAATCCAGTTAAGTTTAAGGGACTGAAAAGGTGAATTCATGCGAGTCATACCATAAGAGTGCCACCACCTGAGAATCCTGACGAAGAAGGTGATACAACAGCTGATTCAGATTCAGAAGAAGAAGAGCCTGAAAGAAATCCAGATTCTGAAGATCGTCAAGATAGTCGACATCTGAAAGATTCAAATGCGAATGAAGCATTGAATGAAGAAAATGATGGCATTGTGATACAAGACTCAGAAGAACAAAATGACAAAGATCAGTTGAATCAAGAATCAGAAACAGATACTGATCAAGAAGTGATCCAAGATCAAGATCAGGAGAGTATTGAAAAGCAGTCTGGAAACTATGGAAGAAGGAACGAAAATTCTGAAACTGGTGAATTGGAAGTAATTGAAGAAGAACAAGGAGAAGAAATTCCAAGTACCAGCTATAAGGATTCTGTTCCTAACAAAATGAAGCTGCCGACTAAAGAAGAAGTACCTGAATCTGATGAAGAATCTGACTCTGAAAAACTGATCATTGATGAATCAGCTGAAAACACAGCAAGTGAAACAGATGACAGTGAAGATGAATCAAATTTGAAGAGAACAAGAAAAGGAGCTTGGAGAGTAGAATATAATTTGAGAGAACCAAAAAAGAAGCTAACAAGAAAAGGAGATAATTGGCCAAAAGAAATTGAAGGCATAAAATTTAAATTAGTAAACAGAGCAAAAGAGCAGGTGAACGAAATCTCAAGTCAAAAGGAAGAAGACTTGGATAAGAAAAAATAAGCAGGAAAGAAAATAGAAGTTATAAGCACCAGAGCAAAGAGAGTAATCAGACCAAATCAAAAATATAAGTCACCAGAGTGGGCCTATATAGCAATTCCACCAATTGTAGATGGGAATAGTAGCCAAGAGAATTTTGATGATGACAGTGACAATGATTGAACTTATTGATTAATTGACACAAGGTTGAAGAAACTGTGTTAGGAGACACAAGGTCGAAGAAATTGTGTTAGCTGAAAAACACATTTATTTATGACATAAGGTCGAAAAAAACTGTTAGGGAATAAGATTATCTGTTAAAAAAAAAGAGGGGAGTATATATACATTTTTCAAATTTTTCCTTTATTTTTTGTTGTTTTCCTGAAAAGAAGAAATGGCTTACTCATATACTAGTAAAAATTCAAGATGCTCTATTCTCAAAAGGTGTTGCAAAATGTCTTCAATATGTGTAGTACTGATAATTTTAGTTTGGTTAATTTTAGCAGTTATTTTTCCTTTAAGTGTTGATAAAGAAATGAATAAAGCTAACATGACAAGTAAAGTTGAGGTCAAACTTGACAGTTCTGACAAAACTAATAAAATTATTGATCATAAACCAGAGATTCATCAAGATAGATCTGTTGGAGATTTTTCTAGTAATACCTTTTCTAGACTTTTATCTGAATATGTTAAAGTAATGGATGCAAAAGATTCCTACGTATGTGTAAAATTACCTGCTTCTGTTTCTGAGGGAATTACTTACAATATGCTCCCTCTTACTTATGGTATAACATGTAGTGTAATAGCTAGTTTGTTTTATAAAACTGGTTGATTAGAATATTATTATTCTGACTTTGATGAGATTTTTTCAAATTTAAAAGTTGAAAATCACTTGAATAAAGTGAAACCTGCTAAACAGATGAGGAAATTTTACTGAGTAATTAGTGAACTCACAAATGAGTATGCTTATAGAAATAATTTAACATGCAAATTGAGAGCAGAGGAAAAATCTTTCTTGAGCATGGTGGAAGAGAGAAGGGCAATTTACAAGTAAAATGAGGTGATGAAAACTGCTAAGTCAGAATTTTGGCAAATTGAAGATGAAAAGCTTAATGGTAGAAATGTAAATGTTGCAATTCACATAGATAAACCTGTTAGTGGAAAATGTTGTATAAGAAGAGATAACACATTATATGATAATTATTTTGTAGGTGCTAGTCAATGTGAAGATAAGTATCGTATTATAGGGGGATGGGGTTTCAAGGGAGGCAAAGATCCAATTTTTCCTGGAATTTATTTTATTTGTGGGGATAAAGCATATTACAGCCTTCCGGACCACTGGTACGGGACCTGCTATGTAGGTTTAGTTTTTCCTAAGATTTTCCATGTAGATAGAAATGCAAAAGGTTCATTTGAAATTAGCAAACATGTAAAAAGATACAAAAGAGAAAGTTTTTCAGAAATTTTGGGAGATATATTTGGTGCACTAATACCTATGGTGGGAATAACTCTGAATGTAAATAGAATCAGAAAAATATCGACGATTGTTGACAGACTGTCAACTGACACTGCAAGTGGATTTCAATTAGTACATACTGAACTTATAGCCATGAGGACGATGGTAATGCAAGATCGTCTTGCACTTGATATCCTGTTAGCAAAAGAAGGAGGAGTTTGTGGGATCTTACATGTTCAACACTGTTGCACATACATTCCTGATGAAAGCAAGAATATAGAGATGTACATCAAGAACATTACTGAGTTACACCAAGAGGTAGAACATTTAGAAGATGAGAGTTTTTCAGAACGTCTTAGTAAAAGATTTTCAGCAATTAAGCACTGGTTTCAAGAGATAGATAGTTCAATTATAGGTAAAATAGTTTTTCCTTTGATAATTATAGCTTTAGTGACACTTTTGTTAAAAATCAGTTGTATTTTACACAAGAGAAGAAAGCATGTCACAGAAAAGAAGAAAATTTACAAGTTGAGAAAGGAGAGAGAAAAAGAAATAGAATTAGAAGAGTTTCATAGAGCTCAATATGTTAGTTGCAGAAAAACAGCTGAATCTAAAGTTTAAAAATACTAATACTAAGAAAGTGCAAAACATGTTCAAGGGTTGAAAATTTATAAATTCATAAATTTTGGGTATAGTTTGGTGATTTGGAAATCACCAGATGAGGGAGTTGATGGAGCAAGATGAAGAACAAAATGTATTTTGTTCTGACTTGCGAAGTTAATCTCTCCTAATAAATGTAATAAAATTAACAAGTTTGTGGTGAAATCATTAATCAATCTAGTTTAAGATACATTCATCATGGGATTAATATGCTTTATGTTGCATCTGCAAAAAGAAAAGTAATGAAACTAACCTTGTCTATAGTCTTTGTCAGTATTAAATGCGGCAGTTTTAAATAATGGCATGTGCTTATTTTATGTGCTTATGTTATGTCTTTTGTGATAAATGCTCAAAGAGTTCCAGCTAATCGTTATGGAAAGGTAAATATAAAGCTGCTTTCATGTGCTCGCTAGGTAAAATAATTAACCATGTTGATTAGCAAAGGGGGAGGGTAACAGAACGGGTCTCAATTCTTTAATTAATTGATGTCTTGTGTTTGTTTAATAATAGTTTCCAAGCTGAGTCCTAAAGGCCAATTCAGAAATGTGGCTGACAGAGCTGCAGACACGAAAGCTTGTCCAGAATGACTTTTCACACATGCGCAGTGAGAGTTAAATAAAAGGACATTTCTTTGATGGTGAACATGTCCACGGAGCCCAGCCAAGGACAGAATTATGAGATGTTTGCCAAGGTTAGGAAGTTGTCTTCGGAAGAGAAAAATTGTATCGAAATAAAGGAAGCAGATAACACTGTAGAATCAAAAGAATAATAGGGCTTGTATAAAGCCCGAACATGGTCATGAGCCGTATGACCAAATGGTGGACTGACTTGGATCAGCCAATGAGGACTGAGATTTTCAAGAAGGAATGCAAAATGTAGAAAGATAAGCTAGTGTAAAAGTTATAAAGTCTGACATGGCGAATATGGAAAAAACTCTTGCTTTCCGATTCCTGAGACGGTGTCGTGCTGTTGGACTTTGGTGCACGTAAGGACAGCAGACTTGATTTTCTTCCCTTTTAGGTGAAGTGTGAGATAGACAGGGAAATAGTTTGAATGAATGGAAACGATCTTTTTGCTAATGATTCATGTTTCTGAGCTTTCTTCTGAATGTCAGTTCTAATTATGTTTCTAAATTAAAATGCTGCTTACCTATTTGCTTATGAAATAAAGATTTGAATAACTTAAAATGCCTTTCTTTTATGAGAATAAAGATAATAGAAATTAGATTTGAAGTGACAAGCTGGTCTTGTTTATTCATGGTCTAGTTTCCATTAGTTGATCCATCCACCTTATGTGGCTTGATTTAAACTGCAGTATGTAAATATAAATGTAAATATTTTGTGAATAGTTTGTTAAATCAAACCACTTGATTCAGTCGCTCTAAATTGTCTCATTTGTTTTATGGGCCTGGATTTATGTGTTTAGAAATGTATGTTGAGTATTGAGGTGACAGATGGTGTTTGTGAGACAGTTTTTCTATAGGAGCGCTGGATCATTGACAATGTATCAACAAATAAAGAGGGCGTTATCTGAGAGAATTAATAAAGACGCAGTGAAGAATCGTCATTTCCTGAATAATGTAATGCCATAGTATACCATTTCTGATTTGGCCCCTTTGAGTACAACTCAGAATCCCTCAGTATTTACCATCCTTCTTAGAGTTACCTGTGCCTCAGGTATCAGTAATTCTGGAGACTGGTGGGAGGGCAATACCAGGCTGTTGTATGGCCCACTTGTAAAGAGCTAGTAAATCAGGCCAAAATTGTGAGATGCAACCACTAGCGAACATTCAACACACTTTTGGAGTGTGATTTTTCATGTGCATCAACAACAGACAAAATAGAGTGCATCTGAAATCTGTGAACCCTTGCATATCAACCTGGTCGATGACAAAAACATGTTGAATTCAGAGCAAATCCGCTTTTTTTGCTTGGGACTGTTGACCCCCTCCTGCAGTCTGCTTGCTATTGTGTAACCTTGGAAATCTAATCATGTCTCTGCTCCCACCTTTAGCGTACATTTTAAAACTGAGCCTTGCCCTCCATTGCACTACAAACGGTAGCCAGCCCCCATGGGGACAGTGTTCTGTCTCATCTTTTAATGCTGTCTGCGTCATTTGGATAAGAAGCAGGCTGCCCTCTGCAGCATCTAAAACATGATTTGACATTGTGATGTAAGAAGAAGTTATTACATTTGTCTGCAGGAAGGAACATGACTTTTCTGTTGTATTTCTGTGCATGACGTCCCTACAAACAACCAATATTGTTTTATTTATGTTAGAGTATGATGGTAAACTGAAAGCATATGGAGCTGCAGGATTGGGTCAGATAAAATATCTCCACACAACAACTTAGAGGAGTGAATAAAAGAAGTAGAAATCCCTCAGCACTACCATATAGTATGTATTCATTTAGAAGCTATATATCAACATAACAAAATGAGCATAAATCAGCATTTTCCCGAATTTCTTTTCATAATCGACCTCCCAAATGATTTATTTGCGACAAAATTCAGCTATATTTTACGGAATGTTGTTTTTGATTTCACAAAATTTTATTGGGAGTTTCAACAGAGAGAACAATACATACAGAATAGAATGGTAACAAAGGAAAAACTGAGACCAAACAATGAAAAAAATACTTGATCAAGGTATAATAATATCTAAGAGTGCAAAAATCATAACTAAAGCATAATAATAAAGTAAAGCATAATAATAAAGTAAACCAGACATATTGATGCAGGCAAAATATAACAGCTTGGGAGCTTCATGTCTTGGAGAGTAAGCGTCACACACAGGTCCACAACAAGAGAGGATTAGGAGTGCACTGAGGCCATCAAGTATGGCAAGTGGGAGGTGCGCTCTGAGGCCATCAAGTGTGAGCAGTAGCCGCTGGGGCATGTCTGAGTGTCAGTGTATGGTAACGGTGAGGGGTTCAGCCCCAGAAACCAGGGTGCAATCCGGGTGTTCCTGGGGGTTTGTGTAGACTAAAATAGTTGTCTAGCGAGGCCCAAATTTTTATGTGAGGGTGGCGCCAGGGGGTGTTCATGAGTGAGATGTTGTCAGCGCCTCTTAAATTGGAGACCCAGTTTATTGTGGGAAGGATGCCTTACGGGTGTCTTTCAAGTTGTTCAGGATCACCTTAGCATGCTTTCAACACTAGTAGGGGCATATTTACAAGTGAATGGCGAAGCGTGGAATTAGACAAAAATTGCTAACGCCATGCTCCACCATTCTGAAGATGCAGGGACGTGCCATATTTACAATGGTATGGCACATTTGTGCGCTTTCCCTAGTGCTGGCGCTAAACTCAGGTGCCTAGCACCAACACAGGCACCCTTGCACCATAGTGCAATGGTGCCTGCGTTGAGGGAATGATTGTTTATGTGCAGGGAGGTGTCCCTTCCTGTACATAAACAATCACTAATGGTGATTTGTAACTCCCATGTGTGCTGTATTGTGCAGAACACATAGAAGTTGCAAATCGTCATTTTTTTAATGATTGTTTATGTGCAGGAAGGGACACCAAAGAGGGAAGCAATAGATAGACTACAGTCAGGTCGCTTGTGAGAGAGCTGAACAGTATGATACATTTTCTTTCTTTATCCCATTCACAACAGAGTAAGTGAGTATAGGGTAGACTTATGAGCAATGGAGGCATGGGTGTGGGGTGCGAGTGGGGTTAGGGGAAAAGCAGAGCACGGGGGAGAGAGAAACATGAAAGCAGGGGAAGACACACGATGATGAAAAGAAAGCAGAGCGGTGGAGAAGCAGAAGTGAGAGTAAGTGACAGCAACACTGGGCGGGAAGAAGAATCTAGGACGAGACAACACGGGGGAGAAGCACACGAGAGCAACACCCATGTGAGAGCAGCACAGAGTAAACAAGGTTGCTGGGGAGAGCATAGGAGGGAGAGAGCTGGAAAACACATGCACTCTTCTTCCTAAGTTGTGGTGCCAGGTCTGAAGTATTAAGCCCTGCTTGGTTTAGCACTTAGATACCCTCGGGTTTTATGCACTTTCTAAATGTTCGTTTTTTCATTTCATTTCACTCTCTTGGAGTGCTTACCCCAAAATAAAAAAGTTACCTAAAAGTGAGCAGTGGAATGCCCAATCAAAGAGATAGTAGGACAAACACAATATGAACAAGATGGGACAAGGAAAGCCATTGAATATGAAGCAATCATATGATAATGACAAGATAGCCAAATAATGGTAAGCAATGGGCAGGCTGTAAGACCCTGTTAGTTCTTGGTAAGCCTACAATAGCGCCTCCGCAGCTAAACAGTTTGCGCTGTCTGGTAGGCGGGACCTAAAAAGTTGGTAATTAAATCACTGTCTAACTAGGCACCCAAGGTGCAGGCAAAATAAATAACTAAGACATTTGAGTACTGCTTGAAGAAAGGTAAAACACCACTCAGGCATCAACCACAATTCTTGTCAGGGTGAAACACAACCAAACCCCAAATTAACCACTGCTCAACCCTCTTGTATCTTGTTAAAAAAGCAGTCCAGCCTTACCTTAGAGACAATGTGTACAGTATTGATGCAGCACTTCAAGTGGTAATCAACACAAGAAAAATCCCACTCCTATTTAAAACAATAGAGTAAACTTTAATACATTATTTGAGACCAAAACAACACAAATCCAATTCATAGAAGCAGAGATATGTCATTCTAAATATTTAAGTGAAAAAGTGCTTAGATGCTCAAAGCATCATTTGTGGTTATCTAGTCGTGCCGAACCGGAAAAAAGCCACAAGTTAAGGCTGACCACGAAAGAGTGCAGGCTGGAAACAGGGGCTGGTTAAGGCCGCTGAACAAAGTACCTTAAATCCAGGTTGCAGAATGTTGTGACGTCCAGCATTGAGGATGTGTCATGCAGCTGCAACGTCCTGCATCGAGGATGTGTCGTGTCAGTTTTGAGGAGCCGCAGTATTGTGATGTGGAGTCCTGTGTTGAGGAGGTGTTGTCCAGAGGAAGTTCTGAGGCGATTCAGGGCTATGATACAAGGTTCTGCATCACGGATATGTCGCACAGCTTCGGTTCTGAGGAGCTGTGGGGTCCTGCATCTAGAATGCATCTCGCTGACGCAGTTCCAATGCGAAGCAGCAAGCCGATGCATCGCGCTGCATTGGTTCTGCCCAAGAGACCACATCTGGGCTGGCAGAGCACTTTCAGGCCCACTTCCAATGGTCCAGGACTGGAGTGGCACAACTTGGGAGGGGCAAGACTCACAGCAGGGCAAGTGCTGGGTTCAAGGTGGTTGGAGCCTCTCCTTTCTCTGAGACTCTCATCAGGATGCAAGTCAGCTAGCCTTTGGAATCACTCTGATGGTCCTGGGATGGTCCTGGGATCACAAAGTAGGTCTAGTCCTTCTTATTCAGATAGCAGGGCAGCAGAGTAGCAGACCTGCTTGCAGAGCATCACATCTGTCCTTCTGAGTCTTCCACCGGTCCAGAGGTGTACTAAAGAGTTGGGTCTGAGGGACCACTATTTATACCTGGTGCCCACTTTGAAATAGGTGACAGTTCTGGAGGATTCCACCCCCAGAGTTGTTTGGAATTTCTTGCCTCCCTGCCTGGCCCCAGCTTATTTGGGGAAACAAAATACCAGTGTCAAATCCTTTGTGAGTGTGCTGAGGCAGAGTCTTTGTGAGGTGCTAGTGTGGCAGGTGACAGTTCTGCTTCCTTATCAAGTGACTTATCAAGTCACAGATGGCCAATCCTGCCAACACCTATTCCCCCTTTGTCTCACAAACACTAGCTGCGAGATGCATATAGTCATTTGAACCAGGATACTGGCTGTAGACACCAAATTGTTGGGACATGAAAATGTCAACTTTCTAAAAGTGGCATTTTCAGAACTATTTGTGAGCAGATCGTGTGTGAGACACAAGATAAGATGCACCTGGAATAGTAGTCACTGGGAAGAACACAGGAAGTTGTAGAACAAAGGACAATGGACAAAGAGCTCCACACAGGGACCCAGAATTAGATAGAGAACAGCTGTAGTGGCACATAAATAATTGCATCAAATGGAACCAAGGTTCTTGGAACACGATAAAAGGAAATCCAAAAGGGGGGTTCAAAGATGTTGATATTCAAGGAGCCAAGACAGCACTTCAATTTATTTGTGTTGCAAATACAACAATTTGAGAAGGCATCCGAAAAACAGTAGACACGCTGCAGTCGCAACCATTCAGCGGCTAACAGGGAAGGGTTTCCCACCGGCTACAGAGAAAAACACCTGAGCTTCAAGCCTAGTCACTGAGGAAACCTGACCCTTGCCTCTCCAGATTGCAGCCCATTTTGTGATTTGATTTGATTTCCTTCCTTCGTTATCCTATTAGTTTAGGTATCAGCTGGTTAGCTAGACACAATCCTTATGTAAACTTGTCTGCAAAAACCATGTTCTTGCGCTCAGAGTTCAGCTGGTCGACTACTGGAAGTTCTAACGTTCCACATAACAGTTTCTCTAAGGCTCCTGCACAATTGTCTGGAATCCCTGACATCTATCATAAATACCTTGATGTGTTCGAAGAGTCTACCACCAAGGAGTTACCCCCTCACCGCCCCTTTGATTATGCCATAGAGATCCTTCCTGAGGCATTACTTCCTTATGGGTGCATCTTTACATAGTCTCCTACAGAACAACAAGCTGTAACGGAATACCTTGATGCTAACTTACAGAATGATCCTATTTACTCCATCGAACCCCCCACTGGAGCCTCTTTATTTGTTGTATCAAATAATGGTACTTCTGAACTTCAGCCTTGAATTGATAACAGTGCTTTACATCTAGTTACTGTCAAGGACCGTTATCCCTTGCCTCTCATTTCGGATATTCTGGAGGCTGGCCAAAGGGCTAAAGTCTCAAGTTTAATTTGAGGGGACCCTATCACCTGATAAGAATTCGATCAGTTGATGAGTGGAGAACAGCATTCAGAACACAATTTGAGTACTTTGGGTAATGCTGTTCGGCTTCTGTAACCACAGTGCTCTTTTCCAGTGTTATATGAATGCTATTTTCATAGATTTGATCTTTTGACGATGGTTGTTTATTTAGATGACATCCTTGTTTTTTATAAAGACCCGACAGATAATTCATCTCATGTCAAGCAAGACTTGCAGCTTCTGAGCAAAACCAAATTCCTGGACAAAGTGAAAAATGTCTGTTTGTAAAAGATTCCATAATTCTGCTTTTGTTCTTTCCTCTGAAGGAGTAGCCATAGTCACCTGGCAGATTCAAGCCATTCTGGATTGGCCCATTCCTACTTTGGTTCAAGAAACACAGAGCATTTTAGACCTAGCAAATTACTATCTGAAATTCATCTAGTATTTCTCTAAGCTTGTCTCCCCGATTATTGATCTGCTCAAGAAGAACAAGACATTTCTATGGAATAACATTGCCATTCTAGCCTTTGTAAGGCTTATGAAAAAATGCATTCAAGCTCCTATTTTACAACCTGATGCTCCCAAGCCCTTCATTCTCAAGATTGATGCCTCAGATCTACCAATGGGAGTTGTCTTGATTCAACTCGGTCAAGATAGAGAAGAGCATCCAAACACCTTCTGCTTCAAACCATTTTCCCCAACAGTAAAACAACGATTCCATTTTGGAGAAAGAATTTTGGGCTATGAAGGCAGCCTTTATTGAATGGAGACACTTTTTTGGGAATCCAATTTCAAGTAACTGTCTGCATGGATCACAAAAATCTTCCAGTGCTCCAACTGGCTGAATGTCAGGATGGTAGGCAAGCCTGCAGGGTATTCTTTTTGAAACAATTTGATTTTTCCTTACCTACATTCCTGGGACTGAAAATGTTATTGCTGATTTCCTATCTAGAGGATATCCTGAATCAGAATATTTCAAGAGCATTGAGAAAATCATTGTTCCTCAAGCCTTTATTTCTGTAACTACCTCCACATTTCTTTCAAAATAGTGAATCTCCACAACCTATACAGTCACTTCCCCAGCCTTCATATAAGGAATACGAATGGTCCGAATTTTGTTCAAATAAGCTTTTTATTCGATCAAAACATTCACAAAAACGTATACTTCAACTATGCTATTATTCCTTAATCTTTAGAAACAGAGGTCAAAGGGTCACTAAAGAATTAATCAGAGGGAAATTCCAATGGTCTTCGCTTCACCGCGATGATACTAAATTGAACAACTCCTACGAAGTCTGCACCCTAAATATAGCTGAAATGCAAAGAAAAGTAGGATGCTTATTGACACCCAAAATTTCCTCTAGCACTTGGTAAATTAATTCTACTGATTGTATAGTAAACGTGCCTACATCTAATAATTGTGCCACAATTATGGTTACAGTTGACTCATATACTAAAATGTCTCACCTTTCTACTCTTCCAAAATTACGAATTGTGATAGAAATGGCTGGGAATTTCTGCTCTGACATGTTTAGGCTCCACAGATTGCCCTTAAAAATCATTTCGGATTGTGGACATCAGTACTTCTCAAGATTTTGCAAGTACCTGTGTCATAAACTTGCCATCCAAAGAAAATGAACTTTCGGCTTCTACCCTCAAGCCAATGGGCAAACGGAGAGGTTAAATAAACCACTTGAAGAATTCTTAAGGTGCTACCATTGCGCTCCCCAAGAAAACTGGAAATCTCTCTTAACTGCACCTGAGGTTGCCTACAATAATGTACTCCATACGTCCACCGGCATCTCTCCCTTCTTTGCTTTAACTGGATTTCATCCTCCAATATTTCCAGACTCCTTGCAAACAGAAAAACGGTACATGCAGTCCTAAATTAATTGGGAAGGTTAAAAAAGGTCTGAGAAAATGAATCCACAATTTACAGATTGCTAAACCTAGACAGGATTTACAGGCCACTCGGAATGCTGAACAGCTCCTACTAATAAAATAGGAGACATGTTATGCTCATCTTCCATAAATCTACCTCACTGTACTTGTAGGTCTAACGTTTCTACTCTGTACTATGGACCTTCTGAAATTTTTAAGATCATAAACCCTGGTACAGTAAGACTCGAGCTGCAGTTTCCTTGAGAGTTCATCCTTCCTTTCACGTCTCTCATTTAAAACCTTATCTCTGTAGAGGTCCTCAGGTTGAAAGGAGGTCAGCTCTCATACTTGTTGATGGGCAACCGGTGTTTGAAGTTCAGGAGCTTTGTGGCTCCCTAATTTAAAGGGAAGCTTCAATGCCTTGAGTCGAAGCAGTATAATACTTGTGATCGCTCTTGGGAACCAGAAGATGAGGTTCATGCTCCTCTTTTGCTAAAACCACTCTACTTAAAATTTCCCTTTTAACCAGGTGACCCTAAGAGTGTGCAGAGTGTAAGGGTTTTGCTCTTACCTCTCACCTCTACTGTCAGGGGACTCTGCCATAGGCTTTCTCACGGGGTACCTCTCTTGGTCAGGTGCAGGTTTGCAGATTTCACAGTGAGTTCCTGAGTTTGGTGGATCTCTGCCTTGGAGTGTTGAAAAGTCCTTCAGGAGCCTTTATGATTGTATTTGCACATCTCGCGCGTTCTGGGGAGATTCTTCTTCCATATGCTGGCAGACTGCCACACGCAGGGTGGTTTTGGAAACCACTGCTGTCAATCAGACGACCACTAAACAGCCTTACCTTGTTTGTTATTCGAGTAATTTCTGATGTACGTAGTGCATTTGTGGTGGTATTTTTTGGGCTGCTTACATATTTTATTTCCCAATCCAAGATGGCTAAGATGGCCAAAACCATCCGAATACATCACATCCTGTTTTGTACTGTAAAGGAGGGGCCATTTTGGGTTCACCTCCATTGCAATTGTATTTGCTTGACTGCTCGATAACTAGACTCCCTCGATTCTCCACCTGCTCCAGTTCCTGTTTGTATCATCCTGCTCTTCACCTTGCTGCTTGACCTGGACAGCTGGAAAGTTTTTCCTGCAAAATAATATTTTCTGGAGCAATTCTAGGCTCCCAGTTCATTCTGATCATTCTTCTACACGCAGACCCTACACGCGGCACCAAGAAGACACTAACATAGGCAGAACGTTGTGCAATGGGAAGTGTAGGTGTGGACGAGCTGTGAGGTGAAGGGCCACTGTTGATGGTTTTCAACTAGTGGTAGGTAGTGAGTTTCATAGTAGTGAAGAGTTCAAAATAAGGTGTGGGGATTTAAAAGTAGCAGGGAGTGTTGGACAGTGTGGTGTTAATTAATGTAGGAGGGTGCCATTCAAGTGTGCCTTAGCTGGGTGAGGTGTAAGATTGAAGGATGTGAAAAGGTTCAAGTGGAGGAAGTGGTGCTACTGATTCATGTGTGGCATATGCAGGAGGTTATGCCCCTTGGTGTGCTCAGCAATTGGAAGCTTTTCAAAAAACGCTATTCGTCTGCGTGATTCGATGAACCTCTCAAGGATGTTTCTGGTTGTTTTCAAACTCTATTTCTAAACAATGTATTAAATTGTGTTTTTGATTGTCCTTTTATGATTGTCTTGAAACAATTGAGTGAAGTGCATTGGTTGATTGATTTAATTTGGTTAGACATAAACAAGCAGCTCTTTAATAATTGATGAAGTTATATACTTTCAAAATTCCCACCAAGAGAATGATGACTTTTATACTGTTCCTCCAAATTATTGTTGACTAACTAGGTGATTATGTTAGACACGCATTGTGGCACCATCTGCAACAATAATTTTGTTTTCCTTTTACTGATGCTGTCAGCTTTTGCAAAAATAGAGACAAAGTAAAAAGGATAGTTAACATATTTGAAAGACATGACTTATTGGCTTTGCCAATGCTTGTTTAAAATTGATCTTTGATCACATGTGGCTGAGGATCTGCCTAATAACAGAAAGCACCTGTTCCATCATGTACGTTTCTGCAGACCCATAGGTGTTACCAACACTTTAACTGCCCAGGGCCCAGTCACAGGCCTGCCAGCCACGCCTGTGCAATCATACATAGGGAATCACTCTTATGCATATGCCTCAATGTTAGAGATTGTCATCTCTGGTAAAGGGGAACCATTTTACGAAATACCAAAGTCTAGCGCTGTCCCTAGAAAATTCTAGTTATAGTGGTTTCAGCACAGGTTTGTCACATTAATGCGGAAACCCATTTGGTGGTAACTAAATAATTTGCTATGTTTCTGCCCTGCATTGCTGGAAAGTCTGCCCCTTCAATAGCCAATTGTCTAGGTATTGGTTCACCTAAAAAAAATGGCACTACAAATCAGCATTCAGAGACAGGTATTTGGCAAATTTCCTTGGAGATGATTTTGTCCAAACCAGAGAACTTTGAAATGAAAATGTTTGCCACTTACCACAAAACTCAAGTATTCACGATGAGCAGGCCACAGCCAAATATAGTAGAATGTATCCTTAAACTGAAGTGTTGCAATGCAATCCCACTTTTGCAGCAAACAAATAACTTCTTCGACAGGTGACACACTGAAACACAGAATTCTGATGCCACAATTTAGAGTGTTTAAGCATCAATATGTGTTTTGTAGCATTCTGACCTTTTTAGATATGAGGAAACACAAAGATTTAGCAGTTTTCATCTCTTCTGATGATGGGTTTTACTAAAAGGCTTCTCTGCTTAGCAAATGCATAGCTTCTTCCAGGAAGCATTTTTTGTGACTATCTTCAGATGATAATGTTGAGGAAACTCAGTGCAGTATAGTTCTTTTACATCCACCAGTCAGAACTAGGCGCCCACAAGTCCAAGGTAATTTCCTCCAACTGTTGAGGAAAATAACTACGCCTACCAACAACGGGTTTCCTGTGATTTGACCATCATCTGAAGGTTACGGTTGTTACTAGTTCATAGATTTTTAGGCGGCTATAGTTATGGGGTACACACACATATAAGAAGCATAGTCTGGATTAGCATTCCTCTCCTTGCTTTAATTTTCCCTCAGCTCCCAGAAAACTAGCCAAGACGTCAAAAGGGGCAAGCAGGGGAAGACCTTGACTCAAGGCTGCGCAACTTACTGCCTGGAGCGGTGGGAGCAGACAGTGCACCCCACTAATGGAAAAGGCAATTCCCGATGTAATGCCAAAGAGTTTTCTTGCTGCCAGTCTAGTGGGGCATATTTCGATAGCTAAAGGATAGCTGAGGATGAAAAGGAAAATAATTAACACAATACACATCTTCATATGCAAACAGACATGCAGCACAATATGCTATTTATTGTTATTATTGAGTATGTGGGGATGAAATTCCACATAGGAAGGCGAAGTGCTGAGTGGGTCCTAATGCCTCCCCTCATTCAGCAATGATTATAAAATGTTTAATAGCATATTGCTCTATGAGAAGCGAGATTTATGGTAATGAGACAATATCATAGCTTTGTTGGATAGGGCCTATTTTAGAACTGTATCGGTAAGAGAATGCATATTAGTTTTCTCAGCTCAGTTATGCTCTACTATAGTAACATAGAATGTGACCCTACCATGGTAGTAATAAACTTGTGAATTTGTGTTTATGAGTGTACTTTAGTGGAAAAAATGAGTTATTGTGACACATTTACTTTCACCTGCATGATATTATACATATAAATATGTGTGTGTATGCATACATATTTATTCAATTCCAATACAAAGTAATGTAGTTTAATAATGCGTTATTTGAACAAATGTACCACAAGCACAGATTCACACATTCATTACTACTACACTGCAAATTCTATGCTATCACAAACAAATATGAAGATGTTTAACTATTGTGATTCTGTCTTACGCTACAAATTTAAACCCTCTTCCTTTGGGTATGGTTAAAAAAAAATGTTAAAAAGTACTGCACAAATTAAACCATACATGAAATTCTGTTGAGTATAATACTGCATTTAATATTAATGTTGACAGACAGGAAGGGCGTCATGGCCCACTTACACTCTGCCTTCCACAATAGCCACTGTCCATGCCCAACATGGGGACTGGCAGTAACAGTGGCAATTTAAAACTGAAGGGCATTTGAAAAAGGAACCCTCCGAAACGCGTCATGCCCAATGTTGTTAATAAAATGGTGAAGTCACGAGCCCCGCTGGCCGCCTCAAATCTTCTTCTGCCGAAGATGATTATCTTGGGAATATTAGCGTGTCCAGCCAACACGCGAGGATGGCCCTCCCTCAAGTGTTCTGGGAGTCGCTAACATGGAAGGAAACTCCCTAACCGCCTCGCACGAAGCCAGAAACGGAGAAAATGCTGCAATCGGCAGTCCATACCTGTATGGAGGAATGCCCCTACTTCATGGGTGTTCCCGACTCTGCGACGGCTGAACAGGGAGGCTGGGAGTGAGGGACGTGAACATCACCTGTAACGCCCAGAACAAGTATTCCATCCCTTATCTGACGAGGTGTCAAGTCGGCTTCTCGATGGAATAAAGTAAATGCTGATTAACGGAATCACCACCAGCAAGAAAGGAACACTACATGCTGGGAAATGCAGTCCAATTGTGGAGGCAGAGGTAACTCCGTGCCACGCTTTCCAGATTGCCTACACTACTTCAGTGAATAGGAACTATGAAAGGACTCTAAACGGGGACTGGCAGCACAGTGGCAATTTAAAACTGAAGGGTATTTAAAAAAGGAACCCTCCGAAACGCGTCATGCCCAATGTTTTTAATAAAAAGGTGAAGTCATGAGTCCCGCTGGTCGCCTCAAATCTTCTTCTGCCGAAGACGATTATCTTGGGTATATATATATATATATATATTCACTGAAAAAACCATAGGTTATAGTCGATATATAGTTAGGAATTTGAATTTACAAAACCTTGAAAATTCAATGAAAAAACCATAGGTTTTAGGCCATATATAGTTAGGGATTTGCATTTACAAAACCTTATTTTACTCGCATAAAACCATTGAAATTCCATATATAGTTAGATGCGCTAATTATATATCGCGCACCCGCAATCCACTGCTGATGATGTCACATATTACATCATTCATGACATGGTCAGTGACATCACTGATGACATCACTGATGACAACTCAAATGACATCACTGATGACAACATCCAGTGACTGTATGTTTCTGTAAAGTTAAAATATGTCTTACATATTGAAGAATGAGTGGATGTATAAGTGTCTGGATGAAGGATTTAGTAGGTGCATGACTGATTGTATGAGGGAGTGATTAAATGTGTCTCACTGAGTGCATGGATTAGTGATTAAACTGTATTAATTTGTGCATCATTATATCTGTTGTTCTGTAAACTGCTGCATGTGTTGATCAGTAGCTATATGAATAACTATATGGGTTATTGATTGGTTGCCCAAGTATTTGTATGGGAAACTGAGTGTGTGTGTATGGGTGGCTGGGAGGTGTGTGACTCTGTGCATAGATGTGTAAGCAGTTGATTCACTAGGTGTATGAGTTCAAGAGTGCATGTGGAAACAGCTATATGGGCGGTTGACTGTGTGCATGAGTGTATTGGTGAGTGAATGGATATCTCAGTGCTACATGTCAAAGTAAGTACATATGTAAAACACAGTACATGTGAGAGTTAACATATATAAATAAATGTGCATAAGAGCCAGTGAATGTGTGAGTGGCTGTATGGATCATTGTGAACATGTATCAAGGATTGTATAAGAGAGTAAATATGTGTTAGAATATGTTTCAATAAGTAAGGTGTGTATAACTGTATAGTAGAGGAATTGGAGGTGTGTTTGATTCTTTGCATGACTGTCTAGGTGTATGAGTAACTCCATGGATGAGTGACAGTCTGTGAGTGTCTGTTTTCACTGAGTGTATCTAAGGATATATCAGAGTCTGTAGAGGTTCATCGTATTAACACATGAATGATGTCATCTGTGATGTTGTCAGTGATGTCATTTGAGTTGTCATCAGTGATGTCATCAGTGATGTCATTTGAGATGTCATCAGTGATGTCATTTGAGTTGTCATCAGTGATGTCATCAGTGATGTCACTGACCATGTCATGAATGATGTAATATGTGACATCATCAGCAGTGGATTGCGGGTGCGCGATATATAGTTAGCGCATCTAACTATATATGGAATTTCAATGGTTTTATGCGAGTAAAATAAGGTTTTGTAAATGCAAATCCCTAACTATATATGGCCTAAAACCTATGGTTTTTTTCATTGAATTTTCAAGGTTTTGTAAATGCAAATTCCTAACTATATATCGACTATAACCTATGGTTTTTTCAGTGAATTTCAATGGTTTTTTAATAGCAAATATGAAAAGCTTTAAAATGTCAAGTACGTGATAGATAAAAACATTTTCGTATTTATGCACGCTGATGTGCTTTGAACGCTGCCCCCCTCCCCTCTTTTCTCTTAGTAGTACTCTCTCTTTGCAGATAGTGAAGAGTAGTTAACGCAGGCCTTTACCCCCGTTGTAATCCGTCCTGCCTGCTTGTCTCTCCATTTGATTGATTATTATCCAAGCATTTACTGTTTTACAATTGATTCTCTTTGGTTCATTCTCTATTTACAAACAAGCACAAAGTCGCAATACTCTGTTTAGTCTTTGCAGATCGTGAAAAATCGTGTAAAAAAATAAAAGTAATCGAGCAAAATCAGTAGGCCACTAATTGGATCTCTTTTTGACCTCGCTAAAATAGAAATATTCTAAACAACCCTTCATGAGAAATACGAAAATAGTGAGATGAACTGAGCTCCACACCATGAGGGCTGCAAGACAGCTCGGCTCCGTCACCCATCCCGCCCAAAATAACGACAAACCCTATGCAAATATTAAAAATATAGACAACACACCAGCAAAGAAACAGGGTAAAACATTTTATTAAATAACTATTTACATAACGTTGGTTTATAAGATGATGTCAGTAGTGGACCGATGTGTGAATAGGTCGGAAGCAGCACAAGGCGCCAAGATCCGGATGGAAAGTCCTGGATGTTGGGTGCCATAGTTCAGAGTTCTGAGTTTGAGCCTTTTTCAATGCCTGTGCTTTGTTGTTTCCCCTCCATCAAAAACAAAAAAAATATATAAAACTGTGCAAAAATACAAAAAAATCAAAAAATGTTTACAAAAGCAGTGCTTGTAAGACTGTCTGAAGCTTATTTCCACCTACTGCAGCTTCACTATTCTCAAAGTAAGTGAGGGTCGTTTGTGGACCTGACTGCATTTGAAAACAATGTTATATGGTACCTCCCTAAACCGCTTGACGGAGGCCCCCAAGGGGCGGTGTGATGGCACGGACTCGGAGAAGACGCTTGGCTCCGACCCCCTCCCCAAGTCTTATAGCACTGGTGTAGCCTGAGATCGCCCCCGACATAGGCGGCCGGCTCCCGGGGTCCGGCGGAACTTTTTGCCTTTTGATGACTCTTCTATTCTGGACTTTGTCCCACAATCCGTTTGACCTGAAGACACGCTGTAGTGGGGCGCCCCTTTACCGTTTTAGTTGCCATTCCGCCCGCTTTTGCTACACTGTGCCTCTTCCGCCGTTCAGCTGTTTACCGCCCGCTCTTGCGACTACAGCGTCTCGCTCACCATGTAGTTAAGTTGCTCCCGCTCTTGCGGTGCAGCGATAGGCGGCTGCCACAGGACTCTCAAAATGGCGGCCGGCTCTTCGGTTTTGGGCCTGGTCCACTAAAATGGCCCTGGGACACCTTGGAACTCGGACGCTTCCCTGATAGGGCTTGGGTCCCATTCTCGAAAGCATCCCCTCAGCCGTGAAGATTCTACAAAAGTCTTGGGGGCCCCCGACTCCCGCAGGCTTCTGGTGGGGAGCGGCTGCCATGTCTGCTCGTGGAATGGCCACGACGGAGCTACGAGATGGTAGTGCTCTCATGCTGACGCCAGCTTTAGTCTGAAACATCCAGAAACACTGTAGACTACCAATTCGATCAGTTCCGGTAGCGCCCCAACATGACCCGGAAGAGAAGAACTTGCCCTCCCCTCTTTGACTGATGGTTCTTGTTGCCTGTCCCCTCTGTTGTCATTTAACAGAACTTTTTGGACTGCTGAAAGGGGTTGTGTTCCGAACGCTGGTTGGTGGAGACATTTTGACTATATTCTTGACCTACGTTGTCGCGTAATGCGTTATATGACACGCCGCGTTAGCGCACCCGGAAGTGATCCGGGGCGCGGCGCGCAGCGCGTAACGTAAGCATAACAGGTCATGTGACTTGTTAATAAAACTTTTCATTGGTTCATTTTACTTTTGTTATTTTAATGATGAAAAGCTTGGTCATATGACCTAAAAATTACGCTTTTTATTGTTTTCGAACATTATTTTTTTTAAAACATATATGTTATAATATTCCAGGCTAATGTACTTTCCCGGAAAATTTACAACTGTCCTGCAAGTAAAATATATTCCTTTTTCGAGAAAAAGGGCGTTTCTTCGTTCCATGACGGAGCCGTTGAGTAAAAGAGACTCGGCCTGCTGTCTTAGTCGCCGATACGCCTGATTATCAGATTCTTATTGATCACTTTATGTTGCAGGAGTGGAAAACACAACTGCCCTTGACCATTTATCTTTACTACGTTCCTACATATTATACCTTTTATCCGTCATGTAATTGGACTGCTTTATTTCACTTGCCTTTTACTGATTCGAAAACAGTGACTAAAAGTAAAAACTTTACCAATGTAAATACTACTACTGTGTTTTGTTTTAAAAACCTTTATTGTGAAAATGTCAGTATACAAATACGGGCCTATAACCACGTGGGCCGGCCACGGAGCAAACTGAAATCGTATATGATGAGGAGACATTTACACTGTAGAGGAACGTAACGAGCGGGCCATTAGGTTGCAAGAACTAAGGTGTCTAACAGTTGCGGAATCGGTGGACGTACATTTTGTAATTAAAATAAGACAGGGCCACTTACAATAAAATTTTCTAGATATACATTTGCGGGCAAGGAGTTACGAGTCCCATTTATACCGGCGCCATTTTGGGCGAGGCCGGGCAGGTCCAAGATATAGTCAAAATGTCTCCACCAACAATCGGCCAGACCAGAACCCCTTTCGGCCCTTTATGCTACAAGATGGTGTCTTCCATTCAGAAAATATTGTTGGCAGCATTTTGAAAGGAAAGATAAACAGCCGTTCTCCTAGTGAGTCTCACATTGTTACATTTAGGAAGAATGTTGAAGAGTAATATGTGGAAAATCTGAAGCCATTTTTCTACAAACTCTCAATCAGCCTAAGTCATGGGCGATCTTTGTCCACACCAGGGCAATAGTGAAGCTGCAGCAGGTGCAAAAGAGCTTCAGACAGTCTTACAAGCACTGCTTTTCTAAACATTTTTTTGTATTTTTGCACAGTTTTATATTTTTTTTTGTTTTTGATGGAGGGGAAACAACAAAAAACAGGCATTGAAAAAAGCTCAACAGTGCAGGGCGCCTTGTGCTGGTTCCGACCTATTCACACATCGGTCCATGTTAGACCTGGCACCTTGGCGTGAGTCTCCCTTCCACTTTTTGCTGATGTGCCTCCGATGTTTTGCTGGTTTTCCGATACTCAGGGCACTGCGCCACGGCTGATCCGTGCCGCAGTGCAAGTGCTCCCTACTATAAATTGTACATACGATTGGTATCCATGATTGGTGCATTGGATTTACTGTTAGTCCCTAGTAACGTGCACGAGAGAGTGCCGGGGCTTGTAGATGCCAATACTGCTGGTGGGCCTGCAGCGCTGGTTGCGCCACCCACCGAAGCAGCCGTAAAGATGTGTCTGGGAACTGCGACCGCAGAACCCGCGTGCGGTCTCGTACTGTCACGCTAGCTGGGCAAGTGTCCCCACTTGCCAGCACCGACCCTTCCCTTGACTACATATTAGTCACCCCTATGGTAGGCCTGCGGGCAGGGTGCGTTGTAGGTGCAAGGTAGGACAAGCCCTGATGTGCGTGGCATGTCCTAGTAGTGACTTACAACGAAGACCATATTTCACTATTGAAGGCTACCTGCTCCATTAGGCCAGACTGAGCTGCGAGGATTATTACACCCTATAATCCCCGCAGGCTCAAGGAGCATGGTAGCGAGTCATGTTTAGTATGCCTGAACTCAGGATGATAAGATATTTCTTGTAGTCAAGTTTATTTTAATATCCTGGGTTTGCAAAGGCTACTTTTAGAAAGTTAGCCTTTGCTTGCTTAACCATTTCAGCCGCCTCTGCTGGTATGTGTATCTGACTGTCTGGGATGTGTGAGTGACAGGGCTGGAGGGATGACAGGTGGTGAATGCGCAGATTACACCTTAGTGGGAGGTAGGAGTGCCTCTTGACTCGAACTGTCACTGTGCTCGGCCACCACAATGCTGGCTCCACCCTCCTGGGGAGCGGCGGATGACTCTGCCGGCACCTGGCCCAGGAAGGGCGAAGCCCCCATCAACAAGGTACTCTGGCCACCCCTGTCCGGACAATGCTGGCTCCACCTCCTGTGGGGCGTCTGATGCGCCTGCCCCTCACACTGAAAGCAGAAGCCGGAGTACACCCGCCGGGGTACTCCAGAACTGAGAGTGGCTATGCAAAGGCCCCCCTGGCCTGCGAGAACAAAAGAATTGGCCTATAAAAGAAGGAGCCCTGCTCCTTGAAAATTAGATCCGGTTTGGGCCACAGAAGGACTCTGCCCTACGAGAAGGACCGTGAGAGACAAGGAGGGGTGCTGACTCTTGCCTGTGTCTGGTGCCTTGCTGCTGAAGGAGAGGAAGACAAAAAGACTACGAAAAGACTTTTGCTCTACTTGTGCCAAACTCTGCTAAAGAGATCTCCAAGGGCTTGCAACTGAACTTGCCCCCTGACCAGCGTCCCAGGACCAGTGGACGCTACCCCCTTGGAAGAAAGCGACTGCGGGTGCTGACCATCGCCGCAGCACCGACGGAGGAATCTCCTCCAAGGCAACGACCTCCCGACCACCGTGACCGGGGCCCAAAGCAACAGCGGAAGCAAAGTAAGGACCAGCCGCCGCTGGCCCGAACACCGTGACCGCAACTGCACAGGGAGCCCGAGAGCAAAGGGAAGGAGGACCCGTCCGGTCCGAGCTCACGAGGTGACTGCATAGCGAGCAGCCACTCACCTGCAAAGACGGACAGTTGCCCTACGAGAATCCGCAGAGTCGGTAGCCTGCCCGACAGCCCAGCTGTGAGTCCACAGCTGCACCGACATTTGGCTGGGTACGTCCTGCACTTGGGGACCGTACTGCCACTTGTCACCACCGCACAGCCGCCGCCTCCAGGGTCGGAGCGGACGACGAGGAGAGGACCCTGCCGCCACAGAACACCGCTGCCCCGGATGACCAGTGACCTGCTCGGCTGAAGAGCCGCAACGATCAGCGACCTCGGGAAGGCAACGCAACGTGGGACAGATCCCCTGGAAGCCGCCGGCTCCACAAGAACTTTGAGTAACACCGGCCTACGGGCCTCAAGAGAACTGCATAAGAACTGTGGTAACCCGAATTGAGTAATCTGCAACCGTTTTCATAAAGTATATTGACTGTATTCACAAGCCTGCTTAAAATCTATATAAAGATATATATTTTTACAGAATACAGTCTGGTCTCGTTGTGTGGTGGGTTGGTTGTGAAGGTGTACTGTTGCAAGTGTTTAACCCTATGTGCCCCAAAGATTAGCCTGCGACTGCTTAAGCCACACTACCTAGAGGGTAAGCAGAGGTTGTCTGGAAGGTAACCCTCAGCCCTGACGAGGAAGAGAGAGTCCCTGCTTGTCGCTAGTGCTACACTGCGCCAACTAGAGCCTCCCCCTTCCTACAGTCCACTACTGACATCACCTCATAAGCCAACGGGGCACCCCACACTGACTTTCGGCGCAGCATTGTAGGATGGCCACACCAGTGCGGCAACTTGCTGGACACCACCTCGGTGCCATCCGGATCTCGGAGCGTTCGAGTCACTGTACCGCAAGAGTGACCGGAACTCAGCTGGTCACGCCGTCTTTCGGCGCAGCATTGTAGGATGGCCATACCAGTGCGCCAACTTGCTGGACACCACCTCGGTGCCATCCGGATCTCGGCGCGTTCGAGTCACTGTACCGCAAGAGTGACCGGAACTCAGCTGAACACGCCGTCTTTCGGCGCAGCATTGTAGGATGGCCACACCAGTGCAGCAATTTGCTGGACACCACCCTGGGCAACAGTGAAGCTGCAGCAGGTGCAAATAAGCTTCAGATAGTCTTACAAGCACTGCTCAGAACTCTCAACTATGGCACTCAACATCCAGGACTTGCCATTCGGATCTTGGCGCCTTGTGCTGGTTCCGACCTATTCACACATCGGTCCACTACTGACATCACCTCATAAGCCAACGGGGCACCCCACGCCGACTTTCGGCACAGCATTGTAGGATGGCCACACCAGTGCGGCAACTTGCTGGACACAACCTCGGTGCCATCCGGATCTCGGCGCGTTCGACTCACTGTACCGCAAGAGTGACCGGAACTCAGCTGGACACGCCGTCTTTCGGCGCAGCATTGTAGGATGGCCACACCAGTGCGGCAATTTGCTGGACACCACCTCGGTGCCATCCGGATCTCAGCGCGTTGTGCTGCCTTCGGCCTATTCGCACATCGGTCCGCTACTGACGCCGCCTCACGTGCCAACGGATTTTCTACGCTTTTTGTAGCCCTATGCCGCATAACAGGTCATGTGACTTGTTTATAAAACTTTTCATTGGTTCATTTTACTTTTGGTTTCCTAAAGATGGAAGGCTTGGTCATATGACCTAAAAATAACACTTTTCATTGGTTTAGAACATTTTTTTTCCCAAACGATGAAAGCCCCACCTTGTTTCTGGATGTTTCAGACTAAAGCTGGCGTCAGCATGAGAGCACCACCATCTCGTAGCTCCGTCGTGGTCATTCCGCGAGCAATCATGGCAGCCGCTCCCCACCGGAAGCCTGCGGGAGTCGGGGGCCCCCAAGACTTTTGTAGAATCTTCACGGCTGAGGGGACGCTTTTCGAGAATGGAGCCCAAGCCCTAGCAGGCAAGCGTCCGAGTTCCAAGGTGTCCCAGGTCCATTTCAGTGGACCAGGCCCAAAACCGAAGAGCCGTCCGCCATTTTAAGAGTCATGTGGCAGCCGCCTATCGCTGCACTGCAAGAGTGGGAGCAACTCAACAACATGGTGAGTGAGACGCATCAGCCGCAAGAGCGGGCGCAACTCAGCTGGATGGCCGCCACCTGGGGAGGCCCGTTCACGCCGCCTCCCCCACGCCCCTCCCCCCCCGGGCCGCCCCACGCCAATTTTCGGAGCAGCATGTAGGATACCAAAACCAGTGCGGCAGTTCACTGGACATCACCTGGGTGCCATCAACATCTCAGCGCGTTCTGCTGCCTTGGGACTATTCGCACAACAGACCGCTACTGACGAGGCCTCCCCCCGCACCACCCGGGACGCCCCACGCCAATTTTCGGAGCAGCATTGTAGGATACCAAAACCAGTGCGGCACCCAGGCGACATCACCTGGGTGCCGTCCAGAACTCAGCACGTTGTGCTGCCTTGGGACTATTCGCACAAAAGACAGCTTCTGACAATTGTTGCTTTTTTTGGTGAAAAATGTTTAAATGTTTTTACAGTTTTTGTTCCGTTCATTATATTTAAAAGTTAATAAAGTTTTATAATCTTACTTTGTTGGAGTGTTATAAATTTTTTCAAAAACGGGTGAATGGGGCCTTGAATCAGGTTATTGTCATGTGTGGGCTTTGCAAGTGTACTGCTACAGGATCGGACATTTCAAACTCAAATGCACGTTCTTTTTCTTACCTTTCCGAAGCATGGAGCGCAATAGCAGGCAGAGAAAGGGTGATGCAAGTGTTGAACACTGCCTAGCCTGGAAGTTGCTGGCAGTGCCCCCCCCCGCCCGCTCCTGAAAGAGGACACACACCGCCGCCCCGAGTACTTCACAGAACTTTAAAAGACCATGCGCTTGTTTATGAGGCTTAAATGGTTTATCACCCCTTCTAGAACCCCTGCATCGACCCTCTGACGTTTCCTGGAAGAATTACCACGTAACACAATACCAAGCCCTGTCAGCTGAAACCCCCGAGGAATCATGGGGCATATTATCAAGGGGGTTTATGTCCGCTTTTTTGGCTTTAAAAGCCAAGAAAGCGGAGATAAAATTATCTCCCTATTACCAAGCTGTCGCTAACACCAGTTAGTGACAGCTAAAAGGAGATATCGACCATCGTGGACCCCGCTTTGCATGTCAGTGATAGTGCCCTGAGCAGTTCTTAGCCATGTTATCCAATGGGAGGTGGATAACATGGCTAAGAGCATTTGCTCGATAATACATGAATATCGCTGACTTTTCTGCGATATTCATGCATTGCGGCCGTTTTTTATCGCATTTGCGATAAACCTTGCTAATAGCAAGGTTTATCTGCGATAAAAATCGCCGATGTGCGGCGATAATTTTTGTCTCTAAACAAGTTAGAAACAAAAATTATCGCTAGTTGTTGGTAATATGCCCCCGGGTTTTTGCTTGCAGAAATCGGGAGGCGGGAGACTAGCACTGAAATCAGTAGTCTCACGCCTGAATCGGGAGGGTTGGCATGTCTGGATTCTCTACAGGTGGGGCCATAAACTACATCCGCAGGGGTAGGTGATAGCCTGGGACCAGCCTGGCATCTAAAATGGCTGCCGTGCACGATAAAATTGTGGCATTGGAAAAAAGGCAAGATGGCGCAGACAATGTTTATCAATAAGGATTCATTTATAACAAAATATTTTATCGCAGTGACAAATTGGCGGTCAACACTTCCTGATTTCCATCGAATCGAACGTTAACAGACGTCACGCAGCAAAAAAAATAAAAAGCTCACGCACAGCCGCTGGAAGAGATGTATCAACATATATGAGCCTCCTCAGCCACCCTCATGAAACATAGGGGATTAGGATACGTCTCCCGCACCCCCTTATACCTTAATTAAAACGAAGCACAAAATGGCGAATTCTCGTTTCGCTACCAGTTTGCGGCCCAGTTCGCGGCCCGTGAAGCGCTTCTACCGTGAAAAATCATTTTTTTTATTTTCTCCACGGGACCCTTTAATAACCCCAACATCATTCCTAGGGGGTCAAGAGGGGTCTACCTTGCCCCCTTTCATTAAATTCCCCCTTCGTTTTTCACCTCTTCTTCTCTCTTCATCCTACCGAAAGATAAGATGGCGGCCACTCCGGACTGTTTAGAATGTTGACAGACACCGGAGAGCCAATCAGCTTTCTGCGCTCAAAGTTCCGTTTCGCGAAAAGTAAGCGAACCGGAGCGCAGCCTGGAGCGCTGTTACAGATATATATCTTGTTTTAAACGTTAATTTCTCAAAAACTACTGGAGCACATATATTGAGACCTAGCAAAGGCACATCGGGCTAACAGTCCCTACAATTTTGCCAAGTTTCGTGCAAATCCATTCAGCCGTTCGAGCTAAAAGTGAGTCCAACCGCCCTATGGAAATTAACATGGGAAAAACGCGTTTTGGGACCCCCCTTTTTTCTCGGCCCCCCCTCGACAAACCCCCCCCAAATTTTCAAGGGCTGCTCAGAAACAAAATGTGCCATTTTCCTGAAAATTTCAGCCGATTCCGTCCACAAGTGCCAAAGTTATTAGCCATAGAATTTTCAAAAATCCCATAGGGAATAAATCCTAACTATATATACCTACTGGCGATAGCCAGTAGGTAATATATATATATATATATATATATATATATATATATATATATATATATATATATATATATATATATATATATATATAGATAGATATATATTCACTGAAAAAAAACATACGTTTCAGAGACGTTATAGTTAGGAATTAGCATTTAAAAAATATTTGAGATTCACTGAAAAAAACATAGGTTTCATGAGTGTTATAGTTAGCTGGACATTTCACTACTACAAAACCATAGAAATTCCTCTGTTATAGTTAGTTGTGCTAACTATAACTCGCGTACCCGCAATGCACTGCTGATGATGTCACATATTACATCATTCATGACATGGTCAGTGACATCACTGTTGAAATCTCAAATTACATCACTGATGACATCACTGATGACATCATCCATGTGACAATCTGATACACCTCATCACACACTAGTATAACCTTTGATCACTCACTGTAAAATACAGAGTACCATATTTGAAAGCATTGACACACACATACAAGTTACCCTTTGTTCTTCTGTGTGCGGCGAACCTTCCTGCTGGGCTGCTCTGTGTCCCTTGGAGCTACATCCCTGAACTCTGCAACTCGCGGTACCCGCTTCGCGGGTCCCGCATCGAGGAGGAAGACTCGGCGGAACTGCTAAATTTTACCGGGGTGTCCAGGGGCAGTGCAGGGCTGCGAGCAAGCGCGGGGACTCCATCTCCCAGGAGTCCCTGCTGGCCAATTTGGAACACCTGGCCCGCTCTCCCTGCTAGCCCCGCCCCCTGAGAATTGGACGGCAGATAAGACCACCCCAAGCAAACGACGGGCGGGACCCTTTGTTCTTCTGTGTGCGACGAACCTTCCTGCTGGGCTGCTCTGTGTCCCTGGGAGCTACATCCCTGAACTCTGCAACTCGCGGTACCCGCTTCGCGGGTCCCGCATTGAGGAGGAAGACTCGGTGGAACTGCTAAATTTTACCGGGGAGTCCAGGGGCAGTGCAGGGCTGCAAGCAAGCGTGGGGACTCCATCTCCCAGGAGCCCCTGCTGGCCAATTTGGAACACCTGGCCCGCTCTCCCTGCTAGCCCCGCCCCCTGACAATTGGACGGCAGATAAGACCACCCCAAACAAACGACCGGCGGGACCCTTTGTTCTTCTGTGTGCGGCGAACCTTCCTGCTGGGCTGCTCTGTGTCCCTTGGAGCTACATCCCTGAACTCGGCAACTCGCGGTACCCGCTTCGCGGGTCCCGCATCGAGGGGGAAGACTCGGCGGAACTGCTAAATTTTACCGGGGTTTCCAGGGGCAGTGCAGGGCTGCGAGCAAGCGCGGGGACTCCATCTCCCACGAGTCCCTGCTGGCCAATTTGGAACACCTGGCCCGCTCTCCCTGCTAGCCCCGCCCCCTGAGTGGTCCATACCCAATAAGACTAAAACACACTACCGCTGCGCGGGAGCGCGCGGGGCGAAGCCCGGACAAAGGCCCTCTGTGGCCCTCCGAGGCCTGTAGAGTCTGGTCTGGGCCTTAGCTCTTGGTTCTGTATACTGTTTTGAAACTTGCTCTCATTTTAGTTGCCCTGGGTTCATTTAGTGTGAGTAATTTTGCCTACTGTTATATATTGCTGTTGGTTGCTTTTGGCTATTGCTGTTGTATAGTGTATATCGTACCAGCTAGTCTTTGACCCTTGGTATAGGGATGTGTACTCGGGAAACCCGAAGTAAGGCTGCGGCTAATGCTTCTAAGCTGACGGGCACATTGGATAATTTTATTGTGCGCACAAACACTCTAATCGATGAGGGGATTGCCCTAATGGAAAGAAGAGTGTCCCAGGATCTCGCATTAGCGAGGAGATCATCTTTAGGCCTCATAGCCTCTGCACACACACCAAGTAGAGCTCAATGTACTTCCCAATTAGATCCTATTCAATCTACACCCGTAAGTCACTCTATCTCTACTAGTCAATCGGTACCCATGGATTCTACTTCCTTGATGCCCCCTCAAGTAGCCCCTCCAACCTCTTTAGTGGCTCTTTCGATTGTTACAAACGATCTTGATACAACACTTGCACAAAGAGGTTTGAGGGAGGGCGCTATCCCTAAATGCTCTCAAGCATCAAGCAAGGATAGTGCTGATCCAATAGTCATAGTTGACGGGCGGGAATTCTTAGTGATGCAATTACTACGTCCTGTGGGTTTGAGATGGAGAGGGATATTGTGGCTACTTTTGAAAATAGTGAAGGTGAAGCTGAGGGGCGTCGTGCTTCACACCCCCTACCACTGGGTATCCCTGATGGCACAGCCTCAACTCCAAGTTTGGCAAATTTTCTTGAAGAGAGTAGCCTGGATGAATCCTTTGATGGGGCTGAAGACAGGAAGGGTATCTTCATGAGCTCCATAGCTGAGCTGATCAAATCCTTTCTGTCTCCCTTGGAATCTAGACTACAAGGTATTGAAGATCAATTGCAGGCTTTAAATCTAGAATTAAAAGCCAGACCAAAAATTCCTGTCAAAAAGGCAATTGGTGGATCGGTACCGGCTGGTGCCAAACTACCATTGTCTAATACACAAATAGTAGGGAAAAACCTTATCCCAAAAGTGTGTTCGTCCAAAATACCTCCAACCAAGGTTAATACAAACAGCAGTAATAAATTGCCCTCTACTGTGCCTAGTATACCCCAGAAAGTAAATGGCCCCATTACTGCTGCCCCCAAACCTCCCATTATTCTTGATCCCAAACCTCCTCTATCCCATTCAGGGAATATTAAAACACGACGGAATATTATTTTGCCCCCTGATGCCCATCCCTATGTAGTTGTCCTAACAGAAGTCCCTGAGCTTCCCCCCTCATCAACGGAATCGTACTGGGCTCTTAAAAACAAAGTCTGCCACTGGTTAGATAGAAACTACCCACTCCCACCCAACATTTGTAGTAACCTACTTATGTTGGAGAAAGCACCTTGGGTGGGTGAGAAATCAAAAAATCTCCAGGGTGACTGCATTGTGGTTACATTTGAGGACCCGCGTACGGTGGAGTATATCTGTGCGAGACCCCCATGTGATAACAACTCCTCCATTCTAGCTAAACCCCTCTCCTATTTCTATATGCTTGCAGACCATCGCAGTAATAGGTGGAGTTGGTTAAGGGCTCCTAACCATATAAGAAGGGGGATGAGAGAAGACCCTTTTCAGGATTACAATGTAAACCATTGGGATGGGGGCAAAGACAGAGGGTGGAGTACAGTACAAAGGAGAGTAGGTAGGCCCCCTTTTGGGTTTAATCAGTTTCAGGGGGAATGGTTTGGCCATCAGCACAACCCCCCTCCATTACCTTGTTTTAATCGTTTCAGTGCCCTGGAAGCAGTCGATTGACATTCGATTCATGTTTCCAGGCAAAAGGTTCTGAAGGAGGAGGCAGGGTCACCGCAGGCTATATCCACACTTGGAGAAAAGATTAAAGTGTCTGTGGATAATGTGGCCACTAGAATGATTGAATTGGACTGTACCCCATTGCCTACAACCACTGTAACAACTGCAGCTCTAAGCAGGATTAAGGAAAAATCTTTAAAACCCGGACTGGAATGATTTTATTGATCCCTTTCATATTTGTTTGTTTCAGGAAACTTGGTGCTTGTCCCCACAATATAAAAATGGTTACTCTACATATTTTGTCCCAGCAGTTTCTATAGGAAAAGGCCGCCCTTCAGGTGGTCTGCTTATCTGGGTAAAGGTGAACCTGAATTGTACTGTTACCACACATAATACGCAGTCCAATGACATTTTGCATATTTCTTTGAAAAGCCCTTATGGGGGCATTGTCCATTTGTTCTGTGTTTATGCAAGAGGGGTACAGGGTGGTTTAATATCACAAACGATTGAGCTGTTAGATGTAAAATTGTCTGAGCTCCCACCTAGGTCTAAAATCCTGCTGGGGGGCGATTTTAATTGTACATTTGAACCCCTAGATGATGAGGACGTTTTGGGTTTGAATTCTGAAGACTGGAGACAGGCCATACCCCCTTTAGTGTTGGCCCCTATTAAGAATTGGACTTTCAGAGCAATACAGTTGAATGCATTAGCTTTGGAGCATAATTTACGGGCATTAAATGGCCGGACTGCTTCTGATCGTGAAGGGGCAATGACCTATAATAGGATAAGCTGCCCATCGCGAATGGATTACATCTTTTTAGATGTTCATTCTTGGGCTACTTTAAAAGATATGGAAGTCAGGCAGTCCTCAGACAGCGATCATAACCCATTATGTGTGGAAATTAATTGGGCACACGGGTTTAGTAACATTGGGGGTCGAGAGATGGTTACAATGGATGTTCTCCCCTCCAATTGTAACCGGAGACTGAGGTGGGATGTGGTAAAATGTGAAGAGGAGAAAATTAACAATATTAGGGACTTAGTTAAAGCAGAAACCTCTAGCCTTGCAGTGGTGGACTGGGGGGAGGTTTCTTCTCTGGGGCACAAATTATTGATAACGGTACCGTCCGCAGTGGGAAGGGTAGGTGACTAGACGATCCACGCCAGGAAATCCGAGGTGGTCTCCACCAAGTCCTGGCCCCACCCGGTCAGCTCGAGGAAGCCTCCCGAGTATAGCATACGGTTCTGGGAAGGGTCCTGAGGAAGGACAGCCATACGACACCCACCAGGTCGTATACTGGGCCCCCTGATCACGGGGGTGCCCATGCAAATCATATGAGCACTCCTTGGTCCTGACGAATTGCTGTAAAGCAAGAAACATGTTGACCATCCACTCACCAAGGGTCGAACGAGGTTGACTACCTTGACTGTTCCGCCTCGATACCCCTTGTATTTTTAATAGAGCAGTGTGCCATACCATTAAAACCCCAATTTTTGGACTTCACTGACTCTTTTTAATTCACCCACGCTCACTTTTGCACAACCACATATTACCTCCTTGCATGGTCCCCTGACATCCACACACCCTTTGGCGAAGGAATAGAAGATCCCCACCAAAGTGCAACATTTATTGTTGCCCGACAGGCATTGCACTGCCAGCCTGGCGCAGGGGCAGGGTACCTATGATGACGCTGGACGATCACCGGGTGGGATTACAATTGTAGTCCAACCGGCGACTTGTGTGAGGTACCCCAAAAATTCCGAGAGAGGGTTCACTACACTCACTTTTCTCTCCCCCCTCTTTTTGACCCGACAAGAAAGAGACCAATGACAGTCCCTTAGCGGACTGTGACCGGGGAACTCTGTATTCCTTTTGTTGATATGCACAAATTATTGGGCCAGTATAAAACATTTACAGATAAAATAGGAGAACATTTCCTTAAAAACACCCAAAGGAACTCCGTGGTGGCCAATAGACCGCCGAAGGCGAACCCGTGGTATACAGCCGAATGTAGAGCTAAGAGGAAAGCCATTGGTATAGCGATAAAACTAAAGGATCTGAAGGCAGTAAGACTAGCTAGAAAGGAGTATCGTGGTTCAATTGCCTCAGCAAAGAAAAACTGGGAGGAAGAGCATTGGCAGCAGCTTAAAATTGCTGCCAGTAGAAAGAACTCTACCATTTTCTGGAAATTGATTAACGCGCTGGACCGGAGGGGTGTTGATCCTATTTTAAATCATATTACTGATCAGCAATGGCACACTCATTTTTTAAAAATGTATTGTGACGTTGCTGATCCAACTCCCCTGCTTCCACCAGCAGAGTGTAGCAATAGCAATCCCGGTTTGGAGTTGTCAGGTAATGAAACGATATTCTCCCAGCAAGAAGTTAAGGCCGCTATTTTAAATATACTTCCAGGCAAAGCGGCCGGCCCAGATGGTCTGCCCGGTGATCTTCTATTACATGACCCCTTAATCTGGGCAGAGTATATAGCAAGTTTAATGACTCTTATCCAGCGAGGCCATCCCGTCCCGGAATCATGGAAAGGGGCGGAGGTGATCGCGATTTTTAAGAAAGGCAACAGAGAGGACCCTGCCAACTACAGATCAATTAGTTTAATTGACACTATTCAAAAGGTAGTTGGCAGAGTCATTATAAATCGAGTTGAGACATGGCTAATGGATAATGATATTCTTACCCATTTTCAGGCTGGTTTTAGGCGGAATGTTGGTGCAATGGATCAAGTTTTCCGGTTTTGTGCGATCTATTGGAAGTCAGTATCAATTATTAAGGGCTGCTTGTATCTGGCTTTCATTGACCTGAAAACCGCGTTCGATGTTATCCCACGCGCCAAGCTATGGGAGATTTTACAAGCCATGGGGTTTCCTAGTCCTTTGCTGCAACTGGTTATCAAATTGCATGAGGACAACTATGCAAGGATACGATGGGGGCGCCAGGGTCAAATGACAGAGAGGGTACCAGTCAGCAGGGGGGTACGGCAGGGATGTGTGATGGCGCCGACTTTGTTCTCCCTCTTTATAAATGGGGTGGTGGACCATTTGAGGGAGGACCCGGCAGATGCCCCCGTCCCTGCCGGGGAGAAAACCCTGACACTTCTCTTTGCCGAAAACACCCTCCTGATGTCCAAGACCCCCAAAGGTCTCCAAAAACTGCTTGACCGCTTTTCCCTCTTTTATAATGATTGTGGGTTAACCGTCAACACTTTGAAGACAAAGTTGATGGTCCTAACTCCAAATACAAAGGTTAGGAAGGTCCATCTTACCTTGTGCGGTTCCCCTTTAGAGGTGGTGAACGAATTTGATTATCTTGGGGTGAGGCTGTCCAACAATATGAGCTGGGATTCCCACATTTCAAAAATGGTACTAAATCTTAAAAGGGTGTCCGGTGCAAAACTGAAGAACCAGCGCCTCTCTATAAGTAGACCGGTTGCCCCTGCCTTGGTAGTCTATGAAGGGAAGGCCTTGACTTCGGCAGTTTATGGTTCCGAATTATGGGGTGCTGAAAATACCAAGGCACTGGTAATTGCGGAAAATACGTTTATCAGAGATTTAGTCTTACTTCCAGCTTCTACCCCCTTGTTACCCTTATTTTTTGATTTGGGTAAAAAATCGATCTCGGACAAAGTTCAACTAAGGCCGCTGCTATTCTGGGTGCGATTCAGAAAAGGGGGTGGTGATGGGCAGAGTATCTGAATTAAGCAGAACACTCCTACCCAGTCAACAGATCAGGGCTTGATCCATCACCGTTTTTTAGCTCACTGCACCATCCCAGCTCAGAACCTGGCTACATGCAAATTAGTCTGTACCTGGCCCAGTGCATCATGGGAACAGGGCAGACCAAACTACCAAGCCAATTCTTTTACTGGAAAGGAAACAAGCTTCCGGGGACCGGTTTCTGGCATTACAGCCGTCTTCGGCCCGGCTTGCTTGAATCCTGATGGTGCAGTGAGCAAGGGACTCACATCTGAGCATACCCTTCCACGCTTATGGTGGACAAAACGATTCAGAAAAGAGGGTGGTGATGGACAGAGTATCTGAATTAAGCAGAACACTCCTACCCAGTCAACAGATCAGGGCTTGATCCATCACCGTTTTTTAGCTCACTGCACCATCCCAGCTCAGAACCTGGCTACATGCAAATTAGTCTGTCCCTGGCCCAGTGCATCATGGGAACAGGGCAGACCAAACTACCAAGCCAATTCTTTTACTGGAAAGGAAACAAGCTTCCGGGGACTGGTTTCTGGCATTACAGCCGTCTTCGGCCCGGCTTGCTTGAATCCTGATGGTGCAGTGAGCAAGGGACTCACATCTGAGCATACCCTTCCACGCTTATGGTGGACAAAACGATTCAGAAAAGGGGGTGGTGATGGACAGAGTATCTGAATTAAGCAGAACACTCCTACCCAGTCAACAGATCAGGGCTTGATCCATCACTGTTTTTTAGCTCACTGTGCGCCTTAGAAGAACCGAGGAACTAGCCGGGTATGCCAGAGTGTTGGACGAGTTAATAACCCTAAATGTTTCCCACCAAATAAAGTGGCTTAACAACCTTAAGAACTTAGTAATATCAATCGGCCTGGGGGAGTCCTGGGTGTCACAAGTCCCTCCTGCAAAGCAAATAGTAAAGAAATTATATTGGGACTGGGTTGAGGCCAAGATTAACAACTCAAATCTGGGGACTTTAACGACGAACTTTCTTATTCATAAACCTTCTATGAAGTTGGAACCATTTTGGGATTTTATCCAAATACCTAGAGATAGAACCATGTTCTTAAAATTAAGGTATGGCACCCTGCCCCTTAAAAAATTCATGGAAAGGTGGAAGACCAAGGGGGGTATTGAAATAAAATGCCCAGGTTGCCAATGTCCAGAGGAATCCCTTGGCCATTTTTTATCTGCCTGTTCTGCAAACAAATCCGTTAGGGCTAAATGGTTGAAACCTGTATGTAGGGAGTTGGGTGTAAAAGATCATAGGTCAGCCCTCCGTATCATCACAACCAATACTATCTCCATGTACATCATCTGTGGGGTGGCAAAATATCTGGGGGGGTGTTGGATAATACGCTCTAGACTGTTGGGTAACGCATAACAACTTTTCAATAAGCAAACATTGTTTTACACATTGTCTTTATCTTGCTGTTTCTAAATTGCTATTTGCTGTTCTCGATGTAATTGTAGTACTTTGGATGGATTGTTTTTATATATTTGTATGTTTGTACTTTTATGATAAATATCTATTGAATAAAGTATTACAACAATCTACCAACGGAAGTGTGGAGAGAGAGATTGCCTGGCGTCTATCTCAAAAAATTATGGCAAGTATCTCTTGACACTCTGTATGCTACAGTCCAGCCTGCATATTTGAAAAGGACTCATATCTTCTGTATCCATAGGGTTTATTAGTCTCCGCACAAACTTGTGAAGTTCTCGAATTGTCCATTACCCAAATGTCCGAAGTGCCTTCTCCCCGAAGCGGATGATATCCATATGTTCTTGGAGTGTCCCATGCTCCAAAACATTTGGGCAAAAGTAATAAAAGTTATTGGAGATATGATGGGTATCAACATTCAGGTAAGCCATCTTCTAGTGTTTTTTGGCTTGTTACCAGAATGTGAGACGCTCCCTGGTTGAATGAATAAGTTATCTCTATATTTGATTTTGTTTGAAGAGAAGTGGCTTAACTTTTGTTAAAGTAATATCTCGGTCCAATGATTAAGCCTTACACCTAAAATACTTTGCCTCTCTGGTTCTGAAGGGCACCCAGTAATCAGAACATCCACTCAGTGAGGCTTTGTGTAAAGCTTCTCCAATTAGCTAACAGAGTGCTCCAGCAGGTGCCTTAGAGAGGGAGGCTATGGGAGCAATCCAATAGCACTGTTTTTACTATTGGCGAATGAGGACTTAAAAAATAAATAATAATCACTAAAGGCGTTTTACTCCTTCAATGTGTGCTGTGGAATGCAGCATGCATTAAAAGAGGAAAAAACGAGGAGAAATAAAAACATTTCTCCTTGTTGTGCCTCGCCACACCACCTCTAGGGTGGCGCACCCTTCACACGTATCTACAGATTTACACTTTCTCGTAAATCTTGAGCATTGGTATTTCATGGGTGTAGTGTGGGAACAGACACAGCAACACCCATGGAACGCCCCTTCAATGCAAAGTGCTGCATTTGAATGGGTCATATTTTCAAGGAGAGGTAAAGCCACACAGGGTAGCTTTTCCTCTCCTTGTGAATATGGAGGAGTCCCCAGCGCCATCACTACGTTACAAAAAGTGACGTACTGGTGGCACAGGGGGCTTGTAAATCTACCCCATAAGTGCTTAGGAATTGGCAGAGTGATACAATAAGAACATAGTGCTGGATGGGTAATTGTCAAACTGCATGAGACTGACAGGAGGTATCCTAGGCTGCATGAGTACCACATCACTATTTAGTGGAGTGTGCTAAAAGTATGTATCTGCTTGGAGGTGTGTAGGGATTGTGCACAGAATATTGTATGTGTACTTGTGTTGGTGCCTAGGTCATTCTATAAGAACATCTCTAGTAACTAGAATGATGACAGTGCTGCAAACAGAGTGCTCTGTTTATTTATAATTGCTTAGGTATTGTCTCAATGCCCGAGTCATTCTGCACGTGCATAGACAGTGACTGGGTTCCTAGAGTGCTAGTAGTTGACAACAGGATGAGTTTATAAGCACTTCTATTTCAGCAGAGTGATTAGATAAGGACATGCTTCTGTCAGGATGATTGTAGGAGTGGACACAGACTCACAGTGTAATTCCAGACAAGCATGACTATTACCTGGACTTTTTGCAGGACTGAATCAGTAGTCTGCAAGGGGTTAAGCGACTGCATACATAGTGCACATTTGACTTACCACTGCTTGTCTCAATACCTGAGTCATTCTGCAAGTGCATAGACAGTGACTGGGCTCCTACGGTGCTAGTAGTTGACAGCAGAGTAAGTTTATAAGCGCTTATGTTTCAGCAGAGTTATTAGATAAGGACATGCTTCAGTCAGGATGATTGTAGGAGTGGACACAGACTCACAGTGTGATTCCAGACAATCATGACTATTACCTGGACTTGTTGCAGGACTGACTCAGTAGTCTGCAAAGGGTTAAGCAACTGCATACATAGTGCACATTTGACTTACCACTGCTTGTCTCAATACCTGAGTCATTCTGCAAGTGCATAGACAGTGATTGGGTTCCTACGGTGCTAGTAGTTGACAGCAGAATAAGTTTATAAGCGCTTATGTTTCAGCAGAGTGATTAGATAAGTACATGCTTCTGTCAGGATGATTGTAGGAATGGACACAGACTCACAGTTGGATTCCAGACAAGCATGTGTATTACCTTGGCTTTTGCAGGACTGACTCAGTAGGCTGCAAGGGGTTAAGGGACCGCATACATTGTGCACATTTTACTGTACCATTGCTTATCTGAATGCCTGAGTCATTCTGCAAGTGCATATATAGTGATTGAGTTCCGAGAGTGCTAGTAGTTGACAACAGGATGGGTTTATAAGCGCTTATGTTTCAGCAGAGTTATTAGATAAGGGCATGCTTCTGTCAGGATGATTGTAGGAGTGGACACAGACTCACAGTGTGATTCCAGACAAGCATGACTATTACCTGGACTTTTGCAGGACTGACTCAGTAGTCTGCAAGGGGTTAAGGGACAGCATACGTTGTGCACATTTGACTGTAACACTGCTTGTCTCAATGCCTGAGTCATTCTGCAAGTGCATAGACAGTGAATAGGTTCCTAGAGTGCTAGTACTTGACAGCAGGATACGTTTATAAGGACTTATGTTTCAGCAGAGGGATTAGATAAGGACATACTTCTGTCAGGATGACTGTAGGAGTGGACACAGACTCACAGTGTGATTTCAGACAATCATGACTATTACCTGGAATTTTGCAGGACTGACTCAGTAGTCTGCAAGGGGTCAAGGGACTGTATATATTGTGCACATTTGACTTTACTACTGCTTGTCTCAATGCCTGAGTCATTCTGCAAGTGCATAGACAGTGACTGGGTTCCTAGAGTGCTAGTAGTTGACAGCAGGATACGTTTATAAGCACTTATGTTTCAGCAGAGCTGCTTTAGAGCCAGAGAACCAGGTCATAAGAGCTGTTGTAGAGCCAGAGAAACCAGGTCAGCAGAGCTGCTTTAGAGGGAGAGAACCAGGTCAGCAGAGGTGCTTTAGAGCCAGAGACCAGGCCAGCGGAGCTGCTTTAGAGCCAGAGAACCAAGTAAGCAGAGCTGCTTTAGAGCCATAGAACCAGATCAGCAGAGCTGCTTTAGAGCCAGAGAACCAGGTCAGGAGAGCTGCTCTAGAGCCTAAGAACCAGGTCAGCAGAGCTGCACTAGAGCAGCAAGAGAACCAGGTAGGCAGAGCTGCTGTAGAGCCAGAGAAACAAGGTCAGTAGAGCTGCTTTAGAGGGAGAGAACCAGGTCAGCAGAGCTGCTCTAGAGCCAGAGAGCCATGTCAGCAGAACTGCTTTAGAGCCATAGAACCGGGTCAGCAGAACTGCTTTAGAGCCATAGAACCGGGTCCGCAGAGCTGCTTAAGAGCCAGAGAACCACGTCAGCAGACCTGTTGTAGAGCCAGAGAACCAGATCAGTAGAGCTGCTCTATAGCCTAGGAACTAGGTCAGCAGAGCTGCTCTAGAGCCAGAGAACCAGGTCAGCAGACCTGCTGTAGAATCATAGAAACCAGGTCAGCAGAGCTGCTTTAGAGGGAGAGAACCAGGTCAGCAGAGCTGCTTTAGAGGGAGAGAACCAGGTCAGCAGAGCTGCTTTAGAGTCAGAGAACCAGGTCAGCAGAGCTGCTCTAGCTGACACTGACTTACTGACACTGACTGACTGACACTACTACTCTCTCTCTACTACTCATTCTCTACTACTATACTACTCTCTACTACTCACTCTCTACTACTCTCTCTCTACTACTCACTCTCTACTACTCTAAACTGCTCACTCTCTACTACTCTCTACTACTATCTCTCTTCTACTCACTCTGCAACTCTCTACTACTCACTCTACAACTCTCTACTACTCTCTCTCTACTACTCTACTGCTCTCTCTACTACTCACTCTCTATATTCACTCTCCACTACTCACTCTCTACTACTCACTCTCTCCTACTCTACTAGTCGCTACTACTCTCTCTACTACTCACTCTACTACTCTCTACCACTCACTCTCTACTACTCTCTACTACTACTTGTTCTCTACTACTCGCGCTCTACTACTCTTTATTACTCACTCTCCACTACTCACTCTCCACTACTCACTCTCTACTACTCACTCTCTACTACTCTCTACTATTCTCTCTAAAACTCACTCTCTCCTACTCTACTAGTCTCTACTACTCTCTCTACTACTCACTACCACTCACTCTCTACTACTCTCTACTACTCTCTCTCTACTAGTCACTCTACTACTCACTCTACTATTCTCTACTACTCACTCTCTACTACTCTCTCTCAACTACTCGCCCTCTACTACTCGCGCTCTACTACTCTTTATTACTCACTCTCCACTAATCACTCTCTACTACTCGCTCTCTACTACTAACTCTACTACTACTCTCTACTACTCTCTCCACTACTCACTCTCTACTACTCACTCTCTACTAGACAAGCTCTACTACTCACTCTCTACTACTCACTCTCTACTACTCACGCTCTACTACTCACGCTCTACTACTCACTCTCTGCTACTCAACTACTCACTCTCTACTACTCTATTACTCTCTCTCTACTACTCACGCTCTACCACTTTCTACTACTTACTCTCTACTACTCACTCTCTACTACTCACTCTCTACTACTCTCTACTACTCACTCTACTACTCTCTACTACTCACTCTCCATTACTCACTCGCTACTCTCTACCTCTCTCTACCTCTCTACATCTCTACCTCTCTACACCTCTAGCCTCTCTACCTCTCTCTACACGCACACATATGCGCATATATATATATATATATATATATATATATATATATATATATATATATATATATCGCCACACATTTCCAAACTATTACGCTCGGAAAAAACGGCAAGCACTCCGATGTCGTAATCATTCCGATGAATTTATTTCCAAACCCCCAACACCCCCGACAGACGCGTTTCGCTCACAGGCTTCGTCAGTGTCATTAGTGTACAAACAATTACGGTACGCCATTTTAAACTATCCGCCCTTCTAGTTCATCGACATAGATGATGGTACATAATTCATTTCGTGGCGGCCATCTTGTAGTATGTTCATACAAGGCATTTCATACTGTTCAAAAATGGCGACAAGTAAAGTGCTCAGTGCAAGAATTAAAAAACGTTTGACAATAACCAAAATTATCATGACTAGCACATATTTACAATTTTGTCGTAATCAATACCCAGTATTTACATTTCAAACATTTACAGTTGTTTCTTGTGTTATGAGGGGGTGTATCCCCAACTTCATATTGCATGCATATGTGTAGATCTGCTCTGTACAAATAGTATATTATTAAGCCCAAAGTGCTATATACATATATACAATTTTTATATACACAGAGCTAGGCCAGTTGTTTCTCGGCACTTTCCTTTTTGTGTAGCCCTGTATGGGCTGGTGACCTACAACCGTTTGGTGTCACAGTCTACCGGTATCTATACTACTATTTTTTTCCCATATTTATATGCATTGTAGGGAGTGAAAAACATATTTACAAGGCTACAGTTTGTTTCTATTCTGATCTAATCAAGGAGTTTTATTATGGCTAACTAACAGATTCTTATTATCAGTGCTACAGAACCGGAGACTTCAAAGGTGTACCCACATTTCTGCATCATTATTTAGACCCCACGGTGTCATGGTCTTGAGGTCCATGATGTATCTAGATTTCAAGACACGGAGGGCTTTTTCCCTATTACCCCCTCGTTCTGATTTGGGAATCTGATCTATGCAGTAATAAATGAGTAAATCTCTATTGCTTTGATGTTGTTCAGCAAAATGACGGGCTATCGGATAGGTCTTGTCATTGTTCACGATAGCCCTCATATGTTCTAGGATTCTCATTTTGGTTGGTTTAATGGTACTTCCTATGTATCGTTTTTTACACGGGCAGACCAAACAGTAAACTGTATATTCTGAATTACAATTGAGATGTTTAGTGATCATTCTGTTAGGTCTGTCCTCACCCGTTCTTCCTGGGTACTCCTTGATTTTTTTGACTGTGTTTACATGCCTTACAGCGTAGGCAAGGAAAAAAGCCAACAATCTTGTTGGTAGTCGGGTTTACTTTTTCAGGGGAGTAATGACTGTGGACTAGATGGTCCGAGAGTGACTGGCATCTCCTGTATGTTACCATAGGTCTATCGGGTAAATACCTCTTCAGGACATTATCAATGTGTAATATATGCCAGTTTTTCCTAAAGGTCTGGACCAGTTCCCCAGATTTGCTGTTGAATGTGGTTATCATTCTGACCTGATCATTATCTTTCCTCGACTCCTTTACCACCAGGAGATCCCTCCTGTCAATTGTATCTGCTTTAGCGTTTGCTTGTTCTAAGATGTTACGGGAATATCCCCTCGCTTGAAACCTATTACTGGCTTCTTCCTGGGCCATTTTAAAAACATTTGCCCCTGAGCAGTTTCTTTTGAGTCGTAGGTATTCACCATAAGGTACGTTCCTGACCAGACTCCTAGGATGATGACTGGCCGCATGTAGTACGGCATTCCCTGCCGTCGGCTTCCTATAGAGTCTGGTGTGGAGATGATCATTTTCCACAAATACCTCTAGGTCTAGGTAACATACACTTTTTTCACTGATTGTACAGGTGAATTGTAGATTCAGGTCATTATTGTTCAGAGTTGAGGCCCTGTCTCCCCGCCAAACAATAAACAGATCATCAATGTATCTGGTCCACATCAATATCCTCTCACTCCACTTTTCATTGTTGCCTCCCCATGCCTCGTGCTTCTCCCACCAGCCCACGACTAAATTCGCGTAGCTGGGGGAGAAGCACGAGCCCATTGAAGTGCCCCTGATCTGTTTATACAGTTGGCCTGCAAACAGGAAAAAGTTGTTAAACAAACAGAATCTCATCATACACAATAGCATATCGCTGTGTGCTCGGTATTTCGCTTGTTTTCTCTCCAAAAACCACTTTGTAGCACACAGTCCTTTCTCATGGTCTATGCATGTGTACAAATTAACAACATCAAGTGTTATTAACAGCATATCTCTTTCCCAGGAGACATTGTCCATGATGCGCAGGAAGTCTTGCGTATCTCTTACATAAGAGGGCAAGTCCTTAACGATAGGTGCTAAAGAAGTGTCTATGAAGCGTGAAGTGTTCTCTAAGAGGCTGCCAATTGCCGAGACAATCGGCCTCCCTGGTGGTCCTCTGGCATTTTTATGGATTTTAGGCAGATGGTAAAATGTGGGCAGCATGGGGGAATCACAGTGTAAGAAAGCAAATTCTTCAGGGCTGATCATGCCCTCATCCTTCCATTGATTTTTTCATAGGCAATGGTGCTTTTCACATACTCCTCTCTTTTTACTGTGACATAGCACTCCTTGTCCCTTAATTGTCTATGCGCCTCCTGTTCGTAATGTTCCTTACTGAAAATGACGATGTTCCCGCCCTTATCTGAGGGCTTAATCTCGATTGTCTTGTCATCTCGTAAGGATTTAATTGCTGCCCATTCTCTCCTTGTTATATTGGATGATTTTATATCCATTTTTTTATTCGCCATTTTCTCCAGATCTGCCGTTACCGCTTCATTGAACACATCGATTGCATCATGTGGTGTGTTAGGCAGTTTTCTTGACTTGTTTTTAAAGTTGCTCGGATCTCTGGCTTGTTCAGGATGTAGTTCAGTTTGTGTCATTATCTCCTGTTCTTGGTTTTGTAAGTCTTGTGTTGCAGTCAACAGAACCTCCAGGAGATTGTCTTCATTTGCTTCAACTGCTGTCGTTGTTTTTGACATGTCTGAGCCTATTGTTTCCCTCGCTCTTTCAGGGTTCTGAAGGAAGATTTTTTTGAACTTTAATTTCCTTATATATTTGAACAAGTCAATTTTGGCGTCCACTAGATTGAATTCGCTTGTTGGACAGAAGCTTAAACCTTTTTTCAGTACATTGGTTTCATCCATGGTCAAAATCCTTTTAGACAGGTTAATGACGTTGTTGTCTTCCTTGGTAATTACTTTCTCCTTCGATTGGAAGCACTCCGTGTGACCATAGGGGTGGTGGCATTTT
This sequence comes from Lissotriton vulgaris, assembly GCF_964263255.1. Taxonomy (NCBI): domain Eukaryota; kingdom Metazoa; phylum Chordata; class Amphibia; order Caudata; family Salamandridae; genus Lissotriton; species Lissotriton vulgaris. The sequence goes on from NC_141696.1 coordinate 1,258,691,839, forward strand.
GCGAACCTCCCCTTGTGCCTCCTCCCCCGCCTCGTCCTCCTCTTTGGTTTTGTTGGGGCGGATGACTCCTTAGTTGTGGTCTCTGGCGGGTTTCCTTCATTACCTGGTACTCGTCGAAAAAAGGTTTCCCTGTCTCATTCTCCTTTGCCACCGGGGCTGTATTTTGTTCCCCGTCTGAAGTTTCCACTTCCGATTCCTCGGTATCTATAGTTGTTGCTTTAGAGGGAGAGAACCAGGTCAGCAGAGCTGCTTTAGAGCCAGAGAACCAGGTCAGCAGAGCTGCTCTAGCTGACACTGACTGACACTGACTTACTGACACTGACTGACTGACACTACTACTCTCTCTCTACTACTCATTATCTACTACTCTACTACTCTCTACTACTCACTCTCTACTACTCTCTCTCTACTACTCACTCTCTACTACTCTACACTGCTCACTCTCTACTACTCTCTACTACTATCTCTCTACTACTCACTCTGCAACTCTCTACTACTCACTCTACAACTCTCTACTACTCTCTCTACTACTCTACTGCTCTCTCTACTACTCACTCTCTATATTCACTCTCCACTACTCACTCTCTACTACTCACTCTCTCCTACTCACTACTACTCTCTCTACTACTCACTCTACTACTCTCTACTACTCTCTACTACTACTTGTTCTCTACTACTCGCGCTCTACTACTCTTTATTACTCACTCTCCACTACTCACTCTCCACTACTCACTCTCTACTACTCCCTCTCTACTACTCTCTACTATTCTCTCTAATACTCAATCTCTCCTACTCTACTAGTCTCTACTACTCTCTCTACTACTCACTACCACTCACTCTCTACTACTCTCTACTACTCTCTCTCTACTAGTCACTCTACTACTCACTCTACTACTCTCTACTACTCACTCTCTACTACTCTCTCTCTACTACTCTCTCTCAACTACTCGCCCTCTACTACTCGCGCTCTACTACTCTTTATTACTCACTCTCTACTACTCGCTCTCTACTACTAACTCTACTACTACTCTCTACTACTCTCTCCACTACTCACTCTCTACTACTCACTCTCTACTACACAAGCTCTACTACTCACTCTCTACTACTCACTCTCTACTACTCACGCTCTACTACTCACGCTCTACTACTCACGCTCTACTACTCACTCTCTGCTACTCAACTACTCACTCTCTACTACTCTATTACTCTCTCTCTACTACTCACGCTCTACCACTTTCTACTACTTACTCTCTACTACTCACTCTCTACTACTCTACTACTCACTCTCTGCTACTCTCTACTACTCACTCTCTACTACTCTCTACTACTCACTCTCTACTACTCTCTACTACTCACTCTACTACTATCTACTACTCACTCTCCATTACTCTACTCTCTACCTCTCTCTACCTCTCTACATCTCTACCTCTCTACACCTCTACCTCTCTACACCTCTACCTCTACACCTCTAGCCTCACTACCTCTCTCTACACGCACACATATGCGCATATATATATATATATATATATATATATATATATATATATATATATATATATTCGATCCACATCCTTTGTAACGCCGGGACACCGTGACAGCGGTGCATTAAAGGGCAAAAGTCCCCCTTCGTTGTATGCAGGTCCACAAAACGTAGCAAAGCTACGTAAAAATGCACTCCCCTTGAAAGATCAGGAATCAAAAAGTTCTCAGCAAAGTGCGCTTTTCCAAAAGTTCATATTTATTTAAAGTGCAGCATCGTGATAAGTCATGGAATCACAAAACCCAACGCGTTTCAGCGAGGAAACTCGCCTTGATCACGGGCAGTTACATTTGTAGCATGAATTTAAATGAGAATATAATAACCGGTTACTACGTTTTGTGGACCTGCATATATATATATATATATATATATATATAAAATATATATATATATGACGTATAGAACTAAAAGGAGGTGAGCCGTCAATGTTTTAACAGTGCCCAAGAAGAAGAGGTGTGTGACGCCTCGAAACGCGTCGGCAACTTCAAATACTTTTACAGCAATGAGGAGCAAGCTGCAACGAGGTGATAATGGACCACGAGGTTGGGAACATGGTCGAGTGCTCATTTCAAAAGCTTCAAGCTTCAGGGCGTTTTGGTTCTACAATATATATATATATATATATATATATATACATATATATATATATATATATATATATATATATATATATATATATATATATATATATATATATATATATATATATACACACACATTGCAACGAAGGGAATCCGCTGGAACAGAGATCAGTCGATTAAGCAGGTAGGTGTTTTATTTTTGGCAGCTAGGGACGATGCGTTTCGACTACAGCCGTAGTCTTGGTCACATGACGCATGCCTCCATGTTACATCTTTTAAAAAGACAGTGTGATTACATCATCATGGACATAAAAGAAATATTTTCATGTTTAAATCGTCACATTTTTTCATTTTTATATACAAGGTGAAAAGTGCATTTCGATACAGTGCATACTTATACATCTATGCTGCTAATCTAGCATGTTTTGTAGGTACTTAGGATAAGCCAGAGTTTGACATATAGTATGATTAAGAGTATGTCTGTTGGGGTCTGATTGACCTATTCAGTGTTGCACATAACAGGTTTGGAAATCATGCTCTTGGATTTACATTGATGTTGCTATTGGGTCTAGTGCCCAGGAAGTGCCAAACTACATGTTTTAACAAGTGCCTGTGTTTCTATTAGGAGTACTCAATAGTGAAGGTATAGTACCATAATATTCTATGGGTGACTAGAGTCTTTACAGGTGGCCACCCAGGACTCAGGTGCTCATATTTGTAACTCAGATGTGATTTTCAGTGCATTGTGTGTCACCACAGTCCTACAACAAGAAACACATCAGTTAGGGCAATGAAATATAAACATAATAATATGTCAAAAGCGCAAACATTGGTAATGTTATATAACACTGAATGGTTTGTATATGACACAGTAAAGTATAGAACTCAGGTTAGCAGCAGTGACGTTTGAAATAACAGTGAGGATGTGGGTGGTGAAAGGTGGGAAGAGTGGTGGGAGGGCGAGGTTTGTGAGGGTATCTGCTCTGCAAACAATATGACAAGTAAGTATATAGACTTTGCGATAGATTCAAGTATTTACAAGTGACTGTACAATTCTTCGTCCTGATTCAGGCCATTGGGAAACTTGGTACCAGCTAAGAGGATAAAGCGTGATTCATGCTTGCGGAGGGAGGCAATGTGATTGCCTCCTCTTGGATTGGGGTTGACTGTGTCCAGGCCAAAGAATTTGGCCTTGGTCCAATCGCTTCCGTGTTCTTTAGCAAAGTGCTTGCGGTACTTTAACTAAGATCACCATTGGTTATAGCCCGCCAATGTTCCAGGATGCGTGTCTTTACTGCAAAGGTGGTAGACCCAATATACCAAAGAGCACAGGGGCAGACAATGGCATAAACTAAATATTCAGTGTTGCATGTTATTATTTGTGGTATCTTCCATTTGGTCTTGGTTATTTCTAGGGTAGTTTCCATGACATTGGTGCTGTGTCTACACGCTTAGCAATTTCCGCATTTGCGGAACCCCTTAATCTGTTTGAGTCAATTGTGTTCTTTGGGGCGGAAATGGCTTTGGACCAAAATGTCCCTTAGTGATGTATTTCTTTCATATGTTATGGAGGGTCTAAATCCTATCTCATTTCTTAGTATGGGGTCCTGTCTAAGGATATCCCATCTGTTTTTCAGGATCTTCCGAATCTGATTTGATTGACCGCAAAATTTGGTAATGAATCTAGGGGCAGGCTTATCTTTTTCCTTACTGGGAATTTTCATGTTAGGTCTCAGGATTTCCTCTCTGCATTGGGACTCAACTTTGGTTTCAGCTTGGTTTAGCGCTTTCTTGGAGTATCCTCTATCTAGGAACCTTGCTTTCATTTCTTGCTTGGCCTGTGTGTATGTTTCATCAGAGCTACAGTTGTGTTTGGATCTGAGGAATTCGCTGTAAGGTATACCCCATCTGAAGCTTGGGGGATGGGAGCTGGCAGCATGGAGGATGGAATTTACAGCTGTGCTCTTTCTGAATAGGTTGGTACTTATTTTCCCTCTCTCCACTGTGAGTTTAAGGTCAAGGAGTTCGACCGAGGTTTGGCTATAGTGTCTTGTGAACCTGAGGTTAACATTATTACTGTTCAGTCAACAAAATCGTTGAGGTCTTTCTCAGTCCCCCTCCATACAAAAAAGATATCATCTATGTATCTTAGCTACTTTGATACATTGTGAGCCCACTTGTCAGTTTGGTTATTCCAGAGCACCTGATTCTCCCACCAGCCCACCATGAGATTGGCGTAGCCAGAGAACCAGGTCAGCAGAGCTGCTCTAGCTGACACTGACTGACTGACACGGACTGCCTGACACTGATTGACTGACACTGATTGACTGACACTGACTGACTGACACTGACTGCCTGACTGACTACTCTACTACTCACTCTCTACTACTCACTCTCTACTACTCACTCTCTGCTACTCTCTACTACTCACTCTCTACTATCTCTCTACTACTCACTCTCTACTACTCACTCTCTACCTCTCACTCTCTGCTACTCACTCTTTGCTACTCACTCTCCACTACTCTCTCTCCTAATCTACTACTCTCTACTACTCACTATACTACTCTCTACCACTCACTCTCTACTACTCTACTACTCACTCTCTACTACTCTCGCTTTACTACTCTCTCTCGCTTTACTACTCACTCCTACTACTCACTCTCTGCTACTCTTTACTACTCACTCTCCACTACTCACTCTCTACTACTCACTCTCTACTACTTGCTCTCTACTACTCACGCTCTACTACTCACGCTCTACTACTCACACTACTACTCACTCTACTACTCCCGCTCTACTACTCACTCTCTGCTACTTTCTACTACTTACTCTCTACAACTCACTCTCTCTCTCGAAAGCGGTAGGATAATGGAGAGAATCTCGAAGGGAACGCCAGGGATTCAACCCCTGATAAATTCACAAACCGGATCAAATATTGAAAAGACTATGTATTAAATGAGGAAGTGAACAGAACAAATCACATTGTAAATAGCCTTGAAAAAGCCCTGGCGCAATTCGCCACAAGGGCAAAACACGTGTCGGCTGTCCACGCTGTTATCTACACAAATAAAGAGCAACTTTTCTATAAAGCAAAGACTTCTGGATTCTATTTATACAAAAAAGGATTGAGCCTAAGGATACTAAGATGCAATGCCTAACACAATCATCATTCCCTTCAAATACCCTATTGTCTGAAAACTCAAGAGGTCCAGAGTTTTCTTGAGTGTGTTATCTTTATTAAAATCCTGTGAAAACTGATGTGGACTTGGATTTCTCTGTGGACCACCCCTCTTCTAGACAACTCACTCTCTACCACTCTCTACTACTCACTCTCTACTACTCACCCTCTGCTACTCTCTACTACTCTCTCTCTACTCTCTACTACTCACTCTACTACTCCACTGCTCACTCTCTACTACTCTTGATCTACTACTCACTCTCTACTACTTTCTACTACTTACTCTCTACTACTCACTCTCTACTACTCTCTACTACTCACTCTACTACTCAGTCTCTACTACTCACTCTCTGCTACTCTCTACTACTCACTCTCTACTACTCTCTCTCTACTCTCTGTTACTCACTCTCTACCTCTCTACACCTCTACCTCTACACCTCTAGCCTCTCTACCTCTCTCTACATGCACACATATGCACATATATTTACATATATATGCATTTATATATGTGTGTATATATATATATATATAAACATATATAATCTGCATATCTTTATAAATACAAATATAAATGCATGCATACATATACTTATATGCATACATATGCATGTTATGTACATGAAAGTTTGAAAAACACCAATCAAAGCAAAGATAAAAAGTCACCTAATTACAAACAGAATTGCTTTAACTTAAACGAGGGCGAGACCTATTCCATTTTCAATGCTTGTTTACTTTGGTTCCATCAAGAAGGCATTCAGATGTGTTACACATTTGCCATAAATTCAGAATATTAGCCCTGTAGTTGCTCATTAGATCACTGTAGTAAAGCTACTGCTCACCAGGGAAGTTTGCTGCTGGTATTCAAAGTGCATGTTTCAGTCTGCATGTTAGAATTTTTTAATAAAATAGAAGAGGATTTGAGATGTGAAAATGTGCCCTAATTTTTTTTCTGCAGCACTAATCATAATTTCTATGGCAAAATGAAGCCCCTCATTTTGTTCCTTTTTAGGTCTCGGCCTAGCGCACACTGCGCTGCAGTGTCGCGCAGCCGAGATTTTATGTTTCCTAGAGTGGGGCTTGAACCCGCCCCTCTTCTCCATTGGCTGGCGTCCAAAACGGAGGCCAGCCATTGGAGGAGAGGGCCATCACTCCGTTCAAGCCCCGTCTTTTTGGGTTTTTTCGTTTCTTTCGGTTTACTTTCTCTCCTCTTCCCATTGGCTGGAATTTAACATTCCTGTGTAAGTACCACTACCACTAGGTAACTCATCAATGGCCCTACTATTGGGATCGATTAAAGTAACCATTCAAAAAATGCAGATGCTTAAAGCCAAGCTACAAAAAGAACTGGAACTTTTAAAGAACATAAAAAGTGACTCTGAAGTGGCACACATACTACAGAGGATTGCAGTAGTAAAAAAGATGACTGCCAGGAATTCTATTAAAAGTAAGTCTGAAAAACTAAAAAGAGATATATTAAGATTTCATATACCTCCTCTTCCAACTAACCACTTCGTAAATCATTCTGTTTTTGGAGATATTCTTGTCAGTGTAAGCCCTGTGAGTAAACAGCATTAAAAGAACAGAAGATTTATAAGACAAAAAAGACTGCATAGCATCAGCCAGCTTCAACCCTGGCAGACATCTGACTCAGTTATTGACTTGACTGGAGGGCTCCTATCACCAGGTGAATTGAACCTCTTGAGTAAAGGCCTCTATTTCTGTCCTGTACCGAAGGACCATAATACGGCCAACATGATGAGAGACCTAAAAACCTTCGACAGAAGATGCAGACTCGCAGAATACTTTTACAATAATTCTAATGTTGGTCTGCCAAGCTACCTTCCAGATCCATTTAAGAAGTTCCGCCATCCCAAATCATGGACTCCTCAATGTGGTAGAAATGCTGTTCTTGATACATACATTTTATCCATCAACAAACTCATCAAGGAATCAACACCTAAAAGGATTTCTGATAACATTAGAAAAGAAGAAAGAAAAGCTCTCCACCTCCTTCAACAGAGAATGGATGTCATTATAAAACCAGCAGACAAAGGTGGTGCAGTGGTTGCCATGAAAGTAAGTGGTTATATTGAGGAAGGAATGAGACAACTAATGGATACCAACACTTACAAACCTTTAGAAACTGATCCCACTGAAGATGTGAACAAAGAAATTAAAAACATGGTTGTAAGGTACAGGTGCTTAAACCTCATTGATGAAACAACAGCAGATATACTTGTTCATCCCAAACCAAGACTTGAGAGATTTTATATGCTTCCCAAAATTCACAAAATGAACAATCCTGGCTGTCCCATCATCTCTGGCAATGACACTGCCACTGAGAGACTATCTTTATTTGTTGACCTGCCCCTCCAGCCCATTGTACAGGAACTTCCATCATTTGTTAAAGATACCAGTCACTTCCTTCAGATTATTGAAGGAATAAACCAAACCTACACATTTGATGATGATACTCTTCTGGCTACATTTGATGTTACATCATTATACACCAATATACCATATGACGATGGGCGTATGGCGTTATCTGAAGCTCTTAGTAAAAGAACCGTGAAAAAACCATTAACAAATGTGCTTACCAACTTTGCTAGAGTTATCCTTAAATCCAACAATTTTACATTCAATGGTAAAAACTATCTGTAGATACAAGGTACTTCCATGGGTACTCGGATGGCTCCATTCTATGCAAATATCTTCATGGGCAAACTAGAGAACAGTATACTTGGTACTTCTAGCATCAAACCACTGGTATGGCTACGATACATTGATTACATATTTATAATATGGAAAGAAGGAAGTAGAACATTGGAACAATTTACAGCTAATATCAAGTTACCAGCAGCCATACCAAACAGAAGCATCATCTCCCTTTTCTGGATGTGCTGGTCACCATTCATGAACACAAAATTGCAACTGATCTGTACCACAAGCCTACAGATGCTAATTTGTATCTAAGCTGGACTTCATGCCACCCACATCACACTAACCTGAGCATCACCTACAGCCAAGCGCTCAGAATAAGACGCATCTGCAGCAATGAGGAAACCTGTAAAGACCATCTACAGGAGCTTGCTACATTATTTAGAAGGCGAGGCTATCCTCTGCATATCATACAGCAACAAATTGACAAGTCTTTGCAGTTACCCAGAGAAGCACTTATTTGGAATACCAACGCCAGAAACAAAAGTGACAAAATTCCATTTGTAGTTGACTATCATCCATCAGCTCCCAACTACAGAAATATAATGCAAAAAACATTTCCCTTACTGTCCACTTGTGAAAAATTGCAAAAGGTTTTTCCAAACCCACCAGTCATTGCTTACAGCAGAGCTCCAAATTTACAATCTCTTATTGTGAGAGCTGAACTCAAGCAAGCTGTAACAAATGCAGGGGTTTATTGCTGTGACTCTAAAAGGTGCATCATGTGTGAATACCTTTTACGAACATCAGTTACTAGTTATGTTACCAGAAGGACCTATGCAATAAGGCAGCATCTTACATGTCGCTCAACATGCATTATTTATGTGATTCAGTGCCAACGGCAAAGCTGTAAAAAACAATGTGTAGGCCAAACAGTGACTGAACTCCGCACACGATTCAGGAACCACAAATCAGCAATAATTAATAAGACAATTGACCAGCCTGTAGCCTACATCACCTACCGAGAACTACGAACATTGCATTCTGGGCAGTGTAGTTCACCTCCACTACCGTGAATCTACACAGGTGAGCCAGCAATTAACAGGGGGCGGAGCAGTGGAGCTATTTCAACATACAGGAGGCAGTACTCACCATTAGCTTGCTGTTGTTATCCCTGGACACTTGGGCGCTGATGAAGGCATGGAAAATGCGGAAATGCATTCGCCATGAAAAACGAATAAAGTGCTTCCAGTGGTTTCCCCTCCTGTGGCCTCTGCTCTTTTTCATTAAGGAGGTGTGTGGACATTTTACTGCATCAGCCAGCGACACGTTTTGGAGGCCCCCGCTTTGTTCTGGGCACAGGCTAAAACTGGCTCTGCTGCAGCCATGGCATTTCTTCGTTTCCAAGGTGTTGGAAAGTCTGTAGCCCGCCCCGCACACCGGGAGGAGATACGGCGGTTGTGAGGTTATTAACCTCATACTGGGCAGTGTGCACTGTCATGTTAGCCCCCGCTCAAAGGATTCCTGGTTTCTGGGGCTGAAGCGGTGAGGGGACCTAAGGAGCAACTTTATTTGGGATTCACAAGCAGGAAGATTGATTTCAACGGCAAGCGACGTCTCCTGTACTCCCGCATCACCACTTGAGATGTACTTTACCCCCCTGCATCACCTACCGGGAACTACAAATATTGCATTCTGGGCCATGTAGTTCACCTCCACTACCGTGAATCTACACAGGTGAGCCAGCAATTAACAGGGGACGGAGCGGTGGAGCTATTTCAACATACAGGAGGCAGTACTCACCATTAGCTTGCTGTTGTTATCCCTGGACACTTGGGCGCTGATGAAGGCATGGAAAATGCCAAAATGCATTCGCCATGAAAAACGAATAAAGTGCTTTCAGTGGTTTCCCCTCGTGTGGCCTCTGCTCTTTTTCATTAAGGAGGTGTGTGGACATTTTACCGCGTCAGCCAGCGACGCATTTTGGAGGCCTCCGCTTTGTTCTGGGCACAGACTAAAACTGGCTCTGCTGCAGCCGTGGCATTTCTTCGTTTCCAAGGTGTTGAAAAGTCTGTAGCCAGCCCCGCACACCGGGAGGAGATACGGCGGTTGTGAGGTTATTAACCTCATACTGGGCAGTGTGCATTGTCACGTTAGCCCCCGCTCAAAGGATTCCTGGTTTCTGGGGCTGAAGCGGTGAGGCGACCCAAGGAGCAACTTTATTTGGGATTCACAAGCAGGAAGATTGATTTCAACGGCAAACGAAGTCTCCTGTACTCCTGCATCACCACTTGAGATGTACTTTACCCCCCTGCATCACCTACCGGGAACTACGAACATTGCATTCTGGGCCGTGTAGTTCACCTCCACTACCGTGAATCTACACAGGTGAGCCAGCAATTAACAGGGGGCGGAGCGGTGGAGCTATTTCAACATACAGGAGGCAGTACTCACCATTAGCTTGCTGTTGTTATCCCTGGACACTTGGGCGCTGATGAAGGCATGTGGAGAAGTGTGGCTCACTGGTTAGAGCAGGCAGACCCTGAAGCAGAGGTCAGACCCGGGACCAGGGTTCAATTCCCGACGCGGCAGGGTCTTGAGCTCAAATGTCCATGGACGCGATAATTCTCGCTTCGGTGCCTGACCTAATCATGGGTTCACACTCTGCAACTCTGGGCATTAAGCTTGCTTAATCTCCACAACGGCCCCCCGCGGCGGGATGCCTGGCTTTCACCTTGGGGATGCCCTGTAGGGGCTATCTCACAGGAAAAAGCCAAGACGGGTTCCCAAGGCAAGCGCGGAGATACCCCTTCGGGGGTCGATTCAGGCGCTATATAAGAAACATAATAATAATAATAATAAAATGCCGAAATGCATTCGCCATGAAAAACGAATAAAGTGCTTCCAGTGGTTTCCCCTCATGTGGCCTCTGCTCTTTTTCATTAAGGAGGTGTGTGGACATTTTACCGCGTCAGCCAGAGACGCTTTTTGGAGGCCCCCGCTTTGTTCTGGGCACAGACTAAAACTGGCTCTGCTGCAGCCGTGGCATTTCTTCCTTTCCAAGGTGTTGGAAAGTCTGTAGCCCGCCCCGCACACCGGGAGGAGATACAGCGGTTGTGAGGTTATTAACCTCATACTGGGCAGTGTGCACTGTCACGTTAGCCCCCGCTCAAAGGATTCCTGGTTTCTGGGGCTGAAGCGGTGAGGGGACCCAAGGAGCAACTTTATTTGGGTTTCACAAGCAGGAAGATTGATTTCAACGGCAAGCGACGTCTCCTGTACTCCCGCATCACCACTTGAGATGAACTTTACCCCCCTGCATCACCTACCGGGAACTACGAACATTGCATTCTGGGCCGTGTAGTTCACCTCCACTACCGTGAATCTACACAGGTGAGCCAGCAATTAACAGGGGGCGAAGCGGTGGAGCTATTTCAACATACAGGAGGCAGTACTCACCATTAGCTTGCTGTTGTTATCCCTGGACACTTGGGCGCTGATGAAGGCATGGAAAATGCCGAAATGCATTCGCCATGAAAAACGAATAAAGTGCTTCCAGTGGTTTCCCCTCGTGTGGCCTCTGCTCTTTTTCATTAAGGAGGTGTGTGGACATTTTACCGCGTCAGCCAGTGACGCGTTTTGGAGGCCCCCGCTTAGTTCTGGGCACAGACTAAAACTGGCTCTGCTGCAGCCGTGGCATTTCTTCGTTTCCAAGGTGATGGAAAGTCTGTAGCCCGCCCCGCACACCGGGAGGAGATACGGCAGTTGTGATGTTAGTAACCACATACTGGGCAGTGTGCACTGTCACGTTAGCCCCCGCTCAAAGGATTCCTGGTTTCTGGGGCTGAAGCGGTGAGGGGACCCAAGTGAGGTAATAGAAATTTTCAGGTAGCTAATGTGTCCCCCACTCGCACCCTATCCATGCACCCATGTTCCTTGTATGTCGTGTAAATTCTGTTCCGTACATGCTAGAAAGACGCATATGCATTTGCGTCCATCCTTAACATGTCAGCTATCCAGTCCTGCAAGAAAATCCCGTTAATTAGGCTTCTAGGCCTATGGTGCCAACGTCTTTACATGGTGCACTTTTGAATCTCGCACACGTTTTCTCCATGTTTCCTGGCCCAGTCGAGCTAGGCCCTTAAACGAGGCCCCGAGTCTCATCTCTTCTGTCTCCGAAAACTGTATGCATCCCTGACCCCTGCCTTACTTCCTGCCAGCGAAGCGGTGCCCGGCTCGGCCTGGACTGCCTTCCAAAATCGTATTTTGCCTACAGTTATCTGCTCAGCCTCCTCGAAAACACATTCCAGTCTAGTGAAATAGGAAAACATCTTCCCGGCTGCAGAGCAAAGGGCCCGGCCTTCCTGTTCTCCTTGCAAGTGATTTACTGAACCCGTTACCATGGTAGGCCCATGGCTCCGCACGTTGCACCAAGACACGTCTGCATGCACTAGCATTCAGTATTGTACGGCCTCTGCCCGAGAGACCTTTTACTTCAGACACTACATCCTCCAAACATGAGATATCAGATATGTTATAGGTACAGGTTGCCCTGACATCCCAGACACCAGTCTCCTCCACTAGTGCTAAAGTCAAAGCCCCCAGTTCTCCCCAGTTACACGTCATGCTCAGTTGTGCGCGCATTCAGGTCATAGGTTTCTGCTGATCCTGCAAACTTTCTCTATGCCTCCCCCCACATGTGACGTTTCTTGTGACGTTTCTCTGACATGTATAGTGCACGCCCATGTGTACGCCTTTTTACACGCCTCCTGTTACGCACATGTGTTCTTATCTCTCTCTTTTCACCTGTTACGCCTACTGTATTGGTTTCGATTGTACCATTTTACTATATATAATGTGTAATGCCAATAAAACGTTGAATGTCCCTTCCTGAACCTTATGAGGTGATGGAACATGATATCCATCCTCGAGGATTTTCCATTAAAGCCCGTATGACTCAGATCCCACGGACTCTGCCTCTCATTCGAATGAGCTGTCTTTTATTGATAATCATATGGAAAAATGATACGGTAAAATTAATTTACCACATAATTTGGCGCCCGAACAGGGACCCCCCCTTCCCCACTCGCCGGCGATGTTACGCAGGCTTTGACCCCTTCTACAGCTGCGACGGAAACCGTGCACGTTTGCGGGTTTTCCTGCTATCTTCCCTCGGGCCAACGGGGGAGACGGAGACTGCGGTCCGGCGTCCAGACGAGGCGGTGAGGAATGCGGAGGATCCCGACCAGAGCCCTAGTCGAGAGAGCAAGGTCCGAGGTGTCCGGAGGCCCACCTGTTCCGAAGCGCATGCGTGGTAGCGTGATGCGTAGCAGTCAGATGTCGTAGTAGTCCAGTCCAGTTCAGTCCAGTTTCCGAGGCCTTAGGTTACTTGCTTCCCGGTGAGTACCGTTGTTGGGAACGCATCTAGACGGGTTCATTCATTTGTGCCCGGTCAAGACAGGTCTGGGTACACAGGCTTGGTCCAGACGTGTTCACTTAGGTGGATACGGTCCGACGTGTCTCTTTATGGGACCGGTCTGTACTGTTTTAGCAGTGCATCTAGTAATCCAGTATTCTAGTATTATCTCGAGATTTTCAGAATATGTGTTTTCTGTGTACCAGGCAAAATCAGTCTGAAATGTTTTAATGTGTTTTAATGTCGTGGTATGAATGATTGTTTGCTGTTCATTATTGTGTTTTACTGTGCTCACGTTTAAATCAGTTCGAAAATGCCACTGTTCTCGAAATTACGTCAGATAGGAACTAGGAAAGGGATACTCGAAGAAGCAGTTCCCGTCCCGCCTAGGGACACTCCAGGATATTTTATGTACCACAAACATGGCTTAGATGCCGTGCTGTATCTAGATTTGTGGGTAGACTACACCAAGGGTCTGGAAGAGAAGTATAGATGGCCTGTCTCAGGGACATGGGATGCTGATTGCATCATGAGAGTAGAAGAAGCATTGTGGAAAAAGAAAGCCAGACAATCCCAGAAAGATGCCATAGAATTGTGGCGTAAAGAATCGCATAGAAGGACAGAGAAAGAAATCAGGAAAGTAGAGAGAAGTAGAGAAGAATCTGAAAAAGCCAGAGAAAAAGAGTTACTAGAAGAAGGAGAACAAGTCAGATTAGAACAATTAGACCGTCAAAGAAACGCACTCATTACAGGCATGTATCCAGTTCTTGCCGAGGGCCTGCCCAAGGCGACCCCGGAAGTACCCCGTAACTTGCCACCACCATTGGTTCCGACTAAACTCTGTCACAAACAGACCGCAGCAGACATTTTTCTTTCCTCCTATTTAGATGACGTAGCTCCAGCATATACTAATGTACCCGTCCCACCCGTTAATAACGTACAGCAGCCTACTCAGCACGTTCAGTCTGTTCAAGACATGTCCTCTCCACCCGTTCAAGACTCGACTTCCTCATCCGTTGCCACTTCCTATCCTGTCACCACTGTCCCTGTCACAACTATTCCTGTCACCACTACTACTACTGCTGTTCTTCCTACTACCAGTCCTCACAATCCTTTTGCTGTATCGACAACCCAGGGTCAGCCTACTTTACTTGCACCTACTTTTCAATTTATGACACCAACAACAACAACACAGTTAGTTGATAGTTACGCTTCCGCTTCAGGAGGCGCCGTAGGAGGTCAGCCTATCACCCCGCCTCAAGTAAAACGAATGACATACAGAGAAGCAGCATTACAACGCACACCGAAAGCTGCGACTTTCGCGAACCTTAGACAGTACATTACAGATTGCAGATATGACCCAGTACCTGGCAGCGAGGGAGACATGATGTTAATCTCGTTACGTTTGCGTCGCGTTGCAAATTATTTGATGCTATTACCCGAAATGACAACCCATCTAGACAAAATATATCATTTTATTAGAACAGGGGAAAGACCAGAATGTATACGCGAGGCCATGGCACATCAGATGGTTGAGACACAAAGTATGATCTTACGATTCCTGATTAATTGTTTGATAAGGGAACGAGATCGGCCAGGTGCTGTAAAAGAAGAGATGGATGCACTGATAAAATGGAGTAATAATATTGCAGATTGTAAACATGATAAACAAAATTGCATAGATGTCATGTACAGAAAGATCCGTAAAGAAATAGTAATAATGCATGACAGACAGAAGGCTGAAAGGGAAGCAGAGTCTGACAAGAATGAATCCTCAGAGGAGGAAGAAATAGATAATACAGTAGAAAAACAAGGCACAATAGCGTACGTAGGTAGAATGAAGCTTCCTAAACAGTATTCTTTTGACAGACCTTTTGACAGAACCATTCGTCTAGAAAACAAGAAACGTTTCCTTTCCCCGATACCAGAACAATGTTCTCTTGAACATGTATTCCAAGACACTGATAAAATACTGAAAGACAGAATAGGTTACCATGAACTTAATACAATGCATGATCAGGAACTAGCACGGTCAGCAGTCCAATGGGCTGGGAATGATAGTATATATAAAGATGATTCAGTAGCGCAAACGTTTTTGAGCCTTTCTCCAGACGAACAGCGACTAGCTGGTATGTATATGATCCAATATCTTATTATTCTATATGAGAGCCAGCACTCTGATCCAGGTCCCCTATATAATATATTGGAAGAATTACTCCTAAAACGATGGAGAGGCCTAGGTACCGATTTAATTAATACCATTCTAGAACAACGTCACAAATACAGAACTTTCCTGACTCCACATTTTGTTTCTGTTCCACCCCCAGTAAGACAGCCTTTTCACCTAGACAGACAGAATCCCTTACGAGAAGTTCATCCGGTCCTGATTCCAGGGGGTGCGCTTCAACGCGTATTCGTATACACTCCTTTGACCAAAATGGAATTATTAGAAATGAAGAAAATAGTGCCTTGTCACGATAAAGATCCTGCAGGGTTCCACCGTGAATTAAAAGACATGTTACTCATGGGAGATTACACGTATCCCGACATTCTTAAAATGTTAAAAGTATTGTTGCCAGCAGGTATTTACGAAAAACGAAAAGAAAAAGAATGGGAGGTGGGAGATAAAAAGATTATTTGGACTGAATTAGAGGACGAGGAAAAGACACGTACCCCAGGTTTAGGTCTTGGGGACAAAACTAAAGCATTACCGGGATTATTAGTACAAGTTTTGCCTAGACTATTGTCGGTTAAAAAGGAAGACTGGGATGCAATCTCAGCCTGCAAACAGAAACAAGACGAAGACACTAGTGATTTTTATTCCAGATTCGAGAAATGTTTCATTATTAATAGTGGCCTGAAAACAAGTAGCGAGTCATATCCACATCTTTTTGTGACCAAATTAGTCGAGAATTCCTTACCCCAGGTTAAAAACCGAGTATTGAAAGTCGAAAGCACATGGCAAGCAAATACGCCTTCCCAAATGTTACAAATGTTACAGTACCACCAGAACAGAATTAGAGAGGAACACGATCATGAACAGAGACGTATGAAAGACACGAAAATGAAAGTACTAGTTGCCCAGTCCGTCCCAGCAGATGGTCAGAAGAGAGGTAACATGCAGAACACACAGACTAGTCATTCTGCAGCTCCTGTTAAAGGGAATTGCAATTATTGTAAACAGCCAGGTCACTTCATAAATGAATGTGCCGTTCTAAGACACAATATTGCTACAGGCAAAACGAAAGAAAGACCGCGTCCGCCTAGACCAGAACACGTTCCACAGAATATTCCACAGAATACGCAACCTCCACAGAATGCACAGCAACAGACAGTAGCTGTACCCCAACCCCAACCCATTGCCGCAACACAACATGTTACACAGCAAATGTGCCAGTATGCACAGTCCGATTACCCCGACTATCAGCAGTATACATGAAACAGCCTAATGAGGGAGGTTGGCTTGCCCCTTATCGAGGTTCCTGTAGATCAAGAGGGTCCCTATGTACATAGTCAGGTATTAGGGAAAGACAGAAAATTTTTGATTGGCACAGGGGCGAGCAGAACTACCATTAGTCATGACGAGGTTCCAGGGGCACCCCTCTCAGGCTCACAGAATGTTTCCCTTGGATTTTCAGGAAAGCCTATTGTTAACGAAGTATCGAAGCCAGTTCCCCTTGCAGTTGGTCCATTGTCCCGAACTACAGATCTGTTACTTACGAAATCATGTCCTGAAAACTTGCTTGGTATTAAAACGCTGAAAGCTCTAGGAGCAGTAATATGTTGTTCTCCGGAAGGAGTGAGATTATTTTTACGTGACTTTAAGGGTCATTATGTGTTGAGAGATTTTGATGCAAGATTAAAAGATGTTCCACAGCATTTATGGGCGCAAGGTCCAACTGATGTAGGTTGTATGCACATTACTCCCTATAGTGTCACACTCAAGCAAGGTGTTGTACTACCCCGAATCCGACAATATAAATTGCCACCCGAGGCTGTAGCAGCCTTACTGAAAATTATTGACGAACTCATTTCCCAAGGAGTAGTCGTAGAAACTGACTCAAATGTATGTAATTCTCCAATCATTCCGATTCTTAAACGAACTGACCCAAATGCACCTCCAGTCTACAGATTGGTGATTGATCTTCGAAAACTCAATAAATGTATAATACCTCAGTACCCAGTAGTCCCGGATATTTAATCACTATTGACTGCCATTGATTCCGAAGCTGCGTTCTTTACTGTAATCGATCTCAAGAACGCCTTCTTTAGTGTCCCCATTCATCCCGAAAGCCAATACCTTTTCGGGTTCTGTTTAAATGGCCGAAGCTTCAAATTTGCACGTGCACCTCAAGGGTTCACGGAAAGTCCTAGTATTTACAGCCAAGCACTGAAAAGACAACTAGACAGTATTTACATGCCTACTGACACTGCTCTACTGCAGTATGTTTACGGCACGGACCGAACGTGATTGCGAACGCGCGTCACTGACAGTCTTGTATTTCCTGGCCGAAAAGGGGCATAAAGTGTCCCCTTCGAAGCTCCAATTCTGTGCCCAGCAAGTGGTATACCTTGGACACTTGCTGTCCAAGAGGGGTAGACAGTTGACACCAGATCGTATCCAGTTAATTGCACATCTGCCACAGCCCAAGACACAAAAGGAAGTACGGGCCTTTATTGGCCTCACTTCGTACTGCAGACAATGGATTCCCCAGTATGCATATCTAGCGAAGCCACTCATACAGTTGACAACAAAGGAGGCAGCGACTTCGACTGTCCTCCCTTGGACTCAGGAACATACACAAGCTTTTAATGACTTGAAGAAAGCTTTATGTCAAGCACCAGTTTTAGCGACACCATGTTACAGCAAACCTTTTACACTTTTTGTCACTGAACGCGATGGCACAGCATTATCTGTTCTCACACAAGATCAAGCAGGACACCATAAGCCTTGTGCTTATTTTTCTAGTACATTGGATCCAGTAGCCCAGGCTCTGCCTGCGTGCCTGAAATCAGTTGCAGCAGCAGCTCTAGCTATCAGACAAAGCGATTCAATAGTGTTAGGACATCCTTTGACAGTACAGGTTCCACATTCCGTGGAAGTTCTTCTGAACCGAACCCAGACTCAACACTTGACCATAGCACGACTGACAGGTTATGAACTGACACTGTTCCAACCACACATAGAAATCAGACGCTGCAACATACTCAATCCTGCCACATTGTTACCCTCGAGTACAATTGATCCAGCACCACATGACTGTGTAGAAGTCATTAATACAGTAACAAAGCCCCGACAAGACTTGACAGACATTGCATTGACCGACCCAGACCTGACACTTTACGTGGATGGTTAATGTATGAGAACAAGCACAGGAGAGTTAGTGGCCGCATATGCAGTGACCACTGAAACTGAAGTCATAGAAACACATCGTATTGACACATTATCTGCTCAAGCTGCAGAGCTCATTGCTCTGACCCAAGCCAGTATACTAGCCAAGAATAAGAAAGTAAATATATACACAGATTCACAGTACGCATTCGGAGTTGTTCACGACTTCGGTGTCCTTTGGGAAGAGAGAGGTTTTTTAACTTCTCACGGTACCAAGATCCAGCATGGTCCCCTCATTCAAGCCCTGTTAGAAGCAATACACTTGCCTACAGCCATAGCCATTATGAAGTGCAAAGCACATACTAAAGTCACCGACACTATTTCCCAGGGTAACGACCTGGCAGATCGAACAGCCAAACTCACAGCTCAGACAGACATACCGACTGACATGACAAAGACTGATATACCTACACTGACACAGTGCCTGACAGTTAAGGATCCCACTCTAGACGTACTCGACATAGACACATGCAACCCCAGATGAAATCAAGAAATGGACTGAACAAGGAGGGATCCAAACAGATCAGGGATGGATGACAAAGGGAAGAGCCACATGGTTCCTCCCCGACTCTATGGTTCAAATCATCATTAATACAGCACATAGTCCAGCACGCTTAGGAGAGAAAGCCATGTTAGACAGTTTACAGAATCTTTGGTTCAACAAACATTTACGAGCAGCAGCGAAACAGAAAGTGCGTACTTGCATGATCTGTTGTCAGTTCAATCCAGGCAAAGGTGTTCCAGTGGAACAAGGTGGATTTCATCCTCCTGACCATCCTTTTGAAGTCCTCCAGATGGATTATATCCAGATGGACAGATGCCGAGGATTCAAGTATGTCCTCGTAGTCGTATGTGCTCTTTCCCGATGGACAGAAGCATATCCAGTCCCCGATTACACTGCTGTAACCACTGCCAAACAGCTGGTACGTGAGTTTTTCCCACGATATGGTTTGCCCCGTGTCGTGTACTCTGATAATGGACAGCCATTCTCGTCCGAGCTCATGAAACAGGTATCACTCCTGTTAGGTTACCAGTGGAAATTCCACTGCGTCCGACATCCTGAAGCCGCAGGTCTCGTAGAGAGACATAATCAAACCCTGAAAACACGCCTAGCAAAAGTTTGTGCAGAAAAAGGTGTAGATTGGATAGTTGCCCTGCCAGTTGCACTCTTCTACATGCCAATGGTAGCTCATTCTAGAACAGGATTGTCCCCGTACGAGATTGTTTTTGGTCGTCCCCCGAATATGTGGGGTACGCCTATGCCACGAAAGATTACTGATGTTGAAAGTACTATGCTGACAGATTACTTGGCTTCCTTGATGTCTGCACTACAATCTTGTCGTTCACAGGTCGCGGCTGCCTTCCCGGACAACACCCAAGTAAAACCGCATGAAGTCGTCCCCAGGGAATATGTTTTTGTGAGGAACTTTGACAGGAAAAGTCCGCTGGAGCCCAGATGGAAGCAGCCAAAGTTGGTGTTGATGTCAACGAGAACTGCAGTCAAGCTGGAAGGTCGCAAGGGATGGCTACACTCCAGCCACATCAAAAAATTTCATGAACTGTGTCCAGAAACTCCGATTAAGGACTGCCCACTCTTTGATACTGACTCTAAACTCCCCCTGCTAGAGAAAACTCCCCAAGAGGAGTATCGTTCCAAGTTGAGGTCTAGTAAGTCAGACAGCGTTTAATTGTTTAAGTCCCCCTCGGGTGAAGCAGTTAGACAGGTTTCTGACATGTATAAGATAGACCCAAGTAGTCAGAGTGATAGGCGTAGCAAAAAGAGAAAACAATACTGTAAAGTCTTGCACAGCAGATGCATTATCGCATTAATTTCCATGTTTCTTCTGAGTCTTACGATTATATGCATCAGTTTAATGCTACATATTTTCTTTCCTCTTGATTCTCATGTACATGTTTCCTCTAATGATACTATAGAGCACACTTTTAGTGACCTGCCTCCCCATGAATTATCCTATCGTTTAGCAATGCGCAACAATACATTCATCCGTATGTTACATCATTCTCACCAGACCAGCAATGCCACGAATTGCTGGGTATGTGGCCGACTCCCTCCCTATCAGAAATACAAGGGAGCTCTGCCCCTCTTTCCTTATCCGTTCACACATAATGGTTCGTGTGGTGCATGGTTTACTTTAATGTCCTACCTAGATAGTAAGTCCAAGGTTTCCCAAGGCAATTGGATATGGGGGAACCTGAATACAGTTATGAATAAAATATGTTTCCCAGACCAAGAAGGTCTTCCCCAAAGGACAGGGACCGATCTAGAAAACGAAGTGTATGGATTAGGTAATTTTACACTTAACCTTATGATCCTGAATGTGCAGTCTGAGACTAATTCGGACTTGCCGTTTATTACGGTTTTGCCAGTGAAAGGTGAACTATGCGTCAGAAAGAATGGTTCCGTACATCTAGGACACAGTGATTGTAATACTGTTGTCGAATTCAGTGATAAAGGAAAGTCTACTTTCAAAGCTTCTCGCCATTCTTATTTCATATGTGGTCAGACAGCCTATGTACGTCTGCCATTGGATTGGGATGGGACGTGTTATATTGCGTTCCTATTGCCACCTGTTTTCCTAGCCCCGCCTGATTATCATCGAAATCCACATCTTGTACATGTAAGACATAAAAGGGAGATCAAGACCCCGATTGTCGACCAGACTGAAACAACATGGGAGCAATATACAGATTTCAATAAAGGATTCTTTTTCTTTGTGGGTCCTGTCCAGAATAGTAAATTGATACGCAAATTGACCAGAACTTTGGAAGCAGTAGTGAATGAGACTACTTCTGCCTTAGGTAACCTGACCGAGGAGCAGTCTGCTATGAGACTTGTTGTTCTTCAAAATCGCCTTGTCCTTCACGTCATCCTGGCAGATAGGGGCGGGGCTTGTAGAGTCATCGGATCCAGTTGTTGCGTGTTTATTCCTAATAACGCGCCATCAGTATACAAAGCGATTACAAGGCTTCATGAAATTGCTCATCAGATGCACCAGAATCCAGGCTCCTGGACTTGGTCCGGTTTGCTCTGGAGTGTGATATCGGCCTGGGGATGGAAATTGTTATCATTCCTAGGAATAATACTGATCATAGTATTCAGTTGTTGTCTCTGTCTGCAATGTGGGCCAGCGATTTGCGGCTTGTGCGCCACAGCTTGTATTCCCCGTCCAAGTACACGTTCCCGTTCCCGAATAAAGAAAGAAGAACAAATAATGCTCTACGAACAGATAGATGGTCTTATGAATATAGATATATCCTAAAGGGTGTAGTAGGGTCCAAGGAGGGAATGAGGTAATAGAAATTTTCAGGTAGCTAATGTGTCCCCCACTCGCACCCTATCCATGCACCATGTTCCTTGTATGTCGTGTAACTTCTGTTCCGTACATGCTAGAAAGACGCATATGCATTTGCGTCCATCCTTAACATGTCAGCTATCCAGTCCTGCAAGAAAATCCCGTTAATTATGCTTCTAGGCCTATGGTGCCAACGTCTTTACATGGTGCACTTTTGAATCTCGCACACGTTTTCTCCATGTTTCCTGGCCCAGTCGAGCTAAGCCCTTAAACGAGGCCCCGAGTCTCATCTCTCCTGTCTCCGAAAACTGTATGCAACCCTGACCCCTGCCTTACTTCCTGCCAGCGAAGCGGTGCCCGGCTCGGCCTGGACTGCCTGCCAAAATCGTATTTTGCCTACAGTTATCTGCTCAGCCTCCTCGAAAACACATTCCAGTCTAGTGAAATAGGAAAACATCTTCCCGGCTGCAGAGCAAAGGGCCCGGCCTTCCTGTTCTCCTTGCAAGTGATTTACTGAACCCGTTACCATGGTAGGCCCATGGCTCCGCACGTTGCACCAAGACACGTCTGCACGCACTAGCATTCAGTATTGTACGGCCTCTGCCCGAGAGACCTTTTACTTCAGACACTACATCCTCCAAACATGAGATATCAGATATGTTATAGGTACAGGTTGCCCTGACATCCCAGACACCAGTCTCCTCCACTAGTGCTAAAGTCAAAGCCCCCAGTTCTCCCCAGTTACACGTCATGCTCAGTTGCACACGCATTCAGGTCATAGGTTTCTGCTGATCCTGCAAACTTTCTCTATGCCTCCACCCACATGTGACGTTTCTTGTGACGTTTCTCTGACATGTACAGTGCACGCCCATGTGTACGCCTTTTTACACGCCTCCTGTTACGCACATGTGTTCTTATCTCTCTCTTTTCACCTGTTACGCCTACTGTATTGGTTTCGATTGTACCATTTTACTATATATAATGTGTAATGCCAATAAAACGTTGAATGTCCCTTCCTGAACCTTATGAGGTGATGGAACATGATATCCATCCTCAAGGATTTTCCATTAAAGCAAGTATGACTCAGATCCCACGGACTCTGCCTCTCATTCGAATGAGCTGTCTTTTATTGATAATTATATGGAAAAATGATACGGTAAAATTAATTTACCACACAAGGAGCAACTTTATTTGGGATTCACAAGCAGGAAGATTGATTTCAACGGCAAGCGACGTCTCCTGTACTCCCGCATCACCACTTGAGATGTACTTTACCCCCCTGCATCACCTACCGGGAACTACAAACATTGCATTCTGGGCCGTGTAGTTCACCTCCACTATCGTGAATCTACACAGGTGAGCCAGCAATTAACAGGGGGCGGAGCGGTGGAGCTATTTCAACATACAGGAGGCAGTACTCACCATTAGCTTGCCGTTGTTATCCCTGGTTACTTGGGCGCTGATGAAGGCATGGAAAATGCCGAAATGCATTCGCCATGAAAAACGAATAAAGTGCTTCCAGTGGTTTCCCCTCGTGTGGCCTCTGCTCTTTTTCATTAAGGAGGTGTATGGACATTTTACCGCATCAGCCAGCGACGCGTTTTGGAGGTCCCCGCTTTGTTCTGGGCACGGACTAAAACTGGCTCTGCTGCAGCCGTGGCATTTCTTCGTTTCAAAGGTGTTGGAAAGTCTGTAGCCCGCCCCGCACACCGGGAGGAGATACGGCGGCTGTGAGGTTATTAACCTCATACTGGGCAGTGTGCACTGTCACGTTAGCCCCCGCTCAAAGGATTCCTGGTTTCTGGGGCTGAAGCGGTGAGGGGACCCAAGGAGCAACTTTATTTGGGATTCACAAGCAGGAAGATTGATTTCAACGGCAAGCGACGTCTCCTGTACTCCCGCATCACCACTTGAGATGTACTTTACCCCCCTGCATCACCTACCGGGAACTACGAACATTGCATTCTGGGCAGTGTAGTTCACCTCCACTACCGTGAATCTACACAGGTGAGCCAGCAATTAACAGGGGGCGGAGCGGTGGAGCTATTTCAACATACAGGAGGCAGTACTCACCATTAGCTTGCTGTTGTTATCCCTGGACACTTGGGCGCTGATGAAGGCATGGAAAATGCCGAAATGCATTCGCCATGAAAAACGAATAAAGTGCTTCCAGTGGTTTCCCCTTGTGTGGCCTCTGCTCTTTTTTATTAAGGAGGTGTGTGGACATTTTACCGCGTCAGCCAGAGACGCGTTTTGGAGGCCCCCGCTTTGTTCTGGGCACAGACTAAAACTGGCTCTGCTGCAGCTGTGGCATTTCTTCGTTTCCAAGGTGATGGAAAGACTGTAGCCCGCCCCGCACACCGGGAGGAGATACAGCGGTTGTGAGGTTATTAACCTCATACTGGGCAGTGTGCACTGTCACGTTAGCCCCCGCTCAAAGGATTCCTGGTTTCTGGGGCTGAAGCGGTGAGGGGACCCAAGGAGCAACTTTATTTGGGATTCTGACGTAAATAATTAATTTACTCTCTTAATTTCTATGCAGGTAAGTACTTAATCAATAATAACTCAGATCGGATGAAAAAAGACAGAGTCCGTGGTGTTAGAGTTTCTAAGGGTTTTATTCCTCATAAAGGAATGGTCTAGACCAGGATATCATGTTCTGACCACCACAGGGGTGTCAGAAGGGATAGAGCAAACTTTATTGACATTACATAGCTTATATACTTGATTTATACCATAGGAAGTAGTGTAGTAGGCGTAACAGCTGAGAGAAGACAAGATAACAGTATGCACGTGTTACTAGTACGTAATCAAGAGGCGTGAACTAGAGGTGTGTGCTAGAAACGTCACTGATAGGTGACGCAAGTGGGTGGCACCAAGGGGTGGTGCTAACAGAATTGTTGCAATGTCAGCAGAAATCGGAAGCTTGGATGCGCGCGCAGCGGCATGACGTGTGATTGATGGGGTGCAGGGGACTTGACATTTACACTGACGGAAAGAGACAGAAGTCTGGCATGTCAGATCAACTTGTACTACTATCATATCTGATATCTGATGTTTAGGAACCATACTATCTGGGCGGAAAGGTCTCTAGGGCAGAAGCTATTCTATGCTAACTGTGGATGCGTGTATAAGCGCCTAAGTGTCTGCATGTGAAGCGTGGGGCACGGGACCTTCCATTGAAGCATGGTAACAGAGGCTATGAATTACTTGCATTGAGACAGGTCGGCCCTTTGGCTCTGCAGCTGGAAAGGATGTTTACAGGATCTAGTAGGCAGGAATGCATTCTCGAGGAGCTAAGCAGATAACTCGAAGGTTATAGTCAGTCTTGGCAGAAAGCAGGCTGAGCTGAGCGCGAGGGGCCGCGCTGAAAGTAAGTCAGAGTTCACGGGTACAGAGGTAGGCTGGGCAGGAGCTGTCAGAGTCGAAAGCCAGAAAAGAGGCTCGGTAACAGGAATTCAGGGCCTACTCTGCTAGAGCAGGAAAACATGTAAAGTGTACTACAAAAAGACGGTGGCATAGCATACTTAGGAACGGACTATACAATCCATTCATGGTGGATCTGAAAGAGGACAAGTTAACGTTGGACGCAAATGTATTTGCGTCTTCATAGCTGGCACAGGAGGGAAGTTACATGCACTTTAAGCTGGTACATGGAGTCGGTGGGGTACGCGCTAGGGAACATAACATGACCAAAAATTTATATTTCCTCATTCCCTCCTTGTTCCCTACGGACCCTTCATGAAATATCGATCCTCATGAATCGATCAGTCTGTTCTTGTAACATCATTTGTTCTTCTTTCTTTCGTTTACGTTTTGAGAGAAAACTGGAATGTTCAATACAAGAGGTGGCACACAGTCCACAAATCGCTGGCCCACACTGTAGGCACAGGCAGCAACTGAATACTAGGACTAGGCCAATGCCTAGGAAGGATAGGATCTTCCATCCCCAAGCTGTTAACGTTGTCCAGAACCAACCGGACCAAGTCCAGGTGCCTGGATTCTGATGTATCTGATTTGCAATTTTATGGAGACGGGTGATAGCTTGATATACAGATGGTGCGTTTTGTGGTATGAAAACACAGCAACTTGACCCGATGACCTTACAGGCTCCACCTCTATCTGCCAAGATGACGTCAATTACAAGACGATTCTGAAGGACAACAACCCGCATGGCGGACTGCTCTTCTGTTAAGTTACCGAAGGCGGAGGTAGTTTCATTTACTACTGCTTCAAGTGTTCTAGTTAATCTGCGTATTAATTTACTATTCTGAACGGGTCCTAAGAAGAAAAAGAATCCTTTATTAAAATCAGTGTACTGTTCCCATGCCGTTTCTGTGTAGTCGACAAGTGGGACATCTCTTCTGGGTCTATTCTTTACTAGATTGGTATTTCTATGGTAATCAGGAGGAGCTAGGAAAACAGGTGGCAGAAGGAATGCAATGTAACAGGTACCATCCCAATCTGGAGGTAGACGTATGTATGCGGTATGACCACAAACAAAGTAAGAATGACTGATAGCTTTAAAAGACGATTTACCTCGATCACTGAATTCGACCACAGTAGTGCATTTACTATGACCTAAGTGTACTGAACCTTTCTTCTTGATACATAATTCACCAGTAACTGGCAGTACTGACATAATGGGTAGAACTGGTGCAGCTTCGGACTCAACAGTAAGAATCATAAGGCTAATTGTATAATTACCTAATCCATATACTTCATTTTCTAGATCAGTTCCTATTCTAGTGGGAAGTCCCTCCTTATCTGGGTAACAGACGTCGAGCAGGACCAAGTTCAGGTTTCCCCAAACCCAACCCCCATCGAAAACAGCAATATCAGGATCTAAGGAATTAATAATTTTGAACCATGCTCCGCAGGAGCCATTGTGAGTGAATGGGTACGGAAAGAGAGGCAAAGCTCCCTTGTAATTCTGATAGGGAGGGAGTCGGCCACATATCCAGCAATTTGTAGCATTGTTAGTTTGATGAGAGTGATGTAGCATACTAATGAATGTATTGTTGCGCAGCGCAAGTCTGTAGGAAAGCTCGTGTGGAGGTAACTCACTAAAAGTGTGTTCAGCAGAGACATTATAGGCAGATTGTTCACGCTTGAAAATAGGGTAGTAGATAGGCAAGAGGATGCTAGAAATGATAATAAAAATACTGAGAATAAACATGATTATTAGTGTCACTATACAGTGACTACGAAGTGATTTACAATATGTACGTTTCTTTGCTTCTCTCTCTCTCTCTCTCTCTATCTCGATCTAGGGGATACATGTCAGAAACTATTTAACCGATTCACCTAGGGGAGGACTTAAACAATTAAACTGTCTGACTTGCTAGATCGTAATTTCATGCGATAATTTTCTTGAGGAGTTTTTTCTCGTTCAGATTCTGTAAAGTCTTTTTGTTCAACACAGTCTTTGGTGGGGGTGGACGAGTCTCGGTCAGGTTTCAGTCCAGAGAATTTTTTTATATGACTCGTGTGAACCCACCCCTTTCTTCCTTCGATTTTCACGGCCGTCCTGGTGGTGAGTAGAACCGTCTTCGGGGATTTCCAGCGGGGCTCCAGCGGACTTTTTCTGTCGAAGTTGCGAACGAGCACGATATCACCAGGACGGACGTCGTGTGGCTTTACATCAGTGTTGTCAGGGAAAGCTGCGGCAACCTGTGAACGACATGATTGGAGTGCAGACATCAAGGAGGCAAGGTAATCTGTCAACATATTACAATCAACATCAGTAATCTTTTTCGGAATGGGCATCCCCCACATATTCGGTGGTCTACCAAAGACCACCTCGTACGGGGATAGCCATGATCTCGAATGGGCGACCATTCTCATGTAGAATAGTGCCACTGGCAGGGCGACTATCCAGTCGACCCCTTTCTCCTGACATATTTTGGCAAGGCGGATCTTTAGTGTCTGGTTATGCCTTTCTACAAGGCCTGCTGCTTCGGGATGTTGGACACAATGGAATTTCCACTGGTATCCCAGTAATAGAGAAACTTCTTTCATTAATGCAGATGAGAATGGCTGACCGTTATCTGAGTACACGACACGAGGCAGGCCGTATCGTGGGAAGAATTCACGAACCAACTGCTTGGCGGTGGTCGGAGCAGTGTAATCTGAGACTGGGTATGCTTCGGTCCAGCGGGACAGAGCACAGACAACTACGAGAACATATTTAAATCCTCGACAACGGTCCATCTGGATATAATCCATCTGGAGGACTTCAAAAGGGTGATCGGGAGGATGAAATCCACCTTGCTCTACAGGGACGCTTTTACCTGGATTGTACTGGCAACAGATCATGCAAGTACGCACTTTCTGTTTTGCGGCTGCTCGTAAGTGTTTATTGCTCCAGAGATTTTGTAAACTGTCTAACATCGCTTTCTCCCCTAGGTGTGCTGGGCTATGTGCTGTATTTATCATAACTTGAACCATAGAGTCAGGGAGAAACCATGTAGATTTTCCCTTCGTCATCCAACCTTGATCTGTCTGGATCCCTCCTAGTTCAATCCATTTCTTTATTTCTTCTGGAGTAGCATGTGTCTGAATGTCGATAACATCTAGTGTGGGATCCCTGACTGTCATACAGCTTGTCTGTTCTGTTGTCTTTGTCGTATCAGTTGTCTGAGTGTGAGTCAGTGCTGTATGCTTTGCTGTCTGGTCTGCCAGGTCGTTACCCTGGGAAACAGAATCTGTGACTTTAGTATGTGCTTTACACTTCATGACGGATATGGCTGAAGGCAGATGTATTGCTTCTAACAGTGCTTGAATGAGGGGACCATGTTGTATCTTGGCACCGTGAGAGGTCAGGAAACCTCGTTCCTGCCAGAGTACTCCGAAGTCGTGAACAACTCCGAATGCATAACGGGAATCTGTGTATATGTTGACATTTCTGTTCTTGGCTAGAATACAGGCTCGGGTCAGAGCAATAAGTTCTGCTGCTTGAGCCGACAGTGTATCAATACGATGTGTTTCTTTAACTTCAGTTTCAGTGGTCACTGCATACGCGGCCACTAACTCTCCTGTACTTGTTCTCATGCATGAACCATCTACATAAAGTGTCAAGTCTGGATTTGTCAATGGAATGTCTGTTAAATCTCGTCGGGGCTTTGTTACTGCATTAATGATCTCTATGCAATCATGCGGGGCTGGATCTGTCATAACTGTAGGTAACAGTGTTGCTGGGTTCAGGATACTGCAGCGTCTGATTTCTATGTGTGGCTGGAATAGTGTCAATTCATAACCTGTCAGTCGTGCTATAGTCAAGTGTTGAGTCTGGGTTCTGTTTAACAGAACCTCTACGGAATGTGGAACTTGTACTGTTAACTGATGACCTAAAACAATTGAGTCGCTTTGTCTTATTGCTAACGCTGTTGCTGCTACTGACTTTAAGCACGCAGGGAGTGCCTGGGCTACGGAATCCAATGTACTTGAAAAATAAGCGCAAGGCTTATGTGAACCTGCTTGATCTTGAGTGAGGACAGACAATGCTGTACCATCACGTTCTGTAACAAAAAGTGTAAACGGTTTGCTGTAACATGGTGTCGCTAAAACTGGTGCTTGGCATAATGCTTTCTTTAATTCCTCAAAGGCTTGTGTGTGTTCCTGAGTCCAAGGGAGGGCAATCGAAGTTGCTGCCTCCTGCGTTGTTAACTGGATGAGTGGTTTAGCTAGAAATGCATATTGAGGAATCCATTGTCTGCAGTACGAGGTGAGGCCTATGAAGGCCCGCACTTCCTTTTGTGTCTGGGGTCGTGGCATATTTACAATTAACTGAATGCGATCGGGAGTGAGCTGTCTCCCCACTTTGGACAGCAAGTGACCCAGGTACACAACTTGCTGAACACAGAATTGTAGCTTCGAAGGGGACACCTTGTGTCCCTTGTCGGCCAGGAAATGCAAAACTGTCAGTGATGCTTGTTCACATTCGGGCTCACTTCGTGCGGTGATCAGTAGATCATCGACGTATTGCAGTAAAGCGGTGTTAACTGGCATTTGAATACAATCTAGTTGTCTTTTCAGTGCTTGACTATAGATGCAGGGGCTTTCTGTAAATCCTTGAGGTGCGCGGGAAAATTTGAAACTTTGTCCATTTAAACTGAATCCGAAGAGATATTGGCTCTCCGGATCAATAGGTACACTGAAGAAAGCGTTCTTGAGATCAATTACAGTAAAGAACGTTGCTTCTGAATCAATGGCAGTCAATAGGGAAGAGATATCGGGGACCACAGGATACTGTGGTACAATACATTTGTTCAGCTCTCGAAGATCAATCACCAGCCGATATACTGGCGGTGCATTGGGGTCTGTACGTTTAAGAATTGGAATGATGGGTGAATTACAGATATTGGAGTTGGTCTCTACGACCACTCCCTGGGCAATAAGCTCTTCAATGATTTTCAGTAAAGCCACTACAGCATCGGGTGGTAACTTGTATTGTCTGATTCTGGGTAGAACAACTCCTGTCTTGAGTGTAACACGGTATGGAGTGATATGCATACAACCTACATCAGCTGGGCCTTTTGCCCATAAGTGATCTGGTACATTTTTCAATCTGACATCAAAATCACGTAAAACATAATGACCCTTGAAATCCCGTAGAAAGAGTCTGACTCCCTCCGGGGAACAGCATATTATAGCTCCTAGAGCCTTCAGTGTTTTAATTCCTAACAGATTTTCTGGACATGATTTCGTAAGTAACAAATCTGTAACTCGGGATAATGGACCCACAGCTAAGGGTACTGGTTCCGATACTTCATTTACAATAGGCTGTCCTGAAAAACCAAGGGAAACATTCTGTGAGCCTGAGAGGGGTGCCCCTGGGACTTCATTATGACTGATAGTGGTGCGACTTGCCCCTGTGTCAATTAAAAACTTTCTGTCTTTTCCCAATACGTGACTGTGTACATAAGGACCTTCTTGATCTACAGGAATTTCAATAAGAGGCAAACCACCTTCCCTCTCTAGGCTGTTTCATGTATATCGGGGGTAATCTGGATATGCAGATTGGGCATACTGGTACATCTGTTGTGAGACTTGCTGAGTCGCGGCAATGGGCTGTGGCTGCGGTACTGCTACGGTCTGTGCTGGGTGGGATGGAGCATGCATAGGCTGTGTGTTCTGCATTGGCTGTACATTTTGTGAGGTCTGTTGCTGGACCTGATCGTGTCTAGGCGGATGCGGTCTTTCTTTAGTTTTTCCTGTCGAGATGTTATGTTTCAGGACTGGACATTCATGTACATAGTGACCTGGCTGCTTGCAGTAATTGCATGTCCCTTTAACGGGAGCTGTATTGTGATTTGTCTGGGCCCCACCCTTTCTCTGACCGTCGGCTGGGACCGTCTGAGCTACTAACATTTTCATCTTCGTATCTTTCATACGTTTCTGTTCCTGATCTTGTTCTTCTCTAATTCTGTTCTGATGATATTGTAACATTTGTAACATCTGGGATGGCGTATTTGCCTGCCAAGTACTTTCAACTTTGTACACTCTATTTTTAACTAATGGTAGGGAATTCTCGACTAATTTGGATACAAAAAGGTGTGGATATGACTCGCTGCTTGGTTGCAGGCCACTATTTATAATAAAACATTTCTCGAATCTTGAATAAAAGTCACTAGTATCTTCATCTTGTTTCTGTTTACAGGACGAGATTGCGTCCCAATCTTCCTTTCTAGTTGTCAATAATCTTGGCAAAACCTGTACTATTAATCCGGGTAGTGCTTTAGTCCTGTCCCCAAGGCCTAACCCTGGGATTCGTTTGCTTTCTTCGTCTTCTATTTCTGCCCATGCTATCTTTGCCTCCCCCACCTCCCAATCTTTTTCCTTTAATTTCTCGTAAATGCCCGTGGGCAACAGTACTTTTAACATTTTCATAATATCATCATACGTGTAATCTCCCATCAGTAACATGTCTTTAAGCTCTCTGTGAAAACCTGCAGGGTCTTTATCATGGCACGGAACTAGTTTCTTCATTTCTAACAATTCTAACTTAGTCAGTGGCGTGTGTACATATACACGTTTCAAGACCTGATCCGCACCCATGACTGGGTGTACTTCTCGTAAGGGGTTCTGACTTTCAATGCCACTCAGGCATTGCATGTGGTACGTTTTTCTTTCTGGAGGCGGGGCGGGAACATATTCGGAGCTTATAAAGGTGTTATATTTACGTCGTTGTTCTAGAATTATTTGTATTAACTTGGTACTGAAACCTCTCCATCTATCCATGAGTAGTGCTTCTAATGTTTCGTGTAAGGGACCTGGATCGGTATGATGGTTTCTGAACTTGATGAGGAGGTGCTGAATCATGTACACACCTGCTATTTTCTGCTCTTCTGGGGAAAGGTTCAAGAATGTCTGCGCTAACGTATCATCATTATATATGTCTGGGTTTTCGGCCCATAACACGGCTGACCGGGCTAGTTCCTGTTCATCCATAGAATTGAGTACATGGTACCCCATTCGGTCTCGAAGCCTTTTATCAGTTTCCTGAAACTGATGTTCAGAAGAATTCGGGTTTGTTAAAGCAGAGAGAAAAACTCTCTTATTTTCCGGACGGATGCCTTTCCTAAGGTAGTTTCCCTTACCTACATATGCTATAGTATCTGTAGTCCTTCCTTGTTCTGTAAGTTCTTCTTCCTCCTCGGAGGAAGCTTTATCATTCCCTTCCTGGTGTGCAGTTAATACTGCCTTTCTAATTTTCTGGGACATACTGGCTATGCAAGCCCCCCTATCATGTTTTCCTTCGGCTATATTTTGACCCCACTTGTTTAATGCGTCTAACTCACTTTGATCTGTCTCAGGCCTGTCTCGTTCTCTAATTAGACAATTTATGAAAAATCGTAATATCTGTGCTTGAATGTCAACTTTCTGTTTATGCATGGCATCTTTGACACTGTCAGGGTCTTTCCCTGTCTGAACAAACTCATATATTCTATCTAGACGCTCCTTCATTCCTACATAGCATAGCAAGCTATCAGTGGCAGATCTTAACCGAAGGGATGCCAATATCATTAGATCGTTTCTTCCAGGTACTGGATCATATCTACAAACTGACATGTTTTCCTTTAATGCGTCAAGACGCGTTAAGTGGGGAGACTGGAAAGGATTCTGCGTGTCCCTTAAATTGAATCTGTGTGTTAATGGCGGGGTCTGAGGACCCGCAGTCGCACCTCCTGAGGCGGATGCTTGGGCATTATCTCTCCGCGGAGTCTGGATCTGTACTTGAATTTGTCGTTTAGTAGGATCAGGTAGGACTTGTTTCGGTAGGTCAATCTTGGGTGCGGGAAGTGGCGGAGCTGGCGGAACAGGGGAGGTCTGTCGCGGTACTGGTGGAACATGATCTGGGGGCGTAGTGCCACCCCCATCCCTGTCAGTAGGCAGGGTACGAACAGGCAGATTGGTATAAGCTGGTGCTACATCCTCTAAATATGAATTTAGGAATATGTCTTTAGTAACTTTATGCATTACTTTAGTTGGAACTAATGGTGGCGGTAAGTTTTTCGGTATTTCTGATAGGGCCTCAGATGTGCCATCTGCTGCAAGATACATACCGTTTACAAGATTATTTCGGGCACGGTCTATCTGTTCTGTTTTTACTCGGATTCCTTCGATAACTAATTCATTTTCTTGGGCTTTTTCTGATTCTTTAAGTCTGTCTTCTCTACGGAGTGCTTTCTCAGCACGCTTATGTGATTCCTTACGCCAAAATTCTATGGCGTCCTTCTGAGATTGTCTAGCTTTCTTTTTCCACAATGCTTCTTCTACCTTCATGATGCACTCGGCATCCCATGTACCGGGAACAGGCCATCTGTGTCTTTCGTCTAGGTGTTTGGTGTAATCGGCCCATAAATCTAGATATAATATGGCATCTATGCCATGCTTGTGGTACATAAAATTACCGGGAGTGTCCCCAGGGGGAATAGGAATTTCTTCCTCCAGTATCCCTTTCCTAGTTCCTATCTGCTTTAACTTGTTGAAAAACGGCATTTTGCTTACTTGTTACTGAATACTCTATCCTTATTACTTAATACTGGTTACAGCTATTTTATACAAGAAACACAGAAATGCACATTAAACAGTCACATTCATACCACGACATTAATCGCATAAGAAGACATTTAAAACATAAATGACTAACCCCCTATACTGGATGTACTGCTCAACAGTACAGATACACTGATGTAACAGTGCAGAAATTCGGAATACTAGATATACTGCTAAACAGTACAGATACACTGCCTAAAAACAGTGCAGACCGGACTTGCGTACCCAAACCCGTCTAGATACGACCCAGCAATGGTACTCACCGGGAAGCACGGAAACAGAAGGCCTCGGAAAACTCGACTGGACTCGACTCGGTACTTCGGAAAACTTCGGAAAACCTCGGAAAACTTCGGAAAACTTCGGAAAACTTCGGCAACCTGGTGGGCCTCTTGACACCTCGGACCTTGCTTCTTTCGGCTAGGCTCTGGTCGGGATCCTCCGCACTCCTCACCGCCTCGTCTGGGCACTGATCGCAGTCTTCGTCACCTCCGTGGGTCAGAGGGAGATGCAGGAAATCCTGCCAGTACGCGTAGGTTCCTTCTAACTGATGGCAGGGGACAGAGCTTGCAACGCACCAACCGGCGCGTGAGGTGGGGGAGGGGTCCCTATTCGGGCGCCAAAAATGACGTAAATAATTAATTTACTCTCTTAATTTCTATGCAGGTAAGTACTTAATCAATAATAACTCAGATCGGATGAAAAAAGACAGAGTCCGTGGTGTTAGAGTTTCTAAGGGTTTTATTCCTCATAAAGGAATGGTCTAGACCAGGATATCATGTTCTGACCACCACAGGGGTGTCAGAAGGGATAGAGCAAACTTTATTGACATTACATAGCTTATATACTTGATTTATACCATAGGAAGTAGTGTAGTAGGCGTAACAGCTGAGAGAAGACAAGATAACAGTATGCACGTGTTACTAGTACGTAATCAAGAGGCGTGAACTAGAGGTGTGTGCTAGAAACGTCACTGATAGGTGACGCAAGTGGGTGGCACCAAGGGGTGGTGCTAACAGAATTGTTGCAATGTCAGCAGAAATCGGAAGCTTGGATGCACGCGCAGCGGCATGACGTGTGATTGATGGGGTGCAGGGGACTTGACATTTACACTGACGGAAAGAGACAGAAGTCTGGCATGTCAGATCAACTTGTACTACTATCATATCTGATATCTGATGTTTAGGAACCATACTATCTGGGCGGAAAGGTCTCTAGGGCAGAAGCTATTCTATGCTAACTGTGGATGCGTGTATAAGCGCCTAAGTGTCTGCATGTGAAGCGTGGGGCACGGGACCTTCCATTGAAGCATGGTAACAGAGGCTATGAATTACTTGCATTGAGACAGGTCGGCCCTTTGGCTCTGCAGCTGGAAAGGATGTTTACAGGATCTAGTAGGCAGGAATGCATTCTCGAGGAGCTAAGCAGATAACTCGAAGGTTATAGTCAGTCTTGGCAGAAAGCAGGCTGAGCTGAGCGCGAGGGGCCGCGCTGAAAGTAAGTCAGAGTTCACGGGTACAGAGGTAGGCTGGGCAGGAGCTGTCAGAGTCGAAAGCCAGAAAAGAGGCTCGGTAACAGGAATTCAGGGCCTACTCTGCTAGAGCAGGAAAACATGTAAAGTGTACTACAAAAAGACGGTGGCATAGCATACTTAGGAACGGACTATACAATCCATTCATGGTGGATCTGAAAGAGGACAAGTTAACGTTGGACGCAAATGTATTTGCGTCTTCATAGCTGGCACAGGAGGGAAGTTACATGCACTTTAAGCTGGTACATGGAGTCGGTGGGGTACGCGCTAGGGAACATAACATGACCAAAAATTTATATTTCCTCAATTCACAAGCAGGAAGATTGATTTCAACGGCAAGCGACGTCTCCTGTACTCCCGCATCACCACTTGAGATGTACTTTACCCCCCTGCATCACCTACCGGGAACTACGAACATTGCATTCTGGGCCGTGTAGTTCACCTCCACTACCGTGAATCTACACAGGTGAGCCAGCAATTAACAGGGGGCGGAGCGGTGGAGCTATTTCAACATACAGGAGGCAGTACTCACCATTAGCTTGCTGTTGTTATCCCTGGACACTTGGGCGCTGATGAAGGCATGGAAAATGCCGAAATGCATTCGCCATGAAAAACGAATAAAGTGCTTCCAGTGGTTTCCCCTCGTGTGGCCTCTGCTCTTTTTCATTAAGGAGGTGTGTGTAAATATATATATATATATATATATATATATATATATGGTATTGTATCCTGGAGACCCCGCTGTGTCCCCTTGTCTACTTGTGAAAGGAGGAGATCTTTGAAATATTGCGCATGTGGCCAGTGACACACAGGGGACCCGTCCATAAGAGTTCGGAGGCATCAGTGGCAAAAGCGTATTCAAGTATTTCCATGGGAGTGGAAGCCTCGGGCCTGCCGCAAACCAAAGGGAGCAGAGGGACTGCTGTTAGATTAACAGTCAGTGACTGCACGGAGAGGCGTGTTCACTTGTTCAACACCTCCGGGTATGCTCATCTGCGGTATTTGAGGCTGGATGTAGGAGGCCAGGAGACTGTTACTTGCCGTAACGGGTACCAGGGTAAAATAAAACAGTAAAGGATGACCGCGTTTATTTTTAATAGCCCATACTCACTTCGATAATATGACAAAATCCATGGGCAGAGAGACATTACACCAATAACAAAATAAGTGCATCTTGGGAGTTGCAGTCCCCAAGGAGGGCGGCATGTATGCTCTATAAATGAACTTGTATCAGCTATATTCCCACCAATGGGAATGAAGAGACACGCTCACAAATAGCAGTGAAAACCAACCTGAGGTATCAGGCATGTAAACCAGGCTTATCGCCGAAACATGTTGTGCATGTTTCGGCGATAAGCCTGGTTCATCGATAAGCTACTCATGTCTTCATGTTGGCTGGTGGGAAAGATGTGTCCTCATGATTGAACACAAGGATATGTATATTCATGTTATACATTACTGGCGATATCTGTTTGATCTGAGATGGAACAAAAGACACTGCTCTTGAATTTGTTAATGTCATTAACGTTATATATATGCATGTGTATGTATGTGTGTATAAATTTATGTGTGTATATATATATATATGTTTACATGTTGCAGCGTGATCAAGGGCATAATTTGCGAGAAACGCTTAGCTGCTTTCTGTGTACCGAATAAAATCTTTCTGATGCTGAATTACCGTGGTCCGTCTTCCTTCTGTTTGCTGGCGTGCTAGCTCGAGACGCCGAGAGATTCGGAGGAGTTAAGTGGCTATAATATATATATATATATATATATATATATATATATATATATATATATATATATATATATATATATATATGCACCAGCAATTCCAACCACTTCCGTTTGGACGGCGAAGCAGGAACTCAGACCGACCACAGCATTTTCAGGCAAGGTAAAGTTTTATTTTAGTTCTTCCATAGCCAGCAAGACGCGTTTCGGGCTTCAGGATCCCTTGATCACTAATACTCATCCATATAGTTACTCACACACAAATTTACACATGCAAATAAACTATCAAAAAACCATTTACTTGATTATACTGCTATATACACACCACTACACATACTTCTACAGAAACGGAAACATATTTACTCTCTTAAACAATCAATTATAAAAACACATACTCACTAACCCACCCATACACACAATCATCCACCCATACAGTCTTGCACACATGCTGTCTTCAAAATACATACAAATAGTGAGTCACTCATTCATGCATCTGTGCTCTAAGTAATATCCCCACCGAACCATACAGACACTGATACTGATACTCAAAAAAACAACTAATAACCCATATACACACTCATGTAGCTACTCACCAACCCATGCAGCCACTTATACACAAAGTAAGACACAGATACAGATATTTAAACATTACTCGCTAATGTATGTATTCACTAAGATACATTTAATAAGTCAGTTAACCAATCAATTTTACACAAAAAAACATCCATTTAGACATTTATGTACCCATTTATTCTTCCATCAACCTTTAGATGTACATATATAAAAAATATTTATTTTTTAGAAAGATACACATTCACTGGATGATGTCATCAGCGATGTCATTTGAGATGCCATCAGTGATGTCATGAGTGATCATGTCATGAGTGATGTAATATGTGACGTCATCAGCAGTGCATTGCACGCGCAATTTATAGTGAGTCCAACTAACTATAACATGGGAATTTCAATGGTTTTATGCGAGTAAAATTTCCACCTAACTATAACTTGTGTGAAACCTATGGTTTTTTCAGTGAATTTAATAGGTTTTTTAAATGCTAATTCCGAACTATAACTGGTGTGAAACCTATGGGTTTTTCAGTGAATATATATATATATATATATATATATATATATATACATATATAAATAAAATTTCTATGGCAAAATGAAACCCCTCATTTTGTTCCTTTTCAAATTAAATGTATTAAGTGTTACCACTTTATTCCAATCAAGATGACTTCAGGTCTGCCATACTTTTGTCATAAGTAAGACTGTTAGCGTTCTAGTTGTTCTTTAGAACACTCTGGGACATTCTGTCATTGGGCTATAGTTGGGCTACATCTGGCTGATATTTGGGATACATTTGGGCTCTTTTGTCTCTGGTGGCCATCTTGGGAGACTGCATATCAGAATTTTTTTAATTAAATATAAGAGGGTTTGAGAAGTCACTCAAAATGTGCCCTAATTTTTCTTTCTTCAGCACTAATCATAATTTCTATGGCAAAATGAACCCCCTCATTTTGTTCCTTTGCAAAATAAATGTTTTAAGTGTTAACACTTTATTCCAATCAAGATGACTTCAGGTGTGCCATACTTTTGTCATAGGTAAGACTGTTAGCGCTCTAGTTGTTCTTTAGAACACTCTGGGACATTCTGTCATTGGGCTATAGTTGGGCTACAACTGGCTGATATTTGGGCTACATTTGTTTTTTTTTGTCTCTGGTGGCCATCTTTGGGCTACATTGGGCTACATTTGGGCTCTAACATATATATAGCCCAATGTAGCCAAATATATATTTTTTCAAAGTTAATTTTCGTAAAAAACACTGGAGCATATATCTTGAGACATAGCGAACGCACATCGGGCTACCAGTCCCTACAATTTTGCCAAGCTTGGTGGAAATCCATTCAGCCGTTCGGGCTAAAAGTGAGGTTGACCGCCCTATGGAAATTAACATGGGGAAAACACGTTTTGGGACCCCCCTTTTATCTCGGCCCCCGCTTGACGAATCCCCCCCAAACGGAGGCGCGAGGCAATTTGAAGGCATTTTCAGGCAGATTCCTCAACCGGCGCCAAAGTTATTCCCAATAGAATGTTGAGATTTTGCATTGAAAAAAATCCTAACTATAACTACCTACTGGCCAGTAGCTAATATATATATAAAACTATATACCGTGCTCACTTTCCGTCTTGGCTCCCTTGCACTCGCGATCGGTGCTTAGTGTATATATATTTATATATTACCTACTGGCGCTTGCCAGTACGTAGTTATAGTTAGGACCTGATTTTTCTATCAAAAAGATGATTTTGATTTGCCAATAATTTTGGGGTCATTTGACGAATCTTCACAAAATATTAAACTAATTTGACGCTCACTTCAGCTCCTGTCATGAAAATTTCATGGTTATCCATCAAGCAGGGGCCGAGAAAAGGGGTGGGGGGTCCCAAAACGCTTTTTCTCCATGTTAATTTCTATAGGAAACTTTAGAACACTGCTACAGCTCAAACTGCTGAATAGAATTACACCAAATGTGGCAAAAATGGTAGCTCTTGGTCCAGAAAGCATTCTTTTTGTTAAATGGTTTAAATCCGTTCAGTCGTTCCTGAAGAGCTGGGTTTAATCCATCTTTCTTTTGCTCACCATGCCATCCCAGTTTGGGCCCAGCCATATGCAAATCAGCCTTGACCCTGTTCCCGGGAGCTGCCCAACCCAAACTACCAAGCCAGGTCCTCCTGGACCAGAAACAAGCATCCTAGGACCGGTTTTGGGGCATCACCCCTCATCAGCCAAACTAGCTTGAATCCAGTGGCACAGTGAGCAAGGTACTCATGTCTGGCCCTTCCCACTTAGGGCAACAAAAGGAACAAATGATGGACGGAATGCTGAACAATGCAAACATTCACCCCTGACACAATGATCTGGGTTTAATCAATCTTTCTTTTGCTCACCAAACCACCCCAGTTTATACCCAGCAATCTACAAATCAGTCTTGACCCTGTTCTTCATGTGAACAGTCCAGGCCCAAATGCCAAGCCGGGTCCTCCCTGGAC
The DNA here is from genome assembly GCF_964263255.1 of Lissotriton vulgaris. NCBI lineage: Eukaryota > Metazoa > Chordata > Amphibia > Caudata > Salamandridae > Lissotriton > Lissotriton vulgaris. The sequence goes on from NC_141696.1 coordinate 1,258,732,295, forward strand.
CAGGTACAAGCATCCTGGGATGCCCAGATGTGGGTTATGTGTGCACAGCTGATCTGATTTAGCAATGAGGGTAGCAGCAATTTCTTTGGCCAGGGACCAACGGCCACCCGGGGAAACCTATCAAACCCAGATATTTCTGAAAACTAGACACTCAGAGAAGATCAGGATGGTATGTGTTGTGTGGATCTCAAAAGGTTTTCCTACTCACAATGCCCTGCAAACATATTTTGCCTAAAAATGCACATTTTCCTTGCATTTCTGCGATGTAAACTTCCAGAATCAACAGGAATCCACATATTTCATACCACTCATCGTTCTCCCACTTGTCCGGATAAAAATGCTACCGTACTTGGGTGGATGGGCCTAGTGCATGCAACAGCCAGGCAAGCATCGTACCAAGGTAAATGGGAGTCTCGCGGACAGATTCTCATTGACCCTGGTTTGATTTGTGACTGTCAGGGACACTATATACATATTGTTGCAAGGACACAACAGACAGTAGACACAATAAAAGCAATTTGCTGCCTGTGATCATATTGTGGCTTGAGACAATGTAAGCCACAATATGATCACTGACAGTAATCAAGTAAACAGTACATGCAATGTAACAGGTTTCTTCTGTTGCAAGAAATGTAAAGCAGGTAAAAATAGCAATAATGTTTCCAGATTCATTATGAATAGATAGATTTTGCCAGTCTGCTGTCCCTGTCTTAGCTGTGCCCCCTGTAATTTCGCCATCCCCGTGTACCTTTTCCCGCCGCTTCTCCCCCTCCCCGCTCCCCGCCGCTGCTCCCCTGCGGCCCCGCCCCCGTTTCTCTTTTTTACCCCGCCCATTGGCCACCCCGCTCCCGCCTCCCAGCTGCTCCTCCCTCCCACTTCGCCATTTATGGAGGTCGCCACACGGGAGCGCAGCGGACGTGCGCAGCGGGCTCGCCGATTGTGTGCAGAAGGTGCGCCAAAGTCAAGCCCGTCTACGCCCGTCCGCGCCTGGATCGCGCCCAGCGCCAGGACCCCTGGTCCTTGAAGATGCCAACGCACCCAACGAACTTACGACGTCGCCACTCTCCACGCACTCAACGCCGGCCACAACCCCACCTGCTACCGAGCCACCCCGAAACGCAACCCCGGACACTTCACCTGCCAAACCTGCAAATTCACCTGCCTCCACACCCGCCAAGCCCCAACAACAACTACCTCAAGTGCATCCTGCTCAACACCCGCTCCGTTCACAGACACGCCGTCGAACTCTGTAACCTCCTCGACACAACATCACCAGACGTCGCCTTCCTCACAGAAACATGGATGAACGCCTCCTCAGCCCCCGACATCACCATAGCCATCCCGGAAGATTACAGGATCACCCGGAGGGAGTGCGTCAACCAAACCGGAGGAGGCATCGCCATCGTCCACAAAATCACCATCCGCATCACGACCAACTCCGACGACACCCTGACCGCCGCCGAGCACCTCCACTTCCAGATTCACACCAACCCCAAAACCACCCTCAGAGGCACCCACATCTACAGACCCCCGGACCACGCACACTCTTCAGCGAAGCCATCGCAGACTTCGTTAGCCCGCACGCCCTCATCTCCAAAGACTACATCCTCCTCGGGGACCTCAACTTCCACCTGGAGAACAACAAGGACTGCAACACCGCCGTCCTACTGGATAACCTCGGACTCAAGCAACTGGTGAACACCCCCACCCACTACGCCGGACACACGCTTGATCCCATCTTCTCCTCCAGCAAGCACATCTCCTTCAGCCACTCCACCGGACTACACTGGACAGATCACAGCTGCGTCCACTTCAACTTCAGGAGAACCACGACCCACCAACGCCCGCAACAGATTCCCTGCAGAAGCTAGAGCAAGATCACCGCCGACCAGCTCACCACTGCCCTCAGCCAAAACCCACCCACCAACTCGACGGACCCCAACCAAGCAGCCCTCAACCTCACACAGTGGCTCACTAACTGCGCCTACGAAATCGCACCAATGAAGAATCCTCCCAACAGACCCGGCAACAGGAAAGTCTCCTGGTTCACCAACGACCTCAAAAACTCCAAGAAAACCTGCCGCACCCTCGAGAAAGCCTGGCGCCACGACCAGGCAGCAGAGAACATGACAGCCCTCAGGAACGCCACCCGCAAACACCACCAACTGATCCGCACCACCAAGAAGACAACATACAAAGATCGGCTAGACAACAACACCCACAACAACAAGGAACTCTTCAGCATCGTCAAAGAGCTCTCCAACCCCAGCGCCTGCAACGAAATCACACCTTCGCAAGAACTCTGCGACTCACTCGCCTTATTCTTTCACCGCAAGATCGCCGATATACACAACAGCTTCGGCACACAGACCACGCACCCAATCACCGAATGAGAGCCCCCCACCAACACCCTTCGCACCTGTACCCCTGTCAGCACCGAAGACACCACCCGCCTGATGAAAACCATCCACTCCGGCTCCCCTACCGACCCCTACCCCCATCACATCTTCAACAAAGCCGACTCCATCATCGCACCCCAACTCCGGAACATCATCAACAGCTCCTTCGCATCCGCCACCTTCCCGGAAAGCTGGAAACATGCCGAGCTGAGCGCCCTCCTGAAAAAACCCACCGCGGACCCCACGGACCTCAAGAACTTCCGCCCCATCTCGCTCCTCCCTTTTCCAGCCAAAATCATCGAAAAGACCGTCAAAAGACAACTCTCCGCCTTCCTCAAGACCAACGGATCACTCGACCACTCACAGTCCGGTTTCCGAGCAAACCACAGCACCGAAACCGCCCTCAGCGCAGCCACAGGCGAAATCAGGTCCCTGCTCGACAACGGGGAAACTGCTGCCCTCATCCTCCTTGACCTCTCGGCGGCCTTCGACACCGTATGCCACTGCACCCTGATACAGCGCCTCAGCAATACCGGAATCCAAGGAGCGGCCCTGGAGTGGATCACCTCGTTCCTCACCGGAAGAACCCAGAGAGTCCACCTCCCCCCGTTCCGATCCGCGGCCACCGAAGTCATCTGCGGCGTCCCGCAAGGATCCTCACTCAGCCCCACCCTCTTCAACATCTACATGAGCCCCCTCGCAGCCATCACTCGCCAACACAACCTCAACATCATCTCCTACGCCGATGACACTCAGCTGATCCTCTCCCTCACCAACGACCCCGCCACCGAGGAATGAAAGACGTCGCAGATTGGATGAAGATCAGCCGTCAGAAACTGAACTCAGACAAGACGGAAGTTCTCATCCTGGGACCATCCCCCACTGCCTGGGACGACTCCTGGTAGTCCCCTGCTCCGGGCACCGCCCCCAAGCCAACAGACCAGGCACGCAACCTGGGATTCACCCTGGACTACTCCCTCACGAAGCAAGGCAATGCCGTCTCGTCATCCTGCTTCAACACCCTGCGCATGCTCTGAAAGATCTTCCGATGGATCCCCACCGAAACCAGGAAGTCGTCACCCAGGCCCTCGTCACCAGTCGCCTGGACTACGGGAACACACTCTACGCTGGAACCACAGTCAAACTCCAGAAAAGACTGCAGCGCATTCAGAACACCTCAGCACAACTCATCCTGGACATCCCTCGCCACAACCACATCTCTGCCCACGTGAAACACCTGCACTGGCTACCCGTCAACAAAAGGATCACGTTCAGACTCCTCACCCACACACACAAGGCTCTCCACGGCACGGGCCCGAATTACCTCAACAGCCGCCTCACCTTCTACACACCCACCCGCCAGCTCCGCTCCGCCAGCCTCGTCCTCGCCTCCGTCCCACGCATTCGCAATCCACCATCGGAGGAAGATCCTTCTCCTACCTGGCAGCCAAGACATGGAACTCCCTCCCCACTCACCTCGACTGACCCTGGACCATCTCTCCTTCAGGAAACAACTCAAGACCTGGCTGTTCGAGCAGTAGCGACCCCTCCCCCCAGCGCCTTGAGACCCTTATGGGTGAGTAGCGCGCTTTACAAATTTGTTGATTGATTTTACACAATACAACTAGAAGTTTGAAATCAGGAAATTTTTGACTTGCAATTCAGATTATTGTGTCTACTATTTGTTGAGTCCGTGCAATAAGGTGTATATTGGTATGTGTATAATAGTCCTCCTTTATGCGTTTTGTACAGAAAGCAGTCCCTTTTTTATTTCTCGCCCAAAACAGCACATTGTTATCTTAATGGGCTTAGAGGGTACCTATTGCTTATCATTGGTTGGCTTAATTGTCACTCATTTGCTTGCTTCTTATTCGTTAGCTGTGAGGGCTTTCCTTTCTTATCTCGTTTGACCATCCCCTGCAGCATGGACTTATTACTATGTCCTTCCTCTGCCAGCTTTTTCAGGTGTTAGCTGTTGCTCATTATTCTGTAGACAATTTTCTTTCTTTTGTGTTCCATCCTCTTTTTTTAACAATGACAATCGTGATCAGAAAGCTGTGGTAATTAATTAATGTGCAGGAGATACTTAAACAGGAGACTTTGAGTTCAATTTTTTAATTGATATTCCCGTTTCACCAGCCTCAAAAGATGCCAACCGTAGTGAACTACATTATAAACTTGACTCAAAAACTGGTGTCATTTTATATTTTGTTAATACACCATGTTGAATGGTAATAAAAAATGTTTTATATGGAGTTTAATAGCGCACATTTGTGCTACAGTTGTGATCATCTGATTTAATGATGCTCGTTATCAACCTTGGAAGAGTGAAAGGCTGAAGGGACTGTTGGGTTCAGATTGAGGTTGTCTACAACAAACTCCCCTAGTCAGATTCTGCAGCATTGAATAGAAACACTGGTGACATTTTGTATTTGATAATTGATATTATAGCTGTAGGGATTAGTGTTATTATTATACATGACAGGCTTGAGGCCTGAGTACAGTTAACTTAACTAAGGTCGATGAACTGTGCTTGGTTGAGGGATAAGTGCCAGTTCAGTTAAGTGCACTATATAAATCATCCGTTTATGTAAATGGACTTCGAGTGTGTCACTTTTCAAGCTTAATGACACAAATAGGCTAGTGCTAGTCATTTAGTCTCCAGTAAAAGAACCCTTTTCCTGGTCTGGATTGAATGGCCTACTGTTACCAATAGGTCCACAACATCTGTGTCTCATCCCAAGAGGGGAAACTGTCACCTCATGCTATGGATGTTTGGATGTAACCTTCTTCCTTACTGTATAAACGAGGGACCAGTTTATGTTTCAAAGTACAGTTAGTCATCACGTATTACATTCTTTCTCACACATGCCTGCTGTACGCAAACGTATACATTCTTTTTTTTACACCAACCTGAATTTGCTTTCGTTATTTTTCTCACTACTCAAGTGTAAGCCTGGCCCTAAAAAGGCTTAATAATTGTTTCTACGTGTTTAACACGTTGGTACGACCTTGATGCGCAACTATTCAGAGGTTTAGGACTTGTAGATCTGTGGGTAGCCTCACTTGTGGTTTGACATGCTGCTTGGCCTTGATTTGTTTCCCACGTTAGACTAGTTGCAGTGATGTGCCCTGCTACCTGTGGCCAGCCCCAGGTTTAATGTTTCTATTTATCGTCGGGTCGGTCCTATTTGGTACTGCCATGCTACGGGTGGCAAGGATGCAGGTGCCATTGTGTATGAAATTATGCAGCCTGCTCACTCATGGGCTTTATACAAAGAATTGCTCGGGTCCTACCCATACGTGAGTGATGGTGTGTGGTATCCCCACATACACTCTATTGTTCCCTGATGGGAGGCAGTATCAGTTGCTTCAAATCTTTGATGTAATTGGCCATAATGCTCAGAAACTATTCGGGTGTACCCAGCACCTTTCAGGAGGTTGAGATTTAAGTGCGTGGCGTCGTAATGCCTTCCAATCTTGTGTTCACCACACTTGTGATAACAGCAAAACATGCATTTCATTTCAGATCAGTATGGTAAGCCTTGCATTACATTTAGAATTGCATTCTCGGTTTGGTTTAAAGTGAATTTTTTATTGTCTTTTGCATATCAGCTCAGCACTGGTGTACATCTTTTTACGGCAGTGTTTAATGTTTCTGAATACCCTTTGTCATTGGGTTTCTTAGTAATTTGATGGGCCCAAAGCAAGCAGAGCCCTGCATACTTAACCACTGATGGAAAAGCTACAAGTCATTGTGGTGGTCATGAATTGAATGCCCTTCTTTAACAGCTGCATTTTTTTAATCAATTACAGTCTTGTGTATATATATATATCTTGGTGTCTGTTTCATTTGGTGGCTTCCTCCCTGTATATTCAGATAAGTACTTCAAATAACCGGCTTTTTACCAAGAGACAGTAACAATGTCTACTCTTGCCCAGTAATGGTCTCGTTCAATTTACCAACCATTTCTGTAGTAGACCAGATTAGAAAACAGGCAGGAACAGGATCCACAGCTTGTGGCCTTAATCAGCCCTGCGCCACTATGACACTGCACAGGAGTCTTACTACACAATACATGTAAAGGTTCTTTGCTGCACCCGTTTTGCAGGTTGCAAATCTTAAGCATTAGAGTTGTGTTTGATCAATAGTTTGGTCAGATCAGAAGAATTAGAAATGCTAATGTTGTATAACTATGTCCACTCCTATGACCCAGAGGCACTCCCCTTACTAGTGTAGTTAATATTTTGTAATGGTTGTTACTGGACGTCTGCCCCGACTCTGTGGAATTGATTAAATTATACGCAAGGATTTCTACATTGACTCAAGGACGTGATTAGTGGAAAGGGGCGACCACTCGGTCCCCCCGAACGTATGGCGGAGTACCACGATCCCCCCGGGAAGCCATCTTGGGCGGGAGGCGAGTCTCGGCTGGTATGCCCGAAGCGGCGTAGCCGGGGCGCGCCTTTTCCCGCCCTAGAGTGGGTTGGCCTAGACACTGACGCGGCTGGCCACGCCCCTGGGGCAGGCAGGGGCGGGTTTACGCCCGCCCTGAAGACGGATAAAAGGAGAAGCAAGATCAGAAGGCATCCTCTTGTTCCTGTGCTCTGAAGCTGCACCTCCTCGCTGCACGTGAGCTCGAGACGGAACGAAGAGCCAATTTTGAGCGTTGTAATCGTTCTTGTTTGTTTTTCAGATACTCTGTTGGAGAATGCCGAAGAAGGCGGGAAAGCGCATGACTACTGACCAGATGCTGCGCGTTCTCATGAAAGAGATGACCGAACTAAAGAGGCGAATGGATGAAAACGAGGAAGGGGGACCGAAACGTCCTTTGGCGGGAGCAGCCCCGGGAGGGAAAAACAAGAGGCCCAGGAGAGGAACAGCTGGGGAAGACATCCCGGGTCCCAGTACCCCGCTCGAGGCACCCACTCCCGTGCCGGAGGAAGGGAATCCGATTCCCGTTGTGGTCACCCCCGTGTCCGGGGAAGATATGCCGCCCGAGCTGGCAGCACAATTAGCAGCGTGGTTGAGTAAAGGTAGCGAGGGCGCCACGGCTGTCGACGCACAGGTGCTGATGAAGCAATTGCGTGAGTCACGGGAAGCAGCGAAGGTGTCCACGCCGGCTGCAGCTGTAGAGAAGCCACAGGGGACGGGTTCAGTAGCAGAGGCAGCGTCCGGTTCAGGTAAGCGGCCATTGCCGATTGCGAGGGATGAGTCTGCACCCTCTCGTAGGGAAAAGTTGGGTCAGCATGTTCCGTTGGCTATTAAAGAGAAGATATGGGCAGGGGAGTACGTAAACATCTTCTCGTTGCTTACTGATCACTATGAGATGGAGCATGTTAAGGGCCAGAAGGATCTCATGCATCCGAGTGTTTGGCGCGCAAAGATGGCCGCCTTTAAGGTAAATGAAAACATTGGCAATTGGGGCAAAGCGTGGGGGGTTTTTACATCGATCTTGGGGGAACGAAGGCCCGATCTGTTACCCGAATTGCCGATTTATCAGTCACGAATCATGGGGTACTCGGTATCACACGAGGGTAATCATTGGTTCTGCTATGATAACCTGTTTAGGAAGGCTAAAGAACATGATAAAAACTTAACGTGGGATTGTTATGATTCTGTGTCATGGTCCAAAATGGAGGATACTGGTATGTTAAAATTGCCATTAGTAGGGAGTAACGTTGGCGAATCCTCCCGCCAGTATGCGGGGACGCCCTTTCGATCAGGTGCGGGTACCGATAATTACTCCCCCTGCACTCCCCTTACTAGTGTAGTTAATATTTTGTAATGGTTGTTACTGGACGTCTGCCCCGACTCTGTGGAATTGATTAAATTATACGCAAGGATTTCTACATTGACTCAAGGACGTGATTAGTTACAAATATTCATCTTCCCACAGCTGCATCTGTCATATGCCCTGACCTCCCATTTGATAACCCCTCATTGGGCCTGGTGCACTACTTCTCCCCACTCGGAGATGAACTTGGTAAAACACACTCCCTTATCCCCTATAATCCTGGCCCACCGTCCAATCAATTGTAGTACATTTCAGTATTACATTGTGTTAGAACTGGCTATTTCTGGTAGGCTAAGGCTGACGCCAAAGCCAGGCAGAAACCACCATTCTAGTCAGGGCAAGGAAGTCACACGCCAAGATAACCTCTGCTCACCCCCTCGGTAGCTTGGCACAAGCAGTAAGGCTAAACTCGGAGGCAATGTGTAAAGCATTTGCGCCAGCGCACAACAGCAACAACATACTAGGCACACCACAAAAGAGACTCCACACAAGGTTATTATAAAAATAACTTTTGTATTGTAAAAACACATCAGATAACATCACACATATACATGGTGCCAACTGGCACGGGCAATATTCACAGGGATTATGTACACAAGACAGGGCCACAAGGGCCACTGTCATATTCAGATATAGCACTTCTAGATAAAATGTAGAATATCAAATCACTTCTAGAATAAAGAATAAATGTAACATAAAATAATAATCAAAGATAACCACCAGTAACCACTGGTAACAGGAACCAGGACCTTACTAGGACCACCTGTACTAAGAAAGAAGAACCACCTAAGTATCACACAGCATTAGGGGTCTAAGAAAGGATACATTACCCATGATGTAATAAACCTACATTCAGAGGAGTAGAAAAGACAACCACCTAAGAATAACCACATTTAGGGGCATAAACCAGAACACCTTACCCTTGATGCATGAACACATTCAGAGGAGTAATAAGGAGAGACACATGATGACTAAACATTCAGAGGTGTTAAGAATAGAGCACATGGTGCAATAAAATACATTCAGGGGTGCAGCGCAAGAAGACACATGATGACTAAACATTCAGAGGTGCAGCGCATGGAAAGGAAGACACATGATGCAGTAACACATTCAGAGGTGTTAAGAATAGGGCACATGATGCAATAAAATACATTCAGGGGTGCAGCGCAAGAAGACACATGATGACTAAACATTCAGAGGTGCAGCGCATGGAAAGGAAGACACATAATGCATAAACATTCAGAGGTGCCTAATAAATCAAATAGCGCAAAAACTCACACAAGCAATAACTATTAAAAAGCATAGAAATCACATTGCGCCAACACTACATAAGCCACTACCTGTGGCAGTCCCTAGGCCAACTGGCCTTGTGGGGCAAAGATGCCCTGGGTCCAAAGTCAGGGCGCGCTGCCATGCAGCGCCAGTCCAAAGTACAAAAAGCCTAAACGTGGCAGGTGCCCACAAAGTGCTGGGCACCTGGGCATCGCAATAAAATAAACTGCGACAGGGTCCTCACTGACCCTTGGGCGCAAACTGCGCCATGCTGGAGCCACACAGGCTCTGGGACACATACACTGTGCACGTTGGAGCCACACAGGCTCTGGCCAACACTGGTCAAACGTTGGAGCCACACAGGCTCTTAAAAACACATATGGCCCCTCTGAGCCACACAGGCTCTCTCAGACTGCGGGGGTCGTTGGAGTCCCTCACGGGGGACTCGAGCAAAAGAAAATGCGGCAGGGAGCCCCTCAGGCTCTAAATAGGCCAAAATGCCCCCACGAGCCTCTCTCAGGGCTCAAAACTGCAAATGCCCCTGGGGAGCCTCGGGGGCTCGAGCCAACGGTGGGGCGACCCACTGCCATCCGGGGCCGCCCTAGTTGCACCAAAGTTAATTATGCCCCGTCGTTGGAGTCCTTCACGGAGGACTCGAAATCACCACATGCCCCCTGCCCCTCTTGGGGCTCTCAAACGTTGGGGCGACCCGCTGCCAATCGGGCCGCCCATGAAGCCTTCATGGCTTCCTTCAAACAAGCAGCGCGAACTCGCGCTACTGCGGGGGGGGGCCGGCACCGCCAATGTGTCCCGGCGCCCCTCCCCTGCTCCATTCTGCCCAGCCCCAGCCCAGACTCACCGGGCTCTCCTCTGCGGGGCTCATCCGGGCGGCAGCTCCTTCTTCTGGCCAGCGCGGGGCTCCTCTTCCACCACAGAGCCCCGCCGGCCCGCTCCGCCGTTCTCGGCCGCTTCTCCTCTCGCTGTCGGCAGCCAATCCCAGCGCGGCAATGGGGCGGGACTTCCTCTGCAACCCGGAAGTCCCGCCTATGGTCAGGCGAAACGCTGCCTGACTTCCTGTGCGCGGCTCGGGCCGCGGCGGTGATTACGGGGGCAAATCGAGGGCTGGGCACCCTCAAAAGTAATATAAAATAGTTAAGCGAGGTAGGCACTCGCAAAGGGCGCCATAGTCGGGGTGGCACCCGCAAATCAGATGAGAGTGCACACGAAGCACTCGGACAGTCACAGGGCAGGCGCGCTTCCCCCCACGGGATAACCACAGCGCCCTGCCATCAATCAGGTTAAGAAAGCGCCCACGAGGCGCTGGGGAGCCCAGAAAGCACCAAAACGCCCCAGAAAGGACCCCCACAGCAAGGAGGGTCCCAGCAGCTGCAGGGCATTACAGGTCAAGGCTTCCAGGGCCAAAACAAAGTCCAGCAAACAGTCCTCAAAGGTGCAGCCAGGCAGGGGGACAGCCAGGAAGAGTCCCCCAGCAGTCCATCAGATGTCCAGGAGCTGGGCAGGGCCCAGGGATCCTCCTGAGCCCCAGCAGCAGCATGCTCCTGGCAGATTCAAGTTGAAAACAAGAACAATTTGGAAGGGGATACAACCCCTTCTTATACAGTGCAAAACCTTTGAAGTTCTTTGAAGTCCTTTGAAGCAGGCAGTGTGAGAACCAGCTGGACTGGTTTAGAGGGAAGTCCCCTTCAGTATCAGGTACAGAGGTGTCAGTCGCCCAGCGGGAGGTGGAGCCAGCTTTGTAGTTACACAGGAACAGCCCTTCACTATCAGGTGCCATCTCCTCCCACTTCCCTGGCAGCAGATGCTGCCTTTCATCCATGGGCTGACTCAGACAACCTCCTGGGCTCTCCAGCCCCTGTCATCCTCAACCCAGACAGTCAATCCACAAGCAGGCCCATGCACTCTGGGCCAGGCTCACCAGCCAATCACACGCTAGCAACAACCTACACAAATATGCCAACTTCCAAAAGTAGTACTTCTAGACTAGACACAGTCATGCTGCATACATCATTTTGCAGCATTCACTCTCACGAGTTGATACATACCAAACTCGCCCCTGCACTCCCCACACATCAGGAACTACCATGGGCATACATACTCCCCATTCATTCCTATGGGAGGGCAGGTCACTCACCACACATACAGAGAGCTCATGCACTTTACACTGTACCACAGTGAAAAAGTGCGCAGAGGCCTAAAATCACCAACACCAGGTTCCATAAATAGGCTAGGAAAAAGCAAAAAGTCTAGGGGTGAACCTGCCTAATGGGCCGGGTCCAACACATTGCATTACTTTTTGGAGACAAGCCACGTTTTAATTGATGTTTGACTTAATTTAATTTTCATCTACGAAATATTTCCTTGTTATAACCTGTTATTTTCTAATTAAGTCTGTAAGAAACAGTGTCTCCATTAAGTGCCTCCCTTAGACAATGTCTTGGCTGCTGCTTTCTTTAAATCACTGTATTTAGTTTTACAGCCATCGTACTTCCTACCCTGATTTTGTTATAAATTAATTTGGCCTGTTTTCCACCTGCATCCATAGCTAGTTAAGTGTGACTTAGGTATTCTCTAAAGTATAGACCAGGGGTCTCCAACCTTTTGAGTAGCGAGTGCTACTTCTGATCAGTGAAAATCATTGTGAGCAGTGGCAGCTGGTGACATTTCAAAATAGTATGGAGCAAATGTTTGGGCTGAGTTTTACGTAGCAAAAAAAGCCATTACAACATATTAAAAGGATTCGGGGGTTGGATTCTGCCCCGAGAAAATTTGGAGAAAAAAAAAGTGGAAAATGGTGCATTTTAAAGCAAGTCTGAAAAAAGAATTTTGTGAGAAAGCAAGAATTTTAATGAAGCAATTGTGAATATGTAGTCTAGAAATATTTAAACACATGAAAAACGACTTCATGTCTTATTACAGTAAATATGTTCAACACATACTGTAGTGAGCAAATTGTAGAATAAGACAAGTAATGTTTTTTACCTGCACACACAACTGTCTATGCACTGCATCTGATTGGCAAAAGTGAAAGATCTTCATGTCATATTGACTGATGATCTTATAAGAAACGTGAGCATTTCAAAATTAAAATGTTAATGCAAATTATATTCTGAACATTTATGGCAATTTTCATGTGTAGTAATTAACTATGCACATAAACATATATTACATGGTAGGAGACTATTTTCTCTCTATAACAAACTAATGTCCTTGTTATGTTCTAGTTATCGCATCAATAAAGACAGTCCTATTATTCGTTGACTGTGTGCTTGCCTTTGACACTGTACAGAACCCCTCTACCTTTCTGGCCAAATTCATGCTACGCAATTAGTATATAAACACAACGATGTACACTTTGTATGCATCTCCTTGATGCTGGTAAATAGATGACGGCGCTATACTAGAAGGATTGAAACTTATGAACGGGATGTAATAAATGCAACTAAGTGTCAAAGCAAAATCCACTTGCCTACCTTTATAAAATACAAATCTGTGAGCTGCACATTACATGCTTTGCTTTGCAACAGGCACGTTAACCTTTTACGCTATTTTACGAGCAAAACTGTGACTGGACAGAACTGAGACCTCTTCCAGAACTGCATTAACCACAAGATTTGTCCCACTGCTATAATAATCCCCTCCGAATTTCTGGGCACCCAAAGATTTCTGTAGCAACTATCTGAACCATCATATCTATTGTGTTTTCACCCTTTCCTATTAATAAAAATGTGGCGAGTCTCGTACAGGTTTAAGTACAGTAAGCTGAAATTCGGAGATTTTCTTGCTCGAGTTTCGACATGGGTATTAAGCGCTATACATATGGTGCATACAAACAATAAAATAGTGCAATTGGCGAGTTGCCAGTAGTATGCATCTTGAGAAAACCTTATAACCATGTGACATAAGGATCCTTCCGCCTACTCGAACCTCAAATCATCGACTTTACGGGCCTCGCCCTCGTGGCTGCTCCTCCCTCTCCAGATTGCCACGTCCCATGCAGCCAGCCCCCCAAGACAGCTGGTTGACACTGGTTAGCCCCACTCCTGAAACCTATCTACAATACACGATGTCAGAAGTCAGGGTAGGAAGGTAGAGCAGGAGGAAGATGTGCTATCTAAAGTATCAACCAGTAACCTATGTTGCTACAAATTTGAGGGGTCAAAGGTTTTCAACTTTTCGTTCATTTCTCACATAGGTACTGTACGACACAGCAACGCATGGTGTGCAAGTGCACTGAAGGTGCAAGTTAACTGAAATAATTTTGCACTAGTGGCATGCATACGTTTACTGCTAGTTTGTTTTTCTTTTTCATAATAATGTTTCTGCTGTTTAGCTTTCAAGATCGATCGACAGCTTTACAGAGAACCTTTTTTGCAGTTTTTTCCATAGCATGAATCTCACCCTAGGGCACCGGTGCGCTTTCCAAAAAACAGACTACATTACACCGGTTTTTTTTTCTGTTTAGGCACAGAGAGGTTAAGTGAGCTCCGTAGTATTACAGGATGTCGAGCTGTGGTTGTGTTTTCCCCAACACTAGCTTAATATATACAATGGTTCTGTCAGTTCCATAGACTGATTACTTCAAAAATGCAAAATCATTTTACAAACTTATTTCTTAGTCAATCATCAAATACTTTGAACAATCATCAAATGAAAGCATAATCAAATAGCAAATCCCGTACCAAGGAGAAAAAAGTAACAATATCTTTTTAATCAATGAATTAATTTCATTCAAGAGTACGTTGTTTCGAATACAAGTAAGTTGATCAGAAATTCAAAAATTACTCAGTAACAAACGGCGCATATAAATAAAGTGCGTGCATTGTGACATATAGTGCACTCGTGAAACAGTGAATTATATACAAGTGAGTGAAGGAAAAAGGAAAGGAGAAGGTTTGGGTGCTTGTCGTGAACACTTTATAGGCCAGTTTCGATATTTGATTGTAATTTATTCAGTCCGCCACTTCATTTGGCATTAGTGGCGGAATATTCTATACTGGTCCGATGGTTATGATATCGTCGACGTTTCGACCCTCGGACGCCTTGATTATGAGTCTGGGGCGGGGCTTCTTCAGGACTTAGGAGGGTGGGGTAGTGAGTTGGCGCCTGTTGGTCAAAAAGGGATAGGCCATCAGGACGGGATTTGCGTGAAATTTAATCAAAATAAACCTAATTAAAAAAGCAGTGAGCACATAGTTAGTACTACACTCACCTATGGGTCCTTCCTGAATAGTAACCCGGTGGGCGTTCGGATCAATCACCCTTCAAACTGAGCCATCCGGCTTCTTCTGAAGTTTGTTTCTGTTACTTTATATTAGGGGAGTATGAGTTTCAACTAAACTAATTCAGTGAGTAATGTGCCGTTTACATTACAAATTAACCCCATTCAGTAGCACATGGTCAAGACTCACCCGGATACTTAAAAGAACTTCACCACTGGTCATGTATTTACAGGACCTTGCTGCCCGATGAGAATCAGGGCGCTCCTTTTCTAGAAAGACAGCCGCAATGATTTGGGCGTTCTGTAAGAGAATGGGTGGAACGAGCTGTCAGTGCGACATTCAAACTGGGCATAATTATCACGCGCTGTTAAACGCGTCTACAAACGAGTCAAAGTACTGGCTCAATGCTTAACAGGCAGCTGAGATTCTCACCTTATTTCCGACTAATTGTATTCCATCATGCAGTCACCACTGGGTCTTAATCCGTCCGTGTGCCGCCGAAGTACTGGAATGGCAATTCAAGGAAGTGATTGCCGGTTTCAACTAGCATTTCTTCCCTCGAGGACGCAAGGAAGTAAACTCCTTGCCTCGTTGCTAAGCAACAGACGAGCTACGTACAAGTGTAAGAACGTCATCGTCACTGAGGCGACTCAGCGGTCCCAGTTACCAGGTTACGCTCAGGTGCCTCAATTGTAGTTTTCTAAATTGTAGTTTTCTAACATCTAGATGCGTAGCTACACAGGGTTATTTATAAGGAGAACAGAGCCCACGCCTGGATCTAAAGGCTGCTGATTTGAGGATTTTGAAATTATTCCCTCGAGGGCACTGAGATTGGGCGGCCCAAACTCGTTGCTAGGTTAATGACGGACTACGCAGACATATAGAGGTGTCCTCGTCAATAAGACAATTCAGCGTTCCTGGTTGCCAGCTTACGCTCGGGTGCACCAATAGCAGGTTTTAACAAAATATAAATGATGTACCACACGGAATAGTGTGATACAGAGTCAATGGTTACTTCTAAAGCAGAATGCCTCTATGCCAGGGTCTAAAAGAAAGCAGTAGCATGCAAAGTATAAAGCATCTGTGACGAAGTGTGTCATTATTAAAAACATTTGTAACGAATAGTGACTATTAAGAAGTGCATTTGAAAGTAAGATGCCATTATGAATAAGCACTTCTGAAACAATTATACACAAATGGTATGAAATATCTGAGCTAGTATCACATACCATGTTATCACAGTTATAAAAAAACATATCAGGATCAGCACCAGACTGTTACTCATGGAACATCAATTTCAATGAAAAATTGTATCATCATTTATAAGTACAAATAAACAGTGAGGCTCATAATAATCATGTAAATTCAAATCTTATCGAGGGCTGATATAACAATGTATAACCTTCAGCACATGCATGATAGACTGGATATAGAAATGGAAAGATCCTACTGTCACCAAGGTGGCTAGATAGCTATAGTTGCCCCATTTGTTTGGCAGTCTCCTCCCTTTCATTTAATCCTTCCTGCACTGTATTCAAAGAGTGTATCCATCTGCACTCCTTATAATTGAGGGATTTTGAAACGGACCTACCTCTCAAATTAGGTATTATTTTTTCTAAGACCCTCCACTTGATATCTTCTGGTTTGTGATTGTGAGCCTTAAAATGTTCCACCAAAGGCGCTCCCAGTGTTGCACCTCATTCTACTCATATGTTGCAGAACCCGGGTTTTCACCTTTTGCTTTGTCTGTCCAATATAGATTAATGTACAAGGACAAGTGATGGCATAAATGACCTGTGTACTGTTGCAATTCGTGAACTGTGTAAGTTCATAAGTTCTGGTTTTGTGGGTAAAGCTAGAGCCCTCCTGACAGTGTTCGCAGGCCTTACAGTTACCACATTTGTGATGCCCAATCAAAGGTGGAAGGTTCAGCAAATGTCTTACATCCGGTTGTTTCGGTGGTTCCAGAAAGGCTTTTACCACTGTGTGTTTTATATGTCTGCCCCTCCTGAAGGCAAACAAGGGTTCATGTGTCATCTGTAATTCCCCAGCTACCAAGTTCCAATACTTTTTTACGATCTTCTTTATATCATTACTTCTTGTATTATACGTGGTGACACACACGATGCCACTATGATCTTTGGGCTTTTCCTTAGTCTCCAATAGTTCATCCCTCGGTTGGTACCACGCACGTTTGTTGGCACGCTTTAGCAGACTAGAGGGGTAGCCAAGGCTCTTCAGTCTTGTAGTTAGATCATCAGCTTCCCGAATTTTTTTTTTCCTCTGGGAGCAATTCCTCCTTAGTCTAAGGTACTGCCCATATGGCAATATATCCTCAAATTCCTCGAGTGGTGGGAGCCATACATGAGTAGAGTATTTCTCTCCATGGGTTTTCGATACAGATCGCTATAAAGTAACCCCTCTTCAGCCTTGAAGGTCAAGTCCAGGAAGTCTATGGAGTCTATGGACTCCCTACTGTGGGCCATTGTGAACTGGATGTCTCTGCTTCTGTTATTCAACCACGTCTGAAATTCATTCAACTCATTTACATCCCCTGACCAAATCATTAGAACATCATCGATGTAGCGTTTCCAGATATCAATTTTGTCCAAAAACAGATTTGCCAGGTCGTAAAAGTGTTCCTCCTCATATTTGTCCAGGAATATATTTGCCAGGCTCGGGCATATGTTGCGCCCAAACCCCTTTACATTGATAATAAAATTGTCTTCTGAAAACAAAGTAGTTCTTCCTCCTCGCTATTTCTAGTAAACTGATCAAAAAATCAGTTGGGATCCAATGTGGTCTACTTCTTTTGTTCAATGTTATTCTGATTACTTCTATTGCTCTGTCCTGGGGGATTGACGTATATAAGGACGATACATCAAGTGTGACAAGTATTTGTTTGTCACCATCAAATGGTTGCCCCTCCAGCAGTTGGATAATGTGCATGCTATCCCGCACATAGGACTTCGTAGTTGGCAACCACGGCTGCAGAAAGTGATCAATAAATTGATTCAAAGGTTCGAGGATCGACTCACAGCCAGAGACTATGGGTCTCCCAGGCGGGTTCTCAAGTCTTTTATGCACGTTCGGCAAGGTATATGTTGTTGGTACCCTAGGCTCCTGTTGATTAAGGAAATCATGTTCATGTTGACTCAAGAAACCCTCATCTTATGCAGCTCGTATAGTTTCTTCTATAAGTGTTTTGATCTCTGATGTGGGATCCTTTGGAATCTTTCGGTAGCTGTCCACTACCTGTAGTTGTTGTTCAATCTCATTAATATCGTCTAGTGTATTTTGTACCACTATGGCTCCTCCTTTATCCGCCGCCTTTATCACTATAGCATAATTTTTAGCAAGATCATGTCGTGCCATTTTCTCCTCTTTGCTCGTGTTGTATTTTATATATTTCCTTTCTCCCAGTAGTTGCATAGTATCCTCCAGGCCAATATTCTGTCACTCAGCATAAATGAGGCTGGTGTGAATGTTGAGGGTGGTCTGAAAGGCGTTGCTGCCAATGCTGGCGTGTAGGTATTTTTAGCAAAGAAATACTTCAATCTGATCTTTCGGAAGAATCTTTGTAGTTCCAATCTCACCTGAAAAGAGTCTGATATGGTGGTCAGTACATATGATAAGCCTCTAGCTAAGATGTCTAATTCTGCTCTAGTCATGGTGTAATTAGATAGGTTGATAACTGGATCTTGTTGCAACCCAACAGTCCTTGCTCGTATTGCATCCTGTAGTGGGACGGGAGTATCCTCAAGGGTGATGCAGTTATACCCCGTCTCTCCAAAGACCAGTTCAACAGTCAATGTTTGGTCATTTATCACTGGTTGGGGAAGAATGCGCTCCGATGTACCCAATGGTATATCGGAAATGTGTTCTCCTGCAGGGCTAGCTACCATCTGTAGGTTTGCCTCCTTGTAGAGATCTCTCCATATACCTCTGGCTGGTAAAATCTGACTCGGGAGGTTCCCGGTCTGGTTTTCGCCCGGCCTACCCATCGCTTGGGTCGTTCCCAGTTCTGTTTCCTCCCCCCACCTCTGTTCCCCCTGGGGTGGCTGTCCCCTAAATAATTATGGGGACCTTGATAGTCTGAACTACTGGTAGAGGGTCTTACGTTCTCTGAATCGGAGCTATTTCCTACAGACTAGTCTGAGAAGGTATTAAACCATCGTGGACCTTGTCTCCCTCTGTTAGTGAAAAATCCCTGGCTTTCCTGCGGATAGGTTTCGTCGGCAAGGTAGGGGTATGTCAGCTTTTTATCGTAGTTCCATACGTCGTTAGTGAGTTTATCTAGCTTTTTACCAAGTGTAACTGTATTAAATTCAGACAGGGTTTTTTTCCGCACGCTTCAATGCCTCCTTGACATTTGTGAGTGCCGAATCACCCAATATCTCACTCTTGAGTTCTGCAATTTCTTGTGTCAATTCTTTGACGTATTCAATGGCAGTCTCCACACCGAGCACCATCCAGTGCCTGGAACAATTATTCGCCACGTAGCTAAAGCCCTCCCTGAATTTGGGTACGTCTATAAATATAGCTGGCTCGTTGCGAACCTGGAGGCCTTTTGGAATTATGTTTGCTTCTAAATATTTCGTCAAGACATGCCCATGGAGACGCGATCTAATTAACTTTTTCTCCAATCTCTCTAATTTCGCACTTAAACCAGCATCGGATGGAATTCTCTCGTTCCCCAAGAGAAAGCTAGAGGCACCTTGTTCTTGAATTAGTTTAGCTATATATTCATCAGTGTAAGACAAGGTTTCCTTGTCGGACATATTCAAAACACCCACAAAGTTCTTATAATTCAAACAATACAGTTGTCCTTGTAAAAAAACGATAATTAATCAAGATAAACAACAAACAACAATTAATGAGAGTAAAACACCCTCGCAGGCATACACCTGCACCGTATATCATAAATCGCTATGGGGTAACCCATAGCGATTTATGATTTCCCAACACTAGCATCACAAGCATGACGTACTGTACATAGAACAGTGTGATGCGAGGGGTTCAGATTAGACCAGATTGCAGAAAGCAGGAAAGGATGTAAATGGTCGCATTAATATGTGATTGGTCAAAACCGTACACAGCAATGTATAGCAAGTGTGTATGCAGGCAGGGCATTTTGTTCACTGGTGACCATTACACAGTCCTCACGAAAGCAACGGGATTTAAAAATTACCAACAAAGATCTGGCTTTCATCAGATGACAGCATCTTTAAAGGTGTGTCACTTGCTCAACGTTTTCATTTGATGTCTGTCGAGAATTTAGGTCACCTAGAAATAGATGTCCCGCCGTGTGACCCATGTACATAGCAGCGGAGGGAAGCCGCTTTTATTGTAAAAAATCTTGTTTACTAAATGAGCCCATGAAACCAACCTGTGCACGCAACCCAGGAGTTTCACGGCTTGCCTTCGCAAACTGCCTAAGAAGAGCAGAGCCTTAATATAAAACACTTTAAGGCAGGAGGTAGATTAGGAACGTGTAGGCCCCTTTAATGGATTCCAAGAACTGACAGCAGCGCTCAAGGAGCAGGAGGCCTCCGCCTGGCTACACGTGCTCCAAGTGTGTGGCCTAAGACACTAGAAGGCAACTGCATCTCCGCTCGTCTCGTGCACAATGCCATCACTGACGCTGTGCGTGAGGCGAAAAAGCAGTACTGTTGCCTCACCATAAAGACATGACCAATCAATCTGTGGCTTCAAAATGTAGCCACTAAGTGACTGGTCATTTCTTTAATCAATCCTCCCCGTGCTGTTTTGAAAGCACAGGCCCGCAGAAACAGGCAAGTCCGCCAAAACGAATCCAGGCTTTGCTCTTCTACTGAAAGGTTCACAAGAGCAAAACCTGGATTGGTTCAGACAGGTGAGCCCAATGCTCCAGAGTCCAGAGGGTCTGCGCTGTGTTCTCCTAGACTCCCAAACAAAGCAATTGCATGTATATAGCGCTTACTACCCCTGCCATAGTCACCTCCAAAGGAGGGGGGAGGGAAACATTCAAACACTCAAGAGAAGGAGCAGACCCTGCACTTGTGCAGTGCTACCAGGCAACCCCATGCTCAGCTTCTTTGACTTTAAGCCTAACGTCCATAGAGCCAGATACATTGGTTTGAACAAGGGGCACTATGACAGTTCTGCCATGTGAGAGTGTGGTCTTTGAGGATGTATGAACGCGTATATGTGAATGAGCGCCTGTCGTATCTACATGTTGCACAGGACAAACTTTCAACATAGGTGGTAGCGTTACATGTATGACGCAAACATATGATCCTTTATTTTTAAAGTGCAGAAAGGTTTTCTGCAAAAATGTTCATAATATGGAACATTTTCTGTACTTTAAATTTCTCCCACAGGCTGTATGTTCGTTATAAATATGACACTGTCTCACAGCCGCTGGGAGCGAGATGCCTGCTTTGTGTAAATGCGTCACTTTGAAACGGGAGAACACAATGCAATATTTATAACAGAAATATATAGCCATTAGTTTAAATGAGAGAAATTTAAGGGAAGGAACATGCTACATTAAATATTACGGTGTAATTGGTTTAATTGAAAGCAGTGAAAAAGAATGACTGAATGTTTCATAGAAACATTGTTCTTCACTTAAATATCTCATTTAAAAATATGACTATTTATGTTATAAATATGGCAGCGTCTAATGGCAACTGGGAGCAAGAGACCTGCTGTTTGTAAACAGGACAATCAAAAATGTTAGAACATTTAAATTAAGTGTTAATGTTAGGGCAACTCTTCGTTTTAATTTACCCCCATTTAAAAGCATCCAGAAACATAATTTTGTTCTCACACTCCAATATTGAGTTGACAAGGACTTTGATTTAAGATTTAAATACCTCAGTTCTTCACTTCTGTGCCCTGGGTCATAAAGCGGATTCCAGCAATGTATAAGAGCCTGCTATCTGCAGCCTGAAGATAATAGTGTAAAACAAACACAACCTTCCTGAACTTTGAAGAAACAAGCATTGGCAAAGCCAATTGGTCTCACCTTTGGGAGCTTTTGTTTAGCCATTTAGCACATTCTCTTGACATCAAATGTTTGTGGTAAATCATCTAGGACATACTGGCCCTATTACTACCAGGCATTAAAGTCATTTGACAGAGTTGGCATGTGCAGTCTATGGCACTGGTGCCCTGCCATTTTCAAGTCATTAAAGACTTCAAACTGACTATAATACACAAAGGTAAAATATACTATTTTTCTATAACTCATTAATGCCCCTTTACAATTTTGGCATTTACAATAAATGGCATTGGTGACCTTCCATCTCGCCATGTCCTTTAAGATGCCAGACAGTCTTTATCACACCGATGTGCTAATACTGCCAGTCATTTGATGCACTCACATTGCCCAGCACATGGCAGCTAAGCTACAGAGTGCCCGTTAATTACCACAGACAGTGATGCCTTATAACTCCTGGAGATACAGTTCACGGCTCACTGGCCCGTACCTGGCACTGCTAATGCCAGCTCTTTTTTCGCTGACCTTTCATATGAGCCCTTGTGCAACTCCTGGTCTTGGTTTGTATTCAAAGCGCACATGCGCACAGCTACCTGGTGGCAGCACAGCATGTTGGGAACTGTAGTCTGCTTAGCAATAATCCTGCACATTATAACCTCTGCAAGAGAGAACAGACAATAAGCAGAGTCCCTGAAGAGACCGTGGCTATCTTGGTGTGGTGCGATCCACATCCACAAGGGAAATACAAACATGCACAGAGGAAATAAAATATTTGTTTCATTAAAAAAATTAAAATACTAACATATCATTTCATGCGATACAGTGTCTTTATTCTCCAGGTCATGACTACAGGAAGGGGGATGGGAAAAAACCATTACAAGTGTGACTGTGAAAATGAAATTCAAATAATGCTGCCTAATTATACTAAGAGCTACTCCCAAGCAGTTCTCATCCTGAGACATGGATTCCGGTTGCCTGGTATTGCACATACATATGCCACAGCAGGGAGTGTGCCCGTCTACTATTTAGGGCAGTACTCGCGAGGGCATTTACAAACTGAGTGCCCCCACTTCGCTGTGCTATTCGGCTATCTTAGGAGTGTAGGCATGACCCTTTTGTGCCAGTGATTTCATGTTAAATTCATTTATTTTTAGTTATGTTTTGTATAGTGTGAATAAGACCCCAATGGGTATCAGAATGCTTCACAATTTGGAGTGCAGTAAATAAGAAAGGGATTCAAACCAATGTCATTTTAGAATGCATGCAAGCAACCAGTGACAAGGGGGTATCAAAGGGACATCACATTTACATAATACAAACGTACTATGAGAAGAACACATAACTTATGAGTATAACAAATCAACTCTGGACTTCACAAGTAATAGTCTAACATAGTAGTTAGTCCGAGGGCAGTGAGTGTGACAAATCAGGCATGTTCAATTAGGCAAGAACTGGGTCATAAGGATTATTTGCACTTCCTTTTTAAAAGAAGCTATTGACGAGATTCTGCGGACTTCCGGTGGAAGAGAGTTCCAGCTCTGCTGTCCGCGCCTGAGAAAGCTCTGTGCCTCATCTCTTTTTGCAGAAAATCTGTGGTTTCAAGAGGAGTTTGCACTTCTAGATGATCTGCCCCTTTCTGATCGTTCTACCTTTTGCGCCAAGTAACAGGGGGTGTTGAAATGGAGGGCTTCTTGAGTCATGCCGCCTATCTTTAGTTGTATTCTTGCTTCAAGTGGCAACCAATTTAGGGATGGGCAAATGTGAAGGTTTCTCTTTGTACCGTAATCACTCTAGCTGCAGCATTCAGGGAAGCCCTTAGTGGGGCCAAGGTATATTTGTGGAGGCCACAGAGCGTAGCACTGCCATAGTCTAGCCTTGGCGGACCACTGGCTTGAAGTCATCTTGTTGGAGGAATGGTTTGAGATTCTTAAGTATCCTCATTTCTGGCAAAGGACCGTGCAGCAGTTTTTTGTTTTCATGGGGATAAGTAGTAGAGTGCTGGAACTCCTGAGGTTACTTGTCTGACCAGCCCTCGAGTTTGGCAGCCAAATACTCACTTTTTCATGTGTGCAGGGATTTATGTGTGAGGCAGGCAGTTCTGTATTTGGCACACAGTTTGATTGGGAGCCATTTTAGTTCTCAGAGTGCTGGTGAGATACAATTGTATTTCCCGATTCCAGTGACCATTCTAGCTGCTGCGTTGAGTAGTTTTGAGGGGTGCTAGGTGAGATTTTGTTATACCAGTGAGGGTGTCATTCCCATAAGAATGGATAGCATCAGTGATTGGGTGGCTTTTTTTAAGGTCATTTGTTGGGAGGAAGGGTTTTATTTTGTTAAGTAACTTCAGGTTGACAAAGGCACTCTTTGCGGAGTTCTTGATGTGATTGGCCATATCGAGTTTTGAGTCTAGGGTAATTCCTAATGATTTAACGGAGTGGGTAAGAGTGTGCTTGCCGTTAAGAACTTCTAAAGCTTTTAGCCAGTCTGGATTATGAGGGTGCTCCTCTTTGTTGGAGATGAGGAGTATTTCAGTTTTGGTTTGGACGAGTTTTAAGTGGTTAAGCAACAGCTAATGTTGGATTTCTTTAAGAGTGACATTTAAACTGTGATGTCATCAATGGAGGGGGTTTCAAGATAGACTTGGGAGTCATCTGCATAGAGGTAGAAAGGGATGTTAGCATTTTTGAGTAGGGTGCTGAGGGGTTCAATGTAAATGTTGAACAGTTGAGAGAGCACTGAACCAGGGGGGAACGCCCCTGTTGACAGGGTGTAGGCGGAGGTAAAGTTTTTTTAATTTTTTATCCTTGGTGAGCAGCCGTGTAAGAAAGCAAACCAGCGTAGGACCAGCCTGGATGAGAAGTTGGTGATCAACCATGTCAAAGGCTACCAACAGGTCTAGGATGATGAGGCGGCAGCATTGGTCAGTATCAAGGTATTTATAGATGTTGTCTGTGATGTTAAGGATCACAGTTTTGGTGCTGTAGCCTTTTCTAAAACCCAATCGGGAGGGTCAAGAAGGTTGATGTTATCCATGTGCAGGGTCAGGTTTTAGAGGACACATTTTTCCGGGATAGTGGATAGGAGGGAGGAGATTGGCGACAGGTCTTGTTTATTCAGTTTTTCGGAGGCAAGGCCTGTTTTTTTTTTTAGTAGTGGGAAGGGCCAAAAACAGGGATGAAGGGTTTAGCCCTGCGAATTCTAAGCGCTACCATTTATAATAAAAAAAACTTCGCGGATTCTGCGTTGGACATCAACATAAGTGAGGTATCATTTTACTTGGGAGACCTGTGCGATCTTGTAGCGGGTACTTGGCCCACCCACAAGAGTGAAGTACCATTTTAATCAGGAGACCTGGGGGATGTTGGTGATAGGAAATTTGGGCTTCTTATACATTAAAACGAAGCTCGAGTGTAGGTTTTAATAGTAGATACCCAGCACAGAATAAAGAGTATCACACAGCTAGGGATATCTAACCCATTTTTAGCATAGGTAGAGGACAAAGTAGTGGTTCTCGTACCCTAGGGGGTTAGGTGCACATGAATGTAACTAGGTAGAATCACCTTTTGAGTAGTTTATTATTTCCTTTTTACAAACTATGGAAACCATTACCCTACCCGCCCCCCCCTTCCCCCCCCCCCCCCCACTGCGAGCCAAGGATTGGTATCGTATCTTCAGAAGACTATTCAAGAGTCGGCTCTTTCCTTCATGACCACCACACAAATGTACTGTGCATGTAGATGTACATAACTTGATTATATGTATTTAGATGAGCAGCTTTGTACATATACTAGTTTAAAAAAACATGATATTCTTTAGGTCTGCTTAACAAATGTATATATTAAGGTAAAAAATGCACACGTTTCATGCTTAACCTGTATATAGAACTCTACATATTTTTCACGTTATATATAGTCTCACTATCACATAGTCAATATAATCATACTTACATCTATAAGTGTCTTGCTATTGAAATAGCAAAGAAAATAAATGAACAAAGTCTTTTTTTTTAAAAAACACAAAATAGCTTTACCTACAGCAACACCTGTAAGTCAATTTCAGACTATGTATCCATACAGGCACATATGGAACTTTATACAATTTAAAAGTTTATGTATACCCTTTCTATAGTTATGTAGCTATATATTAACTTTACTCCTATTGTAGATTGTTTTCAAAAAGCCTTCCAAATCACTCCAATTTACTGTTTGGTCTCATCCTATACATTTCAACATATCCTCCACCGATTTGTTCCAAACCTCATTCTACTACTCTTATTTACTTAAGACTTTGACTCTCCCCTCCTCAACTCGCCACAAAACCTCATTCTACTGCTATGAGGCCCTTTGACACTTCCCTTTATTCCCCCTGGACTCATCCCGAAATCTTATTTTACTAGGATATCCAAAATAGCACTTCGACTGTTCCTACCTCTATCCCTACAACTGGTCTCAAACCTCAACTTACTAGTATGATCTCCCTAATAACCCTTTATTTCTTCCTTTGACACATCCCAAACCTCACCTTACTAATATGACACCCAAATACCACCACCTAGACTCTTTCCTCCTCTGACCCTCCTTTATCATACTCAAATTAAGATTCACATGTCCACTGCTCAAAATAACAGTTCCCTATACTAAATCACCTCTAATCCCTTGGGTTCAGGAGCAGCATGCCCTCGTCCGGGGTAGTAAGCAATATATATATATATAAAATTACAATAAAACCAGATAACACCCAAGAATGCAGGCAAAAGACCTGGATTGGAGCCAGCTAGTGGCACATTGACCTCAGAAACGTATACGCTATGACTTTGAGAAGGCACTGGCTATAAAGGAGATGACTTTATACAATACTTTTTAACAAGGGTAAGGCAGCAATTTCAAGACAGCAAATAGATTGAGCTTTCAGAACTGGAATAGGTATTTTTAAAGGGGTACATGCCTGTAAAAACACATACTGAGCTGGTCTTCCAAGAATCGGAAAAAATAATTTTTCTAGAAAGAACTAGACTGAATTTTCCAGAAAGAAGATTGGCTGGCGCTTTCGGTAAGGGGAACTATATGGCAGCTTTGAGAGAAGTGTGAGACAAGCCAGGCATGGCTAAGCTGGCCCATGCCCAGGGCACCAAGGAACTGTGATAAGATCCTGCAAGAAGCAGCACCCCTTCTCATTTCACTGTAGCTTTAATTGCTTTCAATCATTACATTATGGATGTCCAGATTGAACACCCTTTAAACCCATTCTTTTTTCTCCCATCTTCCTCTACAAGTCCTTGCACCACGAATCCATCATTGGCCTCCCTCCTTTCCCTTCTCACGTGGCATCGGGCTGGCTGAGCTATGGGTTGGAGCAGTCACTGCCCCAGTTCAGGTACTCAGGCCTCAATCTTTAACCCCTTTGATGCTGGTGACAAAGCCAGCTCGTCATGGGCGTTCCCTGCGCTGCGCGCATGACTAGCTGGCTTTGTCACGTAACCCGCGATTTCAAATTTCAGCGCACAGCGGGAAAACACGCTAGCGCACAGGCGGTTAATGAATGCAAAAACCAGTTGATGGACAGAATGCAGAACAATGTCATACATTCAACCCAGTACAGAGTACTGGGCCTAAATCCATCTTTTTTTGCACTCCACACCACCCCAGTTCAGACATGGCCATATGCAAATCAGTCTCACCCTGTGCCTAATGGAACAGTCCAGCCCAAACTACCAAGCCACGCATTCCCTGGACCGGAAACAAGCTTCAGAGGACCGGTTTCTAGCATTCCAGCCGTCTTCAGCCCGGCTTGCTTGAATCCAGTGGTGTGGAGAGCATGGGACTCACATCTGGGCATACCCATCCCACTCGGGTGACAAATGCAAAAAACAGTTGGACAGAATGCAGAACAATGTCAACGCCCAGATCTCTGTACTGAGGTGAATGTATGATATTGATCTGCATTTTGTCCATCAACTGTTTTGCATTTGTCACCGCGAGTGGGATGGGTATGCTGAGTCCCATGCTCTCCACACCACTGGAGTCAAGCTATCCGGGCTGAAGACGGCTGATAGCCGAAACCTGCCATAGGCTGCTTGATTCCGGTCCAGGAAAGGCATGGCTTGGCAGTTCGGGCTGGACTGTTCCCATGAGGCACAGGTCTCTGTACTGGGGTGAATGTATGATATTGCTCTGCATTCTGTCCATCAACTGTTGTTTTGCATCACTCCTTAATTAAAGCAAGTCACAGCTATGAAAATCTGTAAGTAAAAAGCCAGCAGTGTGGCTCTCTTCCCCAGCACTACCGACCTGTAATGCGAAGGCCAGACGCATGACCAACTGCCAACAGCCTTTAAAATCAAGACTGCCCACCCCAGCCCCTCCCCAAAACATTCCAAATCATATTAATAAATTGCTGCTTTTTGATATTTGTACATATAAAGATTAACCATGTTTTGCGCATGTGCACTAATCTACTTATATACACACACATCACACCTCCACCTGAAACAAGAAAACACTTTTTGGTATAGTACATCATACTCCTGCACAAATTTGTGATGCAGAAGCAGTTTGCCCTCAAGGACTGGTGGTGATGCGTGCAGCCCAGTAAGACAAGAGCTTCTAGGTGAACTACCATCAAGGTCAAGACAGCCAACGTGGAAGCACAAGCACTGAGGAACGGTTTTTAACAAATCCCATTCAAAGACTACAGTAGATACACACTCAGTCGTACACCTTTCTGTGATTTCTCAACATAAAACAAAACCCATTCATATATATGTATGTATCTGTGGCCAGTCATCTTGCAATGGGCAGAACAAAAATTTAAACCAGCCACACAACGAAGAAAACACAGCAGCTAGCGAACAATGAGCAAGAGGCACTGGGGGGTGAACCTCATCAATAACTCCATATAGAGGGAAAACTACTGTCAACCACTTTTTACATGCAAGGTGGAAACCTCAAATCATTATGGCCATGTCAAAAGTATGACTATATAAATGCTTCAGTACAAGTTCCACTGAATCAACTAACACGCACAATTTACATTTTATAACCAATTAGCATTGGCAATGCTCAGCTGCTTGTATTTATACTGTAAAAACGAGTGCCCTAAAACAGCTAAAGCAGTGGTGTATCACCCTCTGGTGGGTAAAGCCTGCACCACCATTTGATAACTGGAGTAGAAAATCTATTTTAAGATCACTGAAACATCTTTCCCATGGCCCTATAGCAGTCTGCTAAACAAATCTGAATGGGCATGAGCATAAGACAAAGAAAACTGCATGTCATATTGGCACCTGTACTTTATTCATGTTATGCTGTAACATTTTACTAGCCTTCGTTTTGACTTTCCTTAACCTTTGCTAATGAGATGCATTTACAGCTAGTGGTGGGTAGTGCTGATATTTACTTTCTATGTGGCTTGAGTTATAAATGCAGCAAGAATTGTATTGCTCTAATTCCCTGCAAAGCCTTAACCATAGTATACCGCATGCTCTCAGTTCGCCGGTGAAATGGCAATTTGTCATCTTGCTCAAAGAAGCAATCAAAGGAGGACGATCATCACTGAGCAGCAGCAGACGACAGGCATAAGACAGCTGGCATCCAAGGACTGAAAGTGTGCACAGCTTTTTATCGGGCACGAGGTTACCTTCCAATCAACTGCAAAGAAATTTAATTATAAAAGCCCCCCCACCCCAAATCCCACGTTGAATCAACAAGGAAAAAACACCATAGTGCAAAATATTTGCTTTTATTCGTAAATACAAATTTACGCCATGAACTCGTAGGGAATTGGCTCCAACAGTTCGGGTTCCTTGCCTAGTGTACTAACGAAGTGCGCTCCTCTTGGTGCTTCAGGCTGGATTAAAAAAAAAATTAAAACAGAGTTTAGTTCACATGCAACAGTTTGCAATGCCCACATTAAGAACAATACATTCAATATGCTCTCAGTACCGGTGAAATAATTTGCTCATGTGTACTTCATTGAAGTAATCATAGGAGAGTATCATCATTGAGCATTTTTTTAAACAAATATTAAGGACATTAACTACTGAACGCTATGTTTACAGTATTAAAACCATGCTTAAGCGTCACGAGGGTCATGAAGGTATAGAAGGATTAGAAGCACACTTGTTTACCTGGCGTTTCATTTCAACCCACAAGCCTTTCGCCTTGGCCTCTGTCTTCCTCCTTTCATTCTCTTTGACACGTTTCAGAAAGCTGTCTCTGCTTTTTGAATGCTTAATATGTTCAATGCGCACGTTAATTCTCTTGGCAAGAATTTTGCCCCTGCAAAAAGAAAGAAAATAGATGTATCTGGCCTATTGTATTTCAACAAGAAACCCAAATGTATAGATAGTTTCATATTACAAATACTCTTATGATGACATGTGTCTAGGCAAAACTAAGGAAAGCCTCAGTCCTTGTACATTACCTCAACTGCAAAATTACGAAGAGACAAAAAAGCCCCAGTACAGAAAATTGCTTTATGAAAAAGGTAATTGTGTTATTTTCACAGAGCAATAGTGGGTACTGCCACCATGTGCTACATACCATAATCCTCGCAGTATGGGACCACCCCCACACATCTTGCTTAATCCACCATCCCATTGTCTCCACACAGTGCACACCTGCTCCATTACGTAATTAATGAATGGCAAATTCACTGACCAATGCTTACCCATCAGTCATACTTGTGACCAGTATATACCTAATCGCCACCGTCTAGCAGATTACTATAACCCCCCCCCCCCCCCATTGGTGCACAATCTACCAGATTATTCCTCACATTATACAAAATAGCATCCGAACTAAAATCATCGGAGTGAAATATCACACCCACTACTGCTCACACACTCACTGGTCCATCGTATTGCAAAGAAATCAAGTGACAACTAATCTACCCTTAAACATCTTGTTGATGCAGATCA
The DNA here is from genome assembly GCF_964263255.1 of Lissotriton vulgaris. Lineage (NCBI taxonomy): Eukaryota > Metazoa > Chordata > Amphibia > Caudata > Salamandridae > Lissotriton > Lissotriton vulgaris. Next base: position 1,258,762,906 of record NC_141696.1, read on the forward strand.
ATGGTATCAAGATTCATTAAAGACTCAATTCCCCAAACCGAAAGTTTGGAAAAGAGACATGAAAAAACTCAACCCAGGCTCTTTGCCCCCCAACAGGCGCAATCTCCTTCTTCCACCGACAGACGATACGGACGTTCAAACCCTGACTGACCACTATCTCAATGCCATGACCCCAATAATTAATGAGGCTGCACCTATGCAGCTGAAAAGAGTCACTACTAAAATCTCCAACCCATGGTACGACGGGAGTCTCAATGAGGATAGACGAGACATGCGAATGGCTGAACGTATCTGGAGAGCAGCTCCCTCTGCAATGCACCTAAAAGACCTGAAGACAAAGAGAAACGCCTACTTCAGGAAAATAAAACGTACAAAATCAGACTTCAGCCGCCAGCTCGACCAGGCATAAAACAGACCGAGAAAACTATTTGAGCTTATCAGATCACAATCCAAGGAACAACGCCAACCAATTAACACTGCGAGTAAAGCACCCTCCTGTGAAGACTTCGCTGCTTTCTTTATCCAAAAAACTGACAACATAAAAAGCGATCTCCTTATTGATGCAAGCCTCCATTCCAAACCCCAGTGCCCTGCAACCGCTGAACCAAAAAACAATGCTACATGGTCAACCTTTGGCACATACTCGGAAGAAGAAATTGGTAAACTGCTCAACACCCTGAAACCATCCAATCACCTCACGGACCCCTTGCCTGCCTCCGCAGTAAAAGACTTTACCCCTCTGCTTCTCCCTCTCTGGACTAAAATTGTCAACAGCTCTCTCCAACAAGGAAGCGTCCCCGACTCCCTCAAAGTTGGTCAAGTCACACCTCTACTAAAAAAGCCCACAGCCGACCCCTCCGACCTCAACAACTACCGACCCATCACCAATATTCCCACCCTCGCCAAACTACTAGAAAAATGCGCACAACTACAATTGACTAATCCCATTGAGCAATTTGATCTCCTCAACCCGCACCAGTCAGGCTTCCGAGCGGGACACAGTACTGAAACGGCAATGACGCACATAATTGACGACGCACTTCAAATGCTAGACCAAAACGACACTTGCCTCCTCATCCTTCTTGATCTCTCTTCAGCATTCGACACCGTTAAACATGAGAATCTGCTAGAACTCCTAAACACAAGAATGGGCTTATCTGGTACTGTTCTCAAGTGGTTCACTTCCTTTCTTCACAACAGGACGCAGAAATTCAAGAGCAACAACCTGTTGTCCTCGCCAATACCTGTAACGCTAGGAGTCCCCCAGGGCTCCTCTTTATCCCCAACTCTGTTCAACCTAGTCATGGAACCACTCACCACCTTGCTACAAGCATCCAATGTACACTTTCACATGTACGCCGATGACACCCAACTTTATCTCAAATTACAATCTCCCAATGACATCCTGCTCCTGAACGCAACAATCAGATGCACCCAATCCTGGCTTGCTGATAATCACCTCAAACTCAATGCCCTGAAAACAGAGTTCCTTCTGATCTCACCTCCAGCTAAGAGCTCCACTGCTCAAACCTGGCTTAAACACCTAACTGCACTCAATGTCCAACCCACCATCGTGGACTCGGCAAAATCTTTAGGCATTACACTTGACACCAATCTCAACATGCAGCAACACATCAGCAAGGCAACTAAGGGCGCGAACTTCCAGATCAATACTCTGAGAAAACTTAAACCCTTCCTCCCAGCCAAAGACTTCCAAACCGCAGTACAAGCTATAGTCATCCCCCGAATTGAATACGGCAGCACCGCACTAGTCGGACTCCCCCTAACCACAACCGCACCACTAAGAGCCTCCCTAAACGCTGCAGCGAGACTCATCACTGGGTCAAAAAAGCACTCCCACATTACCCCTGACCTGAGAGCCCTGAATTGGCTGCCATTTGAAGCCAGAATACACCTGAAAATCGCCTGCATGACACACAAGGCGGTTCACCTTAAGTCACCCGGTTACCTCGCCCAGAAATTGACAATATCTGGCAGAACCAGAAACACTAGAGGCACAAATAATCTTCTGCTGAAACCGCGAAGATTCCGGAAGGAAAAAACATATAAGCGCTCCTTCTCTGGAATGGCACCTAGGATCTGGAACTCTCTCCCTCCAGAAACAAGGCTTATCCCATCCACTACACTCTTTAAAAAAGAAGTAAAAGCTATCCTCATGGCTAAATACACTTGAACTAGTATCTAGAACTCTGTACTACATGCTTCTACCTGCTTGACCCCTTTGCCTACTTAGATGAGTAGTCTCCCTCACATACCCCGTATGTAACCTAGTTGTACTGTTTGATTTATTGATTTGTACGATTACGCCCCCATCATGTACCCCTCTATGTAACCTATTTGTACTGTTTTGATTTATTGGTATGAGTACGCCACCATCTATGTAAAGCGCTCTGATATCTGCAAAGATCTTGTCCGCGCTATATAAAACTTTTAAAATAAATAAAATAAAGAATAAATGAACACAGTAAGAGCTGCTTCAGACCCACACTCAATTCAGAGCAGATGGTTCCAACAGGCAGTTCAGCAATTACACACTGAACGGATTGGAAAATACTTTAGTTCCTTTATTTCAATGCATACCAGCATATGAATGAGCATCAGAAGTCCCAGAGTAACGTGAAAGCCAGGGAGCTGCAAGTGCAACTAACACGTCTCCTGCATTCAAGTGCTAAGTAATCTAAATTAGAGCCCAAACGTACTGCACAGGGGCAGTAATTGAGTTAAGCATTGGCACACTCAATAAGTTTGCCTCACATAAGCCATTGGCTTGCTGCAAACCTTGGATAATGAACTATACTTGGATCCTATAATAGACAGGCAAAAGTTGGCATGATTAACGAAAACTCCACCTACAGGCGCAGTCAGAGCCCATGTTAAATGGGCTAACAAGCAAATCCGTTCACCATATACCGGACTACAGTAGAAAACTACATAAGGAAAGTGAAAGCAAATGTTCGTAGATTTTAAGTGCTTTGCTTAAGAGTTATATCAAATGTATAAAAGACAGAAACTGATTTTAACAACCATTTACAGCTTGACCTTGTTGAAGTAGAAAGTGGAGGGTATTAAAGAAAATTGATTGACAATGAAAATTGTGGACTTGCTTAAAACATTGGATACACAACAAATTATTAGTTACATACACTACCAAGTTTTTATAAAATAAAGCTGTTTCCTCAGACAGGATACAAGTCAAAAATGGATTTGCTTGTGTTTTAGAAGGATAATTGCTCTGCCCCACGTGAATGACCAGTACAGACACAAGGTCCGCCTAGTAAAGTGAGAATGGGACTTCCAAGCGAAACACACAAGTCCATAGTGAAAATACTTACTTGACTTGTTTGTTTACAATAATGCCCACTGCATGTTGGGTGACGTTGAATATCCTTCCAGTCTTGCCATGGTAACACTTGTGCGGCATACCCTTTTGAATTGTTCCCATACCCTTTGAAAGAGAAAAATAACACATGTAAAATCGAATTTAGGCTATAATATTTACTTTACAACATACACTCTACGTTTAGGAGGCAAAACTTTAGTGTCGCAAAATTGTCAAATATATTTATAATAAGCCACCCTCGTTGCACGTTTTCAGCAGAGAAAACGGATACAGCATAGTGAAAGCAAATACACGGCCTCAGCCAAGGAGGTCTTGCAATGCTCCTGGGCAACAGAGGATTATGAAGGCACAGAGACGGCCCTTGGGAGGTGATGCTGCTCGTTCTGCATATGCAGAACGTGTGGCTCTGGGCAAAGTGGCATCACACAGACTAAGGGAAGCAAGTTTAGACAAAATGAAAATTTTTTTTTTTAAAACAAGCGCCCTATTTCGTGCTTTCATTTTAATAGTGGTCATGCCACGCACCATTCTTTAGATGACCCTCGTCTACAGAAAGTGGCGTGGCCTGGCCTCAATTACGTAAAAGCGCAGAATGGAGTGCCTGCAAAAAGTAAGAAAGAAAACACAAACAAAATGATCAAGGCCCTGTGTAAGGAAACTAGTTGCCCGGTGCACCTGGCTTAAAACTGAAGTATCAGGAGCACCGGCCAATAAGGAGCGAGGAAATAAGAGGGATGGGGTTGTGAACCAATGGCAAGCACCAGGTGTAATTACACCGCATAGAGTGATTACAGCAGGCGCTGATGCTCAACCTAAAAATCTGGCTTTGTCTGTACAATTTAGTCAATTTTTTGAAGTCCAGGCAACTGGAATTAGGTGGCAATGAGTAAATTGTGGTAGAGCTATCTTGTGTTGCAAGAAAATGCAACACATCTGTAAAATAATCTTGTTATAATACATAGGATTCTGCATTTCCTGTATCAAAAACCAGTCTCAAAAGTATATAATTGGCAACTCGTGATGCATTTACAAAGAAATGCCAGTACTCAAATGTAGTAACTTAGTTGATTTTTGATGTCACAATTCCTGCTGACAGAGCCAGCAGTTATGGAAAAAGGCAGGTAAGGTCATGGGGCAAAGCTTTTATAGCTTTATCGAGACAAGCAGCAAGGGGATATTTATGGAAACTTTTTTTGCACTTCTACAATAGTTAAAAGTTAAAATCCTTTTGCATGTTTCTATACATTTAGTGCTACTGTGCTTTTTTTTAAAGAAAAAACTGACTTATTAAATCAATTACAATATCTGTTTCCGAAAACTCACATCTTTTTGATGTGTTTAATTATACACTAGAGATTCGATTTGTATTCTTCATATTTACAAACATACCTGAGCCAGCAGCCATGGGGAAAGGCAAGGCCGGGTGACAGAGCATAATTAAAGCAGCAGTTTAAAGGAAAACTAAACTTTTCTTCTACTCTGTTTTTCTAGTTGTAGTGATAAACACAAAGTAGGCACTTATGGCAACATTTTTGCACTCTTTAGGTAATCATAGAAAAGCTAGAATCTTTCTGCAGGTTTCTACTGTGTGTTTTCTTAAACCCCTTCACTGCGCATGTCGGCCAACGGCTGTCGCAATCACTACCTCAGAAGTGCCGCGCACGTCTGTTGGCCGACGCGGCCCGCCCACTCTTCAGAACTCCTGCACCGCAGCAGAATTTGCACCGCGGTAAAGGAGCTAAAATAAAAAAAAAGCCTGACTTTCCTTACTACGGATTCAAATAGACTTTTTCAAGAAATATTTAACAGCTTTTTGATGAGTTTGATTTTGTATTAGAGATTCTATTCTTCATGTTTGTACACATGCTTCTTTCATATGAAAGAGCTACGCACCAAAGATTTAAGTGGTTTGTGGGAAAGGTGATGTGAACATGTATTATGGGATAAAGTACCCTCTGCCATACACAAGGAGATTTCAAGTCACCTTGGTGTTCGAGAGCTTTTGGCAAGATCCTATAATGTATGGCAGAGGGTACTTTATTCCATATATTTTAACTCCATGGCTGCTAAGGCTTTCCCCCCCCTGTGCTGACTTATTGACTTTCCCATTATTCATGACGAGCTGGGCTCGTCATCAGTGTACGAGGAGGCTACACCATGACGAGCCCAGCTCGTCATGAGTGTGGAAGGGGTTAACACAGATACATGAGAGCCCATACTACATAAGACTAATGTTTAAGGGAAACAGAAAGTACAGTGTAGCTAAGTGTTTATGTGCTTCCATTTCGACAAAGCATTGTGAATTCAAACACCAGGAATAAACCAGTTTGTGTATAACAGCGTTGCACTGAGCAGGAAACAAAATACATGGTCACATTTCTGTCTAATAAAAATGTATGCCTCTTGTTCTGGGCACCCCAAATGTGTTAAATCTGGCCCTCAGTTTCTGGTTTGCCTTACATTTAAACATTGAAGGATTTTTTTTCATGCGGCTGACAAAGGCCATTTGCCATTAATTCGGGGGATTGGAAAGATCGAAAATTATCCTCAGCAGCAAATATCATCTAATTCCAATAGCATACACATTTACTGCACAGGCTTTAAATAACCAAAGGACTGTTGGAAACGCCACACAGGAACATCTGAATATTTGCTCTTTACCAGCCTTCTACCCTTTATTTATTCTATCAAGGATGTACATATGCTGTCAATTAACTCACACCCCACCATACCTAAGCAAAAAATTTGATCGAACAACCTACTTGCATGTGATACACTAGCAAGAAAAAATTACTAGCATACAGAAAACTTAAGATACCACAACCTACAGTGCATGGTGACATTAGGTTTGTCATATACATGGAACGCAAAACTTCCCAACTCACGAATAGGCGGGAGCAACTTTGACCTGATCAGACTCCAACCCTGTATTATTTTCTACACAAACTCTCAATCCCTTTGCAACCACTCCTAAAGGAGGCCCATCTTCAATATGTACGCCACTTTAAAACAGTTTGCATCCATAAAACTGCTGCACCCTCAAGCATTATCCACAGCCTAACACCCACGAATTGCAAACCCAACCAGCTAACTGCCTTCGTTATTCAGGAAAGCAAATAAAAGGGATGACACAAGGTTCGCCGTGGCATTAGACGGGTATGTATTCCTCAAATAAATAGTTATGACCCACAATACTAAAATCATAATATGGAATTGTCAGCAACAAATTGTAACATATACCTCTTAAATCAGTCAGCTACGAGGTTTGGCTATCAGCAATGGTCAGCCAAAAAAAAAACAAGCCTTGCCAAATGAGCAGACATGGAACTGAAGATATCACTCATTACTGGACATTTCGAAGGACTTTAATGTAGTCCATTCACAGCAGATTCCAACTATCTATAGAATTTGACTACTTATTTGCATCTTAGACGCACTCAGATATTCGAGTATAATAAAGTCCATCCCAACAGAGAACTCAAATTTATAATAAAACATGCCAAGTGAGAAACTAAGGGTCGGATTTTCCCAACACCTTTAAAAAGGAATGTTAATGCAGGAAGCTAGGCATCAGCTTTCAGGAGCGGAAATTTAAACCAAGGGGACGATCCCCAAAGCCATGAAGGCCAAGCGAAAAATTAAGACCAATCCTGTTCTTCTCATTGAAGTTAGCTTTCATTCCTCTGTAAACTGGCACTAAAACATCTAAAATGGGAATAAAACATTCGGGAATATTATCAAAGCCCTCCCTTTGCGCTTTAATAGTTTAGCAATCTGCTCAAAAAGTCAAAGCCATGTACTCAAATGTTTGAGAATTAGCTTGCGACTAAAGTAGGCAACAACTCTGGCACCCCTATACCGCCATATACAGCTACGGGTTTGACCCCTTCTTCGATTTTGCTCTACTGACTCAGACTTATTTAAAACTTGCTAGAATATTGTGTCAATATAGCTGGAAGACTAGAGCTCTCCTTGTAAGTATATTAATTCTGAAGAAATACCTTGATGTCCACTATGTCCCCCTTCTTGTAGATGCGCATGTAGGTCGCCAGAGGTACAACTCCTGTAAAACAAATTATTAGAGTAGCTAGTACAAAAAAAAAGAACAAAAAAAAAAACTGATCACATGTATTCCCAACTATGAAGAAAAAAAACCCTGGAAAAACAAATCCAACAGGCTATACGAAAATTGCAAATGCACTAGCATGTGGCCGTAAATATGCCCCGTAAAAAAATGCCAATAGTTTGGCGAGTTTAACCATTACTAAACCAGAATTTTAAAACTAATAAATCTGTGGTTTATATATAGAATCGCATTAAGGTATAATTTAATACCAATAGACACTGTCCATCTTATCTTTATATACAGTTACAGTCTGAATTCAGTACGATGGAAGCAAGGCTACACAAGCAGCCATTAGAACAAGATCGAGTAACTGAAATAATTCAAAATGCAAGATCCCAATATGCAGGTTACCAAACAAAATAGTTATACCGTAGAGTTGCACGATAAACCCCTACAGCCTGAATGACATGAATTTTTATTTTAACCCTATACAGACCTTGAAAGACAGCTTTTGTTCACATGACAGCTAAAGAAATAGTCAATGCATTTGGAAACAAATGCAAGAGTAAGGACTCACCATGTTTGCGAAATGGTCTAGAGAACATGTAACGCGTTCCTCGCCTTTTTCCTCTTGTGTTCGTCATTTTGGCGGTTTACTAAAGGCAAAGGGGTACAACAGCACACATAATCAGTCATAAGCAAAACAACCACCACCAAAAACATTCTGCCGTTTAAAATAAACTCAAGTTAGATATAGGGTTAGGTTTATGTTATTTATTAACAATTGTGTATCATAAAATTTGCAAAAACGCCCTTTGGCACTTGTTAGCTACTTTATGATAAAATGGTAATACAGTAGGAGGGGGCTGACACTCACCACATCAATGTACCTCAGATCTAATATAAAAGATGCTCCAGGACAATTGTTATACAAAAACTATTTGAGGCTTCAATCTATTCTGCACTCCGTGACCATTGTGCACCTCAACAATAACAGAACAAATGTTTTATATGGCAATTGAATTATAAGTTATGTAGAACACAGAACTGGGTGGCTAACTATGTACAGCAATAACAAGATAAATTAGTTGCACCGGTGCTATGGTTCCAATTCGCAAAGAGCAAGAGATCTAAAGCAATAGCTTTCTATAAAGGGAACAGACTTCATGATATATATTCATATTTACATCAAATGAAGTGTTTCCTACTAACATCTTACGCATTGCAATATGTGACCTGGCAATGCAATTTTACCTTTAAGACAGAAGGTTGCACTAGCATCTGCTGGTAGTGAGCTTCGGTGGAAGAACTGAACTTAAAATCACCGTCAGGGTAGTTTGGGGAGGGCTGGGACATATCACGGTCGGTATGGCTTGGGGTCTTTCTGAAGTGGTTATCAAGAAAGGGCATTAACTGTAATTAGGGCCAAAATCAGAACAAACCCTTTCACCAATGCATTCAAAAAGTCAAAGTATTGCTTGTGACTAGCTACCTGCGACAATAGACCCGTTACCAGCCAAAGTACATTTTTTCTGGTTTACAGCATTGGCCTTCCTTCCTACTATGCAATCTGCATCCTGTGTAACCTTATCTGTTAATTCTCTTTTACCAGATTAAGCGGTTTGCTTCCATGTACAGCGCTCTGATACCTTGATGCGCTATATAAATCATTCACTGTTTCAATAAACGTGCCAGTAGCTTCCATAAGACTATTCTCGTTAGAGAGCCAGATTGCTGGGTGGAGTGCAAAGGTGGTGAAAGTTAGAACAAACTATACAGCGTTAGGGAAGCAAAGTTTAGAACCTAGACTCGAGACGTTAGGAGTGGACCAACCGGACGATTACAATAGTGCAGTCTACTGAACACCAAAGAGCAGATGAGGGCATACGCTGCCTTGCATGCATATTTGAGTGCAAGACACCTTTTAGCCAGTAATGACAAAATTGTATTTAGTGACGGATTCCATTTTCATTAAAGGGCTAAGGAGAACTTCAAGGTTTCGGGCCGCAGGAGTAAATTCAACACTCAGGAGGGTAGAACAGAATAAGGAAGAGACATGGGTGCGGATGAGGAAAAAAAGTGCAAGACCTAATTCATCAGTATTCATGTCAGAGCCATTCAATGCCGAATGGCATCGTGAGGCAATTTCAGACGGGTAAGGAGCATGATATATTTTATATATAGCTCAGGTTCGCACAAAAAGCAGAGTCCCTTACGGGCGGGTGCATGGAAGTGGCCGTGCCTGCTACAATAAGTCGTCGCCCCAATCCCCTTCCTTGTTGGATGAGAAAGACCAGCACTCACGGGAGACGTTCTAAAGGAATTTATGTTTGTACAAGAATAAAACCCTTTCAGAACGTCTCCCGGAGTGCTGGTCTTTCTCATACAAAAGGAGGTGATTGGAGCGACGATATATATACACACACTGAGTATTGTCTAAAGAGGTAATACAGAAATGAAACCGTGCAGAAAAGGTCACAATGGGACAATGAAATCTAGGAGTTAAGGACAGAACGCCTTAAATTGGGACAGTGTTGATAGAAGTCAAGCAACTGGAAAAAATAGCAGCCTGAAACATAAGGTGAGCCATTTGTGTTCCAGGCCTTGGATGCAAAGTGAGTCTAAAGAGAAATGTAATCAACAGCGTAGAAGGTGGCAGAGTAATCCAAAATTATTGGTAGTTTACTCACTAATTGTGAAAAGGGGTAAAAGTTGAACAATGTACACGTGTTTCTGTGGAGGGTACAAAAACCTACTTGGAGGGACATAAGCAGGTTTAAGGACGGGTAAAAAAAAAACACGAGGCAGTTGAATGCCAACCATTTCTGTATACTGCACTATTTATAGGAAAATGAGGCAACATGCACAGAATCAAATGACAGCTTATTACTGCAACTAGATTTACTGGGAATAAAGCGTTCGGCAGTTAACGGATCAGGATGGGTCATGGCTAAGTGAACGTGAGGAGAGAGTGGTTTGATGGGGGTGGAGGGGAGGCTAAAGTGAGGCGGCACGGATTTCACTTGGTATCGTCAAGTGTCCTCAAGGCTTGTTTGTATTCCCCAGGGTTGAAGATATTCGTGTTATTGTGCCCCTTACGTAGGAAGCGAACCCATTTTGAAGATGCGGAATGCTGAGGGCTATTTTAAGACTGCGAACGAAAGGGGTGGGGCAAGGAGCTAAAATGTATTATAGACTTATAATAATCGAATGATATGTTGTGCTGGAGTAGAGCCAAGTCAATAATGTGAGATATAAATAATTCATTAAGTGTGTTATCTTTTGGAAGTCATGGTGCTAGCTTGGGGAGACTGCAGGGATAACATTACATGGATTAAATGCAAGGTAGTGTTGAAGCTTGCTTATTCATAGACACAATATAACAAACAAGACAACGCTGGAATTTCCAAGCCATACTATTACATTTCTTCAGGGTAGGTTGTCAACGTAATCGAGTCCTACAACTATGAAGAAAGTTATTTTTATAGGAAAGGGGCCAAAACAGACTGAACATTAGGGCCGATAGCGAGTCTGGAAAGTTAAAAACAAGAACGAGATATAGGGGGTTTCCTTGCCCACCTGCTGGCGAGATGTGAATTAATTATTAAAAACAGACAACTGATGTACGGTGGTGTTCAAGAGACAACAAAAGGTAGGTAGAGAAGCATAATCTCACCTTAAATATGGAGACGTGCATTAAAAAAATGGACACGTCCACCGTGGAAGTTTGTGGGAACACGCGAGTCCATGGAATCAAACATCTTTAAGTAGGTAGCATGGGGGTGAACGATGGAATTACGAAATGATCGGTGGGTTGTTAAGGGAGGTGTTAGAATATTGCAGATATAAGACCACAATTTTAAGGAAACAACCCTACAGTAACCGGTATATATCCCATCCGACGGCTAATGGTAGTCTAGAAATTGTGACATAACTAATTAGAAATACCATTACACACCACGTTTTCACAACACGTGTTAAGTGTTTAAGGAATGCGGACACAAATATGACAAGCGGGAGATAATCACAAACAGGTCTTTGCTGAGCCATACAGCAAATTCGTCCGGAGGCTTCCCTGTGCGTTGGCCGGTTCACGAGACACGACCTTAAGTCTATTAGAAGACACCAGAAACAGATCAAGAAACATGTACAGCAGGAAAAAGGGCGTGATGGAGTAGAAATTGACTTTATTACTCATCCGGATCCTAACTGCAACACGTTTAAACTAAGATTAACCCCGATAGGCAGCAAGCGACCAACTCTAAACCCCGGGAACCTACCGTTGTGCGTCCCAATACACGCGAGGCACAGAAATACTACCATCTAAAGGAAGTCGGATAATCTCCCTCAAGTTTTCCTGCGAGCACAGTTTACTAATGTAGCAGTTTTCAGATAAATTACTAAAATTAGCGGAGCACCATCTCGCACCGCGTTACCTGGAAGATGGCGAATCCGGCGGAAAGGGAAAACTCGAGGACCCCACGGGTCTTACAGGGAAGTTCCGGAGTTGCCCTGCAGGTTGCCTGAATGCTTGCCGAAAGAAAAATCAGATACTGTATCTTATAGTCTCTCTGGTGCTTGAGCGTGGGTCTTCTACAGCGAAACCGCCCCTATTTCAAGGATAAACGAGCTCCAAAACTTTAAAGAAAGCGAAACAGGGTTGAGAAGTTCGACACCGTCCATGTCAGAACTAGGTCTTGACATGGGCAACCTTGGCGGACGTAATGTAAGCGGCCATCTTAGAAAGGTTTACAATACAGTCGTTTCGTGAAAATACCTGCTCTTATTCAGGCATAATTGCGAAATACATGTAAATATAAAAGAATAGTGTAACCGATTCTAATGATAACTGAGTGCAAAGAATAGGTTTTGTATAAATATGTGTATTTTATTACTTATCATGAAGCTACGTCCGTTGAAATTAAAAGTTATATTTTACGTCACATGCTCTTTTTAATGCAGAAGTCACATTATTGCGTGCCCTCCTTGTTATATGAAATAGCCCGTTAGCGCCAAAAATTGCTTCTCTGCTTATGGAGAAATTGCTTCTCTGCTTATGGAGAAACTCGTAGGCTACGTACTAGTTCTACCGTTTCTCAGTCGAAGGCTGGTCGCAAAGGAGTAGCAAACGTGTGAGCCATATTTGAAATGTATTCTCAGACGTTCAGATCAAGCGTAGGACAACGAGAACGGATATATGGATCCTGATTTACTTAAAGCTCACACATGTACCCGTTTATGTAGGCCTGTGATATAATGATTAACATTGATCTGTGGACATTTGTTATTTTTGTTGAAATATACCTAATGCATTTTCTCTATTTTATTTAGAATAAATGTATGCCAAATCTGTGTTTCAGACCAAACTATGTTTCATGTCATAGCTTGGCAGACGATCTGCAGGAGTCAAATAAAACAGATTCTGGTCTAAAATGTACTCCGTCTCCTTTGGGGACGAATCATTACAGCGCCTGCCCTCTTAATGTGAACGGGCACCAGAACAGGAAAACAACAAAAAACCTGAGCGAAGATTTGACATGTGAAGAAGACTAGTCAGCACTGCGGGCGGGCTGCTGTGCGCACAGTTTCAGGTATTAGGGCTGTTAAAATCTTTTGCAAACATTTGCATTATTGATATCAATTTGCTAGCCCTCATTCTAAATTCACCAGGAGTCAGCTAGCTCGTACCACGGTGATGGCTTTCAGCCAGGGCTCTTATGACATCACGACATTCTGTATCACGATATATTATTTGATGTTTTTTCATTATGCATTCTTGGACTTGTAGTGTACGTTTTTTGTAAAAGTCAATACTGTCTGTGGTTGTCCTACACTAATGGCACTAGGCAGACCCCCCAGGATATAGCGGCATGCATTAGCAAATTTAGCAGCACAAAAATGGAAATTTAGCGGCACAAAAATGGAAATTTAGCGGCAATTTGGTGGCATTTTATTTGGCCCTGGACCTTGATAAAGCGGCCTCCAGTGACCCCATCCGTCACCCGTCCTTCCTTACACTCTTTCTGCCTCCCAATTCTCCCTCTCTTAGTTGTGTTTTGCCGCTTTTAGCTCCTCTATCTTCCTTCCTGTTACACTCTTTCCACTGTCCCATTCAGCTTTCTGTTTCTCATGCCCCTTCCTTTCTGTGCCTCATTCACTCATCCTCTCTCACACACACACATCTTTCTCTCCTCATCGATATCTCTCTCATCAGCCCAGTCTCTTATCCCCTGTCCCTCTCTCTTTCCATCTTCGGATCTCTCTAGCACCCTGCCTCTCTAGTTCTCTCTAGTTCTCTCTTGTCTCCCTCTCTGCCTTCCCCGCCCTCTCTTCTCTCTATAACTCTCATACTTTCGTTCTTCCAGACACTGTATTTTTTCCCCTTCCTCTCTCACCCTCTTTCTCGCGCATTCACCCTCCCTCTTTCTCTCCTGCTCACTCCTCTCTACTTTTCTCCACCTTTCAGTTTCATTCGCCCAGTTTCTCTCACCCCCTACTACCCTTTCCTTCTTTCCCACCTCTATGACTTCTTTGCTCACCCCCCCTCTCTTTCACCCCTTCTTTCTCGTCTCACCTGCCCCATACCCTCAGTTTTCATTCTTGCTCCCCCTCTTTACCTTTGCGCTTCACCTTTATCCTCCCATTTTCTTTTACCCCTGCCCTTTCCTTCTAAACGCCCCACTCTCCCTTGCTTTCACCCCTTTCCTCTCCTCACACATGTGCCCCCAGCCACTCTTCCTTTCTTTCACCCCTTTCTTCTCCTCACACGTACCTCCAACCCCTCTTTCTCTCTCCCGCCTGTCTGTGATTCTCCGTGCAGGAAGCCGTTGGTAACTGTCGCTCGCATCCTCCGGAGAGAAACCCCGGGGTCTCGCAGTACTAGAGCAAGAAAAAAGAAAACCAGATTTTTTTTCTAATTTAGAAAAAAAATCTGCTCTCCCTCTCCGTTTAGCTGGAACAATAATCACAAGCGTTATCTGGTCATTTTTAATGCTGTCTGAAAACTTGACCCCCAAGGAACTCTGCCACAAGTATTCTTAACTCATAAGTTATTTCTAAATACAGCGCCCCTTCCCTGAGGTAAGCGCCCAGTGCGGTAGCACCAGTTGCACTGCCCTAAAGCTAGCCCTGACGAAATGTAATATCTAAGTGAAGAAGTTCTAACTTTCGACAGCTATAATTCAAGCATCATTAGCGCGAGACAGCACTATGTTTATATGCAAAAAACCTTGGGAGATTGTGCCCCTGAGTTTCCCTATATTTTCTGCCACTCAGTGCATTACACAATGCAACTTGAATAAAATGAGATTTAATAGTTTGTAATGACAGCTACACTTTTACATGCGCTGGGGTAGCAGGTGCTAAGTAACCAACATCTCCCACTTGTCAGATAAAAACATCTGAATGTTCTGCAGGCTCTTGCGAGGCTGCAAATGACGAGAAGCTTGCACTTAAGTTGCTCATCTAGTCCAAAGAAAGACTTGATTGAATGAACCTGGGAAACACCAGAGCTCAGCTGTGTCTAAGGAAAAGAATAAGCTTGCAGTGACAAAGCCTTAGCTGCGCCTTTTGTCTGCGTGTGAGAAGCGTGCAGAACTCTTGACCATTCTCCCTCTCATATGTGTAATGAACTTTACACATTTGCTGCTTGTTTTGTATTTGTACTGTCTGATGAAAGCTTGCACCACCGCAAGCCCCTGACACCTGCCAGAGCCGAGGATAACAGGCGGGGGCGTGAAAAACTAAGCCTCATTAACAAGTGCAAGGTCTTTAAATGACCTGTGAAGTACTCGGGTGCGGCTGGCAGCTTTGAACTGCCAGCCGCACCCGAGTACTTCACAGGTCATTTAAAGACCTTTCACTTGTTAATGAGGCTTAGTCTGACTGTCTGTGTGTGTCCCAGGAAGCTGCTGACACACACGAGTGGGGGGGAGGGCGGCGCGCGCAGCCAGGCATTGTTTGTTTTGCTGTCTCACTTGTAAATATCGCGGCCAATATGTTTATTTTCGCGGCCATCGCGGTAATCTGCCGATTTCGCGATTTTTTCGTGAATCGCGAAATCGCGATAAACTGGAGGGTCTGACTAGGCTGCAAGTTATCCTCCCACCATTCTGGTAGATTTCAATTTCAGGTGAAGTCAGATGTTTAAAAGGAGGATCCCATTAAAGTGACTGGAGAAAAACATTTTTGGTGATGGTGTAGGTTTGCAAAGAGAAGTCTGGAGGCTTATTGCCCTTTAGGAGGGTGAATACCACTAAAAGAGGGTGATGCCTGCCAAATGAGAATACGTTGTATTGCTTTGTATTGTATTTCAGCATTTATATAGCGCTTGCTATCCCTATGTGGGGCGCTGAAGCTATTGCCTACCTGAGTAGCCTGCTATACTGTAACAGTGTAGGCTCTGTAGTTGGAAGGATATTGTCTTTGTTTTGATCCTATGTGGGAAGTGTTTCCATATCGTGCATGATGTCCACCAAGGTGCTGTTATCACATTATGGAACACAGCGCCTAGCAGTATGTTGGATGAAGTGGAAAAGACCTTCGTGCGGTTTTATGGTTTATAGAATGCTGATAGCTTTGAACAGCTCTCTAGATGATATTTTTTATAATATGGTATGTTTAGTTGGTTACTGCACTAGGTTGTCCAATCTGACAGTGTGTGTATAGTTGTGGGCCTGAGTTGGCAAGTTGGAAGGAGAGAGAATTGGAGATCTATTGGGATGGACATTTTTATTATCCCATCTCCGTGTGCGTTTGTGAGATTTAAAGAGGAGGACAGGTTGTATAAATATATTGGACCTGCAGTGGAGGACTATATTAAGAGTGTCCAAAGGAGTTAAAGTTCTGGAATTATGTTGACTAGTATTGGCTTATTTAGAATGTTAATCGCTTACCCCAAGAGAGCAATACCCCTATGCACATACATATGAGATGTACTTTTTAAGTAAGATGGAGTAAGCACATCTTAGCAATAATAGACATATGGTGACATTACCGGTTGGTATTTTTAAGTGAGACCGTGGTCAAATATTATGTAATAGTCAATAAATGTATTTATTTTGAAGCAACTAAAAAACTTGGCAATATCTATTTAAATTTGAGGCAGCAGGGAACTTTAGGCTAGCCAATGTGTAGTAGTAGTAATCTAAGTTTATTAATACATCCAAAGCATCAATGGCGGACTTTTAGCTCTGCACCTCATGCTAGTTCCACCAAATCCTGGTCCTGCGCTTTGCTCCCTAGCGCCAGCCGTTGCGTTATGCCTCTGTGTTCCAGATCCAGACAAATTGCTACAAGTGGAGGTGCGCCAGGCAATGAAGTCCAAAAGAGTCAGTGTGATGTCAAAAAAATTCTTTATTTCAAATTCTTTATTTTCGAAAGTTCCGTAGAAAAATAAGCTCAGCCAACGCGTTTTGTTCCCCCTAGTAGAACTTCAGGGCTTACAGGCTCAAGCAAACTAATCCGGAAGCGTGGTAGCTGTACGACAATTTTCTCCAGGATATTGCACTGGAAACCGTGGTGGTACTTACAGGCATTACCGGTTGAAAGGTCTTCAACATGCAGGTTTTATTATGCCTGTAAGTACCACCACAGTTTCCGATCCAATATCCTGGAAAAAATTGTCGTAGAGCTACCAGGCTTCCTGATTTGTTTGCTTGAACCTATAAGCCAGTGGTTCCCAAACCTTTTTGACCTGTGGCTCCCTTGACCTAATTGGCAGTTGGCCGTGGCTCACCACCATTTTTTTTACCAGTGGGGGGATACAAGCTCGACCTCGGGAGTACTTCCTGTTGTCTTCCTTAAATTAATTGGGAAGCAATGAAGGTATTATAATCATATTTATAACAAAATAAGAAAATAACAGTTGTTTAATAAAAACTCGTTGAGTGTGAAACGATACAAGATTAATGGCCAAATATGTTTCCATGAAACTTTTTTTAACCACACAATAGTTCAAACATTTCTGTATTATAAAATATCTTTTCAATGAACAGGTAAAACAACAGAGTCCGTAATTAACCTTAAAAATCCTTGTGAGATATATGTGCTTGTTTTTCCTTACATAGCTCCTGAAATCTTGGAGTTATTTTTGAGATCGTAACATGCATTTCTTTTTCAAGGTTAATTTTTGCCCTATATTTAGGCTTCATAACTGCAACTGCTGAGAAACCAGCTTCACAAAGGTACGAAGTAGCAAAAGGGATCAAAACATGAGGGCTCTCTTGCTTATCATTGGATATTCATTTCTAGCTTGACACCAGAACTCAAGCAGTGACTGAGACTGGAACCTTACTTTCAATGCTGAGTCACTTGAAACATCAATAAGCTGTTCTGCTTCCTCATTGTTGAAATGCTGATGTATCTCAGCATTGAAGGGCTCTCTTACCCATTTTATTGGCTCCACTTCATCCTCTGGAAAATATTTAGTAGGTAAAAACTCAGTTGAGACAAATACAGAACAAAAACTGGTCAGTTCCTCCTTTTAACACCATCTCTTTGTCCTGCGAAAACTGGTCCAATGAAGGAAAACATTTATATTCACCCTTGCTTCACTGCTTTTCCAAAGGATCACTTTCTTCTTAAAGCCTCAAACTTTGTCTGACACTTGAAAGATGTTGGTATTATTGCCTTGCAAGGACTTGTTCAGTGCATTCAGTTTTTCAAATGGGTCAGAAAGGAAAGCCATTTGTATTAGACAGTCTGCATCAATAAACTTGTCAGCAAAACAATGTTCATCATCATGTAGATATGAGTATATTTCATTCCTCAGCTCATACACTCTAAGCAGGGAGTTACCTAGAGACAGCCACCGAGAACTGCTGTAGAACAAGAGGCATGAGCGTTCCTCACCCATGTCCTCACACAGTTTAGCAAAAAATCTTGCTTTCAATGGTCTTGTTTTAATATAATTTACCACTTTGATGACTATTTTCAGAATACCATGCAGTTCTTCACTGAGGTTTCCTGCTGCCAGTGCTTCTCTGTGAATTATGCAGTGTCTCAAAACAGCATTAGGCGCTTTAGATCGTTTGCAAGCTTAAAGTCCTTGGTTGCATCCTGCCATTGAACTGCTCCTATTTGTACAAACTCCAACACATCTCTCCCAGTCAATTTGATTCTGTTGCATAAAATCATCCACAACCGCATACAAGTCTTGACCTGTAGTTCAACCTCTGATTTCTTTACAGAACAACAAATCCTCAACAATTTGTTTTTCATATAGAAATCTGACATATAGCGAAGATGGGTGTCTTTGTGGTTGTCTGCTGCCTCTTAGATTACAGATGAGCTAATCGTTAATATCTTCAGCCCTATCATTTATCCTCGAGCTGATAGTATTATTAGAAAGAGGCACTTTCAGCAGCTGTTTACACGCATCTTCGCCGAGCATGATTGTTACCATATGAACAGCAGCAGGCAAAATCAGCTCTTCTGCAATTGTGTGCATTTTTTTACTCTGTGCAACTGGATAGGCCACTTTATATGAAGACAGGAGGGTGTTACTATTAATTTTGGTTTGTTTTGAGAAAGTGGACTTTTGTAGTTTGGCTTCTGCAATTTTCTTAAAAAAATTCCCTTGTCTTTCCGACCACATTTGGGTGAAGACTTTCAAGATGCTGCTTAAGTTTACTTGGAAGCATGGATTCCAGAGCCAAAACTTTTAAACAGATTGCACATTGAGGACTGTCTTCATTATTAACCTGAACACACTTGAAACCATAATCCAGATACCTGTCATCGTACTTTCTGTACTTGGCTTTTCGTTTCTCGTCCTCTTTTTTTTTGTCAGAAGAACCTGTAACTTCACTTTTCTCAGACGAACTTGCCTTAGAAATCTCTTCATTGTCAATCAGAAAGATGGGAATCAATTCCTCTCGACTTAATTATTCAGATGGAGAAGAGAAGAATTTACAAAAATATGTAAGAAAGGTCTTTCTATCTGTAAAGTTCCTGGTCGTCTTTTCTTTTCCTTTGCTGAAGTATTTCCAGGTTTCTTGTGGGTCTTATCCACAGTCTCCACGGAATAATAAGCCTGAAGTACAAAACATCCAGGTAAGACAAGTATAAGTAGAACTAAAGTTATTCTCTGCCTAATGATGGATCTGTTATTTTGCAATAGTAGCCCATTATGATGGTGACCATTTGGACTTATTATTCTTATTGGTACCCCGCACAGACAGAAAGAGCATTCAGTTTTTTAATGAAAGCTAACATCAAATAAAATGGCAACTGGAAAGTTTGCTGCAATTTAGTGCAGCGGGCAACCAATAATAGAAAACATGAGCAACTCTAACTTAGTTCTTATAAGCAAGGTTTAAACCCCTGTGAAATCAAATAGAAACACATTTGGCCAAAACTAAATAAAATGCTTTACTTTTGCATGCATCAATGGGAAAGTAAACAAGAACACATGGGGTGAATGAGGATCCACATACATTTGCATACATTTCCACACATCGTGGGTCAGGAGAAAATGTTCCTGCATATTTCTTGGGTTACGCCCGGTCAGAAACTCATCAAAGCTGCAGTGCTAGAAACACGTCAGCTGAGCAGATGGCGAGGGAGCAGTCCACAGTGCAGCTCTATCCCACAAAGGGCACCTAATGTCAAACAGGCTTTGAAATCCTGATCACAACCACAGTATGACTGAGTGGCTAGTATTGTAGGATTTAAGTCTAAGATCGGCATGGTATTTGATTAATAATGAATAAACAGTGCTTCAGGCATCAAAGGTTGCTAAGAGTATAATAACATCTAATGTGCAAAATGTTTCTACTATCATTTGTATTGCTTTCACATCGCCCTGCCACAAGTATACCATCAGAGCTATATTCCCTTGTAACAACGATTATCCATCCTCATGGTGACCATGGACGTGCATTACCGAATCCGAATCAAATCAAAGCTTCTAACAGTTCATGATGAATATGGGCAAAGTGTACCGCACAGCGTGGTACAGTTTGTTTCCCTGTACTTTTAATTCTCAGTGCCTTACTAAACCCTGAAATATCCTTTTATGTGTTTTTTGCAACTATAACTATGGACATTGTATTGATAACGTTGCAGACAAGAATCCTACCTGTCCTAGGACCTTGATTTCTTTAGTTTAACTGGCTTTTTACAGTACAAATAATGCTGGTGATACGGGTGTAAAACGGAGGTTGGGCATTTGATTAATAATTAATAAAATGCCATACCGATCTTCTGCCCAACCTACATTTTACACACATATCACCAGCATTATTATTCATAACAGCGCGGGATTGGCTTATATTCAAGTCATTGTATGTCTGACTGGAGTAGAGTGAGCAGGAATTATTATCTCTTCTTGTAAAAACTGTAAGACATTCTCCTTACTTGAGTAACCTATTTTATAGAAATAACACCGTGGCTTGCGTATTTTGAGCTTCTCCCTATGTGTGGTACTGTAGAAAGTATCGAATATATTAACTCCAGCTGCAGCCAGTCATATGCATGGGAAATCTTTGGGGCTGAAAAACTGAGGCACTGGTGCGCTTTTCTTTAAAGACACAAGTGTTATGGATGGTTGGAAAATAATTTAGAAAGGCTGCTTACTGTGCCAGGAGGAATAAATGCGGCTTTGGAAGGCTGACTTGTCCGTATTCTCCACCGCAGAACCATTTTGCAGGCTCAATAATGTGTAAATTAGTAACATGGGTATAAATGATATAATGGCGCTGGATTCCTGGGTGGTATATTCTGTGAGTCTGTTGCACAATAGCAGGGCCGGCTTTAGCACTTGTGGCGCCCAGTGCAACAATGTTTTTTGGCGCCCCCTCCCAATGACCACCTCCACCACGGATTCCCTCCCTACTACCCTTTAACAGTCTCCATAACCACTCTCTCTCAGATGCATTTAATACATTTTATAGCGTCACTCATAAAAGTGAAGGCAGGGCCGGCTCTATGGCGGTATGACCGGTGCCACCGCACCGGGTGCTGACTTCGCATAGGGGCGTAAAAGCACTTGCTGCCCCGTTCCTGACCTCTAGCAGTGTTCAGGCAGCAATTAAAATGTCAATAAAGCTCGGGTGATTAATGTTCTTCCAGGCGAGATTAGAGTTTTATCCAATAGAAGTTTAGACTCTAGGAAGTTGTTATTCTTGGTTGTGGTTACACATAATCCCCCCCTGAGCAAGACAATTCTACATCACCCTCCTCCAGGTAGCCATTTCCTTTTCAACCTCCTTCGATCTCTCCTTGCGTCCTCTAATGAGTCTGATCTTGGACGATGCCCCATGGGAAGAAAGGGATACTGTTTTGTACTTACCTGCGGATTTAACGGATGTGGATAGCTACTGCGGAGCCCGAACAAACTTGGCGGATGCCCGATGGAGCTGTCCTATGCAGCTATAGAGGAGTCTGGCCGCTCGGCCGTCACCTACCCAGTCGGACATTTGACATTGCTTTCCGCATCTCCCCGTTTGGTCTCCTTCCCTCCCCCTCATCTCTGGTTCTCTTGATGCTAGCTGCTGTCACTATGTATCCTGTATCTCCCTGTTTCAACTGATGTAGATACCTTCAGCGGAGCCTGAACAACCTTGGCCGATGCTCGGTGGAGGTGTCCTATGCAGCTATACAGGAGTCTGGCCCCTTGGCCGTCACCTACCCAGCCTGACATCTAACATTGTTTTACTCGTCTCCCCGTTCGGTCCCCTTCCCTCCCCCTCCTCCCTCCTCTGCGATTGTTTGGATTCTAACTGATGTATCTATGTATCCTTTAACTCACTGATTCAACTGATGTAGATACCTACTGCGGAGCCTGAGCAACCTTGGCCGATGCCCAGTGGAGCTGTCCTATGCAGCTATAGAGGAGTCTGGCCCCTTGACCTTCACCTACCCAGCCGGTCATCTGGCACTGTCTTCCTCGTCTCCCCGTTTGTGTCTCCTTCCCTCCTCCACCTCCTCCCTCTGTTTCTTTGATTCAAACTGTTGTAACTTTGTAACCGGTAACTCGCTGATCCAACTGATATAACTATGTAACCTGTAACTCACTGATCTTCATGTAAAGCGCTTTGATACCTCCGGGTCTAGCCACCGCTATATAAAACTTTGTAAGTAAATAAATAAAATACGAGGGTTGATATACCTGCTACCTAGAACATGCACCGTGCAGATCACAAAGTGAATGTAACGTAAACAGGTCTGTGGGCTACTACATTTGTTAGAGACTTCCTTTTGTTAGTTGCAGTTTACAGTGAGCTAATATCTGTCATCAAAGAACTGCTGGCAGACTTCAGAGTATAGATTAGAACATATGGGTTTTTCCCCCTGACTTTCATTATTCTAATGTGAAAAGGGTTCACTTGTGTACAAATCTGTTCTTGTCATTAAAGAGAGCCCTACTCCATTGTGTTACATTTTAAATTCAGAGTTTGTGCTTCTCCAGACCAAGCACTCTTCAACTATACTGCCTACCAATATGGATGACATGTGAATTCACCCCTTGTTATCCATTGTCTTATGTAACATGTCCTATACACGGAATTGCACACCTATGATTGATAGTCTCACAAGAGTCCAGCAGTTAAACGTACTCTGCTGCACTCCGACAACAGCACGAGTGTGCCTTTGAAAAGTGTAAATGGCCTTCCCCTCTCTAACATGCTCTGTTTTTACAGTAAAAATAATGCTGGTGATACAGGTGTCAAACGAAGGTTGGGCAGAAGATCGGCGTGGCCATGACCTTCGTTTTACACCCGTATCACCAGAATTATGTTTACTGTATAAACGGAGCACGTTAGAAATCAGACATAAAATATAAGCCAAGTCAAGGCCTTCTTCTCGCCGAGAGAAGGCCTTGGCTTGGCGTATATTTTATGTCTGATTTCTAAAGTGCTCCGATTTACAGTAAAAATAATGCTGGTGATACAGGTGTAAATGCCCAACATTCGTTTTACAACCGTATCACAAGCATTGTGTTTACTGTAAAAACGGAGCACGTTAGAAATCAGAAATAAAATATAAGTCAAGCCAAGGGCTTCTCTTTGGCTTCTTGGCTGCCGTGCAACACAGTTACAGAACGGACCCCACAGGAATCCCTCCCATTACAGCCCCAACACTAACAACACGGCCCTTCTAACTAAACTTAGCTTACGTGGGAAGAGGGTCCTACAGCAGAAGACGGCGGGCGGCAGTACACGGCAGCAGTAACTCCCCTCAAACGGCCAGAGCTGCATATGGCATGCGTATGCCAGTAAAATGGAGACTACTTCAGACGCCTGTGAACATACGTACGACGAATATACGTACGCACGTATGGCGGCAGTGCGCTCTTGGGGCAAACCATGTCCCAGGTTTTTGCAGGTGGAAAATATTTTGGCTGCGGCTGCAAGAGGCTTCACTTTTCCACATTGTGGTCGCGGCGCCTCTGACTCCTCATTACGGCGCACCGGGGTGCCACGGCGCATAGTTTGGGAACCACGGCTATAAGCCCTGATAAAGTTCTCTTAGAGGGAACGAAACGCGTTGGCTGAGCTTAATGAGCTTATTTTTCTACTGAACATTTGAAAATAAAGAATTTCTTTGACATCACACTGACTCTTTTGGACTTCATTGCCCGGAGCACCCCCACTTGTAACAATTAATCTAAGTTTATTGTATTAATCAAAAGATTAAAATAAAAGGTATAAATCATCACAATCAGCACAAGTATCAGGTGATCGGTAAAAGTTGCAGAATATAAGTATTTTAAAATCAAAACATAAAAACAGTTAGCTTGAATCTGGACACAGATGAGTTTGAATCAGAGTATAAGGCAATATATTTAAATCCCAAAGGTGGCACTTTATAAACCTGATTTAAGAATTTAGTTGCTGTTATTGTTGTTATTGTTGCACTGTTCTTCCTGGCACTATCAAATTATCAAGCAGCTTGTCCAGTAGATCTTCTTGTGGCTCTATGAGAATTGCTGGCTGATACTTCATATCAGAGTATGAAAACAATTTACTTAAATTACGGAATGAATGCTTTGTAAACCTAGTCTAATAATGTAAATTGCTTTATTTTTGCACTGCTGTTCCTGAAACTACAGCAGTCTCGAGCAACTTCTAAAGTAGATCTTAATTGGCATTCTAAGAGTCTATGGGAGATAATTTATCTTAAACACTACAATTTAGTGCAAATGTGCAAAACACCTGTAATTTAAGATCAGTGTGTAAAAACAACTTGTTTAAATCTAGATACAGATGGAATCAAGTCAGGGTATAGACATAAGTGCTAAAACCATGAAGTAGGTACTTTATAAGCAAACAAAAAAAGGTTAATTAGCATTATTATTGCACTATCTTCGCTGACACTAAAACGACCTCCACAGTTGATCTTAATTTTGCCTTATTAAACTTAGGTCAAAAATACTTTTTTCTTAAATACAAGAGCTTAGGGCAAATATATAAAATGTGCAGAAGAGATTCGGTTGTGTGCCCACAGAGTTGAGAAACAGTTTTGTCTTTGACTATTGGGTTCCAGTTCCGCTCTAATTCGTATTGCGGGATATAAAACAATCTGACCCTTAAAAATTAATTTTAACATGTCCTTGCAGGTTTGACCCTATATACTCTTGGCTCTGCACGGAAAGGGTATCAAAGACTAAGTCTTTGAAAGACTAAGTCTTTGAGATTGTAATATTTAGCCTAAGCCAAGTCAGAGCCCCTCTGTCTAAAAGTAAAATTCCACTGAGTAGATTTTTATGGCTGTTCAATTTAGCTGTGCCACTGACTCTAGGTCTGGTAGTTTGTACATTTCTATGTTTGAGAGTAAGACATGCAACTCTACGTCCTTGAATGTAGTTTTTAGGTCGAGGCTACCGTCGCACTGCGAAGCAGTGGGCGGAGCCGAAGATTTTATGACTTCTACAGTGGGGCTTTAACCCGCCTCTCTCTTCCATTGGCTAGCTTCGTAAATGGAGGCTAGCCACTGGAAGAGATGTGCGTCACTCGGTTCAGGCCCCGGCTTGAGCAGATTCAGGGGCGTGTTTTTTTGCATTTTTTAATCTGACGTCATCCGTCACTCTGCAAAAAAACACGCCCCCGAATCCGAAAATGACGGTGCGTTCTCCGAGGCATTTCTTCTTGGCCTCGGAGAAAGATGGTTGTGTTCATGACGTAATCCCTGTCCACGGCCCGGTTGGTGCTGCTGCTCGTCACCTCCCCCTGCTCTTGTCTCCCTCGGTTCTCCAGCCGGTCTGCCTGCCACCTTCTCCCGTTTCTCCTGAACTCGTGCTTTTCGTCCCCCTTCTGTTGTTGTGGTCGGGTCTCCTCCCTCCGTATTTCTGCCTGCCGAAGCCGCCTCCCCTCCAGTCCTTGCTTCGGTTGCTCTGCTTCCCCTGCAAGCTGCTTCCTCAGTGCGGCTGCCTCCGCCTCCTACGGCCTCTCAGGTCGGACAGGCAGGTTGGTGCCATGGAGTTTGAGGCGAAAGGCTGCTGATGAGTAGCTGGGCTTGTCTGAGGAGGCAGACGGCATCAGACACGCAGGAAGAAGGTGCTTAGATAAAAGCTGTACTATAGCGCTTCTTAGCTGCAGCGCCGAGTGGGGTACTGCGCAGGATTCTACCCGCCATTGCTTATTGCTATAGCTTTTTTGTATTTTTATTTTACGAACTCACTTTCGGGTGAAGATTCCACTTGAACGTGCTCACAAAGCCTATCTGGTTCTGAACTTGTAATTTTTTTTCATTGCGTAATTGCTTGCGGGAATTGTTCGTTTGTTTTAGGAAATCTTTTGAGATTTAATCTTCCATTCTGACGTACTTTCTGAAAGTCCCTGTCTGTTTGTGTAGATTGAGTTCGTCGAGTCTTCTGGCACGCGCAAGCTTTCTTTCAGTTCGCCGGACGCCATTCTATTGTGCATTGTGCGCGCACGCATGCTGCTTCTTGAAGAGCTTGTGCGTGTTTAGGAAAGCCGGGAGCTGTGCTGTGTTTCACATTTCCATTGTTTTGTTTCAGAAATGGGCGCGCAGGCTCTCTGCACGGCAGAGTGTTAGTTACTTGAGAGAGGCACTTACACTTGAGCAGAATACAATGTTATGGTTACTTGAGGAGGCTGGGGGTGGACGGTGGAAGAGGTGCAGCTATCAGTTTCGGCGCACAACTTCTGTCCATGAGTGCGTGCCTCATCCTAGGGAATGATTTCATGTTCCAGCGTGGATCGAGTTTCTTTGCATACGCATTTATTTCTGCCTGGAGTGTTTTTGTTTAGGTGGCATTGTACGGCTCAATTACTTGGTATCAATGTTTACATTTTCTTGCAGGCTGAATTACTTTGTACCCATATTTGCATATTGTTGCAGGTCAAGTTACTTTGTGGAAGTCTTTATGTAGGCGAAGTTTCTTTTTTCAATGCTTACTTTTCTTCCAAAAAGGAATGATTGTTCAGTAAAGTTTACATCTCACTGCTGGCTGATTTTTTCGTTTGTGTGTTGCGTTTCTTCTTAGGCAGTTTTACTTTGTTTCAGTTTTACTTTGTTTCAATTTCTCCCGTACTTTGCAGAAGTTACTTTGTATAATAGTTTGTATCACTATTTGTATTTCATTGTGCAGTTCTGAGCAATTTGTAGCCGGCCGGTGCCATTCATAAGTATGGCATGATGGTATTGTCTCCTGAACCTATGGTTACAAATATAATTTAACATAGATTTACAGTGGGCTTTTACTCTACTTTAAGAAGTAATTTCTTTCACCTAATGCTGTTTGATGCGTGCATGTGTCTTTCCACCTTCAGTGCATGACGGACTATGTTACATCTAAAAAGTATGATTAAATATTACACATTGAATTCTTTTATTTTACATCTTAAAAGTACACTAATTCATTCCACATTTAATTATTTATGCCAATGGTGCTTAACCTATGATCGAGCAACCGTTTGTAGCGATCTGTGGCATCCATTCAGGGGGTCTCCGGACCCATACGAATTCTTAACATTGTTTTCTGTCAATAATCATAAGCATTTTGAGCTACTTAATCATATAAAAATGGTCCCATATACATGGATTATAGTTTCATGAAGTATAAATACCACCTCTTTAAAGGCTACCGTATTGCCTCCCCAATATATTTGATCTATGCATTACTAAAATCAAGAAAGATATGTTTTATAAAAACAAATTCTAAGCATTTTCATAAGGTTTTTAGTTAGAAGCTGATTGCTAGTTTAGCATGGTGCATGTAAGAATGTGCACAGTCGCTGTTCCCATTCAAGCACACTCCAATTTGAACTATAAATCCTTTTCTGACTAAAGCCTTTTTAAGTTGCTTTTAATTTTCTTCAAAATAATGGACATCTCCATTTAGGAAGCTAGTCATTTTTACATGTATACATAGGTGCTCTGCCCAAACGTCTGTTCCAGGCTTCACGTTCTCCCATCCACTGCTTTACATAGTCAGGCACTTACATAATTCTGTCACGCACACTTCATGTTTTGGAAAGTGCGCATGCCTGCACTTTTCTGCAGATACCACTTGCAGATGGGAGCATGTACTCTGGCATGATAAGTGAGTACTTAGTCTTCTAGCTTTTATGCAGCTGATTTATTTACACAAAGATCCTGCATTGTCCATACTAAGCTCCATTGCTGTCTTGTGTCTGCCAGAGGCTAGTGCCAATCCATTTACTACGTCTGTCGGGTATCTGTTGGGTATCCCCTATTTGGAAGACCTAATTAGGATTAAACCGATGCTTTTATGGCATCGGGTATGGACCAATGAGAAATGTCACCTAAACAGACTTATATTGGGGGACGCATTCAAACTAGATGGGGTAAAAAGGATAAAATGGTTATGTTATATAAAAACTGTTTGCAATAGCATTAAGCATCCAGAGTTTTTTGATGAGCCAGATACTATGGTTAATATTACTAGGAAAGCATTTAAATATTTGTGCCTAAACTTCCTTGTCAACCAAAGACAATCGAGTGAACTGGTAAAAAAGACTGTGATTTCCCATCAAATGATAACCAAAACAAGGATTATCCAGCCCTATCTAAACCTACAAATGAAAGAGCAAGAAAGGTTCTTACTGACCAGATTTTGGTTTGGAATTTTGTTTAGAATATTGAGCTTTCCCGCTACAAATGACTGGTCTAAGGATATGTGTAAATGCCCTTGTGACAATGTCTCTGCTCAATCGGATATACACATTTTATTTTTCTGTAGATTTTATGTGATATCTAGGAAGAGATGGATAATGCCAATTTTAAAATATATGAATTTGAGACCGTGTCGCCCAGCGATTTTAGCTATACAGATCTTAGAGGACATTTTTTCTGTTGCTTCCGTTGTGGCTTTTCTTAAAAGTATATTTTATTTACGCAAGACAATGAATGTATGACTTCAATCTTCGGCCTATGTATATACTGTGTACATTGTTTTTCTTCTTCTTTTTAGTCAATGTTGATGTAATTTTTTATGTGATCCGATGTACTTTTCTCGTTATGAAATATAAACGAATAAAGTCTTTTTGATTTGATTTACTACGTCTGTCCCAACATCATTGCAGAGACCTCTGATTTCACTAGATTTCCTAATGGGTTGTGAATACGTACAGTGTCTTGTACCAGTGTATATTCACTCTCATATGTAAACATGTAGTTGTAGAAGTGCTGGGTGTATGTAGTGTGGACTTGTGTATTTTCTGTGTATTTTTGTTGAGATTCAAAGCATAGATAGGGCTTGCCCCTGGTTTCCTGTTGTGATTCTCTGGGTTCCTCGGAAGGCAAAAGGTTGAGACCCACTCCTTTATGTTTGCCACACATACATTGTTTAGAAATGAAGGCTAGGGTGATAACACAGGTCCTTGCGTCCCCAGTGTTTATGGGAGCTCTCAGGGTGTGTGGCTCTGCGTGGGTGTAGCTCTGTCTGTGTGTGTGGCTCTGCGTGTGTTTGGCTCTGTTGGTGTGTGGCTCTGTCTGTTTGTGTGTGGCTCTGTCTGTGTGTGTGTGTGTGTGGCTCTGTGTCCGGGAATACTCTCTACTACTCTCTAATGCTCACCTATTGCCATTGTAAATGACAATACCATTTATTTATGTTTTTAAGAAAAAATGGAAAAAAATGTCATGAGCAATGCCAATAGCTCTACCTTTAATAATGCCGACACCATTGCATTGTAAATGCTTGTTCTTGCTTCCTGATAGATCAAGAATTTTAATGATGATGGATCCGCTCTTGCACAGTCATAGAAGTATTTCAAAGTGCCCTGTAATGAAGTGACATTAGATATTTTAGACCTAATTCTAGCCAGCTGGCACAATGAGAACTAGGTCTATGGAGATGAAGAAGATTTTGTACACGTTGCATCAAAGTTTTTATCGAGACTAGTGAAGGTCTTGTGATTTAGCACAGGAAATGCATATGGCAGGTATGGAATACGTTTAATATTTAATGCTTTCAATGACAGCTTTATTGCTTTACCCCAAAACAAATTAGCATATCTTATGACCAATTTAGTGATTGTGGTTGACTTGAGCTTTCTGATGGCTAGATGTTTAGACCATGATATCTTGCTGTCAAATATCACCCCAAGATAATCGTATTGTTTGACTATTTCAATCGTAGCATCTCCTAGGACCCAGCCCACAAGCTTAGAATTTCTTTCCAAAGTCATGATCTTTGTTTTTGATGGATTAGCAATTAATCTGTTATCCAAGCTGAATTTGTTCAAGTGGTTTTAATTGATGTTGTAGGCCTTTTGGTGTTTGTGACAGTATCACCAAATCGTCGTCAGCATAGGCCAAATATGCTATTTTTGTACATCCTAGGTGGAATATGCTAATCTGACACCAATAACTCAGTTAAATCGGCAATGTACAAGGAAAATAATAAAGGGGCCATAATACAATCTTGTTTGAGGCCATTCTCAGTGTGGAATTTAGGCGTCATGGTATTGTTGATGGATAACTTTATCTGCACTAAATGAAACCCCAGATCACAGGTTCGAGGACCTGATCAAAGGAAAATGCTTCCAATCAATATGATCAGAGATTGCCTTCAGGAAATAAAAAAATATTTCTTGAGTCCTCACTCACCAGGGTTTCCCCACAGTGACATGCTTCATCATTGGGGCCATCCCAGTTCTCTACGAACTGGGGCATGCTGTGACTTGTGGAAAAATACGTAGGAGCACTTTAAATGAAAGACTATGTGTAGTGCACAGTATGGTGGAGTGGGTTAATGTAATTAAAAATACCTTGCTAGTGGGCTAACATATTTTATTATTGCTCCTAGGTTGGTGTATCTTAAAGGGGGTGATACACAGAGAAAATTAACTATGATGGGTTAGAAGTTCAGTGTGAGATCAACATGTTTTGAGCCTACCCCTAGCTCTTCATCAGGACTGCATGGGGACCAGCCCTGTGTTTGTCATTCCTATTAAACCTAAATGTGGGAATAAAGTATTAAATCAACAAAACGCTGCAACTAATAAAGTATGCATGGTTATACATACGATCACTATGTCACGTAGTATGTCTGCAACAATAAAGAAAGACATGGTTAGAGAACAGCCCCCTTTCTCTTGTAGAGTAGGTGGGTACACATTTCAATGTACTTCCATGCTGGTGAGATGCTCCTTAATGGGGCGTGCAGTCGTCCAGGCTCAGAGCGTGGTTGCAACCAAAAAAGGTATAAACATGCTGGCCAAACATGCTGCGTGGTGGTTGGTTATCTATTAAAAACACACAACATACATGAGGTGACTTTCACACAACACACATACAAACAGGAAAAAAGTTGTTATATCAGACTGTAAACACATACTTATTTGTGAGCAGAACTGTGCCTCATGGACTTGCGGGGGTGGTGATTCCCTGAAAATATGATCTGCCAATTTGAGGAAAAAATGGGTAGGAAATCATTAGCGCTGGTGGAACCCCCCCCCCGTGTTAGAAACGGACTTCCGTCCTGTTGTCTGGTTCCTGTGGAGGCAATTGGCACCTACTTCAATGTGGGTAAACCCGCATCTGGACACCTACTCGTCTCCCCGTCGGACCACATCTTAGCGTGTCTTCGGTAGGGGATTGAATAAATACTTCCTGCTGTGCCCGCAACGAGGTCTAAATTGACTAGACCCCGGGCGAAGTGTAACAAAACGGCCGCTGCCAATGGCAAAGGTGGCAGCCATGCTGGTACGATACATGAGTGGGCTCCGCGATATTTTCCTGTAATACCCCATTACCGTTAAGTATTTTCAATCGTTATGGTCTCAGGTGAATCTATTGATTGGAAATTCTATTGATTGGACATTCGATACCACGTTTGGAGCTATGTTCGTGGAACTTAAACGGCCTTAACAACAAAGCAGCGGACACTGACCTCTTACAATACGTGAAATCGTTTGACATCATTCTCCTCCAGGAGACATGGCTTGAGGAACCGGTCCACTTAGAGGGCTATACCTGCCATCATTCCCCAGCCACAAGGAGAAGCAAGTACCGGCTGTTGGCAGGTGGTCTTGCAACTTATATTAAAATCTCAACTGTTGGCAATGTACAGGTGCTCACTTCCAATTCTCCATCCATAAACACTGTTGAGTTGGTATTAAACTTTGGGGGAAACAAGAAAGAGGTCCAACTGATCAACACTTATATTAACCCAAAAAAGAAAAAACAAGAGTCAAAGCTTAATTGTTTCTGGCGACTTCAACCAATGTATTCTAGGGTCATCCTTGCACAGTGATATTCAGGCCCAGTCTTACCATTGGAACATCCCAAATCAAACTTGGAGCAGCCAAGGTAAAACCGCTAAGTTGGCAAAGGACTTGTTGGAAGACTTGGAACATATGGGCTTGAGGGTCCTAAATGGAAGATTTCCTGAAGATTCTCCACCTATGGCCACGTTCAACTCAGGCAACGTAACCTCGACAATAGATTATACGTTGGTCTCTCTCCCTCTTTTTCACAACATCTTGGGCTTTAACCTAGGGGACAAGGGAGACAGTGACCATCCCCTCAGGAAGTCTCATTTTGCGCCCTCCCGGACCTAATACTTTTAAATCCAACAGGTCCACACGCTACCCACACCATAGATTTTAAACGGATCAAAACCTCAGTTGCTAACACGCCGGAGGTATTACAAGTAGCAAAACACCAACTAAGCAGCTTAAACTATCCCTCAGGCAATCCAGTAGCAGGTTGGGAACAATTTACGGCTGATTTTGCAAATCAATATTCATCTATCGTACGGCACAGTTCATTTGCCGGCTCTGGTGCCCTAAGGAAAATCTCAAGCTCCCAGAAATCTGCCCTAAAACCCACAAAAAAGATATCAATAGACTGTTAAGACTGCTGAGAAAAAGCCCGGGGGACAGGGTCCTTCTTGCAAAACTTCAGAAGGTTCGGACGGACCTAAAACAACTGAAATGGACAGTCAAAAGATCCAATGAAGACGACCTCTGGGCAAAACTTCATTACGACTCAAAGGGTAACTACAGCGCCCAGTTTTGGTCTACAATAAACAAAATCATAAATCCAAAAAATTGCGGAATGACGTCTCACATTACTAAATCTTCTTGGGAATCTTTCTTAGACTCGCACTTTAACCAGCAGGTCGCTACTATAAGCAAGTCCCAGGAAGCCCCAGAGGGCCAACCGCCACAAACAATAAAAACTTGGTTAGAATCCGAACCTGGAATCTCTGCGGTTCTGCTTAAGAAACTCATTTCGAAGGGAAGGAAGGATGGTGCAGCAGGGCCAAATGGGATTCCTCCTCCGGCCCTGTTCAAACTTGAGCCAGAATACTGGGCAGAAACGCTGACCCCTCTTTACATGTCTGTGAGCCGATCCAGGACTCTTCCGGCCTCATGGAGGGGTTCAATAATTTCACCAATTTATAAGGCGGGGGACAGAACGCTGCCAAAAAATTATCGGCTGATAGCACTCCTGGATATTGAGGCTAAGTACTTTGCGGGGCTCCTACTGACCCATCTGTGCGAATGGGCAACATACCACAACATAATTCCGCAGAGCCAAACTTGTTTCAGCAGAGAAACGGGA
Source organism: Lissotriton vulgaris (assembly GCF_964263255.1). NCBI lineage: Eukaryota > Metazoa > Chordata > Amphibia > Caudata > Salamandridae > Lissotriton > Lissotriton vulgaris. Next base: position 1,258,796,337 of record NC_141696.1, read on the forward strand.
ACAACGTCAAACTTGCTAGCAATTTCGCAACTTATCGACAAAGCAAGGGTGAATAAACAAGCTCTCCACCTTTGCTTTGTCGACTTCAAGGCGGCGTTTGATAACGTCAACCGGGGCCATCTCTGGAGAAAATTGGCCTCCTGGGGGATCCCCGACCCCGTATTGGACCTTCTGATCGAACTGCACACCAACACGTGGGTCCAGGTAAAGCTCGGCAACGGCACACACCTTTCCAGGCGCATCCCGACCATCAACGGCCTAAAGCAAGGGTGCGTCTTAGCACCGACCCTTTTCAACCTATTTACAGCCGATTTACCACCTGCTGTGGTAAATATTTTACAGTATACTATTTTTCCATATAATTTCAGATAGGTTACAAAAGAATAGCTCAATCAAATGAGAGGCAGAGTCCGTGGTGACTCGAGTCAATGGAGATCTAGTCCATCAATACAAGGGTTCGGGTATGCAATGATGGCAGGAAAAGATGTCAACGATTTATTCACAGTACATGACATATATAGCAAAATGACACAATAGCATTGAATACAGTAGGCGTGACAAGTGAAATGTATATGATAAGAACACATGTGCGTAGCAAAAAGGCGTGAACATGGGTGTGCACAGAGGCGTGAACTAGAAACGTCACAGAAAAGTGTCATAAGTGGGTGGATGCTTAGAGAATTCTTGCAGAGTCAGCTGAAACCTATGGCCTGGGTGCGCGCGCAGCTAATATGACGTGTGATTGACGTACATCTGGAGGAAGCTAAGAGTCTGACTTTTAACACTAGTAGAAGAGACAGAAGTCTGGCATGTCAGATCGACCTGTCCCTAAACATATCTGATATCTAGTATTTGGAGGATGTTTAATCTAGAGGAAAAGGTCTCTTGGGCAGAGGCTATTCTATACTGAATGTATGCGTGTCTAGGTGCTAATGCTCGGAGCCAGGGGCCTACCATAGTAACGGGAGCAATGAATTTCATGAGGGAGGACAGAAAGGCTTGGCCCTTGCTCTGCAGTCGGGGATATGTTTTCGTATTTCACTAGACAGGAATGTGTTTTCGAGGAGCTGAGCTGACTACGCTGATAACTTGAAGGCAAAATACTGTTTTTGGCAGGCAGACCAGGCCGAGCCGGGCACCGCTCGGTTGGCAGGAAGTAAGGCAGAGGTCAGGGATGCGTCTCCATGCTGCAGCTTTCAGAGGCAGAGGCAGAAGTGGCTTGAGGACAGAATTCAGGGCCTAGCTCGGCAGAGCCAGGAAAACGTGAAAGTGCACCACATAAAGACGGTGGCACGGCATACTTAGGAACGGAATTATCGATCCATTTATGGTGGATCTGATAGAGGACATGTTAACGTTGGACGCAAATGTATTTGCGTCTTCAGATTCAGTTGTGGAGGGAACTTACATGTACTTGAAGTGCGTACATGGAGCCGTTGGGGTCTACGTTAGGGGACACAATTGACCATAAAAATTCCAATTACCTCATTCCCTCCTTGTCCCCTACGGACCCTTCATGATATGTCGATTCTCATGAGACCATCAATCTGTTCATATAACATCATTTGCTCTTCTTTCTGTTTTCTGGAATGGGAACGTGCACTTGAATGGGGAACACAAGCTGTGGCGCACAAGCCGCAAATCGCTGGCCCACATTGTAAACATAGACAGCAACTGAATACTATGGCCAATATGATTCCCAGGAATGACAGTAGCTTCCGTCCCCAGGCTGTTACTACACTCCAGAGCCAACCGGACCAAGTCCATGAGCCTGGATTCTGATGTATCAGATGGGCAATTTCGTGAAGTCGGGTAATGGCCTTATAGACTGATGGCGCATTATTTGGAATAAATACGCAGCAACTGGAGCCGATGACTCTACAAGCTCCGCCCCTAACGGCCAGGATGACGTCAAGGACAAGGCGGTTCTGAAGAACAACAAGTCTCATAGCAGACTGCTCCTCTGTTAAGTTGCCCAAAGCTGAAGTAGTCTCATTCACTACCGCTTCGAGTATTCTGGTTAATTTGCGTATCAGTTTACTATTGGAGACGGTTCCTAGATAGGGAAAGAATCCTTTATTGAAGTCTGTATATTGTTCCCATGTAGTTTCAGTCTGATCAACTATAGGGAGGTCTCTTTTATGTCTAACAATATTAAGGCGGGAATTCCTGTGATAGTCAGATGGGGCTAGAAATACTGGTGGCAACAAGAATGCAATGAAACAGGTACCATCCCAGTCTGGAGGTAAACGGACATAAGCTGTCTGACCACATATAAAATAGGAATGTCGGGAAGCTTTGAATGTAGACTTGCCTTGATCAGTGAATTCGACTACAGTAGTACAGTCACTGTGACCTAGATGTACTGAACCATTTTTTCTGACACATAATACACCTTTCGCTGGTAGAACTGATATGGATGGCAAGTCTGGACTGGTTTCTGACTGAACATTTAGAATCATGAGGTTAAGTGTAAAATTGCCTAATCCATACACTTCGTTTTCTAGATCTGTCCCTGTCATTTGGGGAAGACCTTCTTCGTTCGGGAAACATGCTTTGTTCATGACTGTGTTCAGATTTCCCCATATAAAATTGCCTTGGGAAACCTTAGAGTCAGTGTCTATGGAAGATATTAAACTAAACCAGGCACCACAGGAACCATTATGTGTAAACGGGTAAGGAAAGAGAGGCAGAGCTCCCTTGTAGTTCTGGTAGGGAGGGAGTCGGCCACATATCCAACAATTAGTGGCATTGTTGATCTGGTGAGAATGATGTAATATACGAATGAATGTATTGTTGCGCAGCGCAAGTCGTTAAGACAATTCGTGTGGGGGTAGAGCACTAAACGTGTGTTCTGCAGTGTTATTAGAAGAATGTGCAAGAGGAAAATACATATAAAGCATCCAACTTAAAGCAATAATCGTAAGACTCAGAAAAAACATAATAAGTAATGTGCAGACGCATCTGCTCCGGAGACTTTTACAATATTTTCGTTTCTTGGTCTCCTGTCTATCTCTCTCTCTATTTGGGTCTAACTTGTACATTGTCAGAACTGCCTAACCGCTTCACCCAGGAGGGGACTTAAACAATTAAACTGTCTGACTTACTAGACCTTAGTTTCTGGCGATACTCCTCTTGGGGAGTTTTCTCTAGAAGGGGGAGTTTGGTATCAGTCACTGGTACGTGGGAGTTCTGGGATTCAGAGTTTGGCGGAAGTCCATGAAAGCGCTTGACGTGACTGGAGTGCACCCACCCCTTACGTCCCTCAATTTTCACTGCAGTCCTTGTTGTTAACAAAACAATCTTCGGCTCCTTCCAGCGGGGCTCCAACGGGCTTGATCTGTCAAAGTTGCGTACGACGACTACATCGCCTGGAACCAGTTCATGGGGCTTCACCTCGGTGTTGTCTGGGAAGGCTGCCGCGACCTGTGAACGACATGATTGTAGTGCAGACATCAAGGAAGCAAGGTAATCTGTCAGCATAGTACTATCAACATCAGTAATCTTTCGCAGCAGAGGCGTCCCCCACATATTAGGAGGTCTACCGAAGACCACCTCATACGGGGATAGCCCTGTCCTAGAGTGAGCTACCATTCTCATATAGAAAAGTGCAACTGGCAATGCTACTATCCAATCTACTCCCTTCTCTTTACACACTTTTGCAAGGCGAGTTTTCAGAGTCTGATTGTGCCGCTCCACGAGACCTGCTGCCTCAGGATGCCGGACACAGTGAAACTTCCACTGGTACCCCAATAGAAGCGAGACCTGCTTCATAAGTTCGGATGAGAACGGCTGACCATTATCTGAATACACGACACGGGGCAAACCGTATCGAGGGAAAAACTCACGAACCAACTGCCTGGCAGTGGTCGGAGCAGTGTAATCTGGGACTGGATATGCTTCTGTCCATCGGGATAGGGCACATACGACTACGAGGACATACTTAAATCCTCGGCATCTGTCCATCTGGATATAATCCATCTGGAGGACTTCAAAAGGATAGTCGGGAGGATGGAATCCACCTTGCTCTACGGGAATCCCTTTTCCTGGATTGAACTGACAACAGATCATGCAGGTACGCACTTTCTGTTTTGCTGCTGCTCGTAAATGCTTGTTGAACCAGAGATTCTGTACACTGTCTAACATGGCTTTTTCTCCTAAATGTGCTGGGCTATGTGCTGTGTTAATGATAACTTGAACCATAGAGTCGGGGAGGAACCATGTGGTCTTTCCCCTCGTCATCCATCCTTGGTCTGTCTGGACCCCTCCTTGTTCAGCCCATTTCTTTATTTCATCTGGAGTGGCATGTGTTTGTATGTCGATGACATCTAGTGCAGGGTCCCTGACTGTCATGCAATGTGTCTGTGATGTCGCATCCGTCTTGGTCATGTCCGTCGTTTGAGTATGAGTCAGTGCTGTATGTTTCGCTATTCGATCTGCAAAGTCGTTGCCCTGAGAAATCTTGTCTGTGACCTTTGTATGTGCCTTGCACTTCATGATAGCTATAGCTGTAGGCAAATGTATTGCTTCTAATAGGGCTTGAATGAGGGGACCATGCTGTATCTTGGCTCCGTGAGAGGTCAAGAAACCTCTTTCTTGCCAGAGGACACCGAAGTCGTGAACAACTCCGAATGCATAACGTGAATCTGTGTATATGTTTACTTTCTGGTTCTTGGCTCGTATACAGGCTTGGGTCAGAGCAATAAGCTCTGCTGCTTGAGCAGACAGGGTGTCAATGCGATGTGTTTCTATGACTTCAGTTTCAGTGGTCACTGCATATGCGGCCACTAATTCTCCTGTACTTGTTCTTAAACATGAACCATCCACATAAAGTGTCAGGTCTGGATCGGATAATGCGACATCTGTCAAGTCTTGTCTGGGTTTCGTAACTGTGTCAACTACATCCACGCAGTCATGTGGAGTAGGGTCTAATGTGCTTGATGGTAAAAGAGTAGCAGGATTCAGTGTATTACAGCGTCTGATTTCTATGTGTGGCTGGAATAATGTCAATTCATAACCTGTCAGTCGTGCTACAGTCAAGTGTTGAGTCTGTGTTCTGTTTAAAAGAACCTCTAGGGGGCGTGGCCAAGATGGCGGGGTGAGCGGACGCTTCCTCCCGTAGCTCCTCCGGCCCGGCTCAGCCCGAGCCCTGATCGCCGCGCTTCTCTCCCCCCGCGGCTGCACTGCGGGCGAGAGAACTGTGCCGGAATTCCTGGGGCACACTTTGATGCCACTTTGACTTTCGTGGCCCCGGGGGAAGTCCCCGAAAAGTTTATCCGAAGATTGCTCCGAGGAGCGGAGCCTGGGTCGTCCCGAGGAGAAGAGCTTGGAGGCGGGGCATACGACGGCGCTGTCCGCTCGCCTCGGCTAGGCCGAGTGCTGAACAGCTGAAAGCCGGAGCTCCCGAGGGAGTGGAATAGACGGACTTCGCGGAGTGCCGGAGCTCCCTGACCGGTGCCCTGGTGGCGAACACCATTGATGGGCGACGGACCTCACCCCTGCGCCGGCGACCCTCCCCCTGCCTTGATCTTCGAGGGGTGATGCCTCGCGAACTCCGCGCCCGGAGTCGCTGGATGGCGGAGTTCGAGCTGTGCCCATGCCGGGCGAATTAACTAGTGGCGAAGGGAGCCGCCGGTTTCGCCCCTTCCGGACCTGTTGCTGTTTGAGGGTCGCCCATGGACTTGCTGGCCCGGGCTGCCTCCTTGGGTCCCACCCTCCCGCCATCTTGTCTTTGTGTAGCTGTGCCCAGTGGCCCTCGCCCGCACCCTTCTTCTACGAGAGCCTCGATTTGTCCTGGCACCGACTCATCTGCTGCCCTCTCTGGGAATACGAGGCTGGAGGCCTCCACTTTGGACGTTGCTGCCTGCCCTGCTGGCCCGGGGGTCGTCTTGCCCAGGACCGGGCCGCCATTTTGTCGCCTGTGACGCACTACCCTTGTCCCCACCGAAGGCCTCACATTTGGTGCCCGCGAGCGGTGGCGCTCGTCGACAGCGACTGACCCTAGGCTTCACCGGGGGCCAAGATGGCTGGGAGACGTGGCGCGGCACGGGGAGATCGCACTTTGCCGGAAATGCTCGGCAGGTCCCAGCAACTACGCGACAGGACACAGCCGTCCCCGGGGGCCTCCCGGACATCAACGGACGCAGCCGTGGGCGAGCCACCAGTCACGAGGTCCTTCATGGAGGACTTATTCAGCTCCCTCAAGGAGGAATTTCAGACTCTTAAGACCGAGGTGGCTGGAGAGGTCCGGGAGGTGCGCAGGGAGGTCGAAGGCCTGGGCGAGAGGGTCGATGCTGTGGAGACGACGGCCCAGCGTCGCGATGAAGAGAACTCATCTCCAGCAGGACGTCCTCCGCCTCCGGGAGCAATGTGTTGAGCTCCAGGCCCATTCGGAAGACCTCGAGAACAGGTCCAGGCGGAATAACATTCGGGTGCGAGGTGTTCCGTCCGCGGATGAGGGTGGGGACCTGGTGGCCTATCTGCAGGACTTGTTCCGCGACATCTTGGAGGAAGGAGCGGACTTCCCGATCCGCATTGACAGAGCGCATAGGGTGGGCCGCCAGCGCCAGTCATCGGCTCCCCCGCCTGATATCCTAGCTTTCCTGCCGGATTTCCCCCTGAAAGAGCGCATCATGACGGAGGCCCGCAGGAAGCAGCCGCTGACCTTTCGTGAAAGACCTGTGGCGCTCTACCAGGACCTGTCCGCCATCACACTGCAGAAGCGCAGGTCTTTCCGCATCGCGACGGACTTTCTGCGAGAGCATGAGACACCCTACTCCTGGGGCCACCCCTTCCGTCTTATCTTTCGATGGAATGGGGTGCTGCATCAGCTGCGCTCTTTGCAAGATGTCTGTGGAGTTTTGGGCCTTACTGCTACAGAGGAGGAGGGGGCTACACCTGCATGGCGGCGCCCCGAGCGGCGGGGCCGACGGAGGTCGAGGAGGCGCCCATCGTCCGCACCGACGAGTCGTCCGGACTCGCCCACCATCAGGGCAGGAATGGCGGAGGCCCTGAGGAATGCGGCCAGGAACTTGCCTGAGGCTACTGGTGTGGCCCTAACGGCCTAACTTTTCCCCGGGGGGAGAGATTCTTAGCTTTAACGGTACTGAGCTGGGGCTGGGGGGGCGGGGGGGGGGTGTGTGGCTGGACGTCCACTTGACTTTTTTCTACAGACTCGCCCATTTGGGCTAGACTGAGACTATGGGGTGTTGTTTTCTGTCTTTTCTTATTTTGGTTGGTTGCCATGGGTTGGTTCTGGGGGGGTTTTATTGTTGGTTTGGTGTGGGGGGGGTCCCGTCCGAAGTGGTCCGAACATGTGCGATGTTGCCTCTGGCCTTCCCTGCGCCCCTGCCCCGCGCGCCCCCTCCGCTGATCCCTTGCCCACTGCATAGCGCGTTGTTTCCCTGGAGGCGATGCCGCCCCTGAAGGTAGTGACCCTTAATGTTAAGGGTCTGAATAACCCCGTGAAGCGTAGGGCGATCCTTTCCCTGTTGGAGGGGTCGCAGGCGGATATTTGCCTCCTGCAGGAGACCCATTTGCTTTCCAAAGATTGCCATAGGTTGCGCTCTGCCAAGTTCCCTACGCAACTCTTTTCCTCTGCTGCGACTAAGACTGCTGGGGTGGCCGTTCTTTTAGCCAGCTCCTTCAGGGGGGAGGTGTTGCATAAACATGCTAGCAGAAAGGGAGGCTTCTGGTGTATCGCATGCGTTTGGGAGGTGTCACCTTTACGGTTGGTTCAGCGTACAGCCCGAATGACCACCAGGATCGTTTCCTGGAATCAGTGTTGGTGGACGTTACTGCCTCGCCCGATCGCCATATCATCTTGGGGGGAGACCTGAATATGGTCTTCGACTCCACCCTGGATAGGTCTGCCCAACGCTTCCCGCAGACAGGGGAGCTTTCTAGGGCGGTGCAGGACCAGCTTGCGGAAATGGATCTGCATGACCTCTGGCGCGTCCTGCACCCCACCGATAGGGACTACTCCTATTTCTCCCACGCGCACCGCACGTATTCACGGTTGGACTACCTCTTGGTGAGCGGACCGCTTCGCTCGGCCGCCACGGCAGCGGACATCGGGGTTTTGTCCTTGTCCGACCACGCACCGGTTTCCGGAATCTTTGCTTGGCCGGCGGCCCCCCCCCTCTAGGGGGATGTGGCGGCTCCGGGACACGCTTCTCCATAAGAAATCGGTCGTAAAGCGAGTGGAGGAGGTCATCCAGGACTACCTGACCCACAATAACAACTCTGCCACGTCCCTGGCGACGCAGTGGGCGGCTTTGAAAGCGGTCGTCAGAGGGGAGTTTATCTCCATTTCCTCGGCGGAAAACAGGGAACGCCAACGCAAGAGGGAGGAACTGACAGCGCAGGTTCGGGAGCTCGAGCAGGTTCACCGCCGGACGGGGGCTCCTCGTGTCTGGAAGCAGCTGAAGGCGGCTCGGAAACTCCTCTCCGCGTTGGATCTAGATCGGGCGGAGTATGCTGCGCTGCGCCTGAAGCATGCCTTTTACACCGGCGGAGACAGGTGCGGTAAACTCCTGGCCCATAGGCTCAGGGCTGCGCAGCAGCGCAATGTGGTGAAGGAGCTGGTGGGAATGAACGGGATCCCGGTTTCCAGTGACGCGGAGGTGGCAGATACCTTTCGTTCCTTCTACGAAGCACTGTACGCGGCGGAGCCTTCCCCACCGGGAGAGGCTGAGGCCTATTTGGAGTCCGTGACCCTCCCGGCCCTGGACTCCTCCCAAGCGGACCACCTGGAGAGGGACATCCACGTGGAGGAGGTCATCTCTGCGATTGCACGACTAAAGCACGGTAAAGCCCCGGGTCCGGATGGTTATACGGCCTTGTTTTACAAAACCTTCTGTCCCACTGTCACGCCTCTACTGGCTCGCTTGTTCAACTCCTTCTCCGAGCCGGGAGCTATCCCGCCGGACCTTCTCTCAGCGACGGTATCGGTTATCCCCAAGCCGGGGAAGGACCGGACCCTGTGCGGCTCGTACCGGCCCATCTCGCTCCTAAATGTGGACCTCAAGCTTTACACCGGGATCTTGGCGGCCAGATTGGGTTTACATTTACCAGGTCTGGTGGAGGCAGACCAGGCCGGTTTTGTACCCGGTAGACAGACGGTCGACAACACAAAGAGGGTGACGCACGTGCTGGAAAAGGCCTCACGCGTTCCGGGGGAGCGGATGCTGCTATCAATCGACGCGGAGAAGGCCTTTGATAGGGTTCATTGGCCATATCTCGAGCTGGTCCTTGGGACACTGGGGATTGGCGAGAAGTTCCGCACTATGGTCTTTAACTGCTACAGGAGACCATCAGCGTCAGTGCGTGTCAATGGACACAGCTCCAATTGCTTTGCCATTGAGCGCGGCACGAGACAGGGTTGCCCCCTCTCGCCGCTCCTCTTTGCCCTCTATATGGAGCCGTTTGCACAGAGGATTCGTGATAATCCGGACGCTATTGGGGTGAAGATGGGGCAATACACGCACACTATCAGCCTATACGCGGACGATGTCTTGTTGACCCTGGACGACCCCAAGCGGTCGCTCCCTGCCTGCGTCCAGGAACTGGACGCCTTCGGCCGTGTGGCGGGTTTTAAAATGAACATGACTAAGTCGGCTGCACTGGACGTGTCGCTCTCTGCTTCCACCAGGCGAGACCTTCAGAGTCTCTTTCCTCTGCAGTGGTCCTCCTCCACGGTGCCTTACCTAGGCATTTTGCTTGCCCCCTCCCTGCCTGCCATGGTTACAGCTAACTACTCCTCTCTGGGCAAAAAGATCAAAGAGGAACTCGGCCGATGGAACAAGGGCCTACTCTCGTGGCTGGGCCGTATCGCGGCGGTGAAGATGACGATACTGCCTCAGATCCTATATCTCTTCCGCGCTCTGCCCCTCCAGCCCCCTGTGGGTTGGATACGGCAGGCGCAGGCAGACATATCCCGCTTTGTGTGGCAGGGCCGTAAGCCTCGGATGAAGCGGGTCCTCTCCATGCTGGCCCCGGAGGCGGGGGGTCTCGGAGTCCCGGACCTCCGGAGATACTTTCAGGCGGCACAGCTTCGGTATCTGGTGGAGTGGAGCCGGTGGGAATCGGATAAACATTGGCTCTTTCAGGACCAGGCAGTCGCAGGCCGTACCCTCCAGGAGGTCCCGTTCCTGCGGCGCGCTCACCGCCCGCCTAATCTTTACGCCTCTTTTATCACCCGAGTCCCCCTGAGAGTGTGGGACGCGGTGTGTGAGCTGCGTGAGCTCACGACCTTTCCATCGCCGTTCACTCCCATCGCTGGCAATCCGGACTTTACCCCGGGTTTGGAGCCGGGAGCTTTTTCCCACTGGGTGAGCGCGGGCTGCAGGGCGCTTTTCCAGATCTACGGGCCGGAGGGCGTGCTCCCCTTTCGGCAGCTCCTCCAGGAGTTTGGCCTGACGGAGGGGGACAGGCTGCGTTACATGCAGGTTCGCCACTGGGCTCTTCAACCCCCAGTGCGTGACGTCGCTGCCCGTTCAATTACGCCCTACGAGCGATGGTTGGTAACCCGGACCTCGGACGCCAAGCTCATCACTGATTTGTATAAATTTCTCCAACCCCCGCCGTTTCATTACCATAACCCAGGGAGGGAGCGCTGGCACAGGGAACTGGGCAGGACCCTGAGTCACAAGGAGTGGGACAGGATTGCGTATCGGGCGAGGCACTCTGCGTACCATACTGGGCTGACGGAAACCTTCACTAAAGTGTCCACCTATTGGTACTACACCCCAGAGCGGCTCTATGAGATGCGCAAAATAGGCGATAAAGGTTGCTGGCGCGGCTGCGGACAGGTGGGAACCCTCACGCACATTCTCTGGGAGTGCCCGGTGCTGTCGGCCTACTGGAAGGAAGTCTTAGATGAGGTGGATAGACATTTTGAGATCGAGCTTCCGCGCTTCCCCGCGTATGTCTTGCTAGGCCTCCCCAATGATTTGATGTACCCGCTGAAATCCCGCAGGGGCAGGCAGATTGCGATTGCGCTAGGTTCAGCCGTTCAGAACATACTGATACTCTGGCGCACCCCTACTGCCCCCTCTATCACTGGTTGGCTGCATAGACTCTGGCAGGTACTGGGCATGGAGAAGATGTCGCTAACGGTGGCTGGGAATGTCGACCAGTTCGAGGAGCTCTGGCACCCCTTTTTGGCATTGCTGTCCACGGAATTCCACGAGCTCACGTGTCCACGGTATTTGCGCCTCCTTAGGCTGACACCGCCGCCAGCTGCGGCGGAGTGAATGTGCGGATTGAGGGCCGGGGGTTGGGGTCGGGAAGAGGGGTTATATGTTTCTATTGCTGCCTTTCGGACGGGGATGTTGGGGGTATTGTTTTCTTTCTTTTCTTCCTTTACTCTCCTTTCTTCTTCCTTTCTGGGGTTGGGGGGTTGGTGGTACGGTATGCTTCTCCTTTATTGCGTTGCGGGGAGCTATTCCGGTTTGGCCTTGCTTAGGGAGTGGGGGTCAACAGGGGGGTTGTTCTCAATGCCTTATTGCCTTTTGTATTTGCTTAGTTACCCTCTGGGGCTTCCTGCCTCCCTGTTTTTCTTCTGACTCGCTGCAACGTTCCGCTTTTTGTATTGTATGTATGCTTGACCTCCTGCTCCCCTCCCCGTGTTTTTGTGCCTTAATAAAATACTTTAAACCTAAAAGAACCTCTACAGAATGTGGAACTTGTACTGTCAATGGATGTCCTAATACAATAGAGTCGCTTTGTCTGATTGCTAGAGTTGTCGCTGCAACTGACTTTAAGCACGCAGGCAAGGCCTGGGCTACTGGATCCAATGTACTCGAAAAATAAGCACACGGTCTGTGTTTGTCTGCTTGTAACTGAGTGAGAACCGACAACGCTGTGCCATCGCGTTCTGTAACAAAAAGTGTAAAAGGTTTGCTGTAACATGGTGTCGCTAAAACTGGTGCTTGACATAAGGCTTTCTTTAATTCGTCAAAAGCTTGTGTATGTTCCTGAGTCCAAGGGAGAACAGTCGAAGACGCTGCCTCCTGTTTTGTCAACTGTATGAGTGGTTTAGCTAGAAACGCATATTGTGGAATCCATTGTCTGCAATAGGAAGTGAGTCCAATAAAGGCTCGTACTTCTTTCTGTGTCTTGGGTTGCGGAAGATGTGCAATTAACTGAATTCGTTCAGGTGTCAGCTGCCTACCCCACTTGGTCAGCAAGTGCCCAAGGTACACCACTTGCTGAGCACAGAATTGTAGCTTCGAAGGAGACACCTTGTGTCCCTTGTCCGCCAGGAAAAGTAAAACTGTCAGTGATGCTTGTTCACATTCTGGTTCACTACGGGCGGTGATCAATAGATCATCGACGTATTGAAGTAGGGCAGTGTTGGCAGGCATGTGGATACTGTCAAGTTGTCGTTTTAATGCTTGGCTGTAGATGCTGGGGCTTTCTGTGAATCCTTGAGGTGCGCGTGCAAATTTGAAGCTTCGGCCATTCAAACAGAATCCGAAAAGATATTGGCTTTCCGGATCAATGGGGACACCAAAGAAGGCGTTCTTGAGGTCAATTACAGTAAAGAACGTCGCTTCAGAATCAATAGCTGTCAATAAGGACGAAATGTCTGGGACCACGGGATATCGTGGTACTATGCATTTATTCAATTCTCGTAAATCGATAACTAATCGATAAACTGGAGGTGCATTTGGATCTGTACGTTTAAGAATTGGAATGATAGGTGAATTACAAACATTTGAGTCGGTTTCTACAACCACTCCTTGTGCAATGAGCTCGTCAATGATTTTCAGTAAAGCCACTACAGCATCTGGTGGTAACTTGTATTGTCGAATGCGTGGTAGTACTACTCCTGGCTTGAGTGTAACACGATATGGAGTAATGTGCATACAACCTACATCAGTGGGGCCTTTCGTTCATAAATGTGCAGGAACATTCTGTAACCTGGGGTCAAAATCTCTCAATACATAATGGCCTTTGAAATCACGAAGGAACAACCTTACTCCTTCCGGAGAACAACAAATTACAGCTCCTAGAGCCTTCAGGGTCTTTATACCAAGCAAGTTTTCTGGGCATGATTTCGTGAGCAATAAGTCTGTAGTGCGGGACAATGGACCAACTGCAAGGGGAACTGGTTTCGATACTTCATTAACAATAGGCTTTCCTGAAAATCCAAGGGAAACATTCTGTGAGCCTGAGAGGGGTGCCCCTGGAACCTCGTCGTGACTGATGGTTGTCCTGCTTGCCCCTGTGTCAACTAAAAATTTTCTATCCTTCCCTAATACCTGACTGTGTACATAAGGGCCTTCTTGATCTACAGGAACCTCGATAAGGGGCAAGCCAACCTCCCTCTCTAGGCTGTTTCATGTGTATTGTTGATAATCGGGGTAGTCGGATTGCGCATACTGGTACATCTGCTGTGTGACATGTTGTGTTGCGGCAATGGGCTGTGGCTGTGGTACAGCTACAGTCTGTTGTGGAACCTGCATAGGCTGTACATTCTGTGGAACGTGTTGTTGAACCTGGTCCTGTCTAGGAGGACGCGGTCTCTCTTTAGTTTTACCCATGGCTATGTTGTGTTTCAAAACTGCACAATCGTTTACATAGTGACCTGGCTGTTTACAATAGTTGCATACCCCTTTAACAGGAGCTGCTGAATTTGAATTACTTGATTGTGTCGTACCTCTTCTATGACCGTCAGCTGGAACTGACTGAGCAACTAGTACTTTCATTTTCGTGTCTTTCATACGTCTCTGTTCGTGATCATGTTCTTCTCTAATTCTGTTCTGGTGATACTGTAACATTTGTAACATTTGGGAAGGCGAATTAGCTTGCCATGTGCTCTCGACTTTCAGTACACGGTTCTTAACCTGGGGCAATGAATTCTCGACTAATTTGGATACAAAAAGGTGTGGGTATGACTCGCTACTTGTTTTCAGGCCACTATTAATAATAAAACATTTCTCAAATCGGGAATAAAAATCACTAGTGTCTTCGTCGGGTTTCTGTTTGCAGGCTGAGATTGCATCCCAGTCCTCCTTTTTAGTTGCTAACAATCTTGGCAAAACCTGTACTAACAATCCTGGTAATGCTTTAGTTTTATCCCCAAGTCCTACACCTGGGGTTCGTGTTGTTTCTTCGGCTTCTAATGCAGCCCAATCAATCTTTTTGTCTCCCACCTCCCATTCTTTTTCTTTGAGTTTCTCGTAAATACCGGCAGGCAATAACACTTTCAATATTTTCATAATGTCGGGATAAGTATAATCTCCCATGAGTAACATGTCTTTTATTTCACGGTGGAAACCTGCAGGGTCTTTATCATGACTGGGCACTATTTTCTTCATTTCCAATAGTTCCATCTTAGTTATGGGCGTGTATACATACACACGTGCAAAAGTATCATCAGGGTTCCGGATTGGATGTACTTCTCGTAAAGGATTCTGTTTGTCAAAGTGATATGGTTGCCTGACTGGGGGTGGAACAGAAACAAGATGTTGAGTCAAGAAAGTTCTATATTTGTAGCGTTGTTCTAAAATCGTTTCAATTAGATCGGTACCTAGACCTCTCCATCTTCTCAGGAGTAAGTCTTGCAGTAAACTATATAACGGACCTGGATCAGATGCTTGGTTTTCGTACTGTATAATGAGGTGTTGGGTCATGTAAATACCAGCTAGTCGCTGTTCTTCTGGAGTAAGACTTAAAAAATGTTTGCACTACTGAATCGTCTTTGTATATACTGTCATCTCCGGCCCACTGTACTGCGGACCGGGCTAGTTCCTGATCACGTAAGGTATTGAGTTCGTGATAACCTACCCTTTCTTTCAGTACTTTGTCAGTAATTTGGAATACATGTTCAAGGGTACATCGCTCTGGTATCGGACAAAGGTAACGTTTCTTGTTATCTAAACGAATGGGTCTATCGAAGGGCCTATCAAGAGGATACGGTCAAGGGAATTTCTCTCTACCTACATATGCCACCATGTCTCTATTCACCTGTTCTGATGTTTCTGCTGGATTCTCTGCTTCTTCCTCCTCTGAGGAGTCCTTTTCCTCTGACCCAGAACGTCTTTCAGATTCTCGACGGGCATGTATTGCTATTATTTCTTTACGGATCTTTCTAACCATAGCATGTACACATTTCTCTTGATCATGTTTACCCTCCGAAATATTCTGACTCCATCTGGTCAATCTATCCATCTCAACTTGTGGAAAGCCTGTCTGATCTTGTTCCCTTATCAAACAATTAACCAAAAATCGCATAATTAAACCTTTGTTCTCAACTTTCTGACGTGACATGGCCTCACCAACACACTCGGGTCTTTCTCCTGTTCTAATAAAATGATACATATTGTCTAGATGGTCTGGCATTTCTGGTAGCAATTGCAAATAATCTGTAACACGTCCTAAACGTAGGGACGCTAACAACATGGGTCCTGTCTTTCCAGGCACTCTGTCATATCTGCAATCTGTAAGCTGTTCTTTAAGCTGTTCGGCCTGGGCACCTTTTGGTGTTCGCGACATTGCGAATTCTCTCATTGTCACTCGATGTAACTGGGGCGGGGTGCGATAACCTCCTGTAGCACCTCCTGAGGCGGAGGCTTGAGCATAACCTGGCTGTAGGGTCGGTAATTGTAACGGGGTTGGAGCCTGACCAGTGCCAGACCCAAAGGGATTAAGCGGATGAATAGGGGGAACAACAGGTACGGGTGCAGGAAGCGGTGCGGGAGGGGTCTGCTGTTGCGGACCCGGGGGCAGATGATCATTGGGTAGGTTAATGTCAGCAGGTGGTACGGGTACATGGGCAGGTACATTGGTGTATGCGGGAGCTACATCGTCTAAATAGGAAGAAAGGAAAATGTCTGCTGCGGTCTTGTGACGTAATTTAGTCGGAACCAATGGAGGGGGCAGATTTTTCGGTGTTTCCGGGGTCGCCTTGGGCAGGCCCTCGGCCAGGACTGGATACAGTCCTGTCATAATGGCATTACTCTGTCTGTCGTGTTGTTCCATTCTAACTCGTTCTCCTTCTTCTAGTAGCTCTTTTTCTTTGGCTTTTTCAGAATCCTCTCTACTTTTCTCTGCTTTTCTGAGTGCTTTCTCTGTCCGTCTATGTGATTCTTTACGCCATAATTCAATGGCACCTTTCTGTGACTGTCTGGCTTTCTTTTTCCACAACGCTTCCTCTACTCTCATGATGCACTCGGCATCCCATGTCCCTGTAACGGGCCATCTCTGATTCTCTGCTAAGTCCTTCGTGTATTCCACCCACAAGTCGTGAAATAATATGGCATCTAAGCCGTGCTTGTGGTACATAAAATATCCGGGAGTGTCCCTGGGTAGGATGGGAACAGCTTCTTCAAGTATCCCTTTCCTAGTTCCTATCTGTCGCAATTTCGAGAATAAAGGCATTACTACCTCGATCTAGACACTATACACAATAAACACAGTAAAAATGCGAACAATCACTCATACAACGACATTAAAACACATTTAAACATTATGAAACGAACAACAATAACTTGATACCTCGATACTAGATGTACTGCTAAACAGTACAGATACACTGCTAAAACAGTGCAGACCGGGTCTGCGTACCCAAACCCGTCTTGACCGGACACAAATTAATGCACCCGTCTAGATGCGTCCCCAGCAACGGTACTCACCGGGAAGCACGGAACGGAAGGCCTCGGAAACTCGACTGGACTGGACTGACGTCACTGCTTCTGCTGCGCACTATGCATGCGCCTCAACACTACAGGTGGGCCTCTCGATACCTCGGACACTGCTCTCTCGGCTGGGCTCTGGTCGGGATCCTCCGCACTCCTCACCGCCTCGTCTGGATGTCGGCCGCAGTCTCCGTCACCTCCGTAGGCCTGAGGGAGATACAGGAAATCCTGCAGATGCGCATGGGGTCCGTCACAGCTGTAGTCGGGGGCAGAGCCTGCGACGCATCGCCGGCGCGTGGGGTGGGGGAGTGGTTCCTGTTCGGGCGCCAAATTATGTGGTAAATATTTTACCGTATACTATTTTTCCATATAATTTCAGACAGGTTACAAAAGAATAGCTCAATCAAATGAGAGGCAGAGTCCGTGGTGTCTGAGTCGTAAGGGCTTTAATCATAAAATGACTAAATGACTCGAGTCAATGGAGATCTAGTCCATCAATACAAGGGTTCGGGTATGCAATGATGGCAGGAAAAGATGTCAACGATTTATTCACAGTACATGACATATATAGTAAAATGACACAATAGCATTGAATACAGTAGGCGTGACAAGTGAAATGTATATGATAAGAACACATGTGCGTAGCAAAAAGGCGTGAACATGGGTGTGCACAGAGCCGTGAACTAGAAACGTCACAGAAAAGTGTCATAAGTGGGTGGATGCTTAGAGAATTCTTGCAGAGTCAGCTGAAACCCATGGCCTGGATGCGCGCGCAGCTAATATGACGTGTGATTGACATACATCTGGAGGAAGCTAAGAGTCTGACTTTTAACACTAGTAGAAGAGACAGAAGTCTGGCATGTCAGATCGACCTGTCCCTAAACATATCTGATATCTAGTATTTGGAGGATGTTTAATCTAGAGGAAAAGGTCTCTTGGGCAGAGGCTATTCTATACTGAATGTATGCGTGTCTAGGTGCAAATGCTCGGAGCCAGGGGCCTACCATAGTAACGGGAGCAATGAATTTCATGAGGGAGGACAGAAAGGCTTGGCCCTTGCTCTGCAGTCGGGGATATGTTTTCGTATTTCACTAGACAGGAATGTGTTTTCGAGGAGCTGAGCTGACTACGCTGATAACTTGAAGGCAAAATACTGTTTTTGGCAGGCAGACCAGGCCGAGCGGGGCACCGCTCGGTTGGCAGTAAGTAAGGCAGAGGTCAGGGATGCGTCTCCATGCTGCAGCTTTCAGAGGCAGAGGCAGAAGTGGCTTGAGGACAGAATTCAGGGCCTAGCTCGGCAGAGCCAGGAAAACGTGAAAGTGCACCACATAAAGACGGTGGCACGGCATACTTAGGAACGGAATTATCGATCCATTCATGGTGGATCTGATAGAGGACATGTTAACGTTGGACGCAAATGTATTTGCGTCTTCAGATTCAGTTGTGGAGGGAACTTACATGTACTTGGAGTGCGTACATGGAGCCGTTGGGGTCTACGTTCGGGGACACAATTGACCATAAAAATTCCAATTACCTGTAACGCGCACGCTCCACGCCTAGGGGGCAAAGCGCTGCCTAGCATATCCTACGCAGACGACGTGGTCCTGGTCAGCCACACGAAAGTAGGTCTCCAAAATCTCATCAATGCACTGCATGGATATGCCGAAGCGAACCTGTTAGAAATAAACATCGACAAGACCAAAGTTCTGTCTATAAATGGGAACAAAAAGCTGCACACTTGGTTCCTTGGAACAAAGGTTGTCGCAAATTGCTCAGAATATAAATACCTCAGAATATTGTTCGATAAAGGAGGTCGCTTCTCGAACCAACTAGAGGCAATCAAGAGGAAAGGGATGCTGATAGCTACCACGCTTAAACAGCTTAAGTCTAAATTGAATGGTCCCACTCTTCTCCCACTGCTCCGTGTGGCACAAGCTAAGCTAGAGTCATCTATTACATACGGCAGCGAGGCTCTAAAAGGCATAGACGCGAAACTGCTAGATACAACCATTGCAAAGGCCTACCGACTTCTCTTTAACCTGCCAACCTACACCTCACAAGCCCAGATTCGGTTAGAGTTTGGACTGACCTGCCAAAAGCTCGCAAGAAGAGGTTCATACATAAAGTGCTGGCAGAAAATAAAGAACTCACCAGAAAATTCACTGAACCATCTGCTATGGCTAGACCTAAGCAGCTCTCTTCAACTGCCGGCGAAAACTTTCCTAGAGGAATCCCTGACTGTCACAGGTCTAAAAGAACTATGGGAAACTCCATTACCGCATGTGCAATTCAAGCGTGTGGTAAACAAGTGCATAAAAAGACAATCGCACTTGGAAGACAAAGCGACCTTTTCACAAAGGCGACATGCATGGATGACTTTGTCCACATACAAATCGCCTGGGTTACAAGGATACTTTGGTCTGGGGTATGGCAGGAAAACAAAAGAAGCCTTCTTAAAACATAGGCTAGGAATTCTACCCTCTATTCCACATCTGCAACCATGGCTGAGAAGGGACTGTGGGACAAATTGCAGGCTGTGCGGGGCAGAGAATGAAGACTTCGAGCACCTACTATGCACCTGCCCAAGGCTGAAAGAGGAAAGAGTAGCCCTGTTAAAAACTGCCTTCAACGAACAAAAAATCCGCACACGAAGACAAGCAGTTCTTGCTTGTTTCGAGGAAAAGAATAAAAGAAAGGAAGAACCTCATTACTGTTTTTTTTTGTAATTGCGTGTACTTTCGCATGTTACTGCTGTCATGTCTTTGAAATAGAAAACGCGTGCTGAGGATTGCAATTCCTGTTTGTGTTAATTGTATTAACAGTTGTTCCTCGGCCCAATTCTCCAGTTTATTTTATAAGTGCTTGGCAAATAGCTTCCCTCCAAAGTCTAGGACTGCAATTAATCTGTCAGTGGTTGGATCATGCTTAGGGCCATTCTTATAAATTGGATGAGCTACTGCACCTTTCAAAGAGCATGGCACCTGTCCAGTTATGGTTCCATAATAAAATAACTGTTCCAGAAGTGTACTCCAGAAGGAGACATCTAATTTGACCAGATCTATCGATAGGCCTTATGGACCGTCCGATTAGAAGAGCAACCTTCTTATTAATTTTGATATATTCTCCTAAGTGATGTCAGGATATATTACAGAGTCTCTTGCAAATTAGGAGGAGTAGTTGATAGCAGATGTATGTAGGGAGTTTATATATATTTCCCACTTGTCATTTGATATGAATAGGTCATCTGGTCACTGATAAGATCCTGAGCCATGACTGACCAAAGTCCAAAAGGCTCTTTCCTTTTCGAGACAAGATGGTGTACAACAATTTGGGCTAAGCGATTTCTTGGCTGTCCTGTTTTATTTTTGTATTTTTCTGCTTGAATGTAATCCTTACATTTTTAATTCTTGCATCACCATCATTAGAAGAAGGTGATTTTAGAGTGTTGTCAGTGTTTTATGATAGACCCTTTTTGCCTCATTTAGTTGCTGAACACTGGACGAATTAGGAATATTTAGTCGTACAGTAGGTAACTTTGTCATCAGGACAGACAGTATGGAATCTAATGTATATTGCCACGTGTTCATTCAATCGTCGCTAATCCTAGAATTGAGATGTTCATTTTTAAGAGATTAGCGTAGTGGCAGCCACTAGGCTCATCTACACAAATTAGAAGCTTTATTTTTCAGAGTGCTGTTTCATTTGAACTTCTTGCCATTGATAGCAATCATATGGTTTCTGTTTGCTGTTGTTTGAGTTTCCAGCTGATCTAGTTTGATTTTAACAACTGTCTTTTGAGGGTCATAGTCACTCTAAGGCCTCTGAACAATAGCGAAGCTTTTCCAGAGGTGATAGTTTGTATATTTGACAAATGTGTAATCGATGATGGTAGATGCCATTGGACCCCGGAATGTAGATTTAGCAGGCTGGTCATCAGTAAATCTCCTGTTAAGTGCTCTTTATCCAGAAGGTTGTAAGTGAATCTGGTTTGGGAGTTGGGACCTTATTTTCCCCCTGCAGTATGATTTTTGGGTGATGGGATATTATAACTTGACTCTGGGTCCTCTGTAGATGAGGGATGATTTGCTGGAGGGCACACGTTTTCGTTAAAGTCCCCAATAATAATTACATATAGCTGCCCATACATTTCGATTAATGACTCCAGCTTATCTATTATTTCTTATAACTTGTGTTTATTTTTTACGAGATGAGGAGGAAAATCAATATTTATGTTTAGGAACCTTGCGGAAGATTGAATTATAAGTAAAACTGCCAATATATAATCCACAGATGATTTTAATTTTATACTTTTCATACATAGATCGTTAGTGATCATTGTTGCCAACCTTCCGCTCAGTCTCCTAAGCTTGTTCTTTTTTGGTTTGATTTCGAGCGTAGTAAAGTTTAGGATCATTAAGACAGAGGGGTGCCATGTTTCTTGAAAACATATTGCACAATGGTCTTGAATTAACTTTGACAATTTTACCCCCGAGTGATTCAGTTGTCTGTGGTAGCGTGTAATATTCCAAGATATAATAGAAAATTAAGGGCCCTATTACCCGCCCGCCACCGTAACAGTGAACGGGACCGTCCTCCAGAGGTTCTGCGGTCCATCTGTGGCCATTAGGATGCCACAGCCATGTGGCGGTGGCAACCCCCATTCACAACATTGTGGCGGGCGGTGCTCACAGCACCCCTGCCACAATGCGGTGCCTGCCACCTTGTCCATGCCAATGCAGGGGGGTATCATAGGTACCCCTTGAGTGCATCCCCACCTCCCAAACACCCTGGGGGCACACAATGGGTACCCGAAGTCAGAAACCGCACCTTGGAAATGCACGTCTCCGCATTCATCCTAATATGGATGACGGTGCCTTGCAGACACCACCACCATATTGGGCCTTATTCCGCCTCGTCGCCTGTCGCGATCCGCCCACTATACTAAAAGACCTCTAAGTGTTTAAAAATGTCCGTGTTCTCAGTTTATTGGGTGTAAAAAATGTTTGTTGGGAGCTGCAATTGATTTGTTGGTCGTAAGATCTCTGTCCATGAGATTGATCGCACATTTGGAGCAGTTCCTCTTGCTATGATTTGTAAATTTTCAAATGGCTTAATTGTATCTGGGCCTTTTTAATGCGATATGATTGTCAGTGAGAGATTATGGGTCACAACATGCATATGTGATTTCCTGAGCATTTTGGATATTTAGACTTTTCGGGTTGAGCAAACATGATTCCCCATTCTGCTAGGATCACCCTCTGTGCCAATATCCTTTGGGCCATGGTTTGCGAAGACCATGTGCAGACCTCGAAAAATCTTCTCGCCCACTCGCACATGCAAGTGAGATTTTATCTGGTCCAGCTATTTTTCACTCTTACTCGACCTTGCTGACTGGGGAATAAACTTAAGCTGGAAGAAACAGGTGTTCTGTTCATTCAGAAAGAGGATGAGCAATTAAGACACCTTTAATTCATGTTTTTATCTTGACACATTTGCTGATTTGGTGCAGGCAAGTGGCTCTTGGGCAATTGTGACATTCAGGGCGCCTGCGGAAGTGAGGGAAATCAGCTATTGAAGGGCTCGCCGATTCGTTCAGAGAGCTGTTGTTTAGCCTCCTCCACTCCCTTTTTCAAAAGCCTCCCAGAATCTCCGGTCACTCCTGAACCCAGCCCGAGGATTTGCACAGCCGCGCTGGAGTTAAGGAGAGGTAAGAAGTTAAGAAATTTGATCTCCCTTCGGGGGTTAGTAGATACAGGGAATGCTACTCACATAATCGCAACTTCCAACTCCAAAGAAGGATCACAAGATCAGCTGCGGCACCTACAGCATACCAGCCTTTTTGCCGCAGTGGAGGGGTCCCTGGCACATGAACCCGGTGATGGGAATCTCACAGACCTGTCTCAAGTAGCAACTAATCCTACTCCGCCAGATTGCGCTACCGGTGTTAAGCACAATTTACAGGCTTCTCCTATTAAAAATACTCCTAATACTCCTAACACCTCAAAGACTCTTGACAGCTCACCTAATACTCCTAGAGGGGGACTTAAACGAGGTCGAGGCCGCGGACAAAAAAAGAAAACCGGAGTAAGCAAAGTCGGAGTCCCGGTGGGGGGTGCAGAGGTTGGAAAAGGGGTCAATACACCATTTAAGAAAAAATCTTCTTCCTTTCTGAACACAGAACTTAAATCTAAAAATACTAATGTGAAGAGTAAAATTAAGGTGAAGGCTAAAGATTCTAAAACAGTGCTTCCCACAGGCTCAGGAATTACCCCTTCACTCCGCTCCTATTTCAAAGTCGTTCCTCAGATTCTACATCTCTCTGAAGAGATTGACGATACAGGTATGGCATCGGTTCCAGAGGCCAGTTCCTCTTCTTATTGCCAACCTTTTGCGCCAGCAGATACATCGTCGTTGGGGGTGGAAGATGCAGCTGAAAAGAACTCTAGTCAAACTATTGAAAATGCTGCAACTACCGATTTAGTAGGGAGCCTGCAAGGTCCGCAAGATCCAGAGATAGGACAACAGCCTGTGCAGCCCGTGCAGTCTGTTCTGTTTGCGCAATCTCCGCCACAATCTTCATCTGGGATAGAGCAGAATCTACCCCTAGTCCTTACTACAGAGCTTTCCGAGGAGGCCGAAGAGTTAGTTTTTCCTGAGCTAGGAGGGGCATCGATATAGAAACCTCTTCTGTCCCTGCTCTACTTGATCCCAACTCATTATTGGCCCCTTCCTCTCCTTCTCCTTCTCCGATGATGGCAGCCTCCGTTCTGGAGATGTTTTCAGCCCTTACCCTGGAGATAAGAAAAGGGTTCGCAAATCATCTGCTAACCAATTAGAGTTTAAAAACTACTGTGAAACACTTGATAATACAATTGAAGGGCTCACTATAAGAACTGGAGTGCTGGAGGAAACGGTTGGTGCCCATTCAATCTATTTGGACCAAGCGAAAGTCGACATTCAGAAACTCACAAGGGAAGATCTGGCTCTCAGCGAGAGGATGGAGACTCTTGTAAATAATGCGAGACAGGGGAATATTCGTATCTTGAATGTTCCTGAAGGATCTGAAGGGTCAGATATTAAACAATACATTGTGTCTTTATTGAAGGAATCATTGAATTTAGAGCATACTCTCGCAGAATTGTCGGCTGACATTCAGAGGGTTCACAGGGATCCCTTTAAATTGAAACCTCAGAGGTCTAAACCTCGTAAAATCTTAGTTAACTTTCACACCTACTGTGATACGGTTCCGACCCAGACCCCGTCCGGACCTCCTATTTTCGGACACTCACCCTTCGCGGCAACCTGCAATGAGGCGTCCCTGGACACAGCCTTGACAACAAGCACCCCTCCCCTCTGTCTTTCAGGAACCAATCCGGAGCAGCCATCTCCCGTAACCACAACCCCATGACCCCGGAAGTCCCTCCTCGGAGTCGCCGCCGGAACGAGGAAAAAGCGGAAGCAAGGACAGAGACGCCGTCGGAGCAGCGATCTCGTGGCAGGAGGCTCGGACCGGAGCTGAAGCAGACCAGGCGAACGAAGGAGAAGACAAGTGGAGCGAGGACTGGTGGAGTCCAGAGGAGGTGGCTGAAGAGCGGCCGCAACTCATCAGGGAGTTGCAGTGGAGCGTGTGAGTACTAACAAATCCACCTCTGTAGCACGCTAGGTGCTTTGTATATATAATCCGCTTCTCTTTAATAGTATCACTCGGCCTGGCCTTCACTGTAAAAACCTTGTATAGCACGTCATCACTTGTACAGCACTTAGTTCATAGGTTCCCCGTTCACGATCCCTCACCGGACACTCTCTCTCTCCTTCCCTTCTGATTCCGTCCCGCCGCCCTCCCTCACTGTCGCTTCTTCACCTCCTATACACTCCCGGTTTTGGTTACGGAATTGTACCATAACAAGTCCGGCAGGACTAACCGCTCCTTTTGTTGTCTCCTTTTCCTCCGAGGACCACCCCAGCTCTCGACCTCCCGGAGAATCCGTTCCCACCGAAGAAAAGGAAAAGACGAGACATCCTCTCCTGGAGCTTCGCTTCTGTGCTACCATTTCCCCGCATTGTTCTGACTCTGTTCTTGGCACAAATAAAGACCCGCCATTGCCCACTACATACGGCCTCCTTGCCTGATTTTCCAGCCCGCCATAGTCCCACGGTCACACCTACCTTTTAAAGGAACGCATCCTAAGTATGGCTTTGAAACAAAAGTCTTTGGCTGGGAAAGGTTTCACTTTTTTGATAAGATCAGACCTTTCCAGAGTTACACTTGAAAAGCGATGGGAATTTGGGAGGCGCCTAGATGCTGGCAGCCCTTAAAGTAATGCACAATAACAAGATGTTTAACATCAGGTCTGTACAAGCAGCTGATGAGCTACTAATGGATCTGGGCAAGGGGGCTCGTAAGGTTTAACATCAGGCACCCATAACTCCACCTTAAGTACTTAAGGGGACCTCCCATTCAATTCTCTATTTTTATCTGGAAATCTAGATGTGGACGTATCTTTTTTCTTCTCTTCCTACTTATATGCACTAGTCAATATAGTCACAGTTTTCGTTATTTTCCTCTTTTTTCTTGAAATCTTTTTCACTCTTTATTTGTCATTTGAATAGAAGGCGGGTGATCTTTCTTGCTGGAGGTCAACCGGCGGGGCAATATCTACTGGACATTGTTCCGGTTAGATATTGCAAGGGTTCTTCACGGGGGGAGGGGCTCTCACCCTGGGTGGGTGAGCGCTGAGGGTGGCAAAAATATAAAAAAGTCCTCAATAACCTAAATAGTAGTTTTGGGAATGGTAACTCACACATTATACACAATTGTTGTAAGGAAGTTATGAACGAGATCACAAATATTCTTTTGGGGTATAGTATCTTTAATCATCTTGGTTTACTGGATGAGACATGAATAATGTTGGTTTTCTCTCCTGGAACGTTAACGGCCTCCGCACCAAGCCCCGAGCCAATAGAATCTTACAATATCTGAAAGACTTGAATGTGCAGGTCGTGGTGTTGCAGGAGACCCATTTAACTCATAGTGAATTGATTGCACTTACCAAGAAGAATAGATGGATCGATTTTGTGGTCTCTACCACTCAAACATCCCATACTAGAGGGGTCGCGATTATTTTTAAAAAAGGAGCTAAAGCTAAGCTGGTCTCACAGGCTGTTGATTCTTCTGGTAGATGGGCCATGGCGTCAGTCCTTATGGCTGGGTTTTCAGTTACAATCCTCGGCTATTATGGTCCGAACCAGGATGACTATTCTTGTTTGGAAACTGTTTTTTCGCAGTTACTTTCCATTTCAGGACCTATAATACAAGCCGGTGATTTTAACATCGTGTTGGATCCTGTCTTTGACAAGTCTCCTAATAATCGATCTTTGGTTTTGTCTAAGACTAGATCCTTCCTATTGGACGCTATGATGCAGTATGGGTTTGTTGATGTCTGGCGACAAAGGTCAGGGCAACAACAAGGGGTTTCTTTTCGGAACCTTAAATACCATCACAAGTCAAGGATTGACTTTACCTTAATAACTCAAAGACTGGTTGATTCTGTTAAAACAATAGATTACTTTCCCTCGCATCTTTCAGTCCATTCTACGGTTAAATTGGAGTTAGTTCTCCGTATTAAGAAACCCCCGAGAACATGGTCTTTTGATCGCTCTTTCCTTACCAATGATGATGATCTCTCATATCTTAAGTCGGAGACTCAGAGCTTCTTTCTATTAAACAATGGCTCTGCCTAAAATAGAATTATCTGGGACTCGTTTAAGGGTACCTTGAGAGGGCTTATTACTGCTAAAATTGCCTATCGTAGGAAGAATTATAACGAAAAGATTTCTTCCATTTAAGCAGAAATGGCTCGTGTTCAACACGATATTGATATTAACAGCACAGCTTCAGGGTCTATTCTAGATCCTCTTCACAATCAACTGCTGATTCTAAAAGGAAGCCTGGCTTCGATTTTAAATCTGAGGGTTCAACAAAGATGGAAGCCAGTAAGTTGGCGCACTTCGAATATAGTGAAGGCGCAGGTAAACTACTGGCTTGGAAGACCAAAGTAGATCAGGTCCGGAATAACATAGCATCTATAAAAGTAAGAAACAACAACTTTACTTCAGATGATGAAATTAGGATGGCTTTTAGGGAATTCTTCCAAGATATAAATCAAGAAGACAAGGTAATCACGGCTGAGGCTATTAAGAGCTGGTTGAGTAACATCACTTTACCCTCTTTTTCTTTTGAACAATCTCAACATTTGGATAATCCCATCACAGAGGATGAGGTGAGATCTGCCATTAGGAAGGGTAAGAAGAGGAGGGCGTCCGGACCTGATGGGCTGCCAGTTGAGTTATATAAACCCCTGGAGTCAGACATCGTTCCCTTCCTCACCAATTTGTTAAATCAAATCCTTTTAGAAGGAATGCCCCCTCCGACATCATGGGATAATGCCTCTATCACCCTTATTTTAAAACCGGGTAAACCTAAGGAGGCCTGTGGCTCGTATAGGCCGATTTCCATTTTGAATGTGGACTATAAAATCTTCACCACAGTTCTATCCTCTAGATTAGCCTTCATCGCACGGATGTATGACGTTACAACGCATACCATTACAACTACCTACCATTACAACGCGACCATTACAACGCATACCATTACAACGCATGGCGCTTAGAGGTGCTGGATAGTGGTAAGTATAATTTACTATTCCAACTCCAGTCCCCGTGGACACTAGGGAAGGTGTTGGATAGTAAATTAAACGTATTCCCTATCCTAGAGCGCCCCCCAGCGCAATGCGTTGTAATGGTATGTGTTGTAAAAGTTGCGTTGTAATGGTAGGTAGTTGTAAAAGTTGCGTTGTAACAGGTGTATACCCCATCGCACCCTCTGTCCTTAATTCGGATCAAAAGGGGTTCCTGAAAGGGAGACAACTTTATGAATTAACCTATGTTTTAATTGGAGCCACATTTTGTGTGAATATAATACCCAGGCAAATCTCTAATAAACACTAGCACATGAACAATGGCATTTGCCAAACAAAAATAAAATAATTAATCAACAGACGTCTTTGCACATTGGATAAATTTTAATTACTATTATAAAACATGATTCAATGATAAAAATTTGGTACATTAGTATACATACATGATAAAGTGTTTCAGCATTCTAGCATATGCATAAGTTCAGACATTTATCAAATACATTTACAATACAATTAAACCATCTTTTAATTGTATTGTAAATGTATTTGATAAATGTCTGAACTTATGCCTATGCTAGAATGCTGAAACACTTTATCATGTATGTATACTAATGTACCAATTTTTTATCATTGAATCCTGTTTTATAATAGTAATTAAAATGTATCCAATGTGCAAAAACGTCTGTTGATTACTTTTATTTTATTTTTGTTTGACAAATGCCATTGTTCATGTGCTAGTGTTTATTAGAGATTTGCCTGGGTATTATATTCACACAAATTGTCTTGCCCTGACCCAGGAAATTGATCCACATCAGGGAGTCCTTGTTTGTTTCACAAAAAAAAAATTAATTGGAGCCACAGATATCGCAACAACAAACAATCTCACATTGGCCGCCCTTACGCTGGACGCAACCAAGGCTTTCGACAGGGTTAATTGGGTGTACCTGTCGGAAGCCTTGGCCAAGTTTGGTGTCGGGGAAAAGTTCCGTAGGGTGATAGGCCTGTTATACAGCAATCCATCTGCATGCCTTCTCTTTAATGGTGACCTTTCGAGCTCTTTTTCCATCTCTAGGAGAACCCGACAGGGATGCCCGCTCTCTCCCTTGCTTTTTGATTTTTACATCGAGACTTTTGCGCTACATCTAAGGGATGAGGTCACCATCAAACCTTTTTACTATCCAGGTTGGATGAGGAAGGTATTATTATACGCCGACGACGTGCTTATCTTAACATCAGAAGTCACCACTGCTCTTCCGGCTATCTTGAAATTGGCCCATGCCTTTCGATAAGTGTCGGGATATGAGATTAATGCAGCCAAGACTGAAATGCTTGTATGGAATGATGAGAACTCCGTAACAGAACTTCAAGCAGGCAGTTCAATGCGATACCTAGGCTTGACAATACTGAAGGACATTAATAAACTTGTCCAAGTTAACTTATCTATAGTTGTTCAAGATTGCCGTAAGCTTCTCCAATCATGGTCGCATTTGCCCCTTTCATTACTAGGTAGAGCCAACCTCATTAAAATGTCTATCCTTCCAAAAATTTCTTTTTTATTTAATACCATTCCTTTATACTTTGATCAAACTATTTTAGCCAAATTCCAATCTAATATCTCATCCTTTATCTGGAATAACCATCTTCCACAGATCGCTTGGAAAAAACTAAGACGGCGATGTGACAAGGTGTTATGGCTGTCTTTTTGCCAGCTCCCTGGAGAAGGAGAATGATGGAGAGTGACTCCAGCCTATCACCCTCGTAGCATAGGGATTAGGCCGATAGACAGGGACCCTGTCTTACAGATATAAGGGCATTTTCGTGCCATTTCCCTTAGAGTAAGGCTTATGAATTTAAGTGAGGGGTTAGATATATAAGTATTAGTCATGATTTATTCATTTGCTAACATGCCGATCTGTTTCTCGTGGAGCTATGCATATTATGGGCTCCGTAGGCCTTAAACGAGACAGACTCCATTTTGCTTTCTGCCCGGTAGCTCGAGAAGGCTTTCTAGGTGAAATGTAATGTTTTAGTTTCAAGCTGTTGTTCGCTTGGAGAGAACCGGTTCAGGCTGACCCTTATCGAAGGAATGTATTTTTCTCCACTCCGAAGACACAACTTCAGGCCGGCCGGCTGGGAAAGTGTCCTTGGTACGGGGAGGTACAAGAATTTGGTGGGCGGCAGGTTACTGGCCGTGAATTTCCATGAAGGAACGGGCTTTGATATTAGCGAAGGTGTTAGTCTTTCAGTCAGTTAGTCCGTAGGCGGCATCTAGCCGTTAGCATCTCTGCTATTATTCACTTTCATGGTGGACAAGTCGCCATCTTTGAAGTCGGAGAAAGATTTAAGACCGAGACTCTCTGAAAACAGACTGAACGAGAAGTGGCGCGGAGCGCACTAATGCAGAGAGAGAGAGAGAGACGGTAGCTAATTAACAGCAAGGTTCCGAGGTCCTGAGGGAGAGCAGACGAGTTTAAGCCTAACTGTGCAGACGTGTACTTGTGACGGCTGAGGGTGACTGCAAGGCGAGCCAGGACCCAGAGACGAGACAGGAGCCTAGATGACTGCCGAGTCCCGATTTCCCATTAACCAGGTGATGTCCGACCGACTCTTATAGTGCGTGCACTCTAACCTTTATCTTTTATTCTCTTTGCAAATGTAATGCTGCATAGTAATGTGATTTATGCCTATTGTTAATAAATACCCTAATTCATATAGAATTATCGTGTACCTGGTGCTTATGTTCAATCTTGGTAAATGGCACTTCTAGTTAGGCACTATTTAGACGAACGGATGAGAAATCCCGATCAGACAGGTGGTAACTAAATAAGGAGGGAGTGAGTGGACCTTTGATGTCGTGAGCACAAAGTACATTATATAATCTGAATCCATATCCAAAGTTATTACTTTAGTTTTATCCTAAGTAGATTGCTGAGATATCATCCCAATAACATTTCATAGGAATGTGGTCGTCGTTGATATGCGGCGTTAATGAGAACGATAGGGAGGATACTATCGTATAAAGCCACCGGATTGTGGTATAAGATAAGTGAGAGCGCCAGGAGGGATACTGGCGTGGATGTTTCGCAGGATCGCGAACGCTTGGAAAAGGGAGCATTGGGTTCTGCAGGCCCGTGTGTAGACACGCCGGATTGTGTGTCAGATCTGCCCTAGGGTAGAACGGTCTGGGTCGGGGCGACCGGGAGGCCACCGGATGTGAATAAGATATTGTAAAAAAACTCCATATATGTATATTGTCATTCCCCGTTCTTAGGTGCAATCTGTATATTTATCTGTATAGCTACTCATTGTGAATACGATCTAAGAAGGGAAGGTGAGTACGTTTTGGCTGGGTCACAGGGGCCCCTGGGGGCTGATCCCATCTAGACAGGAAATCCAGCCATTACATCTGGCGTCACGAACTGTTTACGAAGCCTGTGTGCATTGTGTTGTTTTCATCTCGTTGGTTTGCGCTCAGCTTCTACGTATAAAATTTTGTTTATAATTGTGTATATAGTTTTTGTGTGTTAATATGTTTCAGAAAAAATCTCCGTCGGTTTTTAAATTACCGATCCAGATTCCCGGCTGGGAGTCTACGCCTTACGAGGCTTTGGCCCGTGAGTGGGCTGATTCTACTGGCTTAAGTGAAAATTGGTCTTCATTCTTGGAGCAGGCGGAGCCTGCTGATGTGATTTCGTGCCTACAGAAAGCGCCAGTAGTGAAGGGTGATGAGCTTCCTATTTTAGGACGCAGAGGGTGGATTGTTCTTAATGCATACAGAATATTGCATGAGAGGTTTGTACAACTACAGAAACAGTTTAAAGACTCGGAAGGACAGTGTGTCGAGTTGCAAAATGCGCACACTTTGTTGCGTTGTCAAAATAAATTGCTTGCCGACAAACTTGAAACATATCAGACCATCGCCGAAAGAGCTGCGGTCCGTATTGCACGATATAAATACAAACATCGTCGTGGGCGCGTGTCGTCCCGTAAAGTGCGTATGGTTGTAGCGAAAGCTGGAATGGATTGGAACCCCGACGAGTGGGACGGTAATATCTGGGATTCTCATACTTCTGACTCCTCGGCAGAGGAGGGTGACAAGCGCGAGTCTTCTCGCTCCGGACGTGATTGTAAATCTGCCTCGTGTATTGATTTGACTACCGATGGTGACCGTGCTCGTTCTTCCCGTGCGGATGACGTTGCTTGCCCTGATTGTTCTGTTAAATCTAAAATGCGGGCTTCCTCGGAAGCTCTTCCCGCAGTTTCTGCTCACCCGATCTTTCGACGGAAATTACAACAAGCCCCTGGTAATCCGGGTGGCATCCCTCTTGACTGTATTGAAGATTTTACTCAGCAGGAGATTAGTGACATCCTGCAACGATTTAAACAACGGCCTGGTGAGGCCTTGCTTACCTGGATGGTGCGTCTGTATGAGCTTGGCGCTTCCGGTATTATGCTCGATGCTGTTGATTGCTTACGATTTTGCTCTTTGAGTTCTGATTCTACTATTCAGGACCATTTTCGAAATTTTAATGGTAATGTCCAAACTTCTTTGCTCCAGCTTGCGTCTGATGGCTGTAATCATAAATATCCAACAGAGTCTGATTGGCCCTCTGATGAAAAGCCGTGGTACACTTTGCGCGATGCGTCGCAACGTTTAAAGGAGGAAGTCATGAAAACGTGTATCTTCCTTAGTACTGCTGACAGGTTACTGGATGGTTTGTTAACATCTTCCGTGCGTAACCGCATTATACGTACTTCTCCTGTTGCTTACAAGCAGGTCATGATGACATTATTGATTAACCAAACTGGCAATCCTTTGTCTGCTGTGCTTGAGTCTGTTCGTCAGCTTGGTGAGCTGGGTGAATGGTTTAAACCTGAAAGACAATCCCGACCTGAGGGTCGTATTGGTGGGGACTATAAGTTCTCTAGGCGCGACATGTTTCTTGCTCTCATTGCTGATGGTGTCAAAAGGGAAGAGATCGATGGTGAACCTAATAATATCCTATGGGATATGTTTCGTAAGCGTGGTTTGGATCGGAAGGAAGGTGCCCGTCGTGTGCGAAAGAATGATTATGATCGTGGTTCGGATGACAGTGGTGATGAGAGACGACGTGTGACTTTTGATCGCCGTGATGATCGGCGCCAAGAACGTGGTGATTCCCCCCGTCGTAGTGATGGGAGGGGGAGAGAGGATGATCGTGAAAGGGGAAGAGATGATCGTGGTTCTAACAGACTTAGAGATGCAAGGAGTTTTTCCCCTGATGTACGTAGGAGGGAGGATCGTAACAGACTCTCTGACCGTAACTCACAACTTTTTGAACCTGACACTAATCCGTTTCGTACTGGAGACGGATATGAACAAGAAATTCTGATACCGAGGAAAACTGAAAACATCTACCCTGATCTGTCTTGGTTGACGGAACGCGAGAAAAAGGACTAGGAAATAGGTCAAGCTCCGGTACGCAGGTGGGCCCACAGAGATTACAGACCATATGTAGATATTGAGATTTTTTGGAAACATCGTAATATCCAAAGGGCCCGAGCGTTAGTTGATACTGGGGCGGAGGCCACTTTAATTCATGGTAAAGCAAGGAAATTTCATGGACAGTCTTTTACAATTACCGGCCTGGGTGGTAAAGAAACACCCGCAGTTCAAACTGCACTTGAGATTAAAATTGGTAGGATTCCTCGTAGAGAATACTCTGTGTTGGTTGTGCCACTTTTGGAATACATTATTGGAATTGACATCTTGAAAGGTATGACTTTGCATTTGGATGATGGTTACTATCAGTTTGGTACTAGACAGTACATTTCGACCAGACCCGTTCGGGTTGGCCGTTTACGCATGCCACCTATTAAGATCCCTTTAGCGACGAAAGTGATTTCTCAGAAACAATATCGCATCCCAGGTGGTCATGAAGAAATTACAGCTACGATTCAGGATTTGGTTGACGCGGGAGTCATTACTCCGGTCACATCCGCTTGGAATAATCCTGTTTGGCCCGTGCGCAAAAGTGACAACTCTTGGCGCATGACTGTTGATTATCGAGAATTGAATAAACATACACCTAAATTGACTGTGGCAGTGCCTGACATTGTTACATTGATTGAGAGAATTCAAAAGCATCCTGGTACATGGTATGCTTCTATCGATATTGCTAATGCATTCTTTTCGATTCCGATTGCCCCCGAATGCCAAGAACAATTCAGTTTTACATGGAATGGACGTCAAATGACGTTCCGGAGTCTTCCTCAAGGCTATGTACATAGCCCTACAATCTGTCACCGGCTGGTGGCGGAACACTTGTCTGAAGTGCCTTTGATTCCACAAGTTCAGATTTGTCATTATATTGACGACATTTTGATTCAGGGTGAAACGCAAGACCAAGTACAGTCTCATTTAGATCAGATCATTGACTGTTTGCGAGCAAAAGGTTGGGAAATCAATCCTGACAAATTACAAACTCCATCCCAAGCTGTGAAATTTCTAGGAATTAATTGGCATGAAGGTCACAGAGAAGTGATCCCACAAGTTAAACGTAAAATACTTGATTTTGCTGTTCCCAGAAATCGGAAAGAGGCGCAATCCTTTATTGGGTTGTTTGGATTTTGGCGCCAACATATTCCACATTTGAGTCAGATCTTAGCTCCACTGTATCGAGTCACTCGTAAAAAGAATGCGTTTGAGTGGGGTGAACCTCAACAGACTGCTTTTGATTTGGCTAAAGAAGCTATTCAATATGCTTTGGATTTGTGGCCCGTGAGTGAGGGTAATGTGGATTTGAATGTGTCCGTGGAAGGTCTGTATGCCAATTGGAGTTTGTGGCAAAAGCAGGGCAGACAAAAAGTGCCATTAGGTTTCTGGACCAAAAAGCTACCAGAGGCTGGTGAGCGTTACTCTCCTTTTGAGAAACAGTTGCTTGCTTGTTATTGGGCTCTGGTGGATACCGAGCAATTGACTTTAGGCCATGCTGTGATTTTGAGGCCTGAGATTCCCATTATGCAGTGGGTTTTGAGTTCACCGAAGTCCCATCGAATTGGACATGCTCAGGAGGCTAGTGTGATTAAATGGAAATGGTACATTCAGGACAGGGCACGTGTGGGTCCGAAAGGTGTGGCAGTTCTACATGAGCGAGTGGCGCAGGCGCCCTCCAATGAAGCTGAGAGTGAGCGTTCGGTACCCGTAGTGCAGGAGTCTCCCGTGAAGTGGGGTAAATCATTTGATGATCTGTCCGTGGAGGATAGAAAACATGTGTGGTTTACAGATGGTTCTGCGAAGTTCATTGGTGACAAGAGACATTGGAAAGCTGTCTCCTATAACCCGATTACAAAGAAATTATTGAGCACGACTGGAGATGGTAAGAGTAGTCAATATGCTGAACTCTATGCAGTTTACCAAGTTTTGAAACAGGAGTTACCAGGTACATGTCATATTTTCACTGATTCTTGGTCCACTGCAAATGGACTAGCGGTGTGGTTGCCCACATGGCATTCGCACAATTGGGAATTGCATTCTAAGGAATTGTGGGGTAGAGAATTGTGGCAGGAAATTTGGGAAATGCTTCCGCAGAGTACTGTAACAATCTTTCACGTGGATGCTCATACTCCAATCGACTCCCTTGATAAATTTTTCCATAACATTGCAGATGAACAGTCTAAAATTTCTGAGGCAGTGGTTGACATGCAAGATTCTGATTTGGCGGGATTGGCGAAATGGGCCCATCAGAAAGCAGGACATTTTGGAGAGAAAGCCACTAACAGGTGGGCTGCTGATAGAGGAATTCATATTCCCTTTTCTTTAATTAAAGATGCCATTTTACATTGCCCCATTTGCCAGCATTCTAGAAAGAAAGAGGTGCCTCAAATTGTTCGAGGTCACTTACATCGAGGTAAATTGCCCGCCCAAATTTGGCAGATTGACTATATTGGTCCGCTCCCCATGAGCAGAAATTGTCAATACATTTGTACAGCAGTTGATACTTATAGTGGCCTTTTGGTCGCTTTCCCTTGCAAAAATGCTACCCAAGTGAATACAATTAAAACCCTGGAACTGATTATTTTATATTATGGTGTCCCATTCCAAATTCAATCAGATAATGCATCCCACTTTCGGGGAAGATTGGTGCAGGAATTCTGTATGGAGAACAATATCGATTGGGTGTTTCATATTCCATATTATCCACAGGCTTCAGGACTGATTGAGAGAATGAATGGCTTGTTGAAAGAACAGTTGCGCAAGCTGACTGATGACCGTTACAGCCAGTGGAGAGATGTCTTACTTCAAGCCTTGTTAATACTGAATAACCGTCCTTTGTTGCATGCTGAATCTCCTCTGATGCGTTTGTTTCCTCCACATGTTGATGCGAAACCTAATTCTGTTGCTACCACTGTGACTTATTGGGAAATTACCCCCGGTGCTATGGCTCCATGTAGAGCGACCCCAGGTTCCGCAGGCCTCGACCTGCATGCATTAAATGATGCACACTTCCCAGGAAAGGATCGAATCATTGTTGAAACTGGCGTTGGTGTCTCTATACCTGCCGGTAGTTTTGGATTAATTGCCCCTAGATCTGGCCTAGCCCTGAAAGGTGTTCAAGTCCTTGGTGGTGTGATCGACAGTGATTATCAGGGAGAGATTAAGGTTCTCTTGCTTAACAGCAGTGAGACGGATTTGTTCATTAAAAAGTCTGACCGTGTTGCTCAGTTACTGATTATGCCTGTCTTCAGTGGTGAGATCAAAAAAGGCTCTGCCCCAACGTTGCTAACTGTGCGAGGACAAAAAGGCTTCGGATCCTCTGATCTTCCTGGAGCTAAAATATGGGTGCAATCGCCTAAAAATCCTCCTGAACAGGCTGATATTATTGCGACCGGTCATGACAACACCGTTTTGGTGATGAAGCCAGGGCAAGATGGCTGGGAAGCTGTCCCAGCTGATAAATGTTACTTACGAGAATGATTAAGGCCTGTGTTTGTATTCTTTCAGACCATTCTTTGGACTGCTGCTGCAGGATGTGTCGTCGTTGGACTCCTTTTGGCTTGCTACGCCGGGAGAGGAGAGCATCTACCGACGCCGAGTGATGGGATAACAAGAGCCGCGCGGTCCGCGTGGCAGAAGTCCTCCAATTTTTGGATCACACTCGCGAAGCGAGTGACGAACTCTCCGCATTTTTGCCTTACCCCCATGAAGTCCGTTACTGACATTTTATCAACCTGTTTGGTTGCTGTCCCCGCATCTACTGATACACTTCGTCATGTATTTAATATATCTAGTGCCCGACCTAATGTCATTTTGGGCGACTTCTTGGCCCATGAGTATTGTCCCTCATGTACTCTTCTTCCAGACCAGGATGTCCTACTTAATTCCAGAATCACTACTTTTAACATTACCCCTGGTGACCTTTGCTTCATGATGACCTGTAATCCTAAAGCCATCTCTGAATGTTTGCGGTTGAAACTCCAAGCCGCTACTACTTTTTCATTTCACCAGCGTTTGTTATGTATGAAAAGACTTCCTAATTCATGTTTTTCAGTGAAGAACAATATGACTTGCAAAAGTTTGGTTGTTGCCACTAGCCATTATCGTTCAATGTTGTTACCGGCTGGATGGCTCTTTTCATGCGGAAATTCATCCTGGCCCTATATTCCTGCGAATATTTCTGGTGGCCCATGTGCCATCACTAGATTAAGTTTGCTGATGTTTTCTTCACATCCTCCTTCACATTCCCGTATTGTTCGAGATTCTATGTCATTGCATGAAGATTGTGATTCCTCTGTTCATCTTTATTCCAGATCAGAATATCTTGGTTTAGCTTTTTCCATTATTGGTGTTCCTGCATTGGCCGTTTATAATGCCAAAACAATCGGCAAAATGGCCTGCTGGATGGTAAAGTCAATTAACCAAACGTCTACTGTTTTATCCGATTTATTATTAGACTCCCAAGGTGAACGTAGAGCTATTTTGCAGAATCGTGCCGCTATCGATTATTTGTTGCTAAAACACGGGCATGAATGCTCTGATTTTGAAGGTCTATGCTGTTTTAATTTGTCTGACCATTCTAAAGATATCCAGTCCCATATTAATAAACTCCACGACTTGACTGCAGAAATTAGAGAACACATAGATCAGGGTTTCTTTGACTGGCTTTTTAATTGGCTCCCTGACATGCATTTTTTACGACAAATTTTGGGAGGGGTTATTATTATTGTCTGCATCTTTATAGCGATTTGTTGCTTTATTCAGTGTATCCCTTCCCTGCTACAATTTTTTAGACTTACAAAGAATAGTAGATCAGTTAGTTTTGTTTCATATTATTCATCTACTGACGTTAGTTCCATTTAGTTGCTGGTTAATAGACTGGAGTCAAGGGGTGTAATGTTATGGCTGTCTTTTTGCCAGCTCCCTGGAGAAGGAGAATGATGGAGAGTGACTCCAGCCTATCACCCTCGTAGCATAGGGATTAGGCCGATAGACAGGGACCCTGTCTTACAGATATAAGGGCATTTTCGTGCCATTTCCCTTAGAGTAAGGCTTATGAATTTAAGTGAGGGGTTAGATATATAAGTATTAGTCATGATTTATTCATTTGCTAACATGCCGATCTGTTTCTCGTGGAGCTATGCATATTATGGGCTCCGTAGGCCTTAAACGAGACAGACTCCATTTTGCTTTCTGCCCGGTAGCTCGAGAAGGCTTTCTAGGTGAAATGTAATGTTTTAGTTTCAAGCTGTTGTTCGCTTGGAGAGAACCGGTTCAGGCTGACCCTTATCGAAGGAATGTATTTTTCTCCACTCCGAAGACACAACTTCAGGCCGGCCGGCTGGGAAAGTGTCCTTGGTACGGGGAGGTACAAGAATTTGGTGGGCGGCAGGTTACTGGCCGTGAATTTCCATGAAGGAACGGGCTTTGATATTAGCGAAGGTGTTAGTCTTTCAGTCAGTTAGTCCGTAGGCGGCATCTAGCCGTTAGCATCTCTGCTATTATTCACTTTCATGGTGGACAAGTCGCCATCTTTGAAGTCGGAGAAAGATTTAAGACCGAGACTCTCTGAAAACAGACTGAACGAGAAGTGGCGCGGAGCGCACTAATGCAGAGAGAGAGAGAGAGACGGTAGCTAATTAACAGCAAGGTTCCGAGGTCCTGAGGGAGAGCAGACGAGTTTAAGCCTAACTGTGCAGACGTGTACTTGTGACGGCTGAGGGTGACTGCAAGGCGAGCCAGGACCCAGAGACGAGACAGGAGCCTAGATGACTGCCGAGTCCCGATTTCCCATTAACCAGGTGATGTCCGACCGACTCTTATAGTGCGTGCACTCTAACCTTTATCTTTTATTCTCTTTGCAAATGTAATGCTGCATAGTAATGTGATTTATGCCTATTGTTAATAAATACCCTAATTCATATAGAATTATCGTGTACCTGGTGCTTATGTTCAATCTTGGTAAATGGCACTTCTAGTTAGGCACTATTTAGACGAACGGATGAGAAATCCCGATCAGACAGGTGGTAACTAAATAAGGAGGGAGTGAGTGGACCTTTGATGTCGTGAGCACAAAGTACATTATATAATCTGAATCCATATCCAAAGTTATTACTTTAGTTTTATCCTAAGTAGATTGCTGAGATATCATCCCAATAACATTTCATAGGAATGTGGTCGTCGTTGATATGCGGCGTTAATGAGAACGATAGGGAGGATACTATCGTATAAAGCCACCGGATTGTGGTATAAGATAAGTGAGAGCGCCAGGAGGGATACTGGCGTGGATGTTTCGCAGGATCGCGAACGCTTGGAAAAGGGAGCATTGGGTTCTGCAGGCCCGTGTGTAGACACGCCGGATTGTGTGTCAGATCTGCCCTAGGGTAGAACGGTCTGGGTCGGGGCGACCGCGAGGCCACCGGATGTGAATAAGATATTGTAAAAAAACTCCATATATGTATATTGTCATTCCCCGTTCTTAGGTGCAATCTGTATATTTATCTGTATAGCTACTCATTGTGAATACGATCTAAGAAGGGAAGGTGAGTACGTTTTGGCTGGGTCACAGGGGCCCCTGGGGGCTGATCCCATCTAGACAGGAAATCCAGCCATTACACAAGGGTGGCTTGGCGGCTCCAGACTTAAAAATCTATGCTTTAGCCTTTCAATTATCTCATTCACGAATGTTGTTGAAGGGTCCCGTAGTCTCGGGGGTGGGTCATATGTATGCAGCTATGTTGGATGGGGAAAGAATCATTCAGGTTTTCTTTTTAAGTTTGGTGATCCTAAATTTTAAAAAAAACATTAAACTGAAGACTCTACAAGGTCTTGCCAGAACTTGGGCTGAAGTCATGAAATCCATAAAATTAAATTACTTTTGCGAAAAAACTCCGCTGTGGGGGTTGCCTGAAAATCCTGCCTGGCTTGACGACACTCTAGCAATCCCTTTGAGAGAGGCAGGCCTGGAAGTTTGGGGTGACCTCTTTTATGAGTGGGATTTACTCTCATGGGAACACCTGCAAGCTAAAGTTGGCCCCAATCTTTCACGATTCAAATACTTACAGATTCATAGCTGGACTGTTGCCTATAAAACCTCTCCCGCTAATAGGAATAAATTCAAACTTGGAGGGCATAGCCCATTTGTCTCTGATTTGGTAATCTGTGGTCCAGCTAAAAAAGAAGTATCTAAATGCTTTAATTTCATTCTGGAGGAGTCGGATGGGGACTTTGTTCTGCCGGAGTCATTATGGGGCTCTGTTTTGACAGACCAGAATTTACAAGATCTTTGGATGACTTCTTTTGAACTTTTGTGGAACATTGTTAAGCCGTCCTGGCTTCGCAGAAATCATATCTTTACCCTGCATAGGGCATATTATTCCCCTCTTAGGTTATCTAAATTTGCAGGAGGAGAGTCAGTCTCTTGTGCTAAATGCGGGTTGATTGCTGCATCAGATACACACATGTTTTTTGAATGCCCACTGTTAACCACATTTTGGGAGGATATCAGTAATTCCCTCACAGAATCATTGGGAAGACTTGTCACCATAGATCTGCCCCTAATAGTATTTGGGGTTCTAGAAGGCGTACAAAATCCAGCCAGGTGTCTAGTCTTTTATGCTATCCTGCTTGCAAGAAGGGAGATCTGCAGGAAATGGAAAGACTCTTCACCTCCTACTTTTAGAGATTGGCAAACTTCAGTCTTGCAGATCTCATGTACGGATCTGGATAGATCTGGTAATCACAGTAAAAGGGCGTTCTGGTGTATACTTTCTTGACTTCATTGACCCATCCGGCGTTTTTTTTTTTCCCCGGGTCCAATGATTGATCTCCTATGGTGCTTCTATATCTTGTACCTGTGGAACAGCCGTTATCCGGTTCATGCCCGGCCCCACTTGGCTGCTAAACTACCCCAAGGTTTGTCACAGATTGGTAAATCATGGACTTTGTGCCTTCCTGGTATACAGTTGACAGCTGAGGGATAAATGGCCCCCACAAGACTCGTGTCCCCTCCAGTTTTCCAGATAAATTGAGACAGCTGCTCTCTGTAAATTCCTCTTGGTACTTTGTCTACATAGTGGTTATGAGGACAAAAAAAAAAAGAAGAAAATTTAAAAATGTAAAAAAAAAAAAAACTTGCACGCCACATGCAAATGATATTTCAATATATCTTAATTCAATTCCAGGAGTGCAATTAACTCTAGATGACCAGGTTTCACTTGAGGAACCCCCCCGCCCCCAATGTATGTATGCCCTCATTTGTATAAATAGTCTCTCTAATGGTAAAGCTACTGGGCTGGACAATATCCCAGCTAAATTCTAAAAAACATTTTCTACTGTTATACTGAACTTAAAGAGGTAATGCTCCATTTATGTGTGCATGTATTTAAGGGGGAGACCACCTGAAACATGGTCACAAACTAAAATTATTATTTTTCTGAAAAAACATAAATCAATTCTTGAACCTGCCTCTTATTGGCCCATAACATTGATGAATGTAGATAGCAAAATGTATTAAAAAATACTAGAGGTGGGGGGCGTGGCTAGCAGCCGATGATGGCGGCAGCAAACTAGAGAGGCTCCCGGAGTAAGGCGGCTTCCCGCATCAATCCGCATGCCTATCCGCACAAAAACAAACCCAGACGAGGTGCCCCGGGTCCGGTGACCGAGCGGCAGTTGGAGGAGAAGTTTTGGAGCAGCGGTGCCCCGGGAACGGGTGGAAAAGACGGCTTACGTCTGTGGCCTGGTGACACCAGCACAGCAGCGGTGGCTGGTTTGGATGCTGCCCGGGCGGAAGTGGGGCCTCGTCGGCGCTGTTAACCGGAAGTGCCCGCAGTGAGTACGGACCCAGCGAAAACGGCGGTGAGAATCTGAAGCCCCTCGCAGATCATCAAATGGTTCAACATATCGCTCCAAAGATAAGACATTGCTGTGGATAACGGCAACGCTAGCGGAAACTGAAGCCGGGAAAATAAGTGCGTAGACGCCGCCATTTTCTATTACATCCGCCACCGTGGGCATGAACTTTCTCGACTGCAGGCCTGGACGGCCTGTGCCGAGGTCTCCGCAAGCTCAACAGTGGATCCTGAGTATACCACCGCAATTAAAGGAGGGGTGCAAACCCGACTGTGGGTATCCGGCCCAGTAAAGCCTAACTACTGTGTGGACGGGGCGCCGCTGAAACTCGGGCGGCCCCGCCGACCATTCGCTGTGACCACTCCCTTAATAAGACGCCACCACAGGCTGAGAGTACCAGTGTGAGAACATGGCGGGCAAAGGGTCCAGAAATACCTCCACCCAAGCTAAGCTTGATAAATTTGCCTATGAGAAACAATCACTCTCCCAGACGGAGCAACGCAAGTCCCTGGGCAAAGACACGGAAGGAGAAGGAACGAAGAAGGCCACTCTGGAAGATGTACTGAACGCCTTGGCCCAGGTGCAGGCTACGGTGGGGGCAACTGCAACGGAAGTAACCCTTATACGGGCGGACCTCCAGAAGATGAGCGAAAGGGTGAAGCAAGTGGAGGTGGTAGCTAAATCCCTGGTGGAGGATGTCTCAGATCTACAGGTGGAAATGGAGAAACTGCAGGCCGATAACAAGTTTCTCAAGGAAAAGCTGGATGATCATGAAGGACGCTCCCGGCGGAACAACGTTCGTATTTTGGGGGTCCCGGAATCTGAAACCACGGGTGCTATAGATCTATACGTGGAAGACTTGATCAAGAACCAGCTAGCTCCCAAGGGTCTCTCAAACTTCTTCACTGTGGAACGGGCCCACAGAGTACCTGAAGGAACACCGAAACCAGGGGCCTCACCGCGTCCGATCCTGGCGAGACTATTCAACTTTCGAGATCGCGACGCCATCCTTCAGGCGGCCAGAGTGGCGCTAGCCATTCAAATTCAAAATTCGAGAATATCCTTTTTCCCCGACTAGACGGCGGAGGTAACACGACGGAGAAGGACATTTTTAGAAGTAAAAAAGACGTTGCGTGAGCAAGAATTACCCTACTCCATATTATTCCCGGCTCGGCTACGGGTGGTCGCCGATAAGAAGGTCTGGTTTTTTGACTCTCCCGAAGCGGCAAGAGACTGGCTTGATGGCTGGCGCAATGGGGAGCGTAGGTCCGGCAGAATGAACCACGGACATCGAGACGACAGCAGGACTGGCTCACAAACTTCGGCCAGAAGAGGCGCGAGCAAATTACCGACACAAGAACTATCTGAGGCTGCCGGGGGAAAATAATGTGGACAACCTGTGTACAAATTGGACGCTGACTCCTTGATTGACTGCTTATGCACGCAGGTCGTGAATGGACGCTGGCCTGGGTACTCTGAAGGGAGCAGGGGGGCCGCCTGCTCGGGGAAACATCTGCCCAACGTGCAAGTACTCTGTTTTTGGGATGGGTTAAGCGCTCTGCTCAGTTGGGGAGGCGGGCAGTTGAAGGTCCGTTAAGCAGGGAGGCAGGGAGGGGGTGGGTGAGGGGGGGGCTGTTGGTTGTTGGTTGGAAATTCCCTATGTCGGTCAGAAATTGGTGCTTTTTGTGTATATGATATAGCTGGAAAGGTACACCTAAAGGTCCGGTTACTCCTCCTAGATTCATTTGTATGTGTCTGCATGACTGGAGATGGCGGATGGTCGGCTACGTAACGCGGGTAACGCTGAGTTACAGTCACGTGGTTCCCCCCTTCTAATACTATTGTGGAATGTGAGGGGACTTGGGGATAAGGTGAAACGTGGCCTGGTACTGAATGCGCTGAAGAGACAAAAACCCCATCTAGCGCTGTTACAGGAGACACACTTGACGGGGGGGCCTCTAGGGCCTTAGATAGGAGGGGGTACAAGATGGTGGCACACTCGGAATTCACATCGGGCTCCCGAGGAACTGGCATTCTGATTAAAAAATCCTCACAATTTATTCCACTGAGCACGAAAACTGATGGTCAGGGTTGCTTCGCAGCCCTGCATGGACAATGGGAAGGTCGCCCTCTAACTGTGGTATCGGTATACGTCCCGCCATCCCTTCACTCAATAATGCTTCCAGCACTCAGTGACTTTTTATTCTCTCTCCCTGAAGGCGATGTAATTTTGGGAGGGGATTTTAATGCTACAGTAGATACACAGCCTTTCCCGAATTGATTACTTTTTAGCTTTGGGTGAAGGGTTACAACACATCGATACCGCAGACAACCACCCCAGGGGCATTTCGGATCACTCCCCGATCACCCTAACAGTTTCCACCCAGGAAAAGTCTTGCAGGCGTATCTATCCCATTCAAGCATCGTACCTCAAAATCCTGAAAATCAGGAAAACCCTCCAGAAAGTTACAACCCAATATTTCGACGAAAAAACGTGGCTACCGTGGCCTCTTCAGAGGTGCTATGGGAGGCCTACAAAACGGTGTTGAGAGGGCAGGCAATAAGCTCCATTACGGCCCATAAAAAGGAGCAAACAGCCGAACAGTCTAAGCTTGAATCGACACTGCACGACTTGACAACTTTGCACGAGGCTAATCCTACAATAGACACGGCGCATACCCTTGCACTCCACCAGCAACTATACA
This sequence comes from Lissotriton vulgaris, assembly GCF_964263255.1. Taxonomy (NCBI): domain Eukaryota; kingdom Metazoa; phylum Chordata; class Amphibia; order Caudata; family Salamandridae; genus Lissotriton; species Lissotriton vulgaris. Next base: position 1,258,840,714 of record NC_141696.1, read on the forward strand.
TGGAACATGTTCGACATATGGTGAAGGGGCACATAACTGATACACAGAATCGGGTATACGATGTGGGAGATAAGGTGGGAAAGATGTTGGCCTGGCTCGATAAGAGGGGGGGTAGTTCCAGAGGGATCCAACAAGTGAGGGATAGCAACGGCGTAACTCAGACAAGCCCTGAACGGATAGTGGAAGCATTGGCGACACATTTTGAGAATGTTTACACCCCAGAACGGTTGGTAACTACTGACATGGCACGGGAAACGCCAGGTAGGATAGAAATCCCAGTATTGCAGCCGGAGGCAGCAGCCGACCTGGATGCGGCCATAACTAGCGATGAAGTACAGCTGGCCATACGAGCGCTCAAACCTGGCAAAGCTCTCGGACCAAACGGCATTCCTGTGGAATGGTATCGGTCCCAGTCTGAGGAGCTCAGTACATATTTACTCAACATGTACGAGGAATGCCTAGAGAAGGGTGAACTTCCACTCGATCAGAGAATGGCCACTATAGTAGCGATTCCTAAACCCGGGAAGCCACAAGAGGATTGCTCCTCGTACCGCCCTATCTCTCTGCTGAACGTGGAAGGTAAAATTTTGGCCAAGCTCCTAGCCAGCCGGTTGATGACCCATCTGCCTGATCTTATTCATCCAGATCAATCCGGATTTATGCCTCATAGGAACACGGCACTGAACCTTCGCAGGGTTCATGGGGTACTGACGAGAGCGCACTTGATCCACGAACAAGCAGTAATACTAGCCCTAGATGCGAAAATGGCATTTGATTTAGTGGAATGGAGCTACCTATTCGAGGTTTTGGTCTGTATGGGCTTCGGCTCGAAATTTATATCATGGATCAAACTGCTGTATACGAAACCGATGGCACAGGTAGTAGCAAATGGCCACATTTCTCGAACATTTCAGTTAGGGAGAGGCACCCGCCAGGGCTGCCCCCTCTCACCTTTGCTTTTCGCGCTCTCCCTGGAGCCACTAGCTAATTTAATAAGGCAAACGCCCTTACTTAAGGGGATACAATGGAAGGAAGGCTGGGAAGACCGGCTGTCCCTTTACGCGGACGACATGCTGGTGTATTTAACAGACCCCGAGCGTGGTGTACCGGTGCTCTTGAACCTGTATGACGATCATGGTAAGATTTCAGGCTACACGATCAACTGGAACAAATCAGAAATGTATGTTCTGAAAGGCCCGGTCCCGGTGCTAGGCCCTGACTGCCCCTTAAGACTAGCTGGCTCCTCTTTCAAATATTTGGGGATCCATGTTACAATGGACCCAACGGAATTCATACAACTAAATCTGACGCCACCCTTGGAACGGCTTAAACAAGACGTCAAGTTCTGGGCGGGGTTGCCCTTGACAATGCTGGGAAAAGCAGCGCTGTACAAAATGATGTCCTTATCCCGCTTTCTATACATATTGGAAAACACGCCGTTTCCGGTGGCGCCAGGGTACTTTAAAAAGGTGGCAGCAGTAGTTTCTGGTCTGCTGTGGAGCAATCGCCCAACGCGTATTGCGCAAGCCAAGCTACACAGGGCTTGGTATGATGGTGGAATTGCGAATCTTAACCTATACTACTGGGCGGCTCACCTTAAGCCCATTAACCAGTGGATACATGCTCCACAGACTGACCCAACTTTCTGAACAGAAAGGGCACAACTGGGCACCAACAATATGCTAGCCCCACTCTACGACCAGCGTAGAGTGCGAACATTAACGGGACCTACTAAACTTACTGCAACGCTGTGGCATACGGCACTAGCGGCGCTGGGCTGGAAGGGGAAAATTACCAAACTTACCCCGCTATGGGATACCCGTGCCTTGGGGAACTTGAGATACAGCAGGGGCTTCTCTCACTGGGACACCATTGGGATATCCACGGTGGGCGACATGTGGGAACGGGGAGAGGTTATTTCATATGACCGCCTGAGGGAATTGTATGAACTGGGGCCACACGAATCATACCGCTATGTCCAGATACGACATGCTTTACTTGCGGCCATCCCCTCCGGGGCGGATATACCCGAGTCCTCCCCGCTGGCGGATCGTCTTCTAACTGACTTCATGATTGAATGAGCGACATCGTTGACATACCGCAAGCTCCTTAATAACTTACCTGACCCGCTGACCTCCCTGAAAGAAAGATGGGAAGGGGAAGTGGACGCCCTGGATGAACACGAATGGAATGAGGCACTAGCTTCCCCAAAAGAGGTAGGCATCTCAGCCAGGCTGAGACTCGTACAGCTTAAGGTCCTGCACAGAGTGTATTACACAAGAACACTATTACATCGCATCCACAGAATACAACACAACATCCTTACTGTCTCCGTGGCTGTGGGGAGGAGGGGTCCTTTTTCCATACAATCTGGGACTGCCCACGCATACAAAACTATTGGAGACAAATAATGCGCACTGTGTCACAGACTCTAGAGACCTCGCTACTTCCAGAACCGAGGCAATGTCTCTTAAATGTGTGGGGACCGAATGACCTGTCCAGATGTGGCCAACTTTGGGTTACGTTAGGCATGATAGTGGCCAAGAGAGATATCGCTCAGCGTTGGGGGGCGGCAGAACTACCGACGAAGTCGCAGTGGTGCATGAATATGGACAGGATAATGGTGAAAGAGAGGGCGGTATACTTGAGTTGTGCATGCCCGGGGAAGTGGAACAAGATATGGTCCCCATGGAATGTGTACCGAGGTGAAATTTGTGATCCTCTGCCAGAGCTCGACCAGTTGGAGTCAGATGATGAGGGGGAGGTAGGCTGATGGGTCAAGAGAGGGTTGTCGAGGGGAGAGGAGACTGTGGATGGGAAGGGGCCCAGGTCCCGAGGGGATGGCAGACTGGATAGACAGTGTTGGGACTGCTACACAGTAACACATAGGTACATGGGAATTACTGCCCGTTACCTTGGTTTGAATCAGTGAAAATAAATAGTAACACATACTGTCGGGTAGACTTTTACTACAGCTATACAGCATTACTACTTTTAGATGACCGCAATGTGATTTCCTCATTGTTATTTTTGTTATTTTCATAAAAAACAGAAAACCAAAACCATTACTGATTTGCAACATGACGTCAGTTTTGTACCTTTTCACTTAGCCGTGTGATGCACCTTTTACTTTCAGCAGCATGATCAAATATGGACTTACTTTATGCATAACATCCACTGCTCAATCATTGGCGGCCGCCCCTTTTGGTTGTAGGCAAGTGGCTGTGTAATTATGTGAAGGTACAATAAAGGTTTAAAAAAAAAAATACTAGTGGTTCGCTTAGCCGGGGTAATACATAAAGTAATATCACCTTGGCAACACAGATTCATTCCGAAACGTGGCACAGTAGATCGTATCGGCGAACTATCTCATTGTTTGACGCCGCTCATATTTCTAGGGATCCAATCACACTTATCTTACTTGATGCTGAGAAGGCCTTTGACAGGGTCTCCTGGCCTTTCTTGTGGGAGACCCTGTCTAGGGTTGGCCTCGGCTAGGGCTTTATTTATGCATTGAAGATGTTATACACTCAGCCAACTGCTAAACTATTCTTAAATGGCACATTAACTGATACATTTAAAATAACTAGAGGTACCCATTAGAGATGCCCGAGCTCACAGCTTTTATTAGCATTATACATAGATCCTTTTTTATGACTGCTGGAAGCTAATCAAAAAATTCGCCCCATTATTTTTCATAACTGGGAAATGAAAGTCCTGGCTTACGCCGATGATATTGCCCTGGCAACAGTGAATCCTGGAATATCTATGGTGGAGGTTGAAGCAGAGGTGGATAGGTTTGGACTTATATCAGGCTATTCCCTTAACCAATCCAAAACCCAAAAAATGTCAGTATGAGAGATGATATTCGACAAGTTGAAAAGGCTACATACCTTGGTGTCGATATTTTGGCTAACGTTGAAACAATTGTGGACGGTAATCTAGACCCTTTAATGAATAAAATCAAATTCGAATTCTCTCGATTACTTAATCTGCACCTCTCATTAATTGGGCGATGTAATCTAATTAAAATGCTCTTTTTCCCCAAAATGTCTTTATCTGCTGAAAGCCATGCCCTTAGAATTTAGTACCAGCTGTTTGAAAAAGATTGAAGACTTGTTTTCCCGATTTATTTGGGCCTACGAAAAACCCAGAAGAGCTTATAAATATCTTTCCTTACCCAAAAAAAGGGGGAGCCTCGCTTTACCAAATATAAAATTGTATTATTGGGCAACAACCCTTTTGCATAACCTTACTCTTTTTTCTGATAAACCATTAGATAATCAGCTTGGGGATATACCAACCCCAATAGAACTTACAATGGGCAGAGATGCCTGGAGGTGGTTATGGAGATTCTTGAATGATTCTCATTACAAGAAGGTCCGCTTCAAGACACTAATTGCTGGATTTAAGACTATGAAAGCGGCTCGCAAAATATTGGGTTTGGGCCGCTTGAACTATTACACCCCAATCCATAATAATCCTAACCTGCCCACAATTTTAAAAGGCCCAATAATTTAAAAATGGCAAAATAAAAGTTTGGTAAAAATCTGTGATTTTTTTCTCTCTATCCAAGATAGATTCATTTGAAAAGCTTAAAGACAGGTATGGACTAGATTGTAGGGACTTTTTCAAATCTTTGCAAATATAGGATTTTCTAAGGAAAAAATGTGGCGGCCAACTAGGATTCATAAGTAATTCCGTTATCGATGACCTGAGAAAGAAACATTTAACTATTGGCAATGTATATAACTCTCTCAATTTGTTAATGTCTGATGATTTGATAAGCCGGGCCAGGAAATGGGAATCCGAAATTGAGATATCTGGGATCTATTTTTCCATAATGTGTTAATTTCTGCACAGCTTCAAGCCCAATATTACAAAACTTGTTTCTCCCTGTATTATACCCCGAAAAAGATCGCAAAATGGGAGACAGGGAAAGGGACTTTATGTCCCTGATGTTGTCTATATCAGGCAGATCTCAATCATATGTTTGCCTCTTGTGACTCATTAAGAAATCTGAAATCAGAGATTGCAAACTTTATGAAAGACGTGCTAGGAAGAGATATATATCTTTCTCCTTCTCTGATATGTCTCGGGTGGATAAGGAGACACAAGAGAAACCGGGAGAACAATTGGTTTTTATAGGTATGGTGATATACCGGCTTTGCCTCGCCTCAGCCTGGTTAGATTCATCCCCACCTGGCTATCATCAATGGCGATTAGTGGCGAACTACAAATTTTGAAAAAGCAATTTACGAACAAAGAGGGATGCGATCCCGCGCAAAAGGGCTAAAGAAATGGGAACCATTAACTAGATGGCTTGAGAGATAGTTAGTAATTTCCTTTTTGCCCAGATATTTTGGACCCTCATTTGACATCAATTTTCTATAATATTGTGCAAACCCCCTGGGGTGGTTGGGGAGGGTGGGTGGGCTTAAACCAACAAAACTCTGCATGAGTCAGTTTAATTGATTTAACATGGTTCCTTTTTCCTTTGTTTCTGTTTGCTCTTGTTCGATAAATTGGCACGTTAGAGTAAACTGAATGGGCTATTGTACTTGTTGTTTTATATACATTCTTTGTTTTTCTTCTATGATTGAATGAAATTAGAAGTACCGTATTGTAATTTTTCAATCATGCACCAATAAAAAAAATATATAAAACAAATAATAATAATTTATTTAGATATCTACACTGTGGTGCGTTCTCTACTCCACACTTCAGTTGTGGTGACCATTTTATTTTTTCCAGTTGTCACTATTTATGACTCTTTGCAAATACATTGTTTTTTTTTCTCTTCTGTTTTTTTTATAAGCTAGTTATTTTTCTTCTGTGCACAGCTTACAATGCAATCTGTTACACCAACCAGTCATTTTCTGCAAGATTCTGGAGAACCTCCATTAAGATGGAGGTTATGGTATAGAGGGTTCAAAGCCTATTTGGGAGCTATTGATGGCTTGAAATTCAAGCCTGATCGCAAACATAATTTTCTTTAATACTATTTATGTGTTGAGGGCCAAGGGGGCGGTCTGTGAGATTTTGTCGGAGATAGCACCAGTGCGGATTAATGATAGCTTGGAATACTGTCTGCTGGGGCTAGGTCCTAAAGGGAAGAAGGGTAGTCTGATAACTAAGTTTAATAACTTGGCGATAATACTGGCTAAGCGAAACATTACAATGCAATGGAAGGCAGCTAGGCCACCAGCATTAAAAACCTGGTATGATGAGTTATTGAAATGGGGCAGGGCAGAGGGGGTGGAATTGAAAAGGGAGGAACAACGCGGACTGCGTAGAACGCCCATATCAATGGAATGGAACTTGCTGATGGAGGAACTTGGCGCTTTGGACATAATAGAATACTATACCTAATGTATATTCTAGGGAGGATACCAAGTCGCAAAACGGTGGGGCTTGAACTCTGGGCCTTGAACAGGGGGGTTGCTGAAGACAGGCAGGACACTGTCTGTATGTGCCAAAATGTAAATGTATAGTACTGGACTGAGTATATGATAATGTAATTTCTCATGTTGAGCCTCAGGGGGGAGGGAAGGGGAAGGGGTGGTTAGTAGGATTTTGGTTTTTTTCTTGTTTCAGATTCTCATTTACCGATAATATTGGATGCCGTGACTACTGGGTATGACAACAGACCACAGGATGAGTAATATTAGAGCTGCATGTACTTTGATATGGATGGGAAGGAATGCTTTTCTTTTGAAATGTAACCAAAATGTGTAATAGAAGTATTGGGTGTGCTCCTGAAAAACAACTTTTAAATTGGGATTACTATTGTGTAATTATGATTGCCTTATTAGATCTTGCGCCAATGTGACAGGAACATGTGGTTTGTTTCACCCAACGATGTACAATGGCATAACCTTCTAATAAAAATATGTTAAAAAAAAAAAAGTGTTGAGACCAAAATATTTTTGACCTTTTTCCTGCATTTGTAAGTGATGATGACTATGATGAGTTTGAAGTGGTGGTAAGCAATTAGAATCTCATTTTGAAAGGAAAGTGAACTTAATGTTGCATTGTCATAAGTTCTTCACTCGTGTTCAAGCCCCTAATGAATCCATGGATTCCTATGTCACAGCCTTAAAAGAACTTGTGGCATACTGTGGCTTTGAAGATTTGCCTTCTCAGTTAATTTGTGATCAAATTATGTGGAGGTGCCATTCTAAGAAAATTCAACAAAGTCTTTTAGCTTGCAAGAATCCTTCACTAGACACAACACTGGGCATTACCAAAAGTATAGAAACTTCTCTAGAGGATTCGAAAGAATTAGGCAGTGTTGGCACACAAATATTTGTTGTGAAGGTCAATACGCAGGAACAGAATATCTCTCATAATAAACAGGTTACAGTGAAAAGCGTTTCATCTAGTTCTAACAGGGGAAGAGGGTATCCTCGGTTTCCAAGCAAACAAATGTTTTAGATGTGGATCTACCTCACGTTTCAAATTTTAAGAATTGTACTGAAATTGCACAGAGTGTTGGAAATGCAAGAAAATTGGCCACTTTGGTAAAGTGTGACGAGGAGGTAGACGCATTGGTGTAATGAGTGTACAAGAGCAAAATTTGGAAGATTTTCATAGTATTGAGAAGAGAATGGATGAAAATTTGGAAGATTTTCATAGTATTGATAAGAGAGTGGATGAGTTAGTGTTACCTATAGAATGTGTAGAAGTTGATAGTGTCCATAGTATCCAGAATTATAATGATCCTCATATCCCTTTACTCATTGATGGTATTCACATTCCATTACTGTTGGACTCTGGTGCTAAAATCACAATTATTTCTTGTGAAAAATATAATGAAGTCTGGGTTGACAAAGAACTATTACCTCTGGATGTTATCACCACTGCTTTCAATGGCAGTCAGGATAGACATGGAAGGTTATTTCTCAGCTAATATCAGTTTTGAAACCAATACTATTAAAGGGAAAGTTTATGTTGCTCGCAAAGGCAATAATCTATTGGGCTGGTGGCATCAGGCTGATTTGAATCTCATGATTAGACCTTGTCATAAACAGCAAGTCACCATTGTCAATGCTGTTGCTGATCAGAAGTCTTGGAAGGAATCCTATAGGAATGTTTTTGCAGACATAGTGGGTAAGATCAACAATTTTAAAAACGCCATCACAATTAAGGAAAATAGCATTTCTGTAAAGCATAAGTTACTCAATGTCCTGTACAGTGTCAGAAATGAGTTGTCATCTATTCTTAAAAAAATGAAGGATGATGAAACCCTTGAGGGAGTGGATGCCAGTTTATGGCTTTCTCCAGTAGTTCTTCAACAAAAGAAATCTGGTGAGTTATGTTTGTGCATTGATCTTAGATTACTCAATGATTCCATTTGGGTGGAGAATTTTCCTTTGCTGCGGATTGAAGGTTTGATCAATACTGTAGGTCAAGCAAAATGGTTTTCCAAACTAGACCTTAGGGCAGCTTATCATCAAGTTGTGTTAGATGAGCAGTACCGTCATATTACTGTCTTCGTCACACCGGATGGTGTGTTCCAATTTTGTCGCATGCCATTTGGGCTGGCCTCAACTGCATCAGTTTTGCAGAAAGTCATGACAATGTGTCGAACAGTGTTATTTTCCAAGATGACATTCTGATTTTTGCAGCATCTATGTTGGAACATGATGGGTGTAGAGAATGTCTTGTCTGTACTGGAAATCAATGGTGTAACAATCAGAGAGGACAAGTGCATGTTTGGTGTCAATGAAATACACTATCTAGGGCATGTGTTGACATCTGAAGGAGGTAAACCCAAGCCCAGTATTGTTGAGAGCATTGTGAATGCACCACACCCAGCAGACAGGGAACAGCTTCTGTAATATTTAGGATTGCGAGAGGTTTATTCCACATTCATACCAAATTATACTGAAATGACAACATGCTTCAAAACTTACTTTAAAAAAATGCGTATTTTGTTTGGTCCAGTGCGTGTCAACTCAGTTTTGATTGTATCAAGCAAAGTATTTTGTCAGCACCTGCTTTGCAACCTTACATGATAGGTCGTGACATTTGTTTAACTGTAGATGCCAGCGCATAGGGCATTGGGGCTGTGTTGTCTCAGGTATGCAATGTGTTGAAGGCACTGTAGGATTTGCGTCTAGGAGATTGAGAGATTTGGAGACAAGATATTCTGTTATAAAAAATGAAATGCAGGCCTGTGTTTGGGGTGTTGAAAAGTTTAAACCGTGTTTGATCTTAGGACGGATCACAAACCATTGGTTGAAATTTTATCACGTTTCAAGATTAAAAAATCTACAGCCAGGTTAGCAAGACTATCAACACAATTGCAAGAATTCAATTTCAAGATAAGTTCCATTGAAGGTGGTAGGAATGTTAAGGCTGATTTTCTTTCTCGGTTGCCTGTGGAAACTTATTGTTTGGAAGTTGCACAAGATTAAATTGAAGACTGCATAATTGCTAAAGTGGAAGACCAAGGGATTTGTGCTTACCTGGTGGAGTGGTGTAATAAAATAAAAGAGGATGTAGAGCTGAGCAAAGTGATTTCTTAGGTGAAATTGGGATGGCTGAGAGAAAAATCCCTTGATGTGTCTTTACAACAATACAGTAAAGTAGCTGATGAGCTGTTTTTGGAAGGTGAAGTTTTGGTGAGAGCTGATAAGCTGGTTCCAACTTCATGATTTCACCAACAGATATAGTGATACTGTGCATGTGGAACACTTAAGCATGATTGCCACAAAACGCAGAAGAAGAAATGATTTTTGGTGGCCAGGTGTGGATGCTGAAGTGGACGAATTAGTGAGAAACTTCACGCAATGTTGCTTTAGTGACGATCATTTATCTACCACTGGGCCCACTCCCATTCCGGTAAACAATCCCAGTAAAATGTGGCAGAGAATTGCTGTAGATTTTTTGGGACCCTTCAATATACTGCCTTCTAGGATTAGGTATTTCATAGCTTTGATTGATCATCTTTCAAGGTGGGTGGAGGTGCGAGGAGTGACAAATATCAAGTGTTTTCTTGAGAAGGGACACCAGAGGTACTCCTCACTGACAATGATGTTCAGTTCACATCTTTGGCGATGAAAAATTTTCTTGATAGGTATGGAGTGAAACATCTACGCACTCCTCTTTATCATCGACAGGCTAATGGAAAAGTGGAAAGGTTTAACAGAGTGTTGGTGGAATGTATACAAAGTGCAATCAGACCGAACATGGATTGTGAGACTGCATTAAAAGAATTAATTTGGGCCCACCTTTCTACACCTCAGTCGATCACGGGGAAGGTACTCTTTCAGCTTATGAGAGGGAGAAAGGTGGTATCTTCGCTTTGTCACTTTTGGAAGGTGGATTTGAAGGGTCAGAGTTGTGATGTTTTGAGTGGATGTGAAAAAAATAAGATTTTGAGTGACAAAAGCAGAGTGCTTGTGTTGTCAGAGAAAAATTATGTTTAAGGACAGTGTTCCCAAGAAGTCTAAGATCAGGGTTGGGGAACATGGTTCGTATCAAAGATCCTGTGTTGCAAAGAAAAGGATTTTCTACATTTCGGGATCCAGTTTGGGTTATTGAGTTGAAAGGTAATGCTGTGCGTGTGTCAAATGGGCAGTGGTGGAATTTGCCTAGAATTGCCAAGGTGGAAAGAGAGGTTGCTAATAAAAACAGTGACTTTGAGGGAAAGGAAAAACAGAACAATCAAACAATAAGTATGGAAAAGTGGTTAGAGATTCTGATAGTTTATTGTTGAGAAGAGTGGTAGAAATATTAGACCTCCCAAATGTTATACGGAAGAGTTCCATGTGCTAAATCTTCATTTTTTTATATTTACATGTGATATTTTGTTTGTTGTTTATTGCTTTATTTCTATATGTTTATTAGATATGTTCTAAATGTTTTATTAAAAAAGAAAAAGGGATGTGTGGCATTCTCATTAAGTATTTCATCTATAATCATTCATTTTATTGTTAAGCCGTAGTAGATGTCATTGGGTGTCTTTGTGTTCTGTTCTGTATTTTCTGTTATTTTGAGAGCTGTGTAAACATTAGATTCCCTGGGCCCTTTTGTACTGGCAGCTCATCTGCGTGTGACCTCTTCAATAAATATTTATTTAGAAACTTACACTGTGGTGTGTTCTCTACTACACACTACACATCGCCATCAGGGCAGTGACAGTGGTGTTTCTCAGTTCATGTTTAATCACTCCCTTTTGATAAATATATTACTAAAGCTTGGTGCGGCAGCGCAGTGTCATTTACAGATCATACCTTTCCAAGAAATGGCTAAAAACCTTCCCACTACCTTGCAGCGTTAGTGATAAAACTATATAGTGTATTAACAATAACCTGCAAAAATTTGGTTTCATAAAACATATCATTTGGACATCACCAAGTAAAGTGTTTTGATTTGTTTTTCCTCTTATTAAAATATTTTTTTTCCTCATACAGAAGTACACAAAATGGGCTTTCACAGCTACTGAAACATTTTAAAATGTTTGTGCAGTTGATTTATTATCTATTTAAATGCGTGTTAGGAAAAACTTGATACCCCACAGTCTTTCATTTCACACTGCTACAGAAGACTAGGCAGTTCACTTTACAAAATCCTGGAACTCTGCAGTCAGAGAAGGAAAAGTAATTGTAAATTGACTTCTGACCTCTGTCTATGAACACAGAGCAAATGTGACTAGATAAAAACAAGATTTAAATGCATCTTTATTGCTCCTTCTCTTTCTGGCTGAACAGGACACCTGTTCTTTGTCAACTCACCAGAACGTGCGAGTAGGTCCTAAATATAGCTTGACCTGATTAAATCTGACTCGCCATAGTGAGTGGGCGAGTATATTTTTCAAGGCCTGCAATATGAGGCACAAGTTTCCCCCGGCTTCCCGTTCTTATGGATCATGACTGTCGTCGCAGGTCTCGGGGCAGGACTCCCTCCTGTCTTGTTCTGAAGAAAATTAGGCTGCCTACAATGTGGGATTTGACACATTTAGAGGGATTCCCTGTTTTTTATCTTTCACAGGGCATCTTCTCTAGTCGGCATCCAGGGAGCAGCTTGCTTCTTCTTGGAGTCGAGGCGTTGATATGTCCTTGATAAAATTCTCCAAGTCAGACTCCTCTTTCTCTCACTGTGCCTGGTAGAGACTGCTGAGGTGTTTAGCCAAACCTGAGCCACCACCATCAGGGTTTCTGCCAGCACCCCTAATCCCAGGTCTGTGGTGGATATCCACCTCTACCCATCCTCTCTCTGAGCTAGCCACTCTAATAGATTACCTACCTTGTCCCCATCTCATAGACTTTTATAGGACCAAAACCTTTATTTATTATTTATAATGAATTCCAGTCAACATTTCCTCTTAACTGGTTTTAGCCCAGTGCACTTCATCATAGCTTTCCTACTCCAGGGGACTTTCTCTAAAACTTTGCCTCCATGTCCCTGTGATGGCACATCTAGCCAAAGCAAATGTCACTTTATGCTTTTTTTGTTCATTATACTCAACCCCCGCCACTCAATTTTGATTCCCATTTTTCTCAAAGCTAACATTAGATCATACTAGTTATCACTGACATGCCTGCAGAAATGAGATACTCCTGCCATTTGTTTGGCTGTTTTAAATTTTTTTCAAAGTGCTAATAATACTAGGAAAAGATTTGGATCTGGATTGTTCATTTTATAAGGTTTTAATCTGAAATCTTAAACGAATTGCATGTTTTTTTCTGTACAGTATACAATCCATATTTTATTATATCTATTGTAATGTTTTTTTTATTGTAGGCCCTGTATTCTTTAATGGTTGTATTATAGCAGAATAAAGATTGAATGAATTAGCTGTCCTCCTATAATTGTCTTATAGACCTCCCTAGATCTATCTCTGATGGCACTGAGCCATAGGTTTCCTTGAAGTATAGGTCTGTGGACTCCTTAATCAGTTTTCTTGTGGCTCAGTCAGACATGCTCCGACCTTCTGATTTCTCCAGGACCTCCACCAACCACACATTTATGTATGCCCCTTTGCATCATCCACCTTATCCTTTAAATGTTCAGTGGTCTTCTGAAGGGCCTGAATCTTCTTGTCACTTTCCATTACCGTGGGTTCTGGGCAGGCTAATGTGCGTTATGCGTCCCCCACTCTGTCCGCTAGCTTTTTGTGATCTAACCTCAATAGCCCAAGCTCCAGGGCAAAATCTTCATTTTTTTGTTCCAGACGGTTTTCGTGTCCGTATCACAGCTAAAATTGCGGGATGGGTGCTTCCAATCTTAGTCCCGTCTCCAGCAGCCTCTGGTCATTTTTGTCTTCTCTTTGGGGGGGGGGGGCAGCACCCTGGGTCTCACCATTATACCTCTGAACCGACTTAGTTCTGGCCCAGGTCACCTCTGGGTCCCCTGTGGCCCTCTGCAGATGTGTGCCCGTGCAGGTAGGTGTCCCAGTCCACCATCATCAGATGTGATCCCTCAAACACAGTGGTATCACGGATCGCAGTGGCTCATCTGACGTTACCTCCCAGGCGGAACTCCCCGCCTCGTCCCCCCCGCCCTGAGGCCTCCACACCAGGTGGGATGGCTCGCCAGTCACCAAGCCCCTGGACCTGGACAGAACAGCCCACCCCAAGCAGCAACTCCAGGCGCCCTGCAGGCACGAGTATCCTCAGCTTACATTGGAGCCCAATCAATCCGGGGGTCTCCTTCACGGGGTAGGGTATCTGTTGTATCTTATGTCTTCCTGCTGCTCAGCTAGAATGCATGTGATGCGGATTGTTGGATGAATGGAATGTTAGAGGTTTGTGAATGTCAGTTGGGTGAGGGCTGAGCAGCAGGACAGCTGCTCCTAATGGGGTTATCGTTTTATCTTATTAACATCTTAACTTAAATAAAGTAACTTACTTAATCTACATGGAAGTACCGGCATCTTTCTGATTACATCAGTATCCCACTTGCAATCTACTTCCAGTTTAGTGCCCACTCCTGGGCAGTCTGGACGTAGCACATGAGGCAGAGGTGCAACAATCCCATCCACCCCCTCTCGAGCCCGCCTCTATATCCGGGGTCTACCCTTGGCTCAGCGGGCTCAGGGTCCCTCGGAGCCTGTCCCCTGGGAGCCGCAGACATCAAATGGGATTTCCCAGACCACGTCAGGCCTGTGTCTTGGCCTCCAGCCAGGTGCCTCTTTCCCCGACACCCTCTCCGAACTCTGCCCACCGCACAGTGATAGTAACCTTTTCGATCAGGGTCGCTGGGTCCGAGTTGTGGCTGCCCCCCCCCAGCTTTTGGAGCAGGGCCTTTTATGTCCAGGTCATGGGCACCGCCTTCTTGTGGGGCCTCATACAACGGAGTTTCCCGTGGCCAAATGAGCCACCCACCACCAACCCGTGCAGCCAAACAGTCTGGCAGCCTCAACTGGCAATCCTTCGGTGTGCAGCAGGATGATTGCGCCCTCAGGGTCATGAGCCGGAGTTCTGAGTTCAAACAGCCATCTTCGTCGGTTTGTAGCCATGCTACCTCCCCACTTTCCACTCTAACTATTAAGTGTACCACTTCCACAGTTATGGATATCTTTTTCTCTAAATCGATTGGTTTTATTATTGTTATATTTATAATACATTGTTGAATCATAATGAATTCATTTTAATTTTTTTAGATTCTGATCCCTTCCCTTTGCACAGTCACAGACTCAGAGATGTGTTCTTACTTGCGAAATTGTGCCTACATTTTTCATATTGCTCAGCCTTGCCCATAAATGAAATCAGTTGCCCTTTATCTGCTCATTTTGATGTCAATACAAATTGACCTTACCCGGCTATCTTTCGGCATGACCCCTCTTGCAAAGATGGTGTTACCCTAATATTACACTTCCCTCAAGACAAATGTGCTTTTCTCTTTTGTCAGTGTGAAGTCAGCATCCCTCGATGTGCTGAACAGTGTGCAATTTGACATCATGCTTTTCCTTGTGTATTCCATGCACTTATATATTTTGTCTTGCAAGAACAGCACACTACTTTGATTCTTGAACAAATTTGTCATCATGCATTTAAACACACTCGTAGAGGAAGCCAACCTGAAAAGCAGCCTTGTAAATTGAAAAATGACTTCTCAAGCAAGGAAGTCTGTGAAGAAGGTGGATTTGCCAGCTTCTAATCCAGTTTAAAAAATAGTTTGCCACCATGAAACAATAAAACTATCTTATTGATGATGGGCAACAGAACCCTGTCTTACACCACATTTTGATTTAATCTCCTAAAGTCGGTGCAAAATCTAAGATTGCTTGTCCACCGTGCATGCAATCACAACTGGCTCAGTCCCACAACGGCACCATCTTCTCCAACCTCGCCTTTTCTTCTGTCTCAACTATGGAAACCCTTGTCAACTCACGCCAGATAGGAATCTTGTTCTCCTTTAATGGTATCCTGCTTACTTACCACTTCAGTGTACCCACAACATCCATAAATACACTCACACACTCATTCAGCATGTTATTATTATTATTATTATTATTAAAATTTTATAGAGCGCGTAGTCACCCTAAGGTATCCCAGTGCTAGAGATCCCTACTTCTGGGGGTTCGGCATCAGAGAAGGGGAAAGGGCCAGTTTCAGAAGGGGAAGGTTGCCATTAAGGAAAGAGATGAGCCTTGAGCCGTTTCCTGAATCGTACATAATTGGATTCTTTTCTCAAGTCTCGGGGAAGAGCATTCCAGAGGCGTGCGGTGTGGACCGAGAAGCGTCTTCCACCCGATCGGGCTTTCTTGAATCTAGGCATGATGATGAGGGACTCATTGTCTGATCGGAGGGATCTAAGGGCTTTGTACGGTTTTATGAATTTCCTTAGAATAGGAGGGCCTTGGTTCTGCAGTAGCTTGTGGGCTAGGCAAAGGGCCTTGAAAATCACACGTTCCCTCACTGGGAGCCAGTGGAGGAGCTTAAGAGCAGGTTTGGCTGAAGCTCTGGCCGGGGTGTTGGTGAGGATCCGGGCCGCCGCATTCTGGATTTTCTGAAGTTTATTTAGGGTTGCTTCAGGCGCACCCAGGTAGATTGCATTACTGTAGTCTATCCTGGAAAGTATGAGGCCTTGAATCAGGAGTCTTTGTGATATTGGTGGAAGTAGGGGCAGGATCTTTCTCATGGATTTCAGTAGTCCGAAGCAGGTGCCGGCTACTTTTTTTGCCTGCGTGGTGAATGAGAGATCAGTATCTATCCATACTCCCAGGCTTTTTACTTCCTTCTTTGGGTCTGGGGGGGCCCCAGACATGGTGGCCAGGTGTCCAAGGGGAGGGTAAGTCCTTTCTGACCCAGAAGGAGGATTTCCGTCTTTGATCCATTCAGCTTAAGATCTGAGCTATTCATCCACCCTTGTACCTGCGTTAAGCAGTTAAATAAGTCCGCCGGTTGTTTACTAGGGTGGGATAGGGAGACGACAAGTTGTGTGTCGTCTGCATAGCTGACGATGCTCACTCCGAACGGAGTGACAACCTCCTCCAATGGAGCCATGTATATGTTAAACAATGTGGGGCTCAGGGAGGAGCCCTGAGGTACCCCACATTGGAGGGGTGTTTCGGAGGAGCAGGTGTTATTTACCCATATCTGAAAGGAGCGTTGGGCCAGAAAGGAGGAAAGCCAGGATAGAGCAGTACCTTCTACTCCTACCTTTTTGAGCCGTTTGATCAGGAGTTGATGGTTGACGGTGTCGAAGGCCGCACTTAAGTCGAGGAGGATCACTGCCACTGATCCTCCTTCGTCTAAGAGTGCCCTGGTCTCCTCCACCGCCGCCAGGAGGGCGATGTCAGTGCCCTGTCCTGGACGAAAACCGGTCTGCGAGTTTTTTAGCAGGTTATTCGATTCCAGGAACTGGGAAAGTTTCTTGTTCACCAGTTTCTCGGCGATCTTGCTGGTCCCAGGGAGGAGGGATATTGGTCTATAATTAGCCAATTCTGCTGGATCCAAGGAGGGTTTCTTTAGGAGCGCTTTTACAACAGCCGCTTTCCAGCTCGGGGGGACAAATCCCTGTTGAAAAGACGCGTTAATCAGATGGGTGAGGGGGGGAATGATGGTAGGAGCTACTTCCTTAAGGATCCGTAGCGGTGCGGGGTCCCTAGGGGATCCGCTTTTGACGGTTTTTAGCGTGTTCTCGACTTCTTCGATAGATATTTGCCCCCAAGAAGTAAGTTTAGGGGAAATCGAAGTGTCGAGTAGATCGCCAAAGTCGCTCGGATTAGATGGAGGGATAGAGTTCAGAATGTTTTGATTTTTTTCTTGAAAAAAGCTGGCTAACCGATGGCATTTATCCTGATCTGCCTTGGGGTCTGGGGGGTTTCTCGGGGTGGGAGCAGGGACGTTGAGAAGGTCCTTCAGGATGGTGAAGGTTTCCACAATTATCAATCTTCTACTGTTAAAAGTTGCTCCTCATCCCTGTGATCATGAATTGTATCAATCTATATGAAGTACCAAACCCTATAAGTGCGATCTTCCCTTATCGACTAAAAACTTTAGAAATAAATAAATACATATCTTTCCTGCAATTCTCCTTCCTTAAACAAAACTATGCCCACTAGTAATCAGGAATATTTATCCTCTGCTATAGCCCAATGGAAAAATATTCTTAGGTTGCAGCAAAGTCTCTGAATATTTCTACCTAAAATGATTTCTGGGAATGTTGGTGTACATTGATCTTGTATTGACCATCAATTCTAAATTTATCCCACAACAAATCTGTTTGTCCCATTCTCCCCAGTGGTTAATATGTAAAAATGAAGTTCCGGGGCTCTCGTCAGGCCATTTCTTCTGTTAGCATTGCCTAAAACAGAACCAAGTACTAACCATGAAAGTGGGGAGAGGATGTGGCGCAATCACCACAGCTGCCAACTTCGGAGCTGGGGAACCAGGTTCGAATCTGGGCGTCGGCTCAACATCCTGTGATTCTCTTAATCTCCATGTAAATTAATGAGTCCTTAACTGGTGCTCATGAAAAGCATTGGTGTAGATGATTAAATGCCGGTGCTGAGCACCAGAAACCACTGGCTCAAATTCAGCACTAATTCACCCTAAAGGTTACCATAGTGTTTTTCCCTCCTCTTATTTGCAACATCCTCCACGTTTTGGCACTCAATTCTGGCCTTTCTCTCACTACAGCAAAATGTGCCATTGTCTTATGGCTTCTGATGCTGTCTGAAATAAATAATTCAGAAAAGGGGGTGGTGATGAACAGAGTGTCTGAATTAAGCAGACCACTCTTACCCAGTCCAAAGATCAGGGCTTGATCCATCACCGTTTTTTAGCTCACTGCACCATCCCAGCTCAGAACTTGGCTATATGCAAATCAGTCTGACCCTGGCCCAGTGCATCATGGGAACAGGGCAGACCAAACTACCAAGCCAATTCTTATACTGGGAAGGAAACAAGCTACCGGGGAACGGTTTCTGGCATTTCAGCCGTCTTCGGCCCGGCTTGCTTGAATCCTGATGGTGCAATGAGCTAGGGACTCACATCTGAGTATACCCTTCCACGCTTATGGTGGACAAAAATGATTCAGAAAAGGGGGTGGTGATGAACAGAGTGTCTGAATTAAGCAGACCACTCTTACCCAGTCCAAAGATCAGGGATTGATCCATCACCGTTTTTTAGCTCACTGCACCATCCCAGCTCAGAACTTGGCTATATGCAAATGAGTCTGACCCTGGCCCAGTGCATCATGGGAACAGGGCAGACCAAACTACCAAGCCAATTCTTATACTGGGAAGGAAACAAGCTACCGGGGACCGGTTTCTGGCATTTCAGCCGTCTTCGGCCCGGCTTGCTTGAATCCTGATGGTGCAATGAGCTAGGGACTCACATCTGAGTATACCCTTCCACGCTTATGGTGGACAAAAATGATTCAGAAACGGGGGTGGTGATGAACAGAGTGTCTGAATTAAGCAGACCACTCTTACCCAGTCCAAAGATCAGGGCTTGATCCATCACCGTTTTTTAGCTCACTGCACCATCCCAGCTCAGAACTTGGCTATATGCAAATTAGTCTGACCCTGGCCCAGTGCATCATGGGAACAGGGCAGACCAAACTACCAAGCCAATTCTTATACTGGGAAGGAAACAAGCTACCGGGGACCGGTTTCTGGCATTTCAGCCGTCTTTGGCCCGGCTTGCTTGAATCCTGATGGTGCAATGAGCTAGGGACTCACATCTGAGTATACCCCTTGTTGTAAATATGTCTGAAATAAATAGACCTCTACTTAGATATGTTGACAGCTTAGTGAAAGTGTTTCTCCGTTCTTCTAACTGCTAGACCATGAACATCTGCTGAAGGAAAGAATTTAATTGCATCACCCCTCTGCCCCTATAGCTTTCCCTCACAATGGCTCCCTCTAGCCAGCCATGACACTACTAACAGTTAAAACGTTTATTATAATTCTCAAAAAAATCAACCCAGCCTTTCTGTGAACAAACTACGATAAAGGACAAGGCACCAAGATATGATGCAATAATCTTACTGTTAATACGATGCCCCTAGGTATACGGAAACAATAAGCACACCTTTGATGACTGGTGTAATGTTTTACATGGACTGGTACATATTGGTTAATCTGAAATAAAATGTTTTATCCAAAAAGTATCTTTGTAGAGACGTGGGTGTGTGGGTGTGCCTCATGATTGTTCCATTTCTATGTTGAGCTGAGTGGTCGGTTGTCCATTTTGTGGAAAATGCAGAGTATTTTTTAGTTCGGCATCTCTAATCAAATACATAGTTAACAGAAGGTATTGTGTGCCTGAGTTTGTTGTAGTAAATGTATGCCAACTTTATATGAGTGGGTCTAAGATGTGTGTGTCGATCGATGGGGAAAGTGCTATTGAGTTGCTGGCGCCATGCCAATTGTATAGCTGTTGTGCTGTGTTAGGCACAGGAGTTACGAGTTCTGTTTGAGGCTGGATGTATATAATGTATGACTGAATTCTTGGGAGTGTAGTAGTTTTGTTGTAGCTCAGTTAATGACCAGTTATGGGACAGAAGTCTGTGCTTGGTGCCTATAGAAAGGACTGTCAGCAATGTGCCGATGGGCAATTGGTTGGTATGTTTTAGTTGGGAGATGCATGCTTTCCAGCAAAAGATGTCAAACAGGTTTTGCTAACGCTCTCTAACACAAACATTCCACAACCCTACCACCCAATGGTGCATTTTTATTAGTACCTGAAGAGGTTTGTGTAGAAGATATCCACAACTCTCTGTTTTGATATACAAAATTTTAATGAGCAAATAGCTGGCACCAACTTAAAAGATGGCCCTGTGCAGTGCTTCGTGGCAGTCAGATAAGTGATGCTTAAGTCTTTAGTGAACATGGGAGATTTGGATGTAAACACTCTTACTGAGCGGAGGTAGCAGCTGGTTGCTTTGAAGATTTTGAAGTTCGGATGATGTCACACTGGACTGTCAAGCTCTAAAGAAAATTACTATTTTGAAGGATGTCATTCATTGATGGATCCACAAGGTAGGGTTGGCTTTATATGATTCTTAAGTAATCACCTTCAACAGGAATTAAAAAGCTCAGAGCAGGGAGGGTTGAAGTATTTCACCAACAAGGTTGTACCTTTATCACAATGATGTTACTGATTAGCGTGAGTCTTCTGGGAGCTACAGTTATGTCACCTTTGTCCTGCAAAATGTCTAGCAAAGGCAAGCTTTCAATGCTGTTTATTTTTTGTTTAGTTCTAGTAACCTCAACCTTCTTAAAGTCAGTTATAGCTCCCTCCCCCAATTGGTGCAACTCTACACAAACCTCTTGGTAGCAGTTTTGTTATCTGAGGTTTCTGGACCTTGAGCCGAAGTCTCTTCTGTCCCAAGAACCTCTCAGCTACTCTACAACTTCTAACCTGCACATATGTCAGTGTGTTGAGATGGTCAAAAATTCTGACTGTTATCCTAGATCGGGCAAGTTATCAATAATTTAATAATCCCCGGAATCAGCATAACACCCCAACACAAATTCAGGCCCATTTTATAACAGCAAAGATGTCACTTAGAGAAACAGCCACATACAGTGAAACAGAGCATGTGGCCCAAATGAGACCTCTGTCCACAGCAGAGGTTAAAAATCCAAAGGTCCATATTACAACGTAGAAGAATAGGGTAGGTAGACAGTTCCTTATACAACCGTAATGTATCTGAAGCAAGACATAACTACATATACATGTAGTCTAATATAGCTCTTCCCCTTGTTTCATTGCTTCTATGCAGGGGTCACAGGACAGGTCTGCTTTTTAGCCAAGATCATCTTTCTTTAAGGGGTTAGTTATATATAATAAACACTGCAGGAGGATTGTTATTGCAGTTAGTAAGTCAATGGATTTTAATTCTTGGAAATGTTCTACATCGAAAATGTAGCTTGTCATTGGCGGATGTTTGTAGCCCATTCACTTATTATAGATATCAGTCAGAACTGAAATGAAACTGCAGAATATAAGTATGTCTTGTTACACTCGGGTAAATGTTAAGTCCCAAAAAAGGTAAAAAAGAAAATGACCATGAAAGAGTGCAAGAACCAACTTCCACAGAAATGTAAACAAGCGGCAGTGAGAAGAGTTCATCTCATCTGCTTTGTCAAGACATTCCAAATGTTGAATATCAACTTCGTAGAGAAAAGTATACGTACCAAACCACACCAAAATCAAACATTTTACGAACTGCTCCTCATTCTGTCAGGAAATCTACCTGAGATGCACTATAGGATCATATCAGTCGCCAGCATCAATGGTCACATTTTGGTGGTTTAAAACTCCTCATGTAATCTAATTTTTTTTTGTCCTCGGACTGTTCTACCTGTGCACCTGTTGCCTCTTGCGTGGCAGAAAATAAACCACATAATTTTATTTTTTATTTGTATGGGGTTGTCCAGTTGGCCACAATTTGTATTCCCTAATCTCAACTATGGCAGCAAATTCTATAGAAATGTTAGCAATCACCAAGAAACATTTTCCTGACTTAAAAAGCTTACATTTGCATAAAGATCAATCACAAAACAAATCGAATATCTACCTTTCAGAAAGAAGAGATCATACAACTGCATACTCCTTCAATTGATGAACTAGATAGGCAGATTAGAATCTCATGCATGATACGGTAAAGAAAAAACAATGGAAGAGCATACAATTAGTATGTCTTTGAATATGGTTTCCTGGAATGCCTAAGGAATTCATCACCCTATTGAGAAAAAGAACAGATTGACATCCGTAAAAAATCAAGAAGAAATATTTCCTATTTCCAATAAACCGATATCAACTACAAAGAAACACGTAAGTTAAAACCCAGCAGAATTGACAAAGTATTTGTGTCCTCCATCCCTGGACAGAAAAAAATGGGGTAACTTTCTTATTCCAAAAAACCTACCAATTGAAAGAGATGTCTCCTGACTTATACTATATTGGACAAATGCATATTAGCATCTATACAAATGCATATTAGCATCTATGTAATCCAGCAAAGTGACTAATGTCTTTGGAAACAAATAGAAACACGCCTATCACACACACTCAACTTTAACTCTCTCACAGATCTTGTGCTCGACCATAAGTTGAAGTCCCACTTTTTCCTGACAAATAACTTTCTGATAAACATGAATACTGTAGGAAGGTACCTCCTGACTATGGTTGCCCCCAACTTTTTGCCCTGTGTTTTAGCTGGTTTTTGACATAGTCGACCTGGGATCCTGCCAATCAGGACCCCAGGCCTACTGCTCTCTCTTTAAAATGGATTCCATGTACCCTAGGTACATTTCCAATTGGTACTGGGCCACCTTATCAGACCCTGTAACTCAGGGCATAGGTGTACCCAGGGCTGCCAGGGGCTGCAGCATGTATTATGCCACCCCTGGCTGGCCTCCTAAATTTGACACAACTGGCTGCATGACAGCTGGGGCAAAGTCGTGTAATCACCCTTTGCTGTAGGTGTAGTATACCTATACCTAACCCTAAAATGGACACACAGATTCCTATCAGTCACTCCTATGGCAGGCCTTGACAATCCTGAAGGCAGAGTGCTTGGAATCGTGTGAGATGGTGCTCTGGCATGAGCCGAGCCTGTCTGCAGCTTGCGGAACCAAGTCCTAATAGCTGTTCCATGATATCGCATACCATATACTCTTAAGTGCATTATAATCCTCGCGGTTAAATGCTAACTTTGGTATTGCTTTATCAAAACATGTCGAGTAAGGTGTCATACGAATTGGAATACTAACCCCTCGCCAATTCTGGCGACGGGGTTAGCATTCCACCCTTCTAGAGGGACACGACATGTATGTAACTGTGAACCCCGGTTAAAGTTAACTGAAGCCTCAGCTCCACAAAATGGATGCTGCCACCACAGACACGAGTCTGACCTCCTGCTGCAGGGAGTCCTTCCAGCGAGGGAGGCCTGGACAAAGGGTTTCCTGTCCGGGGCGGTGCTAGCACCGTCCCAGACATGGTTTTGTGTATCCTGGGTAGGCAGGGCTTTTCAGGAAGGTGACTGCTGAGTGGCACCCCGGTGCTCACTACGCATAGGCCGGTCAGAACCAGTTCCAGGGGCACACCAGCCCCTGGCCTGGGGAAAGTCCGGCATGGCAGAGGGGTGTAACCAACCCCCTCCTAGTCCCACCCATAGGCAGGACCTAGTCACCGGGTCAGCCCCCTTTTTTAGTATAAAGATGGGAGCGGGCCCCCTGTTCAAATTAGATCATCTTTGGAATCAAGACACGACTTTCTACGAAAGGACATCAAGATTTCTTCTTCAAGATTCTCCCTTGTGGCTAAGGAGTAGTCACCCTGCATCCGCAGGCACCATCCTAAGAACACTGCGGTCTGCTGCAAGTCCTTCCTCCGGAATCCGACTGCCCAGCTCGACGAGACCCGGCTTCCCTGGCACCTCTGACCTCTACTCACCTCTACAGCAAAGCTGAGAACCGTGAGTGCGACGAGACCTCGAGGGACCGACGATCGCCAAGACTGCACGACATCTTTACTGCAAGCCCACCGTGTCCTCCACGGGTGAGTGCTTTGGGGTCCGAGAAGCCCCGACCCTGCGCAGCTCCAGCACCCAAGATCAGCCTCCCTGCATCTCCACGATCTGCGTGGGGCCCTTCTGCTGTTTGCTGTGCACCGCGTTGTTTGGCTACTAGCCGGCTGGCTTGTGGCCTTCTGAACGACGCCCGACGACATCACTGCTGCTGGTCTGGTTGCTCCAGACTGGCCCTTGCTTCCTTCTTGAAGAGAGGCACCCCGGACCCTCCTGGTCCACTCCAGACGCCATTTTAGGTCCACCGCGTGGGCTTGAATTTGCCAAGGCTTTGTTGCCCAATCCTGGGTCCAGAGACGCCGACAGCTTCTATCTTCGTGGGACAGCTCGATCCTCCTTCCTGGTCGCCGACAACGCCTCCTGGTCCGTGAGATCTCCGAGCACAGCGTCACCCACACGCCTTGCCGAGGTGGCTACCATCCGGTGCCCTCCTGGTGCCCACTGACTACTGGCTAGTAGTCTCGAACTTG
Source organism: Lissotriton vulgaris (assembly GCF_964263255.1). Taxonomy (NCBI): domain Eukaryota; kingdom Metazoa; phylum Chordata; class Amphibia; order Caudata; family Salamandridae; genus Lissotriton; species Lissotriton vulgaris. The sequence continues at coordinate 1,258,865,187 of NC_141696.1, forward strand.
GTCCCCTCTGCTTTCAGGTGTCATCTTCCATCGATCCAGGCTTGGATCCACCGAACTTTCTTCACTGGTCGCCTGCCAGCAACTTCTTTCTTCCAGGCTCCTGGTCCGTCAACGAGGATTCCCGACGTCTTTTGAGTCCTATGCAGCTGCAGCCCCTGGGCTAGGTAACTTCGGCATTTCGGTGCCCCAGCATAGCTCACTATCCAAGGGTCAGAATCTACTTTCGTTTTCTCCCTACCAGGTCGGGTTCGCCCGAGAACACTAACTTTGCAATTCCTAGCTACCATAGACTTTGTCCCGCATCTCGCGTGAGAGTGCACACACTGCACCCGAGTCCCCTGGGTCTCCTAGAAGTAATCTAACGATTCTATAGTCAAGTCCTAGCGATTCCAAAGGCTATTAGTACTGTACTTACCTGCTAGTAATTTCGCATTCCACTTTTCAAGTATATGGTTTTCCGTGCCCCTCGGGCATTTGTATATACTGTGCTAACTTAAGTATTTTTGTAAGAGTTTTGGTTTGTGCTTAGTACCCTGTCCTCATAAAGAGTACAGGGCTGTTGTGATCTTTAATAAATAACTGTTTATTTTCATAACACTTGTGTGGTGTCCTTTCACTTGGTGTTCAAGGGGTATATGTGGTATAACAGCTGGCTTAACACGCCCTCTCAAGTCTTTAGCCTTAGACTGCTCGTATCCACGCTACTAGGATAGCTGGTCTATAAGGTTGACTTACAACCAATCATCAATAAGGGTTGCTGGACTGATACATAGTGTTCACTAGAATAGTGACCACTGCATATCAGGCCACCTTCTCACAAATACTATAAACAAACTTTGTGGGGATGAGAGATGAGATCTGTTACATAACACGCTCCAACCATGCACCGTAGATTTGGAGTCACTCACCCCCTCCCCTCCCAAATGAAAAATGGAGAATGCACACTGTATTGCTATAAAACCAATAAATCAGAAACATTATTACATTCTTCAGGCCATAAATCTTGAAACTGAAGAATAATGTTAAAACTGCAGTCATTGCTGATGATGCTGTATACCGTCTTCTATTCAGACCTACTACACACAAAAGGAAGATAACCATTAAAAATATTTTCTTGATTTCAGTGATTTGTCTTCAAATGTAAGTATTTATTAGTTCAGTTCAATACAAACATTTCCTTCCAAAGTAACCTATTCCATTGAACATTTTGAAAAAAGAAATTGAACACTGTCCGTTCACGCTTTGTAAATTAATAACATTGATTTCTCATATCCAAGTCTTGGAAATGCTTAATACTCCACTCCAATGCATTTAGTGAATTATGAACCCTTCTTCAAGGGGAAAGGAGCAGCAAAAGAATTGTAAAGCAACTACATTAAAAAAAGAAAGAAATATGCAGAACCTCAACACTCGTTTATTGAGAAAAAAGTGTAAAACATTTATGTTGCTTCATGAGTGCAATTTAGGAACCACTTTCTTTAACAATACATTGCCCAAATGTTATCTTAAGATGCCATTGCCCACTTCTCCACTGGCCCCACCCAGTTTCCCCTGCTGACCCCGTCTTCTGTCTGCAAATACTGTGCAATGCCGAAGTGCAGAGAGTGAAGCGACAAGGTTGCCTTTTTCATAGAATAGATCGGGTTGAAAAAGAGCGTGGTAATCTTTCTGAAATTGCTGCTTCTAATAAAAGTCATTCTGTGAAGTTATTTAATGTACTGAAGTGAGGTTTGCTGCACAATTTACAAGCCAAATACGTTGATGGCTCAGTTTCTGCTCAGGCTTAGGGCCAAGCCAGACCCTTGATTCTTCTCTACTTATTAATTTGCTGGCTATGCTGCCTCTAAGCAGTACAGATAGAGAAAATGTGCTTTGCATGAATGCAAGAGGAAGGTACTAACTATACTGTTCTGTAAATAAATCAGACGAAGTGCTCCTTAACAGCACTGCACTCTAAATAAAACAGCACTGCCTATTTATCTACAGAGTAGTACTATTACAGAAAATTTACTTTGCAGTAACATCACTGCAATAGGAATGAACGAGTCTTATGGTCCTGCGCTCCTAGTTGCTGCTCCTTGCTCCTTTAGCTCCAAAGTTGCAAACGTTTTTTTCCCTTTTCCAACATCGCTGTTCTATTCCTTTCTTGATTTCTTTCTGGTTTCCCAATCCTTTGTGCGTCCTGTTGTGTGATGTTTGATGTAATTTCCTTTTCCTGTTCCTTTTTTTCCTATATGAAGGCTTCACTCTAGTTGGAGGGTGCATTTTTTGTTCGCTTGTTCCCTCGCTCGCTCCACTTGCTGATGGTGACTCCTCGATCTTCAAAAAGTCTACTGTTGTATTCCGGATTCCTGCATTTCTTCAGTCCTTTGACGTCTTTGGTGAGCAGGGATGTGTTTTACACCTCTGGATTTTCCTCCTGAGAAGGTAGCAGCTTCTAGAGGGCACTTGCCTACCATATATTCCAGTCTGTGGTGATATTGTGGATTCCGGGAACAGTTGATCATACATTGAATACCGGAATTATTGGGAAGCATGCAGATGTGAACACTTATGCAAATTGCACGGAGCAGGAGTGCACAAGGAGCACATGCGCAGATGATACTCTTACTATGAAGCGACATCCCTATGAAACATCCGTACACGTAGTAGAGAAATACCTGACCCTGGGTGGGCAATGGACCTACAAAGACAGGCCAAGTCATCCCACAGCCCAAGATATTTTCCACTTGGCTTAGCGGGCCTCCAATGGGACCGCTGCCCGCAGGCGGGACAGAAGAGTCCTCATCCCCTAAAAAAGAGATCTGGTGAAAGCCACTGTCACAAATTAACCCCTTGCATTGCATGAGTATTGCCTTGCATAGTGCAGTCGGAGACTGGCTTGTATTTCCGCTGGGAACCTGTTAGGCTAGTAAGTGGTTTGAGCCGACATTATAAAAACATTTTAGCTTTTGTTATTAAACTGAATCAGCCTTACACATTTTAAACTGTATTGGCCTTCTATTCAAGTAATGTCCACATGCTTTATGATGAACACGAAAATCAGGAAAATGTGCACCCCCTTTAGATTTGGTTTTTCTGAGTTTTGCTAATGAAGTTCTAGAATTTTTGTTTTTCCAAAGAAAGTTGGAAGGGAGAGAATCTATTTTCTTAAAATGAATGGACGGAATATGAATGTGAAGCATAGAGAAAATGTACAATAAAATAGGTGTAAACATCATTTTGATGGAGCCCAGAAGTACCCACCAGCAAAGAATAAGAGAAGAATAAGAGCATTCCGGGAAGAGAGGAGTTTATAAATATGATTGAGAGCTTCTTTCATATTGATTTTGACCAAATGAAATGGAATTATTAAACCATATGCCTAAATATTTAATTTTGGAGTCCATAAGAATCTTGTGGATTCAAAAGAATGCGGAACAAAAAATTTGTGAGAGGAAGAATTTCTGTTTTATCTGAATTGATCTTCTAACCAGAAACTAGAGAGAAGTCGGAAATTTCTTGTAATAAAGGTGGAAAGAAACCTCTGTATTGACGATAAAAAGCAAAATATCACCTGCATAAGCAGATAACATCAAACGGCGATCACCATAAAGATAGCCAGCAATACAGTCATTACTGCGAATGTGAGACAAAAAAAGGCTCAAAAGCTAAACTAAAGAGAAGAGGGGGGAGGAGACAACCTGACGAACTCCAAGTTGTAGAGGAAAATATTGAGATTTGCGCCCATTAAAAAATACATCATTGGTAGGGGTAGTATAAAGCAAAGAGATGAGATAAATAATATTAGGACCAAAACCATGCCTGGTAAGAGCCTTAAATAAAAAAAGACCATCCACCCCATTGAATGTTTTTTGAGTATCTTTGGAAACTGCAGCTAGAGAATAGGAAAGAGAGGGAGCCTTATTTAAAACATTAAAAAATAACAGCGAATTGTCAGAAATCACTCTACCCTTAAAGAAACCACATTGCTCTTTGCCAATCAAATTTGCATAAAAGGCTCCAACCGTATAGCAAGTAATTTATAGGCTACATTCACCAAATAGATAGGGCGATTGTTCGTACAGCGAATTAAACCTATTGTGGCTTCTTGAAAAGTACCTTCTGCTTTACCTGAGATATAAAATGACCCGGAGTTTTACTTTTTTGAGTAAAGGCTTCAGATCAGAAAATTTAAGATGATCACGAGGAGGAGGAGGAGGAATGGTATTAAGGTAAGATTGAATACGGAAAACAGAAAGAGGCGAATCAGAAGTATATCCATTTTTATAGAATTTTATTAATTCATCTTAAATATCCTGATCTTTAAAGCTTCCCCTCGGAAGAATGTATGGAATCCATTATTACTCGGTTTTTCAGAGACTTAAGGTAAATAGCCAGAAGCTTACCAACTTTATTACGGCCACTGTAATAACGAGTGCTGGTGTGCGATTGTAAAATATTACTGAACACCATGTTGGAGGCAGTAGTATCCATGCTCCTTAAGCCGGACAGGGAACCCATCTCCCCGAGTTCCTACAGACCGATCTCCCTCCTAAATATAGAAGCCAAAATACTGAGTGGGATATTGGCGTTCTTTTAATGCCGTATATGCCCCAGCTGATCCACCCTGATCAAGCTGGGTTTATCCCTAAACGGAATACCACACATAATTTGCGGCGCTTGGCGCATGTATGGCATGCACCAAACTTAGAATGAAAATTGGGCGCTGTGTCTGTTAGACATCCAACAGGCTTTTGACTCAGTGGAATGGGATTACATGTTGGCAGTGCTGGAAAGAATGGGAGTGAGAGGCCATTTATACAATGGATGGAAATAATATATAACAGACCGACAGCAAGGGTGCGCCTATGTGGTCAGGTCTCGGAAAGTTTTGTACTGCAAAGGGGTACCTGGCAGGGGTGTCCCTTGTCCCTGATCATGTTCGCCATTGCAATGAAACCTCTGGCAATCACCCTAGGGGATACACACCATGTGGCCTTCATGTATGCCGATGACTCTATACTTGCGTCACCCTGAGCAGGCGGTCCCGGTGCTCACCACAGAGTTGGAAAGGTTTGGTGTGTGATCCGGCCTACGTCTCAGCCCGGGCAAATCCAAACTATTCCTCATGGGTAACTTAATAGGGACACACGAAAAAGAGCTGTCCAATGTGGGGATGCGATCTGTACTAGACGGAATAAGGTATTTGGGGATTACACTAATGCACACAAGCACATCATATCGGGACGATAACATAGGGAAGAGAGTGGAAGGTATTAAAAAGTCTGTTGCCTTCTGGGAAGAGCTCCCATTATCTCTAATGAGTAGAGTAGCATTGACTAAAATGGTCATCCTACCGCAATGCCTCTACACCCTACAAAATTCCATATATAGAGTCCAGCACAAGTATTTTTATTAACTTGAAAGCCTGAGAGTGGAATTGATGTGGGGACAATAAAGGAAGAGGATAAAGTTGAGCACCTTGCAGAGGGGGTGGTGTCAGGGGGTCTGGGGGTCCCGCGATTAGATTTCCACTACATGACCGCACAACTCAAACACGCGGTGCACTGGTTTGATGAACAGGACAACTGGGAGGGGCGACTGTTGGTGGGCATGCATCGGGGGATTCCCCTCCCGGAGCTTTTTATGATGGGATCCAGAGTACCTGAGTTTTTTCCATATTTAATGAGGCATGTTGCTTTGAACTGGGAACTAGTGGTACAGAAAGTAGTTAAGAGAGCACCCTACACCCCAGAGACACCACTATGGGTGGTAAAACCTTTCAAAATGATAGGGCAAAAAATGAACATTAATAAGTGGAAGGAGGGTGGCTGCCACACAATGGGAAATCTACATATCAATAAGCAGTTCATGACGAGAGAGGAAGCAGAGAACATGTTTCAATTAGGCAGCGGGCAGTTCCTACACTATGCAAAGATCTCTGCAGTGGCCAGGGAACTATGGTCCGGCATTCACGCAGGAGCCTCCGGTCACAACAGTATTGCAGAGGATAACCACCCTGGGATTCCTCCTACCTCCTTTCATCGCTGGGCACTTTGGACACGGGAAACGCTGCTCCAGACCGCTGTGTGCCGCCCCTGCTCGCCGGACCCGCTTCGCGGGTCCCGCTTCGCGGAGACACAGCGGCTGCCACTCCACACGGGGCTTGACTTCACCGGCAGGGCTGCGAGGGTAGAGCGGAGGACTCCATAGACCAGGAGTCCCCGCGCGCCCGTTAACACCTGGGCTCCTCTCCCTGCCGGCCCCGCCCCCTCGGGGTAACCACCTATCCTATAAAGCAAAGGCAACAACCCCGCTGCGCGGGAGCGCGCGGGAGGGCGCCGGGAGAAGCCCGGGACAAGGGCGGGACCGTTTGAGGCCGTTCGAGGACTAAGAGGACTGGCCTGGCCCACCCCCCTTGGTTCTTTCCACCGTTATCGTGCCTGGACTTTGAGCCTAGTGAGTACCACACAGAAACCGTAACTATCACACATCATGTGTTCCCGGGGGAGTCGCAGTAAGACCGCGCTGGGTTTAACCAAGCCAAAAGGCACCTTGGACGATTTCCTAGTAAAAACTAATTTGGCAATAGATGCCGAAATTACAAAAATGCAGAAGAGGGTTTCAATCGAGTTAGATGCTGCACGCAGGCTTTCCCAAACATTTGCCAACTCTAAAAAATCTTCCTTGGGAAATATTGCGTCTGCTGCATCTCCCCAACAGGTGGCACGTCCCCCTCCTTTGTTGATTCTCGCTGACGTTCATCACTCCCCCCCTCCTTCCCCTCCACCACCATCAGACTCTTCATTTATTTTCTCCCCCATGACCGTCCAACCTAGTGAGGGTGACCCACCTACCGAGCAGGGAAATTCCACCACCTTGCCGGTTATAACTGCCCCCTCCTTCTCTGTAGCAAAAAGTACAAACCCAGGTCGCCAAGCTTTGAAGAAGAAAAACAATGCAAAATCTGCCTATGCTCGTAAGAAAGCCAAAGTTGCAAGGCAGCAGTTTTTCAACCATAGACGAACTCTACCCAACGCAGGGGATCCTAAACAAACACCACCCCCAGCTACCCACCTAATAGGGGATGATAGCAACTTCACTACTGCCCCCGCGGTAGAGAATCCTATTATCCTTATAGATAACCCAACACAGGGAGGGCTAAACGAGACAGGGAGGGATAAGGATAAAGCGGGTGATGATGAAGACTTTCTCCAGACAGTCTGGGTCACTTTAAAACAACTATTGACACCTTTCGAACTCAGACTGTCACGTATCAAGAATCACCTACTTGAAATGGATAAAACACTAGTATCCCTGGCCACGCTTAGCCTAAAACAGCTGGAAGCAACACATCCCCATATTAATGAGAGTCCACCTCTGGCTAGAAATGTTGGTATCCAATCTGCTCCAGCCTCTAACATTGGCACTAAAGCAGCTACAGCGCCTAAGGAGGTTCCCCCCGCCCCCTTGATTCTGCCTGCACCTTTACCCCCTTCGTTATCCAAACCTACTCCGATCCCCAAACCTAGGACACTTGTAAATGTCGCTGCTAATCCTCCAAAAATAGAGGAAAAACCCCCTAAAAAACATCTCCAGCCCAAACCCCCTTCTAGAGCCGACCAGAAGTCGAATAATCCTATCACTCCTCTCTTAGAGCGCACACCAAATTTACACCCGAATCACCAGAACTTTCGCGGAGGCTATATTGATCTCCCCCCTGAGGCTGGGCCCTACGTGGTTATCTTGGCAGGGGTACCCCCGCTTGCCCCTGACATTGTTGAAACCCAGTGGTCCTTAAAAAACAAAGTGATCCACTGGTTGAATACCAATAGGCAGATTCCTCACACCAATAGGAGTAGGGTACTAATGGTCAGGAGAGTCCCTTGGGTGGGCCGTACCTACAAATCGATACCAGGAGATTGTATCGTGGTGTCATTTGCAGACCCTTATACAGCCCATCTCATCACCACATGGGACCCATACGTGACCGAACAAACCATTGTCACCAAACCCCTTACCTTTTTCTACCCTCCAAAACAGCTAGCAGAGCATCCTGGGGCTTGGACCACAGTCCACAACCACAGATGGAAGGGTCAGGGGCAGGGATGGCAACCCGTCAATAATTGGTGGGAAGGTGCACCCACCATGAATAGGTTTGGATGCTTAGATCAGGTGGATTGACTGGGAACAGTCGATCAAACACCTCGATCAAGTGATCAAAACCACGCAAAGATTGCCACTAATAGCAATACATTGCCACCCATGGTTAAGAACTCGACCCATTTGATGGTGGTTCCACCCTCCTCTGCCCAGCATCCGCTCCCTGTGCGAGAAATGCTACACCTAGACAGGGTACATTCCCAAGAACAGGTAGAGGTAATAGAGAGTGAGGGCCATACACATCAGGTAGATAGTGAACTGAAACACTCATTATTATCCTGGAATGTAGCAGGACTGGGTAATAAGATCAAGCATACACCCTGGTTGGAGATCGTCCAGAAGCATGGCATACTTTGCCTGCAAGAAACTTGGCTTGCAGAAGAAAGGCACATCATGGGGTATCGAACATTCCATACACCCGCTGCTCCCTCCACTGAGGGCCGCAATAAAGGGGGTCTGTGTATATACGTCTCGAACGTGGGGGATATAAAAGTGTATAATTTCCACTCTGACCAATATTTTCAAATCCTTTCTTTTAAATGGGGCGCCACACAAAAGGTCATACTGGTGAACTTTTATAACAATATGCCACCAAATGAAATGGAACCCATTTTAAATAAAATGTCAAACCACATCCATAAAGTGAGGGATCAAAACATGGGAGACCATACAGTTATTTGGGTGGGAGACTTTAATTGTGCAGTCTGCCCACTTTCTGAGTTAGGTTTGTGCGGCCTTGCAGATCGTGAGGAGGACGGCCCTTTTCACTTCTCACACACCAAGCTGGGGTCTCTCCTTAATAGTATTATGTTTACTTTTGACCTCACCTTCATTAATCAGGCATGCTCTCCCCCAGTTCCCTTTGCCCCAACATATAATGGAAGAGGTTGTGAAACCACAATTGACTTTGCACTGATATCCCCCACCCCGTCTAACTTTATAACCTTTTGGGGGATAGGGGATGATCCAATGAGTGACCATTACCCTATTACATTTGGGGTTAGGCTCCCAGTGGAGAAAGCAAAGGAATCTAGCGGTCCACTGTATCCATTGGAGGTCACCTTAACAAAGATAAACGGCTATGTGCTTAAGTGGGAGAAATTGAACCCCACAATCTTCTTCCACAATTTAATATCATCCTGCTTTGCAGACATATCTGTCTGCCTAGAAGAAGATGTTGAACCTAAGGCGATTTATGGCAGCTTTCGCCAATATACAGGAGTACATAAAAGGCGTTCTAACTAAGAGCCACAAAAAGAAGGGGAAACGTGCATCCGGGTGGTTTGATTCTAGGTGCACAGCTGCCTTAAAGAACTTGAAGAAAGTTTTAAACGCCATTCCGAAAAACAGGGCCCAAATCTCTGAGGCTAGGCGAGAGTACAAGAGAGAAATTAACCTCCGGAAAGCGACCATGAAAAAGGAGGCCTGGGAGGCACTGGGAGAAGCTGCCAGGAATAAGGACACTAACCTTTTCTGGAAAGTGATAAGATCAGTATACAACACAAAACATACTGATAATTGCATAGATGTAGCAATCACAGCAGAGCTCTGGGCCGAACACTATGGGAAACTCTACACCAACAGACAGGGGAATAACATGAATCAACAAAAGGCACCTTCACCCTTGAACAAAGCCACGCAAGATTATCAGTCAAGCGATCCCCCAGTTTCGCCGTATCCAATTGACTTGGTCTTTACAACCCTAGAAGTTGAAAATGCAATCAGGGAAAGTCCTTCAGGGAAAGCTCCTGGTCCGGATCATACACCAGTGGATGCCTATAAAACAAACCTGGAATTTTGGGCTCCGCTCCTAACGAACGTTTTGAACATGGGAAATAAATGCGGCTTAATTAAGACCTGGTCAGATGCCATTGTGGTCTCCATCTTTAAAAAGGGAAACAGGGACGATCCGGCTTGCTACCGTCCCATATCTTTACTAGACGGTCTCATGAAAATTGCAGGAAGGATCGTCCTAAAGAGGATTCAGCACTGGGAGACAGAAAACAAGGTTATTTCGGAACTCCAATATGGGTTCCGAAAGGGACTGGGCACCCAGGAGCAGTGTTTAAATCTGTCTTTATTAATGTCCAAATATATTGAGGCCAAAAAAGGGGATCTGTTTGTTACATTTGTTGACCTTAGCTCAGCATTTGATTGTGTGGATCATCTGCAGCTTTGGTCAACATTGGAGCTCATTGGGGTGGATCCTACCATAGTGGTATTCATCAAAGAACTGTATAGAGATGCAGGTGCCAGGGTGAGGTTCGGGACCCAGGGGCAATGTACACAGAAATTTCCCATAAATAGAGGGGTTAGGCAAGGTTGTATACTTGCCCCCCTTCTATTTAGCTTTTATATTAACTCTGTTGTAGACCATCTAACAAATCTCCAGAACGACTATCCATCTGTCAATGGTAGGCCTGTACCCATCCTATTATATGCCGATGACGCGGCTATTATGTCTAGGACTAGGGTAGGGTTGCAGAGAGCTGTAAGAGAATTCTCGTCCTACATGGGGAAAAGAAATTTGAAAGTGAACATCTCAAAAACTTTCTCCATGTCGTGCACCCAAAAGAGTAAAAGGCCACAATGTTCGATATACCTTGACGAGCAGAAAATCGAGACCACAGACACTTTTTGTTACCTGGGTGTTGTATTTGAGAGAAAAGGAGCCTGGAAACATGCAGTATCGGCTAGGAGGCTTGCCTTTACCCGTGCTATTGGTGCCCTGAGAACTTTTGCAGCGAAAATTGGGGGCAAACCGACGGCTGAGATGATACAGATTTACCAAGCAAAGTGTGTAGCGACAGTCACTTATGGAGCAGGCTTATGGGGCTTTGAAGACGTGTCCTCACTCCAAATTTGTGAGAATCTTTTTATTCGTTACTTATTGGGTGTGAGCAAATCTACTTCAACTTTCATCACTCACATTGAGACTGGCCTCAAATACCTTAGCGACTCCATAAAGCTGTCACCGTGTTTGCTTTGGCACAAAATTTGGACTACCAGGGAATGCCAATTTAACAGAGAACTCATCACGGATTGCATGAACTTGGATGCCGCATCTAAAATAAAATGGATGCGACATGTCCGGTTGATGTTCGTCAAGATTGGCTGTCCTGAATACTATGATGACCCAGAGTCCCTAGAAAATCTGTCTAGGTCGTCCCTCAAAAAACTTTTAATTACATACCTGGAAGGTGTTAGATGGGATGTAGAGAAACTCAAAAATACCACCTTGAGCTACCAAAGAATAACTCCCATCGAAGGCTTGCAATTGTACCTCAGGACCGAAACTGCACCTTATCCTCGTATGCTTCTCACCAGGCTGCGCCTAGGCACCTTTTTCCGTATGGTCACTCTCCCAAAACAAAATGATTGGACTGCCACGAACCTAATTTGCCCATGCGATGATCACTCATCACAAAGTAACATTCATATCATGTTCTTTTGCAATCTGTATTCTGCCCCAAGGAAATTGTACCTATTACCTCTTCTAAAACACTGGGGCATAAGAACATGCAAAGACGCTTACTATAAATTACTTTTGCTAGATGAGGTGTATGTCATCTTTGTCGTTTCTCATTTTTTAATGTCAGTGATGACATATAGAAATTCCATGATGTAACCCTTACATGTTTAAACTTTTTCACACGTTTTTACATGAGGTCAACTGCCGTAATTTCACCATTGACTTTTATCATTTGGGAAAACTGTTTTACAGAGACTCATAAAAAGTTCGTTGGGGATAAATTTTTTAAACTTGTTGTATATAATGTACTTGTATGCTTTTATGATTTTACTAAAACAAATCGAATAAAGCTAATTTTGAATTGAATTTGAATTTGATAACCACCCTGGCAAGAGGACGAGGACTGGTTTCGCACATATGCAGAGCACTTTGGGAGGATCTACCTATTAAACCCCTTTTAATACACGCAAAATGGGACGATGTACTGGACGAGCCCCTTACAGTAACAGAATGAAAGAAAGTTCTTGAAGGGGTCAAACAGATCAGCTTTAACACAAGGTTTAAATTGACACAATACAATATAATAAATGAGGCATACCTAACTCCCCAAGTACTCCATAAAATCTACCCAGAACGTGCATACTCTTGCCCTAAATGTAGGCCTTCAGATGCACACTTTGTTCATGTGATGTGGGACTGTCCCGAACTGGCATACTACTTGGCGAAAGTGATAGACAACTTTCAGACTGTCATGGGATGGACAATACCAGTCACTATAAGAGGGGTGGTGTTGGGGCTTCTTCACACACCAAAAACCAAAAAACTCCCTAGGAAATTCATTCAATTGGGCATAGTACTAGCAAAAAGAAGAAAAGCAATCCGTTGGTTGAGTCCAGACCCCCCCACAGTTAAGAGGTGGGCCAGGGATATGCAGGAATGGGCCACCGCAGAATTAGTCAGAATGAAAAAGTCAGAAAGGACGAAAAAATAGAAGAGGATGCGAGGGTTTGGTATTTAACGATAACTGATATACCCAAAGAAATGACCCCCCCGAGGGGGAGGTAGACCCATTAAAGCCCACCCAGGGTAGAAATGACACACTGGCACCGCCTGAGGTTCCTCCTATACGAGGTAACTGCTCAGTCAGGTTAGGTATAAGATAAGGAAGCAGCTTCCCAGTTTCCGGAAAAACCTAGCACCCCAGTACCGGACTAGGGGCGATGGAGGGGGAATAAGTGTAAAGTTATTATTGCCTACAGTTGAAAACATGACAATGATATATGCAATTTGTGTGATAAAAATTGGAAGATAAGAAGAGAAGTAAATAATAACCTATGATAAGTGAAATGGTATTCTCGTTGGATGGAAACGAGAATATTGTAAATATTGTGATACACCTGTACGAAAATGTACGGTTATTACGCAAATGCCCAAAAAAATTTTTTTTTTAAACGAGCGCTGCTACGCAGTAATATAGATGCAGCATTATCCGTAGTTAATTTATTGAAAACCAACCTTGCACATACAAGCTTCTGTAGAATAGAATCAGAGAAATACATGTAAAAATTGTGTTCCAAGTGTTTAGTATTAGCTAATAGAGATTTATGTTGTCAAATTTATGTTGTCTTTTTTGAGACCTAATCTTTAATAAAGCCACGTGCTGTGGCTTTAAAACTGTCCCACAATAATTGAGGAAAAATGATATGTTGTATCTAGATTACATAGCCTCCATGCATCTGCAAGGTGTGTCTGAAATACTGTATTGAGAAACGATTTATGGGAATAAAACAGACTTGATATTGACGATAAATAAAAGGATCAATATTCTGGTTACAGTCACCACTTAAAATAAAAAAATAATCTCTAAATTGAATACATTTTTTTGTAACACTAGGCCAAATGAATAATCCGGCTGGGTCGGGCCATAAACAATAATTGCATTCAAATAAATATTATTATTTTTGGTTTTGGTTTTGAAAATCTTTTTATTAAGAAAGCTCAAGAGACCATACAGTACAAAACAAAACCAAAAGTTTAAAGAAATATTATTAATGAGCAATTTGACTATCAACCACCTGCCCTCAAAATCTGTTTTTTGAGACACAACGTAACATTTTAGTTTTTTTATGGCATAAAGTAATTACTCAATTTTTCTGGGAGCAGGAAAGATTAAAACAGAGCGAACCCAACTTCGTTTCAACTTTAAAGCCTCTTACTTCGTGAGGTATGTTTCTTGCAGAAGAACCAAATCTGGATTAGAAGAGGCTAAATGGGAAAACATTCTCTGTCTCTTAGTAGGATTAACAAAACCTTACACATTCCAAGAAATAACTCTGAATGTAAAATAACAGAAATATATATAAAACTACACGATCAACTTCAATAAAAAGAGGAGAAAATGCATGAGGGAAAAACTGCAATACAATCACCAAGAGGAAAAGGAGTAGAGGATCAGAATAGGAAAGAGAGAAAAGGAGTAAAAACCCAGCAAGAAGGAACAGTATATGTCAGAACCTAACGACTGTAATACTTACCTTCAAGGGAAGACAAGAAAAATATGGAGTGGCAACTGACAGATTAAGATGGCATAGCTAACATGAGACAACGCACCACTGTGGCATGCCGTATAACGTGAACAGGAAACAGGTACATGGGAGATCCGAGTCATCTGCAATAATATTAGGGGAAAAAAAGAAGGTCAATGTGATAAAGATGTCAAATATCAAGATAAAGAGCCTATAAAGAAAGCAAACAGGATAAAATGAGGCATTTCAAATGTTAACATTTAAGAGTCAATTTATAGAGGAAGGACCAGTCTTGTTCTGCAAAGTAATCTTGAACAAACATGGGTAATGGTGGCATAAGCCATTCTGTAGTAGGGGATCTCTGTGTATAGTCATAATCTAGTGAATAGTCCCGCCCATGTGCGTGGACCCCGGAGCAATCAAAAATATTCTCTTACAGTGTCGAAAAAATACAGAACTGCACAGACACTTAAGAGAGAATTTAAAGACATATAATGCAGCCTAAAAAAGGCTACACTGTCCAGTACTTCAGCTAGAAATTCCACCAGAAATCCACAAAACAGCAAAGCCTGTCCAGATTTCCCTTGCCTTCAGCACAAACCCCTCTGGAAGATAGAGAGGAGGACATGGACAGACAAGCCCCATAGGCTGCCATTATGTGGCTCAGAATAGGATACTGTGCCTTTAAGAGAACTTTCCGGAACTTCACAGTATCCCAGAATGCCCTGCAGGTCTCTCTTACTCTCAGTTCTTTTTGAAGGCGTAACACGCCAGACCTGTAGCATTCCTTACATGATTATCTCTCCACCGGGGAGGAGGGCGGGCGCTTATGACTATAACAGAGATACCCCTACTACAGAACTGGAGTTACAGAAAAGAAACTACTCCTTCTGTAGTAGGGGATCTCTGTGTATAGTCATAATCTAGTGACTAGAATGGCAAGCCCATCCCCACACCAAAGCGGCGGTGGAGAAAAGAAACCAACACCACTATTGTGCGAACAAATTCCGCAGCGAAGCCTGTCCAACCTGAGCATCTGCCCTGGCATCAGCGTCCAGACAGTAATGCTTAGCAAAGGTATGAACCGACTTCCAAGTGGCGGCTTGCAAATTTCTGCAATCGGCACTTTACGGAGTAAGGCTGTCGTGGCTGCTTTGCCCCTGGTGGAATGAGCCTTAGGCTTACCTCCTAAGGTCTTATTAGCTTTCTGGTAACATAGCTGTATGCAGGACACAATCCACCTAGAGATGGACTGCTTAGAGATCGCAAGACCCGTCCTGACCGATCCGTAATTGATAAACAATTGGTCTGACCTACGAATATCTTTGGTCTTAACCAGATAAAATTTCAACACCCTCCTAACATCCAGGGAATGTAAAGACCTTTCTGCTGGAGATGAAGGATTCTGAAAAAACGTAGGCAAAGTTATAGTTTGGTTGACATGAAAGTCAGAAATAACCTTGGTCAAAGCTCTAGGAACTCCTACCATCGTTTAGCAGTTACCATAGATACACCTTGCGACAGATAAAGTCTTGCAACAGACCAGATTAGTTGTTTCTTAAGTTTGGCTGCATTTAAAACTTTTAGAAGATCGGTGAATTTCTAAAATAAAAGAATTATACCAGATGACTTCAAAGGAGCAGATGAAGACTGGCCAGGGCCCAATCTGTTGCATGCTGAATATTTAAATTAACGGACGCATGAAGGTCTAGAAGCTTTGGAAGAAAGGTGCCAAAATAAGCTACAGGGTCATCTCCTGCAATGCCTTATGAAAGACCATGCAAGTGAAGTTTATTGCGCCCGTTTCTATTTTCAAGATTCTCTGTGGACTTTTCAAGCAACCAAACCTCCTTCTCCAAAGATATAATTCTGGTTGATACAGCCTGTATGTTGTTTACATGTTGTTCCACCAAAGATAACCGTGATTCCATGGACAACCATTTATTATCCAGAACTTGCATACGAGTATTCGTTTTGCCAACAAAAGGTCGTTAAGCACATATTTCCTCTAACACAGTGTCCAGCGATACAGGACAAAGAGATTTGGGAAGAGAAGGAGGGTCATGCTTAAGCCTTTTATTAGCATAGCTTGGTAACTGCACTTTTAGTGTAATAATGGGTGAAACCGTAGACCGAGAAGAGACAGATTGAGCCATATTCTCAGAATTATGCAAACAGTCTATGGGAAACTCAGTAGAAGAAGAACTAGGAACCGGCTTGTTAGTAGTATATCTCTTATTAGAGTGTACCAAATTCTTACTTCTGCCCATGAACCAAGTTGACAAGACAAGAAAAAAAGGATTGAAACAAAACCAATATTGGTCAGTAAACAGCGAAGTTCCTCTGAAAACTGCTCCTCCCAGTGAAGATATACAGTGAATATTACAAAAAATAATAGAGAAACTCAAAAATACTGCAGAAACCTACTCACTGATCCAAGCATGCCAAGCTCTGAGGTGAATTTCTCAATATGCAAAAATACAAAATGGTGCCCGCATTACAGCCTCCTGTGTCACCTGATGAGTTTAGGGTCCAGCAGAAAACATAGATTAAAAAAAAGGCAGTGTTACATGAGGCAAGTATTTAGCCTCAAGAATAAACCAGTTTCAGGAGCTGCTGGATTACGCTAATTCTCTTTATATTGGCATTCCGTGTTACCAGCTTAAAAAGCTTCTGATCATTCAGAACGCGGCTGCCAGAATGCTATTGGGTATTCCAGGGAAAGGTCCAGTATTAAGCATTCTCTGCGGTATTTTCACTAGCTTCCGGTTGACCAACAAATTCTGTTCAAAGCATTGACTATTACCTATTCTGCTCTCTACCAACCTAGACCTTTATACCTTAGGAAGCGCTTTAAGTTTTATGTCCCTCTGAGACATTTGAGGTCCTGGGGACAATGCTTGGCGGCTGTTCCTCGCTACCGCCTCACCAGAATGGGAGGTTCCTCCCTCTCTGTAAAGGCAGCTTTGGCCTGGAACAGCCTGCCTTTTGAGCTCAGGAACATCCACGACCTTAGGGTGTTCAAAAAGCAGTTAAAAACATTGCTTTTTTAGGTAACCAGTCACATCTTTACTTCCGCGCTCCCATACCCAGGTTTTCCGCAACAGGACACTTCCGATTAGCCACGCGCGATATAAATGCTGGTTAACATAACATAAAGCGGTGTAGGAACAGCCGTAATCCAAGTGGCAGTGCCCAAGGCAGCACGGAGCTCCGTCGTCAGGCGGCCATCTTAGGTTGCGCCGTGCATGCTCCCCCCATCTTGGTCCTATTTTATTTATATGATTACAAATATTTTACAAGTTTCGACATTTCACCCCGAGGGTTGAAAGTATCAAGTACTGCATCAGGATGGGCTTACAAGACCGTTAATAAAAGCAACCTGAAAGACCAAAGGTGAAGAACTCTCTCTAAATAAGCTCCACTATGAAAGAGTGAAAAAGTGGGAGAAATGGGCTTGCCTAAGATTGGGTCATGGAAGAATCAATAATGACAAAAATGCCCTATTCAGAAGCACATCAAGGAAATAAGGAACCAACAACTTTCTAAAGTAATGAATTACAAATTAGTATCAAAGGGCAAATTCAATTGAATTTTCATAAAACTAAGAAACCGAATCAAGTGTTGAAGCAAAATTTGTTGTATTGGAACACCAAAAAGCAGGTAACAATGAAAATCGATACACCAGAACAGTTTAGAGAACCTGAAGGAATCCAGTAGCAACCATATTAGTGTGTTTGGGAGGGAAGAGCTGGTCTGAAGCCACATGACCAGAGAAAATGAGCAGGTTGGTGGGGATCAGGAGCAGGCAAACAGGATGACCGATGACTACCAACTCAGTCAAAGAAGCAGGCTGAGAAAACACCCGCTATAGGAGACGAAGAATCAAAACTTAATTCCATAGAGGCAATATCTGCACCTCCCCCTCAGTACAAGGGAATGGGCCGGTAGTGTTAGTGCATGACACAATTTCCGTTGTGGGAAGAGGAGGGGAAGAAGTGATACATGGGATGTGCAGTGATTGTAGATAATTACCTATTAAGATCCTATGTGTATATAAAAGTTTGTACTGTGATATGATGTGCCAATAACGCGCAAATTAAAAGAGTTTAAAAAAATGAGTTCCATAATAGTTAACAGCAAGGGTCTCACACCGACAACATGGTACAAGTCGAGCTAGGTGGGGAAGGAAACCCCTGTGTGTCCAATAACGGAAAGTGTGCATGCTGAGTAGTGCTTTATCACGCAGGAGTGGCAGCCATACCTGCCTAGCGTGTACTTAAAAAAACAAAGCGTAGCGAGATGGAGACGGACTTGGTATTAAGCAAGCGAAGAACGGAAGTAGGGAAATGTTGTGAAGAAAATACTAATAGAAGAAGTGAAAATATATAAGTATAGGTCAAAATCTGAAAAAGTGTGATTTAGATAGAAAAGGAAATCACCCATGCAGATTCAAGAGGCATGAAATGAGTGTAAGTGTAGTAAAAGCACCAGAAGGCATTAATAGATGCACAAAAAGGTAAAAGCTCTACCTAGTAGTACAGAAATGGCATTGTTGTGATACTGGGTCCAGACGATCAGTCCAATGACGTGCCAGCATAAATAGTGTCCTTTGAATATCAGCGACGTTTTGATTTTCGTGTCCCCTATTCAGTGACTTGCCTCTTGATGTCCTGGTCCGTATGTTCGACTTGCTGAAAATGCTCAACTTATTTTGTGCTCTTATACTTTGAGTTGTTATTCCAAGTTAGATTTTATTGCATAGGCACCAAATGGCATAAATCACATTACAGGAATTTCAGTTGGTATGAAGTCATTGAGAATTGCATACTATCATGTACAAAAGACTTCAGGTTGAAAATATTCATGCACACACTGCACAAACCACATTTATAGTTTCCAGTCTGATATCCCCTAGTTGGGTTTTCTGCTAGCTTGGGTCTGTAAGCTCAATCTGGGCCCAAATCAAATAATCTCTTACATTTTTTTACTCTTTTAAAAGCAAAAATTGAACCTTTTAAATGCCCGTGGCAGTGTTGTTGTGCTGTGTGTGTTGTACATCTAATTTGAAAATGTAATAACAGTCTTTTAAAACCCCAAAAGTTGTATTTGAATCCCAAAATTCGTCCATAAATTAACACTTTGGGGCCCATTAAGATGGCGGGCGGACTTCCGGGGCCGCCGGGTGCATTGTAATGCTCATGGTGACAGGCACCGCAAGGTGCCTGCCACCATGTCCATGACAATGCAGTGGGGTACCATAGGACGAGGTTCAGCATGCATGTAATGTAATCCATGTGGAGTATGTTTATCGCATAACTAGTTGAATTTTCTGATTCTTTACAATTTCTCCCTTTGGTAGGATGTCTGCACTTTCCCTTCGGAGATTTATTGGCGAAGCAACAAAGAAAGAAACCATCTGCTTTTTCAGATATTTTACCCACCTGCTGCCTCGGACCACAATGGGCAGAACTTTACCACAGCCAAAGTGGGTGAGATTATGTGCCAGAAGAGGAACTGTGGCTGTGCAGACCAATTTTCTCTGTACAGTGGGAGAAAAGGAGGAGCTAGAGCCAGAGAGGAACAAAAAGAAACTAGACCCACACGCCAGAAAAACATTTGGAAGCGTAGGGAGGCAAATCCCTCATCGCATTATTCACTTGATTGACGATAATAAGCAAGATTTGGGAAACATGCACCGGGCAGATGTCATTCGAATTATGGATGAGCGGGACCTGAAGTTGGTACTTGTGGGAGAGAATGCTGACCCTCCTGTGTACAGGCTGATGTCTGGAAAGCAGATTCATGAAGAGCAATTAATACTCAAAGAGAAGCAAAAAGCCAGTTCTAAAGCAGGTATGCATCAACATCAATGCATGGGCATTCCCATTTAATATGTAAGTATTGCATTGGATAAGTTGGCCACCTGACTTCCTAATGTGTGAAACACGATGTAAACATTTCGTCAGTACAGGTAAACATGTTTTTGTTAACGTGTGTTGAATGATGAAAACACATTGACTTATGCTCTCTTTTCTGGAACATATTCTAGTGTCCATGACCCATTCTGACATGAATGAAAGCTACAACTTCAGGGCAACCTGGGACAAAATGAGCTTTAAATATAAAAAGTGCTATGTCATCATTGTTTTAATTTAATTGGTCTGTTGCTAAGTAATTACTCTAAAAGGCAGGAATGAAGTCAAATATTATAGTCATACTAAAGGACTCGAAAAATTCACTCGACCGCTCACATTTGCGAGTGAGATTGATTAAGGACAAGCTATTTGTAGGTCCTACTCGCCCTTTCTTGCGAGTAGGAATACAAACTTGACACTTGACCTCTGCCTCTGAAAGCTGAGGAAATGTGACAAGATAGCAAGATTTAAAGGCATCTTTATTGCCCACAAAGTAAACGAGTGATAAAAATGCTTTTAAATCTTGTTAACTTGTCACATTTGCTCAGTTTTCAGAGTTGGAGGTCAAGTTCATTTAAGTTAGGTTGAGGAGATTTTGTAGTTTACTAGACCTGCAGGTCTAGAGCATTTTGTTTTATAATTTGTCGAGCCCTGATACTAGTCAAGAGGGTGGAGAACACAGTCATCTGAACGTTTTTTGACACAGGTCCTCTCTAACTGCCCTCATCAGATTTCTGTCCTGATTCATCTCATTGTCATCACTTCTTTTGTCATCTAACCTTGCAGTCTGCTCTCAGGTCTCCTAAGTGCAACACCTAGAGGTGATTCAGTATGATTTTTTTTCTGTATTGTTAGGAAGTAACACAGCACAAGTTTAGGCTGTCATTCTTATTGTAGTGTTTTGCAATATTTTAAGACTGAGCCATTTTGGCACCTAATGGACTCCGTAGAGCTGTGACGTAGGTGTCGGAGCGCAATACAATGGAAGCTTGTATTAGAATGTTCAGGAGACGCGCGAGCGCGCGACCAAGATGGCTGCCGCCTAAGGAGCTCTATCGCGTTTCAAGTCCGTTTTTCGTCAAAAAACGACGAAAATCTGTCAGTGACTTTGATTTATAGAGGTCGCTGCATTTCATTAACCCTCACCTGTTCCTGGAAGCAATTTCAGCCGCTTTTCTGCACGGCAAGTGGGTTTTTCAGCCTCTTGGTTCTTGCTCCCTGTGTGCTTCCTGCTGCAGCCTGAAATCTCTGTCAGGGGGGGCGGAATGTTCTTTAGGAGAGGGCCTGGCTTAGGCCTAACCACACCCACGACCCAGTTTAGCTGCTACACCAATACTTTGGAGCTATTTTGTTAATTTTTACATTATCTGGCTGATATTTTCCAGATTTACGTAATTTTGGCTGCTATTCTGCTAAAATGGATACTAAACCTCTCAATAAAAGGAAACCACACGTTTCACCACCTCCTTTAAAATCAAAATTGGTGGAGTCTTCAGAGCCCTCCTTATCTCTCATTTTAGAGGAAATTAAAGCACTCAAAGCGAATACTGACACTATTGCGTCTGAAATTAAACATGTGCGTGAAGAAATGGCTTGTTTATCGATGAAAATTTCTGATAACTCAATCAAAAGCCAAGATAATAAAACCAAAATAGATGCCTTTGCTCCACTTGTGGCGGAAATTTCTCCTCTGAGCTCGCACCTTCTGGATATGGAAAATAGAAATAGGCAATATAACCTGCGCATTTTTAATTTACCAGAAGAAGTTGAGGGAAATAATTGTCGATTTATATTTGGAGTCCTTACTTCTTGGCCTTTTAAACCTCAAATTTCCTGAAAAATTTGAAATTGACAAGGCACATCGAATTCCTTCGCATCGTAACCCACAGCATACCAAACCTAGACAAATGATACTTAAGGTATTTTGTCATCATCATTTGGTTATGATTAGAAAGGCAGCGAGAGACATTCCTTCATTGATGGTTAATGGTCACAAAATCTTGATTCATCAAGATTTTGCAAAAGATACTGTTGCAATTCCTAAGGAATTCGCTTCTCTTCGCCCTCAACTAGGAAGTCTTGGTTATAAATATGGTCTCTTTGATCCTTCAACGATGCGCATTTGGAAGGACACATTCTCCAAATCTTTTCACAGACCTGATGATCTTCGCCATTTTCTTGATCAGCAACTTAACCGTCCAATGGATACTCATGATCCTCATCCTGATTCTTGAATGCTTGTTGTTCATTGTCTACTGACAGGTTGCTGAATTCTTATTTTACCTTGGGGCTCCAACGGTTACGGTCATGCTTGTAGATCGTGTGTGCTTTTCACTGCTCTTATTTATGTGTATTGTCTTGTCTCTGTTTTTTTTTTTGTTTGTTTTCTCCTTTTCTTCAATTTTCATAATCCTTCGAGCTACTTATATTTTTCTATCTCTTCTTTTTCTATCATCCTCTTCTTTTTTTTCTCTTCTTTAACTCTTCACTATGGCTAATGTTAAAGTAGTTTCATTAAATGTGAAAGGTTTGCGTCACCCAGTTAAACGTACTAAGATTTTAGATTACTTAGGTCGTTCCAAGGCTGATTTTTGTTTTCTTCAAGAGACTCATGGGGGTGATAAAATATTGGATTATATGAAAAAGAAGTGGGTTGACTGTATAGTTTCATCTCCTGCTATTGGTAAAAAAAATGGTGTAGCAATACTAATTGCAAAAAAATCTCATTGCCAAATTTTGAGCAAAGTTGCTGATGCTGAGGGGAGATACTTAATTGTACAAGTTAAAGTTCATGACACCATTTTCTTTTTGATAAATGTTTATGGGCCTACTGCAGATGAACCAACGTTTTGGTCTTCTAGTACTACTGAGGTTATTAAAATTGGAAATGTTCCTTTGATTGTTGCAGGTGATTTTAATGTAGTAGCTGACCCTTTATTGGATAGATTGTCTCACACAAAATTTCACACCTCTAAAGTTTATTTTGCTTTTAAACAATTTCTCGAAACCACAAATTTAGTTGATATTTGACACCTCCATTTCCCTACTGACAAAAATGTTACTTTCTTTTCTAATCCACACAATTCGTATTCTAGAATAGATTATATTTTAGTTTCACGACCACTCATTGCATCTATCGCGAACCCTGTTATTGTAAATATTGATATCTCTGACCATGCTATGATTTCTTGTATTTTAAATCTCCAGGCAATACTCCCTAAACAATCTAGATGGAGAATGAATTCTAGCATTGCTCTCAATTAATGGAATAAACCAAAACATTTATCTGCTATATCAGATTACTTTCCGCTTAACCCTGAAGGCCCAACTTCTTCGATTACTCGATGGGATGTGTTTAAAGCTTATATTAGAGACACTACGATTTCTATTATGGAACATGAAAATAAAACTTTTAATGCTAACATTGATTGGCTGCAGAAACAAAAAGCGAAATATGAAAAACTTTTTATTACCTCCAATGATTTGAAATATAGAGATATATTGCAAAAACTATGTTATGAATTCAATACTATTCTTAGTAAAAGAGCTGGGGTCCAACTTTCCAGAGCCAAAGCTAAATTTAGTTTCAACGCAAATAAATCTGGTATGTTATGTTATTTTGTTATGTTATTTTATTTATAAAGCGCGTAGCTGCCACAGCCAAGTGGCGTCCCAGCGCTATGATGGACAGTACAACACAACACAATGAAGGACCAAACCAGAAACAAAGACTATTTAACCGAGGTGAAAAGAAATGTCTTCACGGCTTTCCTAAAAGGCAGCAGGTCAGGAATGGAACGAATGTTAACAGGAAGTGAGTTCCATAGTTCTGCTGCCAGAACACCAAAAGAACGGCCGCCAATTCTGGCTTTTTTAAAGCGAGGAATCTTAGCCAGAAATTGTCCAGTAGAGCGTAATGTTCTGGCCGGGGTATAGTAGACGATAGCTTGAGCAAGAATGGGGGGCGAGGCAGCCTTTAGGATCTTAAACACCAGGCATAAGGCTTTAAACTTGATCCTCTGCCCAACGGGCAGCCAATGTAGATCGGAGATGGCACGCCTGGCAGAGCAAAATTTAGGCAAACCGATCAACATTCTGGCTGCCGCGTTCTGCACACGTTGTAACCGAGTTAGTTCAGCTTGGTTGACACCTAGAAGAAGGGAGCTGGCATAGTCCAATCTGGACAAAATCACAGCTTGGAGAATAAGTTGCCTAGTAGAGGCATCGAAAAACTTAAAAATAGGTCTCAGGCTCCGAAGAGCCCCAAAACAGGTCCCCGCAACTCTTTTCGTGTGGGGGGTAAATGATAAATTTGAGTCCAGCCAGATACCCAAATTCTTTACCTCTGTCACCGGAGTGGGTGCTCGGCCCAAATCCTCTGGCCACCAACAGTCGCCCCATAGTTGAGCCTGTTTGCCCAGGATTAAGACTTCAGTTTTAGAAGCATTGAGTTGGAGACAGTTATCTGTCATCCAACTAGCCACGTCCTTAAGGGCCGCCTGGAACTTAGAGGCTTCAATCATGGTGTCCCCATTTAGTGCCACCGCAAGCTGAGTGTCATCAGCGTAGGACACTATGGTTAGACCCCATTTTTTTGCGACCGCAGCCAGCGGCTGCACATATAAATTAAATAGGGTCGGGCTCAATGCCGAACCCTGCGGAACCCCTTGAGGGATATAGCAGGAAACGGATTCAAATGGAGGGGTAGAAACCTTAAAGGTACGCTCAGTCAAAAAAGAGTGAAACCATTCGAGAGCTGTGCTCTCCACACCAGCCTCTTTTAAACGTTGGACAAGGATAGTGTGGGAAACAGTGTCGAAAGCGGCACTGAGATCCAAAAGGATCAGTGCCGCCGTCTGCCCTAAGTCTAACAGCTTCCGCAGATGTTCTACCATAGCTAACAGAGCTGTCTCTGTACTATGGCCGGCGCGGAAGCCATTCTGAGAAGGATCTAAGACACCCAGATTTTGTAGATGACATGATAGAATTTTATTAGCATGAGCCTCGGCCAGCTTAGAGACCCAGGGGAGAAGAGAGATAGGCCTATAATGTTCTGGTTTAGTTGGGTCTAGAGTAGGCTTCTTTAAGATCGGGATAACCGTGGCCTGCTTCCATTTGACAGGTACAGTCCCAGAGGAAAAAGATAGCCTAATAAGGTCAAGCAAAGGAGGAAGGCAGACTTCAGCAAATTCATTAAATTGTGCAGGTCTCAAAGGGTCCGCAGGTGACCCTGACTTAACTTTCAGAACTAAAGATTTAAACTCTTCTTGAGATGGCTCAGGTATTGATGCGAGCGGCCTAATAGTCAGGTGTGTGGGGCATGAGTCACTATTTGGGCTGGTTGAGGAAGGAAAGGACCGGTAAATGGCCGCCACTTTCTCCACAAAGAAGGCTGCTAGTTCTTCACAGTGAGATTGAGAGCATTGTTCCATGCCTACTTGTTTCCTACTAGTCAGATCTTTAATGACTTTAAAGATAAGTTTAGTAGGATTGGGATTATTTTTGAATTCTGAGGCATAGAAGGAGGCCCGGGCCTTGCAGATTGCATGATGGTAGCGCTTGATACTGGCCTGGTAACTCTGCTTGAGGACAGAGTCATATGTCCTGCGCCAGGCTCTTTCAGCCCTCTTACATGCCGTTTTGAGAAGCCTCAGAGAGTCGTCATACCACGGGCTAGGTGGGCCAGGGCGAATTTTACTCCATCCAGCTGGAATCAGAGTATCCAATGCCTGAGTCAACCAGTCACAGAAGTAATCATACCCCGAAGAAACGTCAGTAGGAGGATCAGGTGGATGTTGCGCCAGAAGCTGATGAAAGTCAGCCAGCCTCAGTTTCCTCCAAGGACGTTTAAAGACTGTAGGGATCGTGCTTTTGAAAGGGGCCCTAATCGAAGAAATCTGTATTTCAATCAAATAGTGGTCGGTCCAGGCCATGGGTTTAGGTGGACAGGAGACAACCCCGGGGAGATTAGTCAGGAAAGGATCCAATAAGTGGCCGCCTACATGAGTCGGGTGAGTGACATGCTGGTACAGTTGTAAAGCCTCAAAGTCTGCGAGAAAGCTACTCGACGCAGCAGATAGAGGGGAGTCCAGATGAAGATTAAGATCCCCCACTATGCAGAAATTCGCCGATTTAAGGGCCAAGGAAGAAGCTGCTTCCGGTAGGGCGGTGCGGAAAGCAGCGTCAGGGCCCTTAGCTAATTATCTTCGTATTAAAAAAGACAAAACACAGATAACTTTCATTCGTAATCCTACTGGTAAAGTTGGGATCTAACACGTAGATATTGTTAATGAATTTTTAGAATTTTACTCTACATTATATAATAAGCCTGATTTTAATGATGATTCTATAGTTGACTCTTTTCTTTCTTCCTGTAACTTACCCAAACTTTCTCAAACAGATAAACTTGGCCTAGATTTACCCATCACATTAGATGAAATTTTATCTGCTATAAAATCTCTCAAACAAAATAAATCCCCAGGTCCTGATGGCTTACCAGCTGAATTTTATAAAGAATTTCATTCCCAGCTCTCGCCCTTTTTACTCCAACTATTTACTTTTTTTAGCTCTTCAGGAACTATGTCTGGGTCCTTTTCAGAAGCCTTAATTATTGTTCTTCCTGAACCAGATAAAGACCCCACCCTGGTTTCTAATTACCGCCCCATTTCTTTAATAAATCAAGATTGCAAATTATATGCAAACATATTGGCGTCCCGTTTATCCCCAATATTGGATTCTATCATGCATCCCGATCAATCAGGGTTTATGAAAAATAGGTATTCAGCTAATAACACAAGAACTTTATTACATGTCATTGGACAAGCTCAATCATTACATACTCCATCCGGTGTTATGGCTTTAGATGCTGAAAAAGCCTTTGATAAGCTTCATTGGCATTTTTTATTTCATACCTTGTGTGCGTTTAATTTTGGTGATAATTATATCCATATGGTTTCAGCCCTATATTCTGCCCCTACTGCTAGATTATTTATTAATGGCCAAGTCTCTACTCAATTTTCCCTTTACAGAGGTACACGCCAGGGTTGTCCCCTTTCCCCTCTGCTATTTTTACTGGGTATTGAACCATTTCTTGCTTCTATTCGACAATGCGACTCTATTAAAGGAATTGCAGTTAAAGGTATAATGGTTAAAACACTGGCATATGCAGATGATGTCCTTTTGTTTATCAGTGATCCCATGTCCTCGTTTCCTTCCTTATTAGACTTAATCTCTAAATATTCTTTAGTTTCCGGTTACAAATTAAATTCCAATAAAACTGAATTTTTTCCCTTAAATGTATATTGTACTCCTGATATGGTACCCATGCGTGATATTATTTGGCAGAAGAAAAAGTTGAAGTATTTGGGTACCTTATTTTCCTCTTCTATTAAATCAACAATGACTTTAAATAGTGATTTTGTCTTAAATTATATTAAGGTTAAATCTTCTAAATGGTCTTCATTAAATCTTTCATGGTGGGGACGAATAGAATGCATTAAAATTAATATTGCCCCCAAAATCTTTTATACATTAACTATGATACCCATTCAATTCCCATTGAAATTTTATAAAGATATTGATAACCTTCTCTCCAACTTTCTTTGGAATAAAAAAGCAAAACGCATTAAGTATAACAAATTGAAGATGTTAAAAAGTAATGCTGGTTTCGGCATTCCGGATTTTCTTCTTTACCATAAAGCTTTTATTATGAAACAAAGTGCTATTTGGCGTAACCATTCACCTATCCATAACCCTCCCATTTGGTTCCTTATTGAAAAATCCATTGTTAGTCCCTTTCCACTTCCCACTTTAATGACCATGTCACTTAAATCTTCATATGTTCATAAATCTCATATATTAAATCCACTAAACTTGTTTTTAATGATCTTGATTCTATTTTTGAGCACCCCATGTCTGTTACTAGTGATTTATCCCTATGGTATAGTTCTGTTATTAAATTGAATAGACATATTAGTTTTTGGTCTTCATGGATTAAAGCTGGTATTTTTTATCTTAAGGATATTTATAAGTCAAATACGTTCATATCATTTCAAATGCTACAAGGTACATTCAAATTGGCAAATTCAGATTTTAGTAAATATGAATGTTTAATTAACTCTATATTGGACTCGTTTTCACAAACCATTCCTTCTGTTGTTCATGCTGATTTATTCACTTATGGTCAAACTGTATCATCAAATCCTCATTGTGTTTCTATTTTATATAAAAAATTAGCTAATAATTTAAGTTCAAATATTAATGTGATTGCACAGTTTTGGAACATTGAACTATCTCTCTCTCTCTCTCTATCCATTAATTCATGGGAATCTATTTGGCTTAACAGTATATCTGGTTGGTTACCTGTTTCTTTATTTCAAACTAATTCTTATATTCTATTTAATTGCTTGTGGACACCTTTGCGATTACTCAAAGCTAAATTGCTTCAATCTGATACATGTTGGCATTGTTATTCACATTCTGGTTCACTACAACATATGCTTTTTACTTGTCCTTTACTTTCTAAATTCTGGACAGATGTTTGGGACATTATTAATAAGATTCTTCATATTCAAGAGGATTTAACATACAATTTGTTGATTTGCAAATCAATACTCCCTGTCTCATGATTTAAATACACTTGAATGTAAGCTTTTTAATTTTCTACTTTCACCTGCGTTAAAATCCATTACATGTTGTTGGAAAGATGTTTCAAAGTTATCGGTTCATGCATGGTGGTCTTGGGTTATTTTTGTGAGAAGAGGAGCACAATTATCTTTATCCGGGGTCTGTCAAAACTCATCTTCTTATCATTTATTTTGGGTTCCTATCGATAATTATTTATTGAATTAATTTCAGTTATCGTATGTTCTAAATTCAGTTTACCATTGGTTATTGTATATAGTAGCTCAATTTATTGCCTATTATTTATCTGACATTATATGTTCCTTCCCATTCCCTCCCCTTTCTTTTCGTTGTTTCATTGCATTACTTGTACTTTATTTGGAACCATGAATTCATTATAGTTTTCTGTATGTCTTGTTTATTGTTACTTATGATAAAAATCTCAATAAAATATTTTGAACTCAAAAGAATGTTCAGTTTGCAGTTACACACAGCAGAATAAAGACCTGTAATGCTAAGTTCAATGTGTGGCATGGTCATTGGCGGGTACCCCGGCTGGGGATGACGCTATAATTGGAGACCGTGCTCTCCCAGACATTTTTCCGTTTTCCTGGCAAGCTGCTTGTGCGTGCCACATGTGTTGCTGTCGAAAAACTGAATCAACACTTCATACACGTGGAGTCAAAGTGCAACTCCAGCCGCTGTAAAGCAGGGGAAGACAACGGAAGCGGTACAAAGAATTTACACGTCGATGGTCGAGAACCTGCCGGTCACACCATACATAAAGGTACAGCGCTGCCACATAAGATAACGTTGTACATTATGCTGACCGATACTACAAAAGGTGGTTACGTACTGATATAGGAAAAAGCGCGGGCTGGCAGAATAAGTAAGAAAGAAATATATTATCATTGCACTTACCAGAGCCTCGATAAGCAGAGCTTTTACGACTTCAGAATCGGACGATGAGACCCAAGAAGAAGCACGAGGGTTGTGCTTACTGAGCTGTCCGATACCTGAAGTGGACCACCACCAAGGCTGCTAGATGTTGGCTCAGAACAACTCCAGAGGTCTCCACCAAGTGAGGAGCTCTGATGGAGACCAACGAGGAGGTCACCGCTTCCCCAATTATCCATGATGACTCTGAGGCTTGTTCATCACAGGACCTCAGAAACAGAACAAATGACGCAGACTTGAATGGACAGCCGACAGAAGCAGAAAGAACTCCACCCTTCAGGTCAACCACTGCCATAACTAGTTGCCATGCTGACTCCTTTCTGAAACCCCCACCAGCTTTGAATACCGCTGTGAGGAAGTCTGGGGAACAGAAGAAGGACCTACTGAGGTGTCGCCATGGGGGGGAGATGCAAAACCGAGACCCTGTACAAGTCATACCAGTCAATACCAGTCAAGAGCTCTGTACAAGGACTACAACAACCATGCCCCCCTCATGTTTATCCACAGAGAGACGCCGACGTTGAGGGAAGACACCCCGATGGATTCCGGAAACACTCTTGACGGCCCAATGAGAGAAGGCCGATTTCAAGGGGAGGAGTCAGTGACCGGTGGCGCGAGAAGAAAGGAAGGAAGACGAGCGAGCGGAAGAGTGAGGACAGCAGAGTGGAGAAAGAAGACGTGGGACTCGAGACACAGGACGCGAGACCATCAGGAAACACGGAGGAGTCGGAGGAGAGCTGGTGTGAAGATTGGTGGTGTCCGGAGGATGCTGGGGAGAGGCCGCAACTCTGGAGAGTTGCGACAGAGCCGGTGAGTGACAGCGGCTCGAGGGAACCAGGAGTAGGGTTGTGGAAAGCAGGAGGGGATACCGGGGCGGGCTACGGGTAGAGAGATAGTCCTTCTGCATTTCGCCTTAGCTTGCAGGAATATCGTGGCAGCAAGTTCACGGATACTCATAGGGACTAGAGTGTTTGAGTTTCTTTGTTTCGATACCATCACAACCTGAATTGCACTTCCACAAGCACCGCCCTAAAACTCCCTAGGCACTAAATAAGATTCCCTCCCTCACTAAACCTAACCTCAACACAAAAGAAAGGTCTCAACACCAAAGGTGTGGTGAAGGTATAACTCTCTAATCCATACATCAAACCCTTATCTCAAGGCTTCCTCCTTTTTTTCCTCCTATGAGCCTCCGGGGGGACCACTGTGGTACTGTAATTCCGGACCCTGCTGTTACACCAGTCCCGAGGTCCAACACTCGTGTCACGAAATATCGTCGTACCATGACGAATTTGGTATCGACGGACCGGTAATGATTAGGACATTATCCCTATGCATTTGCGTCATGATTGAGAGATGCTAACACCCTTAAATCGTGGTTTCCGTCCCGAACCCTCGGACTCCATTTTGTAAACGGCATCCATCTTATGACTTGCCCTCATATAGTCAATTGATTAGGACCGAGTTTGATCTGAAAGGACACGTCCACCGTAGCTGACTTCCCCATGACCTGGCCGAGCTGACTCCACTGCCTCCAGCCAAGCCTGTTCGGGCAGCTCCTCGCCCAGTGGCCGAGTAAGATATCATCAAGGCACAACATGCCATAAACCATTCACTACATACAGACCATGTTTTCCATACACATACACCTGTCCATGATTCTTGTTTATGACCAGTTTTACGATGGGAGGGTGCCCAACCTTATTGGTGTTTCATCGATATCTGATGGGAATTCTGGGCCTGGCTGGGTAATCCATCACGAACTGGACATCCAAAATATGTGCTGACCAGCATGACTTCGCTCTTTGTATTATTGTAGAAATATGTGTATAACCATATCATAAACTCAAGAATCCTTGCCCGCAGCTGTTATTTATGTATATAAGGAGAAGGCTAGTTCTGTAAAAACGAACAGTCTCCTGAGAACTTACGGCCCGTGCTGTCGTACTTCTAGGACACATGTTACTTGGTTGCAGCCAATAAAACTCGATCTCTGACTTCAACTAGAAGACTCTGTGTTTCTGTAGTCCAGAACAGGGAGAACCCAGAGGTCTTCAGGTGTGGTCCCCTGGCACCACCGGGTCTCTAAAAACCCGGCACCTCAGTTGGCGCCCAACTCGGGGCGGTATCAAGCGGTGACGGTCCAAGCCAGATGTTCGTGAGGAGCTTCGTGTGGAAATTCCGGAGGACGGCCAGCCACTTCAGCGACCCCTGTATGTCGACGTGGTTCCGAAGGTCTTTGCTGCGAGGTTCCCCGCGTCCCGACGGCTACGAAGGACTGCTGCCCTGACTATCACCCTGTTTTGGACCCAGTGATCCTTGGTAGAGCGAAACGAAGACGAGTCTTCTAGTGACGTCACCGATCTTCAATATTCAGTTAAGTATAAGTGGAGCGTCTCCCAGTCCTTAGTTTGATTCTTAGTTTTGGTATCGGTTTGTATTGGTTCTTGCAAGCACCAAAACCGAGGGATTCGTGTATTCACGACAATATCATAATTAGATAATCCCTTGAAGTTTGAAGCTAGACTAGTGAGCGAAGATGCCTAGTCTTAGCAGACTTGGAAACTTGTTTTGTCTTGGTTGTAGTAAGGATTCCCGATTAGAGGATTCGTGTCCGGTTCCTCCGATTGGAACTCCAACATATGAGTTATATATAAAGCACGGAGTAGGTCCTATCACGTATAATGAGGTATGGATAAAATACACCCGCAAGGATGGTGTTTTAAAATGGCCCCAATATGGTAGTTTTGACTCGGAAATATTAGATAACCTCGAGGTCAAATTGTTCAAGAAGAAAGCCCGACCGGCGATGTTTGACTCTTTTCGCTTATGGCGCAAAGAAGCCAAACAGAAAGAAATAAAATCAGCAAAGAAAAATAAAAGAGGTATGTCGATGGTGCAAGCCGCCGTTGCATACAGGGATAATGAGGAAGAGCAGGAAAGTGAACAAATGCTCAGAAGCAAGAAACTAGCAGTAGATAAATGCTACCCGATGTTACCACATGAGGGACAAAACTCAAAGGGAACATCCGAGAAAGATCCATTAATGTCCCATCTATTGAACTCACCACCCCCATATACATCGAGTATTGTTGGACTCCCGAGGCATATTGTTATACCGCGCCCCAGCGCACGAAAAGCAGCTCTTGCACAAACACCAGCTCCTCTTCAGCTGGTTCCTACTTCTCCGGCGCAGCCTTCTCAAGGGCCGCCGCCTTTGCTACATACTCCATCTACTTCTACGACTTTGCCTACTGCTCCAACTGTTCACTATGATACTACTTCTGCTACTGCTTCCACTTCCTCTGCTATTGCCTCGACTTCCTCTTCACATCAGCCTGTCTTTTCTGGCGCATCTGCTTCGCAGCAAGCTTCTCCTTCTGTCAGACAGAGAGTGGCAAGTACTGTCACTGGTCTATTCTCGCCCTTCTTTGGGTCGCCTAAAACGACCCCTAAAACGGAACGTAGACAGTTGCGTAGTCAACTACCAGACTACGAGGAAAGAGAAGTACTGAATGAGTTAGCACGCAAGTGGGTTACTGATACTGTAAGATATGATGTTCAGTCTGTTATGGAAGTCTTCCGTCAGTGGGATCCATCCACTCAAAGATATGTATTTGAAGAAATGTGTGTGTACCTCTGGGAAGATTTACAAGACAATGACCCAAAACGCAGAATGCAGGAACTAGCCCGCATGCGATTCAAATTTTACGAAGGCATGATTATAGGTGCAGATGTTGAGAAAGCAATGGATCTGTTGTTATCTTATAGGAGTAAGGGAAACAGCTCTAGATCGTTTGATGAGGATGATATGTCGGGTAGGAAAAAGGCGCAACAGTACCCCATGAGAGAGGTTCCTCCGGTATGGAGGGAAGGTGATGCGAATGCACAACCACCTGTTCCACCGCATTTCCAGCGTGTATGGGTACATGTCCCCTGGAAAAGATCTGAAGTTTTAGCACTCAAACAGACACTACCTGATCCACGTAAAAACCCAGCAGGATATTACAAGGAATTATCACAGACTGCCAGCTCATGTATAATGAATTTAGCAGATATAGACATGTTGTTTGGAAATGTTGTTCCGCATCCTTTATGGAGTAAAATTCGTCATGCAGATCATGATCAAGAACTAGGTGACTCATGGGCTAATATTACTGCTACAGATGCCAGACAAGTAGGTGGTTCTAAACCCGAGCCGTTAATAGCAGATCTTCCTGGTAGGATTATCACGTACATGAAAACGTTAATGCCTGAATTACGTGTAAATTGGGACAAGCTATCTGCGTGCATGCAAAAGAAAGATGAGAATGTGTCTGACTTTTTCACGAGGTTTGAGGAGACTTTCACTGATCATAGTGGTCAGGACATGGCTACCGAGGGTGGCCAAAGATTGTTTGTAGACAAGTTTGTACATAATCTGCTTCCTGAATTGTGCAATAAATTGAAAGATTCAGAGAGTGCTTGGGCTGTTTCCACGTCAGCGCAGATTTTAGCCACAGCCCAGTACTATGAAAATAGACGCAAAGACGAGTTAGATAAGTCAGACAAGAAGACTAAAGAACTAAAAACTAAAGTTCTTCTCCAGCAAGCCTATCCGCCTCGCACTCCTAGTCAGCCCAATTATCAGCAGCCACAACAGTATTCAAGAAACGCGCAAGGAAACGAGTTTTCCCACCAGCGTTCTCCGTATGGCCCGAATCAATGTGCATATTGCAAAGAAGAGGGTCATTTCAAAAGCAATTGCCAAGCTCTTGCACGACGTTTAAACGGTGTCTCCGGCGCAAGAGGTAGAGGTGTTCAACAAGCTCCTAGAGGTAGGGGCCGTGGAAATTTCCCCCAGAATACCACTTCTTTTCCGCCTCAGAATTCTATGAATAGCTTCGACCAACAGAATAATGCGTCTTCCAGGTCAGGTCAGCTCAATACTATGCAGATGACTATTACGCAGAAAACGAGAATGAGGGTAATAATTGCTAGGACAGCCATGGACAAAGAGAGGGAGTTGTTTCAGTTCCAGTAGATCAAAATGGACCTTATGTCGAGGTGATTACATCCGGAGTGTCGGAGCCATTTCTGCTGGATACTGGTGCTACAAAAAGTTCTATTATGCACTCAAAACTTCCTGGCGCACCTTTGTCCGGCGAAATGAATGTTTCAGTAGGTTTTTCTGGCGCCCCTGTTAGAAACCCGATCTCCAGTCCCATGCCCCTTTCAGTTGGCCCATGTGAATTAGAAGCACCCCTCATTCTTACAACAGGTTGTGGCGAAAACTTGTTAGGCTTGGACTTGTTAAAAAGATTATATGCGACCTTGTACTGCTCCCCTTCGGGAGTACAGCTTACCGTGGGAAGAAAAGTTATTTCTCCAATGTATTTGGCAAAGGAGAATATTCCGACCGAATTGTCATCTCTTCCGGATGTACTTTGGGCGAATGGTTCTAATGACGTAGGTTGTTTAGAAATAGCGCCATATGTCATAACATTGAAAGCTAATGTTAGGTTGCCACGTATTCCCCAATATAGAATATCAAACGAATGTGAAAAGGCTTTGTTAGCGATCGTCTACTGTCTGATTGAGAAAGATGTCATCGAAGAGACTGCAGGCAACATTTGTAACAGTCCTGTTTTGCCTGTCTTAAAGCGTACCGATCCTTCACAGCCCCCTGTGTACCGATTTGTGATCGATCTAAGGGAAGTGAATAAGATCGTTGTACCACAGTTTCCAGTCGTCCCCGACATTACTGCCTTATTGACAATGGTTCCAGCCTCAGCAAATTGGTTTTCAGTGATTGACCTGAAGAATGCCTTCTCCAGCATCCCGATTGCCGAGGAGAGCAGAGATATCTTTGGCTTCAATTTAGGAGGACGAAGCTTCCGCTTTAAACGCGCTCCTCAGGGCTACTGTGCGAGTCCATCAATATTCAGTCAGGTTCTGAAAACACAACTCGATACGATTGTTCTACCTGGTGGCGCGACTCTGATTCAGTATGTAGACGATTTACTGATCGCTGCAGATACTATAGAGATTTGCAAGCGAACCACATTGTCATTGTTGCGTCATTTATGTGACATGAAGCACAAGGTCTCGCTTTCCAAATTACAATTTTGCCGACAAGAAGTAACCTACTTAGGTCACATCTTATCGAAGGAGGGAAGGAGACTGACCCCAGAAAGAATACAGGCAATTGCAGAATTGAGTGTCCCAAGGACACAAAGAGAAGTGCGTGCCTTCTTGGGCATTACATCGTACTGTAGACAATGGATACCGAACTTCTCACTGTTGGCCAAACCTTTGCTGGCACTACTCTGCAAAGACACACCCAATCCTATGCCTTGGTCTGACGATTGTCAGACAAGTTTCCATGAGTTGCGTGAAGCATTGTGTTCGCCTCCTGTGTTGGGCAACCCCGACTACAGTAAGCCTTTCACGTTATATGTCCATGAGAAGGAAGGTTGCGCATTATCAGTACTGACACAATACTTTGGAGACAAACAGCGCCCATGCGCGTATTTCTCAGCGACTCTAGATCCTGTAGCTAAGGCATTACCAAGTTGCTTGAGGGCCTCTGCTGCAGCAGCTGTCTGTATTCGACAGTCCGCTGGGTTAGTCATGAATAATACCCTGATCGTTATGGTCCCACATGCAGTAGGTAGCCTACTAAACAGGACGAAAACACAACATCTGACTAGTGCTCGACTATCCAGCTATGAATTGACACTGTTGGCAAGTCACATTCACATAAAGAGGTGTGATACACTCAACCCTGCTACGTTATTACCCATTCCAGCAGAGACAGATAAGGTTGAAAAACATGATTGCTGCTTTAGGACAGAGGAAGAGACAAAAGGGAGAGTAGACTTCCAGGACACTCCCCTCCCTGAATGTAATGATAATTTATGGGTTGATGGTTCATGTTTCAAGTTGCCAAATGGTGATACGACTGCAGCATATGCCGTGACAACACTACACACGATTGTAGAGACAGCTCGCATCCCCCACAATTCCGCTCAAGCAGCAGAATTAGTCGCACTCACAAGAGCGTGCGTGTTGGCGAAAGGAAAACGAGTGAATGTGTATACCGATAGTCAGTACGCCTTTGGCGTAGCCCACAGTTTTGGAAGATTGTGGCGTGACCGTGGGTTCCTGACGTCACATGGTGCAAAAATTCAACACGGCCAGCTAGTACACGACCTTCTCGAGTCACTGACCTTGCCCCTACAGGTTGCGATTGTGAAGTGCAGCGCGCATAGGAAAGTCCGAGATGATATTGGCCGAGGGAATGCATTTGCCGATGAGGTCGCGAAAGAGACTGCAAGGAACACAATGAGTCGGATGTATGTTGTAGGTCCTGCTAGATGGACCCCTGATGTGGGTATGTGTGAGGACACCATCGAAAGCGTGAAATCTATACAAGCTGATGCTACTGAGAAAGAGGTGAATGAATGGAGAGAAAGCAAGGGTAGATTAGACACGAATGGTTGTTGGGTCGAACTGTCAGAACATCAGCGATGGTTGTTACCTAACGCCTATGTGCTCGCAGTGGTAACAATGGCCCATGGAATGGCACACATCAGTGTGAAAGGAATATGTAAGCTGTTGGCCCCAGTATGGCAGAATAGTGGTATCCCAAAATGTGCGGAGAATCTGGTCAGAAATTGTATGGTGTGTTTGAAGCACAATCCCGGTAGGGGAACCCCAACCCCAGCTGGTCATTTTGCAACTCCAACGTACCTGTTCGAGGTCTTGCAACTCGATTTCATTCACATGGAGAGGTGCAATAACCTGAAATATGTCCTTGTTGTCGTTTGCGCCTTCTCCAGGTGGGTAGAAGCGTACCCCCTTAAGAACAACACTGCATTGTCAACTGCCAAAGCCCTTGTCAAGGAATTCTTCCCTAGATTTGGCATGCCTAGAATTGTCTGGAGTGATAACGGAAGTGAATTCGTGGGACGAGTGATGAAGAGAGTGTGTGAGTGTCTAGGCATCCACCAGAAATTCCATGCTGCAAATCATCCCCAATCGGCAGGATTGGTAGAGTGCTATAATGGCACGTTAAAATTGAAACTGGCCAAAATCCAAGCCAGCACAGGTCTCAAGTGGCCAGACGCCCTGCCTTTAGCACTCCTGTCTACCAGGATGATTGTCCATTCCAGATTAGGACTTAGCCCACACGAGATCGTGTTCGGGCGCCCTGCAAATATATGGGGAGTACCGAGACCCAGGAGGCTCAGTGAAATAGAGTACCCTGCACTGTTTGACTATTTGCACGAACTGACAACTAAACTGCACGCTTTACATCAACAGGTCCACAGCTCCTCTCCACCGGCGTCTGACGATCTAGGCCACGCCATCGAACCCGGCTCCTGGATCCTGATTCGGAATTTCAGACGAGCAAAGAACGAGAAGCCTCGCTGGACCGGACCTTTCCAGGTTTTGCTGTCCACCCGCTCTGCAGTACGTGTCCACGGAAAGAAACACTGGGTGCACGGCGCCCATTGCAAAAGGGTCCCGCTGCCCCTTCCGTATGACCGATGGGTCCAGCAAGGAGTCGCTGACTCCGAAACAGAGTTTATACCTCGTTTTGTCCCCTTCAGCGATGCACGATTAAAAGGAACTAGTACCGACAAAGAGAGCGATTGTATTTTGCAAGGATCTGTGCCACCGTCAATACAGTTGGACACTACAGAACCTGAAACATTGTTTGAAGATCACTCAGTGCCTGGAAAGGAACGATATAATCTGAGGTCAAGACCAAGGAACTGAGATAATCGAATTAGTGCGATTTTCCCTTTTTCCCCATGAACTATTTTTGATTTCACAGCTCTCTCGCCCAGGGAACTAGCTCATTTTTGATTTTCGAACCGCCATCCGGTTCTGCTGCTAGGGCCGCGGTTGAAGTCTGAGGAGTGCAGCCGGGGACGCCTAGGTCAACGGTTCTGGTCGGTCTGAGGGAATCACCCCGGACTGGACAGAGCGCACATCTTGGCAGAAGCAACCTCCCACCGCGGGCAGCAACCAGAGGATGGAGTTTCCGAGGGTAGAGAGACCTGCTAGACACCCGAACTTTAAAACGAAAATATGCACTGTGATGGCCAGGAAGAAATTCCTGATAATATGTATTCTGATGATATGTAGCATAATGATGTTCTTGATTGGTTATACCTTATCCACGTTTCAAATCACCTTTGTAAACAACACTCATCCCACACCTTCTCCAACTGTTTCTTCACACTCCTTCCACCCTCTTCCTGAACACGAGTCCGCCAGAAGACTAGAATTTGTAAATAATTCATTTGTCCTACTCCTACACCAGCACCAATCTGTCATGAACACTACGAACTGTTGGATATGTGGACTCATGCCACACACAACCGATAAGGGTATCCCTTACTTCGTCCTGCCATTCAGCTATCCCGGTTCTTTGTGGGCTTTCCAGACCATGTTCCTGTTCTCCCTTGAACCATATGTTCGAGGGGAAAACTCAAATAACAAGGCGCTAGTGGCAGGAATCAAAAATATGAGTAGAGATATTGACACGGTCAGAGCAACTCCCAAGGATGAGTTTACCCCATACAGTAGGTGGAACATCACCAAGTATGGGATTTCCTTAAGTGAGGGCCAGAAATCGAAGAAATCCTCCTCAGTTTGGGTAGTACCCCACCAAGGTCACCTATGTCTGCAAGGTATTGGCAGGGACCCCAAAGCACAGTTGGGGAAGAGCGTATGCACGGAAACATACGTGTTTGCCTCCTGAACTTCCCCTCCACTCTTGGCGGCTAAAGGCACCTATTTCGTCTGCCATGACAAAGCCTATACATGGTTGCCCTCTGACTTCTCGGGCACATGCTTTATCTCGTTTCTGCTGCCACCCACCTACACGGCCGGGGCAGATTACCATCGGACAAGGACAGTTAGGGGTGTCGTGAGTCAAGACGACACTGCGGGTCAGGAGTTTGGAGACTTCGCAAAGGGTTTTCTGCCATTTTGGGGGCCTATGGTGAACAGCAGGAACATTCGACAATTGACGAGAATAGTTGAATCCGCCGTGACTGAAACGGCCGGTGCCCTTAGCAACCTGACAGCTGAGCTTCAGTCGGATCGACTTATGACCCTTCAGAACAGGGTTGCCCTAGATGTCATACTTGCAGACCGTGGTGGTGTATGTAGAGTGATCCAATCTAGTTGCTGCATTTTCATCCCCGATAATGCTCCGACAGTATACCAGGCCATCTCCAAATTGCACAAAATCTCTGATTCCCTTCACGTGGAGAAAGGGGAATGGTCCTTGCTTGGGTGGTTCTGGGAAGGGATCTCTGCCTGGGGATGGAAAACCCTGATCTTCGTTGGGATGATCTTAGCTGTTCTGTTTATGTTCTGCCTGTTTGTACAGTGCGCTCCTGCAATATGTGGCCTCTGTGCTACTTCATGTGTAAGGAAGCCTGTGTCAAGGGACGAATTGAGCAACAGAATGATGCTACAGCAGCATCTCCATGAATTCATCAACACAGATTTGGACTCAGATTAGCATGAGTTATTGCCTAATATGAGGGCAAAAGGAGGGGCTGTGGTACTGTAATTCCGGACCCTGCTGTTAC
Organism: Lissotriton vulgaris; assembly: GCF_964263255.1. Lineage (NCBI taxonomy): Eukaryota > Metazoa > Chordata > Amphibia > Caudata > Salamandridae > Lissotriton > Lissotriton vulgaris. Next base: position 1,258,905,424 of record NC_141696.1, read on the forward strand.
ACCAGTCCCGAGGTCCAACACTCGTGTCACGAAATATCGTCGTACCATGACGAATTTGGTATCGATGGACCGGTAATGATTAGGACATTATCCCTATACATTTGCGTCATGATTGAGTGATGCTAACACCCTTAAATCGTGGTTTCCGTCCCGAACCCTCGGACTCCATTTTGTAAACGGCATCCATCTTATGAAATGCCCTCATATAGTCAATTGATTAAGACCGAGTTTGATCTGAAAGGACACGTCCACCGTAGCTGACTTCCCCATGACCTGGCCGAGCTGACTCCACTGCCTCCAGCCAAGCCTGTTCGGGCAGCTCCTCGCCCAGTGGCCGAGTAAGATATCATCAAGGCACAACATGCCATAAACCATTCACTACATACAGACCATGTTTTCCATACACATACACCTGTCCATGATTCTTGTTTATGACCAGTTTTACGATGGGAGGGTGCCCGACCTTATTGGTGTTTCATCGATATCTGATGGGAATTCTGGGCCTGGCTGGGTAATCCATCACGAACTGGACATCCAAAATATGTGCTGACCAGCATGACTTCGCTCTTTGTATTATTGTAGAAATATGTGTATAACCATATCATAAACTCAAGAATTCTTGCCCGCAGCTGTTATTTATGTATATAAGGAGAAGGCTGGTTCTGTAAAAACGAACAGTCTCCTGAGAACTTACGGCCCGTGCTGTCGTACTTCTAGGACACATGTTACTTGGTTGCAGCCAATAAAACTCGATCTCTGACTTCAACTAGAAGACTCTGTGTTTCTGTAGTCCAGAACAGGGAGAACCCAGAGGTCTTCGGGTGTGGTCCCCTGGCACCACCGGGTCTCTAAAAACCCGGCACCTCACCACCTTGACAAAGAGGAAGAGGAGCAAGAACCATCATCCCTGAGAACCTTATCAAGCTCAAGTTCATCACACGACAGTTCGGAAGAGGAACCAGAGGAAAAGCCATCTACACACCCCATACCTTCCACTATTGAAAATAAAAATCCTCCTTTTTGAAAATTCATACTGCCTCCTCGCCTGTTTATCAAACCCCCCTCCCACAACCGCCAAAAGGAAAAATATTGGTAATAGATGAACTGCTTGGCTAAAGACATTTGATTATTTCATTGATGCCCTTGAAGAGACTGACAAAAAAGATTACCAAGTATCTCAAAAGTCTTGCTGGTGATGGTGTGAAAGAAGTCATAAAGAAAATGCTGCGAACACACACAAAAATTACATGATGTAAGATTAAAAAAACACTGAATCTCATGTTCAATCCAGTACCAAATGTTAAGTACGAAAGATACATTTTCAGTCTAGAACTTCAGAAAGTTGGTGAAGCCATTAATACATTTCTGGATAGACTCGATAACACTCATCAAACACTATAAGTTCAATGAATTTAATGATGAGGAAGTTCTGTGACTTAGAGTTTTTGATGAATGCTTCTTGTCAGATTCATTCAGATGACAAATGCTTAGAGAAACTCTTAAGTCTGGAGCGAGTGTTGATTGCTGCCAGAGCTAAGGAGCGTACTGAAAGACAACGCTGCTGACATGGACAGTACCACGCATCAAGCGTTAGACTAACACTTTTTCGTGTGGTGATCCGCAACATCGCACAAAAATCAGTCACACATTTATAGAGCCTCGTAAAGTTGCTGACAACTTTAGCAGGAAATGGGAGCCCTGCTATTAGCACTCATCTGGCAGCCGCTGTGTATGTGACCGTTTAGTGCACTGCTCCTCAGCGGCATTCACGTGGCATGGTATCAAGTGACTGCAACATTGTGTCCATTAATTGCAATTAGCGGGCGCCAGTTATGCTTACAAGGTTGTGCCTTGCTTCTTGCAGATGCTTCCAGGCGACCGTTCCTGGAGACTCGTCGTTGCCCGGCTCTCTGTCACTGACACTCCGGTCTGTAATATCTGACTTTAAAAATATTTAATTTGAAAGTATCAGCCTGAACAGTGCTCCACTCAGCAGACACATCATGATACGACGGTAAACAATACAGTGGGCTGGCGGTGAGCGTCGGCCAAACGGAACATGCTGAGAATATAGCCTTCATCTGTTCGTTTATCTCAACAAGGACCAAGGACGCTGATGCTCGTGGCATTGCAAGCTTCAGATATCAGCCGTGGGAAGGGCACTGGGGACACGGGCCGATGGTATTTCTCAAGGAGTGCGAGACACGGGACTGCAGCCAGTTGCTGTTGCTGCTTCATGTTCTATCCTGAAAGAAGCTCCTCGAACTACTCTCTGAGCTGCGTTGGGTTTAGCTGGACGTAAAGGACAAGCACATAATAAAAGTCCAGTTGCACCTCAAACTAGCATCATGATTAATAACTGCTATCCTCTGTGCATCTCTCTGCCCAGCTTACAGTGGGACCGGCTGCCGGAGACTTGTAACGGCTGTGGCACACATTTACTTAGGTCTCATTCTCAATATATTTAATTTAAAGCTGAACGTGCCTGTAGCTCACTGCTTGTCTCCTCGTGCTGTGCTGGAATTGTGCCTCTGAGGGCTGGGCAGCGAGCTCAGCTACAGTGGCTCTAGATAATTGATTTATATTATAGCAGCTGAGATCCGCACTGGCACCTCTCAACCACAGCCACCATTCTTCAAGAACTCTCCGCTCCAGGGAACCCTTTCGGTGTGTAGTCTGAAACATTGCCTCGCCCAATCCCTGCAATGTGTGTTGACAGCTATTGCTGTGAACAAAGGACTTACAGAACACAAGGAGATTTCATCCCTCTTTGGGCTCTGTGAGGACCTTGAACATTCTGCCCTCTAGAGGCAGAATGTTTTAATAGCCTTAGAGCCCTCCATAGTGCGCTGTACCGGCCATTAAAGGCCCACTCCATTGTTAAGGCTGGAGCAGGCCTACGCCGGCCCTCAGGCTATAATAAATGAAGGCCACTTCCTCATGACTGGTCTTCCACCAACATGTCTGCCCATAGAATTCTGAGACCAGAGCTGTTCCCTTCTGACTGGGCATTTCGACATACTCTGCACGTGTGCAGTGTCAGATTAGGCTGTTTTTATCAACCATAAACTTACTCCACAACTTCACGACAGTTGATGCAACAATTCCCGGTCCAGGCATGCTTATAATCATTTTAGTATTTCTGCTAAAGACTGGTCATAGCCTATCCAAAGTAGTTGCTTCCAGAATGCCGTTTGAAAGTACACACCCACACCCCAGTATGCTGCCAAACTTGTGTATTCTGGTTTCATGCAGACGTTAATGTGTCACTTTCCTTGAGAATGCAACGGGCACAGATACCCGATTGTACAAGTACGGAAGCAAACCCTTTTGTTAAAACCCCCTGTCTCAGACAGTGGTGTCAGTAAGTGTCATTGTAATAACGTGTAGCCATTACATTTTTCACATTTGGCACAAACTCCATTACCAGCATATATTCTTTGAGTCTTCATGGCATACATTTGAATAATTAACTAGTACTTAATTGATTATTATCCAGTGCCGGTCCTAGGCCTTCTGAGGCCCCGGGCGAAAGGGAAGATGTGAGGCCCCTCCAAGTGACATCACAGAAAGTGACTTTGGAGGACTTTTGATCTTAGTTATTTGGTGAAAGTGCTAAATAAACACACATTGGAATGGAAGTGCACAAATCAAGTAGGGCAAGAGCTACAAAATAGAGGCACCTTCAGTGTAATAATCATTGCGCAATAGGTGATCGAATGGCATAAGCACCATAAAGTCACAGGATCATGATCAGACACCACCACAATTCAACTCATACTAATGCAGACAAAGTGAGAGAAGACCTCACTGGCGGAGAAGGTGAGCACACATGAAAAGGAGGTGAAGAAAAAAGTAACACTACAGGACGTATCTGACTAGGAACACGTCCCTTGGTGACTCATCTTGTTCATAACTAAGGCTTCCTGTTTTCCGTTTTTACTGATTTTGACAGATATATACAGACAGAAAACATTTCTTTTCTTGTCTGTATTTATTTTTAAATGTGGATAAAAACAGAGAGTGGGTTGCTTTTAGAGTAACTTTAAATACTGTCTGCCATGGCTGCCAGGCCTGTGGATTGATAGGTTATGGGGCTAAAAATGAAAGGAATTTTAGTAAAGAGCCTTTAACAGAAGTAGATATGCACAAGGTTCATTTTTAAAATAGCATATTTCCTTTTAAGTGCATTGATTTATCTTTTGCAGCCAGTGTTTACAGTTTTGAAACATGAAAGGCATTCAATTATGACCGCATATTTACTGGTTAAATAAATGTGGAAATATAGTAATTTCAGCTTCATTTTTCCACAAAACCATAAATAAATATGGATAAATACAGATAAAATTGGCCACAAATAAATGTGGATAAATACAAACGGAAATGCCCAAAAAAATAAAAACCATAAAACCGGAAGCCCTATTCATAATGTACCACATCTTACTGTAGAAAAACACACCTCACACCATACAAATTGTATTTGTACCTTTCACTGTAGTTATCAGAATTAAAATACACATCATACCCTGTCAAATAACCATCCACTGCAATATACTTCCTTTGGTGGAAACATCAGAAAGTGGTTACGAGAAAATGAAAGGGGTTCGGATCACACTTCTGTCACATAAAAGGGTTTTTTGAGAGATTCTGAAAATGTAGTGCCTGGCGAAAGGAAAAAGAAGGGGGAAACTTTACTGATCTTTACAATACCTAAATGGACTTTATTTCTGGTGCTCCCTAGTACAGAAACAGTGGAATGTTCAGCTCTGCTGGGATTTGCATGAATGTGTACCAACCTATAGTTACTTTCCTGGAAAAGGCCTGTCATTCAAACCTATAATTTTTGTATATCACAGCAGTTCTATTTATGTACCCTCTCATCCGTTTTTATTTTGTTTCAATCATTGCAGAAATTGATTTAACCATGTCACCTTCGTGGCTATTATGTCATCTTCCGGCTATGATATATTCATATAATAAGGGTTTCATATAATTAGGGCTAACGGCCCTTGACTCTCAATGATGAATTGAACTGAAGCAGGTGCTGACTTAAAAGTAGCAGCAGGCTCTGCTCAAAGAAGGGACGCAGAGACCCTAGGTGAAGTAAGAGAGAGAGAGGGGGCCTAGGGGGCCCAGGGGGCAGTGATGCCTAATGAATAATGGCTGAATGAATACAGAGCTCTAAGCTCCAAGAAGTCTCCTCTCGCACTTTCTTTGCAGCCAGCAGACACCCTTGAATTGAATATCACAGAAACCGATTGTAGGCACACGCATCAGAGGCGGTAACAGATGTCCCCAATGTCAAGTCACAGGCGAGGCAGGCAAGGACGGTCTGGAAGTAAGTGAGCAATGTGTTCAGTCAGGCCCTTCGACCTCGGGACCTCGTGCAACAGAGTGTGGAGAACGAGGCCTGGTAACTGTCTGCAAAATAAACACACTCGATATTATTGGACGGAAGAATGCAGAAATAAATCTGAACCTTTGATACCAGAGCTCCGCCGGAGCAGCGGGCCCTCTCTACCATCAGCTCCAGCCATCGTTCATAATAAAGACTGGGCTAGCCTGTCCTAGGGGCCTCGCATTCGATGCCCCTATCTTTAATACCAGAGCTGGACACGCCTGTCCTAGCACCTCGGATCACTGTTCTCCCACTGCCTTCATAACCGGAACATTGACTTCTCCCAGACCTCCTTCCCTGCCTTAGTTAGTTACTGCCTGCGGGCCTGCGGCCCGGCCCCTGCGCGAGTGCTGTGCTCACTGCTCAGCACTTTTCCCCATCATCATTTATTTATTCCCGCAACTGCGGGGCCGGCGGCGGGGCCCCCCTGAGCGCGAGGCCCTTGGCAGCTGCCCATACCGCCTATGGCTAGGACCGGCCCTGTTATTATCTAACAACTCTCATTCTATCTAGTTATGTTATTTTGGGCATTAGGCTTCCAGACCGTATACATTTATTAGTGAGGTAATTAATCATGTACATTTCACATTTAATATCTAACACGATACGTTCATTTAAGTTGGTCGTTTTTATCAGCTCATTGTACACTTGACTTATATTTTATAATTAATTGACTTTATTAGATTTCTGGTCAAATGTTACATATGTTATTACAATAGGCAGTTAGTTTGTCAGCGAGATTTACAATGCCTTTCTTTCATCGGGGATGGTTTCAGAAAGTTACTTTGGTGACTACAGTGAGATCTGCTACGCCCAGATCACTTCTGCAAGCCTTCTATTAGGTAGGCAGCAGCTGCTTCTTTTATGCCATTGCTCAGACTGCACAGGCAAACAATCATCATTTCATCGTGCTTTCCAATGCTAGAGTACATCTTAGGTTTCTGTAGCTCTCTCCTCCAAATTTTATCAAAATGGATTCCAAGAAACATTATGTTCTCCAGAGATTCTGTTATATCCATGGTAAAGGGTGGGCTTGTCATCCACCCATTATTTTCCTGGATCGCGGCTGTGTGAAAACAAAATTGTGCCTGTCCACATGAACAAAGCAGTCCTTCTTGTCAAATATTGTGTTGCACATGTTGAGAGATACCTGACCTTCCTAATAGATGACTTCTTTAAAGTGCATTTCTTGCAGCTTTCCCTTGTTATTATGTTAACTGGAAATCAGCTCTTGAGCACATTTGTGTGAGGGGTGTTTAGTAACTCAGTGTAAAGAAGTTTTGTAGTCACGATTTGCTGCTGCGAAATATTACTTTTTGCTCATGTGGCAGACCTTGAAGCAATGTAGTGTTGTCCACAGGGGTGGTTGCCCTGAGTGCAACATTCATAGGGGTGCAACATTTTAAAAGGTCTGGCGCCACCTAACCTGTGGACCGTTATTACTTCCTGATCTGACGGTCCACGGGTTAGGGGGCGCAATACTTTCTTATAAAATCTTGCCCCGGGCGATGGTAACCCACACTACACCACTAATGTAATGTAATACTAATTGAGCTCCCCAAGTCCCTGTGAAGACTTTGGATTAGGAGCCATTTTATATGGGATGATTTAGAGCCATTTGGGGAGAGTTGCAGTCACTCTGCTCGCTGGGTGCAGCATGGAAAAGGGCGATATTTATATGTATTCCAGGGCTGCTTGTAGTTGCCAGTGTGGCCCTGGTAACAGTAGATCCTCATGCTTTGTGATGGATGCAAGTTACCACTTCACTGCCCCTCTTCCTTCCCAGAAAGCTTCTTGTTTACCTACTTTTGAGATGGCTGTAGGAGGATGAAGGTAAGGAGTTACAGGTAGTGTGTTTGAACCAGTTGAAATGGGCTACTGGCATCAACAGGTACACAGATAGGTCACATATAAGAGACAATGAGGTATTTACTGTGAACAAGGAAAGTGAAAACTTCAATAGCCTGTAATGAGAGTCTGACTGGGGGAATAGATTGGTAACCCACGCACCCAATAATGCTTGCTGTATGTGGTTACAGGTGTAAAGGCCTTTTGTTCTTTATTTTTGTCCAGGTATGACTGCTGAAGGGTTTGTGCGTTTTGGAGGTTCTCTTGCTGAACAATAATTTCTCACTCAGTGGAAGCACGTAATATGATAAACCCGCATTAGTGGTAGAGTATAATAATTGAATGTGCAGTTCAGGGAGTCCTTTTTTATTTTTTTATTTTATTATAACTGGAAAATACGTCATCATAACCTGCACTTGTGGGTGTAAGTAAGTGGTTTGAAAAAAGAATGCTTTGTGCAACTGTAAAAGCAAGAAAGAAAAGTTTTTTTATTTTTATTTAAACTCGGATATAATTCATATTATGGATTCTCGGGGGAAGATGTTCTCTTGACCATGCCACTACATGTTTTCCTCTACTGCCCTGGGTGCTTGAATCACGGCTTGGTAACTGAAGGCATCAGCACCAGACGCTCATTAATTAGACACTCATTAGCATTCTCTTAAATGAAAATATTTGATTTACGACTCAGTTACAACAATTGCCAGCTAGCTCTTAGTTTTATACCTTTTACACAACATTGTGCAATTGCTGTTGACTGCCAGCCGGATCAAATTTATAAAAAAATATTTTTAGGTATATTGATACGAAATTCTTTAATAACTGCCAGGTATAGCGTTTGTATTGCTTCCCGCTCTGCGGTTTATGATATTATTACTATTACATTTTTAGTATGCATAATAATTCTGACAAGAGGTAAGTGAAGGCCATCATATTATTTATTTACATATTTATTTTTTACATTTATATGGCGCACAGCTACCCAAAAAGGGTTTCCCGGCGCCTGTGGCATATGGATGAACAAAGGTATATGATGAGCATGGATCATATTAAATCGGTCCTATCTTAAATCATAGCATTAATGAGCCAGAGCAGCAAACCGGTATACCGGTATAAGCAACCCTACCCACAAGGTGTGTCAAATGTGTTTGCAGATGCATCAAGACATAGGAGAGCATAGTTCACCAGAATTCAATAAATTGCAACACATACTCATAAAGAAGCTCAAGGTGGTACTTACAGAGGAGGAAGTGGATTTTCAATATCTGTGCCTCCAAATCCCACCACAGACACCACAATATTTTCACTACAGTATGTACATAAGTTTATTTGATAGTTTGTTGCGCATTATTTACGAAATTACCTCAAGTCTGCGTTAAATCAGGCTAAGCCGATGATTCCAGGCTGTGTCTGTGGAGGAAGTATCAACCTCCTTCATGAACTGTCTGGGTCTCCAATGGATCTAATACCCTCTTATATTCTAAGGTCCATCCCAGATATTATCGCACCAACGTATTTGGAGCTTTTTGCCATCTCACTCTGCTCAGTAGTCGTTCCAGAGCATTGGAAAAGAGCTAATGTGATTCCTCTGTTGAAAATGGCCAACCCCGACCCTAAATCTCTGGTAAATTTTAGACGAGTCTCTGCTCCCAGCAGCCTCAAAGGTCCTAGATAGGTGGGTAAATGGTAAATGAACAACCTACCACCTTTCAACCTGCTCCATCCCTCCCAATCAGAGTTCAGAGCCCGCCACAGCACCAAGACCACATTATTAGAGGTATCTGAGTCCATCAAAACCAGCATGTACTCAGGTGTTTAAGTGGCTCTGGTGCTGTTGGACCTGTCAGCCGCATTTGATACAGTAGACCATAACATCTTGCTGTTTAGATTGCAACATCTGGGTGTGACAGGTTCTGTCTCAAGTTGGCTGGGCTCCTTCCTTGAGATATGTGCTCAGATGGTTTGGATGAAATTGTATGCCTCAGGAGCAAAACAGTTAAAGTGCGGAGTGCCACAAGGCTCACCCTAAATCCCACTCTCTTCAACATTTATATGTTCCCTTTAGTTGAATCCTTTAAAAGCAAGGTCATCTTATATGCGGATGATACCAAACTCCTGCTCACATATGATGGAGATTCTGTAATTGCAAAGGATGCATTTGCTCACTGTATGGTAGTCTTCCTTGACTGGCTGAAGGCCAACAAATCGCAATGTAACCCAGATTCAAGAAAAATCATGTTTGGGCGATTATCCCCTTCCAGGATGGGTTGGAGCTTGGCCTCACATGGTTCTCTCCCTCGCCCCCTCTCACAACTTCAGCTATAAGCCTGGACGTCATGTTTGATGCCCAACTTTCATTTGATGTACTGGTATCAGCAGTAGTTAAAACTTGTGTCTGGATTTTTCGTATGCAAAGAACTTTCTTTACCTGCTTTCGCATGATGCTCAAGTCACAGTGGTCAGGTCACTAATCCTGTCAAGGCTCGACTATGCTAATGCATTATACCAGGGCCTCCCTGAATATCTGATTCGGCAGTTACAAATTGTGCAAAATATGATGGTCCGCCTACTGAATAAAATACCAAAATATACATCAGTATCAGTATTTTGGGAGAGACTCCACTGACTACCAGTTTGGAAACGTTTAGTGTACAAAGCACTGACCCTGACGCACCAACCCCTCTACAATAAAGGACCTGTATACCTGAACAAAATAATTTAATACAGCCCTGGGAAACCCCTGCGCTCCAGCAATGCCAATTGTGGTTTCCCGCTACAGAAGGCAACAAAGGGGAGGTTCTTCCTTCACTGTTAATGCAGCCAGTTTATGAAATCAGCAGCCTGAACTGATGAGGGCTATTCCGGATGAAGTCAAATTTAACAAGCATTTACAATGCAATAGTCTCTGCATTGTTCAAGTTAGATCTATTGGCATTGCTCATGACATTATTTTTATTTATGTTTTGGTTTTTAAAACCTATAAATAAATGGCATTGTCATGTACAATGCCAATAGCTTAATCGCTCGCAAATGCGAGACCTATTGCATTTGCACCCACACAAAGCCACACACACAAAGCCAGCCACACACACTTAGAGAGCCACCCACACAGAGCCACCCACACAGAGTCATTCACATAGAGCCACCCACACACACAGAGAACCACCCACACAGAGCCACCTACATACACACAGAGCCACCCACACACAGAGCCACACACAGAGACAAACACACACACAGAGCCACACACACACAGAGCCACACACACAGAGCCACACACACACACACACACACAGAGCCACACACACAGAGACCTTTTTTCCATCTGTGAACATGTGTGTAGCCACAAAATATGGCAACTGGAAGCCTTGAATGTAATTTCGGGAAGGGGAATTCAGGCTTGAGGAAAGCTTTCCAAGTTTCCAAGTGGGGGTGCTATAATCCGTCCTGCCAGGGTTGGCGCCCTCTAACTGCGCCGAAACTACACTACGAATATGCAAATACACAAAGCATTACAAAGGGGATGGGGCGAGAGCCGCTACCTGCCCCCTCCAGGAAAGGTGTAAATCGGCACCTGTGGACAATGCGGCATGGGTGAGAGAGTACAATCCACATACCATTCACAGCTCAGCAGGCAACCTGGAGGCTTATTGCAGCGCACAGGGCGTTAATGAACACCAATCCACCCAGCCCCCTGACTCTGTGCCCCAGAGACACCCGCTGCTAACCCTCCTTTCTGCATCCGCTGGGCCCCAAACAAAAGAATTCTAAAAGCCATTGTGAATTAAACATTTTTTGTATAAATACAAACAAAATGGATAGATAGGAATTAAATAGTGTTTTAGGGGTCATCCATGGTAAACAAAACGGATCAACGTGTCGCTTCCTTCCTACGTCATAAAAGGAACTTGGATAAAAATGAAGGTCCCTGGTTCCATTTTGTTTGTAGACTTGGCGAGAAACATCGCCAGCCTCATGTTTTCCAATACAAAATATTTATAAAAGTACACATAGGCTCTGTAGGCTGTCTTTGCCCATATTGTATGGACTCATTCCCTGAGGAACTCTGTTCGGGGGCACTCCCAGTCCAGGTTTTTCCCTGCATTTTTAGATGTATAGTTTTCATTTTATAATGGAATCAACTGGACTACAGCTGTAAAGGAGGGAGAAAAAAAGTGACCTGGATCAGACGGACACACTTGGAACCAGGAACGTATGAGCTTGGTGGGCATACTTTGTTATAGTGCGATTATGAGAAATGGCAGCAAAATTACGTGTATGGGCATAATTTGCTAATTTCATGTCACAAATTAACACAAAAACAATGAATTTACTCCGACTACTCCAGCATAATTAACATTTCAACACTAGTTTTCATTCACAAGTGCAACATGGCTATAAATAAAAAGTGACAGTGGCAGAGATCTAAGTGTCTAAGCGTCAGCAGTTTCTTCATCCCAGTTTTTTTTTTAGCTCGCACCAATTGCATTCTGGTACTTGTAGTCCTGACTGTGACACTAACTGCAGGTCCCAGAATGCAGATGGGTGTGAACCGTGCACACATTGGGGGCTTCCTATTGTAAGGTGATTTGATGCCTGGTGCCCTGTAAGCCGTTCGGCGCTGCCATGCCGGGCAGCAGGCAGGTTCAGAATGGCCTTGAACCCGAGCTTGGCCGCCAGGCCTCGGCCGTCCCTGGGAGCAGCTGGCCGCCATATCACTTCTCACCCCCTGAAAGGCGCCACAGACGGCTCCATCCACAGCCCTCCGCTAATTTGTGGGGCCTTCTAACATCTTTATTTACGGGTTGATAATTGTTTCCTCCGCTGGCGAGGCCCCTTTAAGGCAGATTAACTCCGCATGCCCGGGACTGGGGCAGAGGGAGGGGGCGGCGAAGACAGATGGTCTGAGAACCCCGCCGGGGCTGGAGGTCTGGAGCAAACCAAGGCGCAAGGGTCCGGGTGGGGCGGCAGTGCACCTGCCCTCAGCCCCTCCACAAGACAGACTCACCCCACGAGCAGGTAGGTTCATCTGCAGCTCCGGGGGCTCTGCACCATTCAAAGAGAACTCACTCACAGACAGGGACATGTGTGGCCTCGCAGAGGTAAGAGCTCCGAAGCGGCAGGAGATTTCCCTTCAGAGGGAGGGAGCTCCATTTTCCTTTATTTATAGAGCTCTTCACACTTACCGGGTCAGCAGCAGCTCTTAGCTCTCCTCAGAGGCAGGAAGCGCTCTCTCGCAGAACTCACCCAGAGACAGTGTCACCTGAGACCTCGTCGGGCTCACCTCGCTGACGAAGACAGATGCAGCTCTCAGAGAGTTCACGCCAGAGAGAGCTCCCTTCAAGCTCGCTGACTGGGCGAGCTTCCCCTCAGCATCCATCTCATGCCGCTCTCCCCAGGGCTCTCTTAGACAGCGCAGGTCCCAGAGAGGGCTCCTGAAACACTGCAGTCCAAAGCTCATAGTTCACATCAGAGACAATGACAGGGCCGGCGTCTCGGACAAGAAGGGCGGCATTTCACGGTTTGTTTTTACAAATTAAGCCCTGATTGCTGTGGAGATAGGGAGCTAGCAGAGAGCGGCTGTAGGCTGTGATTATTGCCAGCGGAATCAGCGCAAGGCGGAAAGGAACACCATGTTTCTCCGAGGCGAAGCAGAAATGCCTCGGAGAAACCAGCGTCATTGTTGGGATTGAGGGGCGTGTTTTCGTTCTCTCCTATTCCCATTGGCTGGAATGTTAAATTCCAGCCAATGGGAAGAGGAGAAAAAGTAAACAGAAAGAAACGAAAAAACACACCCCTCTGTCCCAAAAACACGGGGCTTAAATGGAGTGATGCCCCTCTCCTCCAATGGCTGGCCAGCATTTACGAGGCCAGCCAATGGAGAAGAGGGGCGGGTTTAAGCCCCCAATACTGTAAACAGAAAATCTTGGCTGCGCGAACACTGCTGCGCAGTGTAAAGCTAGGCCGAGACCTAAAAAGGAATTGAAAACTCTCCTGTTCAGCCATTAGGATAACAAGAGATCAGTGGCCCACGCATCCTTTCCACTTTGAGTCACCTATACAGTGCTGGGACACTCTGTCTGAGTAGCTGTGCGCTGTAGAATACTATCCTTCTTTCATTTATCTCAAAGATTTTCTTTAAAATAAGCATAACTTTAGTCATTGGTATGTGAATGGTTTTGCTTTTGAAATATCCACAATCCCCTTAAATGTCATGACACTGTCTGATTGTTCTTAGGCATGTTGTTTTTGTCCTTCTTGCAGGAGCAGTCCAAATAAAGGAACTGAGATTTTCTGCGGGTATTGCAACTCATGATATAGAGACAAAAAACAAACAGATTCAGCAGTGGATAGAGAAGAAACATCACGTGAGAATCACTGTTGTAAAAGGAAGCTCCGCTGATGCAACAGACAAGATGGTAAGCTGGGAAACAAATGAGGCGACCTATTTGTTTTATGTTCTTTGATAGTCAGTTATCAGCACACACCATATAAACAAAAAAAAGGGGAAACATCAAGCACTATTTAAAATTCTTAAGAGGGCAGAGCGTTGGCATGATGACACTTTGTAGGTACCCTGAATCTCAATTAGTGAAGTTAGTTCCAAACGATAAGTCCTTCTTTTGGATTTAGTTTATAGGCATGTATGGTTAGCAGTACATATCTTCACTCTTCACATACTCATTAACAGGAAGGGGTGAGAGGATGAAGCTAGTAGCTTAGCCTGGAGGTTACATTGCCTGCTCCTAATGACTATGAGTAACCCAGCTTCGTGCATGGTTTTGAGAATTCATGGTAGGATAGTTGTTCAAAATGGCCCTTTCTGCAGGGTCACCCCCAAACATTTTGCCTTCTTTCTCCCCTTTTTGCTGAATTCAATTGTGTTGGCTTTAGGACCCTGGGCACTTTACCATCACTAACTAGTGCTAAAGTGCATGTGAGCTATCCTCTCCCTAAAACATGGTAACATTGATGTATGCTCAATTGGCATGTTTAATGTACTAATAAGTCCCAAATAAAGTGCACTGTGTGTGCCAAGGGTCTGTACATTAAGTGCTACTAGTGGGCCTGCTATGATTGTGCCACCCACTTAAGTAGCCCTTCAAACATGTCTCTGATCGGCCACTGTGGAACCTATATATGCCGACTCACTGCCATGTCGACGTGGCATTTAAAACCCCTTGCTAAGCCCTAAACTCCCCTTTTTATTACATATGTCACCCCTGAGGAAAGCCCTAGGTATCACATAGAGCAGGGTGCTCTGTAAGTAAAAGGCAGGCCATGTAACTTGTAGTTTTATATGTTCTGGTAGTGAAAAACTCCCACATTCGTTTTTCAGTACTATGAGGCCTACCCTTCTCATAGGTTAACATTGGACATTACATAATACTATGAAGTATAATTCCCGACTGAGAAGGAATCAAATAGTTGAGTTTTGTACCTTTGGACTTGTGATAATTAATCCTCTTTAATGGGAAAGTTGGATTTATTATTACAACTTTAAAAATGTCACTTTTAGAAAGTTGGCATTTTCCTGCACGTAGCCCTTTGTGCCAGCAGACTGTCTTAGGATCACATGAATTGGTGCAGCTGACACACTTTATGAATTCCATCCAGACAGTCACACAATAGTGAGATTAGCAGAGCTTGACAGGCCCATCAACTGGCAGGATGGGGGCCAGAGCTGAGTACAGCCCCACTTGCACCTGAGTAGGCTATGCCCAGTCTCCCCACAATAAGCTTAACAATCCTGTATTTTCAGTGCAGCCAGCTTGGAGCCAGGTCAGGGGAGTCAGGAAACTCACAGAACTTCAAGGACCTTTCCAGAAACTTCTCCTACCTTCTGGGAGCAGGACACCTGGGTATAAAAGAAGGGCTCTCAGACCCAGGGGTGGCTTCCTCGCCAAGACGGAGGTGCATCGGCCCACTAAGTGGAAAAAGAAGAAGAAAATGATAATAACGCAACATTAATAACATTACGTTATTATCATTTTCTTCTTCTGTAGGAAGCAAGCTAGGTTGGGCGGGCTTGGCACAGGGAGAGAGAGGAGTGGTTGCTGCTGCACCAAGTGAGCCTGACGGTTTGGCCGGCTGTCTTGTGCCGGCAAAACTGTCATGCGCAGTTAACATCTCCTCCCCTGGCTATATTGTACAGCCTGGGTGGAGAACATGCACAACCCCCAGTCCTAATCTCAACGCTGAGCCATGGCGCTCAGACCAATCACGATGCTGCTGTCATGGTGACAGAAGCGTTGTGATTGACTTTGGGGAGCCTGGGTGCTGCCGGGAGCCAGGAGAACAGCGAGGATGGAGAAGAGGCTGCGGCTGGTGACCGGCGACGTCAAGGTAAGTCTTCCTTTTTTTTCGAAAACCCCCCTCCCTGCCACTGTTCCCTACCAGCCGCCACTGCTCAGACCCACTCCTCAGTTGAATACTGAACCTGAGAAAGGTTTCTCAGAGGACTGCCTGCTGCTGAGACGTGCTGTGCACTCTACCAGTCCGCTGCTGTACCTGAAAGGACTGCTTTGCTGCCTGGCGCCTGCCTTGAATCTTCAGAAGCCAGCCCTGCTGTTGAGACCTGCATCTTGTCCTGTCCCCAGGACTAACAGAGGCTCCTCCAAGGGCTAGTTTGCAGGTCTCTTGTTCAGAGTCACAGGGACATAACAGGCTCCCAGCATCCTGCACCTGGACCCAGCCTGAGTGAGTCCTGAAATACAAAGAGGTCCCCATCCACTCCTGGACCCTTGGTTGTGGTGTTAAAGGTGCCCAGATGGCCAATTTACACAATTTGGTCAAAAAGTGCTTTGAGAACCAGAAGGAGACTGGGACCAACTTGTTTGCCTATCTTCCTGAGGTGAATCACTGGTCAGATTGACTTTGAAACTTCTCCTGTTACATTCTTCTCCACAGCAGCAAATCTGTTTCATCTGCCCTTTGCCAAAGGAGTATCTGACCTCGTGGAACTGTCTTCATATACAGTGGTATGCTTTGTCCCGCTGGAGACTTTCTACTTCCATCTCAATGACTAAGTCCGAAGGTAAAGATTTTCACTGTGGCTTTGCTCCACTGCTATCCGGCAACGACGCTCCCGCTTCGGACACTCCTGCAGCCTTGCCCTGCTGATTTTCTACCTTCTCAAAGACTTTGTCTTCAAAAATGTCCTAGGTCCCAAGGTAAGCGCAGACAAGGCCCAATCCACTACTTGTATGCTACCCACACTACATCGCGGTCGGATGTAACTTTTGACTTTGCCCCGGAGTAGCGTAACCAGATGTCTGCGGTTGGTGCTTTTCACTTTTAGGAGCTATTTTACAATGTATTCTTTAAACATTCATAACTCTGAGTCTAAGTATTGGATGTTTGTCTTTCTGATCTCATTTTGTTTTATAATCCAAGGTTGAATTTTCTAACCAGGTTTGGATTATTTTTGTGTGGTGTTTTTCACTGTTTTACTGCAATAAGTGTTGCACAAATACTTTACACATTGTCTCATAAGTTAAACCTACCTGCTCTGAGCCAAGTTACCAAAGGGTGAGCACAAGTTAATTTAGGGAGTGTATTTGACATACCCTGACTGGAGTGGTGAACAGGGTGCCTTCCTCTGCCAACTACAGACCCAATTTCCAACAGTAGCCATGTTCAGGGCAGGGGAGTAGCAGATCTTTCTGAAATGGCTTTGCAAATGTCCACAAGAAAATTGTAGAGGACATCAAAAAATCATGTATCTTCCTCTACCCTACTTACTTACTTGTACCTATAACCCCCCTTCAACCAGGACTCTCCAGCCATCTTTGTCCTGGGCTTTTCTTTCAATCTGACTCCAGGTTTAACCTATCTCCCTGCAGCGAGCCCTGAGGCCTTGAGGGTTCCAAGTGAGGGCTTGCCTGGTGGCGTTTGCAGGCGTGTCAAGGGTATGACCTAACCAGCCCGCGTCTTTTCATGATCAGGGAGTATTAAAGTCTGCTGCCATAGGTCGTTGTTGCTGATGGTGTTTGAGCAGCAGATTAGGAGGATTTTCCTCAGACAGCTGCTGTTGATGAATGTCTGGACTTTGTTGGTGGTGGTCACTGTTTTCCTCCAAGTTTCTGCTCCATACAGAAGGACCGATTTTACTTGGGTGTTAAAAAGCCTGGTCTTGGTTTGCCGCATTATGTCCTTGGAGCTCCAGGTCTTCTTTAGCTGGATGAAGGCAGGCCTTGCTTTGTCGAGTCTTCCCTTGACGTCATCTGTGCCACCCTGGTTGTCAACCCCACTATAGGAAAATTATTTCCATGTTCAAGCAACCTTTACTCTTTTTTTTATTATTATTTTTATTAGGATCCAGATGTTGCAATATCATAGATATAAATTACAGTAAACATTCATCGTAAATTACACATAGAAGTCTTCAATACAGATATCATTTTATATTATATTAATACAATAAATACACAGGGTGTAACATCTTACGATGAGAAAATATCACCAAAGCAAAGAATATTATAAATACTATAAATGCAGTTGACTTAAAACCAGATAAGAAGAGGGAGAATTGCTCATATAGTACCTACAACAGGATCGGGGGAAGAGCTTAACTTATTTGATCATTCCCCTTTCACACTACTCCAACGTCTTCAGATTGGAAATATTGTCCCCAGAGTTTCTCAAATTTCCTGACTCCCCCGGTTCGATTTATATATAGCTGTTCACTAGTTCTAACTTGTCTCTTTTTTTGAAGCCAATCCTTCATTGAGGGGATTATCTGTGTTCGTCAATTTGGAGTAAGCGGGATCGAGCTATGGCTGTTGCAACATATACTAATTTTACAGACTTGTTGGACAAGCCCGGTACCCAGTCATACCCCAAGACTCTGGCTCAAGTAGTTGGAACCAGATTGACCCTCCAAACACCTACAAGATACTGAAATATTTCAGTCCGGAATCCCTGTATTGATGAGCAGTGGCTGATAACGTGCATCCAGTTTGCCAGGGAATGCCACATACACCGGGGACAATTACCTGGGAGGGCAAGATTTATATATGTTAAAAAGGCTGGGGTTCTCTATAAAAAAGCATCAGTCGCCAATTGGCCCCTCTTAACACATTAAACTTTAATATATTGACTTACTTTCACATTTTGTTTGTTATTTCAAGCCCTTCATATTTGTCCCATTTTTTATTCACTTTTTGGGTGGATTCAGGGCCCTTACATACTAAAAGCATTCTTTTCCATTCCTCTGGCCTTTTCAAAACCCCATTGTCACTTAAAGCAGACACCACCTCTCTGCTGCTAAGGATCTGGCCAGGATCCAAATCAAATAGAACTTTATTGAGTATTCTAAATGAGCCAGAGAGGACAAGATCATCCTGAATACTCTGTCTTACTTCCCCTAAGTTTTGCCATCTATCTCCCTTGAGGAAGTCTGATATTTTACAATATCCTTCTTTACCCCACTTTTGAACAATTTTGGGTGAAAGCTTCCCCCTGAGCTCATATCAACAGAAGCCAAGGATGTTGCTGCATTGATCTGGGGAATGGAATATCTTCTATAGAGATCCCCACGCTTCCAGAACAACCACTTCAAGCTCTTATAGCCTACTCTTTTAGGTAGCTTCGTTTTCTTTAGTACACCCCGAATATTGAACTCTTTAAAAAGACCCCTGAGTATCTTTGTGTTAAATCTAGACATATATTGTGCTAAATATGCAGGATAGTAATCTCTGAGATTGGGGAGCGTCAACCCTCCGTTCTCCCTTGGTTCATATAAAGTGCTTAGTGCAATTCTGGGTGATTTTCTTGCCAGATATAAGATGAGAACATGGAATCAACAGCCCTAAAAAATGAGGTGGTTAGGACGCACGGGATAGCCAAGAATAGGAAAATTAAATTAAGGAAGGACCGACATTTTAATTAGGGAAACTCCCCATTGAATAGACAGAAGGAGAGAGATCCACTGTGAGATTAAATGTTGTACCTTTTTGTGAGAAGAGGAGAGAAATTAAGGTCATACAAATCCTCAATCTTAGAAGAGAACCTTATGCCTAAGTATAGCTTTGGTTGTGAGTTGACATATACAGCCAAATCTGAAAGTACAACATCGGAAGCGCTCTGTGGGGTGTGGGATTCGGCGGGCCGGAATAACAGGCGGGGAGGCCAGATATAGTGCGCTATGTTTAGCGAGTTTTATTGTAGATATAGGTAGGTGTGGCTTATGAGTCTCTGAACAAAAGGGGATCGATGGAGTTCTCCTGGGGAAGTCCGAGGTAGTGAAGACGTCCGGTCGGTGAGGGAAGGGAAGGGCTCCGGCTGCTGGGCTGATGTCCTCCGAATGGTATAAGGCTTCCCTCTCTGTAATGCCGTTGGGTCTTTGACTTCTGTTGGTGAGCCTCGGAGGTTTGGGGCGAGAGAAAAAATAGAGGACCGTTAGTCTTTCAGTCCTCTCGGTCTGTACAACTATCACCGACACCAGGGGGTGGAGATACAGAAAGTGGAAAGTGAGGGACGGGTAAGACGGGGAGGTGAAAGAGGCCGACAAATAGGAAGGGAGACCAAGGGTCGACAGGGTGCTCGAGGTGTAGGAAGGTGGGGGTCTATCTATATATATATATATACAGTGCTCTCGTGCTCAAGTAGGTGCAGCGCTATATTATTTACACTTAATTACAACTATCTACAAACGGCACACGGAGATGGATGACGGTTACTCACGTGGCCCGCCGCAACTCCCTGGTGAGTTGCGGCCGCTCTCCAGCAACCTCCTGAGGACTCCACCAGTCCTCAGACCACACGTCGCCGTCGGCGTCCTCCTCCACTTCTTCCGGTGGGATCTCCGACTCCTCGTCTCTCTCTCTCAGCTCCGGTTCCTTCCTTGCTGCCTCCTGCCACAAGTCCGCGGGTTGGAACGCCCTTCGTTGTGGTTCGCTGGTTTTTATACCTTCCGGGATGTAGTCGGGGGCGGGACTTCCGGGTTCATGTAGAACTGCATCCGGGTGTCCGTCTTCCGGTTTCTGACCTCGGTAACCCTGCAGTGGGAGAGATAGAGAAGAAGTCCTATGGAGAGGGAACAAGGCATCATCTATGTTAGACGGACCCCTCCCCGCGCGAGGAGGCCGCTTCGCTACGGCAGGTACGGTGGCCTTTCCACATCCCCTTTCCCTAGCTGTCTTTCTTGTGGGGGTGGGAGAACAGGGAAAGCGAGAGAGGTAATCCGCGTTTCCCTGTTCTGCCCCTTTCCTATGTTCAGTTGTGAACCTATAGGGCTGAAGGGAAAGGAACCACCTAAGGACACGGTCGTTGTGGCCTCGGTTGCGGGCCATCCACGCCAGAGGGGCATGGTCCGTGTAGAGCACGAATTCCCTCCCCTCTAGGTAATAACGGAGACTGTCCACTGCCCACTTTATGGCTAACGCCTCCTTCTCTACACAGGCATAGTTCATTTCTCTGGGGTAGAGCTTCCTGCTTATGTACAGAATGGGCCTTTCATTCCCGCTTGTGTCTCTCTGGGACAGGACGGCCCCCAACCCCTGATCGGAGGCATCCGTTTGGAGGATGAATGGTTGGCTATAGTCAGGGCTTACAAGGACTGGTCTGGATAGGAGGGCCTGTTTTAAAGCTTCGAAGGCCTGCAGTAAGGGCACTGAGGGATGTCTTAGGGCCTCTTCTGTTTTGGTACTTTTCTTTAGCAGATCTGTCAGGGGTACAGCTGTTTGGGAAAAGTTCGGTATGAACCGCCGGTAATACCCCAGAAGCCCCAGAAAGGCCCTGAGTTCTGTTTTGGTCTGAGGGAAGGGTATGGAGCGGATGGCCTCTATCTTGTTGTCTTGGGGTCGGATGAGACCTTCCCCTAAAAGATAGCCTAGGTACTTGACACTTTGTGCGGCCAAGGTCGTTTTGGCCGGGTTTATAGTAAACCCACTGTTGCCCAGAGCGGCCACCACCGCCCGGAGGTGCCCCAAATGTTGGTCCCAGGTATTGCTGTGGATCACTATATCATCCAAATAAGCCCCAGCATAGTGGGAGTGGGGCTGTAGGACCCTGTTCATGGCCCTCTGAAAAGTGGCAGGGGCGCCGTATAAGCCGAAAGGCATTACTCTGAACTGAAATAAGCCCTCAGGGGTAGAGAAGGCAGTCTTCCGTTTGTCGTCATCCTTCAGGGGTATTTGCCAGTACCCCTTGCATAAGTCGAGCGTGCTAATGTATTTTGCGGCTCCTATTCTTTCCACCATCTCATCAACCCGTGGAAGGGGGTAGGAATCAAATCGTGAGACTTTGTTTACTGCTCGGAAGTCAATACAGAACCGCACCGAGCCGTCGGGTTTGGGGACCAGTACTATTGGAGAGTTCCAGCTGCTAACCGACGGCTCGATAATGCCCATCTGTAACATCTGTTCTGTTTCCTTCTTTATTATGTTTCTGCGTGCTTCCGGGACCCGATAAGGCCGTTGTCTCACAGTTACCCCCGGATCAGTCTGGATGGCGTGTTCCACTAGTGTTGTACGTCCTGGCAGGGAGGAGAAGACGTTCTGAACCGGTGACAACATGGTTTTTAGTTCTTCTGTCAATGATGGGGGTAGATCCGGATCTATGCAACCCTCAAAGGACATGGGGTTACGCACCGGTTCACCAGATAGGACAGGTCGGGGCCCCTCCCGTTTCTTTAAGAGATTGATGTGGTAGATCTGCCGGACTCCTCGGGTAGGCTCGGTCTCTACTTCATAGGTGACGGGGGTTACCTGACGAAGGACGGTGAATGGTCCCTGCCATTGCCCTAGGAGCTTGTGGTCAGAGGAGGGTAGTAGTAACAACACCAGATCGCCAACAGCCAAGACCCTCTTCTTGGCTCCCTTATCGTACTGTTGTTTTTGGGAGGTTTGGGCCTTTTCCATGTGTTGCCGTACAATGTCCCGGACTTGGGTGAGATGGGTTTTTAGATTGCCAACATACTCGGGAAGGGGCCGGGTACGATCAGGTTCTGCCTCCCAAGCCTCGCGGGCCATATCTAGGAGGGTTCGGGGAGGTCTTCCATACAACAGTTCATATGGGGAATATCCGGTGCTACTTTGGGTTTTGCACCGGATAGCGAACAGTGCCAGGGGCAACATCTCTTCCCACCGCTTGCTTTCCAAATCCAATAACTTTTTCAGAGTGGCTTTTAGGGTGGCGTTGTAGCGTTCCACTAACCCATCCGTCTGGGGGTGGTACGCTGAAGTTCTCAGCTGCTTGATACCTAGCTGGGAGCATACCTGGCGCATCAAGGCGGACACGAATGGGGTTCCTTGGTCCGTTAAAATTTCTCATGGAAATCCTACCCGGGAAAAGATAGAGACCAGGGCTTTCGCTATGTTCTGGGTGGTGGGATGTTTCAGGGCGACAGCTTCCGGGAAGCGCGTGGCATAGTCCACCACCACCAATGCATATCTACAACCGCTCCTGGAGGGCAACATGGGCCCGATAAGGTCCATTCCTACCCGGCTAAAGGGTATGTCTATGAGAGGGAGGGGCCGGAGGGGTGCCTTCGGGGGTCTGTAGCGGCTATTCCTTTGACAGATGGCACACTCCTTGCAATATTGTTTGATTTGGCTATACACTCCCGGCCAGTAGAACTTTTAGAGTATTGCCTGTCCTGTCTTCTCTTCCCCGAAGTGGCCGCCCAGGAGATGACTATGCGCAAGGAACAACACCTTGTCCCGGAATGGAACCGGAATAACTAACTGTGGAGGTTTCTGGGGGTCCGCTTTTCGATACAACAAGCCCCTAGACCGGAAGAAGTAGGGACCTACATGTAGCGGGTCCTCGTTGTCAAGGGCCTGCCCCCAGGCATTTTGCAGGATGGGATCTTCTTGCTGTGCAGCTCTAAATTCACGGTCCGTTTCCCAGGGATGCTGCGCCTCTTGTACTGGATATGCTTCTGTGTACCTCCTTCTTTCCTTTTTCTTTTGGTTTTTCGTTTTGGCCTGCTACTCGGGAGAGGGACTCAAGGGGTGGTTTTGGGAAAAGGGGGCTTCCTTCCACCACTTTTCCAGGGAGTCGGTAGTGTCTCTTAGGAGAAGGGGAAGTCCACTATAATCACTACCCAGAATGGCTTGTTCTGGCAAGTTAGGGATCAGTCCTACATTCAGGGTTCTTCCGTGGTCAGTACTGGTTTGTACCGTGACTCGTGCTGTGGGATAGCTTTTGGTGTCTCCATGTACGCACTTGATGGCTACTGACCCTGTGACAGGGCCGACGGGTTTCGGCATGTCCTGAGGTCGTACCACGCTGTGTCTACATCCAGTGTCGGCCAGCGCCA
Organism: Lissotriton vulgaris; assembly: GCF_964263255.1. NCBI lineage: Eukaryota > Metazoa > Chordata > Amphibia > Caudata > Salamandridae > Lissotriton > Lissotriton vulgaris. The sequence goes on from NC_141696.1 coordinate 1,258,928,937, forward strand.
TAAGGGGTTGGTTGTTGATTTTCACAGGACACCTAAACGGTGGGGGTGAGGCTCCTGCGGTGAGACACACATAGTTCCGAGTCACCCCGATTTCCATAGGCTCCTCCTTCTGGGGGCAGTGACGGGCAATGTGTCCAAAACCACCGCAGTGGTAACATTGTGGTCCAGGTGGGTTTGGTCGAGGCATCATCGGATAGGGCACGAAAGGAGCAGGTTCTGCTTTTCGGGGTACGGGTGGCCGAGGGGGCGGGATGTGGCTTCCATGTGGGCCCCGAGGGAGATGTTCTTCCTTGTTCTTCTGAACTTCTTGGGCTTTGCTGTAGGCACTGGCGATCTCGACTGCCCGCTCGAGCGTCAGGTGAGCATGCTGCCGCACCCATTTTTGGGTGCTCGGATGAAGGGAGGCGAGGAATTGTTCCAGGTTTATTTTAGCGACTATCTCCTCTTTAGTGGACGTAGTAGTTTTCAACCACCGGGATGTTAGGTCCTGAATGCGATAAGAGAGGGCCCGAGGAGTTTCTTGGGGCCCCTCTCGTACTTGTCGTAGGCGGATCCTATAGGATTCCTCGTCTATCCCCAGACGCTCGAGGATGCACTTTTTAATGTCGGCATACGGCGTCTGCCCCTGTATGTTGGCCTGTTGATAGGCTGATTGTAACTCCCCGGTCAGCAACGGACCCAAGTAATGACCCCAGCGATCTTCAGGCCAGTTAGCCGCTTGAGCCAGTCTTTCGAAATTCGTGAAGAAGAAGTCGGGGTTTTCCCCGCGACATACTTTTGGAGGACGACCGACGGTAAGGGAGCCAGAGGCCTCTGCTGTCCCATTGCCTCCGTGAGCTTCCCTAGAGCCTGGTCCTGGGCAGTTCCTTGCCCTTTCAGGACGTCGTGGAGTTGGCCCCGGTCGTCTTCAGCGGTCTTCAGGAATCGTTCCATCATTTGTCCGAGCTGCTCCTGGCTTTCAGCCAGCTTCTTGACTGCGGCCTCCATGCCTCCGGGTGATCCCACTTCTGACACCACTTGTGGGGTGTGGGATTCGGCGGGCCGGAATAACAGGCGGGGAGGCCAGATATAGTGCGCTATGTTTAGCGAGTTTTATTGTAGATACAGGTAGGTGTGGCTTATGAGTCTCTGAACAAAAGGGGATCGATGGAGTTCTCCTGGGGAAGTCCGAGGTAGTGAAGACGTCCGGTCGGTGAGGGAAGGGAAGGGCTCCGGCTGCTGGGCTGATGTCCTCCGAATGGTATAAGGCTTCCCTCTCTGTAATGCCGTTGGGTCTTTGACTTCTGTTGGTGAGCCTCGGAGGTTTGGGGCGAGAGAAAAAATAGAGGACCGTTAGTCTTTCAGTCCTCTCGGTCTGTACAACTATCACCGACACCAGGGGGTGGAGATACAGAAAGTGGAAAGTGAGGGACGGGTAAGACGGGGAGGTGAAAGAGGCCGACAAATAGGAAGGGAGACCAAGGGTCGACAGGGTGCTCGAGGTGTAGGAAGGTGGGGGTCTATCTATATATATATATACAGTGCTCTCGTGCTCAAGTAGGTGCAGCGCTATATTATTTACACTTAATTACAACTATCTACAAACGGCACACGGAGATGGATGACGGTTACTCACGTGGCCCGCCGCAACTCCCTGGTGAGTTGCGGCCGCTCTCCAGCAACCTCCTGAGGACTCCACCAGTCCTCAGACCACACGTCGCCGTCGGCGTCCTCCTCCACTTCTTCCGGTGGGATCTCCGACTCCTCGTCTCTCTCTCTCAGCTCCGGTTCCTTCCTTGCTGCCTCCTGCCACAAGTCCGCGGGTTGGAACGCCCTTCGTTGTGGTTCGCTGGTTTTTATACCTTCCGGGATGTAGTCGGGGGCGGGACTTCCGGGTTCATGTAGAACTGCATCCGGGTGTCCGTCTTCCGGTTTCTGACCTCGGTAACCCTGCAGTGGGAGAGATAGAGAAGAAGTCCTATGGAGAGGGAACAAGGCATCATCTATGTTAGACGGACCCCTCCCCGCGCGAGGAGGCCGCTTCGCTACGGCAGGTACGGTGGCCTTTCGACACGCTCCCATAAAGAATGATTTCTGTCTTCCTCTTATTGATTTTATACCCTTCCATTGTCTCATATTGAGCGAAAATCTCAAAGAGCTTTTCTTGAGTCTCCTTCCTACTACCTAAAATTAGTATGATGTCGTCCGCATATAATTTTATTTTATCAATTTGTGGGAGTGGATGCTGGATACTCGTATTTGCTCAAATTGCTCTAGCTAGTGGCTCAATAAAAAAGGCACAAAGGATAGGGGACAATGGGCACCCATGCCTTGTGCCACGCAATGCCTTTATTTGCTCAACTTCAACTGAGTTGAAGATAGGACCAGCTTCGGCTTTACAATACATATTATATATAAGCTCCGTGATCCGGGATGGAATACCAAATCTGGTCAATTTATTATATAAAGTTTACCAGACCACGAGGTCGAAAGCCTTTTCCGCATCTAGCAGAAACACCAGGGCTTTTATATTATGCACAGCAAAGTGATCGAAAGCTTCCGCCAGATAGTGAGTGTTTGTCCCGAGCTGTCTACCTGCTAAAAAGCCATTCTGATCTAAGTGGATCAAGCCCGCGACTATTGAATTAAATCTATTTGCAAACAGGTTCGTAGCTATTTAATAATTGTATTTATTAATGTGATAGGGTGATACCAGTTAGGATCTTCAGCCTCCTTATCTTTCTTCAGAAAGCTACAGCATTTCCTTCAAAGAAAGAAGGTGGTATGTCGTCTCGCTGTACCATTCTATTAGCTAGAGATAAAAGATGGTTAACTAAAGCGTCTAAAAACATTTAAAAAATGTTTGCCAGGAAATCCATCCGGGCCACAAGCTTTCCCATTCGGAAGATTCGTACTTTCATCTATCAGTTCCTCTTTAGAGAAGGGTTGAGTCATATCAGCTCCCTCTTCTGTAGTTAAGGCTGGAATATCACAATCAGTTAAAAATCTTTCTAAATAGATTGTATCAATTGGCTGATTTTGTGAATAAATCTGTCTGTAATCGTTTAACATGATTTCTCCCACTTTCTCTGAATCCCTACTTGTTATTCCAGTGATTGGACATGTCAGGACATCTATCCGATACTTGGCTGCTTGTTCCCGTGCCTGCCATGCTAAAAATTTGCCAGTAAAGTTAATTTATTAATACACGTTTTGAGCGTGAATCCGGCTCAGTGCAGGGCATTTAGCATAGTATGCTTCACTCATTGCCTGTCTGGCAGTGTTGAACGCTTTTTTGTTAGTCCTAGAAACCCTTACTCTTTATGGGTAGGTTGTCCTTGTTATTGAGATGGGTAACTGAGAATTTAATGCTCAGCATAAATAATAAAAACCTTTACAAGATCAGAGTGTGTGCCTTGCCAATTTAGATCAGGAGTGTCTGCAATTTTTTTAAATCCTGGTGCCAGTAGCACGAAAGCTGGGTCTCAGTGTGCTATTTACAAAACTGTGCATGAGAAACAAAACGAGCACATGTGCACCAATCCAACCTTGCACAAAGGGAACACACTTGTTTTGCAGAAGCCCTCTGAGCTCTGCCTGTGTCACGAAAACTTTCTTTCTCACAATACCTTTCTTTTAACAGTGTTTCCTATGCTCCAGCTTCCCTACACATGCTTTGGGCTCCTCGTCATCTGATTAAAAAAAATACTGGTTCTTCTCCTCACATGTTTTAGAAGGTGACCCTCACCAGTTTTAGCCTCATTAACCTTATGTACACTTTTAACAACTGTGATTCTTTTTAGCCAGGGCTTTTGTTGTACCAGACATTGGACTTCTTTAGAGCTTGCCAGGAATTGGTTCTGTGCCAGGGACCTCAGTGACACCTTGTTTTATATTTACGACAGAAAAAGAAAATAACTCAATTCGGTGCGTGGGAAGTATGCTACCAGTGCACTACCAGGTTATCATTTTCTACTTGAGTTCCACAACATGCATTTAAACCAAGATCATAGCAGTGCGTGTGACATGGTTAAGTGTCTGGACATTCATATCTATCTCAACCTCCACCACTGTTTGTTGAATGTGTCGTCTCCTTAGGCATATCTAGTCTCCCAATATTAAATTATATCCCTGTTATGTGATGTATTTCTCTCCATTAACAAGGACAAGATCCCCTCGGTACCTTCGCAGTGGATACCACTTGTATGCATACTTCTCTGCAAGGTTCAGAGAAGCGATTTAATCACTGTGGACAGTATTGCTCGCCTTCAGCGTCACCTGGTGGTTTTAGACATCCTTGAGATTAAGGGAGTTTTGTAAGCAAGTTGTCCTGCATATTTCTGTTTGGATGTAACATGCTGCAATGCAGCTTTTGTGGCTTTGGAACCAGGAAAAGGAGCCATCAGTTATAGTTGATCCTGATCTGGAAGGACAGGTATTGAGCTTGAAACACCAGTGTCTGGTTCACAAACTATGGTAGAATCATTAGAGGACCCTCCACGTTAACAGTTTAAAGCTGAAGATGATCAGTATCAACCAAGGCCTTTCAACCTTTGTTAAAAGCTAGCTGGTGCAGCTTAGCATGGATAACCCAAATCAGAGTTAGTATACCGACAGGAGGTACTCTCTCCCCCATGTATGCAATCTGACAGTGGAGGGGTAGTTGCTTATTATTGTAAATTTAAGGGTCAAAGTGCACTTCACTGTACCATTGCACTTAATTCATTGTTATACTTTTGATAATGTTCTTATTCAAACAATTAAGTGGATCATGATCCATGCTGATTCCGTTATAAATCACTCAGTTTATATGCAGTATGTGATGTTAAACAAAATTGTACTATACATTAGATACTTCACATCACAAATTCTTCAGCCTTCTCTAGTAATGACAATTTGTTTTCCATTCCACATGGCCATTGTATTCTCTTCTGTATTTTCCAATGACAGTAAATTTGTGTTTCAGTTCAACAATTGACTTAGTAGTTATATAAGTAGTTATATAACGGCCTGCACAATATATCCATACTGAGTTTGCTCCTTCAGCATTCTAGATGCATATTTCCACATACCCACCAACAACAGATGCCACTTGCTTTTCTGTGGCCAGCCAACATTGACAAATGTTGGCTCAAAACCGCACCTATATTCTTCATGAAATGTCTTTCCACTTTAGCTGCTCACCTCAGGGGGCAAGGCCATCCGGATTTTCCAATTCTAGATGACTAGCTAATCAAAGGGATGTCGGCACAACACGTCCATACTTCCACTGCCAATTGACTCTTGCTTTTCTACAGATCAGGACTAATATTCAACCAAGACAAATCCACCCTGATGAACTTGTTTGAAAATTGCTTTCAAGCCTCTTCGCAGAGCCTATTTCAAGTTGCTTATGTTGAACACTTCTCTACTGCTACTGTTAGTTGCACAACACATGGAGGAAAGCACAACACATGAAATGAGTGGCTGAATAATGCTTATTTTAACCATTTTAATAGATTTGCATGTGATCATTCTTCATTTTTTGTGAGACTCACCCCTTAATTTACACCATTACTATTTGTGCAATGAAATTTGAACTACAAAGGTCTGGATTGGAAGCGACATTCAAATCAAAGTTTGGGTACTTTACAATTAGATGACTGTGCTACTAAATAAGTACTGTTGTTTTCCTGGAGACATGTTAGCTCTGTTTGGTGACGTACATTATACTACCTGGGACTCCTAGCCTGAAAATTGTGACTGATTCAGGCATGCAAGTCTATAAAAGATGCCCCAGCTGGAGAACTGTTGTTAAAGATAAATATGTCTTCTCTTCTGGAACTAGGCAACGTCTTGAATCACACAATTTTCCCAATACTGTGATTTGGCCTGTGAAGTTGATGAACTTTGTATACGAACATGAGAACCTTGAGCGATGCTGAGCCCACGTGGCACCCACAGTTGATGTTTGAGATCAAAGAAAAATAATGAACAAGGAGAATGTATCTCAGGGGGGCGTGGTATGTGTAGCCAAGATGGTGGACGCTCATTTATGGATCTCCGCACTGAACCCCCTTCATCCTACAATAATCCCCTAGATCTGACTGCCATTGATCACCCCCCAGCCCACACGCCACTCACCTCTTGGCGGGACGACCCTGGTGCGCTATCACTTAGATTTCAGTACTGTGGAGGGCGCCTACTCTGGCTTGCTGCCTTTGAAAGCGCTGTTGTGGAACTCACAGCTGCCTGGGCATGGTGATGGCGGACTGCAGCGACCCGGTTCCTGGAAGAGTTACCTGGGCCTCCCGCCCTCCTTTTCTTCTGCCCCCCCAGCCATGATTGTGCCAGCAGAGAGCCCTCCTCCTTGGGCACCAGAGATAAAACCAGCTGCAGACAAAGGGAAGCCCCACTTTGCATTAAATTGTGCCACAAGCGGGTGAGGGGCAAACAACCAGCACCGCTCTTTAGCGGCCCAGGACTCTCCCGGCGCAGCCACTTGGGCTCCCCTATTTGGCCTGGCGATGAGGGACTGCGACCATGTAGGTAAATGACACGATCGACCGCTAAGGAATGCCGAGACCTGTCAGGATGAACAGGGGCTGCACTGTGTAAGACTCTATACGCGCTGGGCCTTCAATTGGACACTGTGGCTCTTGGTGCGATTGGAGACTGTGGGATGAGTCAGGGCCTACCTACCCTGCATAAGTCACCTTGGGATGAGGACATGTTGTGGAAGAAGCAGAAGGACTCCTTCATCCGCCACGCACCTTAAGCCTACCCTTTCCTGAATGGAACTCTCTACTGGAGATCCTTGAGATGGTGATGAGCTACTTGGGGTCTGCTCCCTTTGTACCATACTAGAACCTGGGGATGGGCTGAAAGCTGGACAGTCTTTGATTGGGAGACCAACGGTGTATTGTCATCCTGGATCCTGGGCAGAGAGATCTGTGCCTACCCTGCCCCTATCCTACAAGCGACTACCCTTGTGCCGTGTCCATGACGGTGTCCCAGGACTCTACTGGTTACGTCTGCCTGTACTGCTAATGAGATCATAGGGGTGCTTGGCCCTATCTCACTACATGGTCCTACAACTGATCCTTGCAGCAAGCACACCATCATCCGGAGGCCTAGCTCCGTGAAAATTGCTCTGACAACTGGTCATCTCATATTGAGACTGGGTCACCCACGGCTGCCTTGCACCCGCTGAGGGAGACCTATTGGCGGGGAATGACTTATCCTATCTGTGGGGCTGCTCCTGCTGCACAACACAGAGCGTGCCAGCAGGCCTCTTTCTGTCACTGCCTCTCCTCTTGGCTCATGGTCATTCGGAACTCTTTTGGGCACCCCCGCTACTACCTGAGTTACATTCTGCTCCCAGTAATCCACTGGCTGCCCTGGGACCCCCGCATCAAATGACGGGTGTCCTGTGGACTGGTCCATTGACCGGGCTGCTCGTGCTGCTGTGCCGTATCTCACCTCTTGGCACTTGCAAGCGGGCCCTTTCTGCACTGACTATCTTTTTCCTCCCTTTGGCTCCTAGACTCACTGGTTGACATGGGGCCTGTGCTTTGGGACCCCGAATGCCTCCCAGCATCCTCAGCCCTGCCTGCATCAACTGCTGAGGTGGTCACCCCCTTGGGCCGCCCTGATGGGTCCCCGCTCATTGAAGACAAACTGGATATCGTCCTCTCAGCCATAGAGAAATCCCGGGTCTCACTAGAAAACAAGATTGATGCTGTTGCACGATAACCATTGTAACTGGAAGACAATGTCTGTACTGCAGAGCTGACATGAGCTGCCCTCCAGTCACAGGCCCGGGAGGCGGAGACCCAACTGCACACACTGCGAGACCGGGTTTATATCCTGGAAGAACTAGCAGAGGATGCTGAAGGCTGCTCTCGCAGAAATAATATACATGTTGTAGGCCTTCGGGAAAACAGTGAAGTACAGGATGCAGTTACCTATCTTGAACAATGGCTTTGTAGTATTGTTCCCTCCACTGCACTCTCTCCTTTCTTCTCCATTTATTGCACACATCATGTCCCGGGGAGGAGGCCCCCTCCTGGGGGTGCTTCCAGGTCACTGGTGGTCCACCTTCTACATTACTGAGATCACAATACAATCCTTAAGGAGAACTACAGACTTAATGATTTGGTGGTCGACAGTGCACAAGTAATGATCGTCCTGGACTATAGCCTGGCAGTGCACACCAGCGTAGCACAATCCTTGCTGTCAAGCGCAAACTCCGGGACTCAAACGTGAAATGTTTCCCTCACATCTCTGATTTTATTGTGGAACACAAAAAAACACATTTCTTTGCAGCTGGGACACACTCCTGGTTGAGTACCAATCTACCCTGCCAAGCGTAGACAACCCTTCGGGGGAGCCTCGACCCCCACCCTAAGGAGAAGTCTCTCCGGCTGCACACCTAATACAGTGTGTATCTAGAACAGTGGCTTTTCCTCTCCCCTCCGTTATGCAAACCAATCGACTCCGTGCTGCATTGTGGATAGACACTTACTTGTAAAACTGAAAATGCTGTGTGTGTTTAAATGTTTGTTTTCTTCCCTCTTTGTTGGTCTACAATGTCTTTTTTTTATCACGTAAGGCCATGATGTCATAACTCTGTCGCAACTGCCTCCATACAGTCTTGCTTGCAAATATGCAGACAGCGTCCTGATTGTAGCTTCCTGCCAGCCCAGGTACTTGCCAATAACTTCACCACACACGGAGAGTGATTTTACATGTCATTATTCTGCTGTGTGTAAGTCAGAATTCAACATTGTAAGCCTGCCTTCAACTCATCCCTCCAATGCTTACATCACAGGCCTATGGTGTACAGTGGGAACCAAGACTTCCATTGTTCTTTATTTTCAAGATACTTCATCTCCTGCTTTGTTAAATAAAGTTTACAACTTTTGAAAAGATATATAAATAAATACTCAAATAAATACATGAATAAACACACAGATGACCATAGCTAATATGCAATTATTATTCTTCAATTAATCGTCGTGGCGTCTGAATCACATGTCCTGATCAGATCATTGGAAACTGGGACCTAGCAGTCAAAGTGACCGTGATCTGCATAGGTAAGGTGGAATCATCAGCTGTCACAGATTTAACTACAGTCCGCCTGGACCCAGTCTCTACATTAACATCAATCTTTGGTGAGTGATGAGCCACATGTCAAAAGTGAGAGTAATCTCCATCTCCTCTTGTAAAGGTGACATCTTTGACATGACATCGTTTTTCAGCATATATTTTCATCTTTTGTTTGTGACTATTAAAGGGTCGGCTGTTGTTAGATTTTAAGATTGCAGGTACACCCCATGTTGTAAAGATGCCATCTAACCTTTGGATTACCTTTACATGTGTACTGGATGAAAGGTCTTCTATAAATGGAAAACAGGAGCAGTCATCAACAATGACTAGAAGATGATGTCCATTCTCAAGAGGACCAAAGAAATCAACAGCAATTCTCTCCCATGTTCAAAGGGTGCTGAATAACTTGAGATGAAAGACAGTTGCATACATTGCAGATATTTAACTCTTATTTGACTCTTTCATTGAGATAAGAAAACCAGACACGGTCGCAGAGAGCTCTGTTTGTGGGAACTATTCCTCGATGTGCCTCATTGGTGACGTTGATCACTTGTTGTCGTAGCGTAGACTCACTGGGGTAACAACTCATTTACCTCACAGGATGAGGCCTTCTTGAGTTACTGATAGTTCATATCTTACATTTTTGAACTTGAAATACTCACTGTCTTTAGCAAGGGGCCTAGTGTGCTGTTTCAATGATTGGTGAGCAATAACGGCTTTTAACTGCAACATGTCACTATCTTGGTTTGTGGCAGTGACAATCTGTTCTAAAGAGGCAGCTGGTGTGCTTAATTTTACAATACAATTGATGTAGGCCTCCACAGTTCCAGATGAGGTACCAGGGCACTGCAATGGTACTCTCGAAAAATAATTAGCAGGATTCTGATCTTTCCCTGGACGATGAAGAATTGTAAAATAGTATTCTTGTAACCTCAAACCCCGACGTTCAATTTGAGGAGGCATTTTGGCTTTGGGATTGCTAAATATCCTCAACAGTGCTTGATGATCAGTCACTATTATGAAAGGCTTTCCATAGAAGAATACGTGGAAATATTCACAAGCCCGGTCCACTGTCAAACTTTCTTTCTCAGGTTACGAATAAGCTTGTTCCATTTGTAATAAGGCTTTTAGTGGCGTATGCCATGATATCTCTTCAGGCATTTGGCTTTCCGCTGTGCAAGGATGGTGCCTAACCCGACAGGGCTAGTGTCAACTGCAACCTCTGTATGAAGTTTGGGATCAAATTAGGCCATTTCAGTGGCATTCTTGATGGCTTGCTTGATTTTTTTGGAAGGTCTTCTCAAATTTATGTAACCAATGAAATTACACATTCTTTTTCTTCAGTTTTTATAACGGTTGAATGACCCTAGCAATGTCTTGTATGTATCTACATCAGTAACTGGCCATTCCAAGGAATGATTGTAGCATAGAAATGTCCTGTGGGAGATTTGCAGTAGATAACGCCTGCATTTTATATGGATAATTTTTCACGCCCCATCAGAAAAAACATGGCCAAAGAAATTCAAGCTTTTCTTGTAGAATTCACATTTGTCAGCATTCAGAGTTAAGCCTGCATCATTCAGCAAATGACCTACTTGCTTGCGAGCTTTGTCATGCTCTTTCTGAGTGGCTCCGAAAACCAATATGTTATCACTATAGTTAAATGCATTTCCTGCAGACCTTATGATACGTCGAATGACATCATGGAAAAGTTCTCCAGCAAAGGATACATCAAAACTCAATCACTTATAGTGAAAAAGACCAATATGCATAGAAAAGATTGTAATGTACTTGAGTGTTTCTTCAATTTACAATTAGTGGTATGCTTTATATAAGTTGAGTCGAGAGAAAAACTCTGCAGCCTTCAATAGAGTTATCATATCAGCAATGTGTGTACCTGGATGTCTCTCTCGCTCAATCACCTTATTGGCCTGATGCATGTAAACACATATGCGTACAGCTTCTCCATTGTCTCTTTTTGGCATTACTACAATGAGAGAAACCGATGGTGTTGGACCAGTGGAGCGTCAATGATTTTGTGCTTAAGCAACAAATTAAGTTCCTCTTCAACAGCTTTTTGCAAGTGAAATGCAATGTGTCTGTGTCTTTGAGCAACAGTACGAACATCCTAATTTTTATGTAACTTTACTTTCATTGTTTTGAGTTTTCCTAACCAATGATATAATGAAGAAAATTGTCTTCCAATTTCATGATGAGCATTCATATTGTAGTTCACTTTTATCAGTCGCATATCAGCAGCCGTGTTGAAACTGAGCAAACCGACACTTGAAGCCATTCCTTGAAGTACATGAATGGGCGCATGCACCACTGTTTTCTTTTGTTTCATCATTGCTACAAACCAACTTTGACTTTTTAAGGGCGTCCTATGTGTACACTTTAGTTTTTGACTTCATAAGTATTGGTTAACCAAAACAATTCCTGATGCTTCTCCTCAGGCATGATATATATCAATGCACCCCTGCCAATTATTAATGGTACCGAACACCCATGTATCTTTAGGGTAATCTTTGGACAATGTTTGAATGTCTTTGATGCTTTTTCATGTTGATTTTTCTTCACTTTGAATTTTTTCTCACATTCGACTAGTCCCACATGCGCATGCTTTTTCTGAAGTAAACATCAACATGGCACAATTGTCATTGTCATTTTCACTGGAAATTGATGCTGAAGAGCTCTTTGTCGATGATTTAGATGATGATTGACTGTGTTTGGTGTCAATTTGCCTCAGTTAGTGTCACCGCTTGACCTTCTGGTAGCGCGTCGAACAACACTGAGGTTGCGCTTGGTTGGCCATTTTGTCTTCACACTGATGCACTTACTTTTCTCTTCGCCTTGCAAATTATCACAAAATGGTTAACTTTACTACAGCCTTTACATATTTGTCCAATGGCTGGGAATTTCCGTTTGTGTGGAAATGACAGTCCACATCTGTAACACTTTCTTTCTTTTTCTGTGGATATATCACTTTGTGTCTCTCTGCCTTGTACTTTGGCTTACTTTTCATGCTCATGACTGATGCACTCCGGCCTCCATGTCAGTCGCTTTACGATCAGTACTCTCTTCAGCACAAGCAGCCTTGAAGACTTGTTCTAAGGTAAGAGTTTCCTTCCGCATTCATCCTAGAAAATAATCTAACGGACATCCATTGATAACTCTAAGGCATGTAGCTTCCTCATTATTAAATCCATTGAGTTTACAGTGCTTCACCAGAACATCCAGTGTCTCAACAAATTATATGGTTTTACCAGGTCTGTGGGTTTTTTAATCGAATATGCATCTTTCGTAATCTACATTTGGCACTGGATTAAACTTGACATTCAACGCTGTTTTGATGTGATCGTACGTCAGCTGACTTTTTTGTGGTATCTTTTTTATGGCTTCTTTCACTCCTTGACCAGCCAAAATCATCAAATACTTTATAAGCTTTTTATTGTCCTTTTAATCTATTGCATTTATAAAACCTCAATGGATCATGAATTTTAAAGTTGGTTTTATAGAATTATATTATCGATAACCGATTCTGATCTGGTATTGGTACTGATAATAATTTTTTAATGTCAAAATGTTTTAACCCATGTGTGTACAGTTATTATGGTCTTCTCGAAGCAGGAATACTTCTGTAAAGTCTGTTATTCAAGCTATCTTGAAAACTGTATTAATGCACGTTGTATGTTTAGCACTTTAGTCCTAGTACTGCATCTCTTGCTTGTTTTTTATTCTATTGATTGCAGTAACCAGGAAAAATAGAAACAACCTTCATGCACTTTAATTTATTGGCACTTCATTATTTGCACAATATGGATTTTGTGGAATTGGATTTATGAGTTTTTGTTTGTATATTTGTAACTCCCAATTACTGTTTAGATATATCTAGGCCAAAAATATGTATAAATTCCAACATAGATCGCGGCGGACAATTATAGATTTCTGTCTATGGTTGTGTCTTTATGTTCTTTAATTCTGAGCCGTTATGATATCAGAGAGCTACTGCATGAAAACTTCGATGTAAGCAAGAGTGATGTATTGTACAGCAAGATGATAATGAATGGATTTTAACCTATATTTTTATGTGCAAACGCTTATCGCGTATGGCCGACATAATGTATTCTGCCTGTCTATGAAATCTTCAGAACTCTCTATCCATGCAGTCCATCTATTGTCAATATTGTGTTTTTTGACAGTATCAAGTACTGATGGCGGTTTTAAGAATGCTTCAAATAATAATCAAACTTTCGTAATTCACTTGTTCAAATATTCATGTGACCATGAAGGGGTTGATTTTCTTATTTAATTGCTTCTTATTGTTTTGAAGAAAAATTATATTGCAATTCCTGTGGATTAGTCCCACAAATATTCAACAAAATAATAATTGCTGAAAACAAATGACAATCCTCAATGCATTTAAGAAAATGGGTCCTTCATCAGAAGGTTGTTAAATACTGTGAAACGAAGAAGAAAACATGTTCAACTATTCATATATTAACAAAAATCTAGGTAATGACATTTCTTTTGACATTGTAAGATAGATGATGTGCTATCTATACATATAATCGAAGAACTGATCATATGAAAATGTCACAGAAAATGTTTGAAATTCCTATGTCCTAAATTGCTGCGTGTTCCTTGCCACAATCTACTATTAACTGAGTCAAAAAGTTGTTCATCACTAATAGGCGCATTGCATTGGTAGGAAATAGGCCTGTTAGCATTTTCTCAGTGGGCTGACTGACTTTGCTTAAAAGCTATTGGAAACTACAAACTTCATGTTGCTTGTTTGACAATCCTGGTAACATGCACATTGTAAAAGGAAATTATTCACATCCTAAAATTGACTCAGGCATAACCTATTTCCAAAGTGTGTCTTCAAAAGTTTATCACAGGTGCTCAAACTTTCTGAAATGCGTGCATTACATTTTTACCTAAATGACTAGTGTCTAGCTTTTCCACGGTAATCACTGAAAACAACTCTTAACAGCTTCCTACAAAAACAACGTACTTGGCAAGAAAAAAGACAAACCGGCCCTGCATCACAAACACCTTATGGCCACACTTCAACTTCTGATGAGGATGGTAGTTGAAGGGGGATCCCCAAGAGAACACAGAAATACATGCAGCAAGCAGTGAAGAACAAGCATCCACTTCAACATGTTCTAAAACAAGGGATGTGCCTTCTATTACAAGCAAGCCCTGCTGAAAACGAAAGATCAGGAGCTGACATGGGACAAAAAGAAACAGGCAGAGTGACCAGGAGTCAAACAAAAAGTTAACAATGGACATCCTAGTCATCGACATATCTCCGAAACCAATCACAGCTTTCCAGTTGGATTTACTATAAAGAGGTACATCCTTTGTCCCAGCACATCCCTCTAATGAGCTAGAGGCTGAAATGAATGTGTTTACATTTCTACAAACCCTTAAACTCTGCCACTTTAAAAAAAATGTCATAGGAGAACAACAATCAAAGAAAAAAGCAGCCGTATATGCATTGATGGAAAGTAATGGTCTCTCAGGCTCTTCTTGTGGATCTTGTTCACACAAAGCTTCTCTAGTGGCTTGTGACATGCTGACTACAGGGTCAGCCTTAATAACTTTTTGAGCTTGGACCTCACCCTGGCTCTCCATTGGAGCTCTTTATATGATGGCAATCTAGGGGTTGTTCTGAGCTCGTATGCGGCAGCTTTGGTAGTGGGCCGCTTCGTCTGTGGACAGCTCTGCTGGCACAACCCCCTAAACCTCCTTCTGGGGCCACTTTGCAGCACATTGTGGCGCAATGACTCGTTAATGGTTTTGGTAAGTAAATCAACCTTATATACTCCTTAGTCCATGAAAGCAGATAACTTTATGATATTTGGTTGGCTTTTTGCTTAAATGTTTCTTCACATACACCAGGTTAATCTCTGTTTCACAGCACAAGCATTTCAGTTTAATCAGTACTGAACTATATCTGTGTGCTGCTTTCTTAACCTGGCTGCATCTGCCTTCAGCATTCTTTTCCGTACAGCATACTGCATTAATTTGCATGATGTTGCATTACATTTATTTAGGACCGTTTCATTCAGACCCTGGCCACCGAGTTGTAGACTTTGTGTCACTTTCTTCATCTTCAAGTATTTTTAACAGGCTGGCGTTGTGCTGAGACTCCACCAGTGCCAGCATTGATTCTGCGCTTTGACTGTGGCACACGTGAAATGCACGAGCAGTTTGCTGGACCACGGTAAACGCTTTGGAAGAGCGCTTTTAATGTATGGGCTTCGTATTTCCTATCTTGACACCAGTTGTAGCGTTCTACCATCCCAGGTACTCTCAATTACTACGCCACACACCGATATTACATTTTCACGTCTTTTTATTCCACTGCGTATAAGTCAGAACTCAACATTCTAAGCCTCCCTTCGACTCATCCATCCAACGCTTACGTCACATGCCTATGGTGTACAGTGGGAACCAAAAGAGTAACAGTGTTTTATATTTAAAGGGCACTACACTGATCACCATATCATTTGGATGTGACCTACATGTCATGTTGCTGGTGTTAACTTTCTGTCTTTCTTAACTGCTTGTATTGCTGTATATGGCCTTGATTTCATGTGTACATTTAAAAGGCACAAAAAATGCTCAATAAAAATATATATGTTTTTTAAAGAGAAAGTATTCCATTTTTTTTAAGCCTGTTTCAAAAACACGGCGCCAAAAGAAAATCACTGATGTATTTTTTACTAAGACCTGTCTGCGAACATAAATTGATGTGATTGGTATATGCAACTGCTGGGTTCAAAGTGATAGTGGATTGGGCTGAACAGGGCATGCAAGACAATTGTATTAGTTAAATATTTCTTACATTTGAAGATTTCAGAAGTAACCTGAACATTTTTGGTTGTCTTTTTTTGCAGGCCGTTCTTGAGAAAATTGTTGACTCTATGCTTGGAAACGCTGCTTGTGTGTACAAGCCGAAATTGATAAAAGATGGAAGAGCTGCTATGTGTGTTTTGAGGCCCATGTCCGAAAAAGAATTACGTGAATACAAACAGATCCAGAGCGAAACACAGGAAGGCACTAACATTTCGAACGAACAAAGTAACCAGGCTGGGCCATTGGAACCGAACAAGTCCCCTCACTGATGTTCGTTTAACGGAAAAAAAGTGTCTTGTAAAGGCTTTCACGTTTCCTGGAAATGTGGTCCTGTGCCTGTAAAGCTGTTAAATGTCGCATAGTAAATTTCAATTACTTCAAACCTGGCAAATGGATGGTATTTGAGAATTTTGTTTTACCAGCTGAACAAGATTCAACAAAACAGGTTTGCTTTGAAAGAAAAATAGTGGCTTCCTGAAAGTAACAAGCACTGGCAAAGCCAATGGTCTTGCCTTGGGAAGCCACCATGATGGCTATGCTTACATTTTCAGTTTATTTTTCTTGCTCACAAAACAGAAAAGGAAAAACTGAATCCATGTTGCTGTTTAAACGCAAAGGACACATGCTTAAATTAAGAATGCTACTTTTAAAAATAAATTGACGATCACGTATAATTTGTATAGAACATTACTGCTGCCTCCTAGTAGGTAGAAGAACTTGAAACAGGTTTAGAAACTTCTTAAAGTTTTTATTGGGCATTAGAGCAATTATATGATTCTCACTGCCACAATGGAAAGGTGCAATTTGCCTTGAATTACAATAAACTAAATTACAATAATCTAAATAAGTAATATGAATTTATGTCATGTTAAGAACAAATTTGCTGTCCGTTATGTATATCACAAATGTTTCAGTAAATAATGTTTATATTTTCCAAGAGCCTCCTCTAGTAATAACATATTTTTTAAATAACATAAATTTAAAAACACAATGTGACTATATTTTTTTTAAATGATAAAGAATGAAAAGAAAAAAGTACTGACAAAGTAAAGTATAGATCTGTCATCCCTTACACTGAAGTGCACTTCTTTTTAGACAGATGTGCACTTATCATCATGAAAAGTAAGTGACACCACTCACAGTGCAAGAGAACCAGATATTGATGTGGGCTAACCTGTTACTCCTGGCTCCTTTTATGAAGGGCAGAAATAAAATGTGAACATCAGTCGAACAGACCAATGGATGACCCAAAGCCCCTACTTATATGCATGTGTATATATTTGTATTTATTATTTGATTCTGATCATAGAGGCAGGTAAATATTCCTTCCACATCTAAACCTGTCTAAGCCAGACCTAAAAATGGCTTGAGACACAGACACAGTACATTAGAGACTGCGCTCACACTCAATGGCGTAGCAAGGGGGGGGGCTGAGCGCCCCAGGCAGCAAGAGTTTTAAGGGGCGGCGGCCTCCCACCGCTCTTACCTGCAGTCTCGAAGTGGACAATCCCCCTGCCCACCATCCTACCCTTCACTCCGAATGCTGCGGGGCATGAAACTCAGACGTACGGCCAAAGGGCTAGCTATGTCATGCTGACCCTTAGCCCCCTGGGCCTGCAACATTGACAGGACTTTATTTCAGAGCTTTTCATCTATTTTATTGTTAGCACATATTTTTTAAATTGTGCTATCTAATTCTTCACAAACACAAGAAAACTGCAATTTGTACAAAAATGTTATTGCTCCGAAAAAAATTACACAATGCCTCATTAATCAGCCGTGCTTTCATGCTCCATCTGGGCACCTCTTGAAGGAGATCACACGTGTGTGGACTTCTAAAGAACAAACTGACCCAGCTAAATGAAAACCTGGCAACCGTATGCCTATAACTCTGGTTTTTCGTTGTAAAAATGAATGGTCGATTCTCCAAGTGTTACAGATTAGGAGCCACGATAGAATAGTTAATAAATGTCTCGAAAAACAATGATCCATACAACAAAATTCACGTCAACATTAGTTACCTGCACACGCTAAAAGGTTGAAATATGACCATCAGCAGCAGCTTGTGCAGAACAAATGAAACCTGAAAAGGCATTGACATCATTCAGCGCACACAGTCATTTACACTCCATGTATTATTCAGAGGTGTGCGATGTAAAGCCTCATTCATATGGGCTGTACAAACAGCAAATGAAGGCAGAATCACCCAGGCCACCTGCTTGATTCTGGACAATGTTAGGTGATGGGTAGACTGTATGTACCCAGCCTGCACACTGTGTGCCTGATGCTAGTGTAAGTCGATCCGCAAGGGCCTTTTGTTGCAGTTCATGTAATTTATTAGATGGTAAAATGTTTACAAGCTACACATCTGGCCGTCACAAGCTGTTCTTTCCCAACAACCTTGTGGCATTAAGAGGAAACACGAGCTCAAGAAAATGGGGAGGCCTTGACCTTCCACCAACCTTACATTGTATTTAAAGACATATCACCATGGAGGAAGAATAACTCCATCATCTAATCTTGGTGGCTAAACTACTCCCTACTGATTATCTACTTTCTTTTCTGGTACGGAGTACATTTTACAGAAATACAGAACAAACAAAACAGATCAGCGCCTGCACAATGGATAATACCCAAATGTATAAATTGTGCAAATTACTCAATGGAACGCTCCGCCTTCTATCCGGAGACACGCAAAGGGAAGTAGGCATGTTCCACTTTTGCAAAAATGGGGGAGGGGACAAGGGAAACCCACGCAGCAAATGTGATCTCATCCTTGTTTAAGAAACGATGTGCTGAGACTGTAACTCTAGAAATGTGCCTTACACGTCACCTCAAACCTGCTTACGACGATGCTCAGTTTCTCATCGGATGAGTATAGCTTTGCACAGACACAGCCCGGCTTCCAGTACAAGTGAAACCAAAGTGACGCTTAAATTATTCAAAACTGTTTTTAGACACATTCTAGGTGAAACAAGTCCAACCACCCTCGCCTTCTCTTTAAGTCTGCTACAGTGCCTCCATTGTGACACTGATCACTGGCCAGAACTGACCAGAAGTTGTCGACTATTTAAAGGAGGTATGGCGATTAATGAATAATACTACAATAATGGAAACAGGCCACCTTAAAGAGTCGCATTGAAAATACCGTGATTTTACACTGAATTACTTTTTTCCTCCTGAATATATTTCAATAGAGCATGTGTATTTTAAGTTTTTAAAACTTCTGTCACAGAGTATTGTAAGTGCTTACTAAGGAGAGGAGGAAGGGAGTCATTCACAGTTTAGCGGATCAGTATCACTGCCACAAATTGGCAGGGCGCGTGCTTTGCTGGACTCACATTTACAGTGGGGGTGGGGCACCGGTGCGTTTCCAGTGGTGGAGTTTGAGCTGACTCATGTCCGAAAACGTTCATTTGGTGCCTCGTCCACTACAGGGCTGCCAGTTCACAGTGACAGTCACTCAACCATATTTAGTATGGGGCGACCTTCACAGATTTTTGCTGCATGGTACTGCTTTAAAAAATCATTGATGGTTGTCTCACAAAAAATAGGACAGAGTCACTCTCACTGCAAGGCATGGCGGTCCTCAGTAGGAAAATAGTAAAACGTTTTTGAAGCTCCTTGACCCTGAAGCGAAATGCTGCTCTCAGTTTAATGCAGTCCGCTCTACATTAATTTTCTTTGTGCATAAACATGGCGCTGACAAGCAATCAAGGGAGGGTCGAGATGCTCACTGTAGATAAGCCCACATCCCCAGTATTTTGTTGGGAAAGGACGGTCATTGCACTGCAAGGCAGGCCTCTCGCGTGTTAAGCTGAGTCTCTCTTCAGACTCTTCCTATGAAGGATTACTATTGTGAAGTTTCAGACGCCTTGGGATCAACAGTTCCAGAGATTCTGGGGCCTCTATTGCTTTGCATTGCCATTGACTGTGCCCAGTGGCTTTTCAGAAGTTGAAATTCCCCATTTGTACTACGTCAAGCTCTCAGAGATTTATCTCCTGGTAAAGCAGGGAGCAAGTAGGCCAGGGTATGTGGTGTGAGTGATGCTGAGATGCCCCAAGAAAGCTTTTCTATAGACATCCTTTTTTAGTTTCAGGAGACTGCAGCACACTCCAGAGGGTGAGTGTTTCAGATCCACACTCGTCAGGAAGCCCTTTCAATTCACTTCTTCCCTTCCTGCGAGAGTGTCTTGTGGGGAGCGGGAACATCCTCCGGTGCTACACTGGCAAGCTTCACACATGCAGTCCATCCATTTATATTTTCTCGAAGGGCCCGTGTGCCAGCCCCCATGGTGAGGGTGCACCGACTGTCAAACTCTACAGCTAGTCTAGATTGCTAGACTATTGATTGTCACTGTCACTCGCAGTGCCATAAGCCTATTGTTGAGTTTTACATCATCTACATAACCACAATACTCAATGCGATGTCTCTAAACCTTGGCCTAATTTCATTTGGCGTATTTGCATGCATTGGCGATGTTCTGTGGATGTGAATTAGCACCTCACACGCATGACAACCCCATTATACTTGTGATGGGCAAGAGGACTGCCCTAAAAAGAGAACATTATCTTTCACTGGCTTTTGCAATCAAGAACTATTCGCTTCTCCATCTTAAAGTGGGCACAATGGGCCTTCTAGTCCCAGTCCGACTCCTAGAGTGTCTCTGTTTCCAGCACCATGTTACGAGGCCCTTCTACCAAACTTCCAGGATTTTCCTGCATCACACCCTAGCTCGCGGTGGCCTCTCCCTTGGTCTGGAAGATGACCCTGTCACTACTCTTAAGAACCCTGCTAGAGATCCAGCTTTTAATGTCTACATCTTTTAACTTACAAAGGCCTTCACAGCTACCTGTGGCTATATCTCAGAGGACTGAATGGATGCACCTTCACTGTTCACCAGGGACTAACTTTGTGCATTGTTGCCCCCCCGTCAGTCTCTCGAGCTGTGTTGAGAAGGACTAAGCATCAACACCTTAATGCAGGTTCATTTTTGATTTTTAAGTCTAACATCTGTTGTTGAGTTCCCACATTTTTTTCAGTTTGGTTTTATTTTTTATAATCTCAGTTGCTCCATGTTTAAGCGTTGCTGAAGTACAACTGAAGCACAACTGAAGCTTTGGCGTTTGTTAGGTTTGACGGTTTTCCTTGTTACAGGCTGGCTTTCTGGGACAGAGGGACTGACTGACAGTGGCTTCAAATTTGCTTTGC
The DNA here is from genome assembly GCF_964263255.1 of Lissotriton vulgaris. Lineage (NCBI taxonomy): Eukaryota > Metazoa > Chordata > Amphibia > Caudata > Salamandridae > Lissotriton > Lissotriton vulgaris. The sequence continues at coordinate 1,258,950,088 of NC_141696.1, forward strand.
TACTGCATGGGTCCGCCATCTTGGGGGAAGACTCATTTCTCAAGTCTATTGTTTGTTTCTCGTGTAATGTGCAGGCCAACAGGCAATCCATTTAAGGGCATAGGCTGCAAAGCTAAATTTTCTTCATGTAATTCTTCTTATAATTATGAACAAATAAGAACGTACTGTGGGAGCAGTGACTTAAATTTCATACTCTACTAAAAGACTGGAATTCGATTCCCCTCTGTGACTGTCCATAGTCCATACAAATTTCAAATTTGAAAAAATTCTGTTATTTTCCTCACTTATCTTGATTTCGAAGTTCTCATTTAGGTTAGTACTTACTCCTGTTGGATAGCTTGCTCTCTACATTTAAAATGATCATCGTCTCAGGATTTACAATGATCAGACTCAGATTGAGCCCAAAACTGAAACATATTTCGTCTCACCAGATTGTTTTCACTTTTTGCACCATGACTAAACCTGGCTAGAGCTGTACCCAAAGGACAATGTTGTGACCTACTGTGTTCCACTGTAGTCAAGAGGAGTGGGCAGTTTTACGTTAAAAAAAATTGCGGAAGAATTTATTTTCCCTCCGTTGTTAGCTAAACAGAATTCTGAATCCACTGGGGAAATTGAAGGTATCCTGCTTGCTGAAAGAGCATGTTTATTTACATCATCGAGTTATCTTACTTTCAGGATCAGATTCCATAATCGACTAATTAGTTGGGCAGGCGCTTCCAGCTGCCCAATATTCATTAATCCAAAGAATGTCTTTGATTTGACTTGATTTGATGTATTATTTGTATAGCGCTTGAATCACCCCCGAGGGGGTATCTCAGCGCTCAGGACGTGCAAAATGAAAGCGGCGGCACTGGCTAGGCTGAGAACAGAGCGGTTTTCAGAGCTTTCCTAAACTTCAAGTGGTCAGGGCATTGTCTTAAGGCAAGAAGGAGTTGGTTCCATATGAAAGGGGCTTGGTGAGAGAAGGACTTGCCTCCAGTCCTTGACTTTTTCATTCTGCGTGTATTGAGAAGGACTTTGGAACTTGAGCGTAGAGTCCGAAGTGGGGTGCATGGGTATAGTCTCCCGCCAGATAGGGTCGTTCCCCCATATAGCTTTATGGGTGAGGCAGCATATCTTAAATTTCACTCGTTGTGGTATGGGTAACCAGTGCAATTGGTGAAGGAGGGGGAGGGAAGCAGATCTATGAGGGGCATTTAGTATCAGGCAGGCAGCAGTGTTTTGTATCATTTGGAGTCGGTTTAAGGAGGATTCGGTGGCTGCCATCAGTAGAGCATTGAAATAATCCAACTTACTCAGTACTAGAGTTTGAGTAAAGGACTTTTTGGTGGAATCAGGTAGATAGGGGAACGCTCTCCTTAGGAGGCCTAATGTGTGAAGCATGAGCCCACGGTGTGAGTGACATGCTTCTTCATAGTGAGGGTCTGTTCGAGGTACGATCCTACGTTTTTAACGGTGGTTGCTGGGGAAGGAGCCTTCCCAAGTTCCGGGGACCACCAGTGGGGTGACCATAGGAGTGGGACGTCGCCTAGGAGCAAAACCTCTGTCTCCCCGGCATTTAGCTGGAGGAAGTTATTTTCCATCCATTGGGATATTGCTAGCATGCCGGCGGAGAAGGTGGATTGTGCGGTCTGAGAGGTTTTGCTGAATGAGAAAGTAAGTTGGGTGTCGTCTGTATAGGATATTGGGACAAACCCATGCTTCCTTAAGAGAGCTGCCAATGGGGCTATGTAGATATTGAACAAAGTGGGGCTTAGGCAAGATCGTTGTGGCACCTCCTTGATAAGGTCTTGTGCTTTGGAGCGGAAAGGGCCAAGATTGATGGTCTGGGACCGGTTAGAGAGAAAACTGACCATACATTTCAGGGCTACTCCCCCGATCCCTGCCTCCCTCTTTCTCAAGAGCAAAGTCTGGTGGTAGACCTATCGAAAGCGGCAGAGAGGTCTAATAGCACTAGAAGGGTGGGCTGGTTCTGATCTAGGGTGAGCCTGATGTTATCGGTAACGGCCATTAGAGCAGTCTCAGTGCGCAAAAGTTAATTCTAAAGTGGAGGGGGTCAAGGGAAGAGTAAGGAGGCATTTAGGGATCATAAGAGAGGGGTTTAAAGAGGGACCTGCACAGAACCACAAAAGAGTGAGCCCATTGCTATTCACAAACTGCCCTTCTTAAGCTACTACAGTAAAGAATGACCTGAAACAGTTATAAATGTACTCCAGCTCATAGCTGGAGTAAGTTCAGTACCACTCATGGCCAACCACTAGTACTAAAACACCCTCCTATTGAAAATAATTAAAGTGGGGGCTAAAAATATAACACCATAGAAAGTAATGTTAAAATACATGTAACTATTTAAACTGTGTAAAAATATAAATACATTCGATTACATGTTAAAAAAAGAAAAACATTTATTATTGCATTTTTAAATATTTTAATGAACTTTTTTGTTTTTAAAAATTATTGGAACATTAATTTATATTACAAAATTATTAAATTATTTTTAATTAATTCTATTCATCAATTGTTACCATTTATATACATTATAAGAAAATACATTTTTAACTTTAAGTGGGATATTTTTTAAACAATTTAAACTTTAAAACAATATTTGAATTTCATATATTCTACATATTTGGTTTACAATTAAGTTATCAATGCTGTGACATTCTATAATTTTCTACATTTAAATAAATACATAACATAATAATTAAATTAATGAGGACGCAAAGTCAAAAATAACTATTCAGGTGATGTCAATCCAACCGGCATTTAAAATACTGAACAAGAATAACGTTTATTTTTGGCAAGGACTTCTCTACCTCAGTACCTTCTGCTACCACACCACCACCCCAATCCCAGACCTGTCCTACCCTATCTACACAAGCCACCCCTCCTGTAAATTGTGTCCAAGGTTACATTAACAGACAACTACTTTTCTGAATTCTTAGTTAGTACTTGGAGCTTTAATGGTGCCCCTAGGATGTTTTTTCAAGCAAAGCCATACAACTATAACCAAACTATGGGGCAATGGCATACTTCCTGGCAGATGTATCCTACAAGATGATACAATTGAGGCCAAAATCCAAACAAATTCGTTATCCTGCACTTTAAGTTACCAGGTGTTGTCAGGTGCCTGCACTTATTTAATTTGAAGGAGAGAATACCAACACTTCTCAACAAAGATCCAATACTTTTAATGTCAGAAGGCCTGCACTTCTCTGTAGCAAAGAGGCACACTGAGATAGTGAGTGCATGCACTTTTATATTACTGTTTCTTGCAGTACATGAATAGGAGGGCGCCTGTGGTATGTAGTCAGCGTAGGATACCCAGTACATACAAGTAAAAACAAAGCACACCTATTAAATAGCTGATCCGATAACCAGCCAGTCCATCCAAACCATATTGCAGAAAGCATACTTTTTGGATACCCAGGTAAAATATATTCCATAACGTCATTTGTGGTGAATACTCATTCATCATTTTTATAATATAGCTTTCTGCACTGCAGTATAGCTACTTCTAAGCACTGTATATAACTTGTTTCTGCCGTCAGATTTAATGGTATTCAGTGCATTAACTTAAGATGATGAAATGCTGAATTGGAACAGTTGGGATCTAAAACCGTGACCTGAAGCGCACAGCAGATGTCTCTGGTGAGTATTCCTGACTGGATTATAATGCTTTTATACGTTTTTAGGTCTTGCCTACGCATGCGTGCTTCATAGGAGAGACCTAATCCCATCGGTACCGCTTTTTCAGCAAAGAAGTGCACGCGTTGCATTGCTTGCAATGCCAACGCGTGCACGTCTGGAGATTTCCTTGCGGGAGGCTCAGCGCCATCTGGTCGCACGCTGCCGCAAGAATATCGCGCATGTCCCCTCCCCTGCTGTTGAGGCGCGCGCTTGTTTAAAGTTGCTGGTTTAGAAGCTTCCCACCTGACAGGCGCCTTCATCGCTGCTGGCCGAAGATGAAGCCCGAGGAGTGCAGCCAGGTCGGAGCCAAGGGCAGCGCTTGCAGCTAGCTGCCTGCTTCCGGAGCGGATGTGTGATCTCTAGCAGCCTGCCAAGAGGACTGGGGAATTACATCAGACCCTCTGCTTAGTGCGGGACTCCATCATAAACGAGGAATGCAGCAGGGGGTGATAAGCTGCTAGACAAGGAGCCGGACGATGCTTGCCGCCCCTCCCATGCCCGTGGTGCTTGTAAACCATTTGCGAGAGCCCTGAGACGGCGCTGCATAGCAGACGAGCCCACCTAACTTACACTCAAGATCCAAAATAGCGCGGCACGATGCTACAATGCGTACAATGACGTCTTTTTCTCGGACAGGTTGGCATCTGTATGGAAACCTGCGATAAGCTGTGCCACCTCCGGTGTCAGATGTCCCTCCGCGCAGCCCCTTCCTTCTCACTTCCTGCCATGGAGGGGAAACAATGAACCGTAGGTAAAATCGCCGCAGAGCTCTGCCCAAGGAAGGCTTCGTGTTGTGCTTTATTACAGTACAATTTTTAAAAGAGAGTGGGAACCCAATATACCCTTGCAGGCTTGGGCAGTGAAGTTTACAAAACAAGGAGGACAGTGGCCTACAAGGGATTTTGTTTATCTGTAATTATTTGTAATCATTTGATCAGTAAAACTATTCAAAATCACACTCTCATTGGTAGTGGACAACAGAATTGATCAAAACAATAGATGTATCAGTTGGTAACAGCTGTTAGATAAAACAAGCAAATAATAAATCATACACGGGGCAAACAAATTATTTTAGAAAAATGTGTATTCATATATTCAATATATGTACCAAGTTTTATCTGGGATGATAACAAATATAGTAGCAACAACACATAGTTTGCAAGGTGATGTCAGTTGACCTGTTGAGGGGGGGGGTTTCGCACTCCGACTCACCCACCAGCAGGTGTGCCCCAGGAGCATCATGGACGATGCAGTCTCTTAATAGCGTGTGCGCTATTGCGTTGAAGTGTGTCGTAGCAAGGTTGCAGCACCAACTCTGGACACCGGTGTTTCGGAATTCTTGTTCCTCGTCAGCAGAGAGTAGGTTTTTCGGGATTAGCTGTGCAGGCTGCCAAGTGTTCTCAGGTTTGTACCTCTCTGGCGCGGGTGCGAATTCCGAGCTCGTCAGCTCTAGCTCAGGGGAGCCAATCAGTGTTGAGGGGGGGGGTTTCGCACTCCGACTCACCCACCAGCAGGTGTGCCCCAGGAGCATCATGGACGATGCAGTCTCTTAATAGCGTGTGCGCTATTGCGTTGAAGTGTGTCGTAGCAAGGTTGCAGCACCAACTCTGGACACCGGTGTTTCGGAATTCTTGTTCCTCGTCAGCAGAGAGTAGGTTTTTCGGGATTAGCTGTGCAGGCTGCCAAGTGTTCTCAGGTTTGTACCTCTCTGGCGCGGGTGCGAATTCCGAGCTCGTCAGCTCTAGCTCAGGGGAGCCAATCAGTGTTGAGGGGGGGGAGTTTCGCACTCCGACTCACCCACCAGCAGGTGTGCCCCAGGAGCATCATGGACGATGCAGTCTCTTAATAGCGTGTGCGCTATTGCGTTGAAGTGTGTCGTAGCAAGGTTGCAGCACCAACTCTGGACACCGGTGTTTCGAAATTCTTGTTCCTCGTCAGCAGAGAGTAGGTTTTTCGGGATTAGCTGTGCAGGCTGCCAAGTGTTCTCAGGTTTGTACCTCTCTGGCGCGGGTGCGAATTCCGAGCTCGTCAGCTCTAGCTCAGGGGAGCCAATCAGTGTTGAGGGGGGGGGGTTTCGCACTCCGACTCACCCACCAGCAGGTGTGCCCCAGGAGCATCATGGACGATGCAGTCTCTTAATAGCGTGTGCGCTATTGCGTTGAAGTGTGTCGTAGCAAGGTTGCAGCACCAACTCTGGACACCGGTGTTTCGGAATTCCTCGTCAGCAGAGAGTAGGTTTTTCGGGATTAGCTGTGCAGGCTGCCAAGTGTTCTCAGGTTTGTACCTCTCTGGCGCGGGTGCGAATTCCGAGCTCGTCAGCTCTAGCTCAGGGGAGCCAATCAGTGTTGAGGGGGGGGGTTTCGCACTCCGACTCACCCACCAGCAGGTGTGCCCCAGGAGCATCATGGACGATGCAGTCTCTTAATAGCGTGTGCGCTATTGCGTTGAAGTGTGTCGTAGCAAGGTTGCAGCACCAACTCTGGACACCGGTGTTTCGGAATACTTGTTCCTCGTCAGCAGAGAGTAGGTTTTTCGGGATTAGCTGTGCAGGCTGCCAAGTGTTCTCAGGTTTGTACCTCTCTGGCGCGGTTGCGAATTCCGAGCTCGTCAGCTCTAGCTCAGGGGAGCCAATCAGTGTTGAGGGGGGGGGTTTCGCACTCCGACTCACCCACCAGCAGGTGTGCCCCAGGAGCATCATGGACGATGCAGTCTCTTAATAGCGTGTGCGCTATTGCGTTGAAGTGTGTCGTAGCAAGGTTGCAGCACCAACTCTGGACACCGGTGTTTCGGAATTCTTGTTCCTCGTCATCAGAGAGTAGGTTTTTCGGGATTAGCTGTGCAGGCTGCCAAGTGTTCTCAGGTTTGTACCTCTCTGGCACGGGTGCGAATTCCGAGCTCGTCAGCTCTAGCTCAGGGGAGCCAATCAGTGTTGAGGGGGGGGGTTTGGCACTCCGACTCACCCACCAGCAGGTGTGCCCCAGGAGCATCATGGACGATGCAGTCTCTTAATAGCGTGTGCGCTATTGCGTTGAAGTGTGTCGTAGCAAGGTTGCAGCACCAACTCTGGACACCGGTGTTTCGGAATTCTTGTTCCTCGTCAGCAGAGAGTAGGTTTTTCGGGATTAGCTGTGCAGGCTGCCAAGTGTTCTCAGGTTTGTACCTCTCTGGCGCGGGTGCGAATTCCGAGCTCGTCAGCTCTAGCTCAGGGGAGCCAATCAGTGTTGAGGGGGGGGGTTTCGCACTCCGACTCACCCACCAGCAGGTGTGCCCCAGGAGCATCATGGACGATGCAGTCTCTTAATAGCGTGTGCGCTATTGCGTTGAAGTGTGTCGTAGCAAGGTTGCAGCACCAACTCTGGACACCGGTGTTTCGGAATTCTTGTTCCTCGTCAGCAGAGAGTAGGTTTTTCGGGATTAGCTGTGCAGGCTGCCAAGTGTTCTCAGGTTTGTACCTCTCTGGCGCGGGTGCGAATTCCGAGCTCGTCAGCTCTAGCTCAGGGGAGCCAATCAGTGTTGAGGGGGGGGGTTTCGCACTCCGACTCACCCACCAGCAGGTGTGCCCCAGGAGCATCATGGACGATGCAGTCTCTTAATAGCGTGTGCGCTATTGCGTTGAAGTGTGTCGTAGCAAGGTTGCAGCACCAACTCTGGACACCGGCGTTTCGGAATTCTTGTTCCTCGTCAGCAGAGAGTAGGTTTTTCGGGATTAGCTGTGCAGGCTGCCAAGTGTTCTCAGGTTTGTACCTCTCTGGCGCGGGTGCGAATTCCGAGCTCGTCAGCTCTAGCTCAGGGGAGCCAATCAGTGTTGAGGGGGGGGGTTTCGCACTCCGACTCACCCACCAGCAGGTGTGCCCCAGGAGCATCATGGACGATGCAGTCTCTTAATAGCGTGTGCGCTATTGCGTTGAAGTGTGTCGTAGCAAGGTTGCAGCACCAACTCTGGACACCGGTGTTTCGGAATTCTTGTTCCTCGTCAGCAGAGAGTAGGTTTTTCGGGATTAGCTGTGCAGGCTGCCAAGTGTTCTCAGGTTTGTACCTCTCTGGCGCGGGTGCGAATTCCGAGCTCGTCAGCTCTAGCTCAGGGGAGCCAATCAGTGTTGAGGGGGGGGGTTTCGCACTCCGACTCACCCACCAGCAGGTGTGCCCCAGGAGCATCATGGACGATGCAGTCTCTTAATAGCGTGTGCGCTATTGCGTAGAAGTGTGTCGTAGCAAGGTTGCAGCACCAACTCTGGACACCGGTGTTTCGGAATTCTTGTTCCTCGTCAGCAGAGAGTAGGTTTTTCGGGATTAGCTGTGCAGGCTGCCAAGTGTTCTCAGGTTTGTACCTCTCTGGCGCGGGTGCGAATTCCGAGCTCGTCAGCTCTAGCTCAGGGGAGCCAATCAGTGTTCCCCTCAATGTCAGTTGACCTGTACAAAACACTATGTTAACATCTCTATAAAGTTAAAAACAATCAATGTTCTGAAGAGAAAGATGATCAAGTCGACATTTCGGTCTGTCAAGGATATAAAACCATCAGACCATCTACTTCAATTAGAAAGATATATCAATGCTGAGTTTGATTGCGTTTTGGACAACCTGGAGTTGCCAGACTTTATAGGAAACAATGAAGTGTACTACTTCTGATAGTGACACCGCAAGATACCGCCCACTACGGAAACAGCATTTCACTCGGCTCTACCACCATCTATTCTATATCTGTCCCAACGAAGAGACAGAGATAACTCTCTTTTTAAGTTCAAAACTCAGGATTGATATATCTTTCTAATTGAAGTCACATGTCATAATTCAATAAAAACCTAGTGGAGTCTCAGTCAACTGCTTGTCCTGAAGATGGTCTGATGGTTTTATATCCTTGACAGACCGAAACGTTGACTTGATCATCTTTCTCTTCAGAACATTGATTGTTTTTAACTTTATAGAGAAGATATTAACATAGTGTTTTGTACAGGTCAACTGACGTCACCTTGCAAACTATGTGTTGTTGCTACTATATTTATCATCCCTGATAAAACTTTTTATGGTACATATCTTCAATATATGAATACATATTTTTCTAAAATAATTTGTTTGCCCCGTGTATGATTTATTATTTGCTTGTTTTAACTAACAACTGTTACCAACTGATACATCTATTGTTTTGATCAATTCTGTTGTCCACTACCAATGAGAGTGTGATTTTGAATAGTTTTACTGATCAAATAATTACAAATAATTACAGATAAACAAAATCCCTTGTAGGCCACTGTCCTCCTTGTTTTATTACAGTACAAGCAGCATCACTATGGCGGCCAGGGAACAGCATTTGCCCTATGCCTGAGTAGGCAGGAGCTGAACGGATCTATTAGAATGATTCATAGTTTGCACAGGTCACGTGGGGCTTCCCTTTAACCCTTCCCGGGGTGAGGCAGGTCAACGCATCTCTCTGCACCTGCGAGAAGGAGCACTTCACCCTCAGAGTGTGCTATTTTAGAACACAAACATCTTTTCAAAGGGATTATGTTCAGGTATGTTTAAGCACAGGCACATTTTCATATAGTGCTCGAAGAAAAGTAATGCCAACCAAGGCAGGATGCTGCACACTGAAAATATTTCAGGAGGACAGCGTGAGGAAAAACTAAAATGGACTAGAATCCCACAGAAACGTAGCATACCTGCGCTGGGGCCAAATGTTGCGGATGCATGTGTAAACTGCAATTTATTCTGCTTATTTTCGTTACAAAATCTGATTTTCTGCAAATAAAACAGCTGCAACACTTCTAAGATGTGCTAATGAGTAATCTAGTTTACAGAGACGGTGCAGCAAATATGTTTACCATTATATTTCCATTTCTGTGCAACTTTTGTATTGATGTTGCTATTGAAAATAAATACGATTATGTTATTGCTGCATCTATAGGCTCTTTTGTATGTCCAGTTGTCCAAATAATGGTTAATTGAGAAGTAATAAGTAGATTTTGTGAAAAATGATATTGAAGCATACATATTCATTGCTAGCTCTTGATAGAAATGATCAGATCATTAGAATGATTTCGATAGATAGTATAATCAACTAGGCTCATAGTCCTAAGTGGGTCTCCCTTTGTAAACTACAACATTACTCACTAACGGCACAGGGAGTGATTAGGCCTAACTACCAGGCGAAAAGCAGACAATCGCAACACTGTCTAATTTGAGACAGCCGCTGATATGGCCACAGATCTCACCACCACATCCACTGATGGTGTCCATTTGTAACCACTTGGCTTAATGCTTCCAATTTATCCCCAGACAGGTACTTCACAGCCTTCTCTACTAAACTGATGCAAACGCGACTGTTGTCAGTTATAGCAGAAAGCTTAGGAAAAAAGATGAAGAAAAAACTCTGGCCCACCCTTTACCAAATTCTTTCTACATTAGTCTGCTAATAGGTCATTTAGTAAGTGCTAACGGTCGCATTACCTTAAGTCCTTATTCACAAAGCAGATCTAAAAACATTTGGTGTCTTAACCCCTTGCGTGCTGATGACAGAACGGTTCCGTCATCAGCTACGGGTGAGCTGTGCTGATGACGAAACCGTTCCGTCATGACTCCGCCTGCGCAAGGCGGAGTCAGCACAGGCGGAGAATACGCCCCGCACGCAAGGGGTTAAGGGACTGTAAGAGACGACTTGAATACAGTGCTACAACGCGATTCTTGAACAAGGGAGTAGCAGAAAATTAAAATACCCTACACTTTAAAGCAAATCTCTTATGGCGTGAAGCAACTCATCAGGGCCATCCACAGAAGAGCTGTCTTATCTCTTCCACTCAAGCATCTATCTAGTTATCCTTTCATCCTTCCATTCACCCACTGATATCCACCATTACATCCTTTCATCCATTATCAGTCTTTCAACATTCTGTCCATTCATCCATATCCAAACCAATCCATCATCCATCTCCGTTTCACTTATCCATCCATCCACTCCTCCATCCACTCACCCTTTCACTCAATACATCCACCCCTTTCACTCATTTATGAATTTTCACTCATCCATCCTTAGTCCCACTCTTTCACTTATTCATCTATCAACCTTTCACACATTCTTCCACCCTTTCACTGATCTTTCCATCCCTTCACTCACTCACCCAACCCTTTCACTGTAATTATGAGCATTTGTATGCCTAGCTGAAGACAGAAGAGCCCCATCCACTGTAGCTGCTAAATTGGGAGATTCGCAATTCCTTGTCCAAACCTATCCATCCACCCTTTCACACATCCATCCCTCCAGCCATCTTTTCAGCCATTCATCCATATTTTGGCTCATCCATTCACCTAACCTTTCCCTCCATCCATCTCACTCATCCATCCATCCTTTCACTCAACCAACCACCCATCCATCTACAGTTTAACTCAGCCACCCACCTACACTTTCACTCAGCCAGCCATCCTTTCACTTAACCATCCATTCTTTCACTCATCCATCCACTATTTCAACTATCACCCATTCATTTGTGCACTCATCCATCTGTCCACCCTTTCACTTATCCAGTCATCCATCAGCCATTTTGCTCAGCCATCCTACCTCCTCTCATCCATCCACCCTTTCACCCATCCATCCATTCTTTCACTCATCCATCCATTCACCTTTTCATTCAGCAAACGTCTCCAATCACCCTTTCACTCATTCATCCATCCATCCACCCACCCTTTGACTCACTCACACATCCATCTATTTTTCTTTTCACTCACTTACCCACCCTTTCTCGTTAAAATATGAGCCTTTGTCTGCCAAGCTGCAGACAGAGAATGACCATCAAGAACTCCCCGCCACCTGAAGCTGCTAAAGCAAATGGTTCATGAATTTCAACAGATGAAACAAAGTAAACTATTGCTTACACTGCACTCAATGCAACATACACTCCAAATACCACTCAGTGCCATATAGTTACATGCCACATAATTACACTGCACTCAATGCAACATACACTCCAAATACCCCTCACATAATACCACTCAGTTCCATTTAATTACACGCCTCATACTTACACTCTACTCAATGCAACGTAAAAACATTCCACGTAATACCACACAGTGCCACATTCTGCGAAAATGCTGCAGGCTTAGCCCTTGAAAAGTTTCATCTTGTTAGCTAAGGAAAAGATACCACAGAACAGCAATGACCAGTAGATGAAAATTAATTCACAATATTTGTCTATTTTACAGTGAGACAAACGTGCATATTTAGCTGCCATGTACTTTTGAAAGGTCTACAGTATTACAAAATAATGGCAAATACATTTTTCATTTGTTAATTATATTTCTCATGCTGGTTTATCTGCAGTATCTATCTAGACTCCAGTCTCTGCTCTACAGTACCTACAACCCCTGCTGGCTGCCTTAAATCATACAATGTGGTATATTTACTAAAAACTCACCCAACGCAGCTCAACAACCAAAGTTGCTGCACTGTGTTGCACAAGAGGGAGGGAGCAGGAAAGTAAAATGCCCAGTAAGGTATGGCGCAGTTCATATTCTCTCCCTAGTGCAGGCACACATTTAGGCAACCTAGGACTACCCATACACCAGTGCACCATGGTGCAAGGGTGTTGGCTATTAAAGATGACGCAAGTCGGGAAGCGAATATGCAAGAAGGGATTAATGCGGTATGTCTGAACAATTATGAGGTGCTTTACTCAGATAACAGTAACCTGATTAGAGAACACTCAGACACATTCTGTGTATATGCTGGGAGGTTTTGTAGACTTCCAGCACATTTGTATATTAAGCTTGGCTAGTGAAAGTAAGTGATTTGTGTATTTCATTGTGACCTTGGTCTTAGAGGATCAATCTATCAAGTAGACTTTCATAGGTAGCTATTACTCAGCTACTTAGGTTTCCCAGTGACTTGAAATTGTGGTCAGCACCATGCTCGAAAACACACTTAGTCTTGGACAAGCACACATTACATGGTGAAAGTCTGTGCGGGAATGATGGCACCTAGAGCAGTCGGCCGTGCCCCCGGATACAGCGGTACAGCTGGACCTTTCCCCCGGATACAGATGCCCAATCTTTTGTGGTGTGAGATAGGCTCTGTGGAGAATTGAACAGATTTGCAATCAGCGTTTCTGAAGACCCTACCAGGGTATTCTAAGGCCTTCTGCCATTCTATATCTTTATGGGTTTGCATTTAAACGACCTTTCAACATTCCCTGAGGGGTTATAGGTAGATATCAGTATGTTCCCGTGTTGCTTTATAGATCCAGGACAGAACTCTAGGGCCACGCCCTATGGTGGCATGTGTAGGGGGTTTGCCCGGGTTGGGTTCCAGAGCCACCAGAGAGAACCTATAACTTTACAGTATTGTAAAAACTGGCCTACTTGTTGATTGTATGTATCCTTCAGTATATCAATTGCATCTTTTTAGGATGAGGTGGCTATGGACCTGAAGCACAGTGGTGCGGATCATAAGCCCCCATGTCTCCCCGCCCCCAACCCCCATTAATTCACCAGCTGAGTTGATGACTCTCCACAGGCAAATATTCTCATACATCCAAACTGGCCTTGGTACTGCCTTCCCCTTCTCTGTTTTCCAGTGGACCTGATGCCCTCCCACCTCCATAACCCATGATTTCTCATTCAGATGCCCGGTATACCTTGACATATCCTATTTCGGGCATTGCAAAGCTCCCCATCAATAATGTGGCCCGTGGAAACAATGTTTGAACAGAAAAAACACACTGGGAACTATAAGGAATCCCAGCTCAGGACACTCCAGGAAGGGTGAGTAGAATTGGGATAGTTTTGTTTACTGTATACTGCTACACATGATCTTGTAGACCTGTTTGATGAAATTTACAAATTTGTTGCAACATAAGCTTGTTATATTTGTATGTAACCTCGGAATTGATGATACAGATGCCTTTAACGCCTTAATCGCAGAGGTTTTTCCGCTGCGTGCGGGCGTTCTATTAGGTGGGCGGGGCTCCGTCACAAGGGGTTAAAATAACTCTGTTACACATCTGTTCAGATTCCTAACAACGAAAACCACAAAACAATTTGGAAAAAAATGGTTCATGGGTGTGCGTGCGATGTCTATCATATGTTTTGTACTGGAAAGGTACTCTTCCAGTACAAAATACTATGCCTAGACAAACATGAAAACTTTTTCCGCTTTGAATGTGTGCTTTACAATGCAACACATGCAAAGTCGGAGGAGTTTGGAGAAATAAAAGCATTTTTTCCAAGTTAATACTCTCAAAAAGGCATTTTTGTTGTTGTTGGAAAAACCCTGTCTACTGTTATGACTAGATACAGCTTTACGTCAAAACGCACATGGACCACCCGTGCAACTCCTTATGACTCAAGTAATGCAAAGAAGCACAAAACGTTGCATTGTGTTACTTTCAGGCAACTTTCCAGTGCCAAAGTTGCGCTCGTAAGTAAGGAAATTCACCAAAAACTTTTTGTGCTGGTTTATGTTGCTTTTGAGTGATTGGTAAATTGGAAAGATTGTTGTCAAAAGAAGAAAGTAACCATGTAGAAGGAAAGATTGCTCTAGTATTGTGGAAAGGTGGAGCGTTTTGTAAAAGAATGACCTATGCAGCTAGAAAACTACACAGCTCAGTCTTTAAAGGCAAATCCAGACTGAGCATGATCCTTCTTATGATGTTTGCCCTCCCAAAAACACATTATCATCTCTACATGACGATATCACTCTTAACCGGTTCAGTTGCAATAGAAGCTCTCTTGGATTGTTAAGCCTCCAGGCGTTTTATGAACCAGACGTTTCAGGCCCAGAATAATATGCCAAAGCTGAAGAAGCCCATAGCTTAAGAAATAAGAATTGAGGGTATTTTCTTGATTTCTGGTGTGGTGCTGTCGAAAACATGATTTGTCAGTTTTGGCTACTAAAGAGGAACGTGTTGAGACTACAATTTGCTCTTGTTAAGGCTCCTGATTTAACCATAATTGGTAACATCATGGATACCACCAAATGATTTGAGTATCAATTGGGCCTCTAAAGTAGTATCCTTTAAGGACCCTTAGTGTCAACAGCATTGTTTTTCTATGAAAAATATAATGGACCTATACGCATTGATTTGCTCCGGAACTCTTTCAGGTACCTTTCCAGAAGGGTTACCGAAAGCATACAGAACTTTCAGATGTGTTCAGTAGGAAGGCTGTAGTGTAGTTCCTATATTCCCAATAGGCTCTGCGCATTAGAATAATATGGCTGAGATACCCGCCACCCCCTCTCAACACAATCCCCAAAGGAAGGGAAACCGGAAACTGTTCTTAAAGTTTTTGGATGTGGGATGGAGTGACCATCCCGGCCGTATTTATTAAAACAAAAAATTTAAAACATTAAACGTTTTCATGTTATGTACAATTTCATTATCACATTACGATGTTTGGCTAACCTTAACATAATCTCTAATACAGAGGTTCTCCTAGCCGAACTAGCATCCTACAAAACATTCTCTAAGAACACTGAAATTGTACATCCTAACGTTTAAGGGCCAACGGCAAGGTCATAACCGGTGTCAAGATCCCTAACCAGACTTACCCCTCCCACTTAGGAGGGGCGATGGCACAGGGGCTTACCACAAGTGCAACTACTAACAATTTCCCTTGACTTGACGGGGGCACTTAAGACTCGACGCCATTTAAAGGTCGTTCGAACACTTGTGTGTGGTATCTAGAAGGTATCGTTGACTTCTCCCCACCCCACACAACTTACCGCATCTGCCGTCGCAGATGACACTAGCCCCGGGAAATTCCCCAGGAGGGGGCTGTAACCCCTCCTACAAAGGAAGGGGCCTTGACCGCCTTTCCTTTACTTCCGGCGACCCGCCCTTAGACGGGACCGCCTCCCCACTGAGGGGCCAATGGCCACCTCTCCCGAGCGCTCCCATCCGTGTTGGGTGACGCCCACTCATAGGGATCTACCAATTAGTGCTCACCGATCATGACCTTACCGCCTACCAAAAATAAATACGACAGTTCTTCAACCTATGAAAACATTGGTCGCTACGACCGAAGGAACATGCTAAAAATGCAACATCACATCAAATCACTTTAATCGTAACAACCTAAACGATATTCACCATCTTTATTAACCACAAACTGATACTGTTATAGCCTGCAAACGAAACGGAAAAACAAACTTATCAATTCACTTTATTGCACAACAACTTTGCTGTCCTCAGGGGCTGGTGGGTGGGTCAAAATTGGCTCTTCGTTCCGTCCCGAGCTCACGTGTAGCGAGGAGGTGCAGCTTCGGAGCACAAGAACAAGAGGACGTCTTCTGGTCTTGCGCCTTCTTTTATCCGTCTTCAGGGCGGGCGAAAACCCGCCCCTGCCCGCCCCGGGGGCGTGGCTGGCTGCGTCGGTGTCTAGGCCAGCCCACTCTAGGGCGGGAAAAGGCGCGCCCCGGCTACGCCGCTTCGGGCATACCAGCCGAGACGCGCCTCCCGCCCAAAAATGGCTTCCCGGGGGGATCGAGGCACTCATCCATACGTTCGGGGGGACCGAGTGGTCGCCCCTTTCCATATGGCTGAGATACCCGCCACCCCCTCTCAACACAATCCCCAAAGGAAGGGAAACCGGAAACTGTTCTTAAAGTTTTTGGATGTGGGATGGAGTGACCATCCCGGCCGTATTTATTAAAACAAAAAATTTAAAACATTAAACGTTTTCATGTTATGTACAATTTCATTATCACATTACGATGTTTGGCTAACCTTAACATAATCTCTAATACAGAGGTTCTCCTAGCCGAACTAGCATCCTACAAAACATTCTCTAAGAACACTGAAATTGTACATCCTAACGTTTAAGGGCCAACGGCAAGGTCATAACCGGTGTCAAGATCCCTAACCAGACTTACCCCTCCCACTTAGGAGGGGCGATGGCACAGGGGCTTACCACAAGTGCAACTACTAACAATTTCCCTTGACTTGACGGGGGCACTTAAGACTCGACGCCATTTAAAGGTCGTTCGAACACTTGTGTGTGGTATCTAGAAGGTATCGTTGACTTCTCCCCACCCCACACAACTTACCGCATCTGCCGTCGCAGATGACACTAGCCCCGGGAAATTCCCCAGGAGGGGGCTGTAACCCCTCCTACAAAGGAAGGGGCCTTGACCGCCTTTCCTTTACTTCCGGCGACCCGCCCTTAGACGGGACCGCCTCCCCACTGAGGGGCCAATGGCCACCTCTCCCGAGCGCTCCCATCCGTGTTGGGTGACGCCCACTCATAGGGATCTACCAATTAGTGCTCACCGATCATGACCTTACCGCCACAGGTCCGGATAGTTGACCGGCTATCCGGACCCCCCACAAAACTCCTACCTATAGGTCATGCTTTAAAAATTTTAACCAGGCTAGGAAGTCTCCTATGAGTAACTCGTTCCCCGCCCTCGACAGATGCACACCATCCCCCAGATACATACTATCATCATTAATACAATTATGCGAGATTGAATGCAATGTCTTGGACCGGAACAACCTACTTACTTTGTTATTCAACTTTTTAACAGAATGATTCAAAGCAGGGATCGAGATAGCCCCCCGCCACACTTTTCGTGGAATCATATGAGACCACGCAATTAGGCACCCCGGAACTCTCCTCGCTAACCAACTTACCGTGGAAAGCATAGCCTCCAGGAGCAGTCGTCTACCGGTGGTGACCAAATCATTGCCCCCCAAATGTACTATGACTATGGACGGCGGTGACCTCATCCGCCCTAACAGGCCCTCAAAAAATTCCTGAAACTGGTCAATACAGAGACCGCCCCTTCCGTAGAAGGACACTCTGTACCCGTATTCCCCAGCTATGTGAATCATGTCACCTGCTTTGAATACGTCTGCGGCCCGTCTCACGTATGAGTGGCCCACGACCCACACCTCCTTCTTCACAGCCGGTGACGTGCGACCGCTGGCCTGGTGTTGGGTCGACTGCTCAGTTTGCCCTGCCGCGTAAGCTTGCACAACTGAAAATAAACAAAAGACAAGAGGCGTGAGTACATGAATACAGCTTCACAACATGTGCAATCGCACGTACCTCTTATAACAATTGGAGGACCAACGCCCCACACGTTTCACTTGTTCTACATTAAGACCCCTGGCTGTAGCTTCAGTGGCAGCCCCTATACGAAAGGAGTGGGTCCCAAATTCGCCCGGGTCCAAGCCCGCTGCGGCAATGGCCATTGCAAGCACCCGTTGAAACTGAAACCTCGTCAGCGGGGTGGCGTCTGCATGCCTCAACAATGTCCCCCCCCATGCTGCCAGTCTCTGTGCTAGGTAATCTTCTAAGCACTGTACCGGACACATGGATGACTCGGGGTTCCTGCGAATGATCGTACAGTCCCCTCTCCCATCTTGGTCAGTCTTAGACCGGGGAAAGGAGACAATCATCGCGTCCCCCCTGATCTGAACATGTTCCCTGCACAAGCCCCCCGTCACATCCTGTTTGTTCCTTGCAACCAGCTCACTAACTCTCATAGCCCCGTGAAACGCCAGCGTAAATGCAGTCCGGAACAAACAGGACTCAAAAGGGGACGAGCATGTGTTAGGGAGTGTGGCCAGTAACTGGGACAACCTGTCTAGACCTATCGGTCGTCTTACGTCTACTCTGCGACCCTCTAGGCGTTGCCACCCACGCAGCGCTTTCTGCACTGTGAAAGACGCTGTTGGGTCCAGGATGCCATGGGCCCTGGCAACAAAGGAAATGGCGGCACGATGCCTTTGGGCCGTAGCCACCGATTTCCCAGCCCTACGTAATGACATCAGAAAAAGTACCACACACTCTTCCTGACCCCAAAGACCCCCTCTCTCTGCCCCCAAAAAGGCTAAATAGGCCTGGAACGCCCCTTCATATGCCTTCCTTGTCCTGGGTGCTAGACTCTCTCCCACGAGGTGACGAAGTTCGGGGCACCGAGAGACCAGAGAGCTTCGGGGAAGGGTGCCGGCTCCGGGTCCGCTGAGGGAAGGAAACCCGAGAAAGCCTGCATGTGAAAACGAGACAGTGCGTCAGCAGCCTGATTCAACACCCCTGGGACATGTTTTGCTCTGAATACCACGTTCAGTTGCATACATAGTAGGACAATTTCTTTGAGCAGCCTCAAAATCATTTTACAATGGGCTGACTGACTATTGATGCATTCTACCACGGTCATATTGTCGGACCAAAAAACGACAGAATGATCTCTGAAACCTTCTGGCCAGGTTCTCAGGGCCACGAGAATGGGAAATAATTCAAGGAAAGCAATATTACTCGTTATCCCCTTCTCGTGCCACCATAGGGGCCATCTTTGAGCAGACCAGTTCGTGCCGAAGATGGCACCAAAACCTATGCTCCCTGCTGAATCTGTCCATAGCCCAAGCTCTTCCGAGGACACGGCTGGCTTGTTCCAGACGACTCGGCCATTGAAGTCCGCCAAGAATGCTAACCATATCCGCATGTCCTGGCGGACCTCAGCCGATAACCTCGTGCGATGATGACCCTCTTTCAGGCCAACCATCGCTTGGGCAATTGAGCGGGAAAAGGGGCGAGCCATTGGGATCACCCTCAAGGCAAAGTTCAACTTCCCCACTAATTGTTGCAACTGATGCAGTGTAACCTTAGGTGTATTCAAACATACTAGGAGGGCTGTCCTGAATTTCAACACTTTGCTAGCTGGTAAACGGAAACACCCCTCCATTGAGTCCAACTCGATCCCCAAAAACTCGAGGCGAGTCGTGGGACCCATAGTTTTACCCGGTGCCAATGGCACGCCAAATTGACCCATCAACACACAGAATTCAGCTAAGGCCTGAGCACATTCAGGACTTGCGGCGGGACCAAGGAACAAAAAGTCGTCAAGATAGTGCATTACATTTGGAAAACCCGATTTCTTAGTGAACACCCATTGCAGGAAAGTACTGAATTGTTCAAAATAAGCACATGATATAGAGCATCCCATTGGCATACACCTATCCATGTAAAATGACCCCTGGAACCCGAACCCCAAAAGACGCTGATCGTCTGGGTGTACCGGGAGCAACCGGAACGCTGACTCGATATCTGATTTTGCCATCAACGTTCCGGGCCCCAGGCGATTCAAGATGGCTACTGCCTCGTCAAACGATGCGTATCGCACCGAACAAACTTCTGGATCAATTGCGTCATTTACTGAAAGGCCGTGTGGGGCAGACAGATTATGGATCAAACGAAACTCACCCGGGTCCTTCTTGGGGACCACCCCTAACGGAGAACAAACAAAATCCGGTACCGGGGGTACACTAAATGGGCCGGCGACCCGTCCCCGGCTAACCTCTTTGTGAATTTTCTCTTGCACCACGGATGTATGTTGTAAAACGGAAAGTTGGTTCTTGCAAATCCCTACACCCCGAAAGTCCCCTACCGGGATGCGGAAACCATGTGTAAAACCGTTCCGTAGCACCCCGGCAGAAGTACGATCCGGGTATTCGCTGAGCCAGGGAATCATCGCCAAGGTATCAATCGGGGTCGGTAAAGGCGCCCCTCGTCCTAGCTTAGACCTGTTTGGCGCCTCCCTTACCCCCATTCTCACCCGTTTTGGCTCTGCACGATGACTCAGGATGGGACGACCCACACGTACTACACTCATGTTTGAACTTACACAATCCCGGAGGCCTGGTACATTTCCCCTTGTTGAAATTAAAACAGAAACCCTTTCTCCCTGTATTGCCTGCGGGCCTCGACTGGTCGTCGCTGCTCGTACTCGGTCGAAAGGGCGTCCCCACATTTTGGCGGGAGTACTCAACAACATTGCTCCCGACCAATGGCATTCGTAACATTCCTGATTCTTTCATTTTGTCCCATGTTAACGAATCGTAACAATCCCAAGTCAAACTCTTGTTATGCTCCTTTTCTTTCCTGAACAGATTGTCATAACAAAACCAATGGTTACCTTGATACGTTGTCGAGTAACCCATAATTCGTGATTGGTAAACGGGAAACTCAGGGAGCAACTCGGGCCTACGTTCCCCCAAAATTGATGTGAAAATACCCCACGCATTGCCCCAGTTGCCAATGTTCTCATTTACCTTAAAGGCGGCCATTTTAGCGCGCCAAACACTCGGATGCATTAAGTCCTTCTGACTTTTCACATGCTCCACATCATAATGATCAACAAGCAGGGAAAAAATATTCACGTACTCCCCCGCCCAGATCTTTTCCTTTATAGCTAAAGGCACATGTTGTCCCAATCTCTCTCTACGAGAGGGTGCTGACTCGTCCCTTGCAATCGGCAATGGCCGCTTACCTGAACCGGACGCAGCATCTGCCGCTTGCGGCTTGTCTATCCCCGCCACTCTAGCTGCCTCTTTCTTCTCACGAAGCCCTTTTATCAGCGCCTGTGCCTCGGCAGCCGTGGCGCCATCACCACTATCCCCCAACCATGCTGCTAGCTGTGCTGCCAGCTCGGGGGGCATGTCTTCCTTCGATGTCGGGGTGACGACAACGGGGATTGGATTCCCCTCCATCGGTACTGGGGTCGGCGCCTCGAGAGGGGCAGAGGGAACCGGGACGTCCCCACCGGCTGGAACCTTTCTCGGCCTCTTAGGTCTCCCTCCAGCCGGCGAAGGGCCCGAACCCTCCTCCCCATCTCGCTCCGCCAACCGTTTCTTTATGTCGGACATATCCTTGAATAGTGCCCGAACCATCTGCTCAGTCGTCATTCTTTTTTCGCCTTTCTTGGGCATCTCTCCTACGAAGTATCTAGAAGACAAAGAAAAAGATCAAAACGCTCAAAATTGGCTCTTCGTTCCGTCCCGAGCTCACGTGTAGCGAGGAGGTGCAGCTTCGGAGCACAAGAACAAGAGGACGTCTTCTGGTCTTGCGCCTTCTTTTATCCGTCTTCAGGGCGGGCGAAAACCCGCCCCTGCCCGCCCCGGGGGCGTGGCTGGCTGCGTCGGTGTCTAGGCCAGCCCACTCTAGGGCGGGAAAAGGCGCGCCCCGGCTACGCCGCTTCGGGCATACCAGCCGAGACGCGCCTCCCGCCCAAAAATGGCTTCCCGGGGGGATCGAGGCACTCATCCATACGTTCGGGGGGACCGAGTGGTCGCCCCTTTCCATATATCCTGTAGATTAGAAGTAGGGCTGAGGTCAACTAGGTCTCTATCAAGTATACTAAACTTAATTATGTGTGTGCCAGCTAACACAGAGGTCACTAGACACTTTCTCGAATACACAAGAAGCGATTAGTTTCTGACAACCGAATAAACATGATAACATGGTTTCCCAAGAATAAGAATATATCTCTCAGAGTCGCGGTAACAATAGATAAGTATTTCACTCAGTCAATCGTGCTTGCAGAGAAATAGTAAGACGGGCGTTTTCAATAAAAGGGTTTATTGAACAGTCTTCTTTCTCATGCAAGAGAAGTGAACTGCTACAATCGTTATGCAGACTGCAAAGTATAATGGGTACAGCTTAAACAGTAATATGAAATAATACTGTAAGAGCATTGTATGGTTTCTAAGCCATATAAAAATACATACATAAATAACATTGACTAAAATACTCAACTGGTGCTTCTAAAATATGCCTACCCCAATGTACCTAACCTAAGTCTAGTACGCGAGAGGAAGTAAGTATTGTGTAGCATAGGTTTAGTTTTTGCCAAGAATCTACCAAAGGTTTCTCTAGGTTCTAATCAGCTCCATACCTTGGTTAGAATGAAGGAGGTCTGGTATCTCTGTCTCGGGACTCGATTTCCCACCACCCCGCAAGGGGAGCCGGAAATACTGGAGCTGGATTCTCGGCAAGAGAAAGGCAGCTTCCTGATCAGTGCGTCAGCTGGAGAGTCGGCTTCCTTCTGCACTTATTGTAGCGAGCTGCATCGGGCAAGTAGGTCTTCGAACTGCTCCGAACCACCGTATCTTGATAGAGCAAGTGTAGGTATATTTATACCTTGAAGGTGTTTAGGAATATCCATAGTTGACGTAAAGTCGGGCATATAAACATCAGGAAAGAACCCCTAGGGATAGTTGTTCTTTGTAAAGTAACTGAGTTCTTGGACAAATCAATATTCAAGCAAGGGGAAGTTCCCTAACTGCTTAAGCTGGTTTTCCAAGAAATCGTTGTGACTTTTGGTACGGGTGGAAGTAGATATGCTTGTATTTGGGTAGCATGGGCTATGCCTCAATAAGGGCTTGATTTCTAGGCCTATATAAGGGCAATGTGAATTGTACCTATATAAGGGCATGAATCGGTAAAATTCACCCGGAGCTTAAAACTCCATACAACACCCACTCCACTTTCTTATGTACGACATTACTAAGTTCTAAACACATAAAAACATATCTAAACATGATGTATTAAAAACCCACCCAAAATACATGAAAAATGCATTGGTACTGGTTGTACACGAAAAGCATTTGTGCTGTACGCATTTTAAAGCAATGTTTCATTCAAAGCATATAGATGAAATTTGAAAATGCTTTCTGAATGATTCACGAAAAATACATTTATTAAATGGCTCTTAATTACAGCGAAAAAGTCTAGACCATTTCATGGCCGATTATAAGAACTGGTTGATTGTGGACAAGGTCAAATATTGTCTCTTGGAAGATTTCAAAGAATTCTAGTTCTCTATGAATAGTTCTGCTCTAAGCAAATTATTTTGTGCCCGAAAAAAAAGTGAAAAAATACAATTTTGGAAAAACAAAAGTTTGATCATAGAAAAAATAGAGTTCCAAAGTTAGAAACTTTGTTTTGAAAAAATGAAGGTCGAATTCAGAGTCTCACAGAACACTGCGTGCCAAATCAAGTCAGTGTTATTCTTTGCTAAAAACATCAAATCTTTCTGTAAAGAATTTGTCTACCATTGTACGTGAAAGTTGGATGACCTCGTTAAGAAGATTAATCGCACATACATGTGAAGCATCGCCGTCAGCGTTGGTCACATTAGCAATGTTTGAATTGGAAGGTACCTGTGAGCCGCTTTCCTCTCGTACCTCACTGTCTCAATGAATGCCGTAATCAAAATTGGTAGCTGCTGGGGACACCACAGTGCATGAGCCGTCACTGGTCCAAGCAAAGTATCAAAATTCTCCTAAACGAGTTAATCCCAAAATGTGGTCTATGTGCTCTCTATGTGCTCACGACACTTCATCGCCAGTAGAGTATTCTCCACGGTGAACTGGGTTTATCGAAGCAGTAGGAGCAAAAATAGTATCCCTGCAGCGAGTCCCAAAATGAGAGTCAGTCCGCCAAACACAGAGTGCACGAAGTTTGGAAATATGCCTAGGACTTCTTTAAAAGGTGCTAACAGTCCCGAAAAAACTGTCTTAAATACATGTACAATACCGCTCGCATCAGAAATGTTTAAGATACGACTTAACATTTCTGAGAAATGTACAGGGCAGTTTGTGTATATCGGCAGAAATCCTTGCGACTTGCAGATCATAGGCCTCTTTGGCCGAGGTCATTGGCACAGTTTTCTGTAAAAGAATGGCTTTCATTCTGCTTAAAGTATCAATTCGTATAGAAGAGAAGTTCAGTGGAGGCTATAAAGGTAACTCCCGGTCTGTCTTGGTTTTTGGAAACGATACTTGCATACAACAAGTGACCCTGGCTGACACAGTTACGAGATAGGCTAAACCTGGCAACATGCCACAGCAGCTGTGATCATTCAACATAATGTAACTCCCATTATAAAGTTGACTAAAAACTGGATCAATCACTGCAGCTGGTGAATCTTGCAGGTGGCAGGATAAATTGTTAGAGGAACCATCGCAGGCCCCATGTAAGTTAATACCCTGACAAAGGAGAGAGCCGCTTAGTGCCTTTTCACAATTTTTACCACTAAGAAACACTTCTTTCCACCACTCCAACATTTGTGTGTGTATGGTAATTCCCAGGATGTTTTGATGTATTCTTTACCCAACCTTTCATATATGCCTGCTGGTACTGAAAATAGAAAATTGTAACAGCAGAGTGATTGTTCTGTGTATTATCCATTCAATGGCTTGTTTTTCAGCGACAGTAAATGGCAATCTTTCCAGTTGTTCAATGCTCAGCACCGTATAGTCTGCTCCCCTCTGTGCCAGTTTGATCTGTTTTTCAGTGAGATTGAATTCTGAAAACAGTGACGTAGTGTTGATTAAACGCCATGGCTCATAGCCTGAATGAAGGTTTTGTAACGTTCAGCCTAATAGCATTATAGAACGTAATTGCGACTGACCATGTTGCAACATGACCAAGTCCTGTTCCATTATGTCTATGGCAGAGGATACTATGCTGTCCAAAGAATATATCCTGGACGACAGAGTTGTTAACCCATTGTCAAATACAGAGATATTTCTCTAAATAATAAGATCAATTTCTCGTATTTGTTCTGCAGTCTCTGCTTGCGTAATCTTCCATGCTTCATTATACAATGCATAGATACTGGCGTATATAAAATGTTTATGATGTGGTTTAGTAGGTCCTTGTAAGAAGTCCCTCAGATCAGCGCCATCTTTAGTGTAGACTTGAGTAGCCATTCAAGGCACAGTTTCCCTACACTGTATGTTGTCACTATTCCTGGATTCTGTCTCTGAACATATCTTGAATCTGGCCAAGTGAATTTTAACCCCCGTGTTTTATTCAGGAATCTATATTGGGAGGTGTTTGTGTCTGTGGGCCAGATTAACCATTTTTTCCAATCTGGATCTGTTCTGTTGTGATGCAAAATAGTATGTACGTCGACCACCCCCTCTGAAGTGTTACTGCTATCAGGTGTAGGTGTAGGTATTGACATTTTGTTTAAATCTTTTATATTGGCTAACCCAAGACAAGATGTCTGTTGGACAGTGTCATTCAAAAACATTATTTGCTCTGGGATGATGCAGGCTCATAAATGAGGCTTCTAATCCCTGCACCTGCCAGTCTTTTGTGCCCCAGACAGTTTTTGTCTCAATGTAGTCTTTCCAAAAGTCAAAACCTAAGGAAGACAGCTGAGCATAAAAGGCCGCAGAATAAATTTGCTAGGTGTTTGTCAACATACTTTTCATTCCTGTCCTATTAACATTTTTAAAGTAAAATGATTCTGGATTTGAAACTTTAAAACCTGAAAAGTATGGAAATTTGCCATAAAATGTTTTTGAGCTACCCTTTGGTGGCGTTGGGCAATGTTCCCATTGGTTATATTTCAATACATTTCTAGGATTTGCAGATTTGTGCAAGAAAAGATGACCATAGTGAATATAACAATACATTTGTTCATAATATGATGAACCTTCTAAGTATTTAAGATTTATGAAATACAGCAGACATTTCTAAGTCTGACATCATATTATTAACAGTCTTGAAGTTCCAATCATCAGAAAAGGTACTAGATGAAACAAAGTCATTCAAGGAAATCTTGAACTGGTATAGAATCTTCAACAGCTCTGCCGGACCGAAAATGTCATAATCCGTTCTGTACCAAGCTATACCACCAGGTATAGAAATGGCTGTGATGTTCACTGATGACAAGTCTCTTTGTTCACAATGAGATGATTTGTGTGGCTTGAGGAGTAAGTTGATGTTCTTACTTGCTGTGTTCTTTTTAACATATCTTCCATTTATCAGCATTCCCAAAGTTATTACAAGAGTCAACCAAAGTAGAAGAAAAAGTACACTCAACACAATCCAAAGTTCAATCCATGGTGAAACCAGATAAGTCTTTTCCAGGTGATGAAACAGTTCTGTTGCTTGTTCTTTAAAAGTTATTTTTACTGATGTATCAAAGTTAATAAAATAGCCAGAGGCAGTTCTGTAAATTGTAGGGATTGCTTCAGGATTCGTTAAAATAGCTGGAACCACTTGATCACTTGTTACATTTGTATAGTCAGATGCTATTTCATTGTAGACAGGCGTTTCTTGACAAACTGTTATTTGGGTCTCAAGAGGTACAAGTTCCATGGCTTTGTTGCACAGTTCTTCTTTTTGCACTGGAGTCCACTTGGCCTACTGCTTATAATTGGCCACATCATTTGGTTTTACCAGGTTGATAGACATGACCTGTTCGTCTTTTTACCAGCAAGGGGCGGCAGTAATACTGTTCTTGATCCGTGGATTGCTAGGACAGGTACTGGTTGTCTGTAAGAAGGCCCAAATTTCTTCTTGGCCGCGATCTTTTCTCTGACTAGATCCCCAATTTTTGGAATCCAGACAGGTCTTGCTGGGACGGTTGGTTTCTCTTCAGTGGTCGTTGGCTTCAGGAACACGTTCCTTTGGCTTTTTCTTATTTAATTTAAGTCCTGCAAAACAGCCAAATGGTCTTTGATATCAAAGGGTTTTTGTTCTACCACTGAAGTCTGACAATCGAGATCTGAAATAATCATTCTTGTTCCAAAAAGGATTTTATATGGAGTGATACCCCCTAGACAAATTATTGGCAGATTGTTAAGACTACGTTGGGCACTTATTAGATGTTTGCCCCACCCATCACCCGAGCCGAATACCCTAGCTGTTATAGATTGTTTTATGTCCCTTTTTTCTCTCCACTACCGAATTTCCCTAAGGATGGATGGACTAGAGTACCGCAATGCAACGCCCAATTTGGCCATGGCCTCCTTGTAAGCTCGAGAGCTAAATGCAGGACCCTCGTCAGAATGTAGCGTGCCCACTGCGTATGTGCAGATAAAGATTCGCAAATCTTTTATAACAGTTCGAGCGTCAGCCGAGCGATGAAGCCACATCCAGATGAACCTTGTCTTAATATATGTGGGACCGCATTTTTTCATAGGGACGTCCGTGTGTAGAAAGTCTAATGTTGTCTAACAAAGGTGTATGTACTGAGCTGGCTACACTGTAGTCAGGTATCTGGCGACGTTCTTTGCTGCGATCTCTGATGCAGTTATGGCAGTTAATTGCGAATGTGTAAATGTGGCCATTCATCCCTGGCCACCAGAAAGTCTCTTTTAATTCTAGTATAGATTTAGAGATCCCCTGATGTATCAGACCCTCTACCAAATGTGCTTCGTGTAGCAAAGCTACTATACCTTACCTGTTTGGAATTACTCTATCCCCCACTCCAGGAATTCGAGCAAAAGCAACGGAGTTGCATCAATTATTTGAGTGGATAGTTTTGAGGTAACGCTGCACCGTTGCCTTTGCCTGTGGCATTGACAGCGAGCATTATTTTGCCGTCTATTTTTGTTTTTGAACTAGTGATTGCAGCTACGGAAGCCATTTGCACAGCTGCCTTCGCGGCTTCATCAGCTAATAAATTCCCTGCAACGTGAACGCCATCACGTTGATGACTCAGTGTATGTATCACGTGAGCCTTTTGTAGTTCTTGTTGTAACTGAACTACTTGTTCCCAAAGCAATTTATTCTTGATTGGGCCACCTTTAGCATCTTTGTAACCGTTTTGAGTCCAGTTTTGCAAGTATTCATTGTAATATTGAACACAATAATACGAATCGCACACTGAGTGTGGGGAATTCGCGATCAGTATTTTCAAGCGCCATCTTGAATGCTTGTATTTCAGCTCGCTGAGCTGTACAATCTCCTAGAGATTGTGTTTTAGTGACCATAGGTCGGAATTTGCCATCTCGCCAGCGACCTTTAATGATCGCGCACGCAGCACTATAAGCATGTTTACCCCCGTGCGTGTAGCGGGTTGTGCTGATCCATCAGTATGAATTATACATTCATACTGCTCTAGAGGCAGAATCTCAGTAGGCAGAGGACATTCTTGTTTGTATTGTAGAAATAAGGGCCCCTCTGGGTACTCCCTGGCAATCAATCAAATAAGGGTAAAAACACATATTCAACATTGCAGCAAGAGAATTAACCCATTGTATCCATCTCGAATGTAAAGCTTTAGCATTCCGGATGCTCGCTTTTGTCATTGCCTCTAAGGCAGGTACCGGAGTAACGATCATTATGAGCTTACCCTGTGCGAGGGCTCTCTCTTTTGCTGCTGCAGTTTGAACCGCTGTCAGAATTGTTTCTGTTGAAGTGAATTTCATTTCTGCTTGTGTGTAAAAATGTGATTTGTAAGCTATTGGTACTTTTTCTCCTTCATTAAAGTTTAAGTATGCAGTGGCGTAGCTAGGGGAGGGCGGGGGGGGGGGGGCGGTCTGCCCCAGGCGACACTATTTTTGAGGCGGCCAAGCGGCACTGGAGGCCTGTTGCGCCGCCTTTATAATTTATTTGGGAACGAACACAGTGTCCCCAAATAAATTATAAAGGCGGCCGCGCCTACGCCTGGTGCTAGCACGCTCCGGCGCCACCTGTGTGCACCCCGGGCCGCAGAAGACTTCACTTGCGAGCAGCAGCAGCTCAAGAGTTAAAGATCTGCTATGACTCTCGTCCTACAAAAGTTTACATTATCTGCCCTGCTTCCTGCGAAATTCCCGCTGGCTGCGCGGCTAGTGTCAGTCACATTTAGCCACTCTGACTGCAGCCCAAATAATACTGAGACCCCGCAGTAATCATATTTTTTCAAAATGTGATCGACATCCACACGATCAGCAGCGAACCTGACCTAACCTCAAGCACAGGAACCGCGCCGTGACTTCTAGATCCCAGAACACACTCGGCTGTTGAATTTTCATGCCGCTGGAATGGTTGTGTTCACGAGGAGGCCAGGCCCGTACCAGTTTGCAGCCGCTGAAGCTCACCTCTCAAAGTAAGTAGAGTGAGATATCCTCACTCTTCTAAAATGTGGTTTCAATTATATTATCATGTGGGTTATCTTCGCCTGCCTGCCCTGCGTTTACAGCTGAAGACTTAGTGCGAGTACTTCATTTTCAGCTGCTACATCATCTGTACCATGCTGGTGGCTGCGGGGCTGGGCTGGTAGCTGTGCGCTGATCGGGGCGATCGCAGCTCTCGGGGTGAATGATTTAGGGTCGAGTCATTATTTAAATAAAGATTGACCTAGAGGGCACCTTGGTTGTGACATATGTATGTTTTGCGCCTCAGCCTGAGGCTTCGATGCTCGGCTGTCCAGTCCTATAGTCAGCAGACTGTTGACTATTTAATTTTAATTACTTCAGCAGCTGACGAAGAAGATCCATGTTGTTGGAGCCTCACATCCTATTTTGGCCAGGTCCCACGTGGAAAAGAGTGGCCTGCATTGCACATTTGCTCTGCATCTGATTGATTGCCAGGGAGTACCCAGAGGGGCCCAGTTGGCAAAGGCTGGCTAAAGCAGGGTCTGTTACTTAATTGTCTGCCGGCCCGCTCTGCTTGGGCACACCTGTCCGTTACTTAATTGTCTGCCGGCCCGCTCTGCTTGGGCACACCAGTCCGTTACTTAATTGTCTGCCGGCCCTGCTCTGCTGGGGCACACCTGTACGGTCACGCTGTGACCAGGTGCCTGAGATGTCTTTAAAAGACAGCATTGCGCTACTGCACTCTGCTCTGCACCACAGACCTTGTCGATTTAAGGCTCAAGCATGAGCGAGTTATAAAAAAAATTTCTTTGTAAAGTCTATATAGGGACTTTACTTTCTGTCTTTACTTTATTTATGAGCCAGTTATTAATTTCGCAGCTCCAGAACACTGCAAAGTGTTTTTATTTTTACTGTTTAAAATATGCGGTTATGAGGGGAAAACAATCGACTTTCAGAGCTTCTCAGAATTTGTAACAGCCAGGACAATAAAATACTGGTCAGGCCAGTAAAACAGAGTCTGATGGTAACCCTGAAAGTAAGTGACTGGTACAGTAGGAACTACATGTGATCTGCTGCAGAATAGAGAGCAATAGTGAAGGCAGTAATCCTTGTTATTGGCAGGAGGGTAAATGTGCACACTGAGCAGCATTTGCTGCTGCTTTTGGGCCAGTCCAGGCCTGGTTGTATCTTTTTAGGTTTTGACTGGCCATGCGCTTTGCGCATGTGCCAAAAAACCTCTTGAGTTGTGTGTGTGGCTTTGGGTCGGCCCTCGTCATTGATTGGCTGGCTCCGTAAACGGAGCCTTGCCATTGGACGAGGGGCCTGTCCGTCAATGCCGGACCAGACACGGGGGCGTTCCCGACATTCTTTGGCTTTTGCCAACGTCACGCGACGCCGGGAACGCCCCCGAGTCTGGTCCGGGATTGAGGGCACCTGCCTTCCTGCTCCTGTGCGATGGCCGGTATAGAGGCAGGCAGTCAGTCAGTCCGAAGCGCTGTGCTTCCCCTGAGCGCTTTTTGTGCACAGCCGTTTTGCCCGTGAAAATCACCGCCGCAGCCCCGGGGCCGCGGAGAAGCCGATGGAACGACCGCTGACGTCACCCGGGAGCCGCGCTACCATTGGTTCAGGCTGCGGGAGGCTCGCCGGGCGACTTGCGCGGTGATTGGCTGCTGGAGTGAGGAGAAACCAGGAAGCGGACGGGAGGCCACCCCGCGCTCCTGCCGGGAAGAAGAAGGAACCGTCCTCCGGCGAGGCTCTCCCGAGGAGAGAGCCCTGCCACCGTCACCCAGAAGAGCCCAGCGGAGAAGAGCCGCCTCAGACAACCGGTGAGTGCGGGCGGGCTCCGGGTCGCTCCTATGCGTAGGGGAGTGCCGTGGGCAGGTTGATGTGCCCAGAGCGGCCCCGTTGCAGGCGGGCCGCTCCAACTATCACCCCAGTCAGCCTCGAAGAAGGCTACGTGAAAGCTGCACCCGCCCGGAGGCGAAAGATCGACAGCATCAGCCAACAGTGCACCACTCTTGCACCGGTCGGTGCTTGCTGCGTTTGGGTGTCACTTAACTCCGTCCAGGCTGCCAGGCACAGGAGAGAGGCCGCACGGCAAGTGTCACTCGATGCTCAGCATACGTGAAAGCTGCACCCGCCCGGAGGCGAAAGATCGGCAGCATCAGTCAAGTGCACCACTCTTGCACCGGTCGGTGCTTGCTGCGTTTTGGGGTTTCCTAATCTCTTCCTTCTGTGACACACCAAAGACTCACCTTTAAAGTCGGTGCAGATGAACCAGTCCAAGTGTTTTACAATGCATTCTGGAACTTGTTGGCATCGTTGTCGAGGTTTTCATCAGAGCACAGGTACCCGAATGCAAAGAAAACCCCCAAAGACAAGATCAGCAACTTCCTTATGGGCTCGGAAACTCGAACATTCTCTACCGCAGGTGCTTCCCCTCAAGCCACGAATTTCCATCCAACCCCCTCCTCTTCTGTCAATGTTTGCTCCCCCCCACCCCCTTTAGCAGGTCTTATGTCTTTCCTCCCACTGATCTTTCCCTGATTCCCTCCCCTTTTACCACTGCCCCTTACCCTTAATCGCACTGTGCATTCCCCCGCTACTCACAGCACACCAGCCCCTCCCGTGTACCCCACTCCCCTGGTTCTTTATCTTTCTTCACCATCCCTCCCTCATTTTCATTCACCTCACAACTCCCTCCCCAATAGCGCCTCTCACCTTCCCCTGGCCACGCCTCACTCTCTGGGGCGCAGTGTGTGCTCCCCGGGACACCAACTCTAGTCCATCAGGTGCAATCCGCTCTCCGCCCTACAAATTCCAATATATGCCCTCTCCCAGCCTTTGGTACTGTATGTGTCCCGCCCCCCGCGTACAGAACGCTCAAGAATCCTGGTTCCGCGCGCGTGTAGCTTATCCAGACCAGAAGGTTGCTTTGCATCCTGGGACTTGTAGTCCCATTTATTCCAGAATGCACAGGTGCAAAAACACTAACGGGTCACATCCTCGGCACCCATAGAACGGGTAAATCTGAGCACTCGCTAAGGATGTGCTGGCTCGTGCCCTCAGGTAGCCTCTGTGCACCTCTTACTCGGAGGTGCAGGGTGTACTCTCCTCTTACCTAGACTGACTTAGTTACTCTTCTCTCAGTCCCCACGGGTAAGGCTGAGCCTCCCTCTGGTAAGACAGCCCCTATACCCCCCATGTACGAACTGTGCCCCCAAGTAGCCTCTGTTAAACCCAGTGCTCGAAATGGAAAAATAGATGTGTTCTGTGTGTCTGTTCCCGCTCCCCCCCCCCCCCGCCCCCCCCCCCGCTGTCAGTGTGTGGCCGTTCCCGCCCCCTCCCGCTGCATTACAGCATTTACGCCTGCGGTTTCAGTAATTATCAGTTGTAATGCCTGTTGATAATTGAAGTGCCTACGAAGCCATCAGTATGATATTGAACTCTGCAGCCGCACTAAAAATGTACTTTTTAACTCCCCGCGCGAGTCCACCCCCCCCCCCCCCCCCCGCAAGTCCCGTCGTCGTCGTCCCCCAAGTCCCGCCCCCCCCCCCCCGCGCGAGCCCCCCCTCGACCAGGTGTGTGTGGGTAAATACCCCCCCCCCCCCCCGCGGACGGGATTCTGTGCTTTAGTTGATGGGGTGAACCAGCCGTGCGTGTCTTTCCTGGTTAGTTGAAGCAATCTGGTTAATTTGAGTAGGCGAAACTTCTTGGGTGTCTGTGCTTGGTGGGCGACACTTCTTGGGTGTCTGTCTGTGCTTGGTGGGCGACATTTCTTGGGTGTCTGTGCTGAGTGACTGCAACCCTGTAGAAGCTTGGACTGAGGGATGGGCGAGCACTTCCCTCTGGGTCACTGCAGACACTGTTTCCAGCCCTACACTCTTGTGTGGTAGCATCGTGCAATCTCAGAGTTGGCGTCTTCTTTTGATTTCACTGGTCTAATTGGGCTAAACCAAGGATTTGTAGGCGAAGCGGTCAGGGCCGGGAGTAGCGTCATAATGGTCTGGACTAGGGCTGGGTGGTTGGATACTGTTAGCATTTTGGGGGGCAAGGCTGGTGAGTGTCTGTGCTGGGAGGGTCACTGACTGTGCACTGTGTGCAGGCTTGCCTCTTTGTGTGCCGGGCTGTGTGGGTAAATCCCGTGTGAGTGGCGGTGCTAAGAACCTCTTACATGGGCTCCAGGCAGCCGCCCGCAGATCACCATAGTTTAAAACGCAGCTATTCTGTTGCACTGTCATAGTCAATGCTTTATTGTTTACGTTAATAAAAACCATAACAGTATCATCATGACAGAGAAACGGTCAAACAATTTGCAGGCATTTAAAATATTTAAAAAGACGTAACTATTTTTCCTTTAAGAAAAAAAACACAGTTCATATCATGTTGCACTATTGATGCGGCCCCGTC
Source organism: Lissotriton vulgaris (assembly GCF_964263255.1). NCBI lineage: Eukaryota > Metazoa > Chordata > Amphibia > Caudata > Salamandridae > Lissotriton > Lissotriton vulgaris. Next base: position 1,258,983,781 of record NC_141696.1, read on the forward strand.
ACCCCTCAAAGCAGGTGGACACGGCCCCACACCCGGGCCTGGAGGAGACCCGCAGGGGGCGCACCCGTCTCTGGATGTGACTAGGGTCGATTTCGGTGGGACGTGTACATTGTCCACCCCTGAGAGTCTTGGAAGGGCAGTGACCACCGCTCTGTGCAGGTGTTATACGTGAGAGGCTGTCTCTGACACGGCCCTGCTGGTCTGGAGGGCCCCTCTCTGATGCTCGCGAGGGAGTCTCCCTCGTGGGGATTTGTCCTCCGGGTGTAACAATCATTTCTCCAAGTGTCTCTCTGTCGCTCTTGCTGGTTTGAAGTGTCCCTCTCCGGGTGGGGGGGCGGGGGGGGGGACGCCTTTCAGTGGCTCTCACTTGTGTGGCAGTCTCCCTTTGTTGGGCTGTCACTGGAGTGAGCATTCTTTTGGTACTGTGGGAGTACCTCTCTCGGGGTCTCTTTGGGTACCTTGGGAAGTCCCATCTGGGGCTGTCACTGGAGCGGGGAGTCCCTCGTTGTGGCTCTCACCGGTGTGGGAGTTTCCCTGGAGTGCTGCCGTGGAGAGGGGGTGTCTCTGGATTCTGTGGGAGGGCCCCTTCTGGTGTCCCGCTGGGTGGGGAGTGGCCCGTGTGAATGGCTCGGCTCATGGGCGGAGAATGTGGCCGCTCTGTTTTGTGGTTACAGGCTTAGACCTCGGACAGTCCCGAGAGTGTAACCCCCAGGGCTTTTTCTTCGAGGCCTGCAGCTGAGGGACAGAGGGTCTGGAGAGAGGGTTCGACCATCACCGAGGGACTCCACCCCCCCGCAAGTCCCGTCGTCGTCGTCCCCCACCCCCAAGTCCCACCCCCCCTCCCCCCCCCGCGCGAGCCCCCCCCCACGAGTCGTAAGGATCGGAATGACTGAGCCCAACTCGATGATTCAATCTCGAGAGATGTAGCCAAAAGCAAAGTCACCCCGGCTGCTATGACTGAAAATGCTGCAAGTTACATGTGAGGAATGAAGCTGGAAAACTTTTGGATAAAGTGAGTTTGTCCGCATATTTCTAGGTCTTTTGATATGCGGTTCATTGTAGGTAACTGGGGTCAAGGCGTTGTATGAGGGCGAGCTGGCCGATGCCCGACGTGTGCTCGATGAGACTGCTTCTTAATATTCGTGTATACTTTACGTGGATTTTTCGTGTGGAAATGGACGGGTGTCACTGGGTGGGTACTTGGGCTCAACTGTGCAGATGCAGAGCGTAATATTTCAAATCGATCCAGTATCTTTGCATTTACATAATGTCTTTTCTAGGTATGGTGACTTGAAACTAAAATAAACGTGATCCGAATTAAGGGTCTGTATACATTTTGTGGCTCAAGATAATTGGGCTGTCAGCTTGTGGGTGTCTTTTGCACGTGTGTGCCCCTGTTGTCTGCTTGTGCCTCTGTGTGCCCCTGTTGTCTGCTTGTGCCTCTGTGTGCCTCTGTTGCCTGCTTGTGCCTCTGTGTGCCCCTGTTGCCTGCTTGTGCCTCTGTGTGCCCCTGCTTGTGCCTCTGTGTGCCCCTGTTGTCTGCTTGTGCCTCTGTGTGCCCCTGTTGTCTGCTTGTGCCTCTGTGTGCCCCTGTTGCCTGCTTGTGCCTCTGTGTGCCCCTGTTGCCTGCTTGTGCCTCTGTGTGCCCCTGCTTGTGCCTCTGTGTGCCCCTGCTTGTGCCTCTGTGTGCCCCTGTTGCCTGCTTGTGCCTCTGTGTGCCCCTGTTGCCTGCTTGTGCCTCTGTGTGCCCCTGTTGCCTGCTTGTGCCTCTGTGTGCCCCTGTTGCCTGCTTGTGCCTCTGTGTGCCCCTGTTGCCTGCTTGTGCCTCTGTGTGCCCCTGTTGCCTGCTTGTGCCTCCGTCTGCCCCTGTTGCCTGCTTGTGCCTCCGTCTGCCCCTGTTGCCTGCTTGTGCTGTTGGTGTGTGTGGAGGGCTCTGTGTGGCTGTGTGTGTAGGAAGCTTTGTGTGGCTGTGTGTGTGGAGGGCTCTGTGTGGCTGTGTGTGTGGGGGGCTCTGTGTGGCTGTGTGTGCGGGGCTCTGTGTGGGGGTGTGTGTGGGGCGGCTCTGTGTGTGAGAGAGAGAGATTTGTTTAAATACCAGGATAATTGCCGGCAGCAGCACCCTTGCCGTGTAATGCCTTGTACTACATCTGTGTTAGCAGTCGCCTCAGGCTGTTGTTTTTTTTTATGCAGGGGACGGGATTTGATCATGCCCATTACGCCGTATTGCTTTTCAAAGGCAACTGTTGCAGAGCCAAGTGGGCTGTTGAAAATTGTGTTTTCTCCACCTGCCCCTGTTGCCTGCTTGTGCCTCCGTTTTCGTGCCCCTGTTGCCTGCTTGTGCCCCTGTTGCCCGCTTGTGCCTCCTTGTGCCCCTGTTGCCCGCTTGTGCCTCTGTGTGCCCCTGTTGTCTGCTTGTGCCTCTGTGTGCCCCTGTTGCCTGCTTGTGCCTCTGTGGGCCCCTGTTGCCTGCTTGTGCCTCTGTGTGCCCCTGTTGCCTGCTTGTGCCTCTGTGTGCCCCTGTTGCCTGCTTGTGCCTCCGTCTGCCCCTGTTGCCTGCTTGTGCCTCCGTCTGCCCCTGTTGCCTGCTTGTGCTGTGTTGGTGTGTGTGGAGGGCTCTGTGTGGCTGTGTGTGTAGGAAGCTTTGTGTGGCTGTGTGTGTGGAGGGCTCTGTGTGGCTGTGTGTGTGGGGGGCTCTGTGTGGCTGTGTGTGTGGGGGGCTGTGTGTGCGGGGCTCTGTGTGGGGGTGTGTGTGGGGCGGCTCTGTGTGTGTTTGTGTGTGTCATTTGCGATAGATAAAGCTAGTGGCATTGTAAATGACAATGCCATTTATTTATGTTAAAAAAACATAAATAAAAATAATGTCAAGAGCAATGCCAATAGCTCTAACTTTAACAAAGGCAAAACAATTGCATTGTAAATGCTTGTTGTTATTATGGTGGGGAGAAGGGTTTACATTACTTATCAGGTGACATTTGTGTCAAAGGGTGGCTGGCTCTCTGTATCACATGACACCAAGTACTATAATGTGACCTATCCGTAGCTGCTTCCTGTTGTGTGCTTCATAGGAATTGTAACACTGTGAATCCTGACTTGTTATTCCTACATACTTTGGAATCTGAGATTAATAGTTTTCTCCTTTCCCATAATAATGCATGGGCATACAAACCCCAGAATACAAAGAACACCTAGGTATAAAAAGCAGACATTTGGTGATCAATAGGAAACTTTAATTTCAGGTGCTCTGCAGCTGTTTCAAGATCTTTTTAGAGTTTCTCACAGCTCAAAATAGTATAATTTGTAATATTTATCCCTTCTCATGGACTTCATTGCTTGGTTTTGCTTGCAAGAAATTTTCACTCATAATCATTGAAATGTCACTCATAATTGCACTGAAATTAACCCGTTGGCTGCTGCCGTTGGCCATTGGCCGACGACAGCACTACCTCGCTGGTGCTGCCGTCGGCGGTTCTGGAGACCGCGGCCGTTTTTTAAAACGGCCGCACTACCGCAAAAAAGCGGAAGCAGCCAACGGATTAAAAAAATGTCACACATAGCAATCTAAAACCTTGGCAGCTATGAAGGCCCTGTAGTGACATTTTGGCCAGCCCTGGCGATTAGAATGTAGCAGTGACGTGTTGTGCGCTTCACCGCTATGCTCTTGTGAGGAGTCACTGGCCTGGTGTTTGCAGCTTTGGGCGTCGTTTTGCTGGCTCTCTGGACTGAGAGTCTGGATGCTGCACTGCAGACTCAGGACAGCAGAAGTCATTAGGGGATCAAAGCTCGAACCGAACCACTCCTGCCTGCCATAGAGACCCTGCCTGGAGCGAGTGAGGTAAGAGGAGAGCAGCAGCAGGTTCAGAGGGGTGGGTGGCTGATTATGTGACTCATCCATAGCTACCAAGGTTTCAGATTGCTATATGTGGCACTTTCAGAATGTCATTGTAATTATTAGTGACATTTCAACGTCTAGGAGTCACACTTTCTCACGGGCAAAAATTTAAATTTCTCAATAAAGATGAAGGAAAGTCATATGAATCCCAGAAATTACACCCATCTTTCAAGTGCTCGCCGTCCTTTTTCCCCAGTACCCCCTCCCCCCCCCCTCCCCCCCCCCCCCCAAGGGGTGGCAATCTGAGGGATAGCCCGGGCGCCACAAGCTCTGGCTATGCCTCTGTAAGTATGTGAATCCGCATTGTCCTGGAATGATTCGGATCACCAAGTTGCGTACGTTTACGCATGTTTGTAAATGTTTTGTTGCTAACATGTCTGTTTGCAATGAACGCAAAATTTCCGTGTGTTTTTGAGTCCAATTAGCTGTCTTGAAATCAGGTTTGATTAATTCGTAGAGAGGTTTAACCCTTTCTGCATAGTTTAGAATGGAAGTTCTTCCGAAATTCAGGAAACCTAGAATAGACTGCAAGTTTTTCAGCGTTTTTGGAGGTTGGAGCAGCGCACATTTCTCTAGAAAGTTTGCTGCCAGGCTTTTGCCTTCACTTGATAACTCGTATCCTAGAAAAAGGACGTTGAGGTGGGCAATTCGTGATTTCTTAACATTGAATTTGTACCCTTTAGAGGGGAAGCCCAATATTATGGTGTTCACCCTGTTCAAGTGCCTATCCAAGTCATCGTCCGTTAGATAGACGTCATCAACATATGATAATGCCTCATCATCATAGGTTTGTAGTAACTCTGTTACTCTGGCTGAAAATAACCCTGGACTATTCTTGAATCCCTGGGGGAGACAACAGGATTGACGCTGTGTCCCCATAATTGAGAAAGCGGTCAAGTACCTACTTTCTGGTGCAATGTTTTGACAGAAGAAACCGTTAGAAATATCTAATGTGGTTTTATATTTTTTATGCACAATGTTATTCATTAATGCTGCACTGTGTACATTTTGTACGGCAAAAGTTTTGCAACACAAATTTAGATGTCTGTAATCCAAAACAGGATGATATGTATTGTCTGGTTTGGAGACAGGAAACAAAGGATTGTTCATGGACGAGGTGCATGTTTCAATAACCCCTTGGTATTCAAGTTGATCTAATATCACCCTGACCTGTTTTTTTAGCTTCTTGCTTAACTGGGTACTGCCTTTGAGCAGTTGGTTAATTTTTTAACTGGATTTTATGGTGAGGAGAATCATCATCCCATCCTACATGATTTTTATATAATGCAGGAGCCTGGGCGACTGCCCCTTTCCTGGCATAAGTATATTTTAAATGAATTGGAATGTAGTTGGAAAAAGCTGGCATAATGTGGGCACTCCCTGACAAATTCGGGTGGCAAGTCTTGTTCAGCTAGAAGACTGTCATAACTCTGAGAGAGCCTCTCCCAAAAGAGTGCTCTTTTTTTCTAGTTATGTCCCCCTCCATCCAGAGTGTTACTTCATATAACTTATGTGGGACACTAAACCTGGTATCTGCAGTTTCAACTTGGATGTATTCATTCAAGTCCACTTTCTCCAGATGATCCTTCAAGTTCTTGTGAGCTATGGTGACTTCTGCTGCACTGTCCAACATCGTTTAAGCCCATTCCCCCTTCTTGAGTTGTATCTTTAAGATCCTCGGCATGTCAGATTTTTAGACCTGCTACCTTCTTTTTGGTGAATTGAGTTTTCTTACTTTTCTGAACGTGTTGATCGCCTTTGGCCTTCTCGAGTTCTTCCTTTTGTTCTGACCGTCCTCTTTTTTCGGATTTCTGTGACGAAGTCTGAAAGGTACGAGAGTAACATGTATCAGTATCTTGATATCTATCAGGTTTTCTCAAATTATCCCTATTCCTGAGGTTATACCTCCTTTCAGAGGGCTCCTTTTGAGGAGACCTACCTCTGGATTGAGAACGCTTCTCTTTAGAAATTTGTTTAGTGTTCTTCCACTTCTCTTTAGGAAGAGCAGGAGTGTTTTTAATGAAGACCTTTTCAGGACTTTCTGACAGTTGAGGTTTAACTGGTGTCCCACCCAAACTGTCCCTTCCTAATTCTTCATAGGATTTTTCAATTATTCTGGCCAGTTCATGTGGTTGCTCAGTTATATCAAATTCTCTTTCATCCACGGATGCAGCTTCACCTTTATTATTAGCTAATATTATTGTTGAGACCTGCTTGAAATATTTCAGTAGTTTCATACCTAGATTTAGAGCAGGCTTTGCCCCGTATTCATTTTAAATCTGTTTCAGGACATCCGGTATTACCACCATAGACGGAATACCATGTGTTTTGTTGTAGATTGCAGCAAAAACTGTACCCCAAGTGTCGCAGTCCTCCAGATGTGGTGCGATCCCCGTAGGTAAACAGATTGTTAGAATTCTGTGTTTCTCATGAGGGGTAGTATCAGGAAATACTGCTTCGATTTGAGTAATTTTTTGAGCTATCCAGAATGGAATTTGTTCCCGTTTTGCGGGTAATTTACCAACGACTGAGTGTAAAGTCTGAGGTGTTATTGTATTTATGTTCTCCCAGGTAAGGGGTGTGTTGTGGAATCCTTATTGCCGTTTGGACAGTAAAGGTCCGCGTGACATATTGAACCAATTGTCTATACATTTTTATCAGCTCTTTTAGTTGAACTAATAGTTCCTCATCCAACATTTCTTCAATGGCAGGATGTGGTGTATAGCTGGCTAATACCGGCCATGTTGCTCCTGGTCTACCTAGTGGACCGAGCCTGGTAATGTGATGTATACGTTTTAGGGCGCCTTTAAACCAGAGCGCCTGCTCTTGGTATGTTAGTGGAATTTCAATATCCTCGAAAGGAATGTATTCCTCTCGTAATTCATCTTCTTTGTAGATGTGAAACACTTTTGTTCTTGGATCTGCTTCACGGAAGACTATCCATGAATAGAATACCTCTGTTTTGTGATATTCATGTGCCTCTATCACAAAAACTACCCTACCACCTCTTGATGATAGGCCATTTCGTATGAGTTTTATAGTGATCGCTTTCCTTCAATTTTCTGGAATGCTTATAGCATCCTCGTCGGTCTCTGTAAAGTTTAAAACTTGTACTGCGTTGCCACCTGTAGCTCCACCGATCTCGGTGTCGCTATCCGTCATTTTGTTGACTGAAAGGTTGCAAAACAAGTTTCAAGGAAACAAAGATAAGGTGCACAATATTTTGATACACTGTATCCTTCAACGTTGAAAAACCAAAAATTGATACATAGGATTTTCCGTCCTGTTCAACCATGGCGGATATTATCGCCTTTACCCACTCCAGATGTCTATTGGAGTATTTTACGGGAAAAGGGGTCTCTGAGAAAAGCGCGACTGAGTTACTTTAGTATCTAGCGTTAAATTAGTGCCTTACCAAACTTTGGGCACCATGTAGTGTAGTTCCTATATTCCCAATAGGCTCTGCGCATGGGAATAATATATCCTATAGAATAGACGTAGGACTGAGGTCAACTAGGTCTCTATCGAATATACTAAACTTAATTGTGTGTGCCAGCTAACTCAGAGGTCACTAGAAACTTTCTCGAATACACAAGAAGGGAATTGTTTCTGACAACCGCATAAACATGACAACTTTGTTTCCCAAGAATAAGAATATATCTCTCAGAGTTGCGGAAACAATATATAAGTATTTCACTCAGTCAATCGTGCATGCTTTGTTTCTAGAGAGTTGCAGAGAAATAGTGAGACGGGCGTTTTCAATAAAAGGGTTTATTGAACAGTCTTCTTTCTCATGCAAGAGAAGTGAACTGCTACAATCGTTATGCAGACTGCAAAGTATAATGTGTACAGCGTAAACAGTAACATGAAATAATACTGTAAGAGCATTGTATGGTTTCTAAGCCATATAAAAATACATACATAAATAACATTGACTAAAATACTCAACTGGTGCTTCTAAAATACGCCTACCCAATGTACCTAACCTAAGTCTAGTACGCGGGAATAAGTAAGTATTGTGTAGCATAGGTTTAGTTTTTGCCAAGAATCTACCAAAGGTTTCTCTAGGTTCTAAGTAGCTCCATACCTTGGTTAGAATGAAGGAGGTCTGGTATCTCTGTCTCAGGACTCGATTTCCCAAGACACCGCAAAGGGAGCCGGGAGCCCTGGAGCTGGATTCTCGGCAGGAGAAAGGCAGCTTCCTGATTAGTGCGTCAGCTGGAGTGTCGGCTTCCTTCTGCACTTGCTGTAGCGAGCTGCGTCGGGCAAGTAGGTCTTCGAACTGCTCCGAACCACCATATCTTTCCAGAGCAAATGTAGGTATATTTATACCTTGAAGGTGTTTAGGAATGCCATAGTTTGACGTAAAGTCGGGCATATGAACATCAGGAAAGAACCCCTAGGGAATATTTGTTCTTTGTAAAGTAACTGAGTTCTTGGACAAATCAATATTCAAGCAAGGGGAAGTTCCCTAACTGCTTAAGCTGGGTTTCCAAGAAATCGTTGTGACGTTTGGTTCGGGTGGAAGTAGCCATGCCTGTGTTTGGGTAGCATGGGCTATGCCTAAATAAGGGCTTGATTTCTATGCCTAAATAATGGCAATGTGAATTGTACCTATAGAATCAGGAAAATTCAGTCGGAGCTTAAAACGCCACACAACAAGGCGGCATAGAGATTACCACCACATGGACCCTTTGATTGTAGTATTGTTTTAATTCCAAATGCCAAGATCACTCACAATAGAATACATCCACTCAGCTCTAAGGAAGATCAAGGTATTAAAGACTGTTTAGCAGAGAACGTAAAAAGGGCTTGATAAGACATTCTGCGTCTCCAGTGGCAGACCCTATTTTTTTCATTTTGAAACCTGAAAGGTGAATGTTGACAATGCATGACTACCAAGAGTAAATCAGATCATAATTGAAAATGGCTTCCATTTTCCCTTTATTTCTATGTTAATGGAACAATTAAAAGCAGTTAACTTACTTACCAAATAAGACTTATGAGAGGCGTACAATCTAATCACAATAAAGAGCGAGTGAAAGACAACCTTAATACATGGTACGGACATTATGAATATCTGGCAATGGAGATACCATTAGGGGGAAAATGGGGCATGGGAAGAGAGAGAAACAACACTGGGTTCAGGAGACAACCCCTCAAAGCTTCAGACTTGTGGAAATTTGGAGCTGATATCATGAGCATTGAGTACAGGTAGCTTGGAAAAGGAAGGTTAGAATGCCTATGAGACCCACCAAAATGGTGTATGTCGCTGTAATTGGTCCTCGAGCTACCTGGAATCAGCGGGAGAACTGAACAGAAAGAGATGATAATTGGAAATGTCTAACTGAAGTTCTTGTAATTAACTTCAATAATACAGTGACCAGAAGTCTGTAGATTTGAAGAGAAGAAGGGACTAAACTATATATATCGGAACTGCCCCAGGGAGAACAAAACAAATGTGCAGGGACACAGAACAAGTGCAAACTTACAGAAGTGCAAAGAAAACCCAACAACTGCTTAGGCCAGGCAGTACACCAATGCAGGTGACACTTTTTAGGTCTCGCCCTGCGATTGCAGGCCAAAGGCCTGCTGTCGCAGAGCGAGACTATTGCAATCATTCTCGCTTTCAAGGACTGAAAGGGAGAGGACAAGAGACTGGCACGCGCATGCACGCAGCAGCCTGCCGGGATCCGGTCGCGCGCGTCAACACGCGCTCTGATTCCGGCAGGCTGTTCACAACACGTGCAAACACGCATACAGCCCCCCCCCCGCATACACACACTCACACACACACATACACAGAGAACCCCCCCTCCCCCCCCTTACACACACATCCCCTACCTTGTCTCGGCGTCTTCGCGCTCCCTTACCCCGCTCCTCTGGTGCGCGCACCACTGGTTTCGATTCCCGCGTCGGCTCCTCTGGCGTGCGCGTGCACCACAGGTTTCTATTCAGTGTTTATTTCAACAGCCAATCAGGAGGCAGAACTCCTTGAAGACATGCTCCCTCTCTGGTCCGCCATCATTTTAACCACGGACGCACCTCAGCAAAAACGGCAGCATGGGCCAATCACCTTTGTTGCTTTGCTTATTATTTCCGTAGGCAGCTTTTGGTTATGCAGCCCGTCACGTACAGAGACACCCGTGCGAGTACTTTAAACGTGACTTGTCTCTTTAGTTCCTCCCAGCAGCAGGGACTAACTACAGTATCATTACCCTTTGTCCTGTTTATCTGTTCCCTAGGGGCTTTTTTCTTGGTTTCCTACTCGTGTTTAGTGATGGTTTCCTTTTCTTTTGCAGAGCATTCTTGCTCTGAGCTTAGCAAGGCTGTTTCTGTAAACAGGGCTGAAAATCATGCTGTATCTGTCACATTTACAATGCCCTTTGCCCCAATTGTGTTTTTGTTTTAATTTCTCCCTCAGGCCGACTGCTCTGCTCGGTTCCTCTCAGTGCTGCTTGGCCCCACCATCACAACCTGCCTGGGCTCATTCACTTCTGCTGACAGCCCCTACGCCCTCTGCCCAGTTTTTTGTTTCTTGTTTCTTGCCGCTCTGTGATTAGTGAGCGTGGACGGTGTTACCAGCCACTGAAGAATGGCGTAGGTCGTGGACTATTAAACTCAGCCAAGTAGGACCCCCCTGGCTAGTGATAAGTTTGTGCCGAAGGCTCTGTTGCACATTAATCAGTTGAAGGGGACAAAGCAGATTACTCCGAGGGCACCCCAGGATGGAAAATCACATCTGGAACATGCTCCCAGTGATCTTAAATTACAGATATGTTCAGCTTCCCGGAGACTGGGCATGTACCTATGGAAATTATACAAGCTTCAATTATGTGTGATCGTTTCTTGGCGCACAGGCTTTGCTTTCCAATTCACTGGCTGCATTTCGTCAGTGTGGACGTTGCTTGTTTACACAGTGCTTAAATCGCATTTCTCTCGTTAACAGCTGTTGGTGGAGAATAGAGAGGTTGAAGTTTGCGCGCTGCCTTGCAGCCTCAGAGGTTTATTTTTCTTAATGGAGCTCCACTTACTGCTGCCCACAGGAGTGCCCCTAAACCAGGGGTCTCCAACCAGTCGATCGCGAGCTACTGGTAGCTCACTGACACCCTGTCAGTAGCTCGCGAACTGACTTTTCAATTTAGTAGCCTATCGTCGTCATTATGTTTATTTTTAGGCTTTTTTCAGCCCTTTTAATTTTGTCCTCTGTCAAAGTAAACTGCTGCTCCTGCTGGCTAATGGAGCCTATCTGGGGCGGGGTTAAGTGCCTGACGCAGGCCCAGCGTGAGCAGTGTCAGCCTGCTCACGAGAACCACGAGCCCCGCCTTAAGCTGCCTGCACCGTGCTGTGACCCTGCCTGACTTAGAGGCAGGAATGGGAGCCTTGCAGGCACAATTGTCTATGCATACAGCAGCTCAGGAGCTGTAACACTTCCCACATTAGGGACAACTGGACCTGCATCAGGTTTGTGAACAAGATAACTTTTTTTATTCTAATGCGTGTGCAATGCTTTGTTTGTATTTTGGGCTTTTTCAGCCCTCTTATATGTGTCAGCCGCCAAAGAATCCTGCTGCCCCTGCTGGCTAATGAAGCCTATCTGGGGAGGGTAAAGTGGCGGACGTACGCCCAGCTTGAGCAGTGTTAGCCTGCCCACGAGAACCACGAGGCCTGCCTTATGCTGCCTGCATCATGCTTTGACTTGGAGGCGGGAACGGGAACCTTGCAGGCACAATTGTCTCTACATACAGCAGCACAGGAGCTGCAGCACTTCCTACATTGAAACAATCGGACCTGCATCACGTTTCTGGACAATAGAAACTTTTTTTTCCAAATGCATGTGTGCATTGCTTTTTTCTGGCATCTGAAACATGAGCCGTTTCCAATGCTCAGGAATCTTGTATGCCTAAAAACAACACTTGAGGTGAGATTATATGATACAATTTTTCTGGGTAGAATAGATGCGCAATGAATTTAATCAATAACAAATTTAGTTTCAAATCACTAAATATTGGTTGTCAACTTATAACTGTGTCTTTCAATACCTGCAATTGCATTTGCTACTGCATACAATCTGTCATAGATGGAGCAGTCTGTGCTCAACATCCTTCCAAACGTGGCTTAGATTACATCATTATGTCGAGTAATTGGGAAGTTTCTCTTTTGATAGCCATGACTGCTCATGTGTGGAGTAGTCCTTGGATAATGGCTATGCTTTGTCTGGTTTAAAATGCGAGTTGTATTGTAATGCAGTTGTGGGTGTATAATGCAGTGGAAAGCTTACAATTGATACAGTGTTTTTTTAAGTCTATTTGAAACACTGTTTTAATTTCGTCATTAAAATTAAGCACCATTTGACAGGCATCTTATTTTTAAGGAAATAATGTACCTTGCACCTTATTACTGGCAACAAACCAGAACCAGGATCATCATTTTACATGTCTATTCTCTAAATGTTAATGAAATTATGAGAGAAATGTAAAATTAGGTTCCTGACTCCAGTTTGTGCTCATGAATAACTTCCAAGTCCAAGAGGTACTTTATTTAAAAAAGGAAAATCCACGTAAAATGGTGCCTTAAGTTAATGACAAAGGGAAAAAAATTAAATGAAGTGTTCATTTTATGACACAATGAACATAAAAGGCTTGACACTTACACTTTTTTTAATGGGATCAATTTAAAGTGAGCTCACCCCTGCAGAGGCCATATTTTTCTGTTGTAAATTGGGCCAATAAATAACATGGAGAGCTGCGCATGGGCCAAGTGACGGATCTGTGGCCCATACTTTCCATGAGCAAAGACTTTCAAATAAGGCAAATAGTGCCCCAAAAGTCATACAAAAATATTATGGAGTCTTTTTAAAAATCACTCAGTTTATTTCTCCTACATGCAGGACCTTTCACGTGAACATCAGATCATATCACTACTTTGAGAGGCATTATTAGAAGTAATATATTTTGAACATGAAATGATGGACTCCCACCGTCCATGATGACAATGCTATATTAATAATAATAACTAAGTGGCAATTCATGCGCACCATACTTGTGGCATAAGTTATTATTACATGGAGCAAATGCATACTCTGGCAGGGGGCATTTTTGTACAGCGCACACCCTGGACTCAGGCATTTCAAGGTCCCGGCATGTGAGAATTTAGAAAATGAAGGCATTATGTAATAAAATAATTGTATTGCAGCATTTATATTGTCATGTGCTTACTACCCTTATGTAGGGCACTGAAGCACTTACCTACATAATCCATGTAGATAGGCTGTGTGGTTAGAAAGGTGTTATTTTTATTTTGTGATTCTATGTGGTAAGTGTTTCCATGTTGTGCTTGATGACCACCGAGGTGCAGTTACAGAGTTATGAAACATAGTAGTTTGGTGGATGAGGAGGTGTGAGAGGCAGATGTGAAGTTTATGGTTTTTAGTACGCTAGCAGCTGTGAACAGCACTGCAGGTCTGTATGGTTTCTTATGATTGTAGTCTTCTTCGCTGGTTACTGCAGAGGTCAGGCGCACAAAATGTGTTGAAGAGGACACCCAGAACTAATATAAGCTCTCTGGTTTCATATTGTGCATTGCAGGCACTTAATGAGTATCTCTTTATCCCTAGTTGGTGAAGCTGGGTTTGTGGGGGACTTTGGAAATAATCTGCACATTACGCGGCCTTTAGTAGCTCACGATGATTTTCACGGATCAGAAGTAGCTCTCACTATAGAAAAGGTTGGAGACCCCTGCCCTAAACTGACCCACAATTTACTCGTGGAAGCCCTGGCAGTCAAACCCCAGCCCGCCCACTTGAGGCTGCAATAACCATCGGGTATTGGAAAAGCCATTCAGGCAAGAAATTGGGAATTCTTTTCAAATATTGCGTCTTATTCAAGGGCCACTTCATGCATGTCGCCAGGTGAAAGCTGTGCGCACAAAATATTTTATGTAATCTTTCAGACAACTACATCATCCCCTGAAAATACCTTAGTTTTAAAATAATGGTATCAAGCAGATTTTTTAATTTGAAATCAGCGAGAATAGATATGCAAAGCCCTGAAGTTTATAGCCACATAATGAAACACAATGATTCATGGCATGCTTATTGTAGGCAGATTTCAAAATGGTAACGAGCAGACTCAGACGGAACTCGGGATTCCTCGCAGCATCTATTTGTGGTGCGTAATGGCAGCTGACAATCTCTGTACAACAACGTATGAGTTTCGAAACTAAGTCAATTGGAGCTGCTAATTATGAAACCATGAGCTTCATTACAGGCATGCCAACCAATCAACAAATTACGGCTCTGCAGAGGTGCATGTTTCTTAAAAACTGACATCATCCCGGAAACTTTAAGGTAGAGCTACGAGTGCTCTGCAGCTTGTTTTTCACTCCTTGTCTTCCGTTTTAAGACTGTGTTTATTTTGTGTGTCTTTCTGAGTACACGGTGAGTAGAAATAATAACTCATAATCCACATTTGTAGCTGTAGAAGAAGCTCTTCTTTACTTTACAGCAATGCATGTGTCTGTCCCTAAGCCGGCAACTTCACTGATATTATCGGGCTGACAGGCCTTTCCCTGCTGTTTCTTCACCGGCAACTCACCCCTGCATGCCGTGGATCTGAAAGAGTGGGTGAGCCCACTCGTGAAAACTTTTGCTAGTAAAGCATGCAACAAATGTTAGTGGGACTCCCGATACATTTATAGGAGTGGAGGTGGACCTTCACGAAGGCTGACGGCAACGTGTGGTTATTCTTCGCAGTATAACTTCAGTGGACCTCCTTTAAGGAGGTTCTTTCCTCATGCAAGGTAATCTGGTTCTTTGCACACCACACCCTTGTTCCTGTTTGAATTTAGTTCACCAGCCTACACCTCGTTACTAAAATGTCATCTGTTCTTAGCATAAGGCCTACTAATGTACAGCGCTTAGATCACTAAAGGGTTTGCCCATTGGAGTAGTGTGGGCATGGGACGCTGGTAGTGTCTGTTGTCTTATATATCGGAGGATTGTAGTTATTTTGGAATTTCCCATTATGACACAGTTATCTTTTGGCATTTTTAATTTATAAACCCACACAATATATTTGTTTCCTATTTACCTCAGTGTGTTGGTTTTGTAAAGCACGTCATACCCTGCAAGTGCTTCCAGCAGGGTGCAAAAGCAGCAAGGGGGACTAGAATTAACTCCATGCGCACTAATGTAAAGGGCATAACCAGCTGCTGTGTATAATCGAAGCACAGTAGGTATCTTAGCGAGTGGAAGTTTAAGCTATTGGTGATGCAAATTATAATGCAATGCCAATAGCCCATACTTTCAGTAATGCGAGACCTATTGCATTGCAAATGCTTTTTTTGTTGCTCTAGCCCTGCCACCTCCCCCTGTAGTATGTTTATCTAGGGACCTGTATCGATACTCCTATTCCTGACCCTTGTAGTAGGACTTGGCAGTCAGGCCGGGACACGAAGGGACCTTGGGCTCTTCACTGGTCTTATCTGCACTCTTACACTTCCTCTACTCACACTGGGCCACTCCTCACAACTAAGTTTGCTGCCGAGTTCTCCTTCACAGGTAGGCAGCCTTTTGTTTGCACAGCTATCTCTGCAAGTAGACAGCTCCTAGGGTCACTGGCTGACCCACAGCTACTTCCTGTAAGATTGCGAGAAATCAGCTGTTTCCGCACCTTGAGGGGATTAGCTATCAGCGATATCCGTCTTGGTACACAGCTGCTCTTCTCCTGTGGCAGTGAATCAGCTCGAACTGGAAATTGGGGAAGTTGGAACCCATTTTTAAAAAAAAATATTTTCAGATTGGCATGGATATCCACTGGCAGAGTTTAGAAATAGTCTTGGTTCAATTTTTTTTTCATAGTTATGCTCTTCTCTAAAGAGCATATAGGTTATTTGCCCAAGGTGAGGGCTCCTCAGATTAGGTAGTGACCATGCTGGCTCCAAGCAGGATTACCTACAAAACTGGCACAATGGCTGTGAAGCTATACACAAGGCTCATGTCAACCTTCCAGGCTAGACAACTCAGGAAAACAAAAGACCCACTCTCTCCTCAGAAACTTCTTTCACTAGCAACTGTGTCTGCTTACTTACGCCGATGTCCCTACTATTAACAACATTGCTGCCACCAGGAAGGACTAAGTCCACGTAGCTGGTAGTAGGTCATTCTCTCTAATTTATTCAGCCCAGAGACCCGTTGCTGAAGAGTTATTTAAGGGCTCTGAGAGTTAGTCAGTGAACACACACACACACACACACACACACACACACACACACACACACACAGACACACACACAGACACACACACAGACACACACACAGACACAGACACACACACAGACACACACACAGACACAGACACACACACAGACACACACACAGACACACACACAGACACACACACAGACACACACAGAGACACACACACACACTCATACACGTGTTACCATCCTTGTGGGGACTATGTGTTTTCACCTGCCTTGTGGGGACTAACCCTTCCCAATGTTTTAAAAATATACCAATAACAGAAAAATGTTAAGAAAAAATTCATAATACAGGATCCTGCTTCAATTTTACAAATATGTTGTTATTTAGTCACGCGCACAGAACCATCATTGTGGGGACTTGAACATGTGTTACCATCCTTGTGGGGACCTACTCAATAATTCTCATTTCTGATTGAATACACTCATTATCTAATAGATAAATGCTATTTTTCAGTGCCATACATACACATGATACTCTAGTAAAATTTGAATAGGTCACTATGTCCTAGGTGCACCTAGAACAGAGATTTGTCTAATAATGCATTTTACAGTAGAAAATTATCTTATATATAAAGTGCATGGACAGGGATTCACGGATGTTTAGCCTATTACTGAGTGCACACAAACATTAAGGAATATGAAAACAACACATAGTTAAATTAATTTAGAGGCTTAAGATCCTGCAATGGGGTCAGATGGCAAAACCAAGTTGCCATTTGACCACCTAGTTGTTTTTCATCAACCTCACCAATTGGCACCATCTACGTATGGCTGTGCATTAATAGTCCCCAAAGAGGTGGCATGATATTATAATAATATTCTAGAGCTGACAGAGTAAGTGTATGATGATGATAATTTTCAAGCCCCCACAGAAATATTGCATGATTAGATTAATGCCCAAGTCCCTACAGATATTGTGGTTTTGGTGTACGATGATAGTCCTGCTGCAGTTCATGCAGAAATAACACTATTACAGTAATGCACACGTCCCACAGAGATAGTTTGTGATTATAGGAATGCCCAGGTCTCCACAGAGATAGTGTGGTATTATAGCCATGTTCAAGTCCCCACAGAGATAGTGTGTGATCATATTCACGTTCAAGTCCCCACATAGATAGTGTGTGATCATAGTAATGTTCAAGTCCCCACAGAGATAGTGTGATCATATTCACATTCAAGTCCCCACAGAGATAGTGTGTGATCATAGTAATGTTCAAGTCCCCACAGAGATAGTGTGTGATCATAGTAATGTTCAAGTCCCCACAGAGATAGTGTGTGATCATAGTAATGTTCAAGTCCCCACAGAGATAGTGTGTGGTCATAGTAATGTTCAAGTCCCCACAGAGATAGTGTGTGATAATAGTCATGTTCCAGTCCCCACTGAGATAGTGTGTTACTATAGGACTGCCGGACCCCCAGAGAGATAGTGTGTGATTATAACCATATTAAAGTCCCACATAGAGAGTATTATGATAGTGTTGTTCAAGTGTTGTAGAGAAAGTGTACGATGAGTCATTCTGACATTCATTCAGAATTCGTATAGCGCTTAATTATAGTCACTCTCAAGACCCCGTTGACAAAATGTGTGATTATATTCATGTTCAAGTCCCCTCAGAGATAGTGTGTGATTATTGTTATGTTACATCTCCGCAGAGATAGTATGTGATTACAGTCATGTTCAGGGCCTCACATAGAGAGTGTTATAACAATGATGCTGAGGTGCTTGCTGTTATAACAGTCATGCCGAGGCTCCTGCAGAGGTAGTATGTGATTATAATGATGCCTAGGTGCCTGCTCAGGTAGTGTGTAGTTACAGTCATGTTCAGGTGATGTTGAGATATGTTGTGATTATACTGAAGCTTAGGTCCCCAAAGCAATAGTGCATGATTAGGGAGGCCCACTAAGATGGTGATTATTGAACTATAGAGAAAGTGTGTGATGCATGTAAAGTTCCAGTCCCTCTAAAGACAGTCTGTTATGATATACATGTTGATGTCCCTGAAGAGATAGTATGTGATGACAGTCATATTCAAGTCCCACAAAGTTAAAGTATATGAACCCCCGTCCCCACAGAGATAGAGTGTAATTATAGACATGCCAGGTCCCCACAGAGATATGTGTGATGAAATTCATGTTCAATTACTAAAGGATAGCGCTTGATTGATTATATTGATGCCCAGGTCCCCACAGATATAGTGTGTGATTATAGTGATGTCCAGGTCCCCACAGAGATAGTGTGTGATTATAGGGATGCCCAGGTCCTCACAGAGATAGTGTGTGACTACAGGGAAACCGGGTCCCCACAGAGATAGTGTGTGTTTATATGGATGGCAGGTCCCCACAGAGATAGTGTCTGTTTATGGGGATGGCAGGTCCCCATAGAAATACTGTGTGTTTATAGGGATGGCAGATCCCAATAAAGATATGTGTGATGATAGTTATGTTCAATTACTCAAAGATAGCGTTTGATTGGTTATATTGATGCCCAGGTCCCCACAGAGATAGTGTGTGTTTATGGGGATGGCAGGTCCCAACAGAGATAGTGTGTGATTATAGGGGTGCTAGGTCCTCACAGAGATAGTCTATAATTATAGAGATGTCAAGCTCCCCACAGTGATAGTGTGTAATTATAGAAATATCCAGGTTCTCAAAGAGTTGGTGTGTGATTATAGCGTTACCACAGTCCCCGCAGAAATAGTGTGTGATGACAGTCTGGTTCAATTCCCCACAAAGGTAGTGTTTGATTGATTATATTGATATCCATGATCCCACTGAGATAGTGTGTGATTATGGACTTGTTCAAGTCCCCACAGAGATAGTATGTCTCCACAGTGATGTTTGTGATTATAGGTTTTATGAAGACTTAAACAGATAGTCATAATCTAGTGGTTTAGCAAACTAATGTATCCACTTCAACAGTGGCAGCTGCTCCATTAAGGTGGAAGAGCGTCGCCCCACTGCTTTAAAGCAGGGCAATGGAAAAAAGGAAATGATAATAATGGACCGTATTATCATTTTATTTTTAGCATTCCAGTTGTTTGACATGGTGTTTCTGGTTGGCTAGGGTATGCAGGTATGGTAGGGCAGAACCCATCAGTCTAGTAAGGGTAAGATCGTAACACATCAAAAACAACCCCTGGCAGAGCAGTCAGGCTTATCCCAGAGGCAATGTCTGAAGCGTTTGCACAACGCACTCACACAACAGTGACACTTTAGGCACACCATAAAAAGCGACTCCACACAAGGTTACATAAAAATATCTTTTGTATTATTTATTTTTAAAAAGTTAGACCACAATCACATAAATCACTGTGCCACTAGGCACTTTGTCATGACATCACATAAAGTCATACAGCACTTTTGCCAATTGGATAATTGTCATAATTAACAATGTTAGTGAACTTGAGTAAATACTTATAAGTGAACACCACACTGAAAACATAAGGCCTAATATTACTGTTAGTGCAATCAAGACAATAACGATTAGTTAAACATGTTTCCGCTTGAGCCGGTGTCACCAGTCTGACAGGGCAATCTTTTAAGATAGTTGCTTCCAGCTTTGTTAACACCCAACTACATCCCCCTGCCTCCTTCTACATGAAAATGCTCCACTGGTTCCCGTAGAAACAGAGAAAATGCCAGGAATTACAGAGACGCCCTACGGGGATAGAAAACGTCAAAAGATCTCCTGCCTGCACGACGGGGATAGAACACGGTCTATGGGTGCTTGTGCTCACCAGTGTGATAGGGCCACTGGCCTGCACTCTCTGCAAGGAAACACTACCGGTTTACATGGAAGCAGGGGAATGACGGAAGTACAGGGGTGATCTGCGGGGTAAGGAAACACCAAAGGATCTTACTCCTGGAGATCAGCCCAGTGGGATGTCTGTTTGTTGGTGCGAGCACACTATCCCTGGGTGCTCGCACTATCTAGCGTGATGGGTCCACCTGCCCCTACTATTCACAACAACGGGGCCAGAAGCCAAGGGGAGCCAAATGCCTCTGGTACAGGTCCGTAGTGTGGCATGGGTACGAATCTCTTCATGTTTCGCTGCAGGCGGCCGGGTGCAGCTGGGAGGCTCTTGCCTTCCTTAGCAATGCCCGCACCCAGGGGCTCACGTCGGCCACCTAGGGTCTCACATTGGCTGCGTGTGGAAGCATCTGAATGGACACGTGAGGCTCTGGTCACTTCCGGGTGTTGCTGGGCCACATCTTCTGACATCCAAGGGAACTCCCGGGCTGATATTCCTTGCTGCTTGGGCATGGCCTCGCAGCCATGTAGCAGAGCCCCGGCTGCTGGCCCACATAAACAAAGGCAAGCAATACGAGAGGGAGAGCGTTTTGTTCCGTTCACCTCCTCCTTCTCAATGTTCAGGCCCTAGATGAGGGAGCTGTGCTGCCCATGCTGCAGGGTAAAAGCGCTCCTGTATGGGGTTAGCACAGCCAACTCCTTGGGCAACAGAATTGAAAACACTTACCACGCGCTATTAGCAAACAGGGAGGCAAGCACTACCTCGTCCCTGGAGACACTGGGGCAGAGAACAGGGCACAGGCTGGCTAGCACGGAAGGTCCCTTAGCAGAGAGGAAGTCACTTCAGCCACCCAGCAGGCAGCAGGTTAGTTTCACAAGAAGGTATTCACAAACTGTGGTTCCTCCTGGCACACAGCAGTCATTGGGTACGTGCCCCACATAGTGCCTTTTTATTTTCATGGGGTCATAGCCCCTGTATTTATAGTGCCAAAGTCTTTGTTCTGAGGGAACTTCAACCACATATTAGAAGTGCACAACACTGCCGTTCATATTGAAAGCCTTGGCCCCAGACACACCACAGGGGGTGGAGCCATTATTGTGGAAGGTAGGCACAGACCTATTCAGGTGCATGTGCAACTCCTCCCACCACACCAAATGAAGATCAGGCCTATTCAGGTGCAAGGAAAACTCCCCCTGCCACTCTAAATTCAGGAAAGGTCTATTCAGCCTAGGACCGAGTCACCCACGCAGGGCAGGACACACCTCAACTACCCCAGGGACTAGAGTGAATGCACATCCCTTCTCTGTCAGTCAAAACCAAATGGTCAATACACATCAGGCAGGCGCAAAAACTCATAAGCACACAGAAATACCCACTTCTAAAACTGTTTTTTCTAAGTCTGTTTTCACCAATTAGCAGGATTTATCACTAGCTTGCCTGCCCGCTACGGGCCCCCAATGTTTAAAACTGCCTGCCTTTCCGTGGTGGCGTTGCCGCCACGGAAAGGCACATCCCAGCCTGCATACAAATATGGATGACGGTGTCTACCAGACACTGCCACCATATAAACTGCTTTTCCACCCTGTAGGCAATCGGGTGGATTGCCTACCTGTGGAAAACCGGTGGATAGTATTCCCGTTCGCTTGGGTCCCCCCTGCCATGGTAATGTAGCAGGGAAGTTAGAGGCGGGCGGTGGTTTTTGGCGAGTGGATCGCCAGCGCCATATGGGCAGTGGCGATCCGCCCGTTATCATAATGAGCCCCTTAATATTCCCTTGCCACGCAAAAAACCCATACCCACCCTAAGTCCTTAGAAATCCCTTACGATCCAAAAACTCATACCCACCCTCATCCTGAAAAATCCTTTGTCACACAAAAACCTATATTCACTATAAACCATAAAATATACCTTGCTACCCAAAAACCTATACTCAACCTAAACCATAAAAAAATACCTTGCCACCTAAAATCCCATACCCATCCTAAACCCCCAATATTCCCTTGGCACCAAAAAACCCCAAACCCATCATCAACCCTAAGGCACAACTTAGAATCCAAAAACCCATAACCGCCCTAAACCCAAAAAATCCATTATCACCCAAAAACTCATACCCACCCTAAACCCTAAAATTTCCCTTGCCCCCAAAATCCCACACCGACAATAAACCTTAAAAATTCCCTTGTGACACAAAAACCCATACTTAACTTAAACCCTACAAAATCCCTTGCCACCAAAATCTTAAACCCATCCTAAACTCTAAAAATCCCCATCAATCCCACAAAACCCATACCCACCCATAACGCTAACAATCCCTTACCACTCAAAAACTACACCCACCCTAACCACCAATAATTCACTTGCCACCCAAAAACCCATACCCACCATAAAAAATCCCTTGAGTCCCAAAAACCCATCCAAAAACTAAAACCTTAATTATTCATTACCACCCAAAAAACCCATTTCAGCTCTAAACCCTAGATGTTCCCTTGCCACCCAAAACCCAAGCCCAGCGTAAACCCTACAAAAGCCTTACCACTCAAAAATCCATACCCACCCTAAACGCTAAAAATTCCCCTATCACCCAAACACCCATACCCACCAGAAACCATAACATTTCCCTTGCCCCCAAAAATCCAGCCCACCCTAAAACTTAAAACAGCTCTTATCACCCAAAAACTCATGCCCACCCTAACCTTAAAAATTCCCTTGCCACCCAAAAACCCACTCCCATCCTAAATGCTAAAAATTCCATTGCCACCCAAAAACCCATACTCACCTTAAACCCTAAATAAATCCCTTACCAACCGAAAACCTACACTGACTGTAATCCCTAAAAATTCCCTTGCCACCCAACAACCCCATACTCACCACAAACACAAAATGTTCCCTTGCCACCTAAAAACCCATAACTACCCTAAAAAAAACTTACCACAAAAATATACCCACACCCACCCTAAACCCTAAAAATTCCCTTGCCACCCAAAAACTCATCCCCACCGAAAAACCCATACAAACTATAAACCCTAAAAAAAATCATTACAACCCAAAAAAAACACACACTAAAGCTTAAAGGTTCCCTTGCCACCCAAAACCCCTACCCACTCTAAAAACTAAAAAATCCCCTACCAACCAAAAACCCACAAAGACACACCCACCCTGAGCCCTAGAAAATCCCTTGCCACCAAAAATCCCACACCCACCCTAAACACTAGCAAATCCCTTGCCACCCAAAAACCCATACAAACACTAAACCCTAGATGATTCATTACCAACCAAAAACCCATACCCACTCTAAACCTTAAAAAATCCCCAACCACCCAAAAATCCATACCCATCCAAAACCCCAAAAATGAATTTGCCACCCAAAAATCTATACCCACTCTAAACTCTGCAAAATTCCCTTGCCACCTAAAAACCCTTTCCTGCCCAAAATCCTAAAAATGCCATTGCCAGCCAAAAAAAAACCAGTCCCACCCTAAACCCTAAGAAATCCCTTACAACCCAAAAACCCATACCCACCCTAAACACTAAAAAAGCCATTACCTCCTAAAAACATATACTCACCATGAACCATAAAAAATACCTTGCCAACCAAAATCCCACGCCCACCCTAAACCCTCAATATTCTCTTGGCACCCAAAAACCCATAACCACCCTCAACCCTAAAGATTCATTATCGCCCAAAACCTCATACCCACCCTAAACCCTAAAGATTCATTATCACCCAAAAACTCATACCCATCCTAAACCATAACATTTCCCATGCCCCCATAAACCCACAGCCACCCTAAACCTTGAAAATTCCCTTCAAACCCATAAAACCCATACCTACCTGAAACTCTAAAAATCCCTTTCCTCTCAAAAACCTACCCCTACCTTAAACCCAAAAATGTAACTTGCCACCCAAAACCCCATACCCACCCAACAGCGACCAATCTTATACCTCTACTTTGCTATGCACACAAGGAGTTGCTGCATAGGCCCTCGCCTCCTACAAAGAAAGTCAGAGGTAGGGATGTTACTTTGATGCACACCCACTCTGTGATGTTGCCCGCTTTGTTCTGTTTGCACTTTGAAGTCATTTCTGATAATCACATATAACTTCAAATGGCCTGTAGGGTACTCTCAGCTTTAACTGTCTCTGCACCAGTACATCGGGACCGATTCCTCAGAGCTTTTCGTGATGCGGTGGCTCACATACATGTCATGTGCAGATAGCTCTTCCAGTTATTGCCGGACTTTCATGTCTCCAGTCACCAGCACCTCTAAGGCATTTCCTTAGCCTTTCCAATACAACCTGCATTCATGAAACCTCCATTTCGGGGAATAGTGTGGCTGTTATCTCGAGGGTTGGCCATGAGTGATGTCAAAATCAGCTTTCCTCCTAAGAGATTACAAGTTACCTCTAATAAGGACCTAAGAATAAGAATTGAAGTTGCCCACTTCACTCGCCACAGCACTCCAGGCTGTAGCACCGTCAAAATAAAATTACACGCACATACACATATATATATATATATATATATCACCCCATGTTGGTGGCTGGCTATTTACTATCTGATATTACCTCGCTGAATAAACATCTGCCTGATTTCTCCATGCAGCTCACAGTTTACTCTTCAGGCCAGATCAAAATCATGAACCCTTTCAGTGCTTTAAACCTTACTTTTCGAAAAACAGGTGACAAACAGGTGCCTGGCATTGGAGGGTGGTGGCGTCTGCCTGCTAGGTATAGATATGCTAATAGGATCATTTAAGCCTATGTTTATGAGGGCTACTGCAGGGGGGAAGGTAGTCTAAAGCAGCTCATGACAGGGTAAGCACTCTGACATTGGCTTTGTTATAGATGATTACTTCCTGTTGTGAGGGGCACACAGACACATCATTTTCTACCTAATCTGAAAGTCTCTAACAAGTCAAAGAAAAACAGAGAGCTGCAAAGGCCAAATTTGATAGTTCGCCTTATGCGCATTTGAACTACAGCTAAACAGTGTTGAGTACGTTGCATAGCATTTTATTTTGCAAGAAATTAATCTTATTTATTATTTGGCATCTGTATTCTCTGTGCGCACTTCAAGAGTGGGACAATGGTGTGGTTAATTACACACTATGTTTTAAAAGAATCTACACGCTTGAGAAAAAAAATTACAACACTGAGGGCAGACACTTTTTATTCCGGAAATTCAAAATCTTATTTAAGAAGGCATCATGAACCCAGAATAATGAGTGAGAATGATGCTTCATTATGTTCATCTTCTAATGTTTGATTTTATTGTAATTTAAAACAAACCTACAGTCTAACCTCAACAGTTTGCTTTGATAAAATATGCCCTTTAGGAGAGCATTGGATTTAGCACCGACAACTTCCTAGAAACGGATCTAAATATTGTGAAATACTTGCGCTTCCAAATAGCTCAAACATTGGCATCGTCGGTGTTTGAATGTATGTTTAAGACAGGACTGTTGACTTTGCCACTGCTTCTGGAAAAAGTCATCATATCGTATAAAAAACATACATTTCTTTTGTTGGACATTTACACTTTCACATAAATTAAAGGATGATAAATGGTTGCACTTTCGAAAAAATATTTTCACCGCAGACACGCTTGCTTCAAGATTGTGTTTGGGCTGTGCTAACGTCGGAGTGACTTCAGATTATTGAGAAGTGCTGCTGCTCAATGGAAAAACACAGACACAGGTGCCCCTCGGTGAACAGGACTCGGCAGGAGCTGGGAGTGTCAAGGTCTAGGCCCTTTGACATTCAGAGCTGCCTGGGACGGCCGCATTCGCACCTCTTCCTCAGCTATAGGCATGACAATAGAAGCCCGGCACTCGCACATCAACAGGAGGGGGAAGGGGCTGCTTCAGAGACTGAAGTACTGATGAAGCTCTTCTCTTTGGAAGTTCAATGCTCTCCTGTATACAAGGATGGAGAAAGGGGACCCCCAGTCTCAGGTCTTTGAAAAGCGTCAATTTCACCACAGTCTTAGAAATTATTTAAAACATCGACTACAGCCCATTTCTGTTAAAATTGTACATTTCGAGCATACCATAGAATGTCTCATCTCAAATCTGTGTATATATATATATATTCACTGAAAAAACCATAGGTTATAGACCATATATAGTTAGGAATTCGCATTTACAAAACCTTATTTTACTCACACAAAACCATTGAAATTCCATATATAGTTAGTTGCACTAACTATATATCGCGCACCCGCAATCCACTGCTGATGATGTCACATATTACATCATTCATGACATGGTCAGTGACATCACTGATGACATCACTGATGACATCTCAAATGACATCACTGATGACATCTCAAATGACATCACTGATGACATCACTGATGGCATCTCATTTGACATTACTGATCACATCACTGATGATATCATTCATGTGATAATACGATGAACCTCTTCAGACTCTAATATAACCTTAGATACAATCAGTGTAAACAGACACTCACAGACTGTCACTCATCCATGGAGTTACTCACACACCTAGTCAGTCATGCAAAGAATCAATCACACCTCCATTTCCTCAAATATACAGTTATACAAACTTTACTTATTCAAACATATACTAACACATATTTACTCTCTTATACATTCCCTGATACAAGTTCACAATGATCCATACAGCCACTCACACATTCACTGGCTCTTATGCACAGTTATTTATATATGTCAACTCTCACATGTACTGTGTTTTACATATGTACTTACTTTGACATGTAGCACTGAGATATCCATTCACTCACCAATACACTCATGCACACAGTCAACCGCCCATACAGCTGTTTCCACATGAACTTTTGAAACCATACATCTAGTGAATCAACTGCTCACACATCTATGCACAGAGTCATACACCTCCCAGCCACCCACACACACACTCAGTCTCCCATACAAATACTTGGGCAACCAATCAATAACCCATATAGTTACTCATATAGCTACTTATCAACACATGCAACAGTTTACAGAACAACAGACATAATGATGCACAAATTAAGACAGTTTAGTCACTAACCCATGCACTCAGTGAGACACATTTAATCACTCACTCATACAGTCAGTCATGCACCTACTAAATCCTTCATCCAGACACTTATACATCCACTCATTCTTCAATATGTAAGACATATTTTAACTTTACAGAAACATACAGTCACTGGATGTTGTCATCAGTAATGTCATCAGTGATGTCATTTGAGATGTCATCAGTGATGTCATCAGTGATGTCACTGACCATGTCATGAATGATGTAATATGTGACATCATCAGCAGTGGATTGCGGTTGCGCGATATATAGTTAGTGCAACTAACTATATATGGAATTTCAATGGTTTTGTGTGAGTAAAATAAGGTTTTGTAAATGCGAATTCCTAACTATATATGGTCTATAACCTATGGTTTTTTCAGTGAATTTTCAAGGTTTTGTAAATGCTAATTCCTAACTATATATGGTCTATAACCTATGGTTTTTTCAGTGAATTTTCAAGGTTTTGTAAATGCTAATTCCTAACTATATATGGTGTATAGCCTATGCTTTTTTCAGTGAATATATATATATACATACATATATAAACATATATCATCGGTATATCTATATAAATACAAACATAAATGCATGCATACATATACTTATATGCATTTTAGGGTTGTTAGGGCGTTTTCGTGTGTATTATGTTGCTTTTTTAGGGCTTTTGGGTCAATTAAGTAGGGTTCCCGGAGCCTAGGGCTGAGGGGCCGGTTCAGTTTCGTGCGTATTGGTGTTGGCAAGGTTTTGAGGGATTTTGACGGTTTTTGGTTGAGATTTGGCCGTTTTATGGCTTTTTTTTGTGTTTGCGGGGGGCGCGTATTCGGGTTGAAATTCGTCCCCGTTCCAGTGGATGGATTGGGCTGATTTTTGGTGAGATGTTAGGGAATCGCTGGAACTAGTGTCCAGCCAAGTTTGAAGCGGATCGGAGCAGTGGAAGTGCTTTAAAGAGCAATTTTTGTGCGGAGTAGCGAATTGCCATGTTATTCAATGGGAGTTTTTGGTGCGCATGGAGAAGGTGAATTTGGGGTGTTCCAGTTGCGCTAGAGGGACGGGGCTTGGGTGAGCTGTAGGGAGAGTGGATCGGCAGGTGTGCCGAATTTTTGGGATTTGTTGGCCGAAGGGAAGGGTGTGCTTGGGCAAAGTCGATTTGGTGAAAACGGTGCGTTATTTACATGAAAGTTGAAAAAACACTAATAAAAGCAAAGCTAAAAAGCCACCTCATTACAAACAGAATGGCTTTAACTTAAACGAGGGCGAGATCTATTGCATTTTCAATGCTTGTTTACTTTGGTTCCATCAAGAAGGCATTCAGATGTGTCACACATTTGCCATAAATTCTGAATGTTAGCACTCTAGTTGCACATTAGATCACTGTAGTAATGCTACTGCTCACCAGGGACGTCTGCTGCTGGTGTTCAAAGTGCATGTTTCAGTCTGCATGTCAGAATTTTTTTAATGAAATAGAAGAGGATTTGAGAAGTCACTCAAAATGATCCCTAATTTTTCTTTCTGAAGCACTAATCATACTTTCTATGGCAAAATTAACCCCCTCATGTTGTTCCTTTTTAAATTGAGTGTTTTCAGACTTACCACTTCATTCCAATCAAGATGGCTTCTGGTGTGCCATACTTTTGTCATAAGTAAGACTGTTAGCGCTCTAGTTGTTCTTTAGAACACTCTGGGACATTCTGTCATTGGGCTATACTTGGGGTACATCTGGGTGATATTTGGGCTACATTTAGGCTCTTTTGTCTCTGGTGGCCATCTTGGGAGACTATGTCAGAATTTTTTAATGAAATTGAAGAGGGTTTGAGAAGTCACTCAAAATGTGCCCTAATTTTTCTTTCTGCAGCACTAATCATAATTCATATGGCAAAATATACCCCCTCATTTTGTTCCTTTTTAAATTAAATGTTTTAAGAGTTACCACTTTATTCCAATCAAGATGGCTTCAGGTGTGCCATACCTTTGTAATAAGTAGGACTGTTAGCGCTCTAGTTGTTCTTTAGAACACTCTGGGACATTCTGTCATTGGGCTATACTTGGGCTACATCTAGGTGATATTTGGGCTACATTTGGGCTCTTTTGTCTCTGGTGGCCATTTTGGGAGACTGCATGTCAGAATTTTTTAATGAAATAGAAGAGGATTTGAAAAGTCACTCAAAATGTGCCCTAATTTTTCTTTCTGCAGCACTAATAATACCTTCTATTGCATAATATACCCCCTCATTTTGTTCCTTTTTAAATTAAATGTCTTAAGAGTTACCACTTTATTCCCATCACGATGGCTCCAGGTGTGCTATACCTTTGTAATAAGTAGGACTGTTAGCGCTCTAGTTGTTCTTTAGAACACTCTGGGACATTCTGTCATTGGGCTATACTTGGGCTACATCTGGGTGATATTTGGGCTACATTTGGGCTCTTTTGTCTCTGGTGGCCATTTTGGGAGACTGCATGTCAGAATGTTTTAATGAAATAGAAAAGGATTTGAGAAGTCACTCAAAATGTGCCCTAATTTTTCATTCTGCAGCACTAATCATACTTTCTATGGTAAAATATACCCCCTCATGTTGTTTCTTTTTAAATTAAATGTTTTAAGAGTTACCACTTTATTCCAATCAAGATGGCTTCAGGTGTGCCATACCTTTGTAATAAGTAGGACTTTTAGCGCTCTAGTTGTTCTTTAGAACACTCTAGGA
Source organism: Lissotriton vulgaris (assembly GCF_964263255.1). Classification (NCBI taxonomy): domain Eukaryota; kingdom Metazoa; phylum Chordata; class Amphibia; order Caudata; family Salamandridae; genus Lissotriton; species Lissotriton vulgaris. The sequence goes on from NC_141696.1 coordinate 1,259,013,439, forward strand.
GGCTGCAGTAGAACACAAAGGAATCAACTGACAGTCTCTGTCCTTGTTGGATGTACATGTTTTACTGAGAATGTCAGACTTCATTTTCACATGACTGAGAAAGATAATGTGAATTTACAGAAAATATGCTTTCAGTTTAGCTTATAGATCCCCTTCCAAACCACTGTGGGAAAATCATGAGATATTAGTTTTCTTTCAAACAATATTCATGATATCACAGCAGAAGGTTTTTTCACATGGTAAAATCACCTTAGAACCCACCACAATTCCTAAAACGAGTATGGTACCATCAACAAATGATTTATAATGTAACTAAGGTCCTAAAACCCTCTATAAACTACAATGCTTTTTAATGAGGTGCTATCATGTATATTGGTCCCAAGATGGCTGCCAACACTTCTTGGATGAAGTGCTGACAGCCAATCAGATCAGATGTGTGGTTAGGCTCCGCCCAGATATATATCTTTTTTTGAACCTAAATTACTCAAAATCCACTGGAGCACATATATTGAGACCTAGCAAAGGCACATCGGGCTAACAGTCCCTACAATTTTGCCAAGTTTCGTGCAAATCCATTCAGCCGTTCGAGCTAAAAGTGAGGCCAACCGCCCTATGGAAATTAACATGGGAAAAACGCGTTTTGGGACCCCCCTTTTTTCTCGGCCCCCCCTTGATGAAACCCCCCCAAATTGTCAGGGGCTGCTCAGAAACAAAATGTTCCATTTTCCTGAAAATTTCAGCCAATTCCATCCACAAACGCCAAAGTTATTAGACATAGAATTTTCAAAAATCCCATAGAGAAAAAATCCTAACTATATATACCTACTGGCGACCGCCAGTAGGTAATATATATATATATAATTTTTTTAAAAAATTTTTTTAAACAAAATCTCTACACTTATATTACTTTGAGGGGTAACAACACACTTTGAAAGCTCTGGATGTGCTTGTAATTTTTCCCTTGTTTGAATTTTCTCTCTGATAATGTTTGGCTTCCAATCTGTGCTGTCTTTGTGATTTCTCAGCACTTGGTTGTAGCAAGTCTCCCTTTGAAATGGGAAGCTAAGTGCGTACACGCTGGGCTTTCATGGAGGAGCCTATAACATCCTGGTATTATCCTTCAAGTTCTGTAAATTGTAGTTTACCTTTTCCAAACACAATGCAGAACGATAAGCCCTGGAATGCAACAAGCATTGGCCAAGCCAATAGGTGTGGCCAGCATTTTCAGCTGCAATCCAGAACTACTGCTTTTGTTTTAGTTTTATTGTGCTAACACATTCGCATAGGATAAAAGGTAGTGTAGCAGCCTGAACTACTGCAGCGTAGTGTTAACAAACCTATCCAGCCCTCGGCTCCACCTCACCCCGTTGCTTCGGTCTGTGGTAAACAGAGAGCAACAAAGCAGCACAGACTGATGCATGCACATAAAAAGGCTCTACCTCAATGCACTGCTGTATTGGCGAACATGCAGCATGCACTGCATGGCGGCTTGTTCTACTGTTATCAAACAAGAACCGCTCGGTATTGTGTCTGACACAGCTTCTTCTTTGCTGCTGGTGCGAGGCATGGCAGCTTCCCTGTCTTTGCATTGAAGTGCCTTCGTTACCTACCATGGATGCCATTTATAAAGATGTCAGACAGAGCATTCCCATACCCACACAGGATCTACGCCTCCTTATCTATGGCTGTTTGGTTGTTACCCATACAGGGCCGGACTGGGAACCAAAACCGGCCCTGGCAAAGTGCTTGGCCGCCCCCCGGGGGTTGGGGATGCGGTCGAGCTGTTTGCCACAGCCGGTTTCGGCCAATTTTGTTACAGCAGCTGATATTGCAGCTATGCTGCAAAACCGCCCCTGTAACAAAATCAGCCCCCAGGGGCCCAAAACTGGCCCCAACCCTGGTGGGCCGCCAGGGAAATGCACAGTGCCTGCTTCAGCCAGTCCGCCCCTGTACCAATAAAACACCACCCTGATTTCAAAGTATGGATAAACAAATGTTATATGACGAAGTTCTATGAAGTTTTCACCAAGCAAAGTGATTGTCACTATAAACAAGAAAATGATTGCAAGCCTTTAGAAGGCACCCAAGAAAGAGAGTGTGCATATATATTTGTATGAAAATAATTATATTGAAGAATATCAGTAAGTGCACATATTTTTGTAGTTAAGATCAGTTCATTTATTTATATTTTGTATTCACAAATTTGTAATTATTTTTATCTGACATTGTCCAAGGGGCAATGTAGAACTTTTGAGAGGTCCATAAACAGTGTAGTTAAATACTGAGTAAAGCTGCTTCTAATATTTAGTGGGTAATTCATTGTTCCATTATAAAGTAGTCTGTTTGCAATTTCCCTGTTAATAAAAACACTATTTTACTCAATGCCACTTCACTGCACTGTACACCACTGTACTATACATAATTGCAGTGTACACCACTCCACGACACAACAATTCACTGTAATCTATTACATTGTATACTGTACAGTGTACACTACTCCATTCCACTTCACTCTAATCTACACTCTGTCACTACACTCTGTGCTATTCCTCTGTACCACACTCCACTCTACACTATTCTATACTTCTCCACTATATGCCACTCAACTCTGTCACTACACTGTATACCATTAAAACGTACAATATTCCACTCTACACTGCTCCATTGTACATTACTCCATTGTATGCCACTCCACTCTATGCCACTATTCTCTATGCCACTGCACTATAAGCTATTCTACTGTACAACACTCCACTCCACAGTGCGCTATAGCACTATATGCCACTACAATCTATCCCAATGCACTTTACCTCACTCCACTCTACAACACTCCACTTTATGGTTTTGCATTATACAACAATCCACTCTATGCCACTCATCTGTATGGCTGCGCGCAATGCCAGGAACCCAGGTCCAAACACCTCCTGTAGCTACACTGCTGACTAACTCCACATGCTCAACCCTGGACGCTGCTACGAACGCTGCTGCTGAGCTGCACCTCAGTCCACAGTGGGCCCCTTTGCCTGCTGACATTACCACTTCACCTGCCTCCACACACCCACTATCACCTCCCACACACAGACTGCACTCCTCACCAAGTCAGAACAAAACAAGGTAAAGTAAGTCCTATTTGGGGCGTGGATCGTGAGAAAAGGCATCATAGATGAGAGAGTTGCCCATGCTCTTGATGGCGAAACAGAAGTGTAAATGTGTGAGTGTAACCTGAAGGGTATATCAAGCTTCTGAAGTAGTGGCCCTATGGGCAGGAGCCCGAGACACCCCTGGGACCTAGGGGTGAGGAAGGATAAAAACTGAGGGAGTACTGCCACGTCCTCTGTTAGAGGAGGTCATCTTCTATTTGGGTGGTAACGCTGGGATGTGACCCCATCTCTTGTAGCACACCAGAGGAAGTATCTCCATTTTCCAAGGCCTCAGAGGAGGAACTCTGTGGTCCCCGGAGAATTTGTGGAATGTTGCTGCTGGCGTCTGGGTTAACTGCCTGCCGCTGTGGACCTACTTGACCCCCAAGGCATGAAATTACTCTTGACTCCAAAAAAGCGGCCCTCTGTCTCTGGATGGCAGTGTAATGAATGCAGAAAGCAGTGATTGTCGACCTATATGGGGTCAGGACTCAGTGTCCTATCGAGTATTATATTCCAGTCCTTAAAATGTAGTATTTGGGCCACTATGGAGCATGGAGGGCTGCCCAATGAGGCAGTAGGCCAGCACTCAGGTGGCCCTTTTGATGGAAAAGTAGGATGTTAAGCTGTGGTGGGGACCAAGTCTTTTTACTAGGTAGTCACTTATATTGCAGCTATCTGAACATTGTTGGGGCAAGAGCGGTCCTCTGAAACTTCTGCTCTGTGTTCCAGAGTACGGCCCACGTCCTAAGCCCTGTATGAAGGTCAAATGTAGGTGGCTGTAGCTCAGCCAATGTTCTCCCTGAGTGGCTGATGTGTTCTGCAAGGCATCTGTGATTTTTCCACAGGAGTTTCACATCAGTTACCACATAATCCACCTTTTTTCCAGGGAGATGCTGGAAATATCTATGGAGTTTAGTATAGTTTCTAGTTTGTCTGATGCAGTGGCTGCCAGGCTGGTGGGGGGGGGGGGGGGGGGAGAGGGTCTGTCTAGGCAGTGACTGGCCCCAGTCTTTGCTGTTTTGGCGCATCACATAATTTAGGCAGGTGGTGGAGACAGGAAAGTAGGGGAGATTGGGGGGTGAGTGGACCCACTTGCAGCCACCAGCATGCGAGCCCCACAGTGGGCCAGTCACAGGGCTTTCCTGTTACATAGCTGTGTTATGTAGGGCAGCCACCCCATGGAGGTCACGGCTGAACCCCCAAGTTCAAAGACTGGAGAGTGCCCCCTGTTAAGTCTCTCAGCACCCACCTTCTGGGTACCAATAAAACTAGGCCCAGCAGCCAGAGTTCCACACCACAATCACACCTCCAGACCAGTGTTCTGTGCTCTCCATGCCACTGGAGTCAAGCTATCCTGGCTGACGAGGAGTGAAACCCTGAAACCAGTCCAAGGATGCCTGTTCCTGTCCAGGGAGGACCTGGCCTGGCAATCCGGGTGGAATATTCCCATTGGGCGCAGGGTTAAGACTGATCTGCATATGGCTGGGTTTAAACTGGAATGGCATGGGGATCAAAAAGATGATGGAATTAGGCCCAGATCTCTGTACTGGGGTGAATGTATGACATTGATCTGCATTCTGTCCATCAATTGTTCTTTTGCATTTGGCCCCGAGTGTCATGGGTATGCCCAGACGTGGGTCCAGTGCTCCCCAATGCACTGGGGCCAATCTATCCTAGCTGATGAGGGGTGAAACCTCAAAACCGGTCCTAGGATGCTTATTTTCAGTCCAGGGAGGACCTGGCCTGGCAGTTCGGACTGGACTTTTCCCATTGTGCACATGCTCAAGACTGATTTGGATATGGCTGGGTTCAAACTGGAATGACATGGGGAGTAGAAAAACGATGGATTTAGGCCCAGATCTCTGTACTGGGGTGAATGTATGACATTGGTCTGCATTCTGTCCATTAATCGTTTTTTTGCATTTGGCCCTCAGGTCATGGCCTGTCTCTCTGGTTAAAGCAAAACCAAAGGGGATGATGGACAGAGTGTTGAACATTGCAAGCACTCACCCCAGTCAACTGATCTGGGTTTAATCCATCATCATTCTTTAGCTCACTCCGCCACCCCAGTTCAGACATGGTCATATGCAAATCAGTCTGACTCTGTGCCTCATGGGAACAGTCTAGCCCGAACTGCCAAGCCATGTCTTCCCAGGACCGGAAACAAGCATCCTGGGACCGGTTTCTGGCTAATAAGCCGTCATCAGCCAGGCTAGCTTAAATCCAGTGGCAAAGTGAGCAAGGGATCCACGTCTGGGCATACCCTGCCAACTTAGGGCAGCTCTGCTGACTCGCTCTGTTGGTCCTCTGACTCCCTACAGTGATTAGCAGTAGGGGACCACAGTGAACCAGACACCCAGGACCAATTGATTTCCTCTGGGAAGCATTACGCGGGTCACTTCATCCAGTCAATAGTGGCATTGCCAGGCCGAGGCGTCCACGCTTTTGACCCCGGACCATGAGGTCCAGCGGCCAGTTCCAGACTTTCTTTTCAATTAATGACCCAGAAACAAGTGGTGTGCCCTCCAGGCCCTCCAGCACTGGGCCACAGACCAGGGGTGAAATTACCATTGAATGGACAGATTATTAGCCTGATTAAAAGAGCTTTAAGCTGGGAGACTTGCTTCAGGTGTTCTCCATGTTGGCTGCTCAGGCCATGCCCCATGACATGAGCAGCACTGTAATCACATGCAGATTTTGGGGGGACTTTAACTTCACTTTATCAACACTGTGTGCACTTGAGCATTCCTGTAACTACATACAGCCTCTGTTTGGACTTGAACATAATTAGCTTCACACTTACAGTATGGGTATTTAGGCTTTGTCCTCAAATAAATATTTCAGTGGAAACTTAAATACAATCATATTTCCACACTGTCTCTGTGGGGACCTGAACATCACTATGATACCACAATATCTCTGTGGGGACATGAAAATCATTACGATACCACACTATCTCTGTGGGGACTTGAACATCATTATAATGACACACAGCGACGGCTCGTGGAGGGAGTTACGGTGGGGCAGGAGGGCAGGGAGGGGGAGGGGCAGGGCGGAGGTTGCTAAAAACCGGCATATTGATAATTGCAGGTAAGTAAACAATTTAATTAATAAAATGAATTTCGTAGTGCGCCTTGCATCGCAAAATGCAATGGAGTGCGAGCTACGAAATTCGTTTTTATTAATTAAATTGTTTACTTACCTGCAATTATCCATATGCCGGATTTTAGCAACCTCCGCCCTGCCCCCCCCCCTCCCCACCCTCCTGCCCCACTGTAACTCCCTCCACGAGCCGTCGCTGATGACACACTATCTCTGTGGAGACCTAAACAACACTATAATAACATACCATCTCTGTGGGGACTTGAGAATTCCTGTAATTACATACAAGCTCTGTTTATACTTTAAGATCATCAGCTTCACATTCTCTGTATGGGGCTTTGTGACTACTGAAAAGTAGTAAAGTTAGTCTTTTGGTCTAAGTTTACCTTCGTGAATAACGAAAAGTAGTAAAGTTAGACTTTTTGTCTAAGTTTACCTTTGTGAATCGGGCCCTATTTTAATGCAGACTTAAACACAATTATCTTCATGCACTATCTCTGTGGGGACTTAAACATCGCTATAATAACACACTATCTTTGTGGGGACTTGGGCATCACTATAATAACATACCATATCTGTAGGGACTTGAGCATTCTTGTAATTACACACACGCATTGTTTGGACTTGAACATCATCAGCTTCACATTCTCTGTATGGGGCTTTGCGAATACTGAAAAGTAGTAAAGTTAGACTTTTTGTCTAAGCTTACCTTTGTGAATCGGGCCCTAAATAATGAAGACTTAAACACAATCAACTTCCTGCATTCTCTCTGTGAGGACTTACACATTGCTGTAATAACACACTTTCTTTGTGAAGACTTGAACAACACTAGAATAACACACTAGCTTTGTGGGGACTTGTACATCGCTTTAATAACATACCATCTCTGTGGCAGTGGGGGAAAAAAAGTTGGGAAATTGTGGGCAGAGAATCAGAGGGCAGGATTAACTCTAGGATTGGATTAGTGGGTGGAGTAGCTTCCATTGTTATCAATGTGATTTTATTTATTTAGTGTATCTTATATAGCGCACGGCTACCCCAACGGGGTGTCCCGGCGCTCAATGTGATGTCACTCTGGTAAGGACAGCACTTATTGCATTTAAGTGTTGATATTGGTAATTAGTATGTGTACCGTGCTCAATCTGTCATTAATGCATCTGGCAAATTGGAGCTATTGTCTCTCTGCAATGTTCTGGCAAAAATGGATTTAAATAGGGGCACAGATGATGAAAGGGTAAAAATTACAAATGGTTAGTCTCTTTAAGACTTCAAAAGAGTGAGAACATATTTCCTTTCCTCTTTCTTTCTATGTCAACAAACAATGCTGCTTCTCATTTCACCAACACCCATTATTACCATTTGTCATCATTTTTAGACCTGGAAAATTTTAATTTACGCTGCATATGTTACATAATTTTGGGACTTTTGTTCTATGCTTGTTACAAAAAATGCCCAAAATTGCTCCACTTCACATAAATAATATCAGGCTATTTTCAGCATACAATTACCACAAGTGCATGGGAATAATGCGAATGGCTTGAACATGAGCAGCTGTTGCTTGTACCACTTGTGTTTTTTCATGCTGTGTATTTACAGCAAAACTAATTTTATACAATGTAGCATTAAATAATGGGTTCTCATTTTACATATTCACATGTGATTTAGTGTAGTTGTCCTGAAATGTTGCATAATTACACAAAAGAAAATTTTGAGAAGATCGCACACCCTATCATTTTACACATTTTTTAAGGGTCTTTACCTTGCAGACTTTGCCAAATGGATTACTAGGCCTTCTCGGATTATCCCCTTTTTTAGTGCACATATCAAATAGGCACTGTTCCCCAAGGTAAGATAAGAGCCCCTTACTGGTCACTCATCTAAGAAATCAGAACACTTCCAATAGAAGATGATAATAAATGCAACACTGTGCCAGCCATTCATTCCCTCATGACATAGTATGATACTAGTCCAAAAATGTGCTTCTGCACCACACATGAAGCACTGTGGAATAGCAGAGCCCCTAGAAGCAAGCTGCTGTCCCCCCCCCCCCACCTGTTGAACCTAGCCCTTTTTGCAAGGTCATTCCCAGACGTTTTACCTTTCTCCTACATTTTCCTGAATTACTTTTGTTTCCCTTAGGACTTTGTGCAATTTACCACTGCTAATCAATGCTAACGTGCTTGTGCTCTCTCCTTAAAACATGATTACAGTAGCTTATACCTTATTGGCATACTTAATTTACTGATAGGTCCCTATTAAGGTGGTATTACATGTGACAAGGGCCTGTAAATTAAATGCCACTAGTGGGCTTGAAGCACTATTTCTGCCACACACTTAAGTAGCTCTTTAAACATGTCTCAGGCCTACCACTGCAGAGCCTGTATGTGCAGTTTTAACCTGTCATCTTGACTTAGCAAAATAAACCTTTTGCCAGGTCGAAACCTTCTTTTTAGTACATATGTCACCCTTAGTCAGGACCACAAATGACATCTTCTGAAAAAAAATATTGGGTTTATAGCCACAGATGTCCCTCACACAATACACAATACTCTGGAGAGAAAGCCTTCAAGATATTTCTGTCCTGGACCACCCTCATTAAAATGGAGAATTGAGATGGCTCAAGATGTCATTCTTGGTACTTAATCAAATGCTTCAAAGTGGAGCGGAGGGTGACCATGTGCAGCATGTGGGCGAAAACTAGCTGGAAAGAGTCCGCCTTCTCCAAGCAGTCATCCACGTAGTATAAAATATCTATTCCCAGCCTGCAAAGATGTCCTGTGGACAACACCAGGACCTTAGTAAAAACCTGAGAACCTAAAGCGAGGCCAATAGGATGGACTAACAACTGGTAGTAGTTCTAGCCTGCAACAAATCTCAAGGACTGCATTATGAAACTCGGCATCCTGTGAGTCCTAGGACAACATTGTTTACTGAAGGTCCAGGACCTAAAGAGCTTGGCTGATGAAGAGCACTTAGAATTTTTCTTTCCTCATGAAGGAGGTGAGGGCACTCTGATCGCAAATATGTCTCAGGCTCTATTCTTCCTTGGAGACAAAGCTGCACCCAGGTCCCCTCTGGGCCTTTCATACTTCCCAATGACACCACTGGTAAGAAGGTTTAGGATTCTCTATGACAAGATAAGGCCATGAATGGCTGGAGGAGAAGAACAGATTGCGGGGAGACTTTGGGTTGACATATCTTGGAGGGGAGAGCATATCCTTTGTTAATGATTTGAAGGACTCGCAGTTCTGAAGTCATAGTCCTCAATTGGTCCATAAACTTAGACATCTGTCAACCAGTCTGGTGATTGTGTTCAGCAGAGACAAAAGTAAATGTTTTGAAATAGTAATGACTGAAGGATCTGGGCAAATTAGTCCATTTAGCACTAATTCACGAAAACTGTAAATGGTAAGACACACTATTCCGTGTAGAAAGGGCTTGGATTACAATTTTTTAGATCCACATTTTCGGGTTACATTTTTTAAATAAATGAAAAATCTGACTGGGAACAGGACAGTCTATTTCTGTATGCAATAGCACGTCTTAGTTTTAGAACCAGCGATTTTTGTGCACAAACCAAATATGAAGTGCAGAACTGGGTTTGACGGTCTTCTAAACCATATATTCTAAAACTAATTAGCTTATCATTTAACAAAAGAAGCCCTTCATCCATTGCCCTCAAGTGGCCCTCATTTAGGGGATGAAAATCAATTTTTTACTTAAAAAATGACTGCATCATCACCACATGTTCATCTCAGAGATTAATTTTTATACACTAGCCAGGCCCAGATTTACTAAGATTTTGTGTCGGGGTTGCAACCCTTATTTGGCGCAGTCCAGATGCAAAATCCATTGTAGATTTAAAAAGCCATGAAAATCCTGATAAGCGTGGCCTTGTAAAAAAAAAAAAAAGTAAGGCAAGGCAGCACAAAGAACACTCCTCTGTAGATGGCAGATGAACATGACTAATGGAAACCTACATACATACTAAGAAACCCTGGGCAAGCTAGGTCCGTCTCCTTCCAAAATCAGAAAGACACACACTTAACGATCTTCTTGCTCCTCCTAGAACAGCTATGTCTGCATCTTTACTCTCTGCACCAGACTTTGTAACCAGTTTCTCGTTAAAAATCACCATCAGATGAACCCTAGCCTCACTACTAACTTTTCCTCTTTCCACCCTTGGTGACTTTGCCTGTACAAACCTCTGGACCTTTCTCCGAAACTGTAAACAAACATAAAACTTCCTTCTCAAACCTCTAGAGTACGACTGTCTGACAACTTGACATCCATATTCCTCAATTTCTCCTATTTGACACCTACCCCTCATACTTTAAAACGATGTTGGAGATCCCTTTCAAAAAACAGCAAACCCTGCCCCCATCCAATTTCTCTACTGCCCTTCTTTTCCCAAAAATCTAATGTCTCATCTTCAAGCACCTTCAATTCTTACAACCTGTTCCATGTGTTCCAGATGGGATTCTGAGCCCTCCACTCTACTGAAATTTCCCTCGTTCACATAGCTAACTTCATAAAACCAGCCTACTGCAATGTCCTCAGAGCCATCTATAGTCCTGGACTATCTGCAACATTTGACAGCATTAACCCCCTACCTTACTTGACATCCCAAGGCTCCTAAGCATCATAGGCTCGACATAGAACTGGTTCTCCTACCTATTTTGCGGGACTGTCTCTGTGGACTGGCAATCCATCAAATCATCTCACTCCCCCCCCCACCCCAACTACCAGCTGGTGTCCACCAAGGTTCTGACTTTGGTCATCTCCTTTTCTTGCTTTACACCACCTCCCTTAGCGATATGATCTACTTTATTGTGTTTGCTAAGACATTTATGCAGACAAAACCTTTTTACCCCTTTTCTTTCACCCCTTATGAAGGCTCAGTTATTAGACTGCCTTGTAGCAAGACATTTTCTGCACAAACCAGTCTTATGTAGGCAAACTATGACAAAGTGTGTACTGTGAGAAATATGTTGCAGTACAACATGCAGAATTTCGAAATTGTAGCTAGTGTCATTACATTAATATCTTTGCTTACTACTGAAAGGCAGCAAAGTCTAGTATAGATGGATAGAGGCGGGAAACATCCATTACCACGCTGGCATTGCATCGCAATGCCTTTACATCGGTGGTATTACAACGCAAGTCGTTACAACGACTTGCGCTGGATGACGCTCCAACCTAAGGAATAGTATGATTTACTATTCCAACACCTTCCCTACTGTACGTAGACTGGTGTTGGAATAGTAAATCATACTATTCCTAAGTCCAGCGCTCTCCAGCGCAAGTCGTTGTGATGACTTGCATTGTAAAAACTGCGATGTAACGTACCACAATCATTTTGATCGCGTTGTAACGTCACATATTCGATAGAGGTACATAAATAGTGAAAGCAACCCAAGAAACGACTGCTTCGGGCACAAGGATAAGCAGATCATTGTTAGGTGCTTTGCAAGTTTCCAACTTGCTACTCAGTTGAGATCCTCTACAGGTCATTGTCCCAAGAGCATAGCAGCAGATTTGAGAAGCATGCTGAGAGAGAAATCTGTATCTCATTTTCTTTCTGACATGAATGTCACTAAATGTTATTTCCTTATTTTACAAAACTGTACGCCTTGTATCAAGAAGGAATTCAATGAACAGAACATGTTCAGAATATAGCTATTCCTCTAGAAACAAATATCACATTTTCAAGTTTACATGGATGTGTTTTTACTATCAAGTATGTAATTATTTTAGGTTGTAACATAGAAAGCCTTTTTCTCATTTTTTCACCTGAAAGAAGTGAAGCATATACTTTAAGGGGCATCCAAGAACTGTGTTCAAAGCAGGTTATGACATTCACCCATTGCAGTACATATGCCATGGCTGAAATCCCATTTTGATGTGAGGAATAATTTGAAAAATAGCCGGTCTGTGCGAGAATTAGATTTTTGAAGTTTGTAAATCTGAAATATTGCTGTTTTCCATGAAAGACAACCATTCAATGCTATATCTAAGAAGAGGGGAATCGCTCTGTGTTATGCATGAGCCTGTAATTTGTACTCTGTAATACCTGATCCTGAGATAGGGTTGAGACAAGAGCCAGTTGATTTTTGTAACCTGTGGATTACTATGGCTTTGTAAGGCTTCTGAAAAGTGCATATGTGGGGCAGTGGTTTAGGGGTGATTAGTATGTGATTGGGGGCACTCAAAGAGTACCTTCTAGTGTGTCGGGCCCTAAGGGCTTATGTCACTGGAATAGATGTGGCAGGGTCACTCGGGTATATCAGTGAAGGATAGATGTTTTCAAGCTTTCATTTGCTTTGTTATATGCAATATACAATCAGCACAAGTTTAAAAAATATTCCTTGTCTGCATCGACCATTTAACATATCACCTATTGATCTTATTCTGCTAATACAACAAAATTAATAATCTAAGGGTGAGGTGAATTAGTGTTACGGCCAAAACAGCTGACTTTGGAACTGGGTAATCTGGTTTGAGTCTCAGCAGCAGCTCAGCATCGTATGATTCTGGGCAAATCACTTAGGGGCACATGCATCAAACTCTCCATTTGCGATTACCAAATTTTTAAGGAAACGCTATTTGGTAATCGCAAATGCCGATACATGTAGTATAATAAAAAGTGCAATTCCTTATCATTAGCTAATAGCGATTCAGAAATTGCAAATCGCTATTAGCTAATGTGACCCCATAGGAATGAATATATGGATATATGAGGATATAGCGGCACAAAAACATGAATTTAGCGGCACAGAAATTGTAATTTAGCGGCATTTTAGAGGCAAATGATGTTTGTTTCTTTTTAATAGCGAAACAAAAATTGACCCCAGTGCGCCCAAATTCTTTCTTTTAAAACAAAATAAAAATGTTCACCCCTCTTTCTCTCACTCTCTCTTTCTCTCTCCCTTCATTCTGTCTCTAGCTCACTCTTTCTCGCCTACTAAAAACTGAGTTCAAGAAACGGCGCTAAATACTTCATGTAAGCTGTTCCTAAGCACTAAAATAATAAAGATTACCATTGCTAAGTTTATGCTACTCAATTCACCTACCCAAAAAGGATAAAATACCGAGGATGCCTTGATGGGACTCAAAATCATGACCTTCAGAACACTGCATTTCGTCTGACATTGAGGCCTAAGTGCCCCAAGACTCACATTGCATGCCTCAAGTTTCCTATGATTTTAATGCTGTGCTTTCAGAAAGTTAGTGCAGTGAAAGGATTCTTCCCATCTGTCATTTGCAATGGTTACGACGACTTGCAAAGAGTCACTCCCAAACACTATTTTCTTGAACGGGCTCCACCACACCATAGAGTACCCTAACATGAAACGAGTACCCTAACATGGTTTACGGTGCTATGAGGTTTTGAAGTACTGATGCGTTGCCCAATAACTGCTAATTCATTCATGGCTTAAAATGGGCACCATTATCAAAGCAATACGCTTGGTGACAGACCTTGGGATATGGGTGAGCAGAGACATAGAAACCCTGTCACATAAGTGCTGATTTCGCAGGCACTTTTGTAAAAATAGTGGAATTTTTACAAAAGTGCCGATTTCGTGGCAAACCGCACAATCTTGGAGGGTCTGCATAGGCCTACAGGCCCATAGGAATGAATGGTAATGCATTCGGAAATTGCGATTACCAAATTGGTAATCGCAAATTGCAAATGGAAATCCAAGGGTGTCTGGGGGCCTAAGGCACCCCCTGTTGCACCCCCCAACGAAAGGTAAGTGTGCACATGTGAAGCACACACATGCCCTTACTGTGCGCTACATGGCACTTTCAAAAATCCATTATTGTGCATTTTTCAAAGCATGCAGAAATTACCATCAACTTGAAGTTGATGGTAATTAGCATTTCCTAAATGCACAGTTCGTATTTAGGAAAGGCTACATGCATCAGCAAATAGGGATTCGCAAATTTAGGTAATCACAAAAAATTGCAGTTCCCTAAATTGTGAATGACAAAAGTTACCTGCATCTGAAAAGGCCTTTTTCCATTTAGAAATGGAAAAAGGCTTAGTGCATGTGCCCCCAAATCTCCCCATGCCTATGAAACAAATCTTCCCGCCATCAACTGCCGAATGACGTAAGACGCCGTCCGCCTCCGGTCTCTCTTGGCTATGCACTATCAATGCTTTTAGCCTTGTGAAATTACTGCTTATCCATGCAGTTTTACAAATCCGCATTTTATTGATTTACCAGAAAATTAAAGTCTACGAATTTTATATATTACTAGCAGGCAGTCCCGACGTTGTCCGGGTATGAATTGCTGCCGGCCAGTAGTATATTGTTTTGTAGGATTTCGTTTTGATAGCATTTATTATCTGTGACAGGCCTGTGAAACGCTCCGATTCACAGTGCACTGCTGATGCACTTAAGAGTGCGCATTCAGTAGTGTGTGAACTCGAGATTCCCTACTTTATTTTTCCTTGCAATATTATATAGCGCAAACTCGACAACATGGCATGAGCACAATTTACATTACAGAAGAACACATTAATTTGTGGTAGGCACGGGGAGGCAAAGCAATTTGCCTGGAATCACAGGATGTTGACCTGATGCCGAGATTCGAACGTAGCTCCCCAGCTCTAAAGTTCGCAATTCTAGAACTTGTGGCGGGAGGTGTGTCTGAAAGTGTATGTCGGTGCTGGCCATCAATGAGAGAGACCTGTGCATTTTTCAAATTGGTGGTGAAAAAATATGAGTATGTTGCTGGAGATGTGGGCCGCCGTGCCACCAATGTACTTACCGGGGGAGGGTAAATACCAATTATTCCGCAACTTTCTTTCCGCAGACCATCACTCCGCATACTTTCATTATGAAAGTACCATGACTCCGCAATGCCATTATAACGCATGGCATTACATTTTATATGCTTTACCACGCATACATTTACAACGAAATTCGTTGTAAATGCATGAATGGTAAAAGCATGTTTTTTTTTTTAATGGTTGGATAAAGTAAGTATGGGTATAGGGGTATATGTTTTGGGGTACTGAGGTATATGTTTTGGGGTGTTTGGTTATTTTAAGAGTTCAGATATAGTTTTGGGTTATGGGGTACAGGGGTAGTTTTAGTGTTTAGGGATAGGTATGGGTTTTGGGGTACAGGCGTATATTTAGGTTTCAGGGCTAGGTTTGGGTTTTGGGGTATAGGGGTATTTTTAGGGTTCAAGGGTAGTTTTGGGTTTTGGGGTACAGGGGTAATTTAGGGTTCAGGGGTAGGTTTGGGTTTTGGGGTACAGGGTTATTTTTATGGTTCAGGGCTAGGTTTGGGTTTTGGGGTGCAGGGGTATTTTTAGGGTTCAGGGGTAGGTTTGGGTTTTGGGGTACAGGGGTATTTTAAGGGTTCAGGGCTAGGTTTGGGTTTTGGGGTACAGGGGTATTTTAGGGTTCAGGGGTAGGTTTGGTTTTTGGGGTATTTTTAGGATTTAGGTATAGGTTTGGGTTTTGGGGTACAGGGTATATTTATAGGGTTAAGATGGGTTAGTGTTTAAGGGTGTTGGGGTATTTGAGCTGTGCTGATGACGAGCTGAGCTCGTCATGAACAATGGGGATAACTTGTGACCAGCACAGGAGGGAAAAACCATCAGCAGCGATGGTGTTAAGGAGTAAGGGTCGGTTTTGATTATGGGGTGCAGGGGTATTTAAAGGGAGCAGGGTGGACACCGGAGCTGGAATGTACAGAACCCGGGAAGAAAAAACAATGAAATATTTGACACAACACAGACATGGCATGAAGGGCAGAATGTAAAAACAACAGTTAACGGACAGAATGCAGAACAATGTCATACATTCACCCCAATACAGAGATCTGGGCTTAAATCCATCATTTATTTTGCACTCCACACCACCTCAGCCTTGACCCTGTGCCTCATGGGAACATTCCAGGCCAAACTGCCAAGCCAAGTCTTTCGTGGACCAGACTCTAGCATCTTAGGGCCAATTTCTGGCTATCAGCCAGGATAGCTTGACTTCAGTGGTGTGGAGAGCATGGGACTCACGTCTGAGCATACCCATCCCACTTGGGGTGACAAATGCTAAACAACAGTTGATGGACAGAATGCAGAACAATGTCATACATTCACCCCAGTGCGGAGATCTGGGCCTAAATCCATCGTTTTTTTGCACTCCACACCACCCCAGTTCAGACATGGCCATATGCAAATCAGCCTTGACCCTGTGCCTCATGGGAACAGTCCAGCCCGAAGGGCGGAACGACCACACGCCCCCAGCATTTGTCACGCACCCCTGCACAAGCCCACAGCACAACGCAGACACGCCCACAAGGGACTACTTTGCTGGCACGGTTCTTTTACTTTTTAAATGTATATGGTGGGCGTCTGCATAGCCTATGTCCTTCTGCTGCAGCTGCCCTTTCCATCACTGTATTGGGTGTTGTGATTGGTGCTGTGGTTCCTGAGATTACCCGCCTCAAAGGTTTGGGCTCTCTCTTTATTATATTAGTGTGGATTGATATACCGGAGGTCTGAGGTCCCCGATTTCTACATACTAGAAAAATACAAAAGACGTCCATTCATACAAAGCGATATCTTCACTATCAACTAAAAGTGGCGCTTTATGTATCCATGAGTGTCTAAGCTGCGTTTTTATCACCGTGTGAAAATCAACAGTTGCGTCATCGTGAGAATTAAGATATTAGGAAGAGTTCATCATAAAACGAATACGTTTGAATTAATAATCCATAGGAAAGGAACTATCTTATATCATTTTTTTATACAGTTGAAAGTTGTCTAAGTAATACGTGGCAATTCCTGAGGAAGGCGCTGGTCGCCGAAACGCGCGTCGAATTTGAATTGACTGTTGTGCCACTTGCTGTGTTTTTCTGTTATTGTTTTACTTTGTGATTTGTTCCTTGACTATTGTCTGATTTGATCTGTATATTTTATATGGAAACAAGTCCTTTTATAGAACATGTGTTTTTAAACATAACTTTGTTAATAAACAATCAGAACCTTAGTTTTTCTTAAGTATTATTTCAGTTGTTAGTTTGTTTGCCTCTCCTAGATGTCATTGGACAGACAAGACAATACAATTGCCTAGGTGGTTATTTTTCATATATGGAACAAATGTGTTCTTGTGTAATGTAACTGGTGCTCATGTTAAGCACTCTAGTACCTTCGGGTTAAATTTGCGCTCCATAAAACTGAGAAATAAATAAAGATGAATGTGCTAAATTAGTATGCAACTACCTTTATCTCACCCACGCCCCTAAGAGAAAATGAGTAACTTCCCAATAGCCGAATGCTAACATGTGAAAACATAGAAATACCCACTAGGACGCTTCTCAATTTATTTGGTTCAGAAGCAGAACACAGCTGAAGGGAGTTAAGGAGTTGACTGTCTCCATCCAGTCAAAGGTGACGGTGTTCCCTTTAACCTGAGGCCGTGGGAGGAGGGGATGACAGGCTTTTCATTTTGAACAGAGCAATTTCAGCACCTTGAGCGAGCTGCTCCTACGCTTTCACATGCAAATTGGCCTTGACATCGGAAGGTGTTTTTAACTTCCCTGACTGGTTTCACTTCATTCCTGAGAATGGACCAGGAGGGTATGACTATTTTAACTGCAGGAACCCGAGTGGAATTCATTCTTGCATACTTTAATGAGATTAGAAAGAACGTCATCCTTTGCCTTCCTGTATTCCTGAAATTGCACCTTTGCACGCTGTTTAAACTACACTATGACAAGACAAAATAAAAACGCTTTCAGCTTTGTAATTCTTTTCCAGCTGCAAATGAAAATATGCTTTCATCATGTTTAAGTCTCCTTTCTCGTGGGCTGAGAATTCAGACACAGAATGAAATAAACCGCAGGTTAGACTGAGGAACATTTTTGCGCAGCAAATACATGGTTAATGTAACCATCCGAAACTCTTCATACTTACAAATGTTATACTTAAGAAATAATGCAATATGACCCACATGCTTCTATTTGTGTGGTTTACAAACTTTGGAAAAAAGATTACGTACAATTAAAAAGGTCACTGTATTCAAGTTTTATGATTTCTGATGGGGTTGCTTCCTTCAAATCACTATCCTCTCTGTTGCTAGATGAGCTCAAAATCCTGAAGTGTGTTTAATATGCTAAGTGTGTTTAAGGCTGCAGTACCACCTCCTGTCTACAGGGGCAGAGCGAGCAAAAAAATAAACACCCTTGGTGACACACAGGTCCCCACAAGGCATTTTTTGAAAAAGTTGTAAAAATTGGCACAGATGTTTTTTAAGTCATATCAAATCATTTAGAAGACATTGCCTTGTGGGGACTTGGGTTCAGGTCCCCACAGCGCAATCAAGTCCCCACAGCGTGAGTGTGTTATCACACTCAAGTCCCCACAAGGATAGTAACACACACACACACACACACACACACACACACACACACACACACACACACACACACACACACACACACACACACACACACACACACACACACACACACACACACACACACACACACACACACACACACACACACACACACACACACACACACACACACACACACAAACACACACACACACACACACACACACACACACACACACCACCCCCCCTCCCACACACACCACCCCCCCACACACACACCACCCCCCCCCACACACACACCACCCCCCCACACACACACCACCCCTCCACACCCCCCCCACCACCCCCCCACACACCACCCCCCCACACACACATGCACCACCACCCCCCCACACACACACACACCAACACGCACACACACCCCCCACACACACACACACACCCACACACCACCCCCCCCACACACACAACCCCCCCCACACACACAACCCCCCACACACAACCCCCCACACACACACAACCCCCCTCACACACAACACCCCCCCACACACACAACACCCCCCCTCCCCACACAACTCCCCCCCACACACACAACACCCCCACACACACAACAATCCCCCCACACACAACACCCCCCACACACACAACACCCCCACACACACAACACCCCCCCCCCACACACACACAATCCCCCACACACACAATCACATACACACGACCCCACATTCACCCCCCCACACACAACACCCCCCACACACAACACCCCCACACACAACACCCCCCCACACACCACACCCCCCACACATAACACCCCTCACACACAACCCCCCACACACACAACCCCCCCCACACACAACCACATTCACACAACCCCACATTCACCACCCCACACACAACCCCAAACACAACCCCAAACACAACACACACCCACACACACAACTCCCCACACAACCCCACACACACAACCCCAAACACACACACAACCCCAAACCCACACACAACCCCAAACCCACACACAACCCCAAACACACACACAACCCCAAACACACAACCAACCCCAAACACACAACCAACCCCAAACACACATCCCCACACACACATCCCCACTACCACACACGCATCCCCACAACCACACACACATCCCCACAACCACACACACAACCACACACAACCGCACACACAACCACACACAACCGCACACACAACCCCAAACACAACACACACTCACAAAAACACACACAAGCCCACACACACAACCCCACACACACAACCCCACACACACAACCCCACACACACAACCCCACACACACAACCCCCCACACACAAAACCACACACACACACAACCACACACACACAACCACACACACACAACCATCTATCTATCTATCCCACTCACTCTATCTATCCTCACTCTATCTATCGTCCTCACTCTATCTATCTATTGCCCTCAGTCTATCTGTCTATATATCGCCCTCACTCTATCTATCTATCGCCCTCACTCTATCGCATCACCACAGCATCACTCAGCACCACCACAGCATCATTCAGGGGCACTACAACATCACTTTGCGCTACCACAGCTTCACTGAACGCTACAGCATCACTCGTCGCAACCACAACCTCACTCAGCGCCACCACAGCATCAATCTGTGCAACCATTCAACAACGGGTTCAAATATGTTCTCTCAATGTTTCAAGCTTTATTACAAATGTAAAATAAAAAAGTTATTATTTCACTTCTGTTCTTTGATTTCCGTCACAATAAAATACACTGAACATAATCTTCACAAAATGTATTTACAAAAGTTTAAGCTATTGCCATTATAAATTACAATACTTTTATTTAAGTATTAATTATTAAAAAAAATAAAAGCCATTGTTATTTGTAATATCAATACATCTAAGTCACGTAAATACAACACATATTGCATTACAAATGCTATAGGTGTCACATTTGCGAAAGTTATAACTATTGGCATTGTAAATGACACGCTATTAAATTCGCTATTTTCAAAACCAACACATAAATAAAAAATTTCATTTACAATACCAATAGCTTAAACTTTCCTAATGCGAGACCTATTGCATTGCAAATGCTTGTTTATCTTGTCTCTACTCCTCTTGCCACAGAGTGTCTTCTCTGTCTAATCTGGAAGTGACTAGCCCCAGCTCCCTGCAGACCAGCCCAGTACTGAACACTAGTGTGCCAACTTCCCTTCTTCCACAACGCCATGACAGGAACTTGTTCTCTCCTCTGTGTTCAATCACTTGGATTTCGAATTTCTGACAATTTTTACAGCTTTAAACAAAGTGGTCAATAGAATTAATTTTCTCTAACATTGATTCGAGATTTAATTGATCAGGTTAAAACAGCTACTGTGTGCTCCTAAGTGAATCTATAGGGAGCATATCACTTGATACGTGTAAAGAAAGGTAACAAATGGGAAACCATATCTGGAACAAAATTCGAACCTTTAGAGGGTCAAATATAGCCTTTTGAGTTATATAATACACCAGCAGCATTTCAACATTTCAAGGATGAAGTATTAGGAGAATCTCTGAAAAGGTTTGTAGTGATCTAACTCTATGATGTCTTAATTTACTCTAATTCACATGAGTGACGCGCAATACATGTGAACAAAATGTTACAGCATAGTCAGCAGCACTTTCTACATGCGACTCGCCTAGCGTAATGCTTTTTAAATGCTACGTGATTGAATTTGATGTTGCTAAACTGTTCTAATTTTGCTAACATTGCCGCATTTCCGGGTGGCACTCAGACGCTGCTAAATTGAAGCTGATTGGATCTGAGGATCGGATCTGCTCAAAGAGGGGCGGAGTTAGTAGGAGCTCCGTAGCCCCAAAGACTGGCAGCAGCAGGGACGCGTGTGCCAAATGCAAGTCTGTCTGCGTCCAGACGGGGCCAGGCACTGTGCCCAAAAGTTATCCAATTCGTCACATGAACTAAAACTGCTTCCCCCATTAGGTAAGCAGCCAGAAACCTGGGCTAAACATAAACTGAAGACGATAGGACTACTCAAGCAGAACCCCCAGATGAACACATCCATACAGAACTTAGCCCAACCTCCTGTTGCTTCTCAAAAGGCTACCTCTACCTTTATGAGTCAAAAACTAACAACCTAAATATTATTTATCTTAATACACACTCTCTGGTTAAACATCAGCTAGAAATATTTCATTTATTGAATACAGACAGCCCAGACATATTGATGATGACAAAGACATGGCCATGGATGATTCCATGCCCGACTTACTAGCGGCACTACCAGGAAACTACTATCTCCTGAATGCCAATAGATCCACCAGGAAGAAAGGTGGGAGAGTGGCAGCAATCATAAACAAGTATTTACAATGCAATGGTTTCGCCTTTTGAAAAGTTTGAGATATTGGCATTGTAAATGACAACATTTGTATTTATGTGTTGGTTTTGAAAACAGATAAATAAATGACATTGTCATTTACAATGCCAATAGTTTAATCTCTGGTAAATGCCACACAAAAACACACAGACCCACACACACACACAGACCCACACACACACCCACACACACCAACAGAGCCCCCACACACACACACACAGCCACACACACACAGAGCCACACACACACAGAGCCACACACACAGAGCCACACACACACAGACCCACACACACACAGACCCACACACACACAGAGAGCCACACACAGAGCGACACCCAGAGCCACACACACACACACACACCCAGAGCCACACACACCCACCCTGTCAATTAATTTATATAGTTTCACGATGGTGGTGAATTATGAGTTTTATAGTCAAGTAGGGATGGAACATTTGGTAGGAAATGAATTTTGTCAAACTCTTGGAAAGAGGTGGGAAGTTGGGGATGCTTCAAAAACCAAATATCTTACACACGGTAGAATGCAGGAAAGAGAAAGTGATTTAACAAGCATGGAATGAAGATGGAGGAGAAATATGTATCGTGTAGAATGAAAAATAAAACATCTCCAGTAACCTACATTTCAGAGGTTTAAATGGTGGCCAACTCAGCCTTCCATTCTGCAGGGGTAGTTCAATCGAGTACCATTAGATTGGACAACAACACCTATTTTTTACAGAGCTTAAAAATGGCAGAGTTGCAACATGAAGAGCTATAAAAAGGTATTATGTAATTACTATTATTAAAGGATTACCCACATACAACACAGATCACATAGCAACACTTAATCAGTGTTCAAACACTGCGGCAAAATGGGTACGAGTATGTAAATGACTAAAGATCCTCTGATTGTAACACAATGTATATACACCATTTTAAACAGTACATATTACAAATAGCATTTCTAGATGTTCCAAACAATTTGCAAATAAATTAAATCTCTTTTACTATCACATACTTTTTCAAGTCTAAAAAACTGTTATAATGGTACTTTTAGAAAGCCAAACACCCCACTCAAAATAAGAAATTCCAATATGCACAAATTATTACACCACCATCTATAAAACTTTAATTTTGTGTTTTTTACACGTAAAACGGCCTCACAAAAAGGCATAATAGAGACAAAGTGAGCTGAAAACCTTCTTTTCTAATACCAGTTATCACAAACTACACAACACATTTCTTTCTTGCATCAACAAGACTAGAATCGTTTTGGAAATAAAAAAAATACTGTTCAAACCATAAATATTTTATTAGAGCATTTTGTACAGTGTCAAACGGGAGACCGAGATAGAAAGAAGCCAACACAGAAATCTGATGCCAGAAAAGTACAGCCGGAGGGGGGTGGGGGTCATTACCCTAGCCTCTCTAAAGTTAGATGCACTGTTGTCAGTGTCAATGCTGCTGAGACATCCTCTCTCCCATCCTCGCCCCTCTTAAAGTAGCTTGGAGTATCATCTTCGCTTACCCAGAGCATCTTTTGCAGCACCCAGTCTCAGCTGCCCTCCCTTTCCACGGACACCAGAACTCATGTGGTCTGCTTTAAACAGTAGTTAATGAAAATGTTTTTAGCATGATCAACATTGTGTATTTATTATTATCGTGGTGAAAACAAAAAGAATTAATGAATTGCGTAGGGAAGAGCCTGTGTCTATTTTGGTGCCCGAGTTGTGTGTTAAAAATAGAAGTGGCACTGGAATCCAAACAGATTTGGGTTGGTAGGGCTGTGGGGAGCATCTGTACTGGAGAGGAAAAGAGGAGCCGAGCTTCTCATTTGCAATTCTTACCGAGTATCTAAAAGTGCAAGATGGGGGCAACACAGATTCGGAGATGAAATGTAACTTGCATACTGCCAAACTCTCCTTGGCATGTGCTGGGGAAACACGGCTGGGCAGGCGAGCACATTTTACACCGCGAGCCAGCAAATCGCAGAGTCAGAGGCGAACAGTGTGAACAGACAGTGTAGATAGAAACTACGAGAGAGGCAGAAAGAGTCTAGAGGAAAGAGATCGCAAGAGAGAAAGTGGAAGGCACAGCAAGGGGAAGAGTGAGGGAGTGCCAGTGTGAACGAGTGTGTGTGTATGTTTGTGTGAAAGAGAGAGAAATAAGCAATGGCGTGACATATCGAGAGAGAGGAACAAAGAAAGAATAACCATGGGAAATAGTGAGAGAGGGGGAGAAACAAACAAAGAGTGCGTGTTAGTGTGTCTTTATGATTGTCTGAGTGGGAATGTGCGTGAAAGAGACAGAAAGAGAAGTGCGTGAATGAGCGCTTCAGGGGACGTGTGTAAGAAAGAGAGTGTCGGGCAGCTTGCTTGCAAAGGTTGCCGACAAACAGCTCCTGGAAGGCTTTGTTCTGAAGTACTTAAGACAAGCACCGGTATATCTCGGCACAAACGTGGATTACAAAACGTGGTAATGCCAATGGCCATATGGCAGCCCTCAGTCCATCGCCAATCAGCCTTTTCAATGGTAGGTAAAAGCACGCAGGGGATATACCCAAGCTTCAGGTCAACTGTGAGGCTGTCAGGACAGCGGGAGGGGGGACGGGCTCACGGACAGCGGGAGGGGGGACGGGCACACAGACAGCGGGAGTGGGGGCGGTGACGGGCACACGGACAGCGGGAGGGGGCGGGAACTGGCTCACGGACAGCGGGAGGGGGGGCGGGAACGCGATTAAAGAAAGTATTAAAATATGCCGCTTACCTGCTAGCAATTCTTGGAAAGTAAAATCGCGCAGCCCACCCCTGCAAAGCACACGTTGGTAATGAAACCAACATTCCGATTTTTTTATGAGCATTTTAACTTTCTTATTGTGTACTGTATTGTATTGGTTTTAATTAACTGCGCAATAAACTATAAACTGAAAACTGAAACATGCCGATACGAAAAAAAAAAACAACCGCCCACCACCGCATGCCGCACGAAAATGGGAGGGATGAGTAAAAATCGCAGGAACGCCCACGAATCTGCTCGGGGAATGAGTGACGCATCTCTGTTCCAATGGCTAGCCTCCATTTATGGAGCTAGCCATTGGAACAGAGAGGCTGAACAAAGCCCCATACTTGTAAACAAAGGTTTTCGCTTGCGCGAACGCTGCTGCACAGCGGATCGCCAGGCGAAACCTAAAAAGCCTGTGATTTTCACTTCTCTTACCTCGCTACATCTTACCTCAATCTACAGCATTATGTTCAAATTGGCCCCCCCAATGCTTCGCTGGTGTACTCCTTTATTGACCACCAAAGCCTATGCAGGAATTTCCAAAAGGCCTAGCAGATTTCATGTCTTCCTTATCTATTGATCATGCTAAAGTTCATGTCTACTTATGGGAGACATGAACCAGCGGGCAAATGAGGAAACTGAGTGCAAGGATTCCAAGGATATGACTGAAATGCTATACAGTCTAATTTCAAACCATTCATAAAGGGGCCCACACATTGACACATATCAAAGGACACATGCTGGACCAAGTTTGGTCCATTAACCTCTCCATATATTCATTTTTTCATCTACCATGTGTATGATCTGACCACCATTTAATAAAGTTCACCCTTGGTGAAATCACTCTACCTAAACCCATTGTTCTCCCAAGGACCATGACTAGAAATTGGAACTGAATAATCACAACTCCTCTCTGTGACACATTGGCATCTAAATTACGCTTCATGTCAGAGAACCTGGATAAATTTGAGGAAGAAATCTCACAATGGAAATGAATGACCAGTGATACTCACACCCCGTTTCAAAAAATGTGACCCTCCCGCCAGCATGCGTCATAAAAATGGTTCTTCGAAGAGCTAAATACAGCTAAACCTAAAAAGCTACAGGCAGAACAGAAATGGTAAAGCTCTTACTCGCCAGAAAACCAAGAACTCTTTATATAAAGTATGAATGACTATAAAAAAGCTATCCGTCAAGCCAAAGTAACTTTCTTCTCAAACAAAGTGTTAAACACCAACAATTTAAAAAAAAAATATTCAAATTACTGGGAGCATTATCTGCACCAGACCAAGTAACATTACTGGTCATTCCAACAAAGAAATTATGTGATGACCTAAACCACTTCTTCGTAGACAAAATAAAGAAAATACAAGCTATTATTTCCCCCGAGCAAATGAGACACAAACCTCCCTCAGGACTTAGGAACCACACCTCCATTTCTACCTTTCCCTACATCAGCAAAGAACACCTAGCAGAACTAATGATAAAAATAAAATCTGGTTTCCCCAAAGATGTTTTCCCCCCTAAAATACAACAAATCATCCATTCGTCCTTCCCAGACGTGATTCTTTCACTTTTAAATTCAACTCTAATGCAAGGATGTGTTCCTCAATCATTCGAAGACCGCGTAATAATCCCGCTACAAAAAACATATGGAGAGGACATACAGCTGCTTAAAAATGATAGATCTATCTCCCTCCTCCCATTCCCAGCTAAAATCTTAGTAGCAAAACACCTCTGCTCTTTTCTAGAAGAGACCAACTACCTCGACCCCCACTAGGCAGGTTTTCACCCTTCCTACTCTACTGAATCAGTCATTCTTTCAGTGGTAGATGATATGAGGTACGGGGCTGATGAAGGCAGTACTCAAGCTCTGGATCTATCTGCTGCATTTGACACCGTGGATCATGGCATTCTGTTGGACCGTATTGCCGAAGCAGAAGCTGGCCTAAAAGGCCCAGCCATACAATGGATGAAATCCTTCCTGAATGACCGCACCAAATTTGTCTGTCTCTCCCCATAGTGCTCATTTAAAGTCAACGTGAAATGTGGAGTACCTCAGCGTTCCTCTCTATCCCCTCACCTCTTTAACCTTTATATCCGTTCCTTGATAAGCACTCTCCAGCAGAAGAAAGTGAAAATATATAATTATGCTGACGACATGCAATTGATTTTCATCATCGATGAGACACAGGACTCGAGACTCGAGACTTTTTTCAAAACACTATGATGTATGATGTACATCAGAGACTGGAAGAATGACAATCAGTTAAAGCTCAACCCTGATAAAACAGAGATAGTCATAACTGACAACAAAGTAAACCATTGGAACCCCACCTATTGGCCAACAATTGATATGGTTAAAGAAAAAACAATGGTCCTTGACTATCAATCAGGAAAAACCTTACATGAAAAACATTTCTGATTCGGAGAATGCAATTAAATCTGCATGCTTTGACTCAAGCTTTATAAGGGAGATATAAATCTTTTCTCAAATGACTCTATATACATTGAATGTAAATAAAAGAATACCCTGTTAGGTCAGCAAAATAAATGAATTATAACCACACTCTGGAAATTTGTACTACCGAAATTTACATATTTATTTACAATTTTTATAAAACAGTAATGATCATAAACGGCGCAAGGACTATTAAGTATAGTCAGTGAGAAAGTAAAGGGTGCTCAAGTGTTTAGAAGAAGGAAAAAAAGCTATTATAATATACAGTTCTGATATTTACAAAGGACAAAGCGGGCAACCTTCCGCTGTTTATATAGGCCTGTCCACACGGTTTTGGAGGTGGGAGGGGGTGGGACGTTATAGGTACAGGCACATTAGTTGTAAAGCGTCGGCGTTTCGACCCTGGTGCTTTTTTCTTTAACTAATTCATACCCAGGTCCTTTGATTCTATGGGTAATACCCCATTGATTTAATGGCAACAATTGATATGGCTCCCCCCGGCCCCTAAGGCTGCTGTAAAAAGCTTAGATGTCCGGATTGATAACTTATCTATGAAACCCCAGATAGGCACAGTGAGGTCCTCATGTTTCCTCCAATTTAGGAAGATCAGGAAAATTAGGAGATTCTTCTCAATGGAGCCTAGTGTCCAAATCGTCACTGCATTAATCTTGTCTAGAACTGACTACACAAATGTTCTATACCTGGAACTTCCAAAAAACCTAAATTATTGACTCCAACTGGTGCAAAACCAAGCAGCAAGAATCATTTATCAACAACTGCGACACTGATATATCAATTAATGAAGAAGTTACACTGGCTCCCAGTGCCCCAACGTACCATATTCAAAACAGGTTGTATCACATTCAAAGCTCCTCATAACAAAAGCCCCAAGTTCCTAACTACAAAAATCCAAAAATATTTCCAGTAACGCAATCTTAGGTCTTCCTAAATGAAGCTTCTAACAATTCCAAGGTTCAAACGAAAGAGACTGGGAGGGCTTTGTTTATCAGTTCAAGGTCCTCAGGTCTGGAATTTATTTCCCACTGCAATTCGACTAGTAGACAACTACACAAGCTTTAGAAGAATGCTGAAAACTTGGATCTTCTCTCAGACATATAGTAGCTAAATACTATACAAAATGCTATATCCTGATCATACAAATTTTGCAATTTTAAAAAGTGTTGAATTATTATTAATGTCTCAATTGTTATGCTCTGTGTTACCTTTTCAGTTTGAGTTTGTTATCACCTATGTACCTGGAAATACAATACTAAGGCTAATGCTCCCTCCCTCTATCCTAAATCAGTTGAAACAGAAACGCTTATTCAATATATCATACCCAAAGTCAAAAGGTATGACAGCTTCTAACATTTTACAAATTATATGTAACTGTATAACAACACAGGAACCTGAACAATGGACCAGATAGACTCCTGAACAATGTATACACTTCTTTTTCACTAGTTCTCATTTTAGTTGGGTTTACATGTTATGGACAGCAGAATTATCATATAAAAAGTTCTTACACATGTGTATGGGCCTCTCCCACCTGTGTTCACTATCAGCAAATAGTTTGTATCAGAGGTTAGTGAACTGTGCTCTTGAGTGCAATGCTGAAGGTCATCAATAACAGTTCTAGAACAGTTTAAAAAAAAAATATATATGGGAATTGTTACTGTAAAATTAGGAAAAATTGAGAATGCCGTTTCCAATAGCCCTCACCGACTTTAACCACTGGTCTCAATGCTATTATTTGAAAAACCACACAAAAAAGAAGTTGAGATATTTGAAAATGAATACGGTTTTACATACTGTGCATCATGATTTGGTAAAGACTAACATATTTAACAAGAACTATGTTGATGAAAAAACTGTGACACTCATATATATGAAATAGGAGATAAAGTATGGCTCTCCACGTTTTATTTTTAAGTCGAAGCCGGCTGAGTATACATGTAAGAGGAAAGGGTGTTTGATTGATGTTTTCTAGCACACACAAAAAAATTAACTGTGCTGATGTTTCAGAATATATCACAATTAGTAGAAATGAGGCACATTTTTTTGTAATTCTGAAGTGTGAAGGAAACAAATATTTGAATACGATCAAAACACATCAATACACTAGGGGATGACATTTGTACACATTATCGTTTGTATGCAGTAAAACCACATTTCGGCGCAAATGTAATGATCACTTCAATTGAAAATGTGTGGTTTGTAATGACAGTGCGCTACCACACCATGCGAACTCTACTGCCCGTCACTCCACTTCACTCTATGCCTGTCTACTGTTTTCCACGGCACTCCATTTTATGGCATGGCACTCCACTCTACGCCCCGCCACTCTAAGACACTCTACGACATGCCACGCAACTCAACACAACGCCACTCCAATCTATGCCACTCACTCCACAACATGCTACCCAACTCTACAACCCTCCACTCTATGCCCCTCCACTCCACACTAGGCGTGGAAGGAGTTCCCCAAGCGGAGCGGAACTCCGTAAAGTGACTGAAAAACTCTCCACGCTATGTGGAGTTCCGATAGGCGGAGTATGTTAGGTTACGCAGTTCGCACTGATTTTTAGCGCTGTATGTTTGTCCAGTGCTGGAAGATCAGCGTGAATGGCACCATGCGCAGTGCAAGCGGAAGCTGCTTCTTTCCACAGCTCAAGTAGATGTTCTACTCAAGGTTTCTCAATGGGAGTGATTGCGACCATAAGCAACCGCCCACGTTGAGAAATTTAGCTGGGAAGTGGTCTAGCATTGGATTTTTCTCGCTCGCCCTCGTGTGAGCAAGGAAAGAACTCCACTCCTTCAGAGCTCTGAGTGCTCAGTGGAGTACGGAAAACTCCATAACCTCCGCAAACGGAGCGGAGTTCTCCACCCAGGCCTACTTCACACCACTTACTTCTCTCCACTGTACCCCACTCCAATCTATTCCACTCCACTCAATCTACCCCAACCCACTCCAATTTACCCCATCCCCAATTTACCCACAGCACTCCAATCTACCTCACTCCAATCTACTCCACTTCTATCTACCCCCTCTAACGCAATCTACCCTATTCCACTCCACTACAATCCAATCTACCCAACTCCACTACAATACACCCCACTCCAGTCTATCCCACTCCACTCTACAGCGATCTACCCCAATTCACTTCGATCTACCACATTCCACTCCAATCTACCCCACTCCAGTCTACCCCGCTCCACTCAATCTAACCCAATTAACCCCACCCCACTCCAATGTACTGCACTTCACACAAATCAATTGCACACCACTTAAATTTACCCCACTCTGCTCCCATCTATACCACTGTACCTGACTCCAGTTCAATCAACTCCAATCTAACCCAGTCCAACCCACTCCACTCCAATCTACCCGACTCCACTCCATTCTCCACCACTTCACTCCGATATACCCCAGTCCAATTTACCCCACTCCATTCCAATTTACCTCACTCCACTGCAATCTATTCAATTGTTATCCACTCTAATCTACCCCACCCCACTGCACTCCAATCTACCCCACTCCAAATGATGCTCAATCTACCCCACTCCAGTCAACCACATTCTACTCCACTACACCCCACTCTACCACAATCCACACTATCCATAGCTACCCCATTCCACTTCACTAAAATTTACCCCACTCCAATCTGCCACACTCCACTCAAATCTACCCCACTCCACTCCAAGCTAACCCACTCCACTGCAATCCACCCCACTCCAATCTACCACACTCCACTCCACCCCAAGCTACCCTACTCCAATGTACTCCTCCCCAATCTACCCCACCTCAAACAACTCCACTCCCAACTCCCCTAGCTACTCCACTTCAATCTGCACCACTCCAAACTACCCAACTGCAATCCAATCTACCCCACTCCACCTTAATCTACCCCACTGCACTCCACTCCAATCTACCCCCACTCCACTCTTTCTCAATCTATCTCCCTATACTCCAATTTTGACCCCACTCCAATCTGTCCAACTCCACTCCACCCCGATTTACCCCACTCCATTCTACCCCATTCTACCCCACTCTGATCTTCCCACACCAATCCACACAATCTACCCCACTCCACTCTACCCGAATCTGCCACACTCCATTCCACTCTACGCAATCTACCCCACTCCACTTCACTCCAATCTACCACATGCAACCCAAATCTACCCCACTCCAGTCCAGTGTAACTCACTCCACCTAATCAACCCAACTCCATTCCACTCCAATTTACCCTACCCCCACTCCACCACCGACTTCTCTACTCAAATCTACCCCATCCAATCCACCCACTGCAAGCTACCCAACTCCCACCTGCCCCATTCTACTCCACTTCAATCTACCCCACCGTAACCTAATACACCCCACTCCAATCTACCAGATCCATCCCAATCTACCCCACACCACTTTATCCAACTCCACTCCAATCAATTCTACCCCATCCACACCAATCTACCCCATTCCAAACTACCCCACTCCTATCTCACTCCAATCTACCCCACTCCAGTCTACCCCACTTCATTCCAATTTACCCTACCACAGTCCACCCAAATCTATGCACTCCAATCTACTCCACTCCACCCCAATCTACCCCAAACCACTCCAATCTACCTCACTCCCCTAATCTATCCTACTCTGCTCGACCCCAATCTACATCATTCCAAACTACCCCAATCTACCCCCACTGCATTCCATTTGACCCTATTATAATACACCCAATATACTTCACTCAAATCTACCCCACTCCATTCCAGTGTACCCAACTCTACTTCAGTCTACCCCACTCCACTCTAATCTACCCCAATACACCCTACCCCACTCTTCCCCATTCTATCCCACTTCACTCCAGTCTACCACAATATATTCCACTCCACTCTAACCCAGTCTTCACTGATCTACCCTAATCCTATCTACCCCTCTCCAATCTACCCCAATCTGATCTACCCCATTCTACTCCACCCCAATCCACCCCAATTCGATCTACCCCACTCCAATCTACCCCAATCTAATCTACCTGACTCTGCTCCAATCTGCCACACTCCAATCTACCCCACCCCACTCCATGTAATTAACTTTTAGCCGTGCTGAGCAGCTGCCACACTGATGTACATAATGACCAAAACACTTTTGATGCCTTGTCAGGGTTAGTAAGCGCTAATAAATGCAATTTCCAATGTCAATAGCTCTCCTTAGCCGAGGCCTATTAGCTTTGCCAATGCTCGTTATTTTAAGGGTTATAGCACCGTTTCATGGTGCATACGTCATTCAAAAGATATTAAATCCTGTGGCAGTTTGCCTGGTTCATACCTGTGTCAAAGTAAACTAGATTTCTTACACTTATCCCTACACCTCTAGAAAAAGAAGAACATGAAGGCTGCTATGGAATTAATTCCAAAATAGGTAAAGGAGAACTGCATTACCTTATTGAATGGAGTGGTTATGGACCTGAGCACTGATCTTGGGTACCAGGGTCACATGTGAGAGCCCCTAAATTTGTACGTAGGTTTCATACTCGTTTCCCTGCAAACTCTGGGTCACTCTCTTTTGGGGAGGTGGATGTTCTAAGGACATGGTGTGACTGACAATAGCACTCATCCTAGAACTGGAGCGCCCTTGTGGACATACATATCATGTCAATTGTTAGTTTACTTATACTGTTGTCAGGAAACCGGTCCTTGGATGCTTGTTTCCAGTCCAGGGAGGACATGGCTTGGCAGTTCGGGCTGGACTGTTCCCATGGGGCACAGGGTAAAGACTGATTTGCATATGCCTGGGTTCAAACTGGAAAGGCATGGTGAGCAAAAAAACTATGGATTTAGGCCCAGATCTCTGTACTGGGGTGAATGTATGACATTGTTCTGCATTCTGTCCATCACCTGTTGTTTTTGCATTTGTCACCCCGAGTGGGACGGGTATGCTCAGACGTGAGTCCCATGCTCTCCATGCCAATGGAATCAAGCTAGATTCGTGTTTTCATTTGAGCTTCGGTAGCAGTTCCCTGATCTTCTAAGGGTTTGGCTATAAGTTTGTTTTGCAATTATTGTCGGAGTTATTATTTGCCACGCGGTGCGTGTCATACTTATTGTGGAGTCGGAAGACGGGTGTTCTTCCCTTGAGACTTGTTGGGACTAGTGGAGCATTGATACTAGTCCCGGCGCTCAGTTATTGTTTATCTGGAACTAGAGGAGTGTTGATTCTAGCCCCAGTCTTTTAGGTTTTCCCTCATCCCATACACAGGTAGGCTGAAAGTTATATTCTCCTCATTTACCTGTGTAGCACAGATAATCAGGATACTTATTCTAAAACCTATTGCAGGATACACAGAAAACTCCCATTCCTGATCACCAGACCAGTCATCCCTATTGTTCAGCTCCAAATCCAATCCTCAGGGTTGACTCGATGCTTATTGGGTAACCATCTCTCCACCGCCCCAAATCTGCAATATATATATTACGCAGACTAAAGGATGGTAAAGCGAGGGAAAATTTGTTTGTATCAGGGAAGGAAAGGAAGGGGACTGCAGGGAGGGAGACCTGTACCAAAACACAAGAACAAATAAAGAAGAATTAATAATCCTTTCCTTCTCTATGTTTCTTTCTAATATAACAATGTTGTTATACCCACTAACCTGTTAAAACAAAATAACATAGATCAAATTCAGGAGCAGTGTATATAATGCTTCTCAACCGTCAGAACATCTGAAACATATGAGAACATTATCAGTCTTTGTCTCACTCTAGAACACACCTCAAGTAACGCTGAAATATAACCTTCCTGAACCTGACTAAACGAGAAGCTTCTCCTTATCCATACACTACACCTGAAATAAAGCATAAAACATATATGGCATTAAACACGATGAAGCATAAGCAATTTCTTTGACAGTATCCTATTTGCAGCTTGTCATGTCACTGGATAATCCTATCCCTGAGTTTCCTCACTCAGTAACCAAAAGGAGAATTAATGTTCATATTACATCGATTCCATTCTGAATATATAAGTTCACTCTTAGATAACAAAATACCACTTTAGTATAAAAGCGCTACTGGACAGTTTCGTTCAATACACAGCGCTTATATCCACTTTCCCCCTCACTTGAGCTCCAAATGATGCCTCTCCTTGGAAGCACGCCAGCGTAGGGAAAAGAGTAAACAACAGGTTAACTCCCTGTAATGCGATGAGGAACCACCCGTAGGAAATGTCTTTCTGTAGGTACGTATTTCCAAACTACTGTTTCGGAAGAGTCTGTATTGCCGCCAAACTCTTGGCAATATAAACAAACACCAGAATGATGACGGCAGTCCTGCCGAACACCCGACACTGGCCACAATACTCGTCACATAGGTATTCACAGTAGAAGTCTCCCAGCTTAAAGTTCTCTCCGTACCGAGAAATATAGAACGTGTCTTAGGACACTCTTACCAGTACTCTGCAGATATTTCGTCAAACGCTTCAAACCTCCAAATCCGGAATCATCGGCAGCGTCCTGTCGACACTCACCGCATTTGTGCAGTTCCGCGCACGTGACGTCAAGCGCCAAGGTCATGTTACGAAAGACTCTCTGCTTCTGGGAAATGTAGTTCAGAAACACCGAACGCGACTGTCTGTGCCTCCACAGCGCTCAGTGGCCCCTAACACCTATGTACATGTTGCCAGCTCTCTAACCTCAGATCAGTAGGTAGTTTTCTCACAATTCACACATTCCTTACTACCACTCATCAAGTACTACACTAACCATTGTTCTTTGTATTCATATAGGACTCCAGTTGTCAGAGGTTTGGTGGTTCCCCAGGATAAACAGTTACTCCTCCTGTGTATGAAGAAGCCTGTGTTTTTCCCCCACTTTCCTTGTTTTGTCTCCCTGTTTTCCCCTGACGGGCATCACTATCATTGCCCAGTGATACTACTCTGGCATGTGGTGAACCAGTTAGGGGAGTCAGTGGAAAGAGCATCACCTTCCTGGTACTTCCGAGGCAACAATCGTGTCAAGCATCACACTTGTCTCCAGTCCAGGGAGGACCTGGCTTGGCAGTTCGGGCTGGACTGTTCCCATGGGGCACAGGGTCAAGACTGATTTGCATATGGCTGGGTTCAAACTGGAAAGGCATGGTGAGCAAAAAAACGATGGATTTAGGCTCAGATCTCTGTACTGGGGTGAATGTATGTCATTGTTCTGCATTCTGTCCATCACCTATTGTTTTTGCATTTGTCACCCCGAGTGGGACAGGTATGCTCAAACATGAGTCTCGTGCTCTCCATGCCACTGGAATCAAGCTATCCAGGCTGATGAGGGCTGAAAACCCGAAACCGGTCTTGGTTGCTTGTTTCCAGTCCAGGGAGGACCTGGCTTGGCAGTTCGGGCTGGACTGTTCCCATGGGGCACAGGGTCAAGACTGATTTGCATATGGCTGGGTTCAAACTGGAAGGGCATGGTGAGCAAAAAAACGATGGATTTAGGCCCAGATCTCTGTACTGGGTGAATGTATGACATTGTTCTGCATTCTGTCCATCACCTGTTGTTTTTGCTGTTGTCAGTGGAGGGCATTGGTGGTTGCCAGGGACAGCAGATGGGAAGTGTGCACCTGAAGGAATGGAGGGCATTCTTACCGGAACTCTAATTCTCAGAAAACCTAGCTGGCAGGATTTAGAGACAGATAAAGACTTTGCTAATCTCTTCTTTCTAATTTGTGCATGTGCTACCGCATTTGACCTTCTGCAGCTAATTTCCTTCCATGCTGTCCCTATGACATCCCTTGTTGGAATTACATTTGTTCCTCTCACTTCCTGCCTTTCCCATTTCAACAGAGGAAGTGCTGCACAGTGTCTGGCTGCCATGCATATGGCCTATGGTCAGGGGCCCTGGAATTATGCAATTGTGCAGCTACGGCTATTTTTACATAATTATAGATTTGCCACATAACCCGTCATCTTCCGCATAATCTGCAGATTTTTACAAAAATATGCGTGAACACTAGTTGCAGCGCAATGGAAGGCTCTTTGCAAAGCTGGACTTGTCACCTTTCTGTTTCTTAATGCTACATTTGGGTAATAAAATGGTATTAATGAAGTAAACCCGACATGACACGCATCACTTCTGTACTGAACAAAAAAACAAATGTGACATATTATTTTTCTCTGTTTAAAGAACCACTGACTCAGCTATTGCTAGTCAATGTAGTTCCTGAACTGCCATTCTGGTCGACTGCTTTTCTTCTTTAAAGAATTTTGGTCTAGAAATATTTGTGTTTTGCTTATGAACTCACCTTGCCTGGATTTTGGCTTACTTATAACCGATACATTCATCTGATATTTGCTGCATCTACAAATCTTTTGAGTAGTAAGTGTTTGTGGCTCTGTTTTTATGAACTTAGAACCTTGTACTTTGTGAAGTAATTGAGCGAATGAATGAGGCTGAATTAATAAATCTAATTTTTCGGAACTATTGTCCACAAAACAGCAAGGTACTTATAACTAACAACTTTTGTTAATTTATATTTACTCATTCAGTGTCGAAACATCATTGTTGCTTCTCTATTGCAGGTGCCAAACATGAGCATGTAGAGCTACTACTAAGGACTAGAAGCTGGCGACTCACGTTCGATGTCCCCCTTTGCCCTTGTTGTGCATATCAAATTGCTGTTATCAGTGTTATTGTTCACATTATCACTGATTATGGAGTGTCACGGGGTTTCTATTCTTCCGAGAGTATTACTCACCTCTATTAAACCCTCTAACAAAACAGTTTTTACTTAAAAATAAGCTTGATCAACTCTCAATCAGTTCAAAAGCTTGCCCTGGACTTTTGTGACTTACCAAGTGAAATCCACTACTACATGGATGGTCTAAAGAAAATCTGGTTAAGTGATAACACTGTCACTGTCATTGATGAATTCCCTCCTGTTTGTTTTAAGTTCACCCACAGGAATAGAATCAAAGTGAAGAAAAGAGTTTCCCCAATTCACACCACTGAAGTTACTTGGCATTATCTCCACTGCATCCCTTCTCTCCTTTTTTGAGGGCACAGTCACCTTCTAGACAATTCCACTGAGTCTTAGAAGATGCAACATACATGTTTAAAGTGCTTTGTTCCTTTCTATTTCTGGTTTTCCCTATAGTGACACTCAATTGAAAATTTCTGCTTACGCAGATGATATCCTCCTGTTTATTTCTAATCCAGAAGTGTCAATTCCACCCTTACTTTCTGAATTTGATTCCTTCTCTAAAGTCTCAGGTTATAAGATCAATTCAGACAAAACTGAGATTCTCCCTTTAACCAAAACCTGTCTTCCTCATCTTTTCTCTTCCACTGGTTTCGCCTGGAATAGTTAGAAGATTAAATATTTTGGTATTTTGTTCTCCAACTCCATCTCCTCTTCAATTTAATTAAATATGTCCGCAGTCTTATCCCGTATTGATAAATTGCTCTCCTCCTGGAACCCTCTTTTTCTCTCCTGGTGGGGTCCATTGGACTCAATTAAAATGATGATTGCCCCTATTCTCATTTATACTTTTTCTATGTTACCTGTTCATATCCCTGCCCTTTATTTTAAACGTATTGATTCCTCACTTTCAAAGTTTCTTTGGAAGAATAAAAAGCCTAGGATTTCCCTTACTGCCCTTTGTAAATCTAAACTTAATGGTGGAGTTAAATTTCCAGATTTTCGCCTTTATCATAAATCCTTTTCTTTACGCCAAGCCTTGCGATGGCTTTCTTCGGAACCGACCCCTTTTAACCCTCTGTGGTTATCCATTGAACAATCTTTAATACTACCCTTTTTCTTCGATGAGGTGGTGCGCTTCTCTTCCAAATATTTCTGCACTTCTTTTCCTTTATACTAATATACTTCTTCTCTTCTAAAGCCCTTACTCCTTCCACAGGATATCACACGTGAATCATTCTTGAATACCCCTATTTGGTATAATTCTCTTATTCTTGTTAATAATAGACCCATTTTTTGGCCCTCTAGAAAATTGAGGGGTATCATATGAGTTAACCATCTCTTTGATGGTCTGTTACCTTGTTCCTTTCCTCAATTTCAACTTTCATTCAATTGCCCGAGATTCACTATCCTTATGACGATAATTCTTGATCGTTATTATTCCCTCCCTTCTTCCTCATCATTGTCACCTCAACCCTCTCTCCTTCCAATCCTTGCTACTCTCCCTAAAGCATCTCTTATTTATAAAAATAAATTCCTCTCCTAATCCAGATTGTACTAAAACCAAAGTGGAGCTTGCTTGGGAAGCGGATTTCAATTGTACGTGGTCTGTTTCTCTTTGGGATAAACTCTGGTCCAGATCTTTAAAAATTTCTCGTTCTGCATCCCTTACTCAATCCTTATTTTTTTTAATATCATAGACTCTATTTTTCTCCTCTGGCTCTATCCCGCTTTATACCCTTCTCTGATTCTAAATGCTGGACCTATGGTGCTTTACTTGCTGATCTTTTTCATTTGCTCTTTTTCTGTCCTGATGTCTCTTCTTTTTGGGGAAAAGTTTGGTCATACCTTTCCCGCATCTTTACACTCTCTATTCCATACTCCACCACTATTATTTTTTTGGGTAGTCTCTCTGATTCTTTTGAACTCTCTGCCAACTCACAGGGTCTTTTTGACCTCATGCTTGCTCTTGCATTTAAACATATTTCCTCAAATTGGAAAGCCCTTACAAATATTTCCAAGGTTGGTGGAACACTTTATGTCACTTTCACAGACTGGATGTTGCTTTTGCATCTTCCTGTAAACCAACACGTAATAATGAACTTTTTTGGTTACCTCTCACCATATACTTGGATCAATTAGCTCTAAAAGTATCTACTCATGTCAATTCGGAAAATTTTAAACCTCCTAGAAGGACCTTTACTCTCTCCCTTATTATTTTATCATTTACAGATATCAAATACTTTGTCTTTCTTTTATGCACTTTACTTTGTATTGCAAAACGTGAT
This sequence comes from Lissotriton vulgaris, assembly GCF_964263255.1. Taxonomy (NCBI): domain Eukaryota; kingdom Metazoa; phylum Chordata; class Amphibia; order Caudata; family Salamandridae; genus Lissotriton; species Lissotriton vulgaris. Next base: position 1,259,052,624 of record NC_141696.1, read on the forward strand.
ATTTGCTTATTTGCCGTAATTATCTTTATTTTTAATATTACATTTATGCAATGTTTTATCCCTTTCCCCATCCCCCTGTCTCCCTCTCTCTTCTCTCTTCAAAATCCCCATAAAATGTTTTTTTGTTACCCAATATTGACATTAGCACCCATTGTTCTTTGCTCTGTTTTGAACAGTTTTTGTTTTTTGCTGATGCCTTTGTTTGCTTATAATCTTCTTTAATAAAGCATTTCAAACATAATAAAGTGCTTTGTTCCATAGACCAGACTAACTGGGGCAGAGGGCTAGGATTCCTTCAGGGTCTGCCCCCAACTACACACACAACAGACACATGGGAGTACAACTCAAGGTTCACTCTAAATCTCTATTTTATGTCAATCAGAGAACCCTTCAGTGCAAAACATCCACATTATTCATTTTGACCAATCTGTAATTGTACAAATCTCACAGCAAGCCTTGAATTGAATAAAAAATGGAGACAAGTCTCTGGTAGCCTGAAAACTGAACCAGACTATGACCATATAAGAAGCATGAAAACTGTACTGTTCCAGTTTGCATTTAACTGAATGCCACCTCAACCGGAACTTTCATCTCATCGAGCACAATTTCCTCCATCTTGCAATGACAAATTAAACCTCTAATACAAATAACTACCAAAAAGCCAAAAGCTTGGATATTAGAACACCATTATATAGCTAGTATTATTATATTTATTAACCCCTTATCGACCTGGCATCCCCACCCTCCCCCGTGCTGAACACTTTTTGGGCGATTTGGGGTGGTTTGTGCTTAGGGCTCCATAATACTTTTTGCACATAAAGTATCCATGCCAAGTTTGTGTCCTTTTTTTCCAATATACTTGTGATACTAAAGGTAGCCGGGGTTCATGGATTCCCCTGAAGGGAGCGGAGAAAATAGGCAAAATATAGCAACAATTTGAGTTTTTCGAGAAAAATAGGAAAAAAGTGCTCCAGATAAAAGTGTATTTTTCCCCCCTAAAATGGCATTAATGAACTGTTTGCTGTTCTAAAGCCATCATCTTACCAGCTTTCAGGAACATGGTGGGCTGAATCAAAAAACTAATTTTGCAACACAGTTTTGGCAAAGAGATAGCCGATTTTTCATTTTTTTGTTCTCTCAACCTACTTCTAGTTTGCGGTGTAGCCAGTGTGAAACCCGCGGGTGATCCAGGAAAGCTATACATTTTTGAAAAGTAGACAAACATCTGAATTCATCAAGGGGTCATATTTGCAGGTTCCTCAAGGTTTCCCCCAAAAAAATAATTGTTGAAATAAAAGAATATTGAAAATGGTAGGAAAAACAGCCATTTGTGACAACATTTTCGTCAGTAATTTTTTGTCATGATGGCCGATTTGTAAAAGCAATATACCGTTACATCCGCTTGACCCTTCTGGTTAGGGCCGGACTGGGAACCCAAATCAGCCATGGCAAATGTTGTCAGACCAGACCCTGTACGGTGCATAATGAGTGCAGCGAGTGCACCTGACCACTACAAGGAGAGTTGTTGGAAGGCTCTCCCGAAAGAAAATGTGGGCAGAAATGACACATACTAAAACACATTTTTAATTATATATTCAATTGTATTATCTTTTGAAGCATAGTTAATGATGACCTTAGACTGCACCAGGATTCAACAATCTTTGTTTGGGCTCTTAAAAGATTCCCTCACTATGACCCTCCAACAATGCCTCTCCTCTCCCCATAGTCCCTCTCTCACATGCATTTCATTTGTTTATAGCACCTCTCATACCAGTGTAGGGTGTCGGAGTACTTTATATCACACACAAATACAGAGACAATGAAGAAAACCTGTGTAAATCAGTGTATAGGTAATATTACAAAGACAAAGGGAAATACAAGGTATAGGATTTACATGTCATCCATACTGGTAGGCATTTTCTAAGACTGCTTGGTGTGGAGAAGCACAAACCCAGGATTTATAATGTAACACAGTGGTTCGGGTTGGCTGACTAATAAGAATCTACTTTTACCCAAACAAACCCTTTTTAGGAATAACAAAAGACTCAAATAAAATATAACTTTCTAACCTGTACCATGTAGTTTGCATGTAGCTCTTTGATGACACTTTATAGCTCACTGTTATATTGTGATTGTAACTCATGAACTGCACAGAAACAAAAAGGGTCCATGAGACAAAAGCAGTAACCCACTAAGCTATGCACATAAAATACTGTTCTGTGATCTTCATGGTACTTTTCCTTTGCAGCAGGCATATTACTCCTCTGTGCTACCTTAGATAAGTCAAAACTGCCACTAGACAAAACTCCAACCTCTCCCCAGCAGGTACATTAATCATTAGAATTATCTTGACACGTTTATTGTTGCCTGAAAACTACTGAATATACAAGGAACTCTGCAGCGGTTGCTTTAAAAACTAATGCACTGCTGCAAAACCGGCCCCCAGAAACAAAACCGGTCCCCCACCCTCTAGTTGCAGGAATATATAGGGATTTTAGGTTCTCCAAGAACCGAAGGTACCCAGATGTAACAACTGAGCTGCACTGTACAATGATTTTTCATTGAGAACCGGGTATAGACCAATTCAAATAGTGAAATATGTAGGGTGAAAAATGTGTATCAAGGAAACCTATGTGTTTCTGAAATGGAGTTTAGGAGAATTGGACATTTGTAGATCTCTGAATTTGTGGGTTCCCGTACTAGTGTGTGATTTAGAGGGCATTTTTTAAAATGTCTTCTTTCTTATACAATGGCTTACATTTGAAAGGCACAAATGTAGTGAAATGCAGTTGCTAATAACAAATACTATTCTATGCTTCCACAACTCTTCTGATAAAAACTTACTTGTGTGGGTAGACCTAATGCCTGCGACAGAAAATGGGCCCCACCCGGATTAGGTATCCAGGTGGGGTTAGTTGCATGGCTCTCATCAGGTTATGTTACCCAGAATCCCTTGAAAACCTCAAACTTTGACAAAAAAACAAATATTTTCCTCAAATTTCTGTGATGAAAGTTCTGGAATCTGTAGAAGCCAACAAACCTCCATCCACCTGGCATTTCCCTGAGTCTAACAATAAAAATGGTACCTCACGTGCTCACTCGTGTGGGTAGGCCTAGTGCTCGTGGCAGGAAATGGCCCGAAATGCAAAATGGATGCATATATTTTTCTACTGAAAACGTACTCTTTTTTCCAATGTTGGTAGCTGTAGTATTGGCTCAGTTTTCACCTAGGGAAGCCTAGTAAATCTATACATTTTTAAAAACTAGACACCTAACAGTATACAGGGTGAGGTGACTTGCGTGGCTCTCACCAGATTTTGTTGCCCATAATCCCTTGCAAACCTCAAAACTTGCCTAAAAAGGTGGAAGAGCCAAGCGGCTCATCCTGGCGGATGTGCTCTAAGCGAGCTCCGCAGGCCCGCAAACCATCCTGCCAGAATCCTGCCCGCAACAAAGGTGCATCGTCACTCTGATGATCCACCTGTGCCTGCCTTACATGGGGGAGGCTCCGGGCCGTCATCGGGGCCCGAGATATAACCTTTCCGGCCGGTGTAGCCATGGTCTGGTGTGCTTGGCCAGCCCTGGCCTGTGGAAGCGGCTGGCGCATCAATCGGCTGATGGTGGACGCCCCTGGGGCATTGGGTTGCCAGAGCTGTAGACCAGACATCGAGTCCCGGAGGAGGTCCCATCAGTGGTGGAGACGGCGTACGAAGAAGAGGCCCGTGCGGGGCCGGAACTTACATAGAAAGTGACGTCGCAGCCCGAAGCTCGGAGAGAGGGAGCCGGCAACCGCCATTTGGCAGAGAGGTGAGGCACCTACTAGGTGAAGTGGGGGCATGCTCCCGATCGTGGAAGGGCTGGAGCAGGTCCCAGTGCTGCTTGCAATCGGTGGTCCTCCCTCTCGCTGTTTGGTCTGGGGCTGTGGTGCTGTCCCCCGCCCTGCTATTCTGGCCAGCTGCATTGGGCAAGAGTTATAACGAATACCCGGCCCAGCTGGGGCTGGAAGTAAGGGCGAGGCCCATCTGTACGCCTGGTGTTCCTGCAGGCGGTGTGTAGTAGCAAACTATATGGAAGTCACAACTTCTGACCCGCAGGCCCCTGGACAGCCTCGTTCATCGCTGTGAGGTGGGCAACACCTCAAGGCTGGGGGGAATCACACTCTTGTGGCCTAGGGCTCAGTGATACTCTTTATGGCTCGCCTGGTGGTCTTGCGGAACAGGAATCACAGTTCTTGTCCCAAAGTCATGTCGTACGAGCATATGGGGAGGGGGGTAGACCCGGCCGCAGTCTTGAAAGTAAATTGAAAGTGCAGAGATGTGCTGATTCTATTGTGAAAATCATCAATGCGGAAATGCATAAGTCCCATTCCACCCCATCAGTGCTCTCTGCCTTTAAACATTTCTATGCAGGACTGTACCTCACTCACAGCTCCACCACTCTAGCTGAAGTAGATCAATATTTGGGAGATGTAGCACTAGCTTGGTTATCACCTGGCCAACAAGAGTAACTCGTTCAATCTATAACAGTTGAGGACATTAAAGATGCCATATGGATGGGTTGACGGGTGAATTTTGTTTTTAAGAATTTGCTGAGCTTCTTGCACCACATCTCTATGCCATGTATGAGAAAGCCGACCAGAGACAAACCTTGCTACCATCACTGCGAATGGCCCTGATTGTGACCCTCTTAAAACCCGATAACCTTCTGGAGCATTGTGAGTCTTATAGATCACTGTCACTAATAAACATGGACACAAAAATACTGACTAAGGTGGTAGCAAAGTGCCTCCAACCACTAATCCAGTGCCAGATTTTGCTAGATCGCTCCGGCTTCCTTCTCACCCACTCGACTGCACAGAACCTGCGCACCATTTTTGCATTATTGCACCCATTAGAACCCACATTGCAGGCGGCCTGGGTACAAGAGCATGTAAGTGATCTTGAGCTCACACTGACGTGCTTTGGCTGCAGTGAATGACTGATGCTGCTGTTGGACCATTCTCGTATAGTTCCGAGAATATCATAATCCGATGAGACTCATTGACAAGGTCTGCCTGAAGCCTCGTCTGTTGCAGGATAACATCATGGTCCCGGAAATTCAATATAAGTGCAATCATAGAGCGTGATCTGGCCCCCTGCGGAGGCTTCTGCTGCAGAGCTCTCTGCTCACGTTCAACTACAAAACATAATGAAAGGGTAGCGGTCGGGATCCAAGAGTTAAGCCACTGCATAATAAACTTCCCTGCATCACCGAAGGTTGTTTCTTCATGCATGTCCCTCTGCATCCTCTACCCATAAGGCAAGACCCTTAGTCAACTGTTCAAGGGAGGTAACTTTGTGTTGCTGCGTGGTCATTGCATCTTCAACCCCAGCAACTCATAATTCAGTTTCCGTGATGCGCTGAACAGTGTTGCGGAGACCCTGGCGCAAGAGAGTGACTTCCGGGCCCACCGTGCCGATCTTGGCTTCCATCGATTGTCTGGACTGAGTTATGGTCGCCAGGAGGGCTGCATTATCTGGTAAGTCTGGTACGGTGTCTAGAGTAGCTGTGGACTGCACCGCTGTGCCTGAGAAACGGGCCATGTTACTTTGTTTCGGGCCAGACCCGAGAGCCTTCTTTTTGAACATAGCATGCCCAGTGCTGTATACGGGTCACTCAATCTGGCAGCGCTAGTCACACAGGCTCTATAGCAGCCCGCTCCCACTGCTGGCTGTCGTCTAGGAGGGATCCAGGCCCAGACACCACCACTAAGTATGTCCCTCTATGCTGATGATATGGTCTTATAAATTAGAGATCCCTCAACACATCTCTCCCTGTAATTCGAGACTATGTTACATTCAAATACTACTCTGGCTTATGTATTAACTGGGTGAAATCCATAATATTTCCGCTTAGACCTGCCACTCAACAGTGCACGCCGGAATTTGCATTGGCCTGCAACCCTAACTAGATGTACCTAAGTGTACCTAGCATGTATGTAGGTGTAAAGTCAAGAATCCCCCTAGTTTGAAGCCAACCCCATTACCTGAAGTGAGAGACTGGGGACACCGTCTTGGTCTCGAGATGGACACCCCGCGAGGGATGTCAAACCACTGCGAGCTAGAGTTTCTGTGTGTAGGAACCTCACTGTCTCACTTCAGTGTGTCAGCATGGAAGTCTCTCTCCTGTGCCTGCCCCAGCAAAGATATGGTGTATATACACCCAAATAGTACTCTCAGGTGTTCTACCTTGCTGTGTCATGTCGATCGAGGATGACAAAATGGATGACCCTTATACATAGTTATTATGCAGAAGATGGTAGTCCTGCTGTGATTCCAAAAATCCTCGTGCATAATAAATGAGGATAGTTTTCTGTGAAAACCACACAACATTTATGCAGCACCGTAACTAGGTAAAAGGTCAATACCAAACCTGTTATGTGGTATAAGGGTAGGAGAAATATAGGTGAAAGGTGATGTGACTACCTACGCCTATATTGGGATACATTTATGAATCATAACACCCACTCCTCATCTGACTGGACGACAGACTAAAAAGAAGGAAATATCCTTCTAACTCAAGCATAAAAAAAACTGTTAAAAATGTTCTAAAAATGTTCATAAAAATGCTCAAAAATCCTTTATATATGTTAAAAGTTCTCTAAGTCCATTAAAATATGTTCATAGATATGGTTTGAGCAACTGAGAATGTATGAAAGCCATAATGCTCATCAAGGAGTAAAAAAACGTTTTTGTTAAAAATTCCAAATTTAGTTGCTTTGGAAAAAGCCGAATTCTTCCCAGCACATGGAGAAGCAAATGTTTGTATCCTGTGTGGGAAACTCAACAATTTTGTTGCTTGCCATCGCAGACGACGGTCCCTGTAACACCTCACAGATCAGGTAAATCGAGCAAAGGAGATGTTCTTCAGTTCCAATGGCCAATGCTGGGAAGCCTTTGAGACATTCAGAGCCTGTGTGCCTGTAGAGGAGCCGGTATCCGATCCAACAGGAGCTGTAGCATCCCTAGATGGGTCTAGGAATGCCAACTTCAATATGGGAATACGCTGAGGACACTGCCGTATGTAGGCTGTTAACAGTTCCAGCAATGCATACACGTCCGGTGGCGTAACCGATGGAAGTATTAGACAAAGGTCCAATACTCAATCTTGTCTGCAGAACAAGCAGCGGAGAACAAGCAGAACACAGTCAATCCAAACTGGTCGAAATTATAGGAACCAAGACTCGCTTAGCTCCCGAAGTCGAGGTGTGCCAAGATGGAGTACCATGCGATCACAGTAACGTCGCTCCAAGAGCGTTTTTTCCATTTCCTTGGTGACTGAGACGTCCATTGTGTAGCAGAAAAATTTAAATCAGGATTCCTGCTACCAGTACCAGGATTAGCGGAATTCTTCTGAAAATGCTTCCAAATACGGAGTGTAGAAAAGCTGGAATCACTCCGAAGACTGTCTGAAAGGTGCTTAACAGTCCATAACCTATGGTCTTAAATAGGTGTAATATACCCTTCGTATCAGACTTTTTAAAGATACACTGTACCATTTCTCCGAAATGGAAAGAGCAGTTACTCTGTACCAGTGCCTGTATCTCAGCAGAGGACCTTGCAGCCTGGAGAACAAAAGTCTCTTGGGCTGAGGTTAAGGGCACATATTTCTGTAAAAGCATGGTTTTCATTAGGCTCAGAGTCTCAAACCGTACAAAGGAAACATTCAACGAAGGCCATAACAATGCCTCCCTGGCTGTGTGGGTCAGTGGAAACAATACTTGCATACAACAAGTAACCCTGGAACTTATAGTGACAAGATATGCGATGCCTGGAAGCGTCCCACAACAACCTTGATCATTCAGCATTAAGTAACTCCCATTCGAGAGCAGCCTGAACACTGGCTTAATCATGGCAGCTGGGGACCCTTTCAAATGACAGGACAAGTGTACAACTGAACCATTACAGGCCCCATGAAGCATACCATCTTGGCAAATGAGAGATCCACTCAAAGAATTCTCGCAGTCTGTACCACCGAGAAACACTTCAGTTCCTGCATCTAAATCTATATGGTAATTCCCAAGATTCATGGATGAATTCCTTACCCATTACTTCGTACCTGCCTACCTGGTGGTATTCTATGCAATATTAAAACTGGAAAGCTGTTACTGGCAATGGTATATAGCCATGAATTAACCATTCTGTGGACTGTGACTCTGCCATGGTAAAAGGTAATTTGTCTAATTTTTCTATGTGCAGCATTGTATATTTCGCATCTCTTTCTGCCATCATTGTCTGTTTTCCCGTGAAATTATATGCAGAGAACAGAAACGTACTGTTGATATATCGCCTGGGCACATAACCATAGCGCAATGATTGTAGCGTTCAGCTTAATAACACAATAGAGCGTAACTGTGATTGTCTGTGTTTTAAGATGGACAGATCCTGTTCCATTATACCTATAGCAGAAGATACAATGTTGCCCAGTGAATACATTCTTTGTTAGTGTGGTCATGCCATTGTCAACAACAGCCAAAGCCTTTTCTAAGTTAATTCTGTCAATTTCAAGTTCAAGTTCAAGTTCCATAATTTGTATAGCGCACTACTCACCCAGAGGGTCTCAAGGCGCTTGGGGGAGGGAGGTGTTTTACTTATCGAATATCCAAGTTTTTAGTTGCTTTCTGAAGGAGAGGTGGTTTTGTGTAAGGCGGAGGTGGGTGGGGAGAGAATTCCAGGTTTTGGCCGCTAAGTAGGAGAAGGATCTTCCTCCCATGGTGGATCTGTGGATGCGCGGAATTGCGGCGAGGGCTTGATTGGACGATCGTAGTTGTCGGGAGGGGGTGTAGAAGGATAGACGCGTGTTGAGGCATTCGGGTCCTAGGTCGTAGAGGGCTTTGTGTGCGTGGGTGAGGAGACAGAACGTTATTCTCTTGTTGACAGGGAGCCAATGGAGGTCTCTCAGGTGGCCGGAAATGTGAGCTTGACGAGGGATGTCCAATATGAGTCTGGCTGAGGCGTTTTGGATGCGTTGGAGTTTTTTCTGTAGTTTGGCTGTGGTTCCGGCGTAAAGGGTGTTTCCGTAATCCAGTCGGCTTGTGACCAGTGCGTGGGTGACCATCTTTCTTGTTTCGGTGGGGATCCAACGGAAGATTTTTTTGAGCATTCGTAGGATGTTGAAGCAAGATGATGAGACGGCGTTGACTTGTCTGGTCATCGAGAGGGAGGAGTCCAGGATGAAGCCCAGGTTACGTGCGTGGTCTGTAGGTATGGGTGCGGTTCCGAGGGCCGGTGGCCACCATGAGTCGTCCCAGGCAGAGGGGGATGGCCCTAAGATGAGGACTTCTGTTTTGTCCGAGTTTAGTTTTAAACGGCTGTTCTTCATCCACTCGGCTACTTCTTTCATTCCTTCGTGTAAGTTGGTTTTGGCGGTGTTTGGGTCTTTGGTGAGGGAGAGGATCAGCTGGCTGTCGTCTGCGTAGGAGATGATGTTGAGGTTGTGTTGGCATGCGATGGAAGTGAGGGGACTCATGTATACGTTGAAGAGGGTGGGACTGAGTGATGATCCTTGTGGTACGCCGCAGATTACTTCGGTGGACTCTGATTTGAAAGGGGGGAGGCGGACTCTCTGGGTTCTTCCGGTGAGGAACGATATGATCCAGTCCAATGCTTTTCCTTGTATTCCGACGTTGCTGAGGCGTTGTATGAGGGTGCTATGACAGACTGTGTCGAAGGCTGCGGAGAGGTCAAGTAAGATGAGAGCGACTGTTTCTCCGTTGTCCAGTAGTGTTCGGATGTCGTCTGTTGCTGCGATGAGGGCGGTTTTTGTGCTGTGTTTGGCTCGGAAGCCGGACTGTGAAGGGTCGAGGGATTTGTTGGATTCGAGGAAGGCGGCGAGCTGACTGTTGACGGCTTTCTCGATGACATTGGCAAGGAATGGGAGGAGCGAGATGGGGCGGTAGTTCTTGAGTTCGGTTGGGTCTGCCGTGGGTTTCTTCAGAAGGGCGCTGAGTTCTGCATGTTTCCAGTTTTCCGGGAAGGTAGCGGAGTTGAGGGAACAGTTAATGACATCGCGGAGATGGGGTGCGATGATTGAGTCTGCTTTGTTGAAAATGTGGTGGGGACATGGGTCGGTTGGTGATCCTGAGTGGATGGAGTAGTTCATCAGGCGGATGGTGTCTTCGGTGGTGATTGGGTTCCAGGCGCAAAGGTTGTTAGAGTGCGGTTTCGGTTCGGAGGTGGGTGGAGTGGACTGGTCTTCGGACTGGTTTTCAAAGCTTTTATGTATTTCGGCGATTTTGTTGTGGAAGAATGAGGATAGAGAGTCGCAGAGGTCTTGGGAGGGGGTGATGTCGTTAGTGCCGGCGGAGGGGTTAGTGAATTCTTTGACTATGTTGAATAGTTCCTTGCTGTTTTGGGCATTGTTGTTAAGTCGATCCTTGAATGCTGATTTCTTGGTGGATCGGATCAGTTGGTGGTGTTTGCGTGTGGCGTTCTTGAAGGAGGCTAGGTTGTCAGTGGTTGGGTTTTTTCTCCAGGTTTTCTCAAGAGTGCGACAGAACTTTTTGGATTTCTTAAGGTCATCGTTGAACCAGGGGGCTTTTTTGCTACCTTGTTTGATTAGATGGTTTTTCAAGGGTGCTAGTTCGTCGGCGCTGTGGGTGATCCATTGTGTGAGGTTGGTGGCTGCTTGGTTAGGGTCCGATGAATTGGCAGGGGGGTTTTGGTGAAGCGATGTGAAGAGCTGGTCGGTGGTGATTTTGTTCCAATTTCTTCGGGGAATAGGTTGTGGGTGGTTGTGGGTCGTGGACTTTTTGTAGTTAAAGTGAACGCAGCTGTGGTCCGTCCAATGGAGAGCTGTGGTGTGATCGAAGGAGATGTGCTTGCTGGAGGTGAAGATAGGGTCAAGCGTGTGTCCGGCAAAGTGGGTGGGGTGTCAACGAGTTGTTTGAGTCCGAGATTGGCCAGGTTGTCCAGAAGGGTGGTGGTGTTGTTGTCGTTTTTCTTTTCCAGGGGAAAGTTGAGGTCTCCCAGTAGAATATAGTTCTCGAATGAGAGGGCATGTGGGCTGAGGAAGTCAGCGATGTCTTCGCTGAATTGTGTGCGGGGTCCTGGGGGTCTGTAGATGAGGGTGCCTCTGAGTGGGGTTTTGGGGTCGGTGAGAATCTGGAAGTGAAGGTGTTCGGCGTTAGCGAGGTTATCGTCGGAACTGGTCGTGATGCGGATGTTGTTCTTATGGACAATGGCGATGCCTCCTCCTGTTTGGTTGGTGCGATCTTTTCGGATGATCTTGTAGGTGTCCGGGATGGCTATGGTGATGTCGGGGGCTTAAGAGGCGTTCATCCATGTTTCTGTAAGGAAGGCGACGTCCGGTGATGTAGTGTCGAGTAGGTTCCAGAGTTCGATGGAGTGTCTGTGGACTGAGCGGGTGTTGAGCAGGAAGCACTTTAGGTGGTTAGTGTCGGAGCTCTGTTTGGAGTTTGTGGATTTGGTGTGGGTCCTGATGCAGTCGAACTTGCAGGAGTGGCAGGTGAAGGGTCCATGGGTGTGTCCTGGGACGGCTTGGTAGCAGTTTGGTGGTCGGCCGGGGTTGAGGGCTGAGAGGGTGGCGGCGTCGTATGTTATGCGGGCGGAGTGGATTTTGCGGGAGCCAGGGGGTATGGCGCTGGGCGCGGTCCAGGCGCGGACGGGCGTAGACGGGCTTACCTTTGGCGCACCTTCGGTGCGCATAGGGCGCGACCGCTGCGCGTAAATGCTGCGCGCAAAGGCATCTGTCATATGTGGATAGTGGAGGGGAGGGGCGAGGGAGGAGCAGCTGGGAGGCGGGAGCGGGGTGGAGATCTGGGCAGGGAGGCACAACAACAACAACAACAAAATGGCAGCAAGCCAAAATCGAAACAGGATTGGGGCACAATCACAATGAACGCAATGCAAATGGCAGTGGCACCGGCACAATCAGGCACAAATGATTTCTACAGGCAGCACAGCACAATTTAAAAGATTGTTAAAGCGCACTTTGGCAATCTAGCGCTACAATATAATTATGCTTAGCAATTAATAAACAAACAATCAGGCAATCTAGCGTTGCGATATAATCCTAATATTCAATCAGGCAATAGCAATTGTGGGAGCAAGGCGAGGTAGCAGACAGCAGTCTGGTGGTGCAGCGCTACAATACCAGGCAGCAGGTAGGGCAGGGAGCAGCGTGAGGAGCGACCGCTTCTGATGGGATCAGGGCGGTCACAGCGCTACAAACGGGAGAGCGGGGCTAACAGTATCAGTGGGAGGGAGGAGCAGCTGGGAGGCGGGAGCGGGGATGGAGATCCGGGCAGGGAGGCACAACAACAACAACAAAATGGCAGCAAGCCAAAAACGAAACAGGATTGGGGCACAATCACAATGAACGCGATGCAAATGGCAGTGGCACCGGCACAATCAGGCACAAATGATTTCTACAGGCAGCACAGCACAATTTAAAAGATTGTTAAAGCGCACTTTGGCAATCTAGCGCTACGATATAATTATGCTTAGCAAATAATAAACAAACAATCAGGCAATCTAGCGCTGCAATATAATCCTAATAATCAATCAGGCAATAGCAATTGTGGGAGCAAGGCGAGGTAGCAGACAGCAGTCTGGCGGTGTAGCACTACGATACCAGGCGGCAGGTAGGGCAGGGAGCAGCGTGAGGAGCGACCGCTTCTGATGGAATTAGGGCGGTCACATCGCTACAAACGGGAGAGCGGGGCTAACAGTATCAGTGGGAGGGAGGAGCAGCTGGGAGGCGGGAGCGGGGTGGAGATCCGGGCAGGGAGGCGCAACAACAACAACAAAATGGCAGCAAGCCAAAATCGAAACAGGATTGGGGCACAATCACAATGAACGCGATGCAAATGGCAGTGGCACTGGCACAATCAGGCACAAATGATTTCTACAGGCAGCACAGCACAATTTAAAAGATTGTTAAAGCGCACTTTGGCAATCTAGCGCTACGATATAATTATGCTTAGCAAATAATAAACAAACAATCAGGCAATCTAGCGCTGCGATATAATCCTAATAATCAATCAGGCAATAGCAATTGTGGGAGCAAGGCGAGGTAGCAGACAGCAGTCTGGAGGTGTAGCGCTACGATACCAGGCGGCAGGTAGGGCAGGGAGCAGCGTGAGGAGTGACCGCTTCTGATGGGATCAGGGCGGTCACAGCGCTACAAACGGGAGAGCGTATGGTTCCGTGATTCCGAATTGGGTTCGATAGTTCCGAAACCCGATTTATAAAGATTGTCGGAAATGGACGATCTTGGTGTCAGTGGACTGCAAATGGCGAGAGTAGCGTGTGTGAGTGTTTTCATATGAATCGATATAGGAGAACACTCTGTATTTGAGGATTTAGTTCGAACCCTCGGGTTCCATTTTGTAAATGTGGCAGCCATCTTGTATGGTTGCCCTAACATAGGCCCTATGATCGTGGCCGAACGAGTCCTTGACACGTACGCCTTAGCTGACTTCTGGTTGACCTGGCCGAACTGACTCCTTGCCTGAGGCAAATCCTGCTGAGACAGTTCCTTGGTTAGCAGCTGCACTGATAAAGATCAAAGAACAGGACGTGGTCCGATTTTATGGCCCACCGTTCCCACTCCTCTATCTCCTTTCCATCTGTTTCTGCCTTTCCTTTACGACATGTTCATCGATCTACTTGAAGGTTTTATGATGGGTTTGTCCAGCCTGATCGAACAGGAAAATAACATATGTGCGATTGTTTTAGTGGGCTGGACAACGGAAAGTGGGATTAACTTTGACTGTCGTGATTCGCTACTTTTTGAAATGCTACTTGCTCATTGGTTAGTTTTGTATGCACCAAATGTAAATTGTGATGTTGCCAGAAGCGTAATTTTCGGCATAAAAGACCGAGTTTCGTTCATTGGGGTGGTGCAGTCTCTGTCGAACTACCCGTGTGTACTTCGTAGACCTCTGTCCCTGGTTGCAACCATTAAACTTTGGTCTTTGACGTCATCGAGAAGTATCCCGTGTCTCTGTTTGCCAAGACAGGGGAATCCGGGGTCTTTGGGTGTTGCCCTGACACCGCTGGGTTTTTGTATTAGTATTGGTTCCGAGAAAAACCCAGTACCTCATTTGGCGGCCAACGTGGGGCGACTTCTGCGGTACTGGTCCACGCCAGAGGTTCATGAGGAGCGTCGTGTGAAAATTCTGGAGGTTGGCCAGCCACTTCAGCGACCCCTGTATGTCGACGTGGTTCCGAAGGTCTTTGCTGCGAGGCTTCCCGCGTCCCGACGGCTACGAAGGACTGCTGCCCTGACTGTCGCCCTGTTTTGGAGCCTTAGACGTTTGTAGAGCGAGACGATTGACGGGTCTTCTGGTGACGCCATCGACGATTCAGTTAAGTATAGAGGGAGCGTCTCCTAGTTCTTAGTTCTTAGTTTGGTTTGTATCCTTTAGTGGATAGCTTTGATTTGGTACCTGCAGGCCCCAAAGCCAAGGGATTCGTGTATTCACGAGTTTATCGATTTTAGATTACCCTTGTTGTTCGAAGCTAGACTAGTGAGCAAGATGCCTGGTTTTAGCAGACTTAGAAATTTGTTTAGTTGTGGTACTATGAGGGATTCCCGGTTAGAGGATTCGTGTCCGGTTCCTCCGATCGGAACTCCTACATACGAGTTATTTGTGAAGCATGGAGTAGGTCCGATTAGCTATAATGAGATTTGGGTAAAATATACGAAGAATGACGGTGTCCTACAGTGGCCCCGTTATGGTAGTTTTGAGACAGAAGTCTTAGATAACCTTGAAGTGAAGTTGTTCAAGGAGAAAGCCCGGCCGGCAATGTTTGACTCTTTCCGCATATGGCGCAAGGAAGCCAAACAGAAAGAAATTAAGTTGGCGAAGAAGAATAGAAAGGGTATGTCAATGGTGCAAGCCGCCGTTGCATACAGGAACGATGAAGAAGAAAGAGATAGTGAGCAGATGCTTAGAGTGAGGAAGTTAGCGGTAGACAGATGCTACCCAGTTTTGCCAGATAAAGAGCAGAAAGACGAAAAGGACCTTGTGAAAGACCCTTTGATGTCGCACTTGTTAAATTCGCCACCACCCTATATGCAGAATGCTACGGCTCCACCACAGCCTATTGTGGCCGTGCAAGCTCCTATTGCTTTGCCTCCTGTTAATACTCCACAGCCAGCTCTTCCGTTGGTTGCTGTTCCTAATGCGCAGCCTTCTCAAGGGTTGCCCACTTTGCCTTCTACTACTACTGCTGTTTCTATGCCTGTTCCGACAGTGGATCCTACTACTACTGTTTCGTCTCCTCTTGTCCTTCCGACTGTTCCTTCTCCTAGACAGCGGATGACATCTGCCTTTTCTAATTTCCTAACTCCTATTTTGGGACAAATGGGTATGTCCCCTATGAATGAGCGTAGACAATTGTGTAGTCAATTGCCCGATGTAGATGAGCGAGTGGTTCTAGACCATATGACAGGTAGATGGGTGACCTATAAGTCCCAGTATGATCTGGAAGGTATTATGGATGTTTTCCGACAATGGGGAGCACCAAAACAGCGTTATGTTTTCGAACTTATGTGTGCATTCCTTCATGATCAATGGATGGATGAAGTGGGTAGAGTTCCTGTAGAGTTGTCCCGATTGCGTTCGGAGTTTGCCAAAGGAACGATTGCGAGTTTACCCGATGATAAGAGAGCGGTTTCAACGTTACTGTTGCTGCGAAGCGACGTCCCTGTTGAACAGTTGTTTGAGCCAGATTCGTCAGTTGGGAGAAAAGCGCGTCAGTATCCGATGCAAGAGGTTCCTCCAGTATGGAGACCTGCGGATGCTAATGTTAATCCACCGGTTTTAGCTTACTTCCAACGTGTGTGGGTTTGTGTGCCATGGAAGCGAGCAGAAGTTCTGGTGCTTAAGCAGATTTTACCAGATCCGCGAAAGAATCCTGCAGGATATTATAAAGAACTTACACGGACTGTGAGTTTGTGCGTCATGAATTTGGCGGATATAGATATGCTGTTTGGGAATGTTGTTCCGCAGCCCATTTGGAATGTCATTCGTTATACAGATCATGACAATGAGTTGGGTGCTACGTGGGTGAATCTTGCTGCAGCAAATGACAGACAAGTGGGAGGTGCTAAGCCTGAAGATGTTATTACTGAACTTCCTGGTAGGATTATTACTTTCATGAAGACCTTAATGCCTGAAGTCCGTGTTAATTGGGATAAACTGTCAGCTTATAAGCAGAAGAAAGAAGAGTCTGTTTCAGACTTTTTCTCGCGTTTCGAAGAAACGTTTGTAGATCATAGTGGTCAGGATATGGCTACTGAAGGTGGCCAGAGATTGTTCGTGGATAAATTCGTGCACAATCTTCTTCCTGAGTATTCTGAGAGTTCTTGGCCTGTTTCTACTTCGGCGCAGATTCTTGCTACGGCTCAGTATTACGAGAATAGGCGCAAGGATGAGTTAGAGAAAGCGGATAAGAAGACTAAGGAATTGAAGACTAAAGTTCTTCTACAACAAGCTTATCCACCCCGTGTTAATAATCAGCGTGATTATCATCAATCACTACAATATTCGAGGAACTCGCAAAGAAATGAGACTCCTCAACAACAGCGTATTCTGTATGGGCCTAATCAGTGTGCATATTGTAAAGAAGAGGGTCATTATAAGAATAGTTGTCCCGTTCTGCTGCAACGTGCAAATAGTGCTCCTGGTGTTAGAGGTAGAAGTGCTCAACAAGCGCCTAGAGGTAGAGGCCGCGGACAAAACATGCGCCCTTTGCCTCCGCAAAATTCAATGAATAGTTTTGATCAACAGCAGAATTCTTCTGGTAGGTCTACACAGTACTACGTAGATGATTACTATGTTGAAGGCGATGGAGAGCAAGGTAATGATTATTAGGACAGCCATGGACAAAGAGAGGGAGTTGTTTCAGTTCCGGTAGATCAGAGTGGACCTTATGTGGAAGTAATTGCATCAGGTGTGTCAGAGCCTTTTCTGCTAGACACTGGTGCTACGAAGAGTTCTATTATGCATTCGAAACTCCCTGGCGCACCTTTGTCTGGCTTAAATAATATTTCTATAGGTTTTTCTGGCGCCCCCGTTATGAATCCGATTTCCGTTCCATTGCCTATTTCTGTTGGTCCTCGTAGACTTGAAGCACCCCTTCTTTTGACAACAGGTTGTAATGAGAACTTACTAGGCCTTGATTTGTTGAAGAGATTGTATGCGACTTTGTACTGTTCTCCGTCAGGAGTACATCTTACCTTGGGCGAGAATGTGATTTCTCCGATATATGTTTCAAAAGATTGTCTTCCATCTGAATTGTCTTCTTTACCAGACTCGCTATGGGCTACGGGTCCAAATGATGTGGCCCTGTTAGACATACCTCCATATGTTGTGACGTTGAAAGCGAATGCTCAGTTACCACGCATTCCGCAATATCGTATTTCAAGTGATGGTGAACGAGCGCTTTTAGCGATCATTTATGATCTGATTGACAAAGATGTTATTGAAGAGACTCGAGGTAATGTGTGCAATAGTCCGGTTTTGCCTGTTCTGAAGAGAACTGATTCTTCACAGCCTCCTGTATATAGGTTTGTTATCGATCTCCGTGAAGTGAACAAGATTGTTGTTCCGCAATTCCCTGTTGTGCCTGACATTACTGGGTTACTGACTTTGATTCCGGCTTCTGCTACTTGGTTTTCGTTGATTGATTTGAAGAATGCTTTCTTCAGTATCCCGATTGCCATAGAAAGTAGAGATATCTTTGGATTCTCTTTAGGAGGACGAAGTTTCCGCTTTAAGCGCGCTCCTCAAGGTTATTGTGAGAGTCCATCTATTTACAGTCAAGCTCTGAAGACACAACTTGATTTGTTGGCCTTGCCTGAAGGTGCGGCCCTTATCCAGTATGTTGATGATTTGTTGGTCGCTGCCGATACCGAAGAGATATGTAAGGATGCCACTGTGTCCTTGTTGTCTCATTTGTCTGAATGCCATCACAAAGTTTCTCTTTCCAAATTACAATTCTGTCGCCAAGAAGTTACCTACCTAGGTCACCTCTTATCGAAGGAGGGAAGGAAACTGACCCCAGAAAGAATCCAGACCATTGCGAAAATGAGTGTCCCTACGACACAGAGAGAAGTACGTGCGTTTTTGGGTATTACGTCGTACTGTAGACAGTGGATCCTGAATTTTTCCCTTCTAGCGAAACCTTTGATAGCTCTTACGGTTAAGGATACTCTAAATCCGATTCCTTGGACTGAGGAATGCCAAAAGAGTTTCTCTGAACTACGAAATGCGTTGTGTTTAGCTCCTGTGTTAGGTACTCCCGACTACAGCAAGCCTTTCACATTGTATGTGCATGAGAGAGAGGGATGTGCATTGTCGGTTTTGACCCAACAATTTGGCGGGAAGCAACGCCCATGTGCGTACTTTTCGTCAACTTTAGATCCTGTGGCTAGAGCGTTGCCGAGTTGATTGAGAGCAACTGCAGCAGCGGCTGTTTCGATTCGACAATCTGCTGGTTTAGTTATGGATAAAACCTTAGTGGTTATGGTTCCACATGCGGTGGATACCTTGTTGAATCGGACGAAGACACAGCACTTGACTAGTGCTTGGTTGTCAGGGTATGAGCTTACGTTGTTAGCAAGCCATGTGCACATAAAGAGGTGCAATACCCTAAACCCGGCTACATTGTTGCCGATTTTGCTTGAGACAGACGATGATAGCGAAGAGCAACACAATTGTTTTTTGAGAACCGAAGAAGAGACGAAAGGGAGGATAGATCTGAGAGATACTCCTCTCCCTGATTGCAATGATGCCTTGTGGGTTGATGGCTCGTGTTTTAAATTACCGAATGGCGATACCACTGAAGCATATTCTGTGACGACTTTACATACAGTTGTCGAAGCTGCACGCATACCATATAATTCTGCTCAAGCGGCAGAGTTAATAGCACTTACGAGAGCATGTGTGTTGGCGAAAGGGAAAAGAGTGAATGTGTATACTGATAGCCAGTATGCGTTTGGAGTGGCCCACAGTTTTGGACGATTGTGGCGTGAACATGGATTCTTGACATCGCATGGGACGAAAATCCAGCATGGGCAACTGGTGAATGAACTTCTTGAATCTCTTACGCTACCTTTGCAAATAGCAATTGTGAAATGCAGTGCCCATAAAAAGGTTACAGATGATGTTGGTCATGGTAATGCGTTTGCGGATGAAGTTGCGAAAGAAACTGCTAAGAATGTGGCGAGTCGAATGTATGTTGTGGGACCAGCTAGATGCGTTCCGGAGAAAGGTATGTGTGAAGACACCATTGAGAGCGTGAAAATTATTCAGAGTGAGGGCACTGAGAAAGAGTTAGATGAATGGAGAGAGAGTAAGGGTAGGTTGGATTCGAGTGGTTGTCGGACTGATTTGTCTGAACATCAGAGGTGGTTGCTGCCAAATGCGTATGTGCTTCCAGTTGTTACAATGGCGCACGGTTTGGCACACATTAGCGTGAAAGGGATTTGTAAGTTGTTGGCTCCGTTTTGGCAGAATGCAGGAATACCCAAGTGTGCAGAGAATTTGGTTAAGAACTGTATGGTGTGTTTGATGCATAATCCTGGCAAGGGAACTCCAACACCAGCTGGTCATTTTGCTCCTCCTACGTATCCGTTCGAGGCTTTGCAGCTAGATTTTATCCATATGGAAAGATGCAACAACTTAAAGTGTGTGTTAGTGGTTGTTTGCTCTTTTTCTAGATGGGTAGAAGCTTACCCCCTTAAGGACAACACTGCTTTTTCCACTGCCAAAGCTTTGATAAAAGAATTCTTCCCTAGGTTTGGATTGCCGAGAATCATTTGGAGTGATAACGGAAGTGAGTTTGTGGGACGAGTGATGAAGAGAGTGTGTGATGGTCTCGGAATTAGGCAGAAATTTCATGCTGCAAATCATCCCCAATCAGCTGGTTTAGTCGAGTGCTATAATGGCACTCTAAAACTCAAATTAGCCAAAATTCAAGCGAGCACTGGTTTACAATGGCCAGATGCTTTGCCATTAGCACTTTTGTCCACCTGAATGACTGTGCACTCGCGAATGGGTTTGAGTCCGTATGAGGTTGTGTTTGGTCGCCCGGCAAATATTTGGGGCGTACCAAAACCAACGAAGTTTAGTGACCTTGAGTAGCCTGTGTTGCTTGATTACTTGCGTGAATTGACAACTAAAATGAGTGTTTTACGCCAACAGGTGCACAACTCTCTTCCACAAGCTGCCGAGGATCCAGGTCACATTATTGAACCTGGCTCCTGGATTTTCGTGAAGAATTTTCAACGCACCAAAAACGAACAGCCCCGTTGGATCGGACCCTATCAGGTCCTCTTGTCGACGAGATCTGCGGTGCGAGTTCGTGGAAAGCGTCACTGGATTCACGGGTGCCACATGAGGAAAGCACCCTTGCCTTTACCATATGATAAGTGGGTTCAAGACGGTGTTGCAGACTCAGAAACGGAGACAGTTCCGAAATTTGTTGCATTCAGTGATGCTCGTTTGATTGGTACTAATTCAGAACTGGAGAGCGATCGTCTTTTGCAAGCAGCAATACCTCCTGCGAAGCGGTTGGACACTTCTGAGCCACATCTTTTGTTTACTGATCAAGAAGTACCTGGAAGAGACAGATATAATTTGAGATCGAGAACTAAGGACAAATAAAGTCTAATAAAGTTGATTTTTTTACTGTTTGCAGGTTAACTCTCCACTAAGGATCTACGTATTTTTGTTTTTCTGAACTGCCATCCGGTTCTTGCTGCTAGGGTCGCGGTTGCTACCAGTCTTGGGAGTGCAAGCCTGAGACACTAGGTCTTGGGTTCTGTTGGTCCGAGGCAGTCTTTCTGGGTTCAGCGGAGGCCCTCTCAAGCAGAATCAACCAACCACCGCGGGCAGCAACCTTAGTTTAGGATGGATTTCTTTGAGTTGGAGAGACCTGTGCAGACACTGACTTTTAGAAAACGTATTTGTAAAATAATGTCGAAGAAATGTTTTTTGATACCATGCATACTTTTACTACTGAGTTTTGTGATTTCTATAATTGGTTATGTAGCATCTGTTTTTAAAATGACGTC
The DNA here is from genome assembly GCF_964263255.1 of Lissotriton vulgaris. Taxonomy (NCBI): domain Eukaryota; kingdom Metazoa; phylum Chordata; class Amphibia; order Caudata; family Salamandridae; genus Lissotriton; species Lissotriton vulgaris. Next base: position 1,259,073,714 of record NC_141696.1, read on the forward strand.
AAATTCCACTGTGCAATCTACACCTTCACCTACTATTTCCTCTCATTCTTTCCACCCTTTGCCTGAATATGAGGTAGTTAGACGTAAGGAGTTCGCTAACAATTCCTTCATACAGCTTTTACACCAGCACCAGTTAGTGATCAATACGACGAACTGCTGGATTTGTGGTTTAATGCCTCATACAGCCGATAAAGGAATTCCTTACTTAGTTCTACCGTTTAGTTTGAATGGTTCGATCCGAGCTTACAGAACCATGTTTATATATGCTCATAGTGTTGACCCTTTACGCTCACCGAGAGATAATCCGAAAAATAGTCCCATAGCTAGAGGCATAGTCGATATGATTCAAGGGACTAATGCAGTAGAGACTATTCCTAAAGACGAGAGACAACCGTATAGTGGTTGGAGCGTAAATGGATATGGAGTAAGTCTCGCTCCTGTCCCTCAGGCTGAGTGGTCGCTCCCCAGTGTCCCCTCGTGACACTCGGTATCGTTGTGCTGCTTTTGCTCTTGAAATCTGCCTAATTCCAATTGCCTGCTGTGTGCCTGCTTGCCGAGTTGTTCTATTTGCCATTTAATTAATTATATCAGCCGCTTTCACTGTTTGTGCGCATTTTGACTAGCGCCGAGTTGTTCTATTTGCCATTTAATTAATTATATCAGCCGCTTTCACTGTTTGTGCCCGTTTTGACTAGCGCAACGCTGTGCTCCCCCCTCCGCCTCCATTTTGTTGTTGTTGTGATCCCTGGAGCCCGCCCCGCCTCCCAGCTGAGCCGCCCTCCCACTGACCAGATCAGCGCTACAGAACCTGAGAGCGCCGTGACTCGCTCCTGTCCCTCAGGCTGAGTGGTCGCTCCCCAGTGTCCCCTCGTGACACTCGGTATCGTTGTGCTGCTTTTGCTCTTGAAATCTGCCTAATTCCAATTGCCTGCTGTGTGCCTGCTTGCCGAGTTGTTCTATTTGCCATTTAATTAATAAAATCAGCCGCTTTCACTGTTTGTGCGCATTTTGACTAGCGCCGAGTTGTTCTATTTGCCATTTAATTAATTATATCAGCCGCTTTCACTGTTTGTGCGCATTTTGACTAGCGCCGAGTTGTTCTATTTGCCATTTAATTAATTATATCAGCCGCTTTCACTGTTTGTGCGCGTTTTGACTAGCGCGACGCTGTGCTCCCCCCTCCGCCTCCATTTTGTTGTTGTTGTGATCCCTGGAGCCCGCCCGCCTCCCAGCTGAGCCGCCCTCCCACTGACCAGATCAGCGCTACAGAACCTGAGAGCGCCGTGACTCGCTCCTGTCCCTCAGGCTGAGTGGTCGCTCCCCAGTGTCCCCTCGTGACACTCGGTATCGTTGTGCTGCTTTTGCTCTTGAAATCTGCCTAATTCCAATTGCCTGCTGTGTGCCTGCTTGCCGAGTTGTTCTATTTGCCATTTAATTAATTATATCAGCCGCTTTCACTGTTTGTGCGCATTTTGACTAGCGCCGAGTTGTTCTATTTACCATTTAATTAATTATATCAGCCGCTTTCACTGTTTGTGCCCGTTTTGACTAGCGCGACGCTGTGCTCCCCCCTCCGCCTCCATTTTGTTGTTGTTGTGATCCCTGGAGCCCGCCCCGCCTCCCAGCTGAGCCGCCCTCGCCCCTCCCCCTCCACTATCCATATATGACAGTAGTTCCCGCGCGCAGCGTCCACGCGCAGCGACCGCGCCCAACCCGCGCCGAAGGTGCGCCAAAGGTAAGCCCGTCTACGCCCGTCCGCGCCTGGACCGCGCCCAGCGCCAGCCCCCCTGCCCCTCGCGCTGCCCTGCCCTCCCGCATTACCTACGATGCCGCCACCCTCCTAGCCCTTCACCCCGGTCGCGCCCCCAACTGCGTCCAAGCCGCTCCTGGACACACCCATGGACCCTTCTCCTGCTACTCCTGCAAATTCAACGGCAGTGACAACATCTTCACTACAACCACACCACAGATTCCCGACCCCAACCACCTACAGTGCATCCTTCTCAACACCCGCTCGGTCCACAGACACGCCATTGACCTATGGAATCTACTAGACACCATCTCTCCGGACGTAGCCTTCCTAACAGAAACATGGATGAACGCTTCCTCCGCCCCAGACATCACCATTGCCATCCCTGAAGACTATAGGATCTCACGCAAAGACCGTACCGACCACACAGGAGGAGGAATCGCTATCGTCCATAAGAAATCAATCCGCATCTCAACCAGCTCTGACGCCAACCTCGCCAACTGCGAACACCTTCACTTCCAGATCCACATCGACCCCAAGACCACACTCAGAGGCACCCTCCTCTACAGACCACCAGGACCCCGCGCAAAATTTAGTGAAGACATCACGGACTTCATCACTCCTCACGCGCTCCCCTCCAAAGATTACATCCTTCTGGGAGACCTCAACTTTCACCTTGAAAAGACCAACGACCGCAACACCACCACCCTCTTGGACAACCTTGCCAACCTCGGACTTAAACAACTGGTCACTTCCCCCACCCACATCGCAGGTCACACACTCGACCCCATCTTCACCTCCAGCAATCATGTCTCCTTCAGCCACACTACGGATCTCCTCTGGACTGACCACAGCTGCGTTCACTTCACCTACAACAAGCCAAAACCCATCAACCACCTCCAACCAACTCTGCAAAGAAACTGGAACAAAATCACCACCGACCAGATCTCCTCATCGCTCCTTCTAAACACCCCAGCCCACTCCTCTAACCCAGACCAAGCCGCCGCCAACTTCACCCTATGGTTATCCAACACCGCCGACACCTTAGCACCATTGAAAAAACGCCAAAGCAAACCTGGCAACAAGAAGGCCTCATGGTTCAACGATGATCTTAAGAAGTTCAAGAAACACTGCCGCTCCCTTGAAAAGGCCTGGAAAAAAGACCCAACCACTAGCACCAAGGACGCCTTCAAAAACGCCACCCGCACTCACCACCAACTTATCCGAAAGGCTAAGAAAACAGCATTCAAAGATCGACTTGACAACAACGCCAACAACAGCAAGGAACTTTTCAACATCGTCAAGGAATTTTCCAATCCCTCGGCCAACTCCAACGACATCACCCCCTCTCAAGCCCTCTGCGACTCCCTAGCCTCATTCTTCCACAACAAGATTGCAGATATCCACAACAGCTTCGACAACCAACCCGAAGACCAACCCACCCAACCATCTGCTGAACACTCTCCCCCCGAGAACACCCTTAATGACTGGAACCCAATCTCCACTGAGGACACCATCCGCCTGATGAACTCCATCCACTCAGGATCCCCCACAGACCCATGTCCTCACCACATCTTCAACAAAGCAGACTCCGTCATAGCACCGCACCTCCGAGACGTCATCAACTGCTCCTTCAACTCCGCCACCTTCCCGGAAAACTGGAAACACGCGGAACTCACCGCCCTTCTAAAAAAAAACACAGCGGACCCCACCGAACTCAAAAATTACCGCCCCATTTCACTCCTTCCATTCCCGGCCAAAGTCATCGAGAAAGCTGTCAACAACCAACTCGCCGCTTTCCTCGAAGCCAACAAATCCCTCGACTCCTCACAATCTGGCTTCCGAGCAAAACACAGCACTGAGACCGCCCTCATCGCAGCAACAGACGACATTCGAACTCTACTAGACAATGGAGACACAGTCGCCCTCATCCTCCTCGACCTATCTGCAGCTTTCGACACAGTCTGCCACAACATCCTTTTACAACGCCTCAGTAACATCGGAATACAAGGAAAAGCACTCGAATGGATCACCTCATTCCTCACCGGAAGAACACAGAGAGTCCGCCTTCCACCATTCAAGTCCGAGGCCACTGAAGTCATCTGTGGCGTACCCCAAGGGTCCTCACTCAGCCCCACCCTCTTCAACGTATACATGAGCCCCCTCGCGGCCATCGCCCGCCAACACAACCTCAACATCATCTCTTACGCGGATGACACTCAACTAATCCTTTCTCTCACCAATGACCCCAACACCGCCAAAACTAACCTACACGAAGGAATGAAAGAAGTTGCCGAATGGATGAAACACAGCCGTCTGAAACTGAACTCAGATAAAACAGAAGTCCTCATCTTAGGCACATCCCCCTCTGCATGGGATGACTCTTGGTGGCCGGAAGCCCTTGGAAAAGCACCCATCCCGACAGACCACGCACGGAACCTAGGCGTCATCCTGGATTCTTCACTCTCAATGAACAGACAAGTCAGCGCTGTATCGTCATCCTGCTTCAACATTCTTCGCATGCTCAAAAAAACATTTCGCTGGATCCCCACCGAAACCAGGAAAACTGTCACCCATGCTCTGGTCACGAGCCGACTGGACTACGGAAACACCCTCTACGCAGGTACCACCGCTAAACTCCAGAAGAAACTCCAACGAATCCAAAACGCCTCAGCCAGAATCATATTAGACATCCCACGCAACGAACACATCTCTGGTCACCTGAAAGACCTCCACTGGCTACCCGTCAATAAGAGAATCACTTTCCGACTACTAACCCACGCACACAAATCACTCCACGACATCGGACCAGAATGCCTCAACTCTCGACTGTCCTTCTACACCCCCTCCCGCCAACTACGTTCTTCCAGCCAAGCCCTCGCCACTGTACCTCGCATCAACAAGTCCACCATGGGAGGCAGATCCTTCTCATACCTGGCCGCTAGAACGTGGAACTCACTCCCCACTCACCTTCGCCTTACCCAGAACCACCTAGCATTCAGAAAGCAACTTAAAACGTGGATATTTGACAAGTAATCCTCCTCCCCTTCTTAAGCGCCTTGAGACCCTCTGGGTATGTAGTGCGCTATATAAATTCTTTGACTTGACTTGACTTGAGTATTAACCAGCGTGCGAAAAGTCCTCTACCGATCTGGATAGTGCCCCATAAGGGTTACTATTGTCTGCAGGGCAACGGAAAGAATCCGAGAGCTCAGTTAGGGAAGAGCGTTTGTGCTGAGACTTACGTGTTTCCGTCTCAGTCTTCCCCAGCGTTCTTAGCTGCCAAGGGTACTTACTTTGTTTGCTACGACAAAGCATACACATGGTTGCCCCATGATTTTTCGGGCACATGTTTTGTTTCCTTTCTGTTACCCCCCACTTTTACAGCAGCGGCAGATTATCACAAGATGAGAATTGCTAGAGGTGTCTTTAGCCAAGAAGACACTGCAGGACAAGAATTGGGTGATTTCTTTAAGGGTTTTGTGCCGTTTTCGGGACCTATGGCTAACAGTAGGAATATTCGTCAGCTTACGAGAGTGGTTGAGTCCACCATAGTTGAGACTGCCGGTGCCCTTGGTAATCTGACTGCTGAGCTCCAGTCGGATAGACTTATGACACTCCAAAATAGAGTTGCCCTAGACGTTATTCTAGCAGATCGAGGGGGAGTTTGTAGATTGATCCAATCGAGCTGCTGCGTTTTTATTCCTGACAACGCTCCGTCAGTCCTTCAGGCCATTTCCAAATTGCATAAAATCTCAGATTCTGTCCATTTGGACAAAGGGGATTGGTCTTTGATGGGATGGCTATGGGGATTGATATCCACTTGGGGTTGGAAAGTTTTGATGGTCATTGGGATAGTCTTAGCGATTCTGTTCATGTTCTGTCGGTATACACCTGTACTCTCACGCATACCTGCTACCCCTCCTAGTCGGTATGGCCGTGTCCTCAAGGATCACGCGTTACTTCAGAAAGCCCACTACCGTTGGGTGTTCCACGCTGGATCACCGGCACTTCTAACTCTCAACCGCCCGGAAGTAACGCGTGATCCTTGAGGACACGGCCATACCGACTAAGAGGGGTAGCAGGTATGCGTGAGAGACGCTAACCCCAGGTGTGTTTTGAAAGAAAGTGGCAATTGCAGTGGGTAACCCCCATTTGCCCTGAAGAAGTTGCGGAAAATAAGCGCCACGAAACATGTTGGCGACTATGACCCACCTGAGACGTTGCATGGTGTGAGTCATTTTTTAAGTTGGAAGGATTCACAGCCCAGAATAAATTCAGAGTGGCCAGTGAACTCTTCTATTTTAACTGTGTGAGATTCACGTTTTTTTCTCACTAGGGGGTTTCTTTGTGTTATATGTGCACATAAGAATAGCAAGGTTGTATGTCGACTTGCTATGATATGAACAGTCAGCAGATTGTGGGGCTGATGTTGAGAAGAAGCACTGTTACATGTTGTCGGTCTTTTTTCTGGTGTTTGTCTTCATTTTCCACTGTTATTAGAGTGAGTCGCCAATGATGATAATTGGGTACACTGGCAATTGCTAGTCAGATAACCCGATTGGCGGTTCTTCCGTGAGGGGTTCGCTCTCTTTTCCACACTTTTTCCACAAAAATTGTTTGGTGGGTGATGGTATCACGACAGATTGTAAATGTACCGTGTGTATACCGTGTTAGTTTCTGACACTCGTATGGGGGTGAATAGCCAGAAGATACTCGGCTGGTGGTAAAAAATTTTTACATCACCATAACCCTTGAAATATTAAAATACAAACAATAGTGTCCAGTGGGACAGGCCCGTTTGTATTAGTGCCTTTAATTCTGCCAGCTGTGCCGTGCAATCTCCTAGCCTAGAGACTGCGTTTTTGTACTGCTAAGATTGAATTTGCCATTCCGCATACATCCTTTTACAATTGCACAAGCTGCGCTGTAGTGCTGTTTACTACCTTTGGCAGGCTGAACAGGACCATCACTGTAAATAATGTATTCATACTGATCTAGAGGCATTATTTCATTCAGGAGAGGATAGTCTTGTTCGTATTGCAGGAATGCTTGCGTTTTTAGTGTAGATTCAAATTTGTAGCCTACAACTGTTGCAGTAAGAGAATTAGCCCATTGTATCCATCTCGGATGTAAAGCTTTAGCGTTTGGAACACTTGCCTTTGTCACAGCCTCTAACCCGTTCCGTGCTCCCATCGGCCAGCGGTGCTGCGAATGGCCAACGGCTGTCGCAGCCTCGCCCACCTTTTAGAACATCCGCACCGCGGCGGAATTGCTTCCGCGGTCAAGGCGTTGAGGCTGGTACAGGAGTTACGACAATTATTTGTTTCCCTTGAGCCAGTGCTCTTTCTCTCACTATAGTAGTCTGTACTGCTGTCAGGATTTTCTCTGTAGAAGCAAAACGCATTTCATCGTTTTTGTACAAGTATGATTTGTATGCTATTGGTACTGTTTCTCCTTCATTAAAGGTTAGGTAAGTGGATCCTGATTGACCCGCTATTACACTGATCACTAGATTTGTGGTATTTACATGTGTGTGTAGGTGTTTTGAAGCTATCATGTTAGCTTGTAAGGAACAAAGTATATCTGTGTGTTCCTGTGTCCAATGTCTAATTGAAAAATCAGGTCTGATTAAATCGTAGAAAGGTTTTACTTTTTCTGCCTAATCTAAAATGTATTTTCTGCCAAGATTTAGAAATCCTAAAATGGATTGTAAGTTTTTCAGAGTCACCATTCCGAAGTTGAGTCCTCAGAATTCTGGGCATGTCTAATTTTAAGACCTGCTACTTTCTTCTTTTTAAATTGAGGTTTTGATTTTGATTTATCTTCTTTTTTGATATTTTAGTCCTAAGTATGATGTGTGTCTCTGGACTTTGTCCGTTCTTCTTGTCTTTGTTCTGACCATCCTTCCCTCTTAGAGTTTTTTGATGAACCCTGAAAGGAACAAGAGGAACGTGTATCAGTATCCTGATACCTGTCAGGTTTTTTTTTAATGTTCTCATGATTCCTAGAGTTGTCCTGTTAAGGAGACCCATCCCTGGGATTGTGATCTATTCTATTTTTTGTTTATTATTAATTCATTTCTTCTTGGAAGAATCAGATGCTTGCTTGGTGGTATCCTGCTCAGGTCCACCAATGAGTTGAGGTTTTGTTGCTCTAGCTCCTAAACTATCTCTACCTAATTCGGCATAGGTATCCTCGATAATTTTAGGTAATTCATGCTCCTGTTGTATAGGAGTGAAATCCCCCAGGCGTTGACGTATCGCCACTACTGTTGCCTCACCTTTTATATTTGGTAATAAAATGGTTGATACCTGGGCAAAACTTCCTAACTATTTCATCCCTAAGTTCAGAGCAGGTTCTGCTCCATACTCATTCTGTATTTCTCTTAATACACCTGGTATTACTGCTATTGAAGGGATACCATGAGTTCTGGTATATATGGCAGCGAAAACTGTAACCCAAGAGGTGCAATCCTCAATTTGGGGAGCTATCCCCATTGGCAAGCAGATTGTTAGCACTGTGTGTTTTTCCTGTTTGCTTGTGTGTTGAAACTGCCTTTAACTGTGCAATTTTGTAAGCTATCCAGAATGGTATTTGCTCATGTTTGATGGACATTTTAACCATAACTGCATGTAGCGTTTGTGGAGTTACTTTAGTTGTAGATCCCTGAATTTGTCCTGCTTGTGTAGCCCTTGTTGGCTGAAGTGTGAATGTTCTCATCACGAACTGTGTCAGGTTTCTGTAAAGTTGTATTATTTCTTTGTGTAGTAGACGTACGTTTGCTACCGATATGGTGTCAATGTCTGGATGTGGTGTGTAAGCCACCAGGACCGAACAAGTCGCTCCTTCTCTGCCGGGTTGACCGAGTCTTACTTTATCTTTTGTGTGTGGGAGGGTGCCTTTGAACCAGTTTATGTGCTCCTGGTAGGTGAGCGGAACTTCAATGTCCTCGTATGAACAGCATTCCCCTAGTCTTTCATCTTCAGTGTAAGAGTGAAATGTATTTGTGCGTGCGTCTGCTGGTGGGAATTTAATGCATGAATAGAATACCTCAGTTCTATATGATTTGTGTTCCTCAATCACGAAAGTTACTGTCCTACCCCTTGCTGTGACTCCATAGTCTGCTAACTTTAAGGTAAGGGCAGTTCTGACATTTTTTGAAATATTTATTTCACCTTCTTATTCTCCTTCCTCCTCTGGCGCAATAAGATCTTCTTCAGCCATAGTGTTGAAAAAGTTTCAAGGAAACTGAGATAAGGTTTTGTGCACAATAGGAACTGTTTGTCCTTCAAGCTCGAAAATACATACAGGCAATACATAGGATATGCATACTCAGCTGTGGCGGATTTCCCCTCCCAATCCAGACGTCTCATGAATAATGTGAATAGGGGTTTCTGAGAAAAGCACGACTGAACTACTCAGATTTGACCGTTACATAAGTATCAAACCAACATTGGCTGCGCCATGTCATGTAGTTCCTATAAACCAATATAGATCTTGCACATTTAAGCAACATATACTGTGGGATTGGTGTCCAGACTGATTCCAGACACCCACCATGTATGTTCACCTGTTTACCAGCTAGCTCAAAGTGCCACTGTAAGCTCCTGTTACCAAGGAGAGAATAGTTCTTGGCAACTATTGAACATTGCAACTCGTCCCATCAGGGATAGTGGAAGCAGTACTATAGTGCTAAAACAATGAATACAGGCAAGTATATAAATACATGACAGTAATAATGCTTACTCCTACGATACAACCCTAACTAGATGTACCTAAGTGTACCTAGCATGTATGTAGGTGTAAAGCCAAGAATCCCTCTAGGTTGAAGCCAACCCAATTACCTGAAGTGAGAGACTGTGGGACCCCATCTTGGTCTCAAGATGGACATCCCACGAGGGATGTCAGACCATTGCAAGCTGGAGTGTCTGCATGCAGGATCCTCAGCGTCTTGCATCAGTGTGTCAGCAGGGGAAGTCTTTCTCCTCTGCCTGCCCCAGCAAATATATTGTATTTATATACCTAAAAGGTACCCTCAGGGGGTCTTCCCTGCTGTCATGCATGTTGATTGAGGATGACAAAAGGGATGACCCATATACATCGTTATTATGCAGAAGATGGTAGTCCTGCTATGATTCTGAGTATCCTCAAGCATCATAAAATAGGCTAGTTTTCTGGAAAAACAACACAACATTTATGCAGCACCTTAACTAGGTAAAAGATCAATACCAAGCCCGTCACGTAGTGTAATGGCAGGAGAAATATAGGTAAAAGGTTAGGTAACTACCTAAGCCTATTTTGGGGTACATTTACGAATCATAACAGAACAGTGTGCATTTCATTGTCAAGCAATGAGAGTGTTTTCCCAACATGATTGTGTGGCAGCTGTGTAAAGCGCTAAGGTGTGATTCATGGTGTGCCCTCATCAGTTTGAGCTTCTACTTTAAGTAAAAAAGTCTCCCAGCATTCTCCACCTGTGCGAGAATCCCCTCTCATGAGCAGCAATTTGAGAATATGAGCTTCTGCTCTGGTCCACGACAACAACGCGCCAAGCCAACACCTGAGCTCGGGAGGGGCAGGGGCCTTCGATTGCTATTTGATGTGTAAAAAACACATATGCCAGGTCAATAAAAAGATGAAAGTGTGTGTCCCCTTGGCCCGAGAGTGTAATCCCAACAGGCAGAACTCAGTTGTGGGCGTAAGGGAATGGGAGGACAACGCGGACACCATGGTTGCCATCTCCTGCCATACGGGTAGAAACACCGCACAGGACCAACTATGAAAAAAAATCAACATTTGGTTGTTTACAACAGGAACACTCAGGGGTAAGCATTGGAAACATACATTATAAGTTGAGAGGCGATAGGTAAGTTTGGTGCACATAATTAAATTGAATGAAACAGAGCCTAGGATTACGGGAAATCCCTTTTACTAATTGAAGGACCTGAGCCCATGACACATCCGTAATGGATCCTGGAGTGCAGCATCCCATTTTGCACATGCTCCAGCTTTGCGAGCAGGCGGGGGAGTGTTAAAAGAGGTGTAAATTGTCGTGATGGCTGCGTGCCCACTGTGGAAAACATCATGTGCAGTATCTCTGAGGTAGTTGGTCTGCATCTCCAGCATTCCAGGTTTCTTGCATCTCATGCTGCATAGCGTGATAGGTCAAGAATTGACCAGCTCCTAGACCATAAATATCCACCCTGGCCTGGAAGGACATGATTGTTCTCTTCATTATAAAAGTCCCCTGCGTTTTTGATTGAGGGGAGTATGCAAGGCGGGTTACGAAGCAGGGAGAACTGAATGCTAGGAGCAATCCTTCAACGCCAAGTCATGAGCCCCAAAACACCAATCAGTTAGGAGCATGAAAAATAAAAATATATATACATATATATATTTTTGGGGACAGATAAAGCATGCTCATCTCCACTACAACTTACAGCCCACCAGAAGGATTCAACTAAAGAATGAGGACACCAATCCCCCAGCATGTATACAAGTTTTTAATTGGGTTTTCAAGCCATGAACCCGGTCCAACACCAAAAGAGGCACAAAAAAAACACGGAGATCCACAAACAGCCTAGAAGCACCTATTGTAGCGAGTGGCTATTCCACATGTCCAAGCACGTTACAGAGCCTGCACTACCAAGCCACAAAACTCTGAAGGGAGCACAATGCATAGTGTGTTCCCCCTCCCGTGAAGTAGAAAACTGTAAAAACAGCATGCTCACGTTCAGGCACCAATAAGGCTGGGACAACTCAACACCCAGTTTGAGTAGGACCACTCAGCATGTCTAGCATCACACAATAGACTACATATGATATGCGTAGCTCTAAGCCCATTCCTATAAACCAAACAACATTGTTTTCCTTCCCATGTCACCCCAGGCATGCGAATACAAGAACATAAGGCGTTATGCCTACCACACCTTTCACGGCAGAGCACCTTCCCTGCTGGTAAATGAACAAAACCTAGGAGGTTCCAAGAGACAAACTACACTATGTAAACAATTATGGAACAGTAACAGTACCATTCCAGCACAACACACCAGGGACAACCACTAATTCAACCTTGTCCCCTAATATACCCCCAGAAGAACTTCAACCCAACTCACAGCCAGGTCCAACACAAAAGGTCGAAACGCGTCTGCACATTCCAAGCCAAGGCCAAGAGTTACAATGAACAATTGATTTGAGCAGAAAAGGCACCATAAGCTAAAGCACAATTAAGGTCGCTTAGACAGAATTTCATCTAATCATGCTCTGACATCCATAGGACCTTATATTATACTGTCATAAAAGTGTACAAGGACATTAGGGCAACAGGTCCCAATATTAAATTGGAGCTGGACACTTGAGCACAAATAATACATGCAACACTTATAGGACTTCTAATTCTATGTTGGATGTGTGCAATGTAGGAAACAACGTCTCATTGTACATGAAATGTCTAAATGTAAAATGTACTGTTACTTTGTGTTTTTAACCATTTTTCTCATTTTTGTTTGAGTTTGCAACTTTATGGCATTGAGTTTTGTGTCAAAATGTATGTTACTGCGTACTTGAAATGTAAAAATACAAGCTTAAATAAAACGAAAACAGAGAAAGATGAATATTAACCAACCTAATAACCTGGCACATGAGAATTCATTTGCCAAAACCAGTTGGGTTTCATTTTATTAAAAAAAAGATACGGGAAACACTAGTTTTCGTATAATAGGTAAATTGAGGTAAGGACCGTTCATTGGTTGAACAAAGGTAGAGATACTCGTGCAGCACTCTATCCATGAAATAAGCACAATCTATGGTCTGGGAGGCACTGTTTTTAGTCATCCCGCTTCACGAGCAGGTGGGGGACTGTTAAAAAAGGTGTAAATTAATGTGATGGCCGCGTGCCCACTGTGGATAATATTGTGTGCAGTATCATTGAGATAGTTGGTTCTGCATCTTCAGCATTCCAGGTTTCTCGCAGCTCATGCTGCATAGCGTGGTAGGTCAAGAATTGACCAGCTTCTAGACCATAAGTATCCACCATGGCCTGGAAGGGTATGATTGTCCTCTTCATTATAAAAGTCCCCTGCATTTTTGATCTCCGCTGCCTTCCAAGGAGCAATGTCAACACGCTGGATCATGGCCTGCTTGCGCAGCAATTCCCAGATACCAATTAAAGGAGAGTAAGGGAAGTGGGGACCTCTGGGATGCACATATTTGCACCAGCAGGCACGGGCTACTGTAATCTGTCAACTCTCTCCTTGGGGGCAGATGGCTGTAGGAAGCTGCCTGTTAGACGGGGACCTGGAGGGTCGGCCGAGGACAAGGGGAGAGGCCTCCGGAGAGGGCCATCTCCAGCGATCGTACAGACAAGTAACTTCCCCCCCACAGATTGACACCACACAAGGATGAGGTCAACACTCTTTATATAAGGTTTCTTGAAGCAAGGTTATCAGCGATACAGTGAGATCGGGACACGAGGGTCCTCTCAATTCTAGTCTCTGAGGGGAAAAGGGCAGCGGGACAGTCTTGGTACCGGTCTGGTACCGGTGGTACGATGAATAGCTCACAATCCTCGAGCTCGGAGTTCTGGAAGGTCGGGCCGCGGCAGCGCCAGCAGGCTCGGATGATAAGTCTCACTTGAGAAGGGCCGCGGCAGCGCCAGCCGGCAAGGGCGATGGTTCACACAAGGATGGGCCGCGGCAGCGCCAGCAGGTCCCGACGAAGATGTAGGTTGCTGAGGGCCGCGGCAGCGCCAGCAGGTCCCGACGAGGATGTAGGTTGCAGAGGGCCGCGGCAGCGCCAGCAGGTCCCGACGAGGATGTAGGTTGCAGAGGGCCGCGGCAGCGCCAGCAGGTCCCGACGAGGATGTAGGTTGCAGAAGGCCGCGGCAGCGCCAGCAGGCAGGACGATGGTTCACAAGGCAGGGCTGCGGCAGCGCCAGCAGTCCGTCAAGGATGAGTTCTTCAAGGTGTCTCTCGACTCCAGGATACAACTGCCTTCCTGCTCTGGAGCTGCCCCAGTTATAGGTCTGGCCTCCTTTGATGTCCGGACCCTCGCTCTTGGAGGTCGGAAGGTCCGGGATGAGGGAGTCCAGACACCCAGCAGGGGGGTGGAGCCAGCGCCCGGGGAGGCCGGGGGCGATCGGCACCTGGCGGGGGAGAGCCATCGACACTCCTCTCTCCCATTGACCTGCCAAGTGGTCCGTTCACCTCCTGGGTGGATGGTGGTGCCTCGATGTCGGGGCCTGGCCAGGCCCAGGGTTGGGGTCGGGCTGAGGCCACGCGGCCTCGTGGTGCAGTGTCCAAGATGGCAGCTGGGCCGGCAATGGTGCTGAGGGGGGCCCGGGTCAGCAGATGCTGGGATGTTCGGGAGCAGGCGTCCCGTGGGGGACAGGTTGCGGGTTGCTTCTGTGGGTTGCCCGGGCGGTTCCTCTGGCGACACCGGGAGAGTCTGTGCTCGGACCCTATCATGTGGGGAGGGTGCGGGCCTTTCACGAGGCCTGTCCAACATGCGTCCCCCCCAGCTGAAGGCGGGGAGAGTCACCCATCTTCTTGGGTACTCTCCTCGTCGAGGCAGAAAAAGCGTGACAGGCCATCCGCGTTGGCGTGGTCTTGGCCAGGGCGTTGCTCCACAGTGAAGTCCATCCCCTGCAGGGAGATGGACCATTGCAACAGTTTTGGATTTTCCCCCCGCATCTGCATCAACTATTGCAGGGGTCTGTGATCTGTTTGTACCCTGAAATGGGTACCGAAGAGGTAGGGCCGGAGTTTCCTGAGGGCCCATACTACTGCGAAGGCCTCCCGCTCGATGGTGCTCCAGCGCTGCTCTCGGGCTAGCAGGCGTCGGCTGATGAAGGCCACTGGCTGATCGACTCCCTCGGCGTTGAGTTGAGAGAGGACTGCCCCAATGCCATGATCCGAGGCGTCCGTCTGGACGAGGAATTCCCGGCTGTAGTCGGGGGCCTGGAGCACGGGGGCGGTGCACATGGCGGCCTTCAACTTCTCGAAGGCCGCTTGACAGTCCGGAGTCCAGTTCACGGTTTTGGGGTTTTTCTTGGATGTGAGTTCTGTGAGGGGCCCCACAATGCTGCCATAGGTTTTCACAAACCGTTGGTAGTATCCGGTGAGCCGCAAGAAGGCTCGGACCTCGGTTTGGGTGACGGGTGGCTGCCAGGACTGGATGGCAGCGATCTTGAGCTGGAGGGGGGCCACCAGACCGCTCCCCACTTGGTGTCCGAGGTAGGTCACGGACCCCTGGCCAATCTGGCATTTGCTGGCCTTGATGGTAAGGCCGGCCTGTTGGAGGGCGTGCAGGACTTCTCGGATGTGGTGAAGGTGGTCGGCCCAGTGACAACTGTACACAGCGATATCGTCCAGGTAAGCAGCACTGAATTCTTCGAGGCCCGCAAATACCTGGTTCACGAGTCGTTGGAAAGTAGCTGGAGCGTTTTTCATGCCGAATGGCTTCACTTTGAAATGGTAGTGGCCATCCGGGGTAGAGAAGGCAGATCGTTCTTGGGCTCGGGGTGAGGCCGATCTGCCAGTAGCCCGCTGTCAGGTCGAAGATGCTCAGGTAGCGGGCAGCCCCCATACGGTCAACCAGTTCATCTGCCCGGGGAATGGGGTGAGCGTCGGTTCGGGTGACAGCGTTCAGGCCCCGATAGTCTACACAGAATCGGCGCTCGGGGGTGGTGCCCGGGGCGGCAGCTTTGGGGACCAGTACGACTGGGCTGGCCCAGGGACTGTCGGATGGCTCGATCACTCTGAGTGCGAGCATTTTAGAGACTTCGTCCTGGATGCAGGCGCGCACCCGATCCGGCACTCGGTACGCCCTGTGTCGAATAGGGGGACTATCCCCAGTGTCCACGTCGTGGAGGCCCCAGGGGGTGACCCCCGGGGTGAGCGAGAACAGGTTCGCAAATTGCAGCAGGAGAGCCCGACAGTCTTGGCGTTGATCCGGGGTCAAGGCATCGGAGAGTCGGACCCCTTCCACTGAGCCATCTTTTTCACAGGTCCTCAGTAGGTCAGGGAGGGGCTCGGAGTCTTCTTCCGCCCCACTATCTGTTGCCATCAGTAGGCTGAGCTCCGAGCGTACGAAGTGTGGCTTGAGTCTGTTGGCGTGGAGGACCCGGAGGGGGTTCCGGGGGGACTCCATGTCTATTAGGTAGGTGACAGGGCCCTTGCGATCAATCACTTTGAAGGGCCCCGTCCATTTGTCCTGTAAGGCACAAGGCGCAACTGGAGACATCACCCAGACTTGCTGACCGGGCTCGAACTCAATGGAGGAGGCATGCTGATCGTACCATTTCTTCATGTCCTCCTGACTGGCCTCAAGGTTGGCTTGGGCGAGTTCCCTGAATCGCCGGGTCTGGTTGCGGCGGGTCAGGAGGTACTTATACACGTCCGAGGGGGTCTTCTGGGGGGTCATCTCCCATTCTTCTTTGACCAGGCTGAGGGGCCCCCGGACAGGGTGTCCGTACAGGAGCTCGAAGGGGCTAAAACCGAGGGATTTCTGGGGAACCTCTCGGTAGGCGAAGAGGAGGCACGGGAGCAGCACGTCCCATTGGCGACGTAGGGGTTCTTCCAGGCCCATGATCATCCCCTTGAGAGTGCGGTTAAACCGCTCGACCAGTCCGTTTCCTTGCGGGTGATAGGGGGTCGTGAACCGGTAGGTAACCCCGCACTGCTGCCAGAGAGATTTCATGTATTTGGAGATAAAGTTTGTGCCCCTGTCGCTGACGACTTCCCGGGGGAAGCCCACTTGAGAGAAGATCCCCATTAAGGCTCGGCCTACCACTGGTGCTGTTACGGTCCGAAGGGGAATGGCCTCGGGATAGCGGGTGGCGTGGTCCACCAGGACCAGGATGAACCGGTGCCCCTGTGCTGTTCGGGGGTCCAGGGGCCCCACAATGTCTATTCCCACCCGTTCGAACGGGTGGTGACGACGGGGAATGGTTGCAAGGGTGCTTTGATTTTTCGGCCGCTCTTCCCGCTGGCCTGGCAGGTGGGGCAGGCCTGGCAGTGGTTGGAGACATCATTTCGCATTTTGGGCCAGTAAAAGTGGGTTACCAGGCGGTTGTAAGTTTTGTCTTGTCCCAAGTGCGCAGCAAGGGGGACATCGGGCGCTAAGTTCAAAAGGAAGTCTCTGAAGCGGAGGGGTACCACCAGCACCCGGCTGGCCCCCATCTCAGCAATTCTTTGCTCGCTGTAGAGGAGGTCATTGTCCCAATAGATCCAGTGTGCCCCTGCGGTGTCTCCTGCGCTCTGGGCGAGGGCTTGCTGTCGGAGTCCCTCGAGGGAGGGACAGGTCTTCTGTTCTTGCCGGAATTGTTCCTGGGTGGGTCCACCCTCTTGACGCCACTGGGCCAGTTCTGGAAGGTCCTGGAGCTGAGCGGGCCCTTCTGGGCTTTGCTCTGGGGGGTCAGTACTAAGGGTGTCTCTCTCCGGGACGATCGGGGGAGGAGGTGCTGGCCATTCGGGTTCTTCGGGACTGGGGATGGTGCGGGCGGCCATGGACCGGGTCGTTACGCAGGCCCAGTCCGGGAGGCCCAACATCCCCAAGTGCTCTCTCCTCTCAACGGCTGCCCAGGGGGAACTTTCGAGGTCGTTTCCCAGGAGGCAGTCCACCGGGGCATCATCGCGGACAGTCACATTCAGCATCCCGGACACTCCTCCCCATTCGAAGGGGACGCAGTCCATCCGACACAGGCTCTCTGAATTGTCGGCTGATCGGACGGGGCAAAGAACGTTTGGCAAGATCTGTTCCGGGGTCACCAGATGACAGCGGACTGCCGTCACACTGGCCCGGGTGTCACGCAGGGCTTCGGCCTTGCGCCCATTGATGTTCACCCACTGGCTATATTTTCTCGTGTTGGCGGGTAGGGGAGCCCGCGGGATCATGTCTCTTTCCCCTAGGCAAACCAGGGTCATGGCGGCTGGTTCCCACTTGGGCTGTTCTTGGTCGTACTCTTCATAATCTTCGGGAGCTTGCTCTTCTCCCAGGGCGGCGGCAGCGACCTGGCGGGGTATGGGACTCTGGTTCTTCGGGCAGTTAGGGTCGTTGGCATAGTGGCCGGTCCGCTGGCACCGGTGGCAAGTAACGTTGGCTCGGAACCCTGGACTCATCGGGGGGTTTCCCCTACCAGCCAGGGGCGGGGTGTTGTTGGCGGGAGCCGCCGGGACAGCGTCTCTGCCCCGACCCTGGCCTCCTCCTCCTCGGGGGCGATGGGGACCTTGGTTGGTTCTGTTTGGCTCACTTGGCCCACTTCGGGCAACTCGAGTGCTTTCCCATCGGTCAGCTTCGGCGGCAAGCTGCCGAGGTTCAGTCAGTTTACTGTCGAGGAGGTGCTGCCTGAGCTCGACGAAGCAATTGTTGGAGAGGTGCTCCCACACAATGAGGTTAAAGAGTTGCTCGTAGGTAGTTACGTGGCTGCCCTTGATCCACCGCTCGAAGGCTCGGCTGAAATAGTTCACGTACTCCACCCAAGTTGTACCCGGGATCCGCTTGCAGTCGCGGAACCGCTGGCGGTACATCTCGGGTGTGAGTCCGTATCGAGTGAGGAGGGCGGCCTTCATGTGGTCATAGGATGTCATCTGATGGTCCGGGAGCTGCAGCAGGGCGTCGCGCCCCTCATTGACGAACCTCCCCCATAGCCCGGCTCCCCAGTCACTTCGATCAATCCGGTGGGAGGTCATGGCGATCTCGTAGGCCTTGAACCACTGCTGGATATCGTCGTTCCGATAGTATTCTCTGACGACATCCTTGGGGATGTGGACTTTTGGCTCGGCAGTGCCCGGGGTGTTCGGGCGCTCGGGCACCCCAAGGTCTTTATTCTGTTTTCGCATCTCTATCTCCGCTAGCTTGCGCTCATGTTCGTATGCCAGTTTTTTCTCTTCGAGTTCTCTCTGCCTTTGTTTCTCTTCCCGCTCCTCTCGGAGCCGCAAGTGTTCTAATGTTATCTTTTGTTCCGCCAATTTCAGCTCTCCGTCTAACCGGAGCCGTGCCAACTCTAATTCATGGAGTCTGCTTTTCTCTCGTTCTTGGATCTCCTCCAGGGAGAGACCCGCTCTCCTTCCTTCCGTCGGAGTGGTGTTTGTTTCTGGCGCCTCGCGGTTTTAGTTTTGGGGTACGGCCGTACCCGTTTCTGCCCAAGATTCTAGGGCGTGTTTGAAGTCCTCTTTCGTGCTCAGCCCGGTGGTAGCAATGCCTAGTTCTATGCAAAATTGCTTTAGCTCTCGATGGTTGTACTCTTCTAGTTTCTCCATCTGGAATTTCTCTGTGGATCCGCGCTCTTTTGTTGTCATTGTGGTTGAGTCGTGGGGTGAGTTACTCTCTGTACGATTACGCGTTGGTTCGGATCGCGCCGCTGGCCACCAATGTTAGACGGGGACCTGGAGGGTCGGCCGAGGACAAGGGGAGAGGCCTCCGGAGAGGGCCGTCTCCAGCGATCATACAGACAAGTAACTTGCCCCCCACAGATGGACACCACACAAGGATGAGGTCAACACTCTTTATATAAGGTTTCTTGAAGCAAGGTTATCAGCGATACAGTGAGATCGGGACACGAGGGTCCTCTCAATTCTAGTCTCTGAGGGGAAAAGGGTAGCGGGACAGTCTTGGTACCGGTCTGGTACCGGTGGTACGATGAATAGCTCACAATCCTCGAGCTCGGAGTTCTGGAAGGTCGGGCCGCGGCAGCGCCAGCAGGCTCGGATGATAAGTCTCACTTGAGAAGGGCCGCGGCAGCGCCAGCCGGCAAGGGCGATGGTTCACACAAGGATGGGCTGCGGCAGCGCCAGCAGGTCCCGACGAAGATGTAGGTTGCAGAGGGCCGCGGCAGCGCCAGCAGGTCCCGACGAGGATGTAGGTTGCAGAGGGCCGCGGCAGCGCCAGCAGGTCCCGACGAGGATGTAGGTTGCAGAGGGCCGCGGCAGCGCCAGCAGGTCCCGACGAGGATGTAGGTTGCAGAAGGCCGCGGCAGCGCCAGCAGGCAGGACGATGGTTCACAAGGCAGGGCTGCGGCAGCGCCAGCAGTCCGTCAAGGATGAGTTCTTTAAGGTGTCTCTCGACTCCAGGATACAACTGCCTTCCTGCTCTGGAGCTGCCCCAGTTATAGGTCTGGCCTCCTTTGATGTCCGGACCCTCGCTCTTGGAGGTCGGGAGGTCCGGGATGAGGGAGTCCAGACACCCAGCAGGGGGGTGGAGCCAGCGCCCGGGGAGGCCGGGGGCGATCGGCACCTGGCGGGGGAGAGCCATCGACACTCCTCTCTCCCATTGACCTGCCAAGTGGTCCGTTCACCTCCTGGGTGGATGGTGGTGCCTCGATGTCGGGGCCTGGCCAGGCCCAGGGTTGGGGTCGGGCTGAGGCCACGCGGCCTCGTGGTGCAGTGTCCAAGATGGCGGCTGGGCCGGCAATGGTGCTGAGGGGGGCCCGGGTCAGCCAATGCTGGGATGTTCGGGAGCAGGCGTCCCGTGGGGGACAGGTTGCGGGTTGCTTCTGTGGGTTGCCGGGGCGGTTCCTCTGGCGACACCGGGTGAGTCTGTGCTCGGACCCCATCATGTGGGGAGGGAGCGGGCCTTTCACGAGGCCTGTCCAACACTGCCTCTGTACATACTATACCAAAGTAAGGTATAGTGTGCACGAAGGCAAGACCTGTAGATCCCCAGAAGCTTACGTAAAAAATACTAAAATCTTTATTTGTGGTAGTGTAGTCGAGCAGTTAGGCTTATCAGAGGAATGTGTTCAGCATTTGTTGTACACATTCAGGTAAGAAATTATTACACACACTAAAAAACTCAATCCAAGACCAATTGTTTTGTATAACATTTTTTTAATTTTATTTTCGATCCAAGAGGAACTCAGTTACAGGTAAGTAACAGTTTCAAGAATAGCAATAATACTTTTCAAGATGCAGTAGGAATTGTTTTGCAAGGCAGTAAAAACACTTTGCAGTAAATAGAAATACTTTGGTATCATCAATCCGCAATTGTAGAACTTAGCAATTGTAGAAGATAGAAATTTAAATGCAATAGGAGAAATGCAATGTAATCCTATTGGAGGAAAACAGTTATATGCGTTAGCAGTTTAGTACACGACTTACTCTTCCAGTCTTCGGGGGCTTAGACTATCACTGGGCAAGGGCCAGATTGAAGTAGGTACTACACCACCAGCTGCACTGGGCAGCCGGGTGCAGAGATCACTAGGCCCAATGTTAATCAATGGAGATTGGGGGCACCCACAAGAGGTGCGTTTGGCAGGTAAGTACCTGTGGTTTCAGGGCAGAGGCCCGAGGATTAAAGCAAGAATGGTGGGCCGCAAGGCAGTACCAACCTTACACCACGAGTGGCACACGGGCGGCCAGGTGCAGGGTGCAAATCAGCATTGGTTGCCCAGTGCGTTTCAATGGGGAATCTTGTTTGCACAAAGAGACTGCAGGCTCAGACCAGGAGGCTGGATGAAGATGACCACCAGCCGGGCAGGTAAGTCGAGATGTCGAAGGAGGGCTGGGCACCGTCGGCTGGGTTCCCCAAGGTCGGCAGGCTGAGGATGCAGGGTGCCCTTCGGTGTCGGATTTTCTCTACTGAAGCCTGTAGCGGTCAGGGAGACCCTTCAAGATGAGGCTGCAGGTGTCTTTTTGGAGTCCAGGGGAGGTCAGCCAATGCTGGATTCAAGGTCAGGATCACCGGGGAGACTTAGCTGGACAGGTGAGCCACTTAGACTTGGGCTGTGGGCTTCGGATGCAGAGTGGGCAAGGGTTGCGAATCTGCTTGGATCCGGAGTCCCTTGAAGTTGCAGTTTTCTCCACAGGGCAGCTGTCCTCAGGAGATCAGGTCTTTGTTGTAGCTTGGGCTGTCTTACTTTGGTCCTGGAAGTCGCCTGACCACAGGACAGGCGCCGTCTCCTTCATAGGGTCTTTGAGCAGGAGACAGGCTGCCAGGGCTGGGGCCAAATCAGCAGGTGTCTTATAGGCTCAGCGTCTTCTTTGTTCTTTTCTTCTAAGGTCACCGGAATCCTTGGATAAGGTTCAGGGAAACTCCTAAATACTGAATTTAGAGGTGTTACAGGTACTGGCAGGTAGTAGCCAATGGGCTACTTTGCCTTTAGGGTGACTTCACATTTTGTATGTCCCCTCCCTCTGGGGAGGGGGCATCCCCTAACCTGATTGGCTAAAATCCTTCCATTCAAGATGAAGGATTTCCTAAGGGGGTTCACTTCAGCTCTGGATACCTTAGGGGTGGTCCTGGCTGAGAGGGGTCTCACCTCTCCTGACTACTAATTTTCCCGCCGACCTTGCCAACAAAAGTGGGGCTTTGTCAGAGAGGCGGGAAACTCCACAGGCGGGAGAGGCCTTGAATAGCATTGTAAAAGGCAGGAAGCCTTTGAGGCTCACCCCCCTGAATGCTGTTCCTGCTAGTGGGTAGGTGTGAAGCACCTCCACCCAAGCAGGTTTTGTGCCCGGCCATGAGAGCACAAGGGCTCTCACCTCAGGGGGTCAGAAACATGTCTGTGTGTGGCAGGCTGGTGCAGACTAGTCAGCTGTACACTAGTGTGTTGATATTTTCTCAAGGGACATCTCCTAGAGGCCTTCTGAGTGTATTTTACAATAAATCTAGCACTGGCATCAGTGTGGGTTTATTGTGCTGAGATGTTTGGTACCAAACTTAGCTTTCAGTAAAGCCATCATGGAGCTATGGAGTTTGCAATAACAAACTCCCAGCACATGCACTCAATATGGCTTCACAGCACATACAATGTCTAAGAATGGATTTAGCCACTTCCATGCGTCGTACAGCTTACAGTGGGCGTGTGCTTCGGACGGCCAGGGGCCATCCGATCTGCGCACGCGTCAAATTCGCCCGCACCACTGCGGAATGTGCGCCTTGGCGAAGCGGTTAGACACTATAGGGACATATTGCTCATGCAGCTATGGCCTCACTTGTGGTATAGTGTACCCTGCCTTAGGGCTGTGAGGCCTGCTAGAGGAGTGACTTACCTATGCCACAGGCAGTGTAAGGTAGGCATGGCACAAAGGGATGTGTCACTTAAACAACAGAAGTGTGAAGCCAACAAATGAAGAGCCAGCAAGAGGGGTCACACTTGTTTTTTTAAAAGAACTCTCACTCTCCAACCTGGTTGGTGACATGCATCATCATTGGGTTCCCACCAGAGAGGCCGAGTCACTCCCGGGTGTGCTATGACACCTGACTACAGCGTAGCTGGTTTTTTGTGTTTCGTGAGTGTGAAAAGTGATAGTGAAAACATTTATTAAAAATGTCTTGATTTCATCCAGAAAAAAAGTTTATTAGTGGAAAATCAGGCACAGTTAATAGCAGTGTGGTGGATGTTTTGGGCTGGATAAATTGACCAGCTACATCCTGTGTGACAAAAGGAGTGTGGTAAACATGTTTCTGCCTCCAATCGCCCTTAGTGAGGCATTCGTCAGGACCATATACACGGCGGTATGCGCACGCTAAAGAGCACCGTGACCTGTGGTAGTAAAAAATACCATTGCAACTTACGGTTTTAAGTGGGGCCCTCAGAATTCCCCCCACGGGGTCCATCTGATGGGCGAATCCAGGTGTCAAACAGGTGCCTGGCTTTGGAGTACGTGTGACTACAAGCCACCGCCCCACACAGGGACCCATGGTGTAAGGCAGACACTATATAGTCACTTTGGCTTTCAGGAATTCTGAGGGCCCCACTTAAAACCGTAAGTTGCATCTGTATTTGTTACTACCACAGGTAAGTGTGTACCTTAGCGTGCACATTCCACTTTGGTATATGGTCCTGACGAATGTCTCGCAATTTACGAGTCATTTGTTTATTTGAAAAGCCTACAACTTGGACTACTTTTCCTGAGAGGTGGAGGTCTGGAACTTCTACTAGTCTAGCTGTGGAACAGGTAGCACCTGCATCAATGAAAATAATATACAATATTCATTAATCTTCTGGTTAACCTCTAGGACTGAACCAAGCATGCAATTCTCCTCCCGTCTCAGACACCATCATTGTGCTTGACTTGGTCCAGAAGGGAGTGTAGCTGCAAAATGTGGAAAATTGTTATTTACTGAATGTTTTTTACTGAAGTTTTAAATTTGGTTGAAATCTTTGTGTACTATTCTTCATAGGTTGTTGTAGGACTGGTGCTGAAGGCATATTCCCATTGATTGTCCTTGTAGTGTGCACGTTCTGCCCAGATGCTGGAAGAACTGGGACCATTCACTGCATATCCTATCCTATCCCATTCTGTGCTATTGGAATAGCGTTCAAATTCCTACTCTGCTCTATGGGATTAATTTGAAGAACCGTTTAGATCTTATTTTGAAATGTATTCACATTAAATTTACAATGACTTTTTCAGTGTCCCCCTCTACCAAAAATGGGACATGCTTCTGATTTCATTTGAATATTGTTAGTGTCAATGCAAAGCTCCAGTGAACCTGACTCCAGTGAACCTGAACTGCAGCGACGACCTGCAACACAAGATCTGTATTTCCTGCTACAGCATTGGTAGCCCGTGGTGACTGCCAATGCAAATTTCCAACAATGATCGTCCTTGACTCCCGACAGGATCTTCATGCTACACTGATGAACATCCATGACACCTGGCCTGCTGTTTGGGATACAGCGATGACCATCTGCAACACTTTATCTGCTCCTTGCAGCCTCCTCCACCATGAACGGAAATCTTCGAGCTGAACTATAGAAGGTAACGTTTTCAGCTGGACTAACCTGGCCCTGTATTTAGCCTGTGCTTCATCACGATCGGCCTGAACTTGTAACTTTTACCTGGTCTCCCATGACAAGATAACCGCGAGTGGTGCTTTGTGCTATTAGACGCTATACTTACCTGAAATCTTTGAAACTGCATATCTTTGACTGACTGGCACATCTCCATTTCTTCAGATTTAATTTTTGTCGTTTTAGTGTCAAAAAATGTATTAAAGTTTACTCTATTTTTCTAAATTGGTGTGGTATTTTTCTTGTGTTGTGCTTTCACTTTATTACTGTTTGAGTGCTGCATAAATACTTTACACATAACTTCAAATTTAAACCGTGATGACGTATGCATACACCAGTGGAATGATGCGAGTGCTGTGTACTTCCATTTTTTATTTACTGATCCAAGATGACGAACACCACTTGGACCGGTAAATTAAAACATAAAACTTTTTTTGCATGAAATTTCAAATAAAAAAAGCACTGCCGAAGTGGAAGGCAATGGGCAAACAAAAGAAGGAGCGATTGGGCCAAGACAGGGAAAGCATCGCACGAGAGAGAGCGCAACATCACAATGCTTTCTCATTTTTTTTTTTTATTTCAGTAAATTTTGTATTGAAATTATATATACACGGTGCATTACACTTACATAGGTAGCAATAGACGAGATTCAGAAAAAAGACGCCCCCGGGGGGGGGGGGGCACAGAGGTAACAATATCATTGGCTTTGGCATTTCTGACTGGCTGCGTAGTCTTGGCATTGCATCCTGTTGTTCGTGTCATCTTGTGGGTTACGTCTCGGCTCTCTGCCCCGTTTTCCCCGCCCTCCCCGTATCTGCGGTCGGGCTGTGTATACATTTGTGTGGCCAGTGAGATTGTCCCTTTGGCTGCCATTGATTTATCCACCCCCACAGTGGTAGGAAAAGAGAAAGAGAAGGAGCAAAAGGTGAGAGGTATAGGGAGAGTTTAGTTGGTTGTGGTTCTGGAGGGCATATTTTTTTTTTTGATTTCAGTAAATTTTGTATTGAAATTATATATACACGGTGCATTACACTTAGATGGGTAGCAATAGACGAGATTCAGAAAAAAGACGCCCCCGGGGGGTGGGGCACAGAGGTAACAATATCATTGGCTTTGGCATTTCTGACTGGCTGCGTAGTCTTGGCATTGCATCCTGTTGTTCGTGTCATCTTGTGGGTTACATCTCGGCTCTCTGCCCCGTTTTCCCCGACCTCCCCGTATCTGCGGTCAGGCTGTGTATACATTTGTGTGGCCAGTGAGGTTGCCCCTTTCGCTGCCATTGATTTATCCACCCCCACAGTGGCAGGAAAAGAGAAAGAGAAGGAGCAAAAGGTGGGAGGTATAGGGAGAGTTTAGTTGGTTGTGGTTCTGGAGGGCATGCGTTACTATTCTAGGCCGGATTATGACTCCTGCAGGAGCTTCGCTCGCTACGATGTTTAC
Organism: Lissotriton vulgaris; assembly: GCF_964263255.1. NCBI lineage: Eukaryota > Metazoa > Chordata > Amphibia > Caudata > Salamandridae > Lissotriton > Lissotriton vulgaris. Next base: position 1,259,099,642 of record NC_141696.1, read on the forward strand.
GGCGGCTTGTGCGAGGACAGGTAGTTGTCCAGAGAGTGCCACATTTCGCGCTTTGTGTGTGTTATCGGTGTGTGGTTGGCCGTTTTGGTATCTGCCCCCCTTAGAAAGGTGACCCAGTTGAACCAGGTTTTGAAAGAGGCTTTCCCCGTGTCTTTCCAGTTGTTCTGTACTGTCTTGACCGCTGCTGTCAATAGTGGGTCAATCAGGTCCTTGTCCTCTCTGGATTTGATTGTTTGGGTCATAAAGCCTGTGGCAAAGCTGTGAAACTCGAGCTGGAGTGGGGTGCCTGTTATGTTGTTTATAAGTTCGCCTATCTTGCGCCAGAATTTTTTTTACCTTGGGGCAGTGAAAGATCAGGTGTGCTAGATCGCCTTTCTGTCTGTTACAGTTCCAGCATGTGTCATTTTCACGGATCCCTACAGAGGCTAGGCGGGCGGGGGTCCAGTATGTTTTGTATAACAGCCAGAATTTGGTTTGGTTTAGGGTGGTCGTTACTTTCTTTCTCGAGGTGGATGTCCAGAGGGCGGACTTTTCTTTCTCACTGAGTTCCCTCCCCATTAGTGTTTCCCAGTAGGCCGTGGCTTTAATGTTAAGTTTGGTGGATCTTGGGCACAGGGCTTTGTAGAGGTATGCTACCTGGTGTCCTGTTCTATTTAGGTTGGTAGCATACTGCAGTATTGAAGGTGTTTGTTTGTTGAGGCCTGCCTTGCTAATCGCTACTTTGATCTTAAGGAAGTTGTATAGCTCAATGCTGTCTAGTTTGTGTTCGTTCTTGAGTGAGTCAAAGGTGGTGTGTGTGCCTTGGGTGTGTAGTTGACTAGCTGTGGAGATTCCGTGCGTGTACCAGGAGTGCATGTCTAGTGTTCTGTTCCTATATTTGATCTTGGGGTTGTGCCATATAGACTCCCACTGAGTGTTTCTCACGCTTGTGTCCAACATCCTGTCTATCTTGAGGAGGGCCGTCCTGGTGTTCCTCAGTAAGGGGTTGTGCTTGATTGCGGGGTGTTTGGTTGCTGTGAGGAGGGCGATGGGCTCCATTCCTTCTAGTAGTCTCCTCTCTAGGAGAGCCATGCTGGGGTGTAGTCTTGTTTGGGAGTGACCCAGTACTGCCCCTGTTTCGCTATGCATGCAGTTTGGAAGGTTTTGAAATTTTTTATATTTAGGCCCCCCAGGTCCTTAGCTTGCCTGAGTTTTTGCAGGCTAATTCAGGGTTTTTTGTCCTTCCATAGGAAGTTATTGATTAGCTTATCTAGCTTTTTGTGGAAATCCACTGTGTTAATCAGCGGGAGCATGTTGAGCATATAGTTCACTATCGGTGTGAGCATCATTTTGATTGTCTCCACTCTCAGCCACCATGTGGTGAATTTGGGTGACCACCCTTCTACTCTCTCTTTCAGTTTGCATAGTATCGCTTGTTCGTTCTGGTGTAATGTGGACTTGAGATCTCTCTCGAAGAGCAGGCCCAGGTACTTAATGGATTTTTTCTGCCATGTTAGCCCTGATTCTCCCACTACAGTCTTCATGGTGTGTACGTTCAGAGGTTTGCATTCTGATTTTTCTCTGTTTAGTTTGTATCCTGATACATGTGCATACTGCTCTATGGTGTCCATGAGGGCCTTTATTGACTTCTCTGGGTTCTCTTTGTGATAAGGACGTCGTCAGCATAGGCTGCTAGCTTCACCGCCTCTCCCCCCATAGGAATTCCTGTTATGTCTTTGTTCGTTCTTATCATATTGAGCAGTGGGTCTATCGCCAGTAGGAAGAGGGCCGGTGATAGCGGGCACCCCTGTCTAGTGCCGCGTTCTAAGGTGAGTAGTTCTGATGTCCCTCCGTTTACTACAATGAGTGCTTTGGGCTCATTGTAGAGTGCAAGTACCATCTTCCTGTAGTTAGGTCCCAGGCCAAATGTCTGCATGCACTGGTCCAGGAATGGCCAGGACACTCTGTCAAAAGCCTTCTCTGCGTCTAAGGCTATCATGACTGTGGCGTTGTCGCTTTTAGAGGCATGGTTGATTATGTGGCAGAGCAGTCTAGTGTTGTTATGGGACATTCTGTTTTTGAGGTAGCCTACCTGTGAGCAGTGTATGAGTTTGGGTAGGTGTGCATTGAGTCTGGCTCTAATCAACATCTTCAAGAGCCAAGGGTATATCTTAGCGCCAAGACGCCTTCGGGCATTTGCGCGCTCTATAAATTGATAAATCAAATCAAATCAAATAAAATCAGTCGCTAGAATTTTCGCATATATTTTGCAGTCCACGTTTATGAGGGAGATTGGTCTGTAGTTCTTGGGGTGTTGCGTGTCTTTCCCTTCTTTGGGTATTACTATGATGTTAGCTTCTGCCATTGTTGGTGTCATGTGGCCTTGTTGGACGCAGTTTGAGAACACGTCAGTCATCATGGGCTTAAGTATGGGTAGGAATTGCTTGTAGAATTTCGCTGTGAGACCGCCTGGGCCTGGGGCTTTGTTATCTTTGAGGCTGCCTACTGCCCTTTCTATTTCATCGCCTGTAATGTCTGATTCTAGTGTTTCACGCTGGTCGTCAGTGAGTGCTGGCATTGTTATATTGTCAAGGAGTGCCTTACCTCCGTCACTGCCTAAGGTGGTGTCTCTTTTGTAGAGCTGCTCGTAGAAGTCTTTAAAGACATTGAATATCTCCTTGTTTCAATCAATCAATCAATCGAAGCATTTGTATAGCGCGCTACTCACCCGGAGGGTCTCAAGGCGCTTGGGGAGGGGGGGTCCGCTACTGCTCGAACAGCCAGGTCTTGAGCTGCTTCCTGAAGGCGAGGGTCCTGGGTCAGGCGGAGGTGGGTCGGGAGGGAGTTTCAGGTCTTGGCGGCGAGGTAGGAGAAGGACCTTCCCCCTGTGGTGGCTCTTCGGATGCGGGGGACGGCGGCGAGGGCGTGGCCGGTCGATCGAAGCTGGCGTTTGGGAGCGTAGAAGTTGAGGCGGCTGTTGAGGTATCCTGGGCCTTGGTTGTGCAGGGCTTTGTGTGCGTGGGTGAGGAGACGGAAGGTGATTCTCTTGTTGACCGGGAGCCAGTGCAGGTCTCTCAGGTGTCCGGAGATGTGGTTGTGATGGGGGATGTCCAGGATGAGTCGTGCTGAGGCGTTCTGGATCTGCTGGAGTCTCTTCTGGAGTTTGGCGGTGGTTCCGACGTAGAGGGAGTTGCCGTAGTCCAGTCGGCTGGTGACGAGGGCCTGGGTGACCGTCTTCCTGGTCTCGGTGGGGATCCACCGGAAGATCTTGCGTAGCATGCGTAGGATGTTGAAGCACGACGAGGAGACGGCGTTGACTTGTCTGGACATGGAGAGGGAGGAGTCCAGGATGAAGCCCAGGTTGCGTGCGTGGTCTGTTGGTTTGGGTGCGCTGCCTAGGGCGGGGGGCCACCAGGAGTCGTCCCAGGCGGAGGGTGAGGATGCCAGGATGAGGACTTCCGTCTTGTCCGAGTTCAGTTTCAGGCGGCTGTTCTTCATCCATTCGGCTACCTCTTTCATCCGTTCGTGTAGGTTGGCTCTGGCGGTGGCGGGGTCGTTGGTGAGGGAGAGGATCAGCTGGGTGTCATCAGCGTAGGAGATGATGTTGAGGTTGTGCTGGCGTGCGATGGCTGCGAGGGGACTCATGTAGACGTTGAAGAGGGTTGGGCTGAGTGAGGAGCCTTGAGGGACGCCGCAGATGACTTCGGTGGCTTCGGATCTGAACGGGGGGAGCGGACTCTCTGTGTCCTTCCGGCGAGGAAGGAGATGGTCCACTCCAGTGCCTTCTCCTGGATTCCGACGTTGCTGAGGCGCTGTACTAGGGTACCGTGGCAGACAGTGTTGAAGGCCGCGGAGAGGTCTAGGAGGATGAGGGCCGCTGTTTCTCCGTTGTCGAGCAGAGCTCGGATGTCATCGGTGGCTGCGATCAGGGCGGTCTCGGTGCTGTGGTTGGCCCGGAAGCCAGACTGCGAGAGGTCGAGGGATCTGTTCGTCTCGAGGAAGGCGGCCAGCTGCTTGTTGATGGTCTTCTCGATGACTTTAGCGGGGAACGGGAGCAGAGAGATGGGTCGGTAGTTCTTGAGGTCGGTGGGGTCGGCTGATGGCTTCTTTAGTAGGGCGCTGAGTTCGGCATGCTTCCAGTTCTCCGGGAAGGTGGCGGTGTTGAAGGAGGTGTTGATGATGTCCCGCAGGTGGGGTGCGATGACAGCGTCAGCCTTGTTGAAGACGTGGTGAGGGCAAGGGTCGGTCGGAGAACCGGAGTGGATGGAGTTCATCGTGCGGACGGTGTCTTCGGTGCTGATCGGGGTCCAGGCGCGGAGGGTGGTGGTGGGGGGCGGTGGTACGGTCGTGGCGTGCGTCGGTTGAGTGCTGAAGCTGTTGTGTATGTCCGCGATCTTGTTGTGGAAGTAGGAGGCGAGGGAGTTGCAGAGGTCTTGCGAAGGGGTGTGTCACGTTTCAAGCCAGATAGTGGGACTACAGATCCCAGAATGCTTGCTGTAGTCCCTTTACTCTGTCTCTACCTGTCCATGTCCGTTTTCTATTTATTTCCTCTCAGCGCTTGCCGCGGTGCTTGTCACCTGTGTTCTTCGTACCTTGGACTGAGCCTCGTGGAATCTTGTGTTTGCCCTGGGATTGTGTTCTGACACAGAGTCGGGAAGCTACTTCCTCGCCCGCTTGTGTCGGAGTGTGGACGCTGGGATCAGCGGAAAGCAGCGTTGGGGAGCCGCGCTGGAAAGGAGCCGCGCTGAATGTAGGAGACAGAGAGCAGCGTCGGGGAGCCGCGCTGGAAAGGAGCCGCGCTGAAAGCAAAGCAGCGTGGAGGAGTCGCACTTACACGGATAACGGCGGTGGAGCCGTGTGGTGAGCTGGGGTACAAGTTGTGCCCTGAAATCGGATCACAATCTAGGAAGTGTGCCGTTTAACACTATATGACTCCAGTGACCTACTTTAGTCCGTGTGTATTCTAGCGGTTGCTAGCATAGAAGAGTGGTTTTTGAAACTCTTCTGTTTATTTTGCACAACTGTTTTTTGACCTCTGTTGTTTTTATGGCAATGGTACCTTGCTGAACATTTTGTGGAATTGTATTGAGCCGTTGAGTGGCTCGGATTCAGAACTCTTTAACCGTGGGTTTATTTTGTGTATGACTTTTGGAAACATCCTATTGGATCTCTGATCTTATGGTTTACTACACCAGACTGTGACATCGCTGATGAGTACTTTAGAAGCCGTTTGCTTCTACCCTGATAAAAGGATTCTGGGCAGATCCTTTCTTCTTTTCTTTTCTTTTCTTTTTCCTATTTTGCCTTCTTTTTCATTACACTAGAGTGGAAGCCTTATTGAGTAAGTGCCAGTCCTTCTATATAATACAGAGAAAGATAGAGAAGGGGAGGGCGATAGGTAACTGTCTTGCTTTTGTATCCCTGTGCAGGTACCTATCTACAACCGCAACGTTTGGCGTTTTCTCCTGTTGTCAAAGTCCTGTAGATGGTTTCTGGCTGCCACATCTTTATATTTTATTTATCCACTTTTCCCCTTCCCTGGACCGGGTCCTATAGGCAAGTGTTGATCTTACGCTTGTCTGTGGTACCGAGTCTAGGGTGGAAGGAAGTTCACTTCGACCTCGCTCCTGCTGTACTGGATATCCAGGTTAGTCAGTCTGGCTAATCGTGACAGAGTGACAAGCCCACGTTCTACTACAGCCTGAGCGATGGAGACTGAGAATATATTAGCATCTATGTTGGAAGCCCTTAACGCTTTACGGGTGGAGGTAGATGCCGTTAGAGGGGAAAATCATGAAATGAGAAAGGAGATGGGTACTCTACGTCAGGAAGTAGCGGGAATGGCACGTACCAGTCCTGCTGGTTCAAGAGGAGCCCATTACATTAAAGAAGCTACTTTCCAACCTCTGACACACACTCAGAACCCCACGGTACAGGGAGGTGGGCCAGGCCCTTCTACCATTCAAGTAGTGCAACCAATTCAATTGCCTCTGGCGCCTCCAGAAAGGTTTTTGGGGGACCCTAAGAAATTTGGTACCTTCCTGGGTCAGTGTAGGTTACATTTTTTATGTAAGCCAACGGTATTCCCTGATGATCATTCCAAAACAGCCTTTATGTTGTCATATTTGGGGGGTAACGCAGCTAGTTGGTCGTTCCCGCTCATTGAAAGGAAAGATCCTGTTTTAGATGACTTTGAGGGGTTTTGCGATGAGATGCGTAAATTGTTTGATCGTAAGGCACATATGTTGTCATTAGATAGAGAGTTGATTACATTGAAACAAGGATCCCAAGACTTGTTGTCTTATATTACCAATTTTAATCGTCTTGTTGTTGAAACTGATTGGCCAACCTTGAAGAGAATCTCCTTGTTCTACCAAGGATTGCGAGGAGAGTTAAAGGATGTATTGGCGCAGGTAGTTACGTTGCCCACTACCTGTGAAGAACTTATTGACCTCACTGTTCAGCTGGACCATCGCTTACAAGAACGCAGAGGCGACAAACATCGGTATGATTTCCGGTTTCCCATGGTCAAACCTAAAGCTGCGGCAGAAAGCGCTACAACCTCTGATACCCCTGTACCAATGCAAATCGGAGGTGTAAGAGGACCCTTATCTGCAGAGGAGCGTACTCGCAGACGAACTCTAAAACTCTGCATGTACTGTGGGAAATCTGGACACTTCAATAGAGAATGTAGAGCAAAGACCAAAGGTACCCGTTCTCTTTCTGTGGTGGAACATCCTCTTAATGTGGCGGGAAACGAGAATGCTCAAGCGAGTCTCAGACCCCTTGAGCCCAGACACCGAACAAGAGGTCTACCATGCCGTAGCCAATACTATGCAGCCAGCTGTCCCCCACATGAATGTCTGTGTTACTATACAATGGCCAGGTGGTCAACCTGTGATGGTACATGCCATGTTGGATAGCGGAGCAACAGGAAACTTCATTGATCTGCAATATGCCAAAAGACTTGGAATTCCTTGTATCCAAAAAGAGACCCCTGAAGCGGTGAAGGCAGTGGATGGGTCTGACTTAACTTCCGGGCCGGTGTGTTACCATACAAGTCAGTTGGTGATGCGAGTGGGACAAAATCATCATGAATATATCGCATTTGATTTGATAGATGCCCCGCAGTTCAAGCTAATATTGGGAATGCCCTGGTTAACTTTGCATGATCCTGTTGTTAAATGGGCTGCTCGTACTATCACCTTGAGTTCCACGTACTGCAAGGACCATTGTTCTCTCCCTTGTATCCATGAGACAATACACGTGGAAACCCCAGCAAGCACCCTAGCTGGAGCAGGAATACATCTCGAAGTGAATGCCATCTCCTCTCTTCCTGAGGTGTATAGCCAGTATCGAGACGTCTTCGATGAGAAAGAAGCCAGCAAACTACCCCCTCATCGGGATTATGATTGTGTGATCGAATTAGAACCTGGGGCCAATATTCCCTGTAGCAGAATATACGCTCTCACAGAGGCAGAAAATGTTTACCTTCAGGAGTATTTAAAGAAGCTCTTAGCCTCAGGTTTCATACGTCCCTCCACGTCTCCCGCATCATCTCCTCTATTCTTTATCCCGAAGAAAGAAGGGGGTTTACGAACCTGTATCGACTACAGAGCCATCAACAGGGTAATCCGGAAGAACAGATACCTTCTTCCATTGATACCAGTGCTATTGGATCAGCTGAAGGATGCGACGATCTTCACCAAACTTGATCTGCGGGGGGCATACCATCTGGTGCGGGTTCGTCGAGGTGACGAATGGAAGATTGCATTCCGCACTAAATATGGGCTCTACGAATATCAGGTGATGCCCTTTGGCTTGTGCAATGCCCCGGCGGCATTTCAATTTTTTATGGATGAGGTGCTGAGGGGTTTATTGGATGTGTCATGCATAGTGTATATTGATGATATCCTCATCTACTCTGCCACACAGGAGGATCATATTATGCATGTAAAAGAAGTGTTGGAACGCCTACAATGACACGAATTATATGCCAAATTGGAGAAATGTTTGTTCCATGCCACTGAAGTGGAATTCCTTGGATACATCATTGGCCCTAAGGGATTGCAAATGGATCACAAGAAGATTCAAGCCATCACACAATGGGAATCACCAGCTAGTGTAAAAGCGTTGCAAAGCTTCATTGGTTTTGCTAACTTTTATCGTCGATTTATACAAGGATTTTCCAGGATTATACAGCCGTTAACCCTTCTCTTGAGGAAAGGAGCTACATTTAAGTGGACTGAAGCTGCAGAACAGGCTTTTCAAACCCTGAAAACATGTTTTATTTCGGCGCCCATCTTACGGCATCCAGATGCCAGTCAGCCATTTGTGTTGGAAACAGATGCATCGCATTTTGCTATTGGTGGGGTATTATCCCAGCGGAATCCAGATACAGGCCAGCTGCACCCAGTAGCCTATTTCTCCAGAAAGTTGTCTGCTAGTGAGGTTAATTACAGCATAACCGATAAGGAGCTATTGGCGATCAAGCGCGCATGCGAAGAATGGAGACATCATTTGTTGGGGGCAAGACACACCGTGGAAATCTTTACGGATCATAGAAACCTCCTCTTCCTGAAGAGTGCAAAAGCTTTAACACCTCGTTAATTGCGGTGGTCGCTGTTTTTCTCTGACTTTGACTTCATCATCAAGTATCGACCTGGCCCACAAAATGGCAAAGCGGATGCTTTATCAAGACCTGAATCCGTGCTAAGGAACCAGTCTTCAGAGATGGAGGATCCCCCCTATCTTTTACACAGAGCATCTTTCACTCCAACAGTAGCAGCAATTGTCGGTCCTGCGGATTTCCTGAAACTAGTCGAAGATAAAAGCAACCTTGTAGACGCACAAGCCTGGTTAGCCAAGGAGCCACTGCAACGGCAGAAGAAAGATAAACTCCTCTTCAGAAACAATCAGTTGTTCCTACCAGACCATGAAGTACAAGGTTTAGTCCTTCGATGGACCCATGACTCGTCTTTGAGTGGACATCCAGGTATGCTCAAGACTTTCCAGACGACCTCCAGGTACTTTTGGTGGGAAACCATGCGGAAAGACATTGAAGAATACGTTACCAAGTGTCCCATATGTATTCAGGCTAAAGCACAACATCAACGAAGCATTGGATTGTTGCGTTCTATCCCTGTTCCTCCCTATCCATGGCATACAGTTTCAATGGACTTCATAGTAGAAATGCCTATCAGTTTCGCAACAACACTATCCTAGTGGTGGTGGACCATCTCACCAAAATGGGTCATTTTATTGCATTACCCAAATTACCCACCTCAGGTGAATTAGCTATAGTTTTTCTACAGAATGTAGTACGGTTGCATGGACTTCCATCTGTTCTAATAACAGATAGAGGCACTCAGTTCACATCAAAGTTCTGGAAAGCATTGTGTGAAGTGATGCAAATAGATGCTAGACTATCCACGAGTTACCATCCGCAGACGGATGGTAAAACAGAAAGACTGAATCAGACGCTAGAGCAGTATTTAAGGTGCTTTACATTACAACAGGAGGAAGAGTGGAGGACGTTGTTGTGGATGGCTGAGTTTGCCTATAATAACACGACTCACTCTTCGTTAGGATGCTCTCCTTTCTTTTGCCTCACTGGGTATCACCCCAATTCTTTGCCATTTGATCAGTTATGCCCTTCCTCTCATCCCTCCATACAACAACATCATGCCCACCTTCAGGCCGTTTTGCAGTCTGCCAAAGAGCAATTGGAGGCAGCCAGAAACCGTGACAAATTGCAGGCAGACCGAAAGAGAACCCCAGAACCTTGCTATGTAGTGGGTGACAAGGTATGGTTGAGTACTAAATATTTGAGGTTGAAGGGCAACACACGTTTACAACCTAAGTTCGTGGGTCCGTATCCCATTGTTGCTGTGATCAATCCAGTAGCCATGAAATTAAAGCTTCCTTCTTCTTGGCACATTCATCCCGTTTTCCATGTGTCCTTACTGAAACCATACATTCAAGGGACAAGAGCTGTGGCCAAACCTCCGCCTGTGACGGTGGAGGGGGATGTTGAGTATGAAGTCAAAGCTGTCCTGGATTCCAGAAGGGTGCGGGGAGCCTTACAATATTTGATTGATTGGAAGGGGTATGGCCCTGAGGAGCGTTCTTGGGAACCTCTTGGTAACTTGCACTGTCCTGGGTTGATAAGGCGTTTCCACGCTAGATTCCCTACGAAGCCTGGTGGACCGCTGAGACGTCGGTCGTTGAGGGGGGGTTCTGTCACGTTTCAAGCCAGATAGTGGGACTACAGATCCCAGAATGCTTGCTGTAGTCCCTTTACTCTGTCTCTACCTGTCCATGTCTGTTTTCTATTTGTTTCCTCTCAGCGCTTGCCGCGGTGCTTGTCACCTGTGTTCTTCGTACCTTGGACTGAGCCTCGTGGAATCTTGTGTTTGCCCTGGGATTGTGTTCTGACACAGAGTCGGGAAGCTACTTCCTCGCCCGCTTGTGTCGGAGTGTGGACGCTGGGATCAGCGGAAAGCAGCGTCGGGGAGCCGCGCTGGAAAGGAGCCGTGCTGAATGTAGGAGACAGAGAGCAGCGTCGGGGAGCCGCGCTGGAAAGGAGCCGCGCTGAAAGCAAAGCAGCGTGGAGGAGTCGCACTTACACGGATAACGGCGGTGGAGCCGTGTGGTGAGCTGGGGTACAAGTTGTGCCCTGAAATCGGATCACAATCTAGGAAGTGTGCCGTTTAACACTATATGACTCCAGTGACCTACTTTAGTCCGTGTGTATTCTAGCGGTTGCTAGCATAGAAGAGTGGTTTTTGAAACTCTTCTGTTTATTTTGCACAACTGTTTTTTGACCTCTGTTGTTTTTATGGCAATGGTACCTTGCTGAACATTTTGTGGAATTGTATTGAGCCGTTGAGTGGCTCGGATTCAGAACTCTTTAACCGTGGGTTTATTTTGTGTATGACTTTTGGAAACATCCTATTGGATCTCTGATTTTATGGTTTACTACACCAGACTGTGACATCGCTGATGAGTACTTTAGAAGCCGTTTGCTTCTACCCTGATAAAAGGATTCTGGGCAGATCCTTTCTTCTTTTCTTTTCTTTTATTTTTCCTATTTTGCCTTCTTTTTCATTACACTAGAGTGGAAGCCTTATTGAGTAAGTGCCAGTCCTTCTATATAATACAGAGAAAGATAGAGAAGGGGAGGGCGATAGGTAACTGTCTTGCTTTTGTATCCCTGTGCAGGTATCTATCTACAACCGCAACGTTTGGCGTTTTCTCCTGTTGTCAAAGTCCTGTAGATGGTTTCTGGCGGCCACATCTTTATATTTTATTTATCCACTTTTCCCCTTCCCTGGACCGGGTCCTATAGGCAAGTGTTGATCTTACGCTTGTCTGTGGTACTGAGTCTAGGGTGGAAGGAAGTTCACTTCGACCTCGCTCCTGCTGTACTGGATATCCAGGTTAGTCAGTCTGGCTAATCGTGACAGGGTGATGTCGTTGTTTCCGGCGTTGGGGTTGGAGAGCTCTTTAACGATGTTGAAGAGTTCCTTGCTGTTGTGTGCGTTGTTGTCCAGTCGTTCCTTGAATGCAGTTTTCTTGGTGGTGTGGATCAGTTGGTGGTGTTTTCGGGTGGTGAGCTTGAGGGCAGTCATGTTGTCCGGTGTTGGGTCTCTGGGCCAGGCTTTCTCAATGGCTCTACAGTTCTTCTTCGAGTTCTTGAGTTCGTCGGTGAACCATGGGGCTTTTTAGCTGCCGGGTCTGCTAGGCGGGGTCCTCAGGGGGGCGAGGTCGTCTACGCAGTCGCTGATCCACTTCGTGAGGTTGGTGGCCGCTTGGCTGGGGTTCGTAGCGCTGGTGGGTGGGTTCTTGCTCAGGGAAGTTGTGAGCTGGTCGGCTGTGATCTTGTTCCAGCTTCTGTTTGCTGTCTGTGATTTGTTTTTGTTATCTGTGACTGCTGCTATCGAGTGTTGTTTGTGCTTGCTTTTGAGGTAGGATGCTAGTGCCTTCCCCGCTTTGTTGGCGGTGCATAGATTTATGGGTTTGTACTTGTTTATCCAAGTTCCAGCCCTTTCACTAAGGATTCTGTTTAGCTCGTACTTCTTTTTCGTCAGTGTTGTGAGGGTATTTCTATCTGTTAGGTTGGCTATGTGTCCTGCCTCCAGGTTTTTGCTTTCCTTCTCTAGGTCCTCAATTTTTTTATTCCTCATTCTGTTGAGTCTGCCTTTGATGCAGAGTATTTTGCCCCTGATTGTGGCCTTTAGGGCATCCCATAGGGGGTTTCTGTCCATATCGGGGGTATCGTTAAGTACTAGGAATTCTTTTATAGCAGCCTCTATTTCTGCCTTGGCTGTTGTGTTCTTGAGCAGGTCATCGTCAAACCTCTACCTGCGTGTTGGTCTTTCATTGTGTTTACCCGTCAGCGTCAGGCTGATGTGTGAGTGGTCAGAGATGGTTCTTGGGCCTATTTCTGTTTGGTCAATAAGGTGAGTGTGTGAATCTGCTATTAGAATGTAATCAATTCTGCTGTAGGAGTAGTGTGGGTTTGAATAGAAGGTGTACTCTCTGCCATCCGGGTTCTGAAGTCTCCAGGGGTCTTTGAGTCTGAGTTTCGTGCACAGATTCCCCAGGATGTTCCCTCTTTGTGATTGTTGGCTCGGTCTGTGTAGGTGTCTATCTATGGCTGGGTCTAGGACCTGGTTCATATCGCCTGCTACTATTAGGAGTTCTTCTAGTGGTAAGGTGTTCAATTGCTCCCCAACCCTGTCCCAGAAGGGTCTGTCTTCTGTTTTGAGACCGTAGATGTTGGCTACATGTATTGATTCTTCCCCTCTTTGTAGACTGGTCACTAGGACTCTGCCCTCTTCGTCAGCCTGTAAGTGTCTGAGTACTAGCTTTGATTTCTTGCTGATTACTGTAATAACTCTGTTCTTTTTATTTTGTGCGGGTGAGCCTATGACTTCGCTTATCCAGCTTGCCTTGAGGCGGCCTATGTCCTCCGCTTCTAGTTTTGTCTCTTGTAGGACGTATATGTTGCTTTTGAGCTTTGACAGGTATTCCAAGACTTTCCTTCTCTTCACTGGGTGGTTGAGACCCTTCAAGTTCAGGGATACTACTTTGATATCAGCGGAATGGTGGCTGTGTTGGTTTGGTGTCATTTTATGTGTTGTTTATCTCGCAGTACGGCTGGTTCATTCTTGTAGATGTCATAGCATTGTGCGGCGTGTTCCCTATTGCTCTCACGTGTGTGGTGGTGTTGCCTGTCCCTGCATGTCGGTAGCTGCCTATGCTCCCTCCTAGTCTGAGAGTACAAGTGGAGAGGTAGAGAAAGGAGATAGAGAGAGGGAAAGAGAAAGAGAAACAACCCATGTATTTGCACCAAATGCCCCCCCCACCCCCCCCCCCTTACTTGCTAAATGGATGTGAGACGGCAAAGTTCCCTTGCTCCGCATTTTGTCCCCGAGGTTCTTGCTTGGTAGGCCTTAGGGGATATGGTTGTTGCATAGTCAGTTCTCCGTCGTTGGTACCCCTTTGCTTCCCTTCTTGCTCTGTTAAGCAATAGCACTCTGGTTACATTGAGGTAGATTGTTGTCGAACGCCCGAGTCTCCTGTGTGCATAGGTCATAGTTCCGTGGTGGGGGAGACTTCGGACGAGCCTTAGAGGTAGATATTAGGGAGATAGTTGCGTTGCATCTGCTCGTGCCATGGCATTTATTCCGATTTCTCTGCATCATCCGGTGAGGCGCTTCTTTTTGCGGCTCCAGGGCTTTTGGTTTCCATGTCTTCTGCTGGTGGTCCTTGTAAGTACCTTCTGAGGTCCTCCGGGTCATCAAAAAGCATTGTCCTCCAGTTGTGCGTGACTTTGAAGCGTGCAGGCCCAGCGAAACTGAAGTTGAGGTTCTTTCTGCGCAGGGTGTCTCTCAGTGCTAGAAACCTCTTTCTGGTCTCCACTGTGGGTTTTGAGTAGTCTTGTGTTAGGACTATTTTGTTACTCGCCCATGTCAGGTTTTGGCTTTTCCGGGCAAAGGCGAAAATGGCGTCAGTGAGGTTTGATCTTAGCGGGTACCTGCTGAGTCTTCTATTCCTTCTGGGATGCCCAGAATTCTTATATTGCCTCTCCTTGCCCGATCGTCTTGTTCAGCCAGCTGCCTTTGTTGTCTGACGGTCACGTCTTCGATGTCACTTATTCGTCCTTCTGCGGCTTCTATTCTTGTGTTGGTGCTGTGGAGGTCAGCTCTTATCGCCGCTAGTTCCAGCTGCAAATTGTCTATTGTGAGCTTTGTTTCTTTTGCTACTGCGTTGCCTTTGTTGACCTTTTTTAGGATAGTCTCTAGGGTGATTGTGTTGTTTTTCTGCTTCATTGGTGACTCGGAAGTCTCCTTTCTGGCCTTTTTCTGGTCGTTGGCAGCTTTCCCTTCGTGTCCAGCCATTGTTCCGAAGCCCCTTCTTGATTGGAAGCTGCCTAGTCTGCCCTCTTTCTGTATTGTTGCTAGGGCTCTGGCTGGTTCCGCTCTTGGTACCGGGGTTGTGTTTTGTGTTCGGTACCTGCTAGACTCTCTGATGTTCATGGTTCTTGTTTTCGCTTTAGCTCCTGCCAGCGCGTGTGTTATTGTGCTTCCTTTTTTCCAGCGTGCCTCTGGGCCTTCCCCCGCTTTGACCTCTTATATGTGGCAATGCTCAGTGTAGGATTATGCTTCCATTTGTGGCTTCCTAGTCAGGTTGTGTCGGAATTGCTCCCCCGGCTCGCGTTGTTCCTTGCCCGGTTCGTGCCACTTTCTTACTGGGGCTCCGAAATGGCTCCAGAGTGGCTGGTGCGCTTGGCCTGGTTCATCGAGCGATTGCGCGCTCTCGTTGCGTGGGTGTACCAGGTGGCTTCCCTTTTTGCTCCGCTGTGGGTCTGGGTGTTGTGGAGGGCATAGGAGAGCGTCTCTTTGCTGCCTTTGCCTCAGGGGGTCGCGCCCCCTTTTCCGCGCTCCCTCTCGCGCTCACTGTCCCTTTAATGGGGCTGTTACTTTGCCATCAGATCCGCTTGTCACTGTGAGCTCCTTGCACTCGCCCCTTATTCCCTGTTTCCTGTTTACTTTTTGGGCATTTCCGGTAATGGCGGCACCCTTGCGTTGGAGGTGGTTTCGCTTTCGCTGTCTGCTCGTCTCCCCGTATACGGGGATGATGTATTATGGCGTGCACGTCCCCGGTAGGTATCGGCGGAGCTTACACTCCTTCTCGCACAGCCCTATGGTCTGCAACGGCGCTGCCCTGCTCGAGTTTTGGTTTTGTTTCTCTTTGTGCCCATGTTACTTTCGGCGGCTCCGGTCGTTTGGTTGTGCTGGTGCAAGCGCGGTGAGCCAGGGGGGTGCTTTGTTTGGCGAGGGCGGAGCGGGGTTGGCGATGAGGTGCCGGGTATAGCTAGCACTGCTGCCTGGGGCTCACCTCCTTTTCCTATCCCCGCTTAAGGCTCTTGGTCGCCATCTTGCCTCGCGATCTCTTTTTGTGCCCGGAGAACAAATCGGTCGATAATTCTGATCCTGACCCCTCGTCTTGCTGCCTTCTTGGCTCCTTCCATTCCGTAGATGTTCCGATGCTGATTTCTAGTTTCCGATGCAGGTTCGGACTTGTTTGGCTGGCAGAAATTCGCCATTAATGGCCTCGGGGCTGCGGAGCTGACGGTCTCAGACAACCGTCCACATTGCCATCCAAGCCACGGCCCCATCACAATGCTTTCTGACACAGAATGTAGCTCTATCCGTACATGCCACTGTTCTCCTGTGCCCCAAGCAACATTCAAATTTGTGATCCTCTAGTTAGACATATAGGCATCTGCAGTTAGCTTTGTCAACTGGCCATTTTTTACCAGTGTGGACGCATTTATAGGTCCAGGCTGGTGAAAATATAAAAAAACAGTGAGATCTAGTATTTTTCTCTTCTGAAACATAAACCTAAAACAGCAAACATACAGAAATCAGATTATTAGAGCAAACAGAGGGTTGATTTGCATGTTACAAAAGAATCTGACAATTTTACACAAAATACTTTTTCTACCAGCTTTGTTGTTCCAGAATAGCGAAATGTAAACAGATGGCCGGTATTTTTTCTAAGAAAGGTGTGTATGCGTTAACCAACTGAGCTTTTGTTGGAACAAAGTGTGTTTCCCAGAGGATAGTTAAACTTGTATTTATTTTTCTTTTAAGGCACGTATTATATTTTATATTCATATTTACATAAATTGGGCAACCCAATATATTTGTGGGCTTGGGTATCGCAATATATAACAGGTGAGGTACCAACAAGGGATTTAATTAATAAATTAATCAATATAAAGCATTTCACTGTTTTGACCATGAAATAAATTCAAACAAACAGGTGTAAATCTTCTTGTTAAGTTTATATCTAAGCAGAAAAAAGTGCGGGGTTCACATGCATATTTTCTCAAGCATTAATGACAGGTGTGGTATATATTACCGATAAAAATTAACTAGTCATCAATACATGGATTGAAAACCCATTTCCTATATTATGAACAGAGTCAGTCCTAAGCTTAGGAACAAAAACTCATAAATTAAATTTAACAGTCACTAAAAGGAAAATTGGATTAGATGTCAACGTTTCAGTCTCTGTAGTGATAAATCTGTGAGACCATCTTCAGGGTGGTCTCTGACCAGCACGAGAGGCTGGCGGTTAATCCAATTTAAAGAGAGATCATGGAATTATCTCCCTTAAATGAGCTTAACTTTAATTCCATCTATATCTTCTGTTCCACATATATTAGAAGTGTAATTATTTATAAGAACATAAAGCGACTCACTGTCTAGGGGTATTGAATCTTCACTTGAACCAACTGCCCTGAAGATGGTCTCACAGATTCATCACTACAGAGAGCGAAACATCAACATCTAATCCAAATTTCCTTTTAGTGATTGTTACATTTAATTTACGAGTTTTTGTTTCAATGCTTAGGACAGACTCTGCTGTTAACATTATAGCAAATGGATTTCCATACATTGATGACTAGTTAATTTGTATTGGTAATAATTACAATACCTGTCATTAATGTTTGTGAGAATATTCATGTGAACCTTGTACTTTTTTATGCTTGAATAGAAAACTAAAAAGAAGAATTAAACCCGTTTGTTTGAATTTATTTCATGATCAAAATAGTCAAATACTTTGATTCATGGTGTCATGACTAGACATCCTTAACATTTGATGATCTCATAATATCTCAGACTGAATTATATTTTATATTCAGTCACCTGTACGTGAAATTCCAACGAAATAATGATCCCCAATTCACTTAGAATCACAGCTCTTCGACTGCTGACTTCAACCATGCACCTCTGCCCAGAGTAATCTCTCTGGGACACATTGCCCATCAATTACTTTCCCATATAGGTAGGTGAGTCATTGGAAGTTCAAGCCAGGCTCGAGCAAGATGCCTGGATCTGGCTTAGCTCGAAGTCTCTTGGAGCCCCAAACAGGCTGAATTGGCTTCTGCCAGCCACCCACCCATGCATGCTCTAACCTCACACGCCAATTATTAAAGACAATGTAGTAACTTTTGACGTAAAAAGGACAGAGAAAATGCTGAATAGCACAATATGAAAACAGAAAATGTAAGATCAGTCATGGCTTCCCCACTTAACCAATCAATGTCATCCAGGGCAAAATGTTTAGTTCACCTTTCTTCCTATTGTTTTATCACAACATACACACATGCCAACACAAACAATTCAGATAGAAGACTCCAGATTCTTTATGCCCAAAATGTGTAGGCATCTCCCGTCTAAAATCTGAATGTCAAAGAAAATTATTTCCCTTGATTTATTTATTAGGTCGAGCCTAGCGCAGCATGCATGCGCTGCTCTAGGAGAGTGCCTCTTGTAATCGCTCCAGCTTTTCTTGAAGTTTGTGCGTGTAGTGCTCACACGCTATTGGGCTTTGCATGTGTTTTTCTAAAAAGACAGCATGCAATTGGGCAAAGGCGGGTGCATGTCCCACCTTTGTATCCGCCCACGGCCTACGGCTTGCGAGAGCGACCATCAGCGCAATCTGATTCCAATTATCACACGTGCGTCTCGCAGCCACATTAATAGTAAACAGATGGCGGTCGAGCAGCGGCTTTCCTCCTTCGTCATCCTCCCTCGTCATGGCTCATTAAGCACAGCGTGCACTTTTGCTCCAAACACCACCATTATGAATAAGCTGAATGCACTCCTTCATGCAGGGTCCTTATGTTAATCTGAGTCACGAACGTCCGCATTTGTTGAGCAACACTGCCATCCAGTGGCAATTGAGAGTTGTTTGTCACCCACCTGCTCTATTGAAGACTTAAAATGTGATTGCCATATAACCATCATCTACGTATGTTGCAGCGTTCGTTTATTTCTTAAGCAATATATTTCGCCCAAGAGACAAGGCACGCTGAAGTAGTGTGGGTAATCACAACCTCTCTGGGTGACCCAATTTATTAAAAATCCTGTTTACCCTCTGGACTTTGCCTTGTACATGGGTGCATAATAATTTCCTTTTCCATGGTGCTTAAAACAGTGCTTCACCCTTACTAGCCGCTGTACAAACTGCTGGCCCGATCATCATCTAATGATGCGCTGTGTGAGATCTCTGAAGGATGGAGGCAGAGTTTGCCTTGGCAGGTGACCTGCGGCAGCCAATCATGGAAGTGAACTGTGTTGCTGGTTCTGGTATCAGACTCTAATTCCGGAATATCCCCTATGAACATGGGTAAGATGATTTTCACTGATGCTACCTGGGCTAAGACGAGATAAGTGCCCAGTTTGGCCACTCAGACATCACACCAAATCGCTTCTCTCACAGACCTCAATATATTCGCAAGAGTCCTACAAGCAGACACTTCTCACGTTGCAGCATGCTGACCAAACACTAATGCACTTCGGCATATCGTCAGGGCTTCAAAGCACTATACACATGCTATAAGAATTACTCTGCCAGGAGCAGCACAGCACGCTGCAATAGTTATTAATGAAGGACGTGCGCGTATTCATGAGGTCATTGTTATAGTGATGGGCCTTTATGTCCTGGGCTCATGCATGTTCAGTGATCGCTTCCCCAGCGGGAATGCCGGCTATATCATTCCTGTTGGATTTGGGGGTCTCTAGTTGGCAGCGGTAGGTACCTTTGTCCAAATAGGGACCTTCGCGAATAGTCAGGGTGAGGGGGTACACTCCTAAAATAACCCCTGCTCACCCCCTTGGTAGCTTGGCATGAGCAGACAGGCTTATCTCAGAGGCAGTGTGTAAAGCATTTGTGAACACATACAGTAATCAAGTGACAACACTACAAATGGACACCACATAAGTTGTATATTTAAAAATAAGTATTTTATATAGACTATAAAGAACAAAAATCCACAATACTGTATAAAAAATAATTTTCTATGTAGGAATACTTCAAAATCAAAGTTTGTACGAGTTGTTAGCTCCGTCCGGCTACTACGATGTTAAAAATCAACAGACTCTAGCAAATCCAGCTGACTGTGTTGATACGGGTCAGCACAAGCGTGAACAGACTCGGTCACAGTACCTTTTACTCACTGCGGCAGGCACGGGGTGCGAGCCGGATGTGGCACCCATTGCAGTTGCGTTACACGATGGAAGCCGTGCAGGGCACGGTGTCCTCTCGATGCGGTGCAGGCAGCGGCTCAGTGACGTTGTCGGGACAGCGTCGGTGAAACCAAGGCGTGCGGTGCATGGCGAGAGGGTGCTCAATGCGGTGCTGACAGGTTGCGTTGCAGCGACGGGCCAGTTGGCGGGGAGCTGGCGTCGGTCGGTCGGCCCAGATGCAGTGTGGAACGAGTCGGTGCATTGTTTACTTACGAGCAGGACGCCAACCACGATGCGGTCTCGGGAATTGAAGTCAGCAGCAGCGACAGCATCGGTCAGACCAGTTCAGTTCGGTGAAGCGAGGCGATGTGTGCAGTGCCCTCAGGTCACAGTGCAAGCAGTGGCTTGGTGGCGGTGGCGGCATCGGACGTCGTCGTCGGTGAAACCAGCGTTGCGATGCAAGATGCGGACGGTGCTTTTGGGCGATGCCGTCGGGACACAGAGCTGGTCATCGGAGTCGGTCGCAGCTCCCTTCCTCTGTAGCTACTGAAACAGTGTTTCCAGAAGCAGTGCACAGAGGTTGGTGAGGTCTACTAGCCCTGAGACTTCGGTCAGGAGGCAAGCTCTATCTCAAGCCTTTGGATATCCTTCACAAGTTAAATGAAAGTAGCACAAAAGTACTTTCTCCTCTCTTTGGCAGTCAGGCAACCACTGCAGGCCAATCCCTCACGCTTAGGGATAGTCTCTCCTCAGTCTCGCTGGTTCCTCTCCTCAGCAAAGGTTTCTTCTTGTTTCCCAAAAGTGATCTAAAGTTCTGGGGTCTGGGTCCCCCTTTTTATACAAGTTTCTCTTTGTTCTCTAAGGCAGAGAGGCCTTTGCCTCGTCCAAACCAGTTCTGGTCAGTCCTAGAGCACTCTGTTTACATGACTCCTTCTTTCCTTTCACAGTGCGGGGCAGGGACATCAGACGCACCACAGGGGGTGGAGTCAGCATTGTGGAGGGAAGGCACAGCCCTATTCAGGTCCCAGGTGCAACTCCTCCCTCCCATCTAGATGGGGATCTCTCTATTCAGCCCTGTACTGACTCACCCTGTCTCCTGGAATCCCCCAGCCCCTGTCAATCAAACTCTAGACAGGAATACAAAACCTAGCAGAGGCAGGCTTGGATAGTTAGGCAAGAAAATACCTACTTTCTAAAAATGGTATTTTCAAACACAGAATGTTAAAACCAACTTCATTAAAAGATTAAAAGATGCATTTTATCATTCTGAGTTCAGGCATACTAAACTCTAATTTCTACCTAGTTCCCTGAGTCAGTTAGGGTTATAAGATGTAATAATCAAACTGCCCATTCTGGCCTATGGGGAACAGGTAGCCTTGCAATAGTGAAAAACGAAAATGGCTGTAATTCACTATTAGGACATGCCACACACATCAGGGCATGTCCTACCTTTTACCTACAATGAACCCTGCCCTTGAGCCTACCATAAGGGTGACTAATATGCAGAAAAGGGATGGTTTAGGGACTGGCACGTGGGTGTACTTGCCCAGTCAACATGGCAGTACTAGACTGCAGACAGGCTCTGCAATGGCAGACCTGAGAAACACTTTTACAGGCGGCTTCTGTGGGTGGCACAACCAGTGCTGCAAGCCCACCAGCAGCATTTGGTTTACAAGCCCTGGGCACACTCAGTGCACTGTACTAGTAAACCAAATCAACCATTCATGGAGTCACTAATCCATACAACAATTTACCATAGGGAGCAACTTGCACTGTGGCACTGGACAGCAGTGGCACAGTGCCCAAAGCATCCATAAACAGCAAAAACACATGAGGCAACAGCAGAAAATGGAAGGGAGACCCACACCAAGGTGCCAGGTCTTACAATTCCTATTAAAATGAGCTAGCTTACCCTGAAGCCAGTACCAAGGGCAGAAAATACTGCTTGGGGTCAACACAGGTCACCTCTTTGTGGAGTGCGCCATAACGCTAATGTGAGTTGGCATAACTATTGGGTGATTGTAGCGTTTGCAATAATAGTGCATGTGCCCCTTTAAAAATCAGAAATAGTCTAACGCTGCACAACAAAAGGCCCTCATTTCTATCCACATGTTTCACGTTGACACGTGTTCCGCTGCACACGAACAGGTCCCATTTTTTTCATACATAGACACTTTTTTCAGTTCCAAGTAGAAAAAAATCTTCTAGAAATGACCACCAGTTGGTAATTTTACCATTTGTTCCATTAGTGCACTTTTAATATCTATCTGAATTATTTTAAGAAACCCAGATCTCTGGACCTAAATGATCATTCCTTGCGTTTTCAAGCGGCAGCACTTAAACATGATATATTTTGCCACCCACATGACAAAAAACATTTCTAAATTAGAGCACACCAACAACGGAAATGAGACTGCAGAAGCCAAAGCTGCATAGCAGTGGATGGATGGTGTGGAGATCAAACAAATGCTCCTAAACACCAACGCCACCAGGACGCAGGGATTCTTCCATTTTAATAAACGTAATGTAAGTGGACTTTTTTTACCTTTCCATGGATGCTTGCGAGGGGCCTGGCGGTGGGTAATATTGCTGGACCTTGCCAGTGTCCCCTTTCTTCATTCAATTCAGTCTTTTGTAGGTGTCATGAGGTGTTTGGGGGACGGGCTGAAAATAGATGAGGCATTGTAATATTGTCAAAAGAATTTATTATTTTTTTATGGCACAGTGCTAAATCAGACCATTTGCATATGCATACTGCTTATAAAGGGTACACAGTATGCAGCAATTATATAGCTCTTCAAGGCCTGGTGGCACAGCTCATGGGATAATGTGCTGCATGGCTAAACACTTAAAAGGTCTTAAAGGCGAGACCTATTGGCTAGGCCAGTGGCTCCTAAACTGTGCGCCGCATGTGTGTGTGTTGAGGAAGCTTCTCTAATCTAATCATTGTAGTTGTGTGAATGTGCGCAATTAACAAATGATGCGTCTTTCTTGTCAGCGGTCATCTTGAAGGCAGCAATCTTATTTAAATTACCCAGACGCAGGCAACACACGGGAGAGTTACAAATGCCACCTGTGTAATCCCGTATCATGGTTTGGCCCAAGAGCGCAGGGCTGCCATATGCGCTTACGACCTGCTTTCACGTAGCCTCCGCTTACACGCGCACAGCTGTCTGTCGAGCCTCGAGCGTTATTGCTGCCCATGTTGTGCTGCACCTCTTAGGACCCTCTTCTTCACAATTTACACAGGTTGGTTGCAATACTCCTTGCTTCGTTACTGCAAAGAAGGGGGACATGGCAAATGCGTGACCCCCAAGCAGCCCCTGTATTTATGCTGGCTGCTGTTCGTGACGTACTCGTACTCTACTCCTGTGAAGAAACACTGCACCAGAATTTACAAGCCCTGGCCTAGTGTATGGAAACAGGTTTTGAATAATGTATTTTTCCACACTACTAGGCCAGGGTTTGTAAATTCCGGCACTGTGTTTCTTCACAGGAGTAGAGTACGAGTATGTCACCAACAAAGTGTGGGATTGGCAGCCAGCATAAATACAGGGGCTGCTGGGGGTTGGGGGGGGGGGGGTCACGAGTTTGTCATGTCCAGGAACGAACGGGCGCAGTTTGGCTTGCCTTTGCATGAAGGTAGAATGAGGGTGGTAGAGTGGTAGAGCGGGGGCGGTAGAGTGAGGGCAGTAGAGTGGTAGAGTGAGGGTGGTAGAGAGGTAGAGTGAGGGCGGTAGAGCGGTAGAGTGGTAGAGTGAGGGCGGTAGAGTGAGGGGGTAGAGTGGTAGAGCGAGGGTGGTAGAGTGAGGGTGGTGGAGTGGTAGAGTGAGGGCGGTAGAGTGGTAGAGTGAGGGTGGTAGGGCGGTAGAGTGAGGGCGGTAGAGTGGTAGAGTGAGGGCGGTAGAGTGAGGGTGGTAGAGTGGTAGAGTGAGGGAGGTAGAGTGAGGGCGGTAGAGTGGTAGAGTGAGGGCAGTAGAGTGAGGGTGGTAGAGTGGTAGAGTGAGGGAGGTAGAGTGTGGGCAGTAGAGTGAGGGCGGTAGAGGGGTAGAGTGAGGGCAGTAGAGTGATAGAGTGATGGCAGTAGAGCGGTTGAGTGAGGGCAGTAGAGCAGTAGAGTGAGGGCGGTAGATTAAACGATGCTGCTTATCCAGCTACATAGAGAAGACGTGTTTTTCTCAAGTCTCAGTGGGGCCAACTCACTCAACTGACGCAGTGCCTGCTTGCTACGGTACCTGCATTTCAATGCACACCACCTGCTTAGATTGAAACAAACTCCTGCACCTCCATCGTTCAATCATATTTGATGTATGGAAATCATACCCGTGCATTTTCAATATACACGTATTCAACCATGGGGCAAAAAATTTAATTTCATAGAAATTGTTAATAGAGAAGCATGTTGTGAAATTGCAACTCAAGAAAAATAATCGACCCTCCTCATCTTCTGAATAACCGCGCCTGCTGGAACCTGAGACATGGGTCCTTGGAAGGGTTTGGTTGAAATGCAAAGCAAATTCTCCATATAAATTCCACATACAGGGCACTCTGATCAGTAAGAAGGTAAACAACTAAACGAACTAAGTGCAGGTCAACAGAAAACTACATCTGGAACAGATATTGCTACCGCCAGGCTCTTAACAGATACATAGAATATGTTTTCGATAACATAGTATTTTATCTATTTTGAAATTTACAAGGGTGATCCACCGTTGGTGCTTGTAAAAAAAGAGCAGTGCAGAGCGGGTGGGGGAGAAGGACGCTGGCAACGGAGCAACATGGAAAGTAGATTGGGAGAGAGGTGTACATGAGCGACGGCTGAAAAGCAAACGACACTCTTATGAATATAAAAATAAATGAATTAATATACGAGGCACAGAAAAGCGGTATTGAAATGTGCACAGAAACGTGGGGACAATGGACTATGTAAAGACTTTCATTAGGGGAGTACAGTGGCGTAACGAAACTTGAGGGGGCCCCCCTGCAAAGCACATGGAGGGGGCCCCCCTTGGCGGCCCAGCACACCACCTACCACTTTGCTCTACCAATGTATTGGACCTTCCTTTCTGGAAGGGTGACATCAAAGAAAACAACCAGCCGACACGTGATTCGTCAATCGGGCAGTGAACCTGTGACTCTTTAGGGCTGTATTATGTCAATAGATACAGGTTAGTGTAGCCGGTGATAATAATGGAGCTCCAGCTTTGAGGAAGAAACTACCCGTCTCTCCTTCTCCGTGTCTACAGATCTCGGGTAGGACAGATGTACCCGCCCGTCCCCCATGTTTATACTGGATACTATGGTACTTCACCTTAACCCTTTAACGCCGGGTCGGAATTATCACCGGCTACATGAACCTGTATCTATTGACATATAGAGTCACGGGTTCACTGCCCGATTGATGAAACACGTTTCGGCTGGTTGTTTCCTTTGAGAGCAATTCCATAAAAACTCAACTGACAATATACATGAGAAGTACACAAAATATAACTCGGTATCCTGCGAAAGGCAAGAGAAATAGACTGGTGAATTATCTGCATACCACACACTAGCGACTGTCAAGGGTTGTGCATGATAATAATGTGACCTGAGGAAGCAATTTCAATTTCTACCATCGTGTCTTTATAAGTAAGCATTGCAAAACAGGCCGGCAAAACAAGGCTGAGTTAGAAAAATGTTTGGATGCTGCATAACATTGATGCAGCTGTTTTGTCTGTTTTAATTTACCATTTCTGTAGTGTAAACAATGCTAAATACAAGATTTAAGGCACGCATATTACAGACAATTGCAAGCAACACCATAATTAACACTGCATGTAGAATATAAACAAACCATATCAGCAAGTACCCAATGACAATCTTTGCAAACTGTAGCTGGTAACGCGAAAGAAAAAGTGCAAATACTTTCAAAGTGCATAATAAAGCACTAACCTGTCCAGTAATATACAAAAATCAAGCATGTCCTGTACAACAATCCCACTTTCTTCTTGCATCAAGGTGAAAATACTGTCAAAGTGCATGGTAAAAACAAGTCCAGCAGTATGCAAAAATGAAGCCAGGTTAGTCAAACAATTCCCAGTTTGGTGTGTGCGCAAAGGAACATATTTCAAAGCAACTGGTAAACAACAACTACAACACCATACAATAATCAAACCAGTTTAAACTAACAATTCCCTTTTTGAAGGCTCAAATATTTCAAAGTGACTGGCAAAACGGTAACAAGTACAGCAGGCAGCAGCATACAAAAATCAAACCACTTTAGTCAACCAATGGCCTTTTGGTTTGTGCATGAAGGTGCAAATATTTAAAAGTGACTGGTAAAGCAACAAGTACAGCAAGCAGCAGCATAAATAAATCAAACCTATTTAGTCAGACTAATTCCCCTTCTGTTTGTACATGAAGGCATAAATATTGCAAAGTACCTGGTAAAGAAATAACAATTTGGCAGCATAAACATCAAACCCCTCCAGTCAAACAATGCCCCTTTTATTTGTGCATAAAGGTGCAAATATTTCAACGTGAGTGGTAAAAACGATAACAAGTTTAGTAGCATGAACGTTAAACCAGTCTCGCAAAGTTTGCCCCTTTAGTTTGTGCGCAAAGGCGCAAATATTTAAGTGACCGGCAAAACAATAACAAGCTCAGCAGCAAAATAAACAAAGCGGTTTACTCAAATGAAGCCCCTTTTGTCTGTGCAAAAGAAAGTGTCAAGGGGGTGCATATAGGTCATGTTAAACTGAATACATTTCTGCTTGCCTCTATAAACGTATCTTCAGAATATCGAGGTAGCCTATATATAAGCGAACAATATTTAAAGTATGATATACTGGCAGAATGCTGGGGGCATAGTTGCCAAAGTTTCAGATTGCCATGTGTGACCTGTTCACAATTTCAGTGTAATTATGAGTTTACATTTCAACCACTATAAGTGACACTTTCTTGCGAACAACATTAAGCAATGAAGACGATCAACACATATAAATATCAGAAATAACACCACAAATACCATTCCGGTCTAAACACGTCAGTCTTTTGAATAAACTTTTGATGAACTACTATGGCAACTATATCTCAGAATGTGAGCTTTCCTCTGAGTGTGACCACGACGCAGTGCTGTTTGCATTTTTATAGTGGGACATGCTCCCACTACTGTGCACCAACCCTGACAGGTGGATGCAATCAGGAGAATTTTCGGTCCTTTCATATATCTCTCTCTGTGACTCTTTTTATCCCTCTCTCCGTCTTTTTATCCCTCTCTCTCTTTATCGCTCTCTTTATTCCTCTCCTCTCTCTTTATATCCCTCTCCTCTCTCTTTTTATCCCTCTCCCACGATCTCTCTATCCCTCCCCTCTCTAGTCTTTTATCCCTCTCCTCTCTCTGTCTCCTTTTATCCCTCTCCTCTCTCACATGCTCTCTCTGTCTCTCTCCTCTCTTTATACCCCTCCCCCTCTTGCATGCTCTTTCTCCCTCCCTTCTCTATCCCTTTATCCCTCTCCTTTCTCTCTTTTTATCTCTATCCTCTCCTCTTTCTGTCTCTTTTTATCCCTCTCCGACTCTTTATATCCCTCCCCCTCACCAGTCCTGCCCCTCACGTGCCCTTCGCTATCCCTCTACTCTGTCTTTATCCCTCTCCTCCTTTTGCTCTCTCCCTCTTTTTATCCCTCTCTTTATTCCACTCCTCTCTCTATCCCTCTACTGTCTTCATCCCTCTCCACCCCTTTGCTCTCTCTCCCTCTTTTTATCCCTCTCTTTATTCCACTCCTCTCTCTATCCCTCTCCTGTCTTCATCCCTCTCCACCCTTTTGCTCTCACCCTCTTTTTATCCCTCTCTTTATTTCACTCCTCTCTCTCTGTCCCTCTAATCGATCTTTATCCCTCTCCACCATTTTGCTCTCTCCCTCTTTCTTTATTCCACTCCTCTCTCCTGTCTTTATCCCTCTCCCCTCTTTTGCTCTCTCTCCCTCTTTTTATCCCTCTCTCTTTATTTCACTCCCCTCTCTCTATCCCTCTTCTCTGTTTTTATCCCTCTCCACCCTTTGCTCTCTCTCCCTTTTTATTCCACTCCTCTCTCTATCCCTCTCCTGTCTTCATCCCTTTCCACCCTTTTGCTCTCTCTCCCTCTTTTTATCCCTCTCTTTATTTCACTCCTCTCTCTCTGTCCCTCTAATCGATCTTTATTCCTCTCCACCCTTTTGCTTGATCTCCCTCTTTGTATCGGTCTGTCTTTATTCCACTCCCCTCTCTCTATCCCTCTCCTGTTTTCATCCCTCTCCACCCTTTTGCTCTCGCCCTCTTTTTATCCCTCTCTTTATTTCACTCCTCTCTCTCTGTCCCTCTAATCGATCTTTATCCCTCTCCACCCTTTTGCTTGATCTCCCTCTTTGTATCGGTCTGTCTTTATTCCACTCCTCTCTCTCTATCCCTCTCCTGTTTTCATCTCTCTCCACCCTTTTGCTCTCGCCCTCTTTTTATCCCTCTCTTTATTTCACTCCTCTCTCTCTGTCCCTCTAATCGATCTTTATCCCTCTCCACCCTTTTGCTTGATCTCCCTCTTTGTATCGTCTGTCTTTATTCCACTCCTCTCTCTATCCCTCTCCTGTCTTCATCCCTCTCCACCCTTTTGCTCTCTCTCCCTCTTTTTATCCCTCTCTTTATTTCACTCCTCTCTCTCTGTCCCTCTAATCGATCTTTATCCCTCTCCACCCTTTTGCTTGATCTCCCTCTTTGTATCAGTCTGTCTTTATTCCACTCCTCTCTCTCTATCCCTCTCCTTTTTCCATCTCTCTCCACCCTTTTGCTCTCGCCCTCTTTTTATCCCTCTCTTTATTTCACTCCTCTCTCTCTGTCCCTCTAATCGATCTTTATCCCTCTCCACCCTTTTGCTTGATCTCCCTCTTTGTATCGGTCTGTCTTTATTCCACTCCTCTCTCTATGCCTCTCCGGTCTTTATCCCTCTCCACCCTTTTGCTCTCTCTCCCTCTTTTTATCCCTCTCTTTATTTCACTCCTCTCTCTCTGTCCCTCTAATCAATCTTTATCCCTCTCCACCCTTTTGCTTGATCTCCCTCTTTGTATCGGTCTGTCTTTATTCCACTCCTCTCTCTCTATCCCTCTCCTGTTTTCATCTCTCTCCACCCTTTTGCTCTCGCCCTCTTTTTATCCCTCTCTTTATTTCACTCCTCTCTCTCTGTCCCTCTAATCGATCTTTATCCCTCTCCACCATTTTGCTCTCTCCCTCTTTCTTTATTTCACTCCTCTCTCCTGTCTTGATCCCTCTCCCCTCTTTTGCTCTCTCTCCCTCTTTTTATCCCACTCTCTTTATTCCACTCTTCTCTCTCTATCCCCCTTCTCTGTCTTTATCCCTCTCCATCCTTTTGCTCTCTCCCTCTTTTTACACCTCTATTTGTTACACTCTCATCTCCTGGCCCTCTCCTGTCTTTATCCCTCTCCATCCTTTTGCTCTCTTTTCCTCTTTTTATCCCTTTCTTTTTTGCACTCCTCTCTCTGTCCCTCTCTTCCGTCTTTATCCCTCTCCCCCTTTTGCTCTCTCCTCCTTTATTCCACTCCCCTCCCTCTATCCCTCTTCTGTCTTTATCCCTCTTCCCCCTCTCACATGCGCGCTCTCTCTCTCTCTCACTCCATCCCTCCTTTCTCTGTTTATCCCTCCATCCATCCACCCCCCCTTTTTGCTCTCTGTATAGCCTTTGAGTCCTTGCTCGCTGCAGCCTCCTCTCTTTCGCACTCTTGTTTGCGTAAATCTTTCAGAGTGGGGGCTTGTCGCACATTATTTATTCAATTGTCTCCTTCTTCTCATTTCCCGCGCATCATAAAGTTTATGTATAAAAGTAAACTGGGTCCTCCCAACCCCAGCAGCTGTGGGAGACCCATATTTAACCAGGTGTGTAGTATGTAAATCCCAGCAACGCTCTGCACTACCTGCTTCTCTTGGGCCTACCTTCCTTCCCCAGAGGCACCTGCTCGCATCTTTTTTTTTTTTATTAATAAGGAGCTGTGTATTATCCGTGTTATGAGAGTCAGGTCTTTGGAATGGTTGAAGCAGTAAGTAATCCTCTTACAACACTTTTTTTTTTTCAAGAGTTTTATATACTGGAAACTAGACCCGAGACATGGGTATCAGATCGCTTTACATGAGCACCACTTTCGTTACAGATACATTCATTTCTGTTAGGCACAGGGTAATTAAGTGATTTGCCCAGAATCGCAGGATGTTGAGCATCATTGCTGAAACTCGAACACGGTTCCCCAGTTTCGAGGTCAACAGCTCTAACCGCAAGGCTACATCCTCTCCCCATGGCAGATGAGCTCCTGCGGAGGCCACTCCCTGATCGAAATTAAATCCAAAGCGTGGAATTCGCCCCTTAAAGCAATTGTTGAACTGACTGCATAGTAAACTCCTATGCATCAAAACATTTTGGCAGAGATATCAACTAACTTCTATGGAGGACATATACATGAAACGGAACATGTAACTTCAGGCTAGGACAGGGTTCTCTAATGACTGTACTGGAGGGCCTGACCAATGTCAGATCTCGATACCTACATTTATCTAAATGAGGCTATGCTAAAAATATGGCATGGATCCGGTCCCACAAGACAGACACTGTAGAACCCTGGGCTAGAGGTTCAGATTTAAGTTCTGACCTGTTTTTCAACGACCCAGATCACCTAGCTGAACAACATTTCCAGTGATTTAAGAATTACTTAGGCACCTTTAAGGTAGTCCCCAGAAAAGGGCATTATGAAATTTAAGAGGCAGTGATCTGTTCAATTGATGGCAGGCATAAACTGGGTCACACTAAGTTCCTGCACGTCAAAATGGCGAGTGTACAATGCCTTTCGAATTAAAAACAAGCATATCACTTGATTAAATTACATGCACACAAAAACAATAGCATTCTGCTCAAATTTCGGGTGAGGGGTACTCCATTTACTTGACTAACCTCTACAAACCAATCAGCTTTCCTTCCGTTACATGCCATACATTTTCTTAAAACTGTCATCAGATTTAATATATTTCCCTAGTATACAGGTTCACTTTGTAGCAAAAGCAGGTCCATGACGGAGTAATAAAAATAAAAACAACACACACGATTCTTATCCAGGGGACTACATACTTGACTGTCAACAGGGGGGGCGGAAATCAAGCATTTTTTTAACCACTAACAGAGCAATTAAGGCTAACCACTAGAACCGCGCATTATGCCGAGCGTGGGACGGATTTAAAAAACGACTGGGTGCGTAGACTACACGAGTGCGTGATCATAAACTGCCCTGCAAGCAGTCGGCGTTCTGCATGGGATAGCTTGCTAACATACGATCAAGTGCGACAATGCAGTTTTTAAACTACAGGTAAAGATGAATTTGAGTCAACTGCAATGCTTATTTAGGGAGGTATAACAGTAATAATATGTAGGAAAAACAACTAAACATGAAAAAGGTGTTTCACTTAAAGGCTCAAGTTGAACTAAACAAACATAGATACAGTAACTTAACACTTAAAATAAATATAGGTTCTCGTTACTGACTAGGTCATTTCCGGTCAATAAGGCGTACAATGTTACACTTAAATGTCCAATTCTGTATTCACCAACAGCCATTAAAACCCTGGAATGCCGCCAGTCGCCCTCACCCATCACGACTTACACGCACTTTTAATTGCGCATGACTGACAATAGTCACCAGCTCCACCCTGAACACTGTGCAGACGCAGAGACATCTCTGCGCCTCGCACCAATTAATCAACAATGACGAGGAGAGCCTCAGTGGCCGAACCGGGCGTGCGCAAACCATTTAATTACTGAAGACAAAAGGCTTGCTGGCTCTGCTGACTGAGAGGGGCCCCCCCACAACGCGGGGGCTGCGTGGACTTGTGTTACGCCCCTGGGGGAGTAGCATTACTGTTGCGGGGGCGGGGCAGCGCATTCCTTTGAAGTTGATGGGGGGCGGGGGAGCGGCTTCCTTTGAAGTCTGATGGCGAGGCTCAGACAAATGGTGTATGGAGTGCGATGTGGCTGGTGATATGCATGCGCCTGGCTCACATGAACTGTAACTAATCCGCAGTTTGGGGAGACTTTTCGGAAGCCTTACTATAATCTCGCCGAACAATGCTTACGCATTGGTTCAGTGAGACCTAAAAAGTGATGGGGAGCCACGGCCAACTGCCAATTAATTAGTTCAAGGGAACCACAGGTCAAAAAAGTTTGGGAACCACTGGGCTATGCCAATGCTTGTTTTTAAATCTCCCTCTTACCAAGTGAAAAATGTTGGCATGTATGCAGTTATGCGAGTACCTTCAAATACCTACGTTCGTGTTGTACAGTATAAGAACCTCTTATTTTGAATAAATAAAGTATGTTGCTCCATGTATAATAATCTAGCCAACATACATGGTGCATGATAATTGTGTAAGATCAATATGCAGCAATCATAATTTGCAATACCATTTGATGTACTATGGTAAAACGCTTCCGCATGTTATGAAATGCACTTTCTTGAATTTTGAAGAGACTTTATCATATTTTTCATATCAGGTTTGTTCCAGGAGTAAGATGACAAATATTGTCAAGGCTCTGCTCTTGCACGCGCTCTTAGAGACAAGCCGAGACCCCTGTCTCAGATCTCCAAGAAGCCCGCCCTTCTATCTCTGTACAGGGAGGGCAGCTTTCGTCAATTGAGCTGCTGTGAATCGAGTTTCCCTGTGAAGGGTGGAATTTAGGACCCTACGGGTGATTATACTACCCGCAGCGCCACTCCCATCGCGTGCTCCCTCCTTCCTCGGCGCGCGCGCCCCCGTTGCACACGCCTCCAACCTTGGTTGAAGTCAGAAGGCGAGCGCGTGCCCCCTGCTCTTACGAGACACGCGCGCGCTCCCGCCCCCTGCCCGTACGAGACCCGCGCGCGCTCCCGCCCCTCCTGCCTTCCGTCTGTGATTGGGTGGGTTGGAAGATGGCGTTGGGCGGATGGAAATCCTAATGACAGTCTCCAAAATCGCTTCTCTCTGTACCATGGTGAGTGGGGTGACAGGGAGGTGGCGTGCAGGGAGAGAGAGCGAGCTGCCGCGTTGTAATACCGGGCTGAACTGGGTCCGGGGTCACTGTCAGGGCAGGAACGGTCTCTGAGTGGAGAGTTCCCGGATGCAGCGAGGCCTATTGAAAGCAGTAAAGCTGCCACCCGTAGATTGGAGTGCAGCGGTGTCCCCCGAGGAGAGGGCGAAACAGCAGTTACAAACACCAGCCAGGTTTTCTGATCTGTACAAGGGACTCTGTACCCTGCAGCACCCGCTGCCATGCTCGGA
The DNA here is from genome assembly GCF_964263255.1 of Lissotriton vulgaris. Lineage (NCBI taxonomy): Eukaryota > Metazoa > Chordata > Amphibia > Caudata > Salamandridae > Lissotriton > Lissotriton vulgaris. Next base: position 1,259,132,489 of record NC_141696.1, read on the forward strand.
CGAGGGTCAAATGGGGGACAGCAGCCGCATTCTGGAGCAAGGGGCTCCCAGGGCGAGCTCTGCAGCTACTGGTAGTGTTATCGGAATTTAAATTGCAGAAAAGCTTTGTCGAAAATGTCAATTTCCTGACCTGAATAGTACAGCCTCAGCCATTGTCGCAGTCCGGTGCTAGGATAGGTCACTGCCATTTCTAGACAGGTGGTCGTGAAGCACCTGGTTGCTGCCGCATGGAAATGGTTTTGCGCGTCCCTGGTATTAACCAAAGCGTGTGGCGATGAAGGTCCCGAGTTTTGCCACTGACAGGTGCGAGAGCAGCTCCATGTTGTCACATGCCAATGATAGTGCAGGTCTACGACCAGATGGGTCTGTAGTTAAGGCAGGTGGTAGTGCTGGTCCACAATGATGCCAAATACTGATCGTGTAGTGCAGGCATATAGTTTTGCATAGACCAGTGGTCGTTCAAGCCCATGATGTCACATACGTTAGTGCAGGCTTATGGTGTTGTTGCAAACCGGTGGTAGCGCAGGTGCATTTTGTTGTCAGCTAAGAATTACTGCAGTCCCTTTTGTAGTGCTACAAGCGTGTGGTACTGGAGAACCTTTCTCTTGCCCTAGGGCTAACACTTAGGTGGCTGAGCATAGGCATTCATATTCTTGGTTACACTTCCGCATAAGACCAGTTATATCTTAGTGTATGTATATATATATATATATATATATTTGCGGGTCCAGAACTTTCTTTTGTTTTGCTGGTGAAAGCTGCTGCAGCGAGATCATTGTTTTCCCGGAAAGCCTGGCCAGGCAGATTCATTCGGCCTTTCACTTGTAACAAGAGTTGTTCTGCATCCCTCCTCACCCATAGCTGCCAAGGTTTCTGAATGCAAAGTGTGACATTTTCATAATTTCAGTGTAATTATGAGCGACATTAAGCAATGAAGACACGGGAAACATTTAAATATCAGAAATTACACCCATTGAGCAATGAGATGGTCTTTAGAATTATGTGTTCAAACACATGTATGTAGTTAAGCCAAAAGGGCGTACATCATAACAAATATAAGCCCATGCCCATCTTGTGTGGGGGAAAAGTGATGAGGCGGACGGGATATCACAAGGACCAAGGCACAGTGAAAATCTCAATGTAGAAATTAATGTGAGTGGGCAGGATTTCTTTACATAGGAAGAGGGCTCCTATGACACAACATGTAAGTAAACATAATGGTGAATGGATAGTATGCAACATCATAAATATGCTTTTATGTTATAGATACATGACTGTAAGAACAGTTTTATGAGTCATTGTGCATAGTATTCTCCAATCCAATCAAAGCTTTATTTCGATATATAAAAAATAACGTAAAAGCACATACCGATTAAAATACAATACATTTTTGATTTAAAAAAACACTTCATAAATAATTAAAAAACAAGAATAAAAAAACATTAAACCATTTACAGCTTTGAACATATTTTGTAAAAATAAAGGATGACCTAATGAAATTTATCATAAGACTATGTCTAATCACCCATGCCCAGCTGAGGAATTTAGCAACCCCACAGGCTAATGTAGTGTTTGGATCTGTCTGTAAAATTCTTAAAGCAGATACATGGCTCCTGGTCTCGAGCTGCCGACAAACAGGTTTTAGCCATTTCGATCGGGGGTTTGTTATAGGCGCTGCAAACGGAAAAAAAAGTGCGGCATAGTTTCTAGTGCAACGTTACAGAACGGACAAGTGGCAAGTGTTTGGTGAGGGGGTTTCCACTTGGAAGTGCGTTCACGAACCGGTAGGGTTCCCAACCTGAACTGGATGTATAAAGCCCTGTCTTTGGGTTTTCTGATAAAGTCCATATAAGGTTCAAGAGAGTGTACTGTCTTGTGCATACGAAACTCGTCTGTGAGTCTACCCAGATTTTCAGCTCTAGCATCTTGAGCATTAACCCACAACCAATAGGCTTGCTTGACCTCCAGTTTAGAAAACAATGCACTGGTCTCCCATGCAGCACTTAAACCAATAGCCGTTAGCAGCTCCTTAACCTTTGATAGCCAAACAATTTTATGAGACCCCGGCATATTCATAACTTCTCTAAGGCCGTCTGCGTAGCTAGCTAGCTCAGGTGTACGCCACAGACGGGCCCAATAGAGGAGCGGACGCAGAATTATAAGGTCTTTAATAGATCTGCGGCCAAGGTCTTGTTGAAGAGGTTTGTTAGGCGTGCCCCTAGGCAGGGACAGAAGCTCCCTAAAGAAATTATTTTCAGCCAGGACAAGGGAATCAACATTATTGAAACCCCAAAGCTCCGCTCCGTACAGTGCGCTGCCGATAGCTTTTGTGGAATAAATCTCCAATGCAGGGGCTATGGGTCTGGATAATGAGGATCTGTGCTCCCTACCGATGACGCCCACGATACGTTTATGGTTTAGGGCCATTTTTTCAATATGTGGGTTCCATTTGAGTTGATCGGATATCCTAATCCCTAAGTAGTCAAACATTTTAACACGCTCTAGTGGCTCCTCGTTTAAAGTGAGCGTGCGGTTTGCTTTCCTGCTGTGGTTAAAGCAGGGGTCTCCAACCTTTTCTGTAATGGGAGCTACTTACGTTCAATGAAGTTCATGCTGAGCTACTATTATTATAGTGTTGTAATAGTGACCAAATCAGACAAGATTATATTAGTGGACACTCCATGCAATATGGTCAGCAGTTATCACCTCAGCGCATCAGGCAGAGTTGCTAGTATTAACGCAAAAAAGGCTTTATCAACTTGGAATGCCTCTACATTGTTAACACATAACAAAAGAATGAGTTGCGATGGCTGGGTTAATTGGGGCAATCTACCAAATCTGTATTGACAAAGTATCAAAGTCAAGTGATCAATGTCCAAGTGTTATCATGTGCTCCGGAGATGGAAGGGCCATCGACTCTTCCTCAATCAGAAAAAGTTCCGAAATCAACAATACTGTTCTCCAGGCACACAGAGATAAATTCAGGTTGAGTTTCAATAGTTCTTTTATTCTTTTGTAAATATATGAGCCCCTTGCAAACATGTGTTGTGTCTCAAGCTGTTCTTGTCACAGCAGACTTTCTTAGGGCAAATTTCAGTCTCTTAACAGATTCTATATCCTTTGGATGAAGTAGTACTAATGGTTTTCAATTGAAACTGAAGTTGTCCTAATGCTGTATGTAGGGCTGTATGTAGAGCTGATATTGAAATTCTATGTCAGGACAGGAGGCTCCGATTATGCTTTCTCATTTCTTTAATGAAATGCTCAGCAGCCAATAAAAAACAAAACTACATTTCCCATGAACACCAGGGAATGACCATAGAGATGATGCTATAAAAGGTCCAAACATTAGTCTTTCTTCCTCTTTCTTTGCTGCTCCGCAGCCAGTTAAGTCTCTTTAACTTTATTCTGCTTCAATTGCTGTTATTGCTATTGCTTAATATTGATGTTCATACACTTGCCTTGTCTTGCGCTGCTTTGCTTTTCGTGCGCGGTGCTTGTGTATGGTTCTGGTCCCGGTTCCTCCTGCGGTGTGTACCGGTGTTTGTTTCGTCCGTTGGCGACGTGTTTCTTGGGAGCGTGGGTTCACCTCCCTGCACCTGGCCGTTTGTGACCGGTTGCTGTTTGTGGAGCGGGAGCAGGGGTCGCCAGCTCACACGGGGAGCGCGAGCGCTCTCGACCCGGTGTTCAGTAGCGACAGTGTCGCGCATGCGCACTGCATTGTTCCGGTTTGAGGCTCTTTTTCCTCACGCTGGTTGAGTGAAGGACCGCTTTGACAGCACTCACGCCCACAGCTCTGAACCTTCGACCCCGTTCGACGCCAGAGCACAGGAAAGTGTTTTGGTTGTTACCTTGTGCATAGGCTCTGCCTAGAGTGATATTTTGTGGCAGGCTTGTCTCCCTCCACGTGTATTTGTTTTTTCTTGGGTTTTACCTCAAGTTAGCCTGCCTGGGGTGTTCACTCCCCCCTTATTTGTATCTTCGATACTCCATATTGTTTCAGTCATCTTGTGGGCTCTGAATCTTTGCACCCCTGTGCAATGGCGGATTATTATGTGGATGACGATGACTGCTTCTATCATGAGGAAGAAGAGGACACTCTTGAATATGATCTGGTGGAGGAGTTAGATAAGGGTGTGCAGTTGTCTGTCAACAAAGCTCTTGTTCGGGCTATCAATCCCCTGAAGCGCCACCTGAACCAGTATGCGGTGCAACAGGGTTGGTTGCCTCCTTCACAGAAGACCGCGAAATCTCCGCATAATCCTCACAAGTCGGACTTTCAAAGACTGGCAAAGGCTTTGAGTACGGAGGCGTCCAAGTCTTCCGTTTCCCGTTTTCCTGAGGACTCCGACCATGCTCAAGCCTCTTCTGGTACGGACTCTCCTCCCAAGAAGCGACTCCGCAAGGAGCATTTTGTCGACCCGCCTGAGCGTCCCACCGTTTTGAATTTTGAGCCAGAGGACATTGTTCATCCGAACTCCTCATCGTGGTTGCCTGCTCCGGCAGGGGCCGCTTATTTGGAGGCTCATATTCGTCAGCCTTTCGAGGCGTCGGTTCGGGCCAGGCTCCGTTCCGAATGCCCTAGGCCTGACCTTGCGGACCACCTGCCCGAGACCCCTCAGGTGGATCCGATGATGGTCACTTATCTCAAAAAGTATGCGAAGGACCCAAAAAAGGGTCTGGACCGTTCCTGGCGGTCCGTCCAGGATAAGTTGCTAGACTTATTTGGTCCCCTGTCCAAGATTCTGGATTTAGGTTTCAAGGCGAAGGAAGCTTCGGCTCTCGTGGACCCGGATGAGCTTATAGAGTGGGCGCAGAGGGCAGTCTGCCAGCTGGGGAATGTTAACTGCGCAGTTTCTGCGGAACGGCGTAGGTCAATTCTACTCAAATTGGATCCAAAGTTGGCGGAGTTGGCGACTTCGGAGGCGGGTCCTGAGGCACAGGGCCTTTTGTTTGGTCAGCCGTTCCTGAAGGAACTAACGAAATTTGTGTCCGCCTTCAGCGGCATTGATAAAGCCCAAGCCTCCTTACGCCGGGCCATGCGTCCGGTTTTTACCAAGGCCGGACGACAACGGGGACGATCGTTCGGCCGTGGGTCGCAGCAGCAGTCCCAGAGAGGAGCCTCGCAGCAGCGTGGGGGCCACTATGAGTCAGGATACTCCACTCGTGTCAATTTCTACCCGTCACGAAAAGGAAAAGGCCAGTACGGAAAGGGCCGATCTGGCGGACAACAAGGCCATTACCAAGATGCCGGCACTACAGGTGAGCCTAATTCAAGCATGCGATGTAATGCTGGGGGGCAGAGTGCAGTTTTTCCTACACAACTGGCGCTTGATCTCCACAGATGCCTAGGTGCTAGAAACAGTACAGGGTTTCAAAATAGAGTTCTATCACCCAGTGCATCAGACCTGTCTTCCCCCTCCTATTCTTTTTTCCCGTCCCTCTCAAGTGTGTCTCTCAGAGGAAATCGAGGTTCTCCTCAAAAAAGGAGCGATTGTTCCTACCGAACGCCATCCGAAGGGCTTTGTCAGTTCAGTCTTTCTGGTCGAGAAGAAGGGAGGCGGGTCTCGCCTGGTTCTCAACCTGAAAGACTTCAACAGCGGGGTAGTGTACAGGCACTTCAGGATGGAAGGCATCCATCTCTTACGGGATCTCCTTCGGGAGGGGGACTAGATGGTCCGTCTGGACCTGAAGGATGCGTACCTATCAATCCCGATTTACGAGCCTCATCGTCGATTCCTCCAGTTTCAATGGCTGGGGCGTTGGTACGAGTATCAGGTTCTCCCATTCGGTCTTTCGTCAGCACCATGGTGCTTCACGAAATTACTGAGGCCAGTTGTGGAACATCTACGTTCACGGGGAGTCAGACTGATCATATATCTGGATGACATTCTCCTTATGGCGGATTGCCCTCTCAGGCTTCTGCAGCATCTGGAATGGTCCATCGAGCTCTTACAGTCACTAGGTTTTCTGGTCAATGTTCCGAAGTCGGTTTTGACCCCCTCTCAATCTATAGATTTTCTGGGCTTTCGGATAGACTCTGACTTGCCAACTTCTCTTACCAAATCAGAAGCTTCCCTACATCAAGAGGGAATTGACGTCTGTTATTTCCAAACAGACTGTGTCGTTGAGGTCATTAGCTCGTGTGGTAGGCCTTCTAGCGTCCTCCATTCAGGCGATTTTTCCGGGTCCTCTACACTACAGAGCGATGCAACGCCTGAAGATTCAGCATCTCCGCAAAGGTCTCCGCTATTCGGAACAGATTCCTCTTTCGGAGGAGGTGCGGGGGGAGATGCAATGGTGGCTGGACCACATGGAGGCCTGGAACGGTCGAGCCCTGTTCGGTTCATCTCCGGAACTGGTGATCGAATCCGACGCCAGTCAATGGGGTTGGGGAGCCCGTTGCGGATCTGTCTCGACGGGGGGACGTTGGTCACCCCAGGAGTTGTCTCTCCACATAAATTGTCTGGAACTCCTTGCGGGTTCCTTTGCGATCAGGTGTTTCTCTCCCCTTCAGACGAATTGTTGCATTCTTCTTCGAATGGACAATGTGTCTGCGGTCCGCTATGTCAACAAGCTGGGCGGGACTCGGTCCAAAGTGTTGGCGGAGATAGCCAAGGATTTTTGGCATTTTTGTCTCCAACGGAAGATCACGGTTATTGCAGAGTATCTTCCGGGTTGCAACAATCAGATTGCGGACTGGCACTCCAGACATCTTTGGGATTTCAGCGACTGGAGGCTTCATCCTCGAGTCTTCCGTGCCATTCTTCGGCAGTGGGGCCAGTGTCACTTGGATCTGTTTGCCTCTCGCCTCAACGCGCAACTTCCCCGGTTTTACAGTTGGAGACCGGATCCCCAGGCTCTGGCCACGGATGCTTTCCTGCAGCAGTGGCCATCGACTCTCTGTTATGCGTTTCCCTCATTCCTGATGCTTCCCAGGGTGTTGGCCTACACCAAACGGTTTCGGTCAGAGTTGATTCTGATTGCTCCTCTGTGGAGGGCTCAGGCGTGGTTCCCAGTTCTCCTGGAGATGTGTTGCGCGCCTCCTCTCCTTCTTCCCCTGAAGTGGAATCTGTTGCGGGATCCTCTCGGGGAGCCGCATCCCCTCATTCTGGCCGGCTCTCTCCAGTTGCTGGCATGGCGAATCTCGGGGATCGTTGGTCGATCCCGGGCATTTCTGGCGACGCTGCCAAATTCATTAGTAACGCCTGGTCTCCCAATACTCACAAGCGATATCGAGGGGCCTGGAAGCGCTGGTGTGATTGGTGTGTTCAACGGGAGGTTGATCCCGTTTCAGCAGATGTCAGTATGATTATTAATTTTTTGACATCTTTGGCCACTTCAGGTCTAGCCTATCAAACTGTGAATAGTTTTCGTTCTGCTATTTCTGCTGGTCACGTCCACATTGATGGTAAGCCTGTTGGTGAACATCATTTACTTTCTAAACTACTTAAAGGGATTCGTCTTGCGAAACCTCCTACTCCTAAATATGTTTCTTTATGGGATGTTTCTGTTGTCCTGAGGTTTTTGGAAGCCTGGCCTTCGAATCTTTTACTGTCTCGTAAACAGTTGTCTGCTAAATTGGCCATGTTACTGTGTCTAGTGTCTTGCAAGCGTGTTTCTGATATCTGCGCCTTAGACCTTGCGGGTCGCAGTTTCACCCCCGAGGGTGTTACGTTCACTCTCTCTAGGAGGACTAAGTCTAATACTTCCTCCATTAGGTATCCTTCTTTTCCTGATCATCGCAATCTTTGTGTTGTCCAGTGTTTGAAGGATTATGAGGTGAGTACCGCTTCTTTGCGTACGGACATGCAGGGTCAATTGTTGATTGCCTTGCAGAAGCCTTTTCGCCCTGTTACACCGGCCACTCTGGCTCGCTGGGTGCGCTGGCTCATGTCTGAGGCAGGCATTGATGTTTCTGTGTTCGGGGCACATTCTGCGAGAGGGGCGATGGCCTCTAAGGCTTTTTCCATGGGTGTTACTCTATTTGATATTATGAAAGCTGCAGATTGGTCTTCAGACTCTGTTTTCAAAAAGTTTTATTATAAACCTATTGTTCGTGTTGCTTCTGTTGTGGTGGACCAGCTTTGAACAAGCATAATCGGAGCCTCCTGTCCTGACATAGAATTCAAAATTTGCAAACATTCGTGACAAGAATTTTCAATTCTATTAAGGACTAGGAGGCGAGGATTATCCCACCCATTGTTATGACTCTGTTACATTGCTGTACTGTGTAGTATTTGTATACCATTGCAGTTTTATGTCTCCTTGTTTTTCCCACCCCTTGATTTGGTTTCTCTCCATTATTTGGATGTTACGGCTCTGTATCTTTTTCAGGTTCAGACCTGAAATGATCTTGTTGATCTTCTTCGGGAGCCTCCTGAGTTTCCTGCTTCTCGGACCCGAGATTCCTCCTTCCTCTGTTACAAGTTCCTTTGGATTTCGGCAGCGTGCTTGAAACTGTTGTTGCTGCTTTACTTGGGATTGTTTTTCGATGTTGACCTGTTTCCACAAAGAAAGAGGAAGACAGACTAATGTTTGGACCTTTTATAGCATCATCTCTATGGTCATTCCCTGGTGTTCATGGGAAATGTAGTTTTGTTTTTTATTGGCTGCTGAGCATTTCATTAAAGAAATGAGAAAGCATAATCCTCGCCTCCTAGTCCTTAATAGAATTGAAAATTCTTGTCACAAATGTTTGCAAATTTTGAATTATATTTCACTCCACAGAAGAAACTTTTTGATGGCTAATTCAAGTGCATGTGCGGGGGAGGGTATTACCTCTGCGGAAGGATACGTCACATTCTTGTCTACAGTCAAAGGGTAGAATTCAGACATATCTGCAATGTGAGGAGGACAGTGCACCCTGGGAGGGGTGTTCCTTTCAGACTCAGATACATGAAATATAATTTCAATATCAGCCCTACATACTGCATTGGGATGACTTGAGTTACAACTGAAAACCATTGGTATTGGTTTCAGACTGAAATTTGCCCTGAGGTAGCCTGCTGTGAGGTGAACAGCTTGAGACGAAACATGTGCTGGCAAGGAGCTCGTATATGTACAAAGGAATAAAAGAACTCTTGAAACCACTACTTCAATTTATCTCTGTGTGACTGGAAACAGTGTTATTGTTAATACATGACAGCCAAAGCTGAAATGTCATTAAGACCAAGGTAATATGTCTCCCCAGTGCAACAGCCAAGTATAAGCTTTAAATACATTTTGGAAATCCAACCATTAGTCTCCAAACATTTGCTTATGAGTTATGAAAATATGCACATTATTGTCTCCAATACACCCTTTAAATTTTAGGATTCATATATTCAACCAAACAAAGTTAATGTAGTATGCTGGGCTGTACAAAGGAGAGCTACTTACAGGTAGCTGGAGAGCTACCAGTAGCTCACGAGCTACTCGTTGGAGAAGCCTGGGTTAAAGTAAAGGAGCTTTGTTTTGGAGGTGTTAATAACCAAGCCCCTTAAGTTGCAGAAAACAAAAAAACGATCCAAAAGCTTTTGGAGCCCCATGGGCGTTTTAGAGACCAATAGCGTGTCGTCAGCAAAGAGCATAGCGGGGACTTTAACACCGGACAAGCTGGGGGCATCAGCATCGATATCAGATAAAAAGGAGACCACCCCGTTTACAAACAGAGAAAAGAGAGTCGGCGCCAGGACGCATCATTGACGAACACCTCTGTTTACTGGGATTTTAGCCGTTTTCTGCTCCTGCGTGCCCCACCGGATGCATGCATACGTTCCGTCGTGCATGCGGGCCAACAGGTTCAGAATGGGCAATAAAAGCCTCATCTCCTGCAGAACCACCCAGAGGCGCTCTCGGGGGACCAGATCGAACGCGGTCTTCAGGTCAATAAAGGCCAGTTACAGACCGCCTTTACCAATGGATACTGTCTTCCAGTGGAGTAGTACCAGCCTAAATGCCTGATCGACGGTGCCTGTGCAAGCCCTAAAGCCTGCCTGGAAAAGGGAGTATTCTCCTGTAACGTTATGCATATTTCATGCCATCTAATTAAACAGCCAACAAAAAGTAAAGTTATCTCCATACGCCAGTGTGATAATGTATCCCTCTTATTTGTACACTCTTTAACAGCAAGCATAAGAAAAAAGCTTTAAAAAATGTGTTCGAGCTGCATTAATGATCATTAACTGATAAAGTAAAGAAAGACAGAAAAGGCATGATAAAAATAAATGAAGATGATTCATTCAGACCCGATTCAGGTGGGAGACTCCCGATTACTAAAGCCCAAAATGGCTTCATTTTGGCTGTCTTCCGCCTGAAATGTGTAAAGTACATTCTCTGGCAGCATCTTTCTTTTTTTTTGTTTTTTTGCTTGTGTATATCTCAATACCTATTCGTTTGAAAAGTTCAGACACTTTGGTTCATTTCTCAAAAATGTGTTTTCTTGTACTTTCCAGAAATATAGTTTTGCTCTCCAGTTTTTCCAAACTCTGTACCATTTAACATTCTTTGTTTTATGATTTGATTTAACATATCTACAGGAAAATGTTTACATTTCTAAACATTTTGATATAGAGACATGGTACCTGGATCTACTAATTATTTACAATTATGAGCAGTTAAAACGCATGGACCAAGCCACGAAGAGGTTCAGACTAAATTGGGAGGAAATAATTGTATTTAACGTTGGGGAAGGGGGGGGTGAGTTTTAACTAAGACGGATGATTTTGATCACATACTCGTGGGCTCGCTATGCGTTAGACGAGCTGTAACCCGGTGTTTTTTTCCTGGCTATTGAGTGTATTGAGATGGAATTACATTTTACGCATAAAAACAAATCTCTTTGCTTTAAAGTAGTATTTTTAAAATTATTGTAAGTCCTTGCAGTGAATGCTTTTAACCTCTTTCGTTCTACTAGCTCAACAGCTGGACTTTTGCATCAATTGTGTTCTCTGCAACCTCTATAAAAAATAGTCGTGTCTTTAATCTGTCTCAGCTCCATTGTCTGAGAAAGTTAAATATGTAGATAGATATGTTCCATTGATTTCCTTAGTGTTAGGGCTTGCTTTACCTGGCATACGTCAACTTTATAGCTTGTGGAGTTTATACATTAAGTAGCTGCCAGATTAGTTTTTGGGTTGAGTAAATTTGGATATATTACCCTAAACTGCTTTTCGTTCAGGTATCAGGATCTCCAATAAGGCCTGTTGTATAGCTTTTATGGCTCTGAAGTTGAGACAACCTAACTACTTGGCTACACAATTTAACATTTCAGGAGGTGCTCATGATACCTGTTTCATAGATGTATTGTGATCAGGCATTGCCAAATTGAGAAAACGTACTCTTATTTCGAAGAACCGACTTCTTTCCATTTTTGCTTCATGTATTCTACATCTTTTACCATTTAATTGCAAGTGCTGCATTTGACAAGTTGTTCTATTGTACATGTTCCCACAGGTCTACATTTTAGTTGGGCTAAATTTAGACCTTTATTGTTGTTTCTTGCACTGTAAAAAGGAAGACTGTATCAGAGAAAGCTAATTGTATAATACACGCCTCAGTATCTGAGGTTATAAAGGTTCCAGTCAACTTACAACTTTTAGCTTTATCCTAAAACAGCCACCATGAAGAAAGACAAATTGATTATTTCCAAAAAGCCAAAACCTTTTCTGTGATTATCTGTTTACAGATTTTGTTTAAGGAAACTACAGAGAAGAGATTGCTCTTCAATTTAGCTTCTAAAGCATGCTTGTCTCATCCGCTTACTGAAATTTAAGGAACTGATGAATGCCTAGTAAATTTGCTCATTGCTTTAGCCAGTGTTCTTAAGATGTATTTTGTTGGGGCACTGTATAAATGTAATCCTTCACTCACTCTGTATTTGTACTTTTAAAAAGTTTGTGTGAGAAGTATATTGAGAAAATGAGCAGAACCACGTGCATGTAATGTTTTATATTGTCTAAATGTACTGCATTGTAATTTGCCATATATGTGAACATCTCTGATTATTCTATGCAGTTGTATTTACTTAGCACAAACCCATCCGTAGAGTAACATAACACCGAAGAGAGGACATAAGCACTAAGATATTATTTATGATATTTTACAATGAGGCAGAACATTCAGTGAGTAGTTGGTACCTATTGTGTTGGGGGATCATTTTCTGTTGGGACATGTCTTCAGCTTCTTTCTGAATTTGAGAAATGTAAGAGACGTTCTGATTTTGATAGGGATGTTTTTCCGAATTCATTTTTACATAGATGGACTATCTTTTATCTTTTTATTTTGACAATTCAATGTTTCTTGGTGTGGCTCTGTCTTTTGAACTGGTAATATTTTTGGCCCGGTGAGCGCAGATTCCGCATCTCGTGACCTTGGAGAGGCTGCTGGTGTAGTCCCTTCTCTGTTTGCAAAAATTCTTTATTATTTTTACCTACATACAAAAAGAGGGAAGATAATGAATGTGAAGGGTGTGGGGAACGAGAATATAGAGATGATCTGTAGAATGCAGTGTGAAAGTTCCTTTACTGTTGTGATGTGAGCAAACACGCCCAGGTCTTTGATGAGATGTCTGGCAGCATGAAGGTTGCTGTTAAAAGGTTATGGTGGAGCAATAGGATGTTTGGGAGGCCGTTGAATCCAACGAGGCGAGATCGTACCAAGCCTTAAATTACAGTATGGTTTTTCTTTTTTAATGATAAGTCATTAAAGGATGGGGCTCTGTGGAAGGTGAATCCATGTGATTTTGCATGGGCTGCCAGTTTGAATGTGTAGTTAGGTTCTGTTGGCAGATAGGTGGATTTTGATCTAATTTGTCCTGTGTCAATGAAAGGATTCTTTCTGTTACTGAATTTGGCATTCGGGTGCGATAATATATATTTCTTTCTTACAATTTCTTTATTGACATTTTACACATCAATGGAGAGTAAAATGGGCAACCCAAAACTACCCTTGAGGGCTCGGGCAAAGTGAAATGGTAGAGTAGGTGTGCCTTCAAGGGATTTATTTAGAGATTTTGCTAATTTATATGAAGATTTCAGGGCCAAACAAATGGTTGCCTCAATAGTTAATTTCTTTCAGCAACTTAATTTAGTGTTCAAAATGTATTGTCTCTTGTATCAAAGTCACAAAAGTCTTATAAAATATAAATCATAAGTGCAAAAAACGTGCAAAGAACTGGAACAAAGGTGGGTGTATGTAGAAAAATATTTACTTTTTATCTTTAAATTAGGGTACTTAAAAATACAGACAATGTAACAAGAAGGAACAATTTAAGATTCAAAGCCTTCACTGTGACAGTTGCCAACACTTTCCTTCCTAATCCAAATTAAATAGATTACAGAAGAGCAAGCGTAGGTCGACGTTTCGGTCTCTATCTTTTCTTTAACGAGACTATCTTCATGACTGACATGTAATTGATGACCACTATAGTAATGTAGAACAGAAGCAATTACCATTTGATCTTAAATGAAATCATACATATTACAAATTATAACACCCACATTCTTTTGCACAAGAACAAGTCTAATTAACTTTTAATAAACTTACTGCTAATAATTCACAGATTATTATACTTCATATTTCCTATGTACTGTCTATTTACACAGTCAATACATGATCTGTATCTCATCACCTAAAAGACAATCTAGGCAGACAATTTCAACAGTTCAATTTACTAATTTTCTATTTCACCTCCTTATCCTCATTATTATTTGATGTGCAACTCTTTTTTGAAATAGAGAGCTCCAAATGTCCTTCGCTATATAGTTTAGGAGATGGAGGTCAGGTTTCAGCCATAAATATTTGGCGTTCTAAAGTTATATAAAAATCAGTCACTATAAGCATACCTGATTTCAAAAAGTTGTGAGAATCTGTTTAACGTCTTCTCAAGATGACAAACTCATGTCTACTAATCTGAATTCGATAGTGTAGAAGAAAAAACATTTGTTTATTACCTTATCCTAATCCTAGTCAAATAATGCTTTAATATTGTGTAAAGCATTGTTACCTTATTTTTAGAGAAGGACACAAGTGGTATGTGTCTTATCTTCTAGTGTAGCTGACCCGAGGTTGAAAGGACTTAAAACATTTTCGCCATCCTGTCTCATCACACAAGAATCATTACCTCCAACAACATCGTTCATAGTATTATTAATTGTAGTACTCTCACAGATGTCAGGATCATCAAACAAGTCCAAGTTCTTAGTGAACTTATCATCCTTTATTAAGTCCTTATTTACAGCAATCCTTTTTAGATTCTAAACTTTGCCATCACTTAGCAAAACAGCATTTCACAACACCTCAACCACAGTTAATGGTTCAGAAAACGGACTCTTGCCTTCTTGACCTTACTAGGATTCCTCACTTTAACCAACATGCCTACTTCCATTTTAATTTCTTCGGAACTGGTTTTCAAATCATACTGCTCCTTGTACTTTAAATGGGTGTCCACAATTTTCTTTCTACTATCTTCCATGGAAATAACATTATTGACAGGATGCAAAAGCCAAACTGGATTAACTTTCGTTCTGGCTTCTCTGCCCCTCATTTTTTTTTGTAAAACAATTTTTAATATTTTCTGAGCATTCAGTTACAGCAAACCATTGCAGTCTTCCCCCACCCCCCCCCCCGTCCCCCACGATCTAGTTCCATCCTTAGTACATACACTCAAGCAATGATTTACCCTGCTATCTCCTGCTCATCATACTCCACACCCCTTCAACTCCCCCCCCCCCCCCCCACCCTCCTGGGGTGTCGTCCTGTAACTATTCATGTCAAACTTTTCATTCTTATCATACTTCTGCATGAGCTATCCTATCTTGTTTCGCTGGTGGTTACCCTTACTATTAGCCTTATCCTAGTCGTCCTCCTGGAGAGTGTCAGCTAGTGCCTGTACCATCATTTCCCACGCCCTTGCCGTTTCAAAGTCCTTTTCTTTTTTCGTGCGTTGTGCCTGTGCGAATCTAAGCTTACTGTAGCTGCTGGCCCACTTCTGCAGTTCTGCTTTCCACCGTCCGCTGCAAGGGCCCTCTTTCGCTTTCCAGTGTCTCGTTATCTCCCTTTTAGCTAATAGCAACCCTAGGTCCACAAATTTACTCGTCGGCTTCGTTTTGGGTGTGTGGGGAAACCAATGTAATATGCCAGTCGCCATGTCGTACGTTAAACTCTGTTCTGTTACCTGTTGTCAATATACTGCCCACTTCCTTCCAATAATCTCCTATCTTAGGGCACTCCTACAGCATATGTTGTAACTCCGCTCCTACATCTGGGACACATCGCTTCTTAGGGCACTCCTACAGCATGTGTTCTAACTCCACTCCTTCGCTCCTACATCTGGGACACATCGCTTCTTAGGGCACTCCTACAGCATGTGTTCTAACTCCACTCCTTCGCTCCTACATCTGGGACACATCGCTTCTTCCACCTGGAAATACTTCTTGATCTTGCCCGGTGTCAGGTATGCCCTGTGTAATAAAAAGAAGTGCACTAACTGGAACCGTGCACTCTTCGTACCCTTCCAAGCTCTAGGCACTATGCTGTCACATGTCGTTTCCGGTATTGGCTTCCCAATTACCTCTTCCCATTTCACTTTTAATCCCTCTAGGGGCGCTAGTTCTTCCTGTAACATCCTGGAACACAAACACGTAACCGCCTTAAAGGTCCTTGCCGCCATTACTACGTGTTGGCACGCCTTTGTCATTTTGGGTTCTTTCGCTCCTTCTCGCCAATGCTGTCGTATTGCATGCGTCACCGCCGCATGCAACAAGAATCCTCCCCTGGGGAGATCATACCTCTCCTGTAAGGTCCCATATAGCAACAGCTCCCCTTCCTCATATGAATCCCCTATCATCTGTATCCCAGCATTCTCCCATTCCATCAATGGCGTCCAGTCACTCCCGTGCGGCAGCGCCGTAAGCATCCCTAACGGTATTTCTGGCGGATAAAGATGTAATACACCCGCTTTTCGTTGGCTGCGGTTCCAGCACAATTGTAGTGTTTTTTCCTCCTGCGTCAGCTCAGCAATTTCTAACTTTTGCTGTAATATTATATAATGAACAACAACAAAAGAGTGACGACGACTATGAAATCATAAATACATGATCCCACAACAAAAAGCCACAGAAACGAAAATAGGGTGAAAAAGAAAAGAAAATTTATCTTTAAAAGAACCCTCACTCACCGACCTGGTCGGTGACATGCTTCATCATTGGGTTCTACTGGGGCAACCAAATTTTCCCCCAGTACGCTAATACGCCTGGACTGCAGCGGAGCTGGATCTTTTCTTCGTGAAAAAAGTGACAAGGAAAAGTGCTAATGTGAGTGATTTTAAAAAAGATAGCTGGTTTTAACCTATATTCATTTTAATACATGGCCAACCTGTATCAATTAAAAACAAGTGAAAAGCGGACCATTTAGAGTTCTTAATTTGAAACCCTGTGTCCTAAAATGTGATGGTCAACATGTTTCTGCTAGATAAGGCAAAATTTGCCCAGCATTCTTCAGGACATATAAATTCATCCTCCGGCGGTATGCACACGCTAAGATGCACCCTACCGTGAGGAAGTGACAAAAAAACCAATATTACTCATGGAAATTACCCGTGGGGGCTCGCCTAGACCTCTCTAGGGCCCATAATCTGTTGGAGAGAAGAGAAAGAAAACAATAATATACAGGAAAAACAAACTACATAATCCCCTCTGACAAGGAGAGCTTCAATTCTATTTGTGTTGGCTAGTTCATCCAAAAAGTTTTCAATTTTCTTCCCAACACCTTTATGTGGCAGAAGTCATTGAACACACACATGCCAATTGTAAATTATTATGGCAGTGTGTCCGTCCCTTTAAGAACTGAGGTTCAATCATGACAAAACACCTTGCACTCTCTGTTTTTTAAAGTGCATATTGGTCATTACCGTCATTATCGCGCTGTCATGTACTTCTACAATATATCGAAAATTGTTTTAATATCCAATTAAAATCCATTATGCATGCCCTACTATATATGATTTGCAAATCAAAAAGGAAGATTATGGCCATTATCTTTTAAGAAAAAAGGAAACGGAAACTGACAAGTTCCGAGTATCATGGGCTCAAACAGCAGGGGTATTCTTCACGCCGTTGTCTGTCTGGTCAAAATGAGAAGAATGATTTTAAAATGTTATCTCCGTTGAATGTAATCAGGCATTAAAGCAATGCAGAATCATTCTTACTTGCAAGCCGGCGTCTCCCCGCGGACTACCTATTCTGTAGCACTTCCGTGGCCCGAATGATGAAGAAACCGCGAAGTAAAGACAACGAGTACCCTGCCGGTTCCGGTCACGTGAGCGCAAAAGCAGCGTTCTTACGTTATTTTAGAATTAAAGGGACAGAAGCCAAACAATAACAAGATTACTGATATTGTGAAAAATAACTTCAAAAGTGAAGTTGAAATTGGCGGAACACTTGTATGCACGCATGATTGGACATTGTCATCTACAACCATGCGGAAAAAGCAGATTTTAACAGGTCTCGGCAAATTGTGTCATTTAGTGCGTTTTTTTTTATTTCACCAATTCTAGTCAGGCAAATTACAAACGGATCATACGATCCCTAATTAGCAGACTCAAGCCGAGAAGTGTAGAGTATACTGGGCTTGGACTTTTACAAAGGATATCGTAACTTACATGTTGCTATGCAGCACACCAACCAAAACAAAGGAAAACCCTCTAAGCTTGTCGCAAAAGCATAACCCTTGTTAGTTACACATGACAGTTTTTTTGCAATCCGGATTAGACAGAGAATACCCTATTTTCACATGACTGTTTGGGGACTTTAGCGTCTCATTACAGAACCCCAAGGTATGTCATCATTCAAGCCTGAAAGATGACTAGAAAGGCGATACATCCACCTTTGCTCTTTTTCGAACAAAACCATTTCTGTACTGTTAGCCAGATGTTCAATAATAGTCCATCTGATTTCATTTGGTGTATGTTTTTTCTCTAAAAAGTGGGACGTTAATTTAGTTGTAATTCTCTGGCAGCGGATACTACTGCAATGTTCGCAAATACGCAGTTTGATCCGTCTTCTTGTCATCCCCACATATTGTAATCCACAGGGACAGACTATCAAATATAACACGTTGCAAGTGTTGCAATTAGTGTGACGGTGCTGCTCCCAATGTTTACCAGGTTCGATGTTAAGTGTCTTGGTATGGGTGGTCAAATGGCGGACACTGCAACTCCCGCAAGGATAGTTTCCTGTCACTGCAGGTAAACCCCAAGCATTTAAAATTGTGGGTTCACTCAGGTTCTGTAGTTTCCTAGGACGAGTATTATATAAGACAGCACATGTTGTGGTATTCCTTTCCCTTTCTGATCTTCTGGGCCCCTAAACTCCTTGGCGACCTCCTGCGTTAGTACTTGTAACTGTGCTGCCAGGTAATCTAATTCAGAATCTGGGACCGCTAGTCCCCCTTCCGCTTTTGGATGTGTCAGGGTGTTCAAAGCCACCCTCCTTCTTCCCGTGCCCCACAGGAAGCCTATTATCATTGATCGCAATGACTGGAAGACCGAGTTCGGTATCCAAACTGGCAACGTCCTAAAGTAATATAGCAGTCGTGACCATGCTACCATTTTCAATAAAGCAATGCGGCCCATCCCAGGTAGGGGCAGCGTGGACCAAAAGGCCATATTACCTTTCAAAGCCCTCACACATCTTCCTATATTCCCGTCCAGTAAGTCCACTGCTCTATGGTATATGTTCACACCTAGATATACCAGACACGACGGCTCCCAACGCACTGTTCCTTCCCGCTCCGGTGGGCGCCCACCGTGCTTCACCGGGAACAGACACGTCTTGGCCCTATTCACTCGTAGTCCTGACACCTCTCCAAACACTGACCACAAGGACGTTGCCCCGTCCAGCGCCGCATCAGCGTCCCCCAAGAACATCAGCAGGTCATCCTCATATAATGAGATATACTGCTGGTCACCTCTGGCTTAAGCCTTCTTAATATCTTCCCAATCTCGCTCTCGCGGCCAGGGGTTCCATCGCTATAGAGCAAACAACAGCGGGGATAGAGAGCATCTCTACCTCGTACCTCGTGCCACGCCATATTGATGTGATACCAGCCCTCCTACTTTCACTCTAGCTACTGCGTTCGTATATAACACCTTCGTCCAGTTCACAAAATCTTCTCCCAAGCCGAAACGCCCCAAGTCGCACTTGGGTATCTCCACTCTAGGCTATCAAAGGCTTTTTCTATATCCACCGACAGCACCATTGGGTTCAAAGCTTCCTGATCTATCTCTCCCATAAAATCCTTATCAGCTTCCGTATATTATTGGCCGTATTCCTGGAAGGAATAAACCCTGCCTGATCTTCATGTACCAGTTCCATCATATGCTGCATAAGGCGGGCCGCCAGTATCCTACTCAAAACCTTATCTGTGGTCAGCATTGATAATGATCTGTAAGCCGTGATATCTGTACTATCTTTCCCTGGTTTTAATAGCAGAACAACTAGTGCTTCTCTCATGGTATTAGGGAGATAACCCAGTTCCCTCGCCTCATTCTAAACCTCCAGCATTCGGGGGGCCAGGAGGTTAATAAATTGTAGGTAAAATTCTACAGGTAATCCATCTACTCCTGGCGTCTTATTACGAGCCATATGCTTAATAGCACATCATACCTATTCCAGTGGGATTTCCTTACCCAAACTTTGTGCCTGCTCTGCTTCTAACTGTGGCAAGGGCAGAGGTGGCAAGGGCACAGTGTCCAGAAAAGGTTCTATGTCCGATTCCAGTGGAGCAGAGTGCTTTCATACAATTTTCCATAATAAGCTAAGAACCTGTGCAGAATTTCCAGTTGCGTAAATATCGTGTCTCCTTCCTGATCCGTCAAGGCCAAAATCGGGGAACCCCGTGCTATCGGGTTGGCTATCCATGCCAGCAACGTTCCAGCTTTGTCCCCCTCAACATACATTCGCGCAGTATACTCCTTGTAATCATAGCTCCTCAATCTTTCCACCTCCATTGCTACTGCTTCCCTAGTCGCCAGCAGTTCTTCCTGTCTGTCTGGATGGCCAGGGCGAGCCAACTTGGCCGTCCTCAGCTTGCCCTCAGCTTTTACCACATCCTTTAGCAAGACCTTCCTAACCCCCACGTATTTACTGATACAGATCCCTCGTATCACTACTTTAAATGCGTCCCACTCTACCGCTCTTGTGGTGGCTGTGTTCTCGTTTTCGGTGAAATAGTGTGTGATTCCCTCCTCTATGGCGCTGTGAAAGGCTGTGTCCTCCAACATGTCCGGCCGTAGCCTCCATGTTGGGATAGCCGACCGCGTTGTCATCCAACGCAAGTCAAATAACAGTGGGTTATGGTCCGATAGTGTTCATGTGAGGTATTCTGTGTGAGCTATTGATGGAGCCATCTGCGGTGAAAACAATACTGCATCTAATCGAACATGTAGCTCATGCACCGCCGAAAAGTAAGAGTATTCTTTATCCTGAGGGTGTTGTGCGCGCCATATATCTAGCAATCCCCATTTAGTCTGCCAATTCAACCTTCCCCTAGCCGTTCTACGCACCGGTGAGTCTAGTAAAGGTGGGTGCGATCTATCCAAGAACACATCCACAATGGAGTTAAAATCTCTCCCCATTATCACAGGTCCTGCAAGATAATGCGCTAGTGCGCTTGATAACTTTTCAAAAAAGCACCCTTGTTCAGTGTTTGGGGCATAAATACTGCATAGCGCAACCTCCTGCCCTCTCAGTCTCCCTTCCACCGCTACAAATCTTCCCTCAGGGTCAATAGTTTGCTTCGTTACCTGAAATGGCACCCCTGCTCTTATCCATATCAGAACCCCTCTAGCAAATGCTGAATATGCTGTACTGAATACCTGCCCCTTCCATCTATGCTGCAAAGCCAGTCCCTCCTCCTTTGTACGGTGTGTTTCTTGGAGCAGCGCTATATGTATTCCTCTCCTAACTAAATAGGCATGTATCTTGTGCCTCCTTGTCATCGTGTGCAAGCCCCTCACATTCCAGGGAAGACATCTTAAATCAGGCGTTGTCCCCATTGTTGCTCAGTACCACCTGCATTATCTCCTTGCTTGTATCCGACACACCAGAGTCCCCCCTTTTTCTGCCCTTCCCCAACTACCCTTGCCCTCCCAAGAACAGGACCTAGAACAACATTGCTAGCCCCCATCCAAACCTTTGTAACAACTCAATCGTCACCTAAGCCACCAGTCGTCACTGATGGCGTGCCGTAAGGGCAACGAAGGGTGCTTGGTGCCAAACTTTGGTCTTGTACTTTCCCGGTTTTAAGCTCGCCGATTTCCCCCCCCCCCCTCCAGAAACACTTTCCTTCCCTTCCCCCACCTCCCCCTCCAGACATTATATCAACCTTCAAACTTTTTACGCTTGCTAGGCCCTGTTGCGCCTGTACTGCATCTGGCCCCAAGACCCACTGCAACACTCGTTCAATAAAGTTCTCCTGAAGTCTGCATCGCCCTCCGGTCAACACCCCTCGCTCCCTCCAGCCCCAAGTCACTCAGTCAATATCTAGTTCTACTCATCCAGCAGTTCGTCCGCTGTTCACGGAGTGACCCTCGGTGCTTGTACACTATCAGCTCCTGACGAGTTAGTGTCCGAATGTTCAGCTTCCTTCTCAGCATCCGTGTCCTTCTGCGAGTTTCCTAATAGTTCGTTGGAGATGTCCGTCACCGCTTTCAGGACCTCCTGCCTTTCCACCTCAGTTTGCAACAATGTCGGTTTCTGTAATCCACGCCGTCGACGTCGTATCCTCTGCGATTTGCGAAGGCGTTGGCTTTCCCCGAAGTCAGCTTGTCTATGCTCAGTGCATATCTTTTCCCGTCCTGTAGGACTCCAACCAGTCCCATGCTTCCTCTGGTGCTTCAAAGAAGTGAGTCCTACCATCCAGCACTATCCTCAATTTAGCCGGGAACAACAATGAATACTGCAGGCCTTCCGCCCTCAATTCCTTCTTGATCGACTGGAAGGACGCTCTTCGATGTTGGATCTCATATGTATAGTCTGGGAACAAGGTCACTTTGCTGTTGCCTACATGAAAATGGCCATACGCTCATGCCTTCTGGAGTAGCAAGTCTCTGTCCCTGAAGTGCAGCAGCCGTGCTATCACCGGTCGGGGAGGCCGTCCCTGTTGTGGGGGTTTCGCTGGGACCCTATGCGCTTTTTCCAGGGTATAGTAAGTGGGCAGACCCTCCGGAGCCAGCGCCGTTTTCAGCCAATTCTCCAGGTAGCCCACCATATCTGACCTTCCGCTTTTTCCGGCAGACCCACTACGCGTGTTATTCCTTCTGTTTCTGCTGTCTGCGTCCTTAGCTCGCCTTTCCATCACTCCGATGCGCTCCAGCACATTGTCCACAGTTGCTTTTAGCGCTTTTGGTGCAGGCGCCACCTCCTGAATCGCCTTCTCCACTGTCTCCACCCTGTCTTTCAATTTCGAATGATCCGCTTTCAGTAGCCCCAGGCCTGTCGCCACTTGAGCTATATCCTGTTGTAAAGCTGCTCGGGTGTCCGTTATGGCTGCCAATATTTTATCCAACTGTAATTGAATTCCTGATTCGTGTCCGGCAATTCCTGTTTGTTTTGTGAATGGCGCTCAGTGTCAGAGTGTTGTTGCGATTCCTCCTTTTTCGCCCTTGGCTTACCCATGTTTGTTGCAGCGTTCTGGGTCGTGGTGCCTCTGGTCTCTTTCTTAAAGCTCTCTTAGAGACTCTCGTTCCCAGAGCAGTGAGGTTTTCTCGTTTTTTACTGCTCGGTGACTTAAATATTCATGTAGACTGTCAGGAACGCCAGGAAAGTAAGCTTCTATCTGACTCCTTTGACCTGGCCTCTCTAACTCAATGGGTTTCCTCCCCTACACATACAGGCGGGCATATTTTAGATGTCATCTGTTCTAACTTTCCGCTGAAGGTTGAGGCCCCCCAAATATTAACTTGGACTGATCATCAGCTTATCAGATTTTCGTGGTCAGCCATGAAAGATTCACCTAAGGCCTCCATGAATATGCGCCCCCCAAAGATCAATGTAGGTAATTTTTCTGCTTGGCTTGATCAGAATAGGCCCTTTTTGGGAGGAGAATTAGTTTCTGCAGTGCAGATCTTTGACAGTTGGATACGAGCGGCTATGTCTGTCTCATCGAAGGTGACAGATCCTGGTAGAAGTAGGATGACTCCTTCTCAACCCTGGTATTCGCCCCTACTACGCACTAGTAAACTAGCTTGCAAAAAATTGGAGCGAGTATGGAGGGTGGCCTATTGCCCACAAGCGAAGGCAGCGTACCGCTCGGCTCAGCGAGAATATTATGCTAACATCAAACTGGCTAAAACTGAATATTTTGCTAGAAGAATTGAGAGGGCGAATAACAACAGCTGTGAAATTTTTTCTATAGTTAAGAGTTTTCTTTCTCCATGTGCCGAACAAATATCGATGAAACCCTCTACTGAATGGTGCAAAAGTCTCTCCTCCTTTTTCTTGACAAAAATCGCTAAAATTCAACAAAGTCTTAGAGCAATTGGCGGTGGGAGTTGGACTGTTGATAATGGTGGACCTAATGTTTTACCCATTTACACCATGGAGAGTTTTATTCCACCTTCAGTGGATGATACCTTGGGCAATTAAATCGTTAAAATCCGGTGCCCCTGGTGATAGCTGGTTTGTGGAGGAGGCATCCCTACTCCATGACTCCCAGTTTGGCTTCCGCCCCCGTCACTCGACGGAGTCAGCACTTCTCATGGCGGTCGAAACTCTACGACAGGGTGTGGATGAGGGCCAAACTATGGCCTTGATCCTACTAGACCTAAGCGCGGAATTCGACACTGTAGCACATTCCACCTTGCTACAGTGTCTGAATGAAGGAGGGGTATCAGGAGAAGCGCTTGGCTGGATTAGATCCTTCCTGTCAGACAGGTGTTTTCAGGTTCGCTTGGGTGACTGTTATTCGAAGGAGATTGGGCTGGGCCAGGGCGTGCCTCAGGGCTCGTCCCTGAGCCCAACCCTATTTAATCTCTGTCTCACCTCTAGCAGCTATTGTGGGAAAACACGGTCTGCGCCTGGTGTCCTATGCCGACGACACGCAGCTGATCATCTCCCTTTCGCGTGCACCCGGTCTTGCAGCGGACATCTTCAGGGATTGCATGCAAGACCTGGCAACCTGGATGTCCGCAAACTGTTTGAAGCTGAACGGTAGCAAGACCGAGGTGCTCGTGGTGGGGGGAGGGCCGTCTGCTTGGTTGTCGGCGTGGTGGCCCCCTTGCCTGGGAGAAGTCCCAATCCCATGCCGGGAGGCTAGGAACCTCGGGGTATGGCTGGATGCGGATCTTGCCTTTGGCCCCAGATAAGTCGGGTGGCAGGGGTGTGCTTCGGCGTTCTGAGAACCTTAAGGAAAGTATTAGATCTCCTCCCTATCTCGGCTCGAAAGACGCTGGTGCACGCCCTGGTCACTTCGCGATTAGACTATGGGAATCTGTTGTATCTGGGGGCCACGGGCAAGGTCGTGGGCCGCCTACAAGTGCTGCAAAATGCCGCGGCGCGTCTAGTCCTTAGGCTCCCCAAAAGGTCTCCCTCTAAAACAGCACTCCAGGCTCTCCACTGGCTTCCTGTGGGGAAAAGGGTGGAGTTTAA
The DNA here is from genome assembly GCF_964263255.1 of Lissotriton vulgaris. Classification (NCBI taxonomy): domain Eukaryota; kingdom Metazoa; phylum Chordata; class Amphibia; order Caudata; family Salamandridae; genus Lissotriton; species Lissotriton vulgaris. The sequence goes on from NC_141696.1 coordinate 1,259,157,118, forward strand.
AGCCCTCTCCACATGTCATCGCATTTTGAGCGGCAAAGCTCCTGCTCCGCTCCAGAGTCTGGTGACCTGTTATGAGCCCACGCGCAATCTTCGATCCTCCCGCACTGGGCTGTTAAAGGTTCCAAGAGTAAGGAAAGCTCGCATGGGAGGGAGATCTTTCAGATACCTCGCTCCCAGGTGTTGGAATGCTCTACCTTTAGAATTGCGCTTGGAACCGTCTGAGACTATGTTTAGAAAGAAACTTAAAACCCACTTATATAGTAGGTAGACTTCTTAAAGGGCGGGAGGGGCGGCTACTCCACTTATCATAGCGCGGGAACACGCCGGTGGCGTAACCAGGCGCTTTATAAATGTCCAATAATAATAATAATACCTGCCCGGCCAGGGTGTTGGCTGAAGTGGCAGAAGTAGTGGCACCTGAGGTTTCTCAAATAATGGGCTTATCTTTTACAACAGCTAGGGTTCCTAACGAATGGAAACAGGCTAAGCTGCTTCCCTTGTTGAAGAAGACAGGTGCAGATCCAACTGTGCCTAGTAACTACAGACCCATATCTCTACTCCCAGCTATGGCGAAAATTGGTGAGAAACTTGCATTTGCTCAGTTGAATGCCTTTGTAGAATCCTCGGAGGTTTTACATCCTGCTCAGTCTGGCTTCCGTGCAGCCTATAGCACGGAGTCTGCTTTGGTGGAGATTACTGAGGCAATCAGGGAGTGCCTGGACAGTGGCGGCAGAGCGGCTCTGATTTTATTGGACCTCTCTGCCGCTTTTGATACTGTCCCGCACTCACTCCTCCTGACTCGCTTGGCTGAGATTGGTGTACGGGGTTCAGCATTGGAATGGGTGAAGTCTTTTCTATCGGACAGGTCTCAGCAGGTTTGGATCCCACCTTTTTCATCCTCAATTAGGCCCCTTACTACCGGGGTTTCTCAGGGATCTACATTGAGCCCCCTGCTTTTTAATATATACCTTACCCCTCTTATTGTGCTGGCCGAACAAATGGGAGCAAAAATCATAGCGTATGCAGATGATACGCAGCTTTTATTTACTTGGCAGGATGCAGTAACTAACACAGAGGTTGTTCGTTCGTGCCTTTCCGCTGTGTTTAACTGGTTAGCAGTGGCACAGCTGAAGTGCAACGAAGACAAAACTGAAATTTTGTTGTACGGCCATTTCCCGCCCAATTTTAGAGAACTCTTGTGGCCGTCTGATTTTCCCCAGCCAGGCTCAGTTACTATCTCTGCAAAGAATTTGGGGGTCTGGTTTGGAGAGGATCTGAGATTTGAGGCACACATAAAAAAACTCACAGGGGTGTGCTTCGGATCCCTTAAAGCCATGAGAAAGTTCTTTCCTTATTTGCCATCTTCAGCAAGAGAGTCGGTTGCGAGGGCTTTAATTTTATCTCGGCTCGACTACGCCAACTCTCTCTTTAGCGGAACTCCGGCCTTCTTAGTTGCCCGACTGCAGATTATCCAAAATGCAACGGCACGTTTGCTGTGCAAAGTTCCAAGTAGAGAAAGCGTGCAAATACATATGAAGGAACTACACTGGCTGTCGATTGCGCAAATAATAATTTTTAAAATCCTTACCTTAGCATTTAAGGCAGTCAATGACCTTGGGCCTTCTTATCTGAGGAAAAGATTTAGCCGCTATGTCCCCACTCGGCCTCTACGCTCATCTGACTGTAATTTCTTGAGAGTGCCCCGCTTTCAGCGAGTACGTCTGGGAGGCCAGTCTCTTGCTGTTGTCGCAGCTCGGACTTGGAACACCCTACCTCTATCCTTGAGATCGATTGAAAATTTTGTTCCATTTAAGAAGGCACTCAAAACTTATCTTTTTAGAATTGCCTATTAGCTTTTATAACTCTTTTCTGATGGCCACTTGCTTATTTTCTTTTTCGCACCAGGATACTCTGGTAGTAATAGAGCGCGCTATAAAACAGCTAAATAAATAAATAAATAAATAAAATGTTTGTTGCAGCGTTCTGGGTCGTGGTGCCGGATGTCGGGATCGCACTCCGTGTATTTCTACCCTGCGTTACACCTTCAGCCTCCCAAGCCTGTTCTGAGACAATGTAGGGCAGATGGCGCCCCCGGGTCAGCAACTTCTCCCACAAACACCTTCTCTCTCGCTGTCCCTGCGTTCCTGTTTGTCTCTTGCTTGCCTGCCACGTTTTTGGAGGCCTATCCACCACTCCCCGGCCTCCGCGGCCTGCTCAGCTCCATGCGCAGATCGCCATTTTCCTCCGATCTCCTCCTTCACTTCTGGTAGGCTGCGCTCCGGTGCCTCTCACTCTCGGTCACCCGAGCCGGCCACACAGCCTTTCTTTCCCTTCCGAGACTGCTCGACGCCATGTTGTTCGCCCGCTGCTCCGCTATTCCGCAGCGATCGCCTTCCCTACTCCCATCTCGGTCGATTCCTTCATGCAGGCGGCGCCATTTTCTTCGTCGCTTCAGTCTCCAATCGTCTCTCCTTTTCCACCCGATATCCTCGCCGTGTTCCCAACTCGGGTGCAGATTAGTGACCCAGCTTGGTCCCCACGTCCACTCTCACCCTCCGGAGGGCTTCGGGTCAGTTTCATTAGTTTTTCAGTATTTCTACGGGGTTTTTCAGCGGAGCTCAACGCTCACGCTGCCATCCGCATCGGCCTCCAAGCCACGCCCCTGGCTTCTCTGCCCCTCATGACCACAAATGGAGAAACACCTAAAGCACCATGCACAGAAATTCTGTAAGCCAATACCGCCTTCACAACTTGAATTTCCCAGTTGTCATTGTTTTTCATGGCCAGTTGAACAGCATTCTTAATCACCCCATTGAAGCGTCCTATCATGCCATTACCACTGGGGTTGTAAGGAGGCATAGTCTTGTGTTTGATGGCCACTTTAGCAAAATAATCTTGTGCCTTACAAGAAACAAATTGTACTCCATTATCACTAATTATAAGTCTAGGAATACCTTCATTGAGAAAGACTTAATCTAAAAATTCCAAAACGGCACCTGAGTCAACTTTGTCAACAATTTTGATGACAGGCCATCTGGAGAACATATCAATTAAGCCAATAACAAATTTATGATTCTCTCCAATGGGGCCTGTAATGTTTATAGATAAAGTTTCCCAAGGACCATTTGGAACAATAGGTTCACACATGCACGGTTTCAATGTTCTCAAAGACTTATCTGGTACTGTCACGTATATTTCGATCCTTGATAACAGTATCAGCGCTGCATCGTATTATTGTATCTGGCTATTGACTGCTTAGGAGTTGTGGACACACCATGAATAAGCGCAAAGGAGTTGCTGGGACCTTAGACGCATTCATTGTTAGGACGGAATTGTTGCTGACTCACCAGATTGAAATGACAGAGCAACGACTCTCCCTAGAACCCTCTACATTACATAGTCTCCCGTCACTTGGTATTCCCAATCTGGGTGGCACCCCACAAATGTGCGTGCCTATCACCCCCCAAAATCAGTCCCTGAACACCCCCTTGTCAACCCTGGACGTGGCCCCCATGGCTGTCTCTAATGGGTCTAGCATAATCACCAGAGCACGGGTCGCTAAACCCCGAGCCGAAAACAAGGTGAGAGTTCCCCCGGTCAAACGAAAGCGGGGTGTTGGCATCCAAAAAACTAAAAGCACAAGGGGTCCCCGAGTCAATTATCTAATTCTGTTAGTACACAGACTAACTCTGCTTTTTCTTCACCAAGTCACAACACTATTGCGGATCGTGTTCTTGCCACCGCTATGGAGACTGCTCTGGAAACTGCATTAGCCCACATCAAATAACTGATTGACAGGAATTTTACTGTTCTTTGGGAAAAGTTAGAAAGTGTGGACATTGCTTTGGCCAATTTAAGTGGTAGTAAAGTGATCTCTCTTCCTGATGCTATCGCGGGGGAGGGCTCGCTAATGCCACTAGATGCTAATTCAAGATTTAACTTGCAAATTCCAAGTTCCACCCTGCTCAAGGAACCCTTATTTGTTCATTCTTGTATAACTTGCCTTAAAATAAAAGAACCCCTTGTGACGAAACTTAGCTTGGAGCAGGGGAATTTACCGGATGCATCCCGGGAGCTTACAACGAAGACCTTAGGTCCACATAGCAGCCACTCTGAACGCTTACATTCTGGCACCACACCAAGTGACCCAAGTAGGAGCACAATAGATAGCCCAAGGAGTAACCACCCGAGACCTAATACTGATGTTTTGAGCCTTCCTCCAGCCACTTGTCTTTATGTATTAGTTCTGGCCGGCGTTCCCACTCTTATAGGGGACCAGAGGGAGTCTTGGGTTGACCTACGCAATAAGACTGTGGATTGGTTTAAAAAGCAGAAAATGTTTCACCCATCCAACTTGAATGAAATCCTTATGGTACGTAGAGTTGGGTGGGTTGGCCAATGCCCCAAGAACATTAATGACGACTGTATCGTGATCAACGTTCGCATGCCCCATATGGTTTGCTGTCTATTCAGATTCTGTGAGAAAACCTTTACCCAAAACTCCAGCATTTGCGTGTTCCCCCCTGGGCTATTTTTTCAAACCGCAATTTAGGCTCATTACAAATATGTCTGCCCCTCTCCCAGTATCCAATAGGTTTCAGGTCTTATCTGATCTGGATACCCAGGATTGACAACCATCCCCACGGGAAAACCAACCATACCCCTTGGAAATTCTCAGATTTTTGAATCTCCATCTGTTATCGACAGTGTTAGATGACCAGCAAGCCATAATTAAGGCAAAGACAGACACAGATCTGAGTATTCTAAGCTGGAATGTAGCAGGCCTCCAGTCGAGGCTCGGTGACCAAGACTGGTTACGTTTAATAAAGGAACAGGACATGGTTATGTTCCAAGAGACTTTGGCTACACAAGAATGACATATTAATGGGTTTCACTGCGATAATATTGCAGCCCCTACCCCTAAACTTGGTCGCCCCACGGGGGGTTTATTAATCGGGATAAACATTGCTGCCGGTGGTGGCATTAACGTTCTACCAACCAACAGTCACAATTTCCAAGTCTTACTGTATAAAAGGAGAGTTTCTTTTTATTTGATTAATTTTTATAATAATTATTTTTACTCCACCCTTAATGGGAACTTCATTAAGATTTTTGATTTTATCTCTAATTTAGATTGCCAGCATGAATCAGCCAAAACGATTGACATCTTTTTGGGTGGTGATTTTAATGCGAAACTAACAGACACACCACTTAGCACAGGGTCCCACAATTTCAACCCGACATGTTGCAGGGGTACAGAGTTGGCTGTGTTTCTGAGTATGCATAACCTCACCAATGCCATGGACATTGTGGGCTCATCACACGCCAATAATCATCCTTTGCCAACATTCAGAGGAAGGGGAAGTTCTTCCACCATAGATTTTGTCTTCATTCCTCCTCCCCCCCCTTCCTCCCCATTGCAGATCATTTAATGGAAGCAGAAGCTATCACCATGAGCCAAGGGGACCATAATCCAATTAAAACAGTGTTGAGATTGACCCCCTGGCCCATGTTTACTACTGAATGTGGGGCCAGGAATTTAACACCCTCCACCAACAATTTCAGACTGATATGGAGGGGTATCAATAATAATGAACTGTTTCAGAAACTGGTAAAGGCCAATATGCACCTCATAAACTCATGTTTATCAGCCCAAGATCCTTGCCCTGAGGCAGTCCATGATTTTAATAAACTCTGCTTAGCAACTAAAACCCTCTTGTCAAAACCTATCTCTCTCGTGAAACAGGGTCCTAGATGTTCGATCACGAGTGCTCTGAGGCAAATAGACAACTGCGTCGTGCCCTATCATCGAACCCAAGGTGTAACCAAGAAGTGAAATTGGCCAGGCAGAGGTACAAAACTGTGATTTCAATATCCGAAGTCGCCAGCATAAAAAAGGGCGACCCATTCTGGACAGCTGTGAGGGATTTGCGATCCATGGGGCAGCTATTAACTCTTATTAGCAGCACCATTGCAAGTGAATCATGGGAAAAGCACTTCACAAAGATCTATGCTGCGCCCTAACAAGAGGCAGACTATTTTGAGCCTGGGCCATTAACTAGAATACGGATGAGCGTCTCTTGAGGTGGAAGAAGCCATCCAACAGAGTGTGGGCAATAAAGCCCCTGGCCCAGATGGGTTACCCATTAACCTTATTAAATGCAAACCAGACTTTTAGGCGCCCCTTCTTTTAAATGTTTTTAATAATTTAACTCACGCAGTATTATTGCCCTGATTTTAAAAAGGGGGACTGTTCCCAACCCAACTTTTATAGGCCTATCTCCCTAATTGATAATACCTTAAACATTTTGGGCAGTGACTTATATAACAAGATATGAAAGCGCTATTTTAGAGCCATGCCAATTGGGTTTTCGAAGTAAGGTTGGCACCAATGAATAATGCCTAAATCTTAATTTAATTATGGGCAAATATACCATTGTATGGGCCTTGCCAATCTATTTGGCCTTTATGGATTTGACCTCTGCTTTCGACCTTGTCAATAGGTTAAAGCTCTGGTCTATCCTCTTGGCCTATGGATTGGATGAGCCTCTGGTGCATTTCTTGGCGCACCTTCATAACGATCTTAATTCTCTGGTTAGGATCGGTTGCGGGGGTGAGGTTACCGAAGCTATTAAGGTAGGTAGGGAGGTTAGACAGGGTTGTGTTCTAGCCACCCTCCTCTTCATTATCTACATTAACAGACTGCATAAAACATTAAAATCAATGACCCATGAGGTCCCTAAAATCAATGGAAAAACACTTCACGTACTACTCTATGCAGACAATGAGGTCCTTATGAGCCGCACTCAGAATTCCTTACGCATTTTAGTGCTGTTTTTTGTTAACCACATGGACAGGTTAGACTTGAGCACTAACTTTAAAAAGTCTTTCCTAATGTTGTGTGGTCCTAGGAAGCGCCAACTTAGTTTTATATCTGTGGATAATCAGAAACTGACGAGCACTAGCACTTTTTCCTTATCTTGGGGTGGTCTTTGCTGCGAAAGGCTCCTGGACTTAGCACCTGGTTCACACCAGGAGCAAGTTCTCAAAGGCCAGCAACTCGATTCTTAGCCTCCCACGCCCAAATAGAACTGATGCCATTTTAGCTATCTTAAAATGTTTTAAGTCACATTGTGTTCCAATTGCCACGTATGGCGCTGCGGTTCGGGGCATTGCCAAGAGTTTCTGTATCCAACAGGAAGAGAACAGATTTTGCAGGAAGCTATTAGGCATCTCAATCTCCACATCCCATTATATTTGCCATAGGAAACGCAACGTAAATTTTATAGAAGATTTTATTAGGGCTCGCCCCGCCCTCTTTTGGTTATCAGTTCGGAAACACCCAACAGCATCTTTAACGAGAGAGATCATCAGCGATTGTATTGGGTGTGAGAAAGGGAAGGACATCCCATGGCTGTCAGGGGTGTATCGAAACTTATGTAGTATTAATAAAGGAAGTATTTTCTTAAATCCAAGTACAGCAGAGACCTTGCATAAAAATGAGCTTAAGAGTGCACTTTACGCGTTATATAGAACGGAAAGGATTGAAAAGGAATCCAAAAAATTACTCTTATTTAGCTACATGTCTATTGAACAGCCTGTGCATCAGCTGGCCGACTATCTTACCTTGTCTATTAGCATTGGGAGAGGAGCCTTCTATTTCGCTGAAGGGCAGGCACTGTTAAATTTGCACTATATTTCCCCTAGGCCACCACTCTAATCTTGACCACTTACCCTGCCCATGTGATGGTCAGAGCGGACAATCTATTTTACACTTTGTTTTTTTGTAAATATTACCTAAAGTACACCAAGTGGCTATTAGCCTCGTTTAAAAAAAAAAAAATAAAGTTTACGCTCGTCAGTCTGGAAAAGCTTAACTGAGGTTACTTACCCTGGCTGACGAAGAGCGGATTTTTCGCACAAGCACTTTTTTGAGAATTGCCGTTCGAGCACGTCAGATTATGTCTAACCCTTGAGCTCGTTACGCGACCCCCAGCCTACTAACCGCTGTTCCCCCCCTCTGTTTTTCAGTAGGTCATGGGTATCTCAGCGCTTGGACGCCTTCGGGCAACAATTCACGCTCGATAAATACTCAAGTTTACAAGCTCCCACATTATCTATACATGAATTTTAGTATGAATCTGTCATATTTTATTATTGTATGCTGTATATTTTCAATGAATGTTATCATGACTCTCTTACTGTGCATTTTTAAACTTGTTAACATTTATGGATACAATGTTATCCGAATAAAGTGTCTTTGAACCTTGAGTGACCAGAAGTTTGAAGTTTTTATTAATTTAGCACAGTTACTTAAAACCATTGCTATGACAGACAGCATTAGCACATTTATAAAAATCAGCGTTAACACATTTGACAAGTTAAAAGACGAGGCTGAGAAACGACTCTTGAGGTTTAGTGTCCGTTATACATATAATAAAACAGTCTTATGGTTGCCAATGTAGACATTTTGCTACGCTAGACCAAATTAAAAGATGATTTAAACAAAAGGGTGCTAAACCACAGGGGAGAAAAAATCTGTAATGAGTTTTTGAGGGGGAAAGGGAAGGGGAGCGGATGTATGCTGACCAAACTCTGGTCGACCTACGCTTAGAGTACATTATCTTGGACAGCTTTCGCACCAAAAAGGGTAAAACACCCTCTGATTCAATGCCATATCCGCAGTTCCTTAGTAATTTCAACAGTGGTCCTGTCAGGTATGAACACAATTGCTTTAAATTCTGAACATATCTTCAACAGTAATCATGACATAACTTTGTTACTCATTATGCCACCGTGATCAAATCATTAAAGTGCAAATCCAAACAAAGGGAAGGGTCAGTAAATATTTTTAATTACTTTTTCATTCGATTTGTTTTTTCTTTTCTACTGACACCTTGATATATGCATAGCAATTATTTACAAAATACGGCGCATCAATTCAAATCAGTGAAAAATGTGACATAAAGTGAAAAAATAGTGACTCAGTGATATGACAATTAGTGATCTATATACATGTGAATGAGGGGTATTGGAGGGGAAGGAAGTTAGAAAGCCGATTCCTGATTTAATGGTACTCAAATCCAACACGCTATATTAGTTAGCTATGGTATGTTGGACGCGGTTAACTGGTCCTTGTGATATTCTGTCGACGTTTCGACCCTGTAGACGCCTTATTTATGGGTCTCTGGCGGGTCTTCAGGACGGGGGAAGGGAAGAAATATTGCGCCTGTTGGTTCAATTAAAAAAGGCCATCAGGTTTGGATTTGCACAGGATTTGCATGAAAAAGATAAAACTGATTTGGGGTAAAAATTACCAGATATCTTCATAAGTCAGACACCTCGAGATTCTACTGGTCAGGGTCTCCTCTCCTATATTGATGAATCTGTGTGACAAAATGTGATTGTCAAAAATATGCTAGTTGGGCATTACCTAAGAGTTTTGATTAGACCCTACGGGTGTTGTCAACTCACCTATTTTGAGCAGATTTGACCTGTGGTAATTATCCTGATTCAATCATGGCGATATTCTTTCATTTTATGAAGATCGTTTATCAATTGTTTCCAACGATCTGAAATTTAAGGTTCATGTGGGTCGTCATTAGTACATTGTGTTGAGCTTAAAACGAGTATTGTGTTCATTGTGAACTCTCGCCGTAAAACTCACCGTTAAGTGAAGGTTTCAACAATGCCTCCGTTAGTTCAAAAGTTTCAACAACGTCTCCGTTATTGTAAAGCACGATTCAGTGACCTGCTCACTCTACCCGGGTATCCGTGACTGATTTCGGCAATCTAAAAATTAAAGATTAAAGTGAGGGTCGATAAATACTAGTACTTCGCTGTATGGTCAGGTTCAGGACTTATTTAATCGATAAGTGCGATCAAGGTAAGCCGCACTCACTGTAACAAGGAAATTCTCATTTTCCATCCGGGATTCTATATGGTCACGTCCGTTCAGTTCTGGTAATCCTTACAACGCACCGGGCATGAGAACGCAAATAAATCTATTTCCGCATTCAGTCTCGAGGACGTCCTTGTTGCTAAGCAACCGGGCGTCAGTGCGCAATGATGTCATAGCGTCCACCGTTGCTAGGCAATCCGGTAGCTAGACGTGCTATTCTTGTGTGACAGTCCTGCATACTCAGGGCGAACGAAGAAGTGTTTTCTTAAGAAAAAGACTCTTTTACTAAGTAATCTGCTAGTTTAAACATACGATCCTCATACTTCTATCCTGCTTGCTGGGGGCAAAAGAGGAGGTATTTTATAAAGAGGAAAAAGCATTTTCCTAAGGGAATCATCACAATGAAAAGGCAATCACATGTACTTCCACAATACATTATTTAGCAGCTTGTTTACAATTATATATTGTGAATGATTAAGGGTAAGTCCATCGGAGGCAATCAGGGCAGCCTCGGATTGTTACACAATACATCGTTTAATCAGCATGTTTACAGTTATATATTGCGACAAAACAAGGCGATCGAGGCAGGGATTGGTTAATGATATTGCAAAGACATATTATGTGGTCACAGTTCTTGCGAATAAATAGAAGTAAAAAATGCCAACATATTTATACATTTCCCACAAATTCAATTACAGTGTCCCATCTGCCTCGCTGTTTCCTCTCTCTCATTTAGGCCCTGTTGTACACTATTCAAAGAGTGTATCCACCTGCATTCTTTATAGCTCATTATCTTTGCCAATGAACCTCCCCTTGCACCTATGGTTACTTTCTCCAAGACTCTCCACTCCATTTCCCCTGGTTTGTGTTTGTGGGTATTGTAATGCTCCACTAGTGGAGCCCCAACAGTGTTAACATCTCAGTCTGCTCTTATGCTGCAGAATTCTTGTTTTGACTTTTTGAGTCGTTTGCCCCACATACAGTAACCCACAAGGACAGTTGATGGAATATATCACATGGGTGCTGTTACAGTTAGTGAAGTGTAGCAATCTATATGTTTTAGAATTGTGAGTGAAACTGGATCCTTCCTGGGAAAGATCACAGACTTTACATCTCCCACATTTGTGGTGACCAACCAATGGTGGTAGGTTCATCATACTCCTAAGGTCTTGCTGCTTGGGTGGGTCAAGAAATGCTCTAATCACTACGTCCTTGATGTTTCTTCCTCTTTTGAATGCGAACAACGGTTGCTCCTCCATCTGTATTTCAGTTGCTACAAGCAGCTATCCGCAGTTCCGGCTTTTCCTTTGCACTCATTCATTGGGGATGTGTTGTACATACTACAGGCGTTGTTGCCTTTAAATGCTGTAACCAGCCATGCCAGGAATGTTCACAGCCTCCATGGAAGCTTGGTTTCAAAGGTGTCAGTAGGAGACTGGGAGCTGAACTGGCTGGCAGTTATAGTTTATTTATTTTATTTGTAAAGTTTTATATAGCGCGAACTTGACCCAAGAGGGTATCAGAGTGCTTTACATTAGGAACATTGCGTTAAAGTTACATCTTAAACAGGAGCACAGTTAGGTACAGAACACAAAAACAAAGTTTCAAGAATTCGTAGGTGGGGGGGGAAGAGTAATGGCGGGGATACGAGGAACGATGCCCAATGTCTTGCTGGGTAGGTGACAGACAAGGGGGAAACCAGGGCCAATCTCCTCATTAGCTGTCTAGCAGCTCCAGCGGTCGTGAGCCTTGTTGCTCAGGTCTCAGCGTTCAGGAAAACCAGTTTTAGTTTATTGAATTACAAAGGTTATATAGCGCTTTCTAGTTGGTGGTGTTTGTATTCTGCAAAAAATCTACTTCTATTTCATCGAATTCCACCAAGATAATTAAGACTGGTCAAATGCAAACAGTCCAGGAGTAAAGGTTCACACAACGTCAGCTAATCAAACAATAAACTAGATCCCGAAGGCGAACTGATGGGTTTCATTACCCTAATGGCAACATTGATGAATATAATCATTGCACCCTGTTGGAGATATGTCAATATTACCTGCCTAATCAGTTGTGGTATACAAAGTATTAAATGTGCTTATGATGTGCGTCTCTTCAGTTGCCCAACAACTGCCATAAATTGGTTGATGGATGGCTTCTCCTGGGTTTATGTTAGTGTGTAGTTGTCTTCCTCAAAGTAGAATGCCATTGTTGAGGGAATATAACTACAAATGCCAGCATTTAGTTTTTCCTAAAAAAGAAATATGTCCCATTTATCATGTTGCATTAAAATGTATGCTAGTGATCTTTACAGCATCAACCATTATCAACAGCTGATTTTTCTGACACTGTAGAGAGTCCTTTCTGGGGTTCCCACTTGTCTGCAGATTAATTGCAGGCCTTTTGAGAAATGCAATAAATCCGATAGTGTCTCCTTCACTGTACAAGATGAGTGCACGACTTAGGAAGAAAATGATTCTAGCTACCTCTTCAGTGGCTGAATCTCATGCTATTGGGGGACAAAAGATTGAATGGGAAGGGGGGAACACATATGTTATACCTCTGATGTAAAATTCAATAAACTACATTAAAACAAAAAACCTGAGGAGAGGGAGAAAGTGGGGTGTCTGTCTGCCCATTGACACCATTCAGCAGTGGTGTGGAATTCTATTACAGGACCGGAGGCTTCAGATTATGCTTCTGAATCTTTACTGCAATGGATATTTTCATCAATAACTGTGAAAACAACTACATTTCCCATGAGTACACATGAGTATAGGCAATCTCCCATAGTCCATAAGAACCCCATACATGCTCCCATCATCCTCTTTCTTTGCTGCTCACAGCAAGAGTTAAGTGCACCTATTTACTAGTCCCCTTAATCTGCTATAGCATGGGGTACTTTTCATTGTGTAATATGCTAATGTGATTCTGTGCTTTATTGCCTGATTAACGATTACTGTGCTCAGTTGGGCTATTGTGCTTATTTTGTATTTTCGTGTTGCATTGGGGCATTCTCACGGAGCCGATCTTCGCGCTCCGAAGCAACCGAATACTTCGGCTCTGCTATTGCTGGCTTGGCGCAGGGGTTTTTACCGTTACTAGCACTCGCGCGGTTAGCGCGTTCATTCACGGTCTCTGACCGGCAGGGAGCCTGTCGCTTTCCCCAGAAGAGCCCGTTCTCCGGTGGCGCCTCGCGCGAGTTTGGCTCCCCTGATACGCCCTCCACGCTTGGACCGAGTGGCTCACGGCCGACGCGCGCGCCCAAAACGCAACCAATTTGGGCTGTTTTTTGGTTGTTTTTGGTCACGTTTGGGCTGCGCGCCTCGGCACGATCCCCAGGTAGACAGGAAACGCATTTCACTGGCGTTTTGCACACCGGCAGGCTCCCTGTGTGATCGCCTTGCACAACACAAGTGTAGAGGTTGTAAAATTCGAGGCTAACACGAGTGTGCACACGCTCCTTAGATACTTTGGCCAAAGTCTCTGACAGTATTGATTACAGCTTTGCTGAGGGGGTTTGGGTAACGTTTAGAATTAATTGTGTGCTGTGGGCTGACCCCCCCCCCCATTATCCCTCCTGATTGTGGACAGCAGGGGACTGTCACTAAATATATATATACTCCAAGCTTTAGCATTATGGAAGAGTGGGCCCAGGACCCTGACGAGTATTATGGAGGTGAGGAGGAAGTCGGAGATGGACAGCAGGAGGCTGTGCTAGAGGACAATATTGTTGAGGCCCTGGATGCCTCAGTCCAGGCTTCTGTGAACAAAGCCATGGAGACTAAAGTTCCTCAAACGGTGCAGCAAGCACTAGGTGTGGCACTTCGTCCTATCAGGAAGCAACTAGAAGGATTTGTCAAGCCATGACAAACCAAAGAAACAGAAGAAGGAGCAGGCCCCTTCCACCGCCACTACTTCACAGTCCCAAGATAAGTCCCAGGATCAGTTGCCGCACTCCCAAACCCTAGCATCTTTGCCAGCGTCAGGTGCGGCGGACCACGCTTACTCAGGCGGTAAGGCGAAAGCTAAGCGCACTGCTCCGGATACAGATACTACCACAACCAACACGGACACGGACACAGATACCTCGGAGAAACCCCCTCCTATGAAAAAGGCCAAAGTGGCCCCTAAGGCTGCGGCGGACAAGGTCAACACTCCTTTCACTTTTGACCCTTCAGATATTATGCACCCCCAGTCCTCGGACTGGATGCCTCCCCTGGCGGTGTCTGAATACCTTCATGACAACCTGCGGAAGAGCTTCTCTAGAGAAGTCCGCAATCGTTTAAAATCCGAATGCCCCCGCCCAGAGCTGCCAGACAACGTGGCAGAAACTCCGGAAATTGACGCCAGCATGCTAACCTTTCTGAAAAAATTCTCGAAGGACCCGAAACGTGGACTCGACCGTGCTTGGCGCGGTTGCCAAGATAAAATGCTTGACGTCGTGGGTCCTCTGGCAAAGATACTCGAGTTGGCTCTGGCAGCCAAAGAGGGGGCAACACCAGTTGACCCGGACATTTTGGCAGGCTGGACTCAGCGCGCCATATGCCTCCTAGGTAATACAAATTGCGCGATATCAACGGAGAGACGCAAGTCCCTACTCCTTAGGATGGACAGCAACGTGGCGGAACTAGCTGAGGCGGAGCCAGGTCCCCTGGCTGATGGTCACTTGTTCGGAGACCGGTTTGTCAAATACGTCTGAACAATTACCGCTTTGGACAAGGCTCAGAGTGGCATCAAACGAGCCCTTACTCAGGGTGTTTTCAACAGGGCGGGGCGAGGCGGGGCCGCTCGTCAGGCCGGGGCTATCAATAAGGCTCTCAAAGAGGCGACTATGGCCGCGGAAGAGGAGAGTAGGATTCCACCCGCGGTGGTACCTTCTACCCGTCCCGCAGAGGCTTCAACAGGGGCCGTTTCCAATCAGGAAACAACAGAGCTAACTTCAAGTCCCAGCAGAAAACAGGTGAGTGTAACAGATATCCTCTGTTTCCTCTGGGGGGTCGTACACGGCACTGCCTTCCACAGTGGCAGCTCTGACTCAGGATGCTTGGGTTCTGCAGACTGTACAAGGTTTTCAGTTGGAATTTTATTCTCATCCGACACAGGTGTTTCCCATCCCTGCTCTCCATTTTTCCCAACAAGATCAGAATTTCATAGAAGAGGAAATAGCAGACTTGCTGCAGAAACACGCGATCACGCAATGCCAAAAGGGACCTCGCGGTTTCTGCAGCAACGTCTTTATTGTTCAGAAGAAAGGAGGTGGCAACAGGTTAGTGCTCAACCTCAGAGACTTCAACCAATATCTTACTTACAACCATTTCAAAATGGAAGGTATTCATCTGTTGACGGATTTGTTACAGGAAAGGGATTGGATGGTCCGGTTAGACCTCAAAGACGCTTATCTGTCCATACCAATTTTTCCTCCACACCGCAGGTTCCTGCAGTTCCTCTGGAACGGCCAGTGTTACGAATATTCGGCTTTTCCTTTCGGGCTCTCCTCAGCTCCCTGGTGCTTCACCAAGGTGATGAAACCAGTGGTAGCTTATCTCAGAGAGAGAGGGGTCAGGTTGATAATTTACCTGGACGACATACTGATTCTGGCGCAGAGCCGGTCCACGCTCAAGCAGCACTTAGACATGACAACCTCGCTGCTTCAGAGCTTGGGGTTTGTTCCTCAATCGGAAGAAGTCGGTGATGGTACCGACACAGGTAATAGACTTCTTAGGGTTCACAATAGATTCACAAGCAGCACAACTGTGCCTTCCTCACGCGAAGCTGAGAGACTTGAAGAAGGAAATTCGGAAATTACTGGACAACCAGATGGTTACACTCAGGGCGATTGCCAGAGTAGTGGGAATACTGGCCTCTTCCATTCAGGCAATATTCCCGGGCCCTCTTCATTACAGGACACTTCAGCGCCTGAAGATCAAACATCTTCAGAGAGGTCTGTCGTACACGGACTCCATTCCACTGTCGGAGGAGGTCCGAACCGAGTTGCAGTGGTGGCTCGGACACGTGGAAGCCTGCAACGGCAGGGCGATCTTCTTATCACAGCCAGAGGTGGTAATCGAGTCAGACGCCAGCAGATGGGGCTGGGGCGCGCGCTGCGGAGATATCTCCACAGGAGGCAGATGGTCAACGCAAGAGCTCGAGCTACACATAAATTGCTTAGAACTGCTACCAGGATCGTTTGCGATCCGCACGTTATCCCCGAAGCAGACATCATGTTGTATCCTACTGCGTTTGGACAATGTGTCCGCAGTGAGATATATCAACAAGTTGGGCGGCACGAGGTCGTCCCTTCTTGTTCAAATGGCCAAGGACTTCTGGCATTATTGCCTCGAGAATCAGATCTCGGTGATAGCGGAGTACATTCCGGGGCAATCCAACCAGGTAGCGGACTGGAATTCCAGGCACCTCAGGGATTACAGCGACTGGAAGCTGCTTCCCCAGGTCTTTCAGTGGCTACAGACAATCTGGGGTCCGTTTCAGACGGACCTATTCGCCTCCAGGCTGACCTATCAGATCCCCTGGTTCTTCAGCTAGAGACCGGATCCGATGGCGACTGCAACCAATGCCTTTCTCCAGGATTGGTCGCAAGGGATTCAGTATGCCTTTCCCCTGTTCTTGTGAATCCCCAGGGTGATGACACAGGTGATCAGACAACGGGCGGAAGTGGTCATGGTGACGCCGTGGTGGACATCTCAAGCTTGGTTCCCCAAGCTGTTGCAGTGGAGCTGCGATCGCCCACGGTTGCTACCGGACTCGAAGTGGTTGTTGCAGGGCCCTCGTCAGTCAAGTCAAGTCAAGTCAGATAATTTATATAGCGCACTACATACCCATAGGGTCTCAAGGCGCTTGGGAGGGGAGGAGGATTACTTGTCAAATATCCATGTTTTAAGTTGCTTTCTGAATGCTAGGTGGTTCTGGGTAAGGCGAAGGTAAGTGGGGAGTGAGTTCCATGTTTTAGCTGCCAGGTATGAGAAGGATCTGCCTCCCATGGTGGTCTTGTTGATGCTAGGTACAGTGGCGAGGGCTTGGTTGGAAGAACGTAGTTGGTGGGAGGGGGTGTAGAAGGACAGTCGTGAGTTGAGGCATTCTGGTCCGATGTCGTAGAGTGATTTGTGTGCGTGGGTTAGCAGTCGGAAAGTGATCCTCTTATTGACGGGTAGCCAGTGGAGGTCTTTCAGGTGACCAGAGATGTGTTCGTTACGCGGGATGTCTAATATGATCCTGGCTGAGGCGTTTTGGATTCGTTGGAGTTTCTTCTGGAGTTTAGCGGTAGTACCTGCGTAGAGGGTGTTTCCGTAGTCCAGTCGGCTCGTGACCAGAGCATGGGTGACTGTTTTTCTGGTTTCGGTGGGGATCCAGCAAAATGTTTTTTTGAGCATGCGAAGAATGTTGAAGCAGGATGAGGATACGGCGCTGACTTGTCTGTTCATTGAGAGTGAAGAGTCCAGGATAACGCCTAGGTTCCGTGCGTGGTCTGTCGGGATGGGTGCTTTTCCAAGGGCTTCCGGCCACCAGGAGTCGTCCCATGCAGAGGGGGATGTACCTAAGATGAGGACTTCTGTTTTATCTGAGTTCAGTTTCAGACGGCTGTGTTTCATCCATTCGGCAACTTCTTTCATTCCTTCGTGTAGGTTAGTTTTGGCGGTGCTGGGGTCATTGGTGAGAGAGAGGATCAGTTGAGTGTCATCCGCGTAGGAGATGATGTTGAGATTGTGTTGGCGAGCGATGGCCGCAAGGGGGCTCATGTATACGTTGAAGAGGGTGGGGCTGAGTGATGATCCTTGTGGTACGCCGCAGATGACTTCAGTGGCCTCGGACTTGAATGGTGGAAGGTGGACTCTCTGGGTTCTTCCGGTGAGGAACGAGGTGATCCATTCAAGTGCTTTTCCTTGTATTCCGATGTTTCTGAGGCGTTGTAAAAGGGTGCTGTGGCAGACTGTGTCGAAGGCTGCAGAGAGGTCGAGGAGGATGAGGGCGACTGTGTCTCCATTGTCCAGTAGAGTTCGAATGTCGTCTGTTGCTGCGATGAGGGCGGTCTCAGTGCTGTGTTTTGCTCTGAAGCCAGATTGTGAGGAGTCGAGGGATTTGTTGGCTTCGAGGAAAGCGGCGAGCTGGTTGTTGACAGCTTTCTCGATGACTTTGGCCGGGAAAGGAAGGAGCGATATGGGGCGGTAATTTTTGAGTTCGGTGGGGTCCGCTGTGGGTTTTTTCAGAAGGGCGGTGAGTTCAGCGTGTTTCCAGCTTTCCGGGAAGGTGGCGGAGTTGAAGGAGCAGTTGATGACGTCTCGGAGGTGCGGTGCTATGATGGAGTCTGCTTTGTTGAAGATGTGGTGAGGGCATGGGTCTGTGGGGGATCCTGAGTGGATGGAGTTCATCAGGCGGATGGTGTCCTCAGTGGAGATTGGGTTCCAGTCGTTGAGGGTGTTCGAGGGGGGAGAGTGTTCAGCATATGGTTGGGTGGGTTGGTCTCCGGGTTGGTTGTCGAAGCTGTTGTGGATGTCTGCAATTTTGTTGTGGAAGAATAGAGCCAGGGAGTCACAGAGGGCTTGAGAGGGGGTGATGTCGTTGGAGTTGGCCGAGGGGTTGGTGAATTCCTTGACGATGTTGAAAAGTTCCTTGCTGTTGTGGGCGTTGTTGTCTAGTCGATCCTTGAATGCTGTTTTCTTGGCCTTTCGGATTAGTTGGTGGTGTATGCGGGTGGCGTTTTTGAAGGCGTCCTTGGTGCTGGTTGTTGGGTCTTTTTTCCAGGCCTTCTCAAGGGAGCGGCAGAGTTTCTTGGATTTCTTAAGATCATCGTTGAACCATGAGGCCTTCTTGCAGCCAGGTTTGCTTTGACGTTTTTTCAGTGGTGCTAGGGTGTCGGCGGTGTTGGATAACCATAGGGTGAAGTTGGGGGCGGCTTGGTCTGGGTTAGAAGAGTGGGCTGGGGTGTTTAAGAGGAGCGATGAGGAGATCTGGTCGATGGTGATTTTGTTCCAGTTTCTTTGCAGAGTTGGTTGGAGGTGGTTGGTGGGTTTTGGCTTGTTGTAGGTGAAGTGAACGCAGCTGTGGTCAGTCCAGAGGAGGTCCGTAGTGTGGCTGAAGGAGACATGATTGCTGGAGGTGAAGATGGGGTCGAGTGTGTGACCTGCGATGTGGGCACCCTCTGCTGCTGGAGGGCAGGCTATCCCTGATGGCATGGAGGCTTTCAGGGAACAGTGGCATCTGCCAGGAGTTTCGAGCGAAACTTCAGATTTCATCAAGCAGGCATGGGCACCATCTACCAGAAAGCGTTATTCTGCGGCCTGGAAGAACTGGGTGGATTGGTGCGTGGGAAGACAGGTGGATCCCGTGGGGGCAGGGCTACCCCACGTGTTACATTTTTTGGCGAATAAGGCAGCTAGTGGTTTAGCCTATCGCTCGGTGAATAATTTCCGTTCAGCCATTTCTGCGGGGCATGTCCAGATAGACGGGAAACCGGTAGGCATGCACCCGATGGTGTGTAAACTTCTAAAGGGGATTAGGGTAGCTAATCCCCCAAAACCCTAAGTATACAGGTTTATAGGACGTTTCACTAGTCATTTCATTGTTCAATAGATGGCCGGATAATGCACTTTTGTCTAGGAAGCAATTATCAGCAAAATTGGCCATGTTACTTTGCCTATCAGCATGCAGAAGATCTTCAGACGTGAGAGCACTCGACGTTACAGGTAGAGTGTTTATCCCGGAAGGGGTTTCTTTTACTATTACAGGTCGAACCAAAACGATGTCAAGACACATTGATTATAATGCATTCCCTGACAATGACAAAGTATGTGTAGTCAAATGTTTGAAAGCATATGAGGAATGTACAAAGGCTTTGAGGCCTCAAGGTTGTTCACAATTATTGATTGCTGTGCAAAAACCATTTAAACCGGTGGCAGCTGCCACAATTGCCAGATGGCTTCGCTTCATAATGAAGGAAGCAGGTATTGATACGCAAATTTTCGGTGCTCATTCAGTGAGAGGCGCTATGGCGTCAAAGGCTTATGGTTTGGGATCTAGTATCCAGGATATTATGCGATGTGCAGATTGGTCTTCTGAATCAAAGTTTAAGACGTTTTATTATAAGCTGGTGGGAGATATTACTTCTATGGTTTTCAATGAGTGTTAAACTAGCATAATCTGAAGCCTCCGGTCCTGTAATAGAATCAAAAATTTGCTAGCATTCGCGCCAAGAATTTTCAATTCTATTAAGGACACGGAGGCGAGGATTATCCCACCCGGCTTAATTTACAGTAAATAAGCTTACCCACCCAGTTATGCAATGATTACGGTGGTGTGTTTCCTTTCTTTCAGAATCTGATAAGAAGTCTGAATAATCGACGACGGACGACAGGACGTTGGGCCTGAAACCTGGTTTCTTCCACGTTGGAGGAGTTATTCATTGTTCAAGTTTTGTTGGACTTGGTTCGCCTCAAAGAAAGAGGATGATGGGAGCACGCAAGGGGTTCTTATGGACTATGGGGTCGTGCCTATACTCATGTGTACTCATGGGAAATGTAGTTGTTTTCACTGTTGTTTATGAAAATATCCATTTTCATTGGCTACTGTGTTTATTGCAGTAAAGATTGAGAAGCATAATCCTCGCCTCGTGTCCTTAATAGAATTGAAAATTCTTGGCGCGAATGCTAGCAAATTTTTGATTCCTGTTGTCCAATACACAGGACATGTTGTTTGGGGTCAAGGACCAAAAAACCTGTATGCTTATTTTAACCACAGCAAAAGTAGCCTGAGCCCTCTGCAACACATACGATTTGGATGCCAATTCACACTACCACAATATGGTTGCGGGAAAGACACTTGTCTGCTGCTAAAGCAAGATATGTGCCATATGCATTAGTTTAGCTCTGCTTGCATTAATAACAGTTGTACCTCTGGTGTAAAGGGGACCCACCTAAACTAAAATTTATGAATGTTGGTTTACTCTATACTGACAAAGTTGTTCTGTTGAATTTAACCCCAATAGGACTACAGAGGTGTCTTTCTCAGCTGGTAACCTATGATGATGAACACTTCAAAAAAATAAACATCTCTAAGAGAAAAACTCTTGTTTTTAGGTCCTTGGGGTTCAGAGTTAGGAAGGATACACTGGTTGCTGAGGAATGATAATTTGGAAGTGATAAAGCTGTTTCCATGTCTTGGTAGAATTTTCTCTAGTAATAAATATGGCTCATATTAGTCAGTGTACAAGTAAGGCATTATTTCAAGCTTCAACCATTCACAGATTATGGAAGTGTGGTGGGCAAATGTATTTTGCCCATGTTGGGGCTGTTTATAAGATTAAAATGCTGCCTTCATTGAGCTATGCCTATTAATTAATAGAGGCGCTGTATTGGTCCTTTTTCAAGGAGGTTGAAGGGCGTATTTGGCACCAAAACTGTAATTGGAATTTCTCAACTGTACCTTCTGACCTTCAGAGCCCAACTGCGATCCGAAAACTAGCTTAAACCTAGCCAATTCATAAACAGCGCCTCTGTACATACATAGCATATCAGTACTCGAAGATTTGAGATAATCGATCACTGATATGTTCAGACTCTGACATAATCAGAACGATGCATGATCAGACCCTTGCTATAATCAAACACTGATTTAGTAACATTTGCATAATCGGAAAGGTTATTATTGTAACTCTATTATAATGAACATGCTTCTGTAATTTGTCGTCTCATTGCAAGGAACCAAATGGGACAACTGGATTTTGTTTTGCAGAAACAAATAGATATATAATGCTTCTAGTCTCTTGGACAAGTAGATATTCTATGGAATTCCATACCCCTGATAAAGTCAGCAAATGGGAGTAGGGTTTCGTACTACCATCATTGTTCCTCTTTTAAATCGTGGAGCCAGATCAGGTTGCCTGTTTTATTGAAGTGTGGGATTATTCACCATAAAGGCCAACTCTTAAATATCATCATCGGTGCAACATGTATATAGCCGGAGTTCCATTAATACAGACTGATACTGTGCCTTAAGCTGCAAAATGGCTCTGTGAGTGAAGCACTTGCTGCTGTCATCTGTGTGTGTTCTGTAATTGACAAATTTGAATCTCAGCAGGGGCATCTCAGCCATTGATTCTTCTGAGGTTGATAATTTAAATACAATTAAAACAGGCTAAATTAACAAATGCATCCAATGCATTTGCAATGCATAGAGTTGACAAAAACGTTGGATTAAACACAATAGGGATATCTATCTATCTATATCTATCTGTCTCTATGAAAAAAAGGTTACAGGGACATTATAGTTAGACTTACGTTTCACTAGTACAAAACCATTGAAATTCAGTTCTAGCTATGTGAGCTAACCATAACTTTCGCCCCTATAATGCAATTCTTATGACATATTACATCACTCATGACATGGCCAGTGACATAACTGATGACATCATCCACAGAACCACTCACACCCCCATACAACCTCTCATACACTAAGTCCCACACAACCCATTCACATACCAGTACTCACTCAACCAATCATTGATCCATAGAGCCTTTCACACATTCACTCATACTGCATACACACCACTAACTCACCCATATACGCATGCACCCACTCACTCACCAATACAACCGCTCGCACATATAGTCAGACATACAGACTCTTACACAGCCCCTCAAACACCCTTACAGGCACACACTCGCCCATACAGAAACTCGCGTAGACATTCACTCACCCAGACAGCTGCACACATTCACTCACTTACCCATCCATAGAGCCACTCACGCAGCCACTCAGTCACTGATAAAGGTATATTCTCCCTCTCTCCCTCGTACACATACTGATACAGTCACACAGCCAATCGGATGATATATGTTAGAAATCGTATGACTAATTACTAGACCGAAAGAATAGCAATGTAACTTATGCTGTCGCTTAGTATATAGCTTTAACTCCCCGAAACGTTAACAAAACACTTACATTCAGTGGATGATGTCAGCAGTGATATCACTGACCATGTTATGAGTGTTGGAATGTGTAAGGTCCTAAGAAGTGCATTGCAGGGACACAAGTTATAGTTAGCTCACATAACTACAACTGCTGAATTTCTATGGTTTTGTATGAGTGAAATAGAAACCTAGCTATAACGTCCCTGTAACCTTTGAGTGTCTCAATGGGTGCATGAGTGTATCTGTGAGTGTGTGCAAGAGTGTCTGAGTGGGTCTATGAGTGGGTGCCTGAGTCTGTGAGTGGGTGGCTGAGTAGCTTGAGTGATCTGTATCATTGTCAGACTGGTCCTGTGAAGGGGTTTACCCCAAACATTTTTGTGCTGGGGGCACACTGGCAGTCGTTACGGATCCGCAAATACCGCATGTGAAGAAGAAAACTGTTTAGCGACCTATTGTGCACATGTGGACTCCCTGAAAGATCCTATATTTCTCCCATGTGGTCAGAACACACCGAACCTGACCCCTTATGCCAAGTTCTGCCATTTGACTTCTTCCCCAGGGACTGTCACAATAAACTAAAACGACACCCGTAACACTGAGTAATTCTCTTTGTGGCAAATGTGGCAGCATAGGAGGAGAAGGTCACATCCTTACAATAGATCTAAGAGAGGCATAAAAACTTAAAACTGTGGATAACAAAGAGTGTAATTTTAGAATACGAATGCAATATTGCAACATTGCTTTATGTTTATAACCTACCTTCAATGAAATTGTTTTTTTCACTTTTGAATGTTTGTAACTTGTTCGATTAACTACAGTTCCTTCATAATAGGTAACTACATACTCTTCCATAGAGCCACTCTTAAACTCACTCACCCATAGCCAGTCAAATACCCACTTACCCACTCATTCACCTATACACCCACTTACCCATTCCTACAACAATATAGTCACTCATGTACCCTCACACATACAAACACTGCTGCCCTTGCTCACTCATCCTCAACCACTTACATACTCATAGATTCATCCACACAACCAACCACTCACACACCCACCCACTTATTCACTCTTGCATCATTCCCATAGGCATTCACTCTTCAATGCTGGCACACACACATGCACACACACTTACCTATATACACACTTTACTGCTCAGTAACACAAACGCACCCTCAACCATAGAGCTACTCACATACCCATTAACACAGCCATTCACACCCATACAGCCACTCACACATCCACTCACACACTGATAGTCATACAACCACTCAAATGAGATATGTTTGAAATAGCATGACTGATTATTTGTACAGAAAGAATAGTAATTTAACTTCTGCTGTAGCTTAGTATATATCTTTTCAGTCTCAAACATTTATGAAACACACTAGCAGGATGATGTCATCAGTAAAGTCATTTGAGAAGTCATCAGTGATGTCACTGACCATGTCATGAGTGATGTAATATGTGAGGTCATAAGGGGTGCATTGTTGGGGGGCGGAAGTTTTAGTTGGCTCAGGTAACTATAACTGAATTTCTCTGGTTTTGTACGAGTGAAATGTGAGCCTAACTATAACGTCCCTGTAACCTTTGGTTTTATATAAATATTTTACTGGGCCACCCTGTGTCCTGTCCATTTGGAAGTCCTCTGTTATCTTGAGACAGGAATCATTATATTTCTGATTCAAGTGATGTGGTCAGCCACAAAGATTTAGGGCAAATAAAAGGAATATAAAAGCTATTCTGTTTGACATCTAACAAATTAGTGATAAAGAAAACAAATGTATTTCGGAGAGAATTAATCGGAGGTTAAATAAAAAGACCAGTTACAACAATTTAGGGGAATATTGATCTGTAGCAAATAGATATCTTCTGCTGCACTCATATGTTAGTTCACTAGCACAAATAATTCATCAGATTTGGTAATGGTTTTACCAAGAGCTGCACACACAGGAATATCATATTCACAACCTACATTCATCTTTCCTGAAGGAAATATATTTTCTCTTTCTTTCTTTTACTCCTTTCATGCAAAACCAGTAATTAAAATTACATCGCAAATATGAATTTCTGTCCAATACTGAGGCTCACTTATAATGCGGCAGGAGAAGAAAAGAGTGCTCTTATCTGCAACTGGCTTGTTTTCATACAGTCTTGCCATTGTCTGGTCTGGTTCAAATGACAAATGAACATAATGTCAATTATGGAAGTTTTCCACTTAATGGTTAAATTTACAGAGACACTATTATGCTACTAAATGCATCCTCCTAAGGGAAAGTTGCACAGTGCAGGTGAAAGCAACTTCTAAACAGTAACTTGGTTTTCACTTTAAGAAGTGCGGACTTCTTTGAAAACAAGATGAAAGAAGACCAGATCTACAAAAAAAGCACGACAAAAGGTAATTAAAGAAAAACAACCATGAACATGGACTGAATGCAAGGAATACATCTATCGGGTTCATTTTCCGTAGTCTAAGAAGCCTAAGAAATGGAGCACCAACATTACACAGTGCATCACCCGCACCAGAGTTACATTCCCAGAGGTTGTGTCCTAACTGCTAGTTGTCACTATTCTCTGAGTACCCGTTGTCTCCTTGTAGCCTTTGTATAGCATTTCAAGATTTTTTGTTAAATTTGATTATGCTGTTAAAGTGCAAAGGTCTCCATTTTATGGCTCTTCAGCCTGCGTTAGCGAAGGTGTTACCACCCACGGAAATGATGGAGGGCAGATTAGTGACCAGAGGTTCCAGTGGTTACTGAACAAATTCATTGTGGAGACGGTGGGAAAAGCACGTCTTTTAGTATTGAAATAATTAACAGAAAGGGCTGCAGTTTGACCTTGCTGCTGAGTTTTAAAACTTTTTGTTTTCATAGTTATTTTCAATTAAAGAGTCCAAGGGCTTTGAAGGTGCAGGCAAAGCAGACAGAACAGTGGGAATGGGAGTTGCTTTTTTAATCTGATGGATCAGTAAGTAAGAGCAGACCCAAGTGGAAACAGGTCTTCTTATGTGCCGGTGTGCTGTACGAGTTGCTGATAAGGGAAGATATTCCATTCTAGTTTGCTCCTAATCCTTCCCTTGTTCCATCTCCTTAAATTGTATTCATTGCGATAGGGGGGGGGGGGGGGGGGGAGAAATTTTAACGAGTAACAAAAAAGATTTGTAATTAGTAGAGTGATAAAGTAAATCAAAAGTTTATTTATATCTTTAACATGTTAACAGCTTTTCATTTGAGCTTTCATTGAAATGCGAGAGCTTTGTGCAAGTTGGCTTGGCTTCGTAGTACTCAGTTGAAGGAACATAGTTTACAGGGGGAAGAAAATTGTGTATTTGGTATTAAAAATGGAGTAACTACAGAAAACCGGGTTGTAGTTTATTTGTAATGTAGACAAGTAGAATTGTAAGTAGCCTTTGCAGCATCAGACTTTGATGGATATAATCGCCTTTTACAGGACCTAAATTTCCCCTAAAACTTCAAATAACTGCAGAAAAATCAAGTTGCTGAAAACTTTGATAGGTCAGTTTCATGTTGGGAATGGTTACCAAACACACACCTGAAAGCAACTGTTGAACAGAAAGGCAGAGCAGGAAGAGGTTTGACAAATGTAGCTGCACACATGAGATTTAACAGTTAAATCTGGACTTGGATAAGTTATTTTGTTTGGAATTGGAGGAGATAAAGTTCTGTGGTACAGATTATTGATGGTAATTGGATACTAGAACAAAAGAGATATTGTATGGTGAAAGGGAGTAGATACAATCGGGTATAACTTGAAATGTCTAAGAGATGGTTGTCAGGTATTAAAATGCAAATGCAGTCTTTAACCTTGACGATTGATTCATTGAGAAATTATTGTAAACATTTGAGTTAAGGTTAGCAAAATATACTGTAGCTTTCGACTTTAGTGCCTGAGGTTCAGGGTTCCCTTACAACACACTCCACTGCTAAAACCTTCGCTGTAGGTTATATTGATTTCCACAATTAGAACAAATTGGTATTAACTGACTATTTCTTCCTATCCTCTGGTTTTAAGGGAGACCATGATTATTTCCAGATGACTGGGAAGCTGAAAGCGCAGGCAATTTTGAAATAGATGGAATGATTCCATGAACATTTTTGATCTAAAGATGCTGATTAGAGATGCAAAAGGGCAGTTAGAGTACAGTTATTTGGTGGAGCGGGTGGGGGGGGGGGGAGAGGGTGGGAATTGGCTCCTGATTTAACAGCGGAAGGTACTGAAAATATTTTATGGCCAATCTACATGTCCTGAATCTCAGCGAACTATACCCTAGAAAGAGAAATTACCCCAACAGTACTTCTTAAAGTTATGCAATGGGCAAAATTGAAATCCATAACATCGGAATATGCAGACTTTTCACAAGCTGTGCTCACTCTGCCTTAAACTGCCTAAGTTTTTCCTTAGACAAGATCATCGTTGATGAGCACATGCTTGTCGGAGTTGTTTGAAAATGTAAATCATGGTAACATGAATTTTTATTTGAAATAACGTATTTACGTTATTAGATATGGAAATAATTTTAGTGACTCTGATTGTTGGTGTTCGGAATGTGTTATTGTTAAGTGAGCAGTCCCACCAAACAAATACTATCATCAAACATTATACTAATTTTTTTATATTGGAATTTAGTTTCATTTAATATAAATTAAAAAAAAGAATTAAACATCTAATAAATCCTTTTACAGTGCCTTGGTTAAGGTGCACAGCTATTGAACATGCTCAACAGCATTAAATAGTAAATCATTGCACTTAGATTATGCAAAGTATTGATGATATGTGCTCTTCTGACTACTTTAGCTGCTCCAATATACAGCAAATACAAAGAGAGTTGTGGCAATTAGTGGAAATGTATCCTTTTTGCCACATATGGGGCTAGTCTTTGGGGCGTGGCAGGGAACACGATATTGCAGCTGGAGAAACATTCCTTATTACGTAGATTTCAAGCTGTTCCCCTCTCAGTATCTACGTATATTACACATAGAGAATTAAATATATATCTTACCTCAAAGACATAATCAATCTAAGTGTAATTGCCAGCTGGTATAACATCTGGAGTAAGACAGGATCCACATTTACTAGGGGGGTTATTGAAAACTGTCTCACGCCTGAGCACCATGATAGGATTCCCTGGTTGGTATATACGAACAGGCTACTGAAAGAAATCGATGAAAACATCTCAATTGAGAGTCCTGCTAGCATTCTGCAATTTAGTAAGTGCAGAACATGATCTTCCTAAAGAAACGCGGGTCTGAAAGAGAGAGTAGAGAGAGCCAAAAACGGACTGTAGCCAGGTACATGACAGGGCCTTCCAACAGGGCGTGCAAAGCTATCCGATAATGGTGATGTTAACCGCATGCGCGCTAGCGGAATTTTGCTCCTACGCTGAGATTTTTAAAACCGCATGTTACGTGACGAGCTGGGCTCGTCATCAGCGTGCGAGCGGGCTACACCATGACGAGCCCAGCTCGTCATCAGCGTCGAAGGGGTTAAAGAGGAGCAGTAGAGGGGGAAAAAAGTTTCAAGGGCACACTCCACTTAAAAAGCCCTTATTATGTATCTCAGATCCAGTAGATACTTTCCAGCCCCCCCCCCCACTCTGATGGTCCTAGTGCATATCTATGAACAGCCCCATTGTGTGTGTTTAATTAAATCCAAACCAAATCGGGTCCCATGCCTCACGGTGAAAACTAAATGTATGTAAATAAATGTGTTTATAGGAAGTGTAAGCAACCACCAAAGTGTTTGGCAGGTTCTCGCCAACTTTGTCACTCGTTCATCATGGGCATCTTTCCTATGTAGAAAATGAAACCAACACACAAACAAGTGCAATACAATGTTCTGTGTGTGTTACCTAAAAATCTCTATGATGTGTGGCACACGTCTCAACAACTACCTATAGATTCCCGTGATGGGAGGATATAATTCTTCATGAATTCTAAAAAAACTGAATAAAGATTTATTTGACTTGAGTGTCCATCATCAGGAGCATTTCCAGTCTTGTCCCCCAATATCTTCTATTGTAGCGTCACTGAGTAATCATTAACATTGAATACATACTTGCTCCCCTGTTCTCCCCCCCCCCCCCCCCCCCCCCCCTTGTGCAGCTCAGGCATGGTTATGTACAATACTTGCGCCTTAACTGCAGGTGTATATGTGGCAATTCAAAATATCATTATTCAATTAGCCGTCTTCACAGCCTAATAGTCTGTCTTAGGTGTGAAAGATGTATACCAGTATGGACCTGAGCATCCTTGTAAACTTTGTGTACCTTCCCCCGTTATTCATGCATTCCCATTTTCCACATCGGAGCATTTCTAGTTTGTGCATACCCAGTTTAAATGGTTGTTCTTTTTAACAAGGCAAGAACTGGAAGTGTTTTTATTGTTGGTTGAGTAAAAACAGCCATGTTTACAACAGGACAATGAGATTTATCTAAAACGCATTGTTCCATTACTGTCCCTCTCCACCCATGCTCAACCACCACTATAGCTAAAGGCTTTACTTTTATGCCCTGGCAAAATGTGTAATATATTAAATGCAAACATTCAAAATTACTTAAACCACTTATTTTAACTGTTATTTTAGTGTTGTCAGCTGCCATACGCGTCTTAAAAATGAGGCTAACAGAAAATAGAAGTATCTTCCATTAAGCACTGTGGCATTCTGAGATTGCAAATGTAAGATATATGCATCTTACATTTTCCAGATTTCCAAATCTAGTGAAGTTGATAAAACATTAGTACTTGAGTCTTGGTAACATTGTGTCTCCATTAGAAGTGGTTTTAGACCAAGTGGTGCTACAGCTCTTAATCTATCCATCCCAGCGGACCCCGACATTGCTGTGACTAATTATTTCTATGGGTTACATGTGACGCGATTGTCTCCAGCTCCAGTGATTATATACTGCTCTTAAAACAAATTCTTTCGACCAGTGACACTGTTGTATGGCGTTTTAGGACCAGAGTGAAATTTTCCTGATTCACGCCCATATATAGGTACAATTCACATTGCCCTAATATAGGCATAGAAATCCTACCCATATTTAGACATAGCCCATGTAGTCCAAATACAGGCATGACTATTTCCACCCGTACTAAAAAGTCACATCGATTTCTTGGAAAATCGGCTTAAGCAGTCGGGAGCATCCCTTGCTTGAATATTGATTTGTCCAAGAACTCATGGAGTTTTCAAAGAACTGCCATTCCCTTGGGGTTCTTCACTGACGTTATTAGGCCCGACTTTGTCAAACTAGGCACCTTTAAGGTATAAATATGTCTTCACTTGCTCTAGCAAACACACAGTGGTTTGGAGCAGTTGGACTATCTACTTGCCTGACGCAGCTCACTACAGCAAGTGCCGAAGGAAGCTGACCCTCTAGCTGACGCACTGATCGAGAAGCTGTCCTTTCTCATGCTGAGAATCCAGCTCCAGCGTTTCCAAGCTCCCCTTGCGGGATGTTGGGAAATAGAGTCCGAGACAGAGATACCAGACCTCCTTCATTCTAAACTAAGGTATGGAGCTGATTAGACCCTAAGAGAAATCTTGGATAGATTCTTGGCAAATAAACTAAACCTATGCTACACCACACTTACTTCTTCCCTCGTACTAGACTTAGGTTGGGTACATTGGGGTAGGCGTATTTTAGAAGCACCAGTTGAGTACTTTTATCCATTGTTATTTATGTATGTATTTTTATGGCTTAGAAACCATACAATACCTTTACAGTATTATTTTATAATAATATTCCCGCTGTACGCATTATACTTTGCAGCCTGCATTACGATTGTAGCAGTTCATTTCTTTTGCATGAGAAAGATTGACTGAGTAAAATATCTATCTATTGTTTCCACGACTCTGAAGATAAATTTATTCTTGGGGATTATTTATGCGGTTGTCAGAAACAAATCCCTTCTTGTGTATTCGAGAACGTTTCTAGTGATCGCCGAGCTAGCTGGCACTCACAATTAAGTTTAATGTATTCGATAGAGACCTAGTCGACCTCAGTCCTACGTCAATTCTGTAGGATATATTATTCCAATGCGCAATGCCTATTGGGAATATAGGAACTACACTACAACACTAGCAGACTTGAGGCGAGCCTGTATCCTACTGACTTCACATAGACCTCAGCAGCCTTGTTACTGGGTCTTCACAGCCTGCTGCTTGAGGCATACAGAAGATTAGGCCTTTTGGCGAAGAGTGAGTGCCGCCACTAGTTTTGCTCTACGATGGATTTCCCAGACATCACCTCAATCTACTGTGAAATTTTAGTACTCGCACTCATTACAGTATGCAACAGTTGCTCTTACGATGGTGACTTCTGAGTGAAAAGACACTGCTGTTGAACAAGTAGTTAGTGTGCAGCCCTTCCACACTAAACTCGCATTATTTGATTCATTTAATGCTCACAGTCTAAATGTGACTAACCCTGAATCAAACTTATCTCCAATCTTGGTCCTCTTTAAAAAATATGTGAGTCACTCTCGCAAATCCATCATTGCTGTATCTCTGGCTGCCCTATATTCTGTGCTCACAACCTGAAGGTCACTTATAACTCTGTACAATTCTTGAGTAAGCTACTTAAATGTTGTCCTATTTTATCTTTACACTTAAATCTTCAAAGCTTGGCTTACCGTTGTCTGACGGAGATCATACATGCCCTATTACTAAGGGCAACATTGCCAGTGCTACTGGTTGTGTAGGAACAAGTTCATACAGTTAACCTGCCCTATCTAGTTGTTCATTCCTTATTTACAAACATTATTTCAGCTGAACCACATGCCACATCTTTTGATAGTTGTTTCTGCTGCTATCACACAGGCAACACAATTTCTATCATTTTAACTTTTTTATTTGACAGTGATGTTTGGAAAAGTGTCAATCTTTCGTGTGAGGCTATTGGTTAATATTTATTTGAAAACGAATATGTTTACTAAATGTGTGCCTGCTAAGAGAATACCTAAATTAATGTTCAAACTTAACTTTTCACTCACCAAGTGCTCTATTGCATATATATATGTAATGCTCAATCACAAATTTTCAGTAATGCTGCAGTTAATTGCGTTATTTATTGATTCAAGAGACACTAGTGATGAAACAGGCGCAACCAGTAAACAATTTTTCTGACTTGCACGGACACTATTGCAACTTCGGTCCCTATGGGGGGGTTCACCACTACTATCACTGCCCACCAACACATTGTACAATTTGAGTTTTTTGTTCTGTAAGTTTTTTACTTTTATATTTGCTGAACACCTGGATATATATTTTTTAAATCGCACTTCAGTTCTTAAGCTACTACAATTTATTCCTGAATTTCTCATCTAATAAACTTTGTTTTGTAGCTCTTTCTAAAAAAATTGCTTATTTGTTGCCAATATGCTAATTTCAATACCCTTTTGCTGCCAAATATATTTGCGACCTGTCTTAGAATTTCTGTGAATCAATACTTTCTTGTAAACATTTTCACAAAAATTTTGATTTTCTTGGCTACCCAGCAGTGACATTTATTTGTTAATTTACTGCCTGGATTTTCCAGGGCTTTAGTATTTCAGGCTTAGGGAATTGTAGCTGGCGAAAAGGATTGGGGAGTAAAATCCTGGAATAATCTGGCTAAATGTAGCAACAGGGTTCCTTTTTATAGATAGAACTGTCACATTTATTTAAGTTGACTGTTAGCAGGCTCGGACCTTAACAACTGAAGTATGTGTACATTCTTTTTCATCCTGATTTTCATAAGAAAAACAAGATATATATATGTCGTTTTTTTTATCCATGAAAATACGGAACTCCATTCTGTGTTGTTAATATGTGTTTTTACACCAACATACTGACCTGTTTTGACCCAGCCTCTGCTATTTACAGTTTGATTCAATAAAAAAAAATGGTGGGTGTATATATTTTTGTATATAGTAATGCTAAACATAGAAGAAAAAGCTAATACATGCGCAAAATTTGAAAAATATATATATATACAGTCGCTGCTGCCAGAATTTTATACTCGCTTCCTCAGTCTTTGACCTTAATTACTGTCCCATTAATTGCTTCATATTGTCTCTTTTCCAATGAATCACTTATTCATAGAAACGTACTTACTAGTAATTCACGCCCAAGTTGGCTTATATGGAAAACAATAGATCAACATAATACCTTTACATGGAAAATAAAAGAAATAAGCAAAGTCTTTGCTCAGGTGGCCCTATTTTAATCATTTAGTGTATTTCAGCCTTCCATTTTAGGCAGACAATTTCTATAGTGTAACATATTTTACATGCTTGCAACTTGGTCTCAACTTTTCATGTACTTAGTCACTTTTCAGATCTTTTGGTTTGCCTGTAACTTTTGACCTCATGAACAGATTTGCATGACATTTGACAATCTACTTAATTTGGCAGCTACGGTTCAGCATGGCAAGTTTTTTGACGACTCATGCAGGGGGGGAGAGCTTAATTAGGAAGGGGGTAAAAAAGGTTTTTCTTACTTTATCTACCATAGGAATTTTCCCCCCTGAAATACAGCCTGGCAAGTGCATAGCATCAAAGGTTAAACTAACGCATTTCATTACTTGTTTCCGCATCGCCGCACCGAAATGCATTAGTCACGCCATTAAACCTTCTCCATGCTTTCAGTGACTTGAGCAGAAACAGTCGCTGAGATACCACAGCAAAATAAAGACATGCTCTATCTAAATGTGTGACTGTTTTTGTGATGCTCGTTGCCAAGAGATAAAGGAGACCAGAACGAGGGATGTGCAAAGGGAGGAGAAAGAATAATGAGAGGCATGTGGACAAAAAAGGCGAGAAAGAGGAGACCATGGGGCAGACGATATGGGGAGGAGGAGAGGGAGGAAACAAATGGACAAGAGAGGTGAAAGGCGGAAGGGGGGGGGGGGGGGGGGTGTGAGGGGAGCAGAAAAGGATAAGAGTGAAATTCGAGGACGGATGGAGAAGCAAAAGTACCATGACGGGTGAGAGAAAAAGAAAGGAAGGCAAAGTAACTTGGAAAAATGAAGAGAGAGAAAGGGAAAAACAACAAGCATTTACAATGCAACGGTCTCGCCTTTGCAAAAGTTAGAGCTATTGGCATTGTAAATGACAAACTTTTTATGTATGTGTTGGTTTTGAAAACCGATAAATAAATGGTGTTGTCATTTACAATTCCAATAGCTTAATCTCTCGCAAATGCGAGACCTATTGCATTTGCACACACACACATACATACACACACACACACCGAGCCACACACACACAGAGCCACACACACACACCCACACACCCACCCAGAGCCACCAAGCCACACACACACAGACCACACACACACAGACCACACACACACAGCCACACACACAGAGCCACACACACACACAGAGCCATACACACACACAGAGCCATACACACACACACACAGAGCCACACACAGAGCCACACACACACACAGAGCCACACAGAGCGCCACACACACACAGAGCCACACACACACACACACAGAGCCACACAGAGCGCCACACACACACAGAGCCACACACACACAGAGCCACACACACACAGAGACCAACACCCAGCCCCACACACACACAGCCCGCTACACCTACACACACAGCCCGCTACACCTACACACACAGCAACACCTACACACACACAGCCACACCTACACACACACAGCCACACCTACACACACACAGCCACACCTACACACACACAGCCACACCTACACACACACACAGCCACACCTACACACACACACAGCCACACCTACACATACAGAGCCACACAGCCACACACACACACACACACACACAGAGCCACAGAGCAACCGGGAGTGCCTGTGAAAACATGGGAGACACTTGAAGCTTCGTGATGACTGATTTATTCTTTTGAGAGGAATTGTAAGGTGACGTGTTGAGCTTTGGAGTGCGTGTTAATGGTAATAAATATGTTTGCATTCTATCTTGATAGATTAAGTTGGGTGCCTAGACCAAAGCTGGTGCTGGATTGCTAATCATTACTGTGGGATAATAACCCTAAAACAAAAAAGCCTGCCATATCAGATGGTGAACCCCTCCCATAAGTAAGGAGTCGAGTGACAGCACCTAACGCACTACAGAAATTGTTTAGAAGTCTACTACGGTTAGGTTTGAGGTCATGGTTGTAGACACACACAAGTAACCCTAACAGATGTCTAAGAGTCATAGGTGGTCAGAAACTGGATGGGGTTGGATTCCCGTTATCTTTTTTAAGATCGCATTCATATTCAAAATCCATATTGCATTGGGGCATTTACACCACTTTCAACTTTGGATTTGGTCTACTTCGTTGATTCCTTTCTAATTTCCAAATTGTAAGCAGTACTTTTATATGAGATTTACCTGTTATGGAATATGTGTACTTTGTTCACATATTTTAATGGGTTTGACTGATTCATTTGTATTCTCTATTTACAACATTTAAATACATTCTTCGCCCCTCAAATCCACAAACAAAAGAAACCTATGATCATCAACAAATCTTATCACTCGGCGAGCCACATCTATGGGAGCCTGGGAAACTTGGTGAAAGAAAACCTCGGCCATTTCAGAAAGCGGATAAAAGGTGCAGTATTATCCTAATTTGAGTGTACCATCCTACATCGAGAGCTAAGTGTACAGAAATAATTCAAAACAGGCAAGTTAATGGACTACATCTGCCATTAGCGTTTATTATTAAATTGACCTCTGTACGAGTTAGCAATGGAAGCAGCAAACGTGATACACACCCGAGGGGGCGGAACAGGCTCCTGGGATAACTAACTAAGCTTACCAACGTCGCATTTTCAATACACTTTATATGAAGAAATTAACGCTAAATGATAGGCTTCGTCTACCAAATATGTTTTTATAAAATAGTAATGCAGCCCAGAGAGAATCCAGGAGCTGGCGTTAAAATATGTCGGACACAGTTCATAAATGAGTTTCAGTAGTGAATGTTTCCAAAGTTAAGTGGAAAGAAATAACATTGGATAACCAGGGTAACAATTAGAGAGGACTAGGAAACCTTTCTACCATAGAAAAAGAATCCTACAAGAGTCAAAAGCATCCATACAATAGCAAGTGAAAGGGGAGAAAACAGTCTGCACGCTGAGGCACCCAATATGTTGAGGCTCAAACCGATGCTCCTTGTACGAACGCACGTAATCCACCATACCCGATGGAAATAGGTTGCAGAAAAAGATTCAAACAACCCACATACACAAAATGTCACAATAATCGTGCGCGCCCTGAACAAACCTTTTTTTACATCATTTCTAACGACGCCACATACCCCACCTGCAACGCCCGCTCCTCGAAGGCCACAAAAATAAACCCACAATGCACTGCGCCCGAGAAACAATGCAATTAGCTTGCTTGTTGACGGGACACCAGAAATAAGCCTGTTTTGTGAATCAAGTAGCAGGCGCGAACAGCATTGTAATTTTGTATACGGTTAAATATGTATGACTTTCTCAAGTTATTCTTTTATCTGTTGTGCTATTTGTAAGATACAAGGAAACGCAACAAAAGGCGAAATAGATCCATGGCCATGGAATGATGGATTTAAATCTGAGTCTTCTATTCTAGCCCATTGTACTTCATATTAGCCCACCACATTAGCTGTAAGCCCCGTCCTTTTCGGATTGGGGGGCGTGTTTTTGACATTCTTTCTAGGCTGTAAACAACAGTCCAAAACACGCCCCCCAGTCTGAAAAGGACGGGGCTTAGAGACCAATGGTTCTTCTTTCGATCTAAGCCCCGTCCTTTTCAGACTGGGGGGCGTGTTTTTGACTGAGAACGTCACTAGGTAGAACAACACTAAAAAACATGCTCCCCAATCCGAAAAAGACGGGGCTTAGAGCTAAATGAGAATGTCACTGAGACCTCTTCTCCAATGGCTGGCCGCCGTTTTAGAAGAGGGGCGGAGCTTAACCTCGCTACTCAGTCATTAAATCTCGCCAGCGAGACTGCGCATGTGCGCAGCCTACGCTAGCCGAGACCTAAAAAGGGAGGAAGGTAATAGGTGAGAGGAGGAACGAAAAATACAAAAATATTGAGAGGGGTGAATAAGATACGAGAGAGAAAAGGGGACAGACAAAAAGCTAACCTCAAAGAAGAATAGAAGGAAGGCAGTTGGAAAGATAAAGGAGGTAGAAGAGGTCTAGAGAAGCAAAGAGATGGAGACTGGACGGAAAGAAAAGAGGGAAAATGAGGAAAGGACTGGGGTGAAAAGATTGTGGCGAGTGGAAACATGGCATGAGTGGGTAGGAGTGGGAGGTGGAAAGGGAGAAAGAGTAAATGGAGGAAGGTGGGTAGCAGAAGTGGGAAGGAATGTTAAAAAGACAGAAGACAGAAGAAAAAGATGAGAAAATGTTACCAAGCGTTTCTGTAGTGTAGTTCCTATATTCCCAATAGGCTCTGCGCATTGGAATAACATATCCTATAGATCTGACATAGGACTTATGTCTACTAGGTCTCTATCGAATATATTAGACTTAATTGTGAGTGCCAGCTAGCTCAGAGATCACTAGAAACTTCCTCGAATACACAAGAAGGGATTAGTTTCTGATAACCGCATTAACATAACAACTTTGTTTCCCAAGAATAAGAAATGTATCTCTAGAGTTGTGAAACAATAGATAGTTATTTCACTCAATCGTGCATGCTTCGTTTCACCAGCAGTGCTGAGGAATAGAGAGACTGGGTTTTCAATAAAAAGGTATTTATTGAACAGTCTTCTTTCTCATGCAGAGGAAATGAACTGCTACAATTGTGATACTGGTTGCAAAGTATAATGCGTACAGGTACGAAGAGTATTATAAAATAAAACTGTAAAAGCATGATATGGTTTCTAAGCCATAAAATATATGTAATACATACATTAATAAATAAAGACTAAAAAGTACTCAACTGGTGCTTCTAAAATACGTCTACCCCAGTGTACCTAACCTAGGTCTAGTACAAGGGAAGAAGTAAGTGAGGTGTAGCTTAGTTTTAGTATTCTTTTTTCAAGAACCTATCCAAGAATTCTCTATGGGTCTAATCAGCTCCCTACCTTGGTTTTAAAATGAAGGAGGTCTGGTATCTCTCTCTCAGGACTCGATTTCCCAACAACCTGCAAGGGTAGCTTGAAAACACTGAAGCTGGATTTCTCGGCAAGAGAAAAGACAGCGTCTCTCTCAGTGCGTCTGCTGGAGGGTCGGCTTCCTTCTGCACTTGCTGCAACGAGCTGTGTCGTGTAGGTAGATAGTCGAACTGCTCCAAACCACCGTGTGTTTGCCTGGGCAAGTGTGTGCATATTTATACCTTGAAGGTGCCTAGTTTGACGTAAGGTTGGACATAATAACGTCATCAAAGACTCAGTTCTTTGAAAACTCCATGAGTTCTTGGATAAATCAATATTAAAGCAAGGGGAAGTCCCTGACTGCTGAAGGCGGGTTTTTCCAAGAAATCGTTGTGGGTTTTCGAAACTAGTGGAAGTAGCCATGCCGTGTTTGGACTGCATAGGCTAAGTCTAAATATGGTTATGATTTCTATGCCTATATGAGGATAGGGTGATTTATACCTATATATGGGCATGAATCGGGAAAATTACACTAGGGTCCTAAATTCATATACAACACCCACTGCACTTTATTATGTTTAACATTACTAAATTAAAAGCACTAAAACATATCTAAAGCATGTGCTTACAATCCCACCCAAAATACACAAAATGCATTTGAGAAGGTTGCACACGAAAAATTAGCTTGTGACTGTACGCATTTAAGAATTTCATACGAATTATATAGCATCAAAGTATTAATACTAACTAAATGAATAACGAAATGTACATTTATGAAATGGCTCCTATTACAGAAAAAAAATTCGAGACCATCCCATAGCAGAAATAATATACTGTTTTGTTTTGAGGATAAGGTCAAATATTGTCTCTAGGACGTATTCAAAGACTTCTTGTTCTCTAAGAATAGTTCTACTTTAAGCAGATTACTTTGTGCCAAAAGAGTTCAATTTTGGAAAAAGTCAAATGAAAATAGTAGAAAAAATAGAGTTTCAGAATTAGAAGTTTTGTTTTGATGAGCGAAGGTCGAATTCAGAGTTAATGGAACGCTGTGTGCCGATTTCAAGTTATTTTCGTTGTCAGGAGAAAACATCAAATCATCTAGGCTGGCAAAGAAATCGTCTACCACAGTAGGTGAAAGTGGATCTACTTCATTAAGTAGATCAATTGTGCACAGATGAGAAGCATCGCCGTCAGTGTCATTCACATTAACAATGTTCGCAGCAGATGGTACCATGTGTGCCTGTTGTTCCACGTACCTCACCATTAGCTGTAGTTGCTGGTGAGATCTCCACGAATGCCGTCATCAGGATTGGCAGCCGTTGGGGGCAGCAAGATGCATGACCCGGTACCGGACCTAGCAAAGCGTCAACATCCATTGGCAGTGCTGATGGAAGTGTAAGACAAACGTCCAACATGCATTCTTCTCCGCAAAGCAGGCATCATAGAACAGAAAGATGCAATCTTGCCAGATTGGTCTGAACGAGAGAAACCATGTGGTGTTCAGATCTCTTAAACGAGCCAAGCCAAGAATCTGTGTAATTCTGTCACGGTACCGCATGGCTAGGAGAGCATTCTCCATGGTAGTCTGGATATCGTTGGAGACTGGACTTGCCATATCGGAGCAGAAGAAACAAAAATAGAATTCCTGCTACGAGTCACAAAAGAAGAGGCAGGCCGCCGAACACAGAGTGCACAAAATTTGGAAAAATGCCTAGGACTGCTTGAAAGGGTGCAAACAGTCCTGAAAAAAACTTCCTTAAATACATGTACAATACCACTGGTATCAGACATGTTTTAGATACGACCTGACATTTCTGCAAAATGTATTGGGCAGTTCATTGATAATAGGGCATGTATCTCCGCAGAAGTCCTTGCGACTTGCAGATCATACGTTTCTCTGGACGAGGTCAGTGGCACAGTTTTTTGCAAAATAATGGCTTTCATTCTGCTTAAAGTATCTATTTGTGTAGAAGAGATATTCAGTGAAGGCCATAACAGCGACTCCCCATCTGTCTTAGTTTTAGTAAACAATACTTGCAGACAACAAGCTACCCTGGCTGACACACCAACGAGGTAGGCTATATATACCTGGTATCATTCCACAACAGCTGTGATCACTCAACATTATGTAGCTACCATTGGATAGCTGCCTAATAACTGGGTCTATCACTGCTGCTGGAGAACCGTGCAGGTGGCAAGAAAGGCTCCGTGTAAATTAATACCTTGACATAAAAGTGTACCACTTAGCGAGTTCTTACAATTTTTCCCACTAAGAAATACCTCCTTTCCCCCACTCCAACATTTGTGTGTGTATGGTAAATTCCAGGTCTACTTAATGTACTCTTTACTCAACCTTTCATACAGGCCGGCTGGTATGTGTTTTAAGCAATACTGAAACTGGAAAATCGTCACTGGTATCGTGATGGTGCCATGTATTATCCATTCCACGACTGGTTTCTCAGAAACAGTTCATGGTAATCTTTCCAGTTTTTCTATGCTCTGGCCATATAGTCTGCTCCTCTTTGTGCCAAAGAGATTTGTTTATCTGTAAGGTTAAAGACAGTAAACAATGACGTAGTGTTGATTAGACGCCATGGCACGTAGCCTGAACGGAGATTTTGTAATGTCCAGCCTAGCAGCATTATAGAACGTAATTGAGATTGGCCATGTTGTAACATTAGCAAGTCCTGCTCTATTATGTCAATCAATGGCAGAGGATGCAATGCTGTCCAAAGAATAAATTCTGAAGGACAGAGTCGTTAAACCATTGTCCACTACAGAGAGAGCTTCCTCTAAATTAATACGATCAATTTCTTGTATTCTTTCTGCAGTTTCCATTTGCGTGACTTTCCATGCTTCATTGTAAGCTAAGTATATACCGGCGTATATGAAACGTTTTTACTTGGTTTACGAGGTGCAAGTAGGATGTCTCGCAAATCAACGCCTTCTTTAAGTAAAGTTAAGTGTTGTTTAATTTCTTGAAGTGTGGATTTCTGTAGCCACTCACGGCCTAGTTTTCCTACACTGTATGTTGCAACTATCCCTGGATGTTGTCTCTGGGAATATCTTGGATCTGGCCTAGTTACCTTGAACCCTTGTGTTTTGTTCATGAATCTATCTTGACAATTATTCGTGTCTGTGGGCCAGATTAACCATTTTTTCCAATCAGGATTAGTTCTGTTCTGTTGTAAAATCTGTTTTACGTCTACCTCCTCATCTGCAGTGCTATTACTGTCAGTTGTGGGCTAAGGTATGGACGGTTTGTTTAAATCTTTTATCTTAGCCAAGACAAGATGTGTGTTGAACAGTGTAATTTAAAAGCATTATCTGTTCTGGGATAATGCAGGCTCTGAATAAGGCTTCTAAACCTTGCACCTGCCAGTCTTTTGTGCCCCAGACAGTTTTTGTCTCAATGTTGTCTTTCCAAAAGTTAAAACCTAATGTAGACAGCTGAGCATAAAAGTTCGCAGAATAAATTTGTTTAGTATTGGTCAGCATTTTTTTCATTCCTGTCTTATTCACATTTTTTAAATAAAACTTTTCTGGATTTGTGACATTAAAACCTGAGAAGTATGGAAACTTTTCTTAAAATGTTTTTGAACTGCCTTTTGGCGGTGTTGGACAATGTTCCCATTGATTATAAGTAAAAACATTTCTAGGGTTTGCAGATTTGTGCAAATAATGGTGACCATAATGATTAAAACAATACATTTGTTCATAATCTGATGAACCTTCTAAGTATTCATGTTTTGTGAATTTAGCTGACATTTATAAATCTGTCATCATGTTATTAACAGTTTCAAAGTCCCACTCATCAGAAAACGTGCTGGGTGAGACAAAGTCACTCAAAGAAACCTTAAACTGGTGTGGAATCTTCAACAGTTCCACCGGGCCATAAATGTCATAATCAGTTGTGTCCCATGCTATACCACCAGGTTTAGGAACAGCTGTGATGTTCCCTGATGACCGGTCTCTTTGCTCATGATGAGATGATTTGTGAGGTTTCAGGAGCAAGTTAATATTTTTACTTGCTGTGTCCATTGTACTGTATTTTCCATCTATCATC
Organism: Lissotriton vulgaris; assembly: GCF_964263255.1. Classification (NCBI taxonomy): domain Eukaryota; kingdom Metazoa; phylum Chordata; class Amphibia; order Caudata; family Salamandridae; genus Lissotriton; species Lissotriton vulgaris. Next base: position 1,259,199,085 of record NC_141696.1, read on the forward strand.
TTTCCCAAACTTAAAACAAGAACGAGGTAAAGTAGCAGAAAAGGTACACCTAACACAATCCAAAATTCAACCCATGGTGAAACCAGGTAAGTTTTTTCAAGTTGATGTAAGAGTTTTGTTATTTTTTCTCTGAAAGGTTTATTAGCTGGCGTAGTTTCAGGTGCACTGGGATCCTCAGAAAATGTATCAAAGTTGATAAAATAGCCAGAGGCAGTTCTGTCAATTGTTGGAATTGCATCAGGATTGTTTGGAATCGTTGGAGCTGCTTCTTCCTTTGTCATATTTGTATAGTCAGAGGCTATATCATTGTAGACGGGATTTTCTTGACGAACTGTTTGGGTCTCGAGAGGCACAAGTTCCATTGCTTTGTTGCATAGTCCTTCTTTTCTTACTGCAGGTTTATCAAAGGTGATAAGTCTTTCAGTTTGAACCTCTTGTATTGTAGCAAGATTTGGCCGTCTGCTACATCTCGGGAGTCCACTGGGCCTACTACTTACTATCGGCCACATGATGTGGTTTTACCAGGTCGATGGATACGGACCTGTTCTTTCTTCCAGCAAGGGGCGGCAGTAACACTGTTCTTGATCCTTGGATTGCTAGCACAGGTACTGGTTTTCTGTAAAAAAAGCCCAAATTCCTTCTTATCCGTAATCTTTTCTCTGACTAGATCCCCAATCTTTGGAATCCAGACAGGCCTTGCTGTGACAGGTGGTCTCTCTTCAGTGGTCGTTGGCTTTTGTGTTGTGTTGCTCAGACTTCTTCTTGTTTCATTTAAGTCCTGTAAAACAGCCAAACGGTCTTTGATATCAAAGGGTTTTTGTTCCATCACTGAAGTTTGACGATCAAGATCCTGGATGATCATTCTAGTCCCAAATAGTAATTCATATGGAGTGATTCCACCCAGAGAATTTCTTGGCAGATTATTAAGACTACGTTGGACACTTATTAGATGTTTGACCCACCCGTCACCCGAGCCTAATACCCTAGCTGTTATAGATTGCTTTATGTCACAGTTTTTTCTTGCCACTACCGCATTTTCCTCAGGATAGAATGGACTCGAGTACTGCAATGCAACGCCCAAACTAGCCATGGCCACCTTGTAATCTCTAGAGCTAAACGCAGGACCCTGGTCAGAATGCAGCGTGCCGATTGCATATGTGCCGATAAAGACTCGCAAATCTTTTATAACAGTTCGGCGTCAGCCAGGCGCTGAGGCCACATCCAAATGAATCTTGTGCAGGAATCCACTACGACCATGATATATTTATAGTTGCCATCCCTTTGTAAGGGACCACCATGGTCCAGGTAAACACACGCTAATGGTTTATCTGAAATTAGAAGGGGCGTCTGCGCAGGTCGTTTCTCTGTAGAAACTTTCATTTTTTGGCAGATTTCACATTCTAGAACATAGTTTCTAGTTTGTTTCCTCATGCGCGGCCACCAATATCTATGTTTTAATAGTGATACTGTGGCGGAAACTCCTGCGTGTGCAGAGGCGAGTCCTTCATGTGCTGCTAAGATTAGTCCTAACCTATGTTCCATGTTTGAGATTGCCCCCACTCCAGGGATTCGAGCAAAAGGAACATTATTTGTATCAGTTATATATGAGTACTTTACTGGAAAGCCTTTTGGGAGTGTTTTACCACTGTCTTTTACTGAGGCAGTGACAGCTTGCATTATGTCGCCGTCTATTTTTGTTTTTGAACGAGTTATTGCAGGGACGGAAGCCGTTTGCACAGCTGCCTTTGCGGCTTCATCAGCCAATGATTTCCCTGCAGAGTGAACGCCCTCACGCTGATGACTCGGTGTATGGATCACGTGAGTCTTTTGTAGTTCTTTTTGTAATAGAACTACTTGTTCCCAAAGTATTTTATGCTTAATTGTGCCACCTTTTGCGTCTTTGAAACCGTTTTGAACCCAGTTCTGCAGATATTCATTGTAAGACTGGACGCAGTAATGCGAATCGCATACTATTAGTGTGGGGAATTCGCGATCGGCATTTTCAAGCGCCATCTTGAAAGCCTGTAGTTCAGCTCGCTGAGCTGTACAGACTCCGAGTGATTGAGTTTTAGTGACCATTGGTCTAAATTTAACTTCGCGCCAGCGACCTTTAACAATCGCGCACGCAGCACTATAGGCATGTTTACCCCCAATTGCGGGCTGGGCTGATCTGTCTGTATAGATTATACATCTGTAATGTTCTAGAGGCAGAATCTCGGTTGGCAGAGGACATTCGTGTTCGTACTGTAGAAATTCTTGTGTCTTTAAGCAGGGGTCAAAAACGTATTAAACATCTATTGCAGCAAGGGAATTAACACATTGTATCCTTCTCGGATGTAAAGCCTTAGCTTTTGGAATGCTCGCTTTTGTTACTGCCTCTAAGGCAGGTACAGGTGTAATGATCATTCTGCGTTTACACTGTGCGAGAGCTCTTTCTTTTGCTACTGCAGTTTGAACCGCTGTCAGAATCTTTTCTGTAGAAGTGAATTTCATTTCAGCTTGTGTGTACAAGTGTGATTTGTATGCTATTGGTGCCTTTTCACCTTCATTAAAGGTTAGGTATGTGAATCCGGATCTCCCTGGGATGATTCGAATCACAAGGTTGCGCACGTTGTCGCGTTTCTGTAACTGTGTTTGTGCTAACATGTCTGTTTTCACTAAACGCAAAATTTCTGTGTGTTTTTTTAGTCCAATTAGTTGATTTGAAATCAGGTTTTATTCGTTCGTAGAGAGGTTTAACCCTTTCTGCGTAATTTAGAACATAAATTCTTCCAAAATTCAGGAATCCTAGAATTGACTAAGTTTTTCAGCGTCTTTGGAGGTTGGAGCAGCGCACATTTATCTAGAAAGTTGGCTGCCAGGCTTTTGCCTTAACTTGATAACTCGTAGCCTAAGAATAGGACGTTGAGGTTGGCAATTCGTGATTTCTTAAAATTGCATTCGTACCCTTCAGAAGCGAACTCAAGTATTATGGTGTTCAGTCTTTTCAAGTGCACGTCCAAATCATCGTCTGTAAGATAGATGTCGTCGACATAAGATAATGCCTCATCATAATACGTTTGTAGTAACTCTGTTACTCTGGCTGAAAATAACCCTGGACTATTCTTGATTCCCTGGGGGAGACAGCAAAATTGTCGCTGTGTCCCCATTATTGAGAAAGCGGTCAAGTACCTACTTTCTGTTGCAGTGTTTTGACAGAAGAAACAGTTAGAAATATCTAATGTGGTTTTATATTTTTTCCTCCGATGTTATTCAGTGCTGCACTGTGTGCATTTTGTACTGTAAAAGTTTTGCAACAAGTGTTTAAATGTCTATAGTCCAAAACTAGACGATATGAATTGTCCGGTTTGGAGACCGGAAACAAAGGATTGTTCATAGATGAGGTGCATGTTTCAATCACCCCTTAGTATTCAAGTTGATCTAAGATCTCCCTGACCTGTATTTTAGCTTCTTGCTTAACTGGATACTGCCTCTGGGCAGTAGGTTGATTTTTTAATTGGATTTTATAATGAGGAGAGTCCTCATCTCATCCTACGTGATTTTTGTATAATATTGGAGCCTTGGCTACAGCCCATTTTCTGGCATAGGTGTATTTTTTATGAATTGGGATGTGATTAGAGAAGGCTGGCATAATTATCTCTTCGCTATGTGGGCACTCCCTGACAAATTCAGGTGGCCAGTCTTGTTCAGCTAGAAGAATGTCATAACCCTTAGATAGTTTCTCCCAATAGAGTGCTTTTATTTTTCTAGTTATGTCCCCCTCCATCCGGAGTGTTACTTCATATAACTTATGGGGTACAGTTTCAACTTGAATGCATTCATTCAAGTCCACTGTCTCCAGATGATCCTTTAGCTATGGTGACTTCTGCTGCGCTGTCTAGCATTGTCTGGGCCCACTCCCCGTTCTTGAGTTGTGCTCTCAAGATCCTCGGCATGTCTGATCTTTAGACTTGCTACCTTCTTTTTGGTGAATTGGGTTTTCTTATTTTTCGGAACGTGCTGTTCGTCTTTGGACTTCACGCGTTCTTCCTTTTGTTCTGATCGTCCTCCTTCTTTCGGATTTCTGCGAGGAAGTCTGAAAGGTACGAGAGGAACATGTATCAATATCTTGATATCTGATTTTCTCAAATTATCCCTATTTCTAAGGTTATAACTCTTTTCAGAGGGCTCCTCTTGAGGAGACCTACCTCTGGACTGGGAGCGCTTCTCTTTAGGAAGCGTCTGTTTGCTATTTTTCCACTTCTTTTTAGGAGTAGTGAGATTATTTTTAATAAAAACCTTTTCAGGATTTTCTGTTAGTTCGAGTTTTACTGGTTTCCCCCCAAACTATCTCTTCCTAGTTCTTCATAGGATTTTTCAATAATTCTTGCAAGTTTATATGGTTGCTCTGTTATGTCAGTTTCTTTTAGTTTTTGGCGGATTCCCACAGATGCTGCTTCATTTTTGATGTTAGCTAATAGTATAGCCGAGACCTGTTTGAAATCTTTTAGTAACTTCATACCAAGATTTAATTCAGGTTCTTGTCCGTATTCATTTTGAATCTGTCTTAGGACATCTGGTATTACCGCCATAGACAGAACACCATGTGTTTTTGTGTAGATTGAAGCAAAGACTGTACCCCAAGTGTCGCAGTCCTCTACGTGTGGTGCAATTCCCATTGGTAAACAGATTGTCAGAATCCTGTGTTTCTCATGAGGTGTACTATCGGGAAATACTGCCTCTATTTGAGTAATTTTTTGAGCCAACCAGAACAGAATTTGTTCCCTTTTTGCGGGCAATTTACCAATGACTGATTGTATAGTCTGGTGTAATTTTGTTTGTGTTCCCCTGATGAAGGGTGTGCTGTGGAATCTTTATAGCAGATTGGACTGTTAAAGTCTGCATGACATATTGAACCAATTGTCCATGTATCTTAGTTAACTGTTTTAGTTGAGCTAACAGTTCTGGACCTGTAATTCTTTCAATGTCATGATGTGATGTATAGCTGGCTAATACCGGCCAAGTTGCTCCTGGTCTCCCTAGTGGACCGAGCCTGGTAATGTGATTTTGATGTTTTAGGGCGCCTTTAAACCAGAGCTGATGCTCTTGGTAAGTTAGTGAAATTTCAACGTCCTCGAAAGGAACGTATTCCGCTGGAGGTTCCTCTACTTTGTAGTAGTGGAACTAGTGTGTTACTGGATTTGCTGCAGGGAACAGAATCCATGAATAGAATACCTCTGTCTGCCGATATTCATGTGCCTCTATAACAAAGATTACTTTACCACCTCTCGATGATACTCCATTATTTATAAGCTTTATAGTGATTGTTTTTCTTATATTTACCGGGATGAGTATAGCATCCGGGTCATTTTGTTAGAGACTTGTGTTGTCTAAGACTGCCTGAGCTGCTGCTGCAGCTCTCTCCCTTTCGTCGTCACTCTGACATTTTGTTGACCCGAAAGTTTGCAGAGCAAGTTTCAAGGAAACAAAGATAAGGTGCACAATATTTTTGGAACACCTGTATCCTTCAAAGTTGAACAAACCTAAAGCTAATACATAGGATTTTTGTCCTACTCAGTTATGGCGGATATTATATCCTTTTACCCACTCCAGGCGTCTATTGGAGTATTTTACGGGAAAAAGGGGTCTGTGTGAAAAGCACGACTGAGTTACTCTAGTATCTAGCGTTAAATTTTCGCCTTACCAAACGTTGGGCGCCATGTAGTGTAGTTCCTATATTCCCAATAGGCTCTGCGCATTCGAATAACATATCCTATAGATCTGATGTAGGACTTATGTCTACTAGGTCTCTATCAAATATATTAGACTTAATTGTGAGTGCCAGCTAGCTCAGAGATCACTAGAAACCTTCGTGAATACACAAGAAGGGATTAGTTTCTGATAACCGCATAAACATGACAACTTTGTTTCCCAAGAATAAGAAATGTATCTCTAGAGTCGCGGAAACAATAGATAGTTATTTCACTCAGTCAATCGTGCATGCTTCGTTTCACCAGAGGTGCAGAGAAATAGAGAGACTGGCATTTTCAATAAAAAGGTATTTATTGAACAGTCTTCTTTCTCATGCCGAGGAAATGAACTGCTACAATCGTAATACTGGTTGCAAAGTATAATGCGTACAGTACGAAGAGTAGTATAAAATAATACTGTAAAAGCATGATATGGTTTCTAAGCCATAAAATATATTTAATACATACATTAATAAATAAAGACTAAAAAGTACGCAACTGGTGCTTTTAATACGCTTCCGCCAGTGTACCTAACCTAGGTCTAGTACAAGGGAAAAAGTAAGTGAGGTGTAGCTTAGTTTCAGTATTCTTTTGCCAAGAACCTATCCAAGAATTCTCTAAGGATCTAATCAGCTCCATACCTTGATTTTAGAATGAAGGAGGTCTGGTATCTCTCTCAGGACTCGATTTCCCAACAACCCGCAAGGGTAGCTTGGAAACACTGGAACTGGATTTCTCGGCAAGAGAAAAGACAGCGTCTCTCTCAGTACGTCTGCTGGAGGGTCGGCTTCCTTCGGCACTTGCTGCGACGAGCTGTGTCATGTAGGTAGATAGTCGAACTGCTCCAAACCACTGTGTGTTTGTCTGGGCAAGTGTGGGCATATTTATACCTTGAAGGTGCCTAGTTTGACGTAAAGTTGGACATAATAACGTCATCAAAGACTCAGTTCTTTGAAAACACAATGAGTTCTTGGATAAATCAATATTCAAGCAAGGGGAAGTCCCTGACTGCTGAAGGCGGGTTTTTCCAAGAAATCGTTGTGGATTTTCGGAACTAGTGGAAGTAGCCATGCTGTATTTGGACTGCATAGGCTAAGTCTAAATATGGTTATGATTTCTATGCCTTTATAAGGATAGGGTGATTTATACCTATATATGGGCATGAATCGGGAAAATTACACTAGGGTCCAAAATTCATATACAACAGAGAAGAGGGGCGGAGCTTAACCTCGCTACTCCGCCATTAAATCTCGCCAGCGAGACTGCGTATGTGCGCAGCCTACGCTAGCCGAGACCTAAGAAGGGAGGAAGGTAATAGGTGAGAGGAGGAACGAAAAATACAAAAATATTGAGAGGGGTGAATAAGATGCGAGAGAGAAAAGGGGACAGACAAAAAGCCAACCTCAAACAAGAATAGAAGAAAAGCAGTTGGAAAGGTAAAGGTGGGAGAAGAGATCTAGAGAAGCAAAGAGATGGAGACAGGAAGGAAAAAAAAGAGGGAAAAGGAGGATAGGACTGGGGTGAAAAGATTGTGGCAAGTGGAAACATGGCATGAGTGGGTAGGAGTGGGAGGTGGAAAGGGAGAAAGAGTAAATGGAGGAAGGTGGGTAGCAGAAGTGGGAAGGAATGTTAAAAAGACAGAAGACAGAAGAAAAAGATATGAAAATGTTACCAAGCGTTTCCTAGTCTGTAACAAGTCTGTAACAACAAGAGAGGGAATGATAGGGCCTCACACACACAAAATTGTGTCAACATCGTTTTACAGAGAGTTATCTAGCCCTAAGTTACCAAATGCTCTTGTAGTCCAACAATCTTGTGCCTGGTTTGAAGATGTCAGTTGGTGGGAAATCCTTTAGTTTTTAGTGGAGGTGCTTAATCGGAGGAATGGAAGGGGTATCGGATTTCCTTTCACCTTAGGCGTTGTTTGTTGGCATGGGTGTATTGCCCTCTGTTTTTGGTACTTCAACCTGGGAGGGGATTCGCTTTTCCACTGAGGTTCATTTCCAAATCAGGCTTTTATTTTGCATACCTTCATCCAGAGACAAAACAACGCCATCTTCCTTCCACGGCTCACATTTCAAAGGCTGTGGTTTTTAAATTACTCATAGCACGCAGATGCAAAGCTACTAAGAGTATACAGTGAATGGTGCACATCGCCAGACGTGCACCATCATCATTAGATGTCAGGGCCCATTACAGCAGTCGGTCATCACCGCAGATGTGCATGTTTACTTTGAAAAGGATGCGACGGTCATTTCACAATTTTTATTTAAAATCTTTCATTAGCACATTGGTTCACAGCAGGAGGAGCATTGTTCTGGGGAGATATTGTAGTCCAAAATTAAAATCGGGAAATCCGTTTTTCACAGTTGGTGAATACATCCCTGATTGTATTTAATCCTAGTTCAGACTATGGACGATCTGATCCATGAGCAGCCAACCCATCTGTAGGTAGACATAGAAGTGGGTTTGCCCGTGCATAAGGGAGCATACATTTAGTAATCGTATAAGTACTTTTCAGGCAAGCCAAGGCCATACACGGTAATGTAGAAGGCTGGATCTGTAGATGCTTCAAAGAAAGCATCGATGTTTTAAGGAGCCATCATTCGGGGAAGGCCGTCTCAGTTGACTTTGAGCAGTCTTCACACTGATACCTATTCTTTTGAATATTCTTATGGTGCAGTGCTTTTTAGGCCTATTGTGGAAAAACGAAAGCCTTCTCTTCACCACCATACAAAAAAGGCCAGTAGTCGAAGGTCTGTCAAAGTAACTCTTAGTTAATTATATTTGCACGGGTGCACATATTCACAGCACTAGGAATGCTATCAAAAGAGTGAACATCGTACAAAGATCTGCAAGGTTATTTATACATGTTACATGGCCTGTGGATGTGCGAAACATTCACAAAAAGGAACAACCCTGTTTAGGTAACAATGACTTTGCTGATTTCTTCTTATACATTGAGAGACAATCGAACAAAAACAAGTTTAAACATTACAATTGGTCATTGCTTGTTCCTTCTCATACATTGTCAGTCAATCAAACAATTGTGTATAAACTTTACAAGTGAACATAGATATGCCCTAGAAGGGCAAAGAGCAGATAGGTCAACATAAGGCGTATAAATGACCCGATCAAAACAAGTCTTTTTGTGCTTACTTTAAACACAAATAGAAAGGCACCAAAGTTCGCGATTCAACGTCTTGAGGAAATACAAAATGGAAGAACTGATGTTCAGTTTAATACAGATAAACATGTTTTTCACATTAACTAAACACTTATTTACAAAATTCATTTCAGGAGGTAAATTTTTGCTTTCCAGCATGTTGTTTGTACAATATTTCTAAATATTAGGCACCTACCTCTTATGAAGCAATCGGAAATCCCTTTTAGGGTTTGGTGAGCTGTTCTATCAATGAGGTAGGACCATCAGACCTGTTGCTGTTAGAATCGTCGGTTCTGAAACTAATCTTACATGCTACTCTTCACCTATTGCAACATAATCTTGTTTTTAGACCAGGTGTTGTTTGAATTTCTGGAGATCATTACAAAGTAAAGGAGAGATTTTCACAGCAGTTTTGTGATGCACACAAAAAAGGTACAGTGAAACACTTTCTTACAGTAGCTCTACATTGTCGTAATACAGAAAAGCTGTAATCTGGTATCATTGTGAAGAGCACAGACTTCAGTCAAAAGCAGGTGACTCTTCAAAATAATTAACTGAGCTTTTAGTAAGTACCGCTTAACAGTTTCTTTATTCGTAAACTTAAAGTGAGCACAATTATTTTCATCAATCACAAGCTCCTTTTTGAGCAAATAATTGCTATGAGGGCAAGTTGTTCCAATGGATGAATAAAAGTAACGTTGGCTTGGGAATTACATTCTTTGAAAGTGTTTGTCCTAGATGGATGATGAGGCAATTAGCAAAACGAGGGCTAAAATATTTGCATTCTCTGCTCCCTAATTTTGAATTCAACGGATGTTCTGAGGCTTGTGGTTTCCCACTAGCACTCCGTGTATTTCGGTTGAAGTAGCTTAATCTTTGCTCATGTGCACATCACACTGGTATCAGGAGTAAGACCTAATACAGATCAGACCTATTAGTATGTCTGCCAGATATTGTTTAAAAAAAAATCTTATTTAATGCGCCTGGTGCACGTGAACTAACAACTCCAATGCAGTGTACTTGTAAAATAGACCGAAAATGTTAAAATCTTTCCAGCTTCAATTCTTTAGCCAATATTCCGAACTTGTTGGAAATGGGGATACACAAAATTCCTATAAGCATTTGTATAAAATACCTTTTTTTCAGGTAAAGTGCAAATTCTTGTCTTCTTTACGGTACTGTGTAACTTTGAAACTTGAACGTTTTTATAACCCTTGGTGAAGGTAGAACTTCTGATAATTATTTTTCATAAAAGCATTTTCAAAAACTTTTTTTTACAAATGTTGCCTAAAACCCAGTCTCTTCCTTCAATCAATGTACAACAGCAGCCCTGGACTCCATTGGCATGCTCAATGTGGTGTGTAGAAATAATTAATGAAGAGCCATTGGCTTTAACCCCTTTAGAGCGGCCTTAACTATCTCCACAGTCATTGGCCGATACTGGGGAGGTAAATAAAGGCCCCTCTGGTTCTTTTCTAAGTTTTTTAAGATCTTCCCAAGCAGCATGAATCTTTTTTTTTTTTTTTTTTTAGTGTAAGGGCGATCAGCGTGCAAGGCATGCATACATTATACTAAAGTGAAAGCAAAATGAGCTGATGGGCTTGTTTTACTTTTAGTGCATTAGTCCTCGGGCATATATTATCTCTTAGACCCCAATCGGTGCTTGGGGGGCTATTGTTGGGAAGGGTAGAATCTCCCCTTTCCAGTGCTCTCTCCCCAGTGGATCGCTGCTTGGGGATTTCCGTAGGAGAGCAACCCCCAAGTAGGCGTCCTCCAACAAGAAAACAAGGATGTTGGAATAGCAGCCCCTTGGGCAAGGGCTTGTGCCCCACCCCCATATTGGAGCAGTCTTGCTGCCACCTCTGGGGGGGAGGCATATGGGGGTAATTACCCCCGATTTGTCCCCCCCCCCCCCCCCCCCGGGGCTGGGAGGAAGAAAGATCACTAGACACAGGGTCTATTTATAATATAAATATAGGGATGGAGGCTGCCCACTATGGGCATGGCCATGCCCCACCCCGCAAAAACAATTTCTACCCACCCCCCCTCAAGGGTGCAGAAAACCGACTAAAACACCAGATTTAAAAACATTTTTTATGTAGGAGTGGGGGCTGCCCACTATGCCCTTGAGGTTAATGAGAGTGCCAAGGGGACTCCCATTGACCTCGGTTTGATACGTTCCTGTCACGAGCACTAATGACAGCCACACAAGTGGTGCCGCGTTTTTTATTGCCACAAGTGGGGTAATGCTGAGTAGTAGGATGTTTGCAGATTACTGTGGATTCCGGAAGTTTCCATTACAGAAATGTAAGAAAAATGTGTGATTTCAGGCATAGTTTGAGGTTTGCTGGGCTTTGAGGGAAAAAAAACCTCATGGGATCCACGCAAGGCACACTACCCTGGAATCCCCTGGTTGTCTAGTTTTCAAAAATGTCTGGGGTTCATGGGTTTGCATTGGTGACACCACAGTACAGCCTCAAATACCGCAGCTACCACAATTGCTCATCACTAAAGTAGCGCTTTAGGGCATTTTTGTGTCATGAGCTTGTGTCCCACCCACATGTGGGGTACTGTTCTTACTGTGGGAACTCAGAGTGGTAGGAAATATGTGACTCCCTGCAGATTCCAGAACTTTCTATTACAGAAATGCAAGGATTTTTTCTCCTTTTTTTTTTTTACCAAAGTTGGATGTTTCCGTGGGCTTTTAGGTAACAGTAGCTAGTGAGAGCCATGCAAGTCACCTCATCCTGGATTTCCCCAAGTGTCTAGTTTAAAAAAATGTGCAACTTTGCTAGTTTCCGGCTGAGCCATGTCCCAAAATCCACAGCTATCCGCTTTGTAAAGAAAAGGTCAGTATTGAGAGGAAAATGTGATGTATCCCTGGTGCATTTTGGACCATATCCTGTTGCAGGCACTAGGCTACCCACACAAGCGAGCTACCATTTCTATTGGGAGTCTTGGGAGAATGCTGGGTGGATGGAAATTTGCTGGTCCCCGCAGATTCCAGAACTTTTCTTCACAGAACTTTGACCAAAATGTGTTTTTTAGTCATAGTTCGAGGTTTGCAAGGGATTCTGGATAACAAAAATGAATGCGAGCTACGCAAGTTACTCCACCCTGGATTTCCCCAGGGGTCTAGTTTTCAATAATGTGTAAGTTTTCTTACTGCGTCTGAGCTAGGACCTTTATTCCACTACCACCCAGCTTGCAAAAAAGTCAATTTTTAGTGGAAACATGTGACATGTCCATGTTGTATTTTGGGCCTTTTCCTGTTGCGGGTACTAGGCCTTCCCACACAAGTGGGGTACCATTTGTATTGGCAAATATGTGGGAACATAGAATAGTAGAGCATTTGTTATTCCCAATTGGATGCTACTGCATTTGAGCCTTTCAAATGTAAGCCAGTGTGTAAGAAAGAAATTATTTTCAAAAATACCCTCTATATCATATGCATGTACGGTTACCCACAAAGTCAGATGTACAAATAACCACTGCTCCTAAACTCCTTATCTTGTGTCCATTTCAGAAATACATATTTTCTTGATACCCATTTTTCCCTCTACATATTTCACTATATGAATTGGTCTGTACCCTGTATTCACTTGCCGAGGTGTTAAGCCGAAATCAGCTCTCTCCTTTCAGCTCACTCAGAGCTCAGCGCACTCCATAGACCCTGCTCCAGATCCAGCACAAAGGTAAAGTAAAGGAAAAACCTGTGGGAAGAGGCACGGACAGCAGCAACAAGGCGTCCAGGCAAGGGCCTGGGAGGGTGCAGTTATTGTCACAGGGTGCGGAGACAGCTGGTGTTAGACCGATGCAGCTTGTACCTCTCTGGACTCACCCGCTTATCTAACCCAGCGTCTGCCTGGTTAGGCACAGAAAAGCAGCACCTGCTGCAACGTAGATAATGCGGTCTGGAAAAGCGAGGGGCACTCCCCCGGTGACCCGAGCCAACACCGCAGCACATAGTGAATTGGCCCCCATTTGACAGCACAGCTCCTCGGGCATAGCCTGGACCTGGACAATCCCTGCACCCTACAAGCAACATCACGCACCAACATGGCGTCACCGGTCCGCCCTCCTTACGAAAGGTCTTAGCAGCGATAAAGCACCAGGCTAACATCTACATTAAATTTTGCTATCTGAAGGACCAAGCAGCAGCTATCTTTACACCAAACTTCAATATCCAGGGATCTGCCCCCCCCCCCCCCCCCTTCCCCGTAGCCAACTGTCATTAATCAAGTTGCTTCCTATGACCTCTCGCAAGTCACTCCTGACGGGGTGATTTCGAGACCTGCATTTGACTTCCCAATCAACGACGTAATGGAGCACTGCGACCTTGACACGATCGCCAACATAAAAGTCAACTATCTATAGGGCGCTGTAATTTTTAACCCAGCCCTTCTGAACCAGGAAAGAACATCTTCAAACCCTGCAGAATTCTGGAAGGGCTGGCAACCAAGACGACCACAAGAAATACAACCTGCTGGTACACGTTAGCAGTGTTCTCTTACACAGTCCAGTTAAACTGGATGCTTTGTGTTAGACGGGGACCCGGAGGGTCGGCAGAGTACAGGGGGAGAGGCCTCCGGTGAGGGCCGTCTCCGGCGATCGTACAGACAAGTAACTTCCCTCCCACAGATGGACACCACACAAGGATGAGTTCAACACACTTTATATAAGAATCTTGAGGCAAGGTGTTAACGATACAGGGGGGTCAGGACACGAGGGTCCTCCCAATTCTAGTCTCTGTAGGGGAAAGGGGTAGCGGGACAGTCTTAGTACCGGTCCGGTACAGGGGCGGCAAGAGGGAAGCTCACAATCCTCGAGCTTGGGGGGTCCGCAAAGATGGGCCGTGGCAGCGCCAGCAGTCTAGGACGATGGTTCACAGCGAGGAGGGCCGCGGCAGCGCCAGCAGGCTACGAAGATGGTGCACGACGAGAAAGGCCGCGGCAGCGCCAGCAGGCCAAGACGATGGTTCACATTGAAGAGGGCCGCGGCAGCGCCAGCAGGCTTTAGAGATGGTTCACAAGAAAGGGCCGCGGCAGCGCCAGCAGGCTTCGGAGATGGTTCACAAGAAAGGGCCGCGGCAGCGCCAGCAGGCTTCGGAGATGGTTCACAAGAAAACGCCGCGGCAGCGCCAGCAGGCCTCCAAGGATGAGTTCCTCACGGTGTCTCTCGACTCCAAGATACAACTGCCTTCCTGCTCTGGAGCTGCCCCAGTTATAGGTCTGGTCTCCTTTGATGTCCGGACCCTCGCCCTTGGAGGTCGGGAGGTCCGGGATGAGGGAGTCCAGACACCCAGCAGGGGGGTGGAGCCAGCGCCCGGGGAGGCCGGGGGCGATCGACACCTGGCGGAGGGGAGCCATTGACACTCCTTCTCCCATTGACCTGCCAAGTGGTCTCTTCACCCCCTAGGTGGATGGTGGTGCCTCGATGTCGGGGCCTGGCCAGGCCCAGGGTTGGGGTCGAGCCGAGGCCACGCGGCCTTGTTACGTAGTGTCCAAAGATGGCAGCTGGGCCGGGGCAGGGGTGCTGACAGGGGCCCGGGCCAGCCGATACTGGGGTGTTCAGGGGCTGGAGTTCCGTTGTGGACGGGTCGTGGGCTGCCCCAGCGGGTTGCCGGGATGGTTCTGGTCGGGGATACAGGGAGAGCAGGGGTCCGGTCCCCGTCATGCGGGGAGGGAGTGGGCCTTCCCCGAGGCCTGTCCAACATGCGTCCCCCCCCCCAGCTGAAGGCAAGGAGAGTCACCCATCCTCTTGGGTACTCTCCTCGCCGAGGCGGAAGAAGCGTGACAGGCCGTCTGCGTTGGCGTGGTCCTGGCCTGGACGATGCTCCAGAGTGAAATCCATCCCCTGCAGGGAGATGGACCATTGCAACAGTTTTGGGTTCTCTCCCCGCATCTGCATCAGCCATTGCAGGGGTCGGTGATCTGTTTGCACCCGGAAGTGGGTACCGAAGAGATAGGGCAGGAGCTTCTTGAGGGCCCATACCACGGCGAAGGCCTCGCGCTCGATGGTGCTCCAGCGCTGTTCTCGGGCCAGCAGGCGTCGGCTGATGAAGGCCACTGGCTGATCGATTCCCTCGGTGTTGAGTTGAGAGAGGACGGCCCCAATGCCATGATTTGAGGCGTCCGTCTGCACTATGAACTCCCGGCTGTAGTCGGGGGCCTGGAGCACGGGGGCGGTGCACATGGCGGCCTTCAATTTCTCAAAGGCCGCTTGACAGTCCGGAGTCCAGTTGACTGTTTTGGGGTTTTTCTTGGATGTGAGTTCCGTGAGGGGCCCCACAATGCTGCCATAGTCCTTTACAAACCGCCGGTAGTACCCGGTGAGCCCCAGGAAGGCTCGGACCTCGGTTTGGGTGACAGGTGGTTGCCAGGCCTGGATGGCAGCGATCTTGAGCTGGAGGGGGGCCACCAGACCGCTCCCCACCTGGTGTCCTAGGTAGGTCACGGACCCTTGGCCAATCTGGCATTTGCTGACTTTGATGGTGAGCCCGGCCTGCTGGAGGGCGTGCAGGACCTCCCGGAGGTGGTGGAGGTGGTCTGCCCAGTGGCGACTGTATACAGCAATATCGTCCAGATAGGCGGCGCTGAATTCTTCGAGGCCCGCCAGTACCTGGTTCACGAGTCTCTAGAAGGTAGCTGGGGCGTTTTTCATGCCGAATGGCATCACCTTGAAGTGGTAGTGGCCATCCGGGGTAAAGAAGGCGGATCGCTCTTGGGCCCCGGGGGTGAGGCCGATCTGCCAGTAGCCCGCTGTTAGATCGAAGATGCTCAGGTAGCGGGCGGCCCCCATGCGGTCAATCAGCTCATCCGCCCGGGGGATGGGGTGAGCGTCGGTTCTGGTAACGGCGTTCAGGCCCCGATAGTCCACACAGAACCGGAGCTCGGGGCAACGCCCGGGGCGGCAACCTTGGGGACCAGTACGACTGGGCTGGCCCAGGGGCTGTCAGACGGCTCGATCACTCCTAGAGCCAGCATTTTGGAGACTTCGTTCTGGATGCAGGCGCGCACTCGATCCGGCACTCGGTACGCCCGGTGTCGAATAGGGGGGCTATCCCCGGTGTCCACGTCGTGAAGGCACCAGGGGGTGACCCCGGGGATGAGGGAAAACAGGTGTGCGAATTGTAGCAGGAGATCTCGACAGTCTTGGCGTTGCTCTGGGGATAAGGCATCGGAGAGTCTGACCCCTTCCACTGAGCTGTCCTGCTCGAGTGTCCTCAGCAGGTCAGGAAGGGGCTCGGAGTCTTCTTCTGTCCCACTATCGGTAGCCATCAGGAGGCTGAGTTCTGAGCGTACGAAGTGGGGTTTGAGTCTGTTGGCGTGGAGGACCCGTAAGGGGTTCCGGGGGGACTCCATGTCGATCAGGTAGGTGACGGGACCCTTGCGCTCTATCACCTTGAAGGGCCCTGTCCTGAGATACTTGTATACATCCGGCGGAGTCTTCTGGGGGGCCACCTCCCACCCTTCTTTGACCAGGCTAAGGGGCCCCCGGACGGGGTGTCCTTACAGGAGTTCGAATGGGCTGAAGCCCAGGGATTTCTGGGGGACTTCTCGGTAGGCGAACAGGAGGCACGGGAGCAGCACATCCCATTGGCGACGTAGGGGTTCTTCTAGGCCCATGATCATCCCCTTGAGGGTGCGGTTAAACCGCTCGACCAGTCCATTTCCTTGTGGGTGATAGGGGGTCGTGAATTTGTAGGTGACCCCGCACTGTTGCCAGAGAGACTTCATGTATTTAGAGATAAAGTTCGTGCCCCTGTCACTGACGACTTCCCGGGGGAAGCCCACCCGCGAGAAGATCCCCATCAGGGCTCGGCCTACCACGGGCGCCGTCATGGTCCGAAGAGGGATGGCCTCAGGATAGCGGGTGGCGTGGTCCACCAGGACTAGAATGAAGCGGTGCCCTTGTGCTGTTCGGGGGTCCAGGGGCCCCACAATGTCTATTCCCACCCGTTCAAACGGGGTGTTGACGATGGGGAAAGGCTGCAAGGGTGCTTTGATCTTGCGGCCGCTCTTCCCGCTGGCCTGGCAGGTGGGGCAGGCCCGGCAGTGGTTGGATACATCATTCCGCATTTTGGGCCAGTAGAAGTGGGTCACCAGGCGGCTGTACGTTTTGTCTTGCCCCAAGTGTCTGGCAAGGGGCACATCGTGTGCTAGGTTCAAGAGGAAGTCTCTGAAGCGGAGGGGGACCACCAGCACCCGGCTGGCCCCCAGCTCAGCAATCTTTTGCTCACTGTAGAGCAGGTCATTGTCCCAATAAATCCAGTGGGCCCCCGAGGTGTCTCCTGCGCTCTGGGCGAGGGCTTGCTGCCGGAGTCCCTCGAGGGAAGGACATGCTCTCTGCTCCTGTCGGAATTGTTCTTGGGTGGGGCCACCCTCTTGACGCCACTGGGCCAGTTCGGGAAGGTCCCGGAGCCGATCGAGTCCTTCTTCGCTGTGTTCCGGAGAACTGGCTTCCAGGGTGGCTCCCTTTTGGACGATCGGGGGAGGAGGCTCTGGCCATTCGGGTTCTTCGGGACTGGGGATGGCGCGGGCGGCCATGGACCGGGTCGTTACGCAGACCCATTCAGGGAGGCCCAGCATCCCCAGGTGCTCTCTTCTCTCGACGGCTGACCAGGGAGAACTTTCGAGGTCGTTCCCCAGGAGGCAGTCCACGGGGGCATCATCGCGTACAGTCACTTTCAGCATTCCGGATACTCCTCCCCACTCGAAGGGGACGCACGCCATCCGACATAGGCTTTCTGAATTGTCGGCCGACCGTACTGGGCAAAGGATATTTGGCAAGATCTGGTCCGGGGTCACCAGATGGCAGCGGACTGCGGTCACACTGGCCCCGGTGTCGCGGAGGGCTTCAGCCCGGTGCCCATTAATGTTGACCCACTGGCTGTACTTCTGCGTGTTGGCGGGATGGGGTGCCCGCAGGATCAGGTCTCTTTCCCCTAGGCAGACCAGGGACATGGCGGCTGGTTCCCACTCGGGCTGGTCTGGCTCGTACTCTTCAGTGTCTTCTTGGGTTTGCTCTTCTCCCAGGGCGGCGGCAGCGACCTGGCGGGGCATAGGGCTCTGGTTCTTTGGGCAGTTGGGATCATTGGCGTAGTGGCCGGGTCGCTGGCATCGGTGGCAGGTAACGTTGGCGCGGAAACCTGGTCGCATCGGGAGGTTCCCCCTGCCGGCCGGGGGCGGGGTGTTGCTGGCGGGAGCCACCGGGAAGGTGTCTCTGCCCCGACCCTGGCCGCCTCCTCCCCCTCGGGGCGATGGAACCCTAGGGCGGCTCTGTTATGTTCGCTGGGCCCGTTTCGGGAAACTCGGGTGCTTTCCCATCGGTCAGCCTCGACGGCGAGTTGCCGAGGTTCAGTCAGTTTACTGTCAAGGAGATGCTGCCTGAGCTCGACGAAGCAGTTGTTAGAAAGGTGCTCCCATACAATAAGGTCAAAGAGTTGCTTGTAAGTGGTCACCTTGCTGCCCTTGATCCACCCCTCAAAGGCTCGGCTAAAGAAGTTCACGTACTCCACCCAAGTCGTACCCGGGATCCGTTTGCAGTTTGCACTCCTTTGATGTCCGGACCCTCGCCCTTGGAGGTCGGGAGGTCCGGGATGAGGGAGTCCAGACACCCAGCAGGGGGGTGGAGCCAGCGCCCGGGGAGGCCGGGGGCGATCGACACCTGGCGGAGGGGAGCCATTGACACTCCTTCTCCCATTGACCTGCCAAGTGGTCTCTTCACCCCCTAGGTGGATGGTGGTGCCTCGATGTCGGGGCCTGGCCAGGCCCAGGGTTGGGGTCGAGCCGAGGCCACGCGGCCTTGTTACGTAGTGTCCAAAGATGGCGGCTGGGCCGGGGCAGGGGTGCTGACGGGGGCCCGGGCCAGCCGATACTGGGGTGTTCAGGGGCTGGAGTTCCGTTGTAGGCGGGTCGTGGGCTGCCCCAGCGGGTTGCCGGGATGGTTCTGGTCGGGGATACAGGGAGAGCAGGGGTCCGGTCCCCGTCATGCGGGGAGGGAGCGGGCCTTCCCCGAGGCCTGTCCAACACTTTGGAAGCAAACCCTCACAAAACCCGTCTTCGCTCACCTGAGGTGAATGTGAAGCCATGATAGCCATGTACAGAGGGGACCAGGAGAAATACTCAATCCCCACCCAAATAGAGGCTCATGAAGCTGCACATGCAAGCTTTACCAACAAGTTAATTGACTCTGTAGATGTGTTGACAACCTTTAAGGACATTGCAACTAATAGTGAAACCCTAAATACCAGTCCACGAAAATGTACACTTAGATTAAGCTACTGAACAGTCTGGCGGTTTTTACCTCCGGAATCGATACAAAGATAGCCAATCTTCACAGTCTCATAACTAAAGCTCAAAAAGCATTGGAAGTCATGACGCTGTAGCTATCAGTACCTGTTCCCCAAATCCTAGATTAACTGGCGTCACTCCTTGTATTTTTAGGTACATCCGCAGCAACCCCAGGAAGGCCTCGTATCCCACAAACCTGGCAAACAAACCTACAACACACAACCCTAAGGGGCTCACCAATCGGACCCGCAGTCAGCACATGAAGAAAAGATGTGTGTGCCCAGCGACTGTCGGACCCAAACATCCCAGAACTTACCACTGGTTATAGGCATTATACGCTCCGCAGAGGCAACTGAGGGAGCCCAAGTCAAACTCCTGCCCATGGATAGGCCAATTCCGGATCCATTCTTATCTCTCCTGGTAAGGACCAAGAAACACAACCTGCCCTTGACCAAATGACAGAAGGCCGCGGAGGCAGAATTGGCCTAAAGCCTGAAAACACAGGGAAAAAATGGAACTGAGGAAAAACATCTATTTCTATTTCGGCAACTCAACCTAGGGACCATGACTTTTGAGGACCACCCCCCATTTCGGAGGAGGAGGAAACGGGCGAACACTGTAAGGCGGCAACCCAAGCAGTCTATCAAGACCCTGTAACACCCTCAATGTAAGCCCCCGAAAACGTAAGGGCTGATGGACCCCTCGGAACAGGCCATCAAGTAGACTCCGGCACTAAGGCTTCCTACACAGTAGGCCGCATTGCGAAAAAGGAAGCATTTGTCCAGCACCATACACGGCCAGGGACCCGGTAATAATGGAGCAAACTCAATCCAAGGCACACAACTCGGATCAAGAAAAATCTGGACTCCAGGACAACATCAAACTAGATCCTATTACCATGTTAACAAGGTCCAAAAAGCAGTCGGACATCTGGGAGCCGCCTCATACAACAGAGAGGTTCAGAAGCCTTAAGTCTCTGGGATTAGTGTCGTCAGTACCGGGTCTCTATCTCCCGGCACAATCTGCAGCCAGTCGGTCCTAATGTATCCCATATAACTATGAAGATGCCATTTCCACCTTCACGATCGCTGAAACATTCTTTGACTATTAAGCCAAATTTCAGAAACTGAGAACCTGATCACGGCAGACATTGTTTCAGTTGAATTCTTGGCCCCGCATCTGGATGAACAAAACAAACTCTCAAGGTCACCTGGTCATCGCCAGCAGCTGCTAACCCGGTACTAGTGGTCTCCGCGACCCTCAAAAGCTGGGGGGTATTGAGGACATCCGACGTAGAAATAGCATACCCCCATGCTCCTATAACCCACAAAACGAACCAGGCGTCAATCCTCTCACACAAACACTTAAGTTTGATTTTGCGGAGCGCACGGAGCACATCACCAACACCCCTCTGCCCTTATGCTCCTCAGCTGTATGCGAACAGTCCTAACCACTTTTAAACAGGACTCTCGGGCGTTCAATTTAGCATTCATGAACATCAACGTTCCCCTAGTAACGAAATCAAAACCACTAGCCAAAGAACATCTGATAAATTCATCAACAGGCCTGCAAGATGGACCATGTCCTCCCAAAATAATCCTCTCTTGACTTCAACATGAACCTACTAGGGTCAACGCAAGATTAGCTGCATAAACATTGCCTAAGTCACGTTTTCCCAAAAGTACACTTTTCACGGGAACACATTTTCGTCTTGCTTTTTGCACTGTGGATGTGAAGTCTGGATAGAGTGAGATTCTGCTTCTTGATTTGTCAGTTTTTCACACTCTTGGGCCGCCCTCAATGCTGCATTCTTGTGTTGTAGCTTATTAGACTGACTGCCATAGCTCTGGGGGAGCCATGGGATATAATGGGAGGGGGCATAAGGTTTATTGAGCAGTGTGCCTTTCCAATGATGAGGAAATCAGAGAAGCCGTATTTGCCAAATAGATCAATAAGACGTGATTCTACAAATGTTTGGTCTGACCATGGATGTGGATATATTCAGGTGCATTATTATTTTAATTTTATGCTTTGACCAGGCAGAAGGGTGTTCTTTTTTTTGGCTTCAAGTATTTATTATGTCTGTGCTAACGTCCTGACATGATCTGTAATGCTATTCTCTAAATCTGACACCTGCATCTTTACAAGTCTAACCTGGATGCCAATTTGTCCATACATTTTTAAGGTGGTCCATTATGATGGACAGAATGTTGATTATGCTGTCAATGAGGAGCAGCTTCTACTTTCCACCTCTAGTCAGACGTCCGTAGAAGAGAAGTTGGCTGAACTCAAGCAGGATCTCCAAATAGTTCAAGATAGTCTGCAGAACCTATTACTCTTTTCAGTGAAGTTGGAACATTTTTTGATGATTAAATCAATCCCATAGACTAATTTTCCCAGCACTCCTGCTACAGGCAAGCATTACATGAGAATACCTGCGTCCAGGAAAAACCAGCTCATTTCTCTTGGGAAAACTCAACCCTATCCTAATCACCACTTTAGACCCCATAGGGCCACCAACCATCTGTCTGAGGATTTCACCTACTCCCTCCTTCTGTTGTACAATGGCCCTAGCAGTGGCTCTCAACCCTGGGCACACAATATTCAACCTATACCTTCCAACCCGTTCAGAGAAACATCTCTGTCCAGAGAAACAACTCTGTCGAGCAAAGATCCATGAACAAGAACAATCTATTCCATGTACCGACATCACACCTAGAAACGGTGAAAACTAAATCACACATCAAATCAACGCTACTTAATTGCAGGTCAGCAGTCAAACACGTTGCTGATTTGGCTGACCTTATTCTTACACATGGCCTAGACATCATGATATTAACGAAACATGGCTCAATGACTCCTCCTTGCCAAATTTGGACATCTTAGTGCTTCCCAAATATGACATCATCAGACTGGATAGACCTGTTGCATACATTTATCACTCCAGTCTCACTCTGAGACTCTTACAAACTGTGCCGATGTCCTCTCACGAACACCTGAGTGTTGAAATCTGTAACAACAACAACATTTTCTGTTTGCTCCACACGATCTACCGTCCTCCTGGAGACTATCTTATCTTCATCGAACAAATGATGGAAATCCTACCTTCTAACTCAAACCTACCCGTTAACCATATCTTCCTTGGGGATTTTAATCTGCACTGGAATGATACAACTGATCCCTCACTGTGTACCTTCAAGGCTTTTCTCACAGACCTTAACCTCACCCAGGTTTGCAATGAACCCACCCACAACAAGGGTTACACCCTTGATTTAATCATAGTCAAGGATAACCGGATAAAACTGGAAAACCTCTCACCGTGTAACTATTCGGATCACTACATAATCTCCTTTCGCATTCTTGAAAAGGTAATGTCTAGACAAGGTCAACCGCATAAGAGCAAACAGTGGTCTAGGAGTCTAAGTGACATTCAAGCAATGGACTTAACCTCTCTTAGCAACAACCTACTCCCTCCAACCCCTAACATGACCAATTTAGACACCTCACTGAACAGTACATACAGACCATGACTAATATACTCAACACAGTTGCTCCGAAGCAACTCAAGGATTTCGGTCAAACAGTCCAAACCTTTGTTCAATGACTCCCTTAATGAGGAGTGCCGCAAATTAAGGCTCTCTGAAAGATTATGGAGAAACTCTCCGTCCGTAACCAACCTCAAACAGTTATGGAGAGCAAGAAGCTCTTACAATAAACATATCCGCAGCATGAAAGCCGAACACTTTAGATCACAACTAGACAATGCTACAAACAGACCTAAAAAGCTTTTTAAAATCATAAAAAAACAAGCTAACCATCCAACGACCTTCAATCCGCTCCCAAGATATCTCTCCTAGTGAAGAGGTCTTCTCCGCACATTTTATCAAAAAGCCTAGAAAGATCTAACTAGAACTCCAACATGCATCACATAATTGGCTTCATCGGGCTCAGTCCATTACATCGACCTGCCTAACCTCGGAGAGTGCTCTGTCCTACAGTGGAATAGGCCTTACTCTAAAAAATAACGCATCATGGAACAATTTCAGACTGCCTGACGATGCCGTGCTTCGAAGAATCATAATGTCACTTAAACCCTCTAATCATTTCCATGATCCCTTGCCGGCTAAACTCTTCAAAGACTTTAGATCCGCTAACCTCCCTCTCTGGTCCGTGATTAACCATGAATCGCTCATACAGAGTAGGATTCCTGATTGCCTAAAGATAGGTCAAGTCACTCCCATTACCAAAAAAAATCCAATGTAGACTTATCTGATCCCAACAATTTACGCCCAGTTTCCAACATCATGACTCTAGCTAAAGTTCTTGAGAAATGCGTACACCTACAACTCTGCAATCACATCAAAGAGTTTTAGCTATTTGACCAATACCAATCTGGTTTTAGAGGGAGACCTAGTACTGAAACGACCCTAACCCACATTGTTGGTGACGCCTTGAGTCTACTTGACCAAAATGTGCCATGTCTACTTATCCTTCTTGATCTATCCTCAGCGTTTGACACAGTCAAACACGAAAACCTGATTGATATTCTGAAAAAAATTATGGGGTTATCGCTCCAGGTCTTAAATTGGTTGAACTCATTCCTACAGAACAGAACGCAAAGAATAAAAGTGAATCGTTTCCTCGCTAAGAGTACACCAGTTTCAGTTAGAGTGCCTCAAGGTTCCACACACACTCCAAAACTCTTCAACTTGTTCATGGAACCCATCACAGAAATCCTGAACTGCAATCCTCAAGTGGTGGATTCTACTAGATCCTTAGGCATCACGCTAGACAAACACCTCAATTTGCAAGAACATATCAGTGCAACAACTTGGGGAGCCAACTACCATCTCAACACGCTTAGGAAAATCAAGCCGTTCCTACCTCCTGTGGACCTGCAATGTGCAGTCCAGTCCCTAGTGATCTCCCGTGTGGAATATGGAATTGTGATTTTGGCTGGGCAGCCCAAAGCTAGTTTGACCCCCCCCCTCCCCATCCCCAAGGGCAACTCTGAACTCTGCTGCCAGACTGGCCACGATTTGCGTAAACATAGTCACATCACACCTGATATAATTCAGCCTAACTGGCTATCTCTGAATGATCGGATTAGGTTCAAGATTCTTTGCCTGACGCACAAAGCCCCCACCATAATACTCCCTGTTACTTGGCAAATAAGCTTGAACTCTCTGGTATGTCTCTGTTCCTAAGAAGCTCCAGCACTCTCCTGCTGAAACCGCACAAATTCAAAATGAAAAGAACATACAACTGCGCCTTCTTGGGTCTGGCCCCAAGAATTTGGAACACTCTTCCTCCTGATATCTGTTCGAACCCCTCGACATCCTCATTCAAAATACAAGTCAAAGAACTTCTCTTGAAGAACCAGCTGCAACAATCCTCCCGAAGTCAATATAACTAATCTTTTTATACCCTAGAGAAATCATGGCTATCTCCTTTGGTTGAGACATTGCCGGGATGCAACTTATGTGCTCACTACATGTTTCCTCTTGTTTTCGCTCTTATTGTATTGGGGTTGGTTCACTACAAATGTTTAGGATGTTTACTAGCTTAGTGACTAACCGTATCCTTTCTTTTCTGATGTACAGCGCTCTGGTACCCATTCAGAGTCATGTTTGCACTTTATAAAACTTAAATAAATTCCCCACACCTCTGCCAGTCAACCCACTAAAGTTGTTGAAAGCCCTGAACAGAGTATTGAAGATATGCAGTGTTTTTGTTTTTGATCTTATCTGCAATGTAGATCCATGAATGATGGTTGTCTTACATGACATTTGCCCTGTAACACTCTGGTCTTCCCCAGTACTACTAATACGTATTGTTTTTGAAAAATATTATTTCTAAGTATGTGTAGGATTGATCTTTTATAGAATTTCTCTGCAGAGTCAATATTCATAATATTGTTCAGAAAGTTCGTTTTTTCCTTGATAAAAGGCAACCAACAACAATGTCATGATATTTAAAAAAACACATTTTGTTTCTGGTAAACTTAACATGTACAATTGTGGCGGTTTAAATATTTTTTAATATGGTAAAAAAAAACGTATTAGCTGGAAAGAGTATCCAGCATAAAGAATTACCTCAATTAAAAATGTGTGCACAATACAGTCCCTGCTCTGTTGCCTTTTCCACTTTTTTATGAGCATAATCGTGAATTCACTTAGCCACCTGTTGTAAATCTGACATATTCGATTCTTGAAAGCTTATTTCTCCTGTGGAATATGGCTTTCCAGGATTATCATTCCGTTTGACAGTGGCAGCTGTGCTTAATCTGCTAGCTCAGCTGTCTTCACTCAGAGCCTTCAACTCTGCGGTGCTTCTAACTGCTTAGCCTGATGTCATTGTATATATATATTTTTTTAATACCTCTCGGAAGGATGATTTATTTATTTATTTGAAAGTTTTATATCGCGCGGACAAGATCTTCTCAGATATCAGAGCGCTTTACAGAGAGGGGTACATGAGAGAGCATAGTCAGACACATATATCAATAGATCAAACAATACAGATAGGTGGCTGCAAAGCCAATCATGTGAGTAATAAGACAACTAATACAAATAAGCAAAGTGGTCAAACGTAGTACAAATCGGTGCAGAGTATTAACAGAGTTCGAGAAAATAGTTCAAGTGTATTTAGCCATGAGGATAGCTTTTACTTCATTTTTAAAGAGTGTAGTGGAAGAGATAAGCCTTGTTTCGGGAGGGAGTGAGTTCCAGATCCTAGGCGCCATTCCTGAGAAGGAGCGCTTATGTTTTTTCCTTCCGGAATCTTCGAGGTTTCAGCAGAAGATTGTTTGTGCCTCTAGTGTTTCTAGTTCCGCCCGAGATTGTCAATTTCTGAGCGAGGTAGCCGGGTGAGTTTAGGTGTATCGCCTTGTGTGTCATGCAGGCGATTTTCAGATGTATTCTGGCTTCAAAAGGCAGCCAGTTTAGGGATTTCAAGTCAGGGGTAATATGGGAATGTTTTTTTGATCCAGTGATGAGTCTCGCTGCAGTGTTTAGAGAAGCTCTTAGGGGTGCCGTTGTAGTTAGGGGGAGTCCGCAGAGGGCGATGCTGCCGTATTCAATTCGGGGGATGACTAGTGCTTGTACTGCGGTTTGGAAGTCTTTGGCTGGGAGGAAGGGTTTGAGTTTCCTCAGAGTATTGATCTGGAAGTTCGCTCCCTTTGTTGCCTTGCTGATATGTTGCTGCATGTTGAGATTGGTGTCAAGTGTTATACCTAAAGATTTTGCTGAGTCCACGATGGTGGGTTGGACATTAAGTGCGGTTAGGTGTTTAAGCCAAATTTGAGTGGTGGAGATCTTCGCTGGAGGTGAGATCAGAAGGAACTCTGTTTTCAGGGCATTGAGTTTGAGATGATTATCGGCAAGCCAGGATTGGGTGCTTCTGATCGTTGTGTTCAAGAGCAAGATGTCTTTGGGGGACTGTAGTTTGAGATAAAGTTGGGTTTCATCCGCGTACATGTGAAAGTGTACGTTAGATGCTTGTAGCAAGGTAGTGAGAGGTTCCATGACTAGGTTGAACAGAGTTGGGGATAGAGAGGATCCTTGGGGGACGCCTAGCGTTACAGGTATTGGCGATGACATCAAGTTATTGCTCTTGAATTTCTGCGACCTGTTGTGAAGAAAGGAAGTGAACCACTTGAGAACAGTTCCAGATAGGCCCATTCTTGTGTTTAGTAGTTCTAGTAAGTTCTCATGTTTAACGGTGTCGAATGCTGAAGAGAGATCAAGAAGGATGAGGCGGCAGGTGTCGTTTTGGTCTAGCATTTGAAGTGCGTCGTCAATTATGTGAGTCATAGCACTTTCTGTGCTGTGCCCTGCTCGGAAACCTGACTGGTGTGGGTTGAGGAGATCAAATTGTTCAATGTGTTTAGTCAGTTGTATTTGTGCGCATTTTTCCAGCAGTTTGGCGAGAGTGGGGATATTGGTAATGGGACGGTAATTGTTGAGGTCCGAGGGGTCGGCTGTCGGTTTCTTTAGTAGAGGTGTGACTTGACCAACTTTGAGGGAGTCAGGTATGCTTCCTTGTTGGAGAGAGCTGTTGATGATTTTAGTCCAGAGAGGGAGAAGCAGAGGGGTAAAGTCTTTTACTGCGGCAGCAGGAAGGGGGTCCGTGAGGTGATTGGATGGTTTCAGGGTGCTGAGCAGTTTGCCAATTTCTTTTTCCGAGTATGTGCCAAAGGTTGACCATGTAGCATTGTTTTTTGGTTCAGTGGGTGCTAGGCACTGGGGTTTGGAGTAGAGGATTGCGTCAATGAGGAGATCGCTCTTTATGTTGTCAGTTTTTTGGATAAAGAAAGCAGCGAAGTCTTCACAGGAGGGCGACTCACGCACAGTGTGGACTGGTTGGGGTTGATCCTTGGATTGTGATCTGATTAGCTCAAACAGTTTTCTCGGGCGGTTTTTTGCTTGGTCGAGCTGGAGGCTGAAGAAGTCTGATTTTGAGCGTTTTATTTTCCTGAAGTAGGCGTTTCTCTCTTTCTTCAGATCTTTTAGGTGCATTGCAGATGGCGCTGATCTCCAGGTACGCTCTGCCATTCGCATGTCTCGTCTATCCTCATTGAGACTCCCGTCGTACCATGGATTGGAGATTTTAGTAGAGGTTCTTTTTAGCTGCATAGGTGCAGCCTCATTAATTATTGAGGTCATGGCGTTGAGATAGTGGTCAGTCAGGGTTTGAACGTCCGTAGCGCCAGACGGCGGGAGTAGGAGATTGCAGCTGTTAGGGGGCAAAGAGCCTGGGTTGAGTTTTTTCATGTCTCTTTTCCAGACTTTGGGCCTGGAGAATTGGGCCGGGTTAACTTTAACTTTTTCGTTGATGAAGAATGTGACAATATGATGATCTGACCAGTCACAGGGTTGGAAGGACTCGAGTTGGATAGCGTCCTCTTTGTAGATGATCAGGTCGAGGATAGAACCTTTATCCAGTATTTGGGTGTCTTTCATAGATTCACATGCCTGAATCATTCCCCGTCGCCGAGACGGGAGCCTCCGGTACATAAAAAAGTAATGTCCATAGGACATACATAGAGAGTATAGGCCGAAGGGCCTCCCCTTTGGGGCCTTTCCACGTCCTTATGTAAAAAGGACCGAACTCTCATCGTTAGCCAATCAGCTCCGACCTCCCTCTAGAACCTTCCCGGGAGGAGCCTCAGTCCCTCGGATTTTCTACCGCACGTTGTGCTAGGGAGTCTCCAACCTGAGCTCTTCAGGTTTTTCTTGCTTCGAAGTCTCAAACTTCGCTGGAAGTACACTTTATACAAAAAGAATACTTATCTTATCTTCGACTACCGTCTCCCATGTCGGAATCCAATAAGAAGGCTTCATCCATGGCGGACTCGCAAAAGAAAGCCCTTCTCAGGGCCTGTTCCTCCTGCGGCAAGCAGCGGATTCAAGCGGAGGATAAGCACGATCTGTGCTTATATTGCCTGTACCCTGACCACGTCCCTGACAAGTGTAGGGTGTGTAGAGCCTTCCCAAAGAAGACTGTTAAGGAAAGAGAGGCTCGCCTTCTCGAATGGCTCGACAGGCTTAAGGTCCGAGACACTCTGGAATCTTCCGAGGGTAGTGTCTCCGTGACCTCCAGAGTCTCCAAGAAGAGACCCAGGGTGCAGTCCCCTGGAGAGACAGACACTCCTCCTAAGAAGGCGCACAGAAAACCTTCGGAGGCACGTTCCACCACCTCCTCCGTGTCTGTTAAAGACGGCCAGAGGTTCAAGAAACCCGCTCCATCTACTAAGCGGACCACCTCGGTCTCGACCACTGTGTCGAACACTACGGCCTCATCGCCCTCCGCGACGGCCACAACGACCACCACTGCGTCCTCGGGCGCACCGGTCTCCTCTACCATTCCTCTGAAGCCTTCGTCCAAGACTAATACAGGACCATCGACGGTGTCCCCACTGTCTGCGTCATCGTCACCTAAGAGGTCCAAATCTAAAGGTCAGCCTTCGCCGAAGGAATCTCATGCCGAAGGATCGTCACCTAAAAGGTCGAGGTCAAGTTCAAAGGGTCCGCCTTCGCCCAAGAAATCTCAAGTTGAAGGCTCTACCACCAGTAAATCGGCGACTCACTTATCCCCGCAAAATTTGGTGCCATCGACACTACCGGAGGTGTTCAAGTCACCAACACACAAGGCGGGCGCGCCATCCTCGCGCACGTCGTCGGAAGAGACCCCGGCGCCATCTTGGAAGGAATCTAGATTGGTCGAAGTCTCCATTCACTCGATTCCAACTTCCTCGGTTCCCACAACGGTAGGGTTGGCACCCGAGCAGGAACAGGTGGCACTGCAGAGTGAGGAGTCCGAGGAGGAAACCCAGCGCGATCCGGCCACCTCCCTATCGGACGTCCACGAGGACCAGGACGAGGTTATGTATCAGGAACGCTCCATGAACGTCAGCACGGAGAACACCCCGATGATCTGTTTGCCCCTGTCTCTGGTCAACGATTTGCGCTCCCTGGTGCAGGACTATAAACAACGGTTCCCGGATGCCGACAGCGGAACCCAGGTGCCGGTCACCCAGGTGCAACCGTCTGCCTCGCGCCCTTCCGCTCTCCAGGCCCGTCCTCGGAACCAACCCCCGCCTCGCACTCGGCCCCAGCCTCAGGTAGAGGACTCCTCGGAGGAAGAGGAGGAGGAGACGGACTTGGAAGAAGGCGAAGTGCAAGACGTTGACTCGGACCACAGAGACGATGATGCCGATGCTGCGTCATCACACCATTCGTCCACCCCGGCATCACCGCGGCCGCGCCAATCTGAGGCGGCGGACGTTGGGGGTTTCCACAAACTAGTGGACAGGGCAGCAAAGAGGTTCCACATGGCGGTGGAATCCACGGAAACGGAATGCTTCCTCCATGATTTCAAGGAGCACAGCCAGAAATTGGCCAAGTCTATCCCGCTTATAGACTTTCTGTGGGAACAGGGCAAGAAGCTGATGCTTACGCCTGCCTCGGTGCCTGCGGTGGTTCCGCGCCTAGACAAAAAATATAAGGCCCCGATCACCGCGCCAGCCTGCCTGACAGGCCACCCCAAACCGGACTCGGTTGTGACTCAGGCGGCCCAAAAGCAATCCCGCAACCCGTCCTCGGCGCTGTCGGCACCCCCAGACAAGGAAGGAAGGAAATTGGACACCATAGGCAAACGGTTCTCTACCACGTCCGCCATGACCATCAAGGTGGCCAATTCCATCGCCCTACTAGGGCGCTACAACCGCCAGCTATGGGAAGACATCGCCCCCTATCTGCAAGGTCTGCCATCCACGGCCCAGGACGAAGTGAAAGCTCTCCTAGCGGAAGGACAAAACTCCGCGGCAGAAATCATCGACTGCGCCATCGACGCAGCCATGACGGGATTCCGCCAGTTGGCCGGGGCTGCCGTGCTCCGCCGCCAAGGCTGGCTCAAAGCAACGTCCTTTCGGCAAGAGGTCCAATCTAAGGTGCTGGACATGCCTTTCGATGGTCAGTTTCTCTTTGGGGAGAAGATAGACGAGGCACTCCAGGCCATCAAGAAAGATACCGATACGGCGAGGGCTCTGGGCTCCCTTCAGTCCCGGAACCAGTCCTTTCGGGGGGGCCGCTCCAGAGGACAGTACTCCTACAGAGGTTCCTACCAAAATCGGTCCTCTTACTCCTACAACAACAGGAACCAGCCCCAGCACAAACAACAGCCCCGACAGTCATCCTATGGGAGGTCGTCCTTCAGAGGCAAATCCGCCAAGAAGGGCACTGGCGGCCGCCAGTGACCATTTACTCCAGCCAGTCCCACCACCGTCTCAATCCTTTCAAATTGGAGGAAAACTGACCCACTTCCTCAACAATTGGCGAAAAATCACTACGGATCGGTGGGTACTACAAATAATTCGATTTGGACATTCCCTCGAAATTGTCAACACCCCTCCCAACACTCCTCCGCTGAAGCGTGCTCACAAACACCTGCACCTCCTTCTCAAAGAAGTATCCGCCATGTTGGTCAAAGGAGCCATCGAAAGGGTCCCAGTGTCCCAGAAGGGGACGGGATTTTATTCCCACTTCTTCCTAGTCCAACAGAAAGGGGACAAATGGAGGCCGATCTTAGACCTCCGGGCGCTCAACGCCTTCCTGCGGAGTCAATCCTTCCGGATGGTCACAATCCAGGAGATCCTGGGGAAGCTGGAAAGAGGAGACTCGATGGTCTCCCTGGACTTACAGGACGCCTACTACCATATCCCCATCCTCACGCGGCACAGGAGGTACCTACGGTTCGAAATAGCGGGCAGACATTACCAGTTCAAGGTCTTGCCATTCGGCCTCAAATCTGCACCACGTATCTTCACGAAGTGCTTGGCGCCCGTGGCAGCCTTCCTGCGACAAAGGGGTCACCAGGTATTCCCCTACCTGGACGACTGGCTGGTGAAGGCGCCTTCCCGGGAGGGCGCGACTGCTTCCTCCAACGCCTGCAGCGCTCTTTTTCAACAGCTGGGTCTGACGATCAACCTCAAAAAATCCTGCACTACTCCATCTACGAGGATCACCTTCCTAGGGGCTACCTTAGACACGAAGCGCGCAAAGGCTTTCCCCTCGGAGGAAAGGACCAGCAAAATACTGTCTCTGGCCGCGGCTGTGGCCCAGAAGTCTCGCATCAAAGTCCGGACATTCACCTCCTTGCTAGGGATGATGTCCTCCTGCATTCTCCTCATACCACACTGCCGGCTCCGCATGCGTCCCCTGCAGGAGGCGTTGGCGAGACAATGGAAACAAAGTTCCGGCTCGTTCGAGGACATTATCATGATCACACCGGCCATCACAAAGGCCCTTCTGTGGTGGAGGAACCGGACACACCTGACGGCCGGCTTGCAGTTCCTCCTGCCGCCGGCGCCTCTGGTCATCACGACAGATGCCTCACTGGAAGGCTGGGGCGCGGTTCTGTTGGACCTTCGAGTCAGCGGCAAATGGGAAGCCCAAGAGAAACAACTACACATCAACCTCTTGGAGCTGAGGGCAGTGTATCTGGCTTTGCAGGCATTCCTGCCACGGATTGGAACCTCCCCAGTGCTCGTCAAAACGGACAACACCACGACGATGCACTACCTGAACAAACAGGGAGGAACGCGTTCTCTCTCTCTCTCAAGAGAATCGCAAAAAATCTGGAACTGGTTGGTGGCACACGGGCTCTCCCTCAAAGCGGAGTACGTTCCCGGGAAGGACAACACTATCGCGGACGCCCTCAGCAGACAGACCTCTCTCTCCCACGAATGGGAGCTGAACGGCGACACGGTGGCCCACGTCTTCTCGCAATGGGGGACCCCGAGGATCGATCTCTTCGCGACGGCAGGGAACGCCAAATGCCCAAGCTACGCAAACTGGCATCCCCAACGGGGGTCGCTGGGAAATGCTTTTTCCATCGGCTGGTTCAGCGTGTTTGCGTACGCTTTTCCTCCGTTCCCGATGATACCGAGGCTCCTCAGGAAGATGAAGACGGAGCCGTGCACCCTGATCCTGATTGCTCCGTACTGGCCGAGGCAACACTGGTTCTCGGACCTGCTTCGCCTTTCCATCAAGCCCCCGATTCACCTGCGACAACACCCGAACCTCTTAACGATGTCCGGAGGCCAGGTACACCACCCGAACCTCCGTTCGCTCAACTTATCGGCCTGGCTCCTGAGCACCGAGAGTTCGGAGACCTAGAGATCCCGCAGGACTGCAGGGACGTACTAGCCAAAGCGAGGGCGGGCAGCACGAACAAGACCTACTCGCTGAAGTGGAAGAGGTTCTGCTTGTGGTGTTCGGAACAAGGCTTACACCCTCTCCGGGTCACCCCAGTACAGCTGCTACCATACCTCCTCCACCTGGCTCAATCGGGGCTGGCTCACGCCTCCATTAAGGTTCATCTGACTGCGATTTCTAGATTCACCAGGACCTCATCAGGACCTTCCCTATGGTCCAGTCGACTGATAAAGCAATTTCTGAAGGGACTCTACAGATCCTTTCCGAGGCCTCGGAAAGTCCCTCCGACCTGGCAGTTGAACTTGGTGCTCAACCAACTAATGAAACACCCTTTCGAGCCCATACACCGGGCCACTCTCAAACATCTCTCCTGGAAGACGGCACTCCTGCTCGCCCTGACATCGGCCAGACGGGTCTGCGAACTTCAGGCGCTGTCTATTCAGGAACCGTATCTCCAATTCAGGCATGACCGAGTGGTACTCAGGCCCAACCCGAAATTCATTCCTAAAGTGCCGTCAGACTTTCATCTGAACGAACCAATTGTCCTCAAGTCATTTTTTGCGAACCCTTCCACAGCGGCAGAAAGGGCGCTGCATTCCTTGGACCTTAAAAGGTGTCTCAAATTCTACTTGGACAGGACAAAAGAGGTCAGGAAGTCTTCTCAACTCTTTGTAGCCTTCAGCAACCCGCGCATGGGTTTGCCCCTAACAAAACAGAGCATCTCCCGCTGGATTTCTTCAGCGATTGCTTTCTGCCATGATCAGGCCGGACGGCCTTTGACGGACCGAGTGGCTGCCCACTCTACCAGAGCGATGTCAACGTCAGCGGCGCTCTTCGCTGGAGTGACGATCCTGGACATCTGCCGAGCGGCGACCTGGAAGTCCCCGCACACCTTTTCCAGGCACTACTGCCTGGACATCGAACTGCAGAAGGACGCTGCAGTGGGACAAGCGGTGCTGCGCCATCTCTTCCAATAAGGTGAGCCTTACCTCGTCCCGCCATCCAGGTATGCACATTCTTCATGGTTTTTCTGCTATATGCATGACTGTATATTGCCATGTTTCTCTCAGGTTGTCTGTAATTTATGCAGGCCTGCTGGATGTGAGAATGTGCTTTACCAATATGCATGTATAACTGCTGGCTACTCTGATTCAGGCATGTGAATCTATGAAAGACACCCAAATACTGGATAAGAAATGCGTTACTTACCTGTAACAGCAGTTATCCAGTATTGGTGTCTTTCATAGATTCACATGCAACCCTCCCGCCTCCCCGGTAAGGACTCACGTACCTCTATGTCTACATTGCGACACCCTAGCTGGGTGCGTACGAAAATCTGAGGGACTGAGGCTCCTCCCGGGAAGGTTCTAGAGGGAGGTCGGAGCTGATTGGCTAACGATGAGAGTTCGGTCCTTTTTACATAAGGACGTGGAAAGGCCCCAAAGGGGAGGCCCTTCGGCCTATACTCTCTATGTATGTCCTATGGACATTACTTTTTTATGTACCGGAGGCTCCCGTCTCGGCGACGGGGAATGATTCAGGCATGTGAATCTATGAAAGACACCAATACTGGATAACTGCTGTTACAGGTAAGTAACGCATTTCTTCTCGTGGGTCGGGCTGTTGCATATTTGGGTGAGGTTAAGGGCATCGAGGAAGTTTTTAAAACTGTTTACCACTGCGTCCTTGCGATCGTTCCAGTGGAGGTTGAAGTCACCAAGGTATATTTGGGTATGCTGCCGTCTGGAATTGGTTGAGATCATGTCCATGATTTGTTGGGAAAAGGTGAAGTTGTCCCTGGGTGGGTGGTAAATGCTATGAAGAGAGCATATCGGTTTGCCCTCACTGATAATGTCGAGGCATATGTATTCCCAGGATGTTGGGGATGGTAGGGAGGTGGAGTTAACTTTCCGAACAGAGAGGTTGTTCCTGTAGATACATGCGATTCCACCACCTGTATGCCATTTTAAGGTTATGAAGCTCAAAACTTTGTACTGATTCACCTATTAACCGCATCACTGCGGCGGCTTTTCCCGGTGTGTGCGGCATTTTTCAAAAAGCCGCGTTACATGACGAGCTCCGCTCGTCATCAGCATAGCAGCGCCGTAGCTGATGACGAGCTGAGCTCGTCATCAGCAGCGAAGAGGTTAAAATATTTTTCATTTTTGACCCCCAAAAAGATAATTAATAGATTTAATGATGTAAACCCTACTACTTTAATTGCTACACTTTAGACAAAAACCTTGTTGAATATCTTTTTTATTTACCTGGAACCACGCCCCAAAATGTAATGCCCCTCTATTTGCAATAAATAGCTGATAAAACAGTCCCATGTCCACAGGCTCACCCCAATACCATGCTATTGCATATTGTCAGATTTCGGTACCTACTTTCTGATGCATAAGTAGTCCTTGACCTCTTCTTTAATACAGTGTCCTTAATTGATACATTCGGGTTTTAGGAATTATTTTAGTGTTTTTTTCCTTTCTTTTAGCCTGGACTCATTTAATTTCTCCCTGACTTTTTTTCTGAATTTGCATTAGTCCTCTACACCTTTGAAGCTTTTGGACGATTGAACCAAACTGCTAATTTTAATCTGAGAAAACTGCTTAAACTATAAGAGAACCTTTATAAAATATGATTTGCGCATAGGCTGGGACAAAACAGCATAAAGATGGGTGAGTAGCTATAGTGAAAGGGGAACGGGGAACATGTGCCAGAGCCATCTTCACATGGAAACAAAATCTCAGAGGGAGCTTGTGTATTGAGATGTTACACATAAACTGAATAATCTTTGTAAAGTGAAATTAGCAAGACTGAACGGGCCACCAATTGTGCAGTGTTAGGCTCTTTGTGTACCTTATTTAACTAAGGCAAGGTTTTCTTGGTACTCAATTAATTTGCATTCATGGCTTGTACTTCTGCCTTACTGTGTGGACCTTTCAAGTCTTACTCCACAATGATGTGCCAACGGTTTCCTTCTTAAGTTGTGGGTTTCGCCTGCACAGCGCTTGCAAAATCTCTTCCATTGGAAAAAAATAATCTAAAAAAGGGCTTCCCTTTACTTACGGGAACATATCATTCGTTGATTCCAACGCTACTCCAATTGAGTGCTTTTGATTGGCAAGCACGTCGTCTGCACGTTGTGTGCTTTCACTACCGCTCTGCTTTGCTGTCCTTGCGTGGCATAGAGCTTGGACCAAGCACAGCTTCCGGTCACTAGCTTGAGACTTTCCACTGGCTACTCACTCTACAAGTACTTTTTTAAGTCTTGCATATGCAGCGCGCATGCGCTGTTCTAGGAGATGTCCTTTTGGAATTGGTCTGCCCTTTTCAAGCACTCTTGCTTGTGCTGGCATCCACCTTGCAAGAGCGAGCAGCAGCGCGCAGCGGCCATGTTTGCAATTAGCGTGCCCATGCGCGCTTGTTTCTCTTAGTGGAGGCCTCACCTCTCAACTTCCCTGGGCCTCGTGATATCAAACTGAAGCGTCTATGACATCATCAGTGTTCCACTCACAAAATTCTGCTTCTTGGAATGTACTGTCCTTTCAAGTTAAGTTTAGAATGTGGGTTTTCTTACTTTAAAATAAAGCCAGTATTAGGCTCTTTGTCCCAACCTGCCTGCCCTGCGCTCCTTTCAAGTACATATTAAAGGATTTTTACTGAGCCACTTCTACACCCTGTGTCTGATCAGCTGTGATGTCCAGTAATCCCGCCCCCTTCTTTCAAGAAGTGAACGCTAAATGTGAATGTTCTCAGATGGTGATTATTTTATCCAAAGAGGAAGCAGCAAGCCTTTAATTCTCACCTCTGGAGACCAGCAGTCCGAACTTTGTGGATTGTTGGTTGATGCCTCATCGTCCCTTGCGCTTCTGTAGATGTGGCATCTGTGGTTTGGCATGGAGCTCCTGATGAGGTCTAGCCTAGGATTCATTTCTTTTGCTGCTGCACTCCAGTGACTTGTCAGGTGCTCTGCTCCCCACCTGTGAGATGCTTTTTTTCCCCCCACAATAATTGTGCTCCCTCCCATCAAGGCTGGCTACAGATGAGGAGTTCCTTTGCCCAGTGCCTGTCGAAATGTGTAAATAAACAAGCATTTGCAATGCAATAGTTCTCGCATTTATGCGAGTTTGAGCTATTGGCATTGTAAATAACAATGCCTTTTATTTATGTTTTAAAAACGAAAACAAAAATAAAAGGCATTGTTATTTGCAATGTCAATAGCTCAAACTTGCATAAATGGGAGACCTATTGCATTGCAAATGCTTGTTTTCACATTTACAAACAACCACTCCATATGAATGCATCTGCAGGCTCTCTCTCTCCTCCTTGGTCTTGCTGCCTCTTCCCAAGTCACACCTTGTTGCTTCCCCGGGGGTACGCATATGCCAGATGTGCACCGTCTCAGAGAAAGGAATTTGTTCCACCTGAGCCTCAGTCAGCAAACACCATGCTATTATACCATGTTATTTTCTAGTGGGGGGCACTTGCAGCGAGAAACGGAAACAAAATTCCTGCTATTTCCTTGTGAATCGTTCTTTGAGTTTTTCCCAAGGCATCCCTGCCACCGGCTAAACGGTAGAGCTGATCTTTGTATTTGCACGCACGTTTACTTGTGGAGCGGTGTGTCAGCTCTGGGAACTTTGTCTGGCACTGCGACATGCTATTCGATACAACATATGACATACCTTCTCCACTTTCTTTTCATCCTGCTTTCATCATTTAATAGCCTTATAGGATACATTTATACGTTTCTTAGTATGCAATTTAGGCTTTGTTTTAGATCAAAAAATCGGGATGCTCTAATCATCTTGATTCAGTTGTTATTGCAAAGAAGTTAGACTATCCTCACTGGCCTTTTATAACCTGATATGGTTGGCGGTGTCTAACAGAGTAATATGGCGGGGGAAATGGTTGGCGGGCGGTGGCGAATGTCGGGCCGATCGCCACCGCCATGCGGGCGGTGGCAATCCGCCCGACATCTTAATGGGGCCCATTGTGTATCAACTTGATTTATATTAGGCATCAAATATGTACTGACGTGCTTTGAGGCAAGATTATCCTGTGTCCAATCAGTGAATACTGTTACTCTTTATGGAATATTCGTACTTTATTTGCACAAACAGAGATCCACTGTTGAGCTGCTGTGCAACATGGCTTAAAGCACTGTGACACGGCTAGCATTGTCCATGTCCCAGTGCTTATTTTTCTTTCTTGAAACCATATTGCCCAGCAGCTCAACTGCTATACAAAATGTAAAAAAACATTAGTCAATAAAATTTGCATAGGCAAAACCTATTGGCTTTGCCAATGCTAGTTTTTCATGTTTTGTTTAATGGGGGTGAGTTTCCTAACAGGTGGAGGATGGCATTTACTGAAGATGCCTTTAAAGATTTCTAGTGGCTGGAAGTATCAATACTATCTTTCTAACAAGGGTCTGCTGACATCATTGTTCAGATTTTACCGTTAATATGTGGCAAAATGGGTCAGTCAATATACTCATGAGCTGAACAACTCAATCCATCCACCTAAATTTCAAACACAGGCTCTTTGAAGTGTGTACTCCAAGCAGCCCTACTCTGTGTAAATACTGTGGCAAGATCTCACCTGACAGATTCAGAGGAACCTTCAATTCGTTTTTTTTAACTTACTCAGCTGACACTGACCTAGGTTTAGTACTCTATTCTCTCCACCCTAGTATCACCAGGACCCTTGATATAGTTGCCTCTCATTGGCCTAAATATCCCCAGCAAGCTTATAAGGGAATGTGTTTGCAGCAAGATCAGACAGGTACAAGGGGTTGATTATAGGCACGATTGATCTGGTCTGTCCCCTCTCCCATATTGAGAGAGTGCATCGGTCTAGCTGGGCCACATTCAGTGGCCGACTTGTGGAGACATAGAATTGTAGTGCTTAAGGGGATCTGAGTATGGATCTTAGGACTAGTTCTCTCTTCATCGTTCAGTATAGTCGGCCATGTCCTCTTGCTAGACCATTTGAAATTGTGTGTCTCACAGGACAACCACTATCCTGGATCTCTTGCTTTTTAAATAAGAAATTTCAGTTGGTAGTGCTGTCATCTTTCTTCTCCCCTGAGACTTCACTGTCTTGTAGTGTCCCCTAGGGCTCTGCTCTTTCCCCTATCTCATTTAGTCCATACATTCAGCCCCCCCCGTCACTTTGAACTGATCCTTTGGCACCCTCTCTTATTCAGACAAAATTCCCTTTTTTTTTATTTTGAGGAGTACTGAACGAATTCCACAACACTGTTGAAATATTATTTTGAACGTCCAAAACTGACTGCCCTCTAACTTTATACATTTTAATAGACCAGACTGCACTGTTAATCGTATGAGGAAATAAAGATCTCTGGTCTCAGTAATTCTAGAAAACAGTTGGGGGGTGGGTGACTGAAATAAATTCCAGTATCCCCAGAAAACAAATTGGGGCTGATCTTTGACTAATAGCTGTTGTTTCTTCCTCAAATTTAGAAGGTTTGGTCCACTGATCACAGACTCCTAAGAATTCAAAGTAAAATTTGACTTTTCCTCCGTATGTACGAGTTTGGTCAGGTGATTGGTGCTTACATCCATACTCATCTTGACAATTGCAACCCCATTTACCCCTACCTTCCCGACTGCTCTAATGCCAAACTTTAGTATGTACAAAACATGGCTGAGAGAGTGTTAATGGGACTAAGAAAATGTGATTGTCTCACAAGCAAGACATTACCTAGGCTGGATGTCCATAAAAAAAGAATCCTGCTCACAGAAGTATGTCCTGTCCACAAAGCCTACTACAAACTTGAATCCTTCTTTCTTTCCAGTGTGGTCACCCCCATACTTCCCAGTGAAGCCTTTAAGATGTGCAGCACTGCTCCTTAAATTGCCCCAGAGGAAAAAGGTACAAGCTAGAGAGATCTTTCTGGACACAAGGACCTAAGCTCAGAAACGGACTGTTGCTTGTGATTTACTTCATCATTGCAGGAACGTGCCCTCTTTGTATGCCCCCCCGCCCCCCACACACACACATTTTGCTCCAATGCTGATAGTTATGATTATGGTAGCATCAGAACTGACATCCTTGGTATTTAGCAATCCTTGGGTAGAGTAGCACTGGCAGCGGGCTGCAAAAGAAATACTTTCGGCCTCTGCACTGGTTTATTTTACAAATTAGGCACTGGCATCGGGCCTATATTGTTTCTTCATTGGTCTTTATACTTAAATTCCAGAGGCTTTACGCTTGTATTAGACGGCCTGTTCAGACGGATACTGCAGGCAGGCAATGCTGCAGAACAAGACTGCATCCATTTTCTGTTCCTGTGATGGATTGCATAGTTAATCCAGACTTTGATTTGTGGTCTTAATTATCTTCAAGGGGTTTGAAGTCTTTCAAGAAAATAACGCTTCAAGGTTCGTTGGTCTGACTCCATGTATTGCTGACAGTCTAAACTGATGTTGAACTCTTTCTTCCCTGTTAATTCCAGCTGCTGTTTCAGGGCCATTTGTTCCCACTGACAACTGGTTGTTTCCACTGACAATCCGGCTGTGTTGTAGTCCATGACAAAGTTCCTGGAGTTTGCGAGGTGGCTTTTGAGATTGATTAACCTTTGGTTACATCACCTGAAACTATTTACCTCTTTTCTCTCTCATACTTCAAAAGCACTGTTATGGTAAAATGTTGTTTTAAAGACCTGCTGTCTCTAACAGAGCAACTATGTATGAAGCCCTTTCCTAGAAAGTCAAATAATATAAATATGTCTTGTGACTAGCTTTTCTCTGGGACGTGAAAGGAATGATTTATCCATAAATACTTGATGATTCTCATGTAGTTCCACCAAAGGTCCTTGTTCCTGATCCGAACTATTCTTAACCATTCTGTAGATATTTTATTACCCTTACCACTATCTCCGCTAACTCCCCATCCCCCCCGCCCCCCTCTGATTTTCACTCCACCAAAGCACTGTTTCGCTTGGAGGTCTTAGGTCTTGCTACCTACATGCAGCAAGACCTGTCACTGATGCGGTTTAATATGACCCCAAATTGGGATATCGAGGAAACCTGTACGAAAACAAGTGTTTTTCTCCATAAAAGTGTCTACTCTTTCTGCAGAATAGATCTGGGTGAACAAGAGTAGCAACTGCAGCTGGTGACACAGCACCTAGGTGTCAGTATGCCTCCCCTTCCCCTAATTGATAGGGACATTTTCCCATAACCCATGCCCTCCGTGTGCCTGTTCAGGTGAAAGTGTAGGGATTTAAGCCATCTACCATACTTCACCAATGTTGGCTTGGAAGACAACAAACGCTATATGAGCTGCCTCCCGCCAAAGATTCAGAGACAAAAGATCTGGTCCTCAAGCTTTAAACCAGTGTAAACATTTCAAAAGACATGGAGGGTAGGAAAGGTCTATTTCTCTTAATAAATATACAGAAATCATATGACAAAGAGTCCGCACTTCTTTTAGATATTTTGTAAAGGCTATGACAAATAGTAAAGCAATTTTCCCTACCAATTTTTATGAGGAGTTGGCTATAAATTCCTCGAAGTTCGTGGAGTTTTGCCCACAAAGGGGAGTTCCGGAAAAACTCTGCCAGCTGCCGCACGGCGGAGTTTTTTCTTGCGCACGGCTCGTAAGTTGGAGAGCGAGAACTGGTGTCCCCTAGCGCGATTTTCGGGCGCTGGGGTGGCACCCAGTGATTGTTTGCAGTGAGAAAGCTGCTGCCTGAGTAGAAAATCTACTCAAGCGTCTGCAAAGAAGCAGCGCCTTTGGCATGTGCGTGCTGCCATTGCACTGATTTTGCTGCATGCACAAGCTTCCGGCCCTAAAAATTGCTGCTAGTGTGTGTGAAAAGTTGGCCTGATATATAGTGCTCACTATTCTAGTGATCACTTCGTATCATTCCAAACGACCCTTATTGATGATTGGTTGTAAGTCAACCTTATAGACCAGCTATCCTAGTAGCATGGACAAGAGCAGTCTTTAGGCTAAACTCTAGAGGGCGTGTTAAGCCAGCTGTTATACCATCACATATACCCCTTGAACACCAAGTGAAAGGACACCACACAAGTTGTTATGAAACTAAAAGGATATTTATTTATAACAAGTCTACCCTGAACTCTTTATGAGTCAGGGAGCTAAGCACACCACAAAACTCTTACGAAAACACTTTAAGTTGCACAATTTACACAAATGCCCGAGGGGCACGAAAAACCATATACTACAAAAGTGGAATGCGAAATACTAGCAGGTAAGTAACAAGATCCAGAGGCTTCAGGATCGCTAGGACTACACTACTGAACCTTCAGGTTAGGAGCAGGAGGCCTAGGGAGATCGGGTGCAGAGTGTGCACTCTCACGCGGGATGCGGGACAAAGTCTATGGATGCTAGATTACGTAAAGTTACAGTTATCGGACGAATCCGACTAGATAGGCTGAAAACGAAAAAGGATCTGGACACTTAGTGAACCTACGTTGGAGCACCGAAATGCTCAGGTTACCTAGCCCAGGGGCTGCGGCTGCATAGGGTTCAAAAGACGTCGGGAATCCTCGTTACAGTCTATGGAGCCTGAAAGAAGAAGTTTCTGGCAGGCGACCAGTGATGAAGTTCGATGTGATCGAAGCCTGGATCGGTGATGGA